>NC_140645.1:17540480-19015766 GCF_978046115.1 Saccoglossus kowalevskii
TACATAATATGATAGATGCACTACATAATATGATAGATGCACTACATAATATGATAGATGCACTACATAATATGATAGATGCACTACATAACATGATAGATGCACTACATAACATGATAGATGCACTACAGAACATGATAAATGCACCACATTACATGGTAAATGCACTACATAACATGATAAATGCACCACATAACATGATAAATGCACTGCATAACATGATAAATGCACTACATAATATGACAGATGCACTACATAACATGATAAATGCACCACATAACATGGTAAATGCACTACATAACATGATAAATGCACTACATAACATGACAAATGCACTACATAATATGATAAATGCACTACATACTATGATAGATGCACTACATAACATGATAAATGCACTACATAACATGATAGATGCACTACATAACATGATAAATGCACTACATAACATGATAAATGCACTACATAATATGGTAAATGCACTACATAACATGATAAATGCACTACATAACATGATAAATGCACTACATAATATGATAGATGCACTACATAATATGATATATGCACTACATAACATGATAGATGCACTACATAACATGATAGATGCACTACATAACATGAAAAATGCACTACATAATATGATAGATGCACTACATAATATGATAGATGCACTACATAATATGATAGATGCACTACATAATATGATAGATGCACTACATAACATGATAGATGCACTACATAACATGATAGATGCACTACATAACATGATAAATGCACCACATAACATGATAAATGCACTACATAATATGATAAATGCACTACATAACATGATAAATGCACTACTTAACATGATAGATGCACTACATAACATGATAAATGCACCACATAACATGAAAAATGCACTACATAATATGATAGATGCACTACATAATATGATAGATGCACTACATAATATGATAGATGCACTACATAATATGATAGATGCACTACATAACATGATAGATGTACTACATAACATGATAAATGCACCGCATAACATGATAAATGCACTACATAACATGATAAATGCACTACATAACATGATAAATGCACTACATAATATGATAAATGCACTACATACTATGATAGATGCACTACATAACATGATAAATGCACTACATAACATGATAGATGCACTACATAACATGATAAATGCACTACATAACATGATAAATGCACTACATAACATGGTAAATGCACTACATAACATGATAAATGCACTACATAACATGATAAATGCACTACATAATATGATAGATGCACTACATAATATGATATATGCACCACATAACATGATAGATGCACTACATAACATGATAGATGCACTACATAACATGATAGATGCACTACATAACATGATAAATGCACCACATAACATGAAAAATGCACTACATAATATGATAGATGCACTACATAATATGATAGATGCACTACATAATATGATAGATGCACTACATAATATGATAGATGCACTACATAATATGATAGATGCACTACATAACATGATAGATGCACTACATAACATGATAGATGCACTACATAACATGATAAATGCACCACATAACATGGTAAATGCACTACATAATATGATACATGCACTACATAACATGATAAATGCACTACATAACATGATAAATGCACTACATAATATGATAAATGCACTACATAACATGATAAATGCGCTACATAACATGATAGATGCACTACATAACATGATATATGCACCACATAACATGGTAAATGCACTACATAACATGATAAATGCACCACATAACATGAAAAATGCACTACATAATATGATAGGTGCACTACATAATATGATAGATGCACTACATAATATGATAGATGCACTACATAACATGATAAATGCACCACATAACATGAAAAATGCACTACATAATATGATAGATGCACTACATAATATGATAGATCACTACATAATATGATAGATGCACTACATAACATGATAGATGCACTACATAATATGATAGATGCACTACATAATATGATAGATGCACTACATAACATGATAGATGCACTACATAACATGATAGATGCACTACATAATATGTTAGATGCACTACATAACATGATAAATGCACCACATAACATGATAAATGCACTACATAACATGATAAATGCACTACATAACATGGTAAATGCACTACATAACATGATAAATACACTACATAACATGATAAATGCACCACATAACATGATAAATACACTACATAACATGATAAATGCACTACATAATATGATAGATGCACTACATAATATGATAGATGCACTACATAATATGATAGATGCACTACATAATATGATAGATGCACTACATAACATGATAGATGCACTACATAACATGATAGATGCACTACATAATATGATAAATGCACTACATAACATGATAAATGCACTACATAACATGATAAATGCACTACATAACATGATAAATGCACTACATAACATGGTAAATGCACTACATAACATGATAAATGCACTACATAATATGATAGATGCACTACATAATATGATAGATGCACTACATAATATGATAGATGCACTACATAACATGATAGATGCACTACATAACATGACAGATGCACTACATAACATGATAAATGCACCACATAACATGATAAATGCACTACATAATATGATAAATGCACTACATAACATGATAAATACACTACATAACATGATAAATGCACTACATAATATGATAAATGCACTACATAACATGATAAATGCGCTACATAACATGATAGATGCACTACATAACATGATAAATGCACCACATAACATGGTAAATGCACTACATAACATGATAAATGCACCACATAACATGAAAAATGCACTACATAATATGATAGATGCACTACATAATATGATAGATGCACTACATAATATGATAGATGCACTACATAATATGATAGATGCACTACATAACATGATAGATGCACTACATAACATGATAAATGCACCACATAACATGAAAAATGCACTACATAATATGATAGATGCACTACATAATATGATAGATGCACTACATAATATGATAGATGCACTACATAACATGATAGATGCACTACATAACATGATAGATGCACTACATAACATGATAGATGCACTACATAACATGATAAATGCACCACATAACATGAAAAATGCACTACATAATATGATAGATGCACTACATAATATGATAGATGCACTACATAATATGATAGATGCACTACATAATATGATAGATGCACTACATAACATGATAGATGCACTACATAACATGATAGATGCACTACATAACATGATAAATGCACCACATTACATGGTAAATGCACTACATAACATGATAAATGCACCACATAACATGATAAATGCACTACATAACATGATAAATGCACTACATAATATGACAGATGCGCTACGTAACATGATAAATGTACCACATAACATGGTAAATGCACTACATAACATGATAAATGCACTACATAACATGACAAATGCACTACATAATATGATAAATGCACTACATACTATGATAGATGCACTACATAACATGATAGATGCACTACATAAAATGATAGATGCACTACATAACATGATAAATGCACTACATAACATGATAAATGCACTACATAACATGGTAAATGCACTACATAACATGATAAATGCACTACATAACATGATAAATGCACTACATAATATGATAGATGCACTACATAATATGATATATGCACTACATAACATGATAGATGCACTACATAACATGATAGATGCACTACATAACATGAAAAATGCACTACATAATATGATAGATGCACTACATAATATGATAGATGCACTACATAATATGATAGATGCACTACATAATATGATAGATGCACTACATAACATGATAGATGCACTACATAACATGATAGATGCACTACATAACATGATAAATGCACCACATAACATGATAAATGCACTACATAATATGATAAATGCACTACATAACATGATAAATGCACTACATAACATGATAGATGCACTACATAACATGATAAATGCACCACATAACATGAAAAATGCACTACATAATATGATAGATGCACTACATAATATGATAGATGCACTACATAATATGATAGATGCACTACATAATATGATAGATGCACTACATAACATGATAGATGTACTACATAACATGATAAATGCACCGCATAACATGGTAAATGCACTACATAACATGATAAATGCACTACATAACATGATAAATGCACTACATAATATGATAAATGCACTACATACTATGATAGATGCACTACATAACATGATAAATGCACTACATAACATGATAGATGCACTACATAACATGAAAAATGCACTACATAACATGATAAATGCACTACATAACATGGTAAATGCACTACATAACATGATAAATGCAATACATAACATGATAAATGCACTACATAATATGATAGATGCACTACATAATATGATATATGCACTACATAACATGATAGATGCACTACATAACATGATAGATGCACTACATAACATGATAGATGCACTACATAACATGATAAATGCACCAAATAACATGAAAAATGCACTACATAATATGATAGATGCACTACATAATATGATAGATGCACTACATAATATGATAGATGCACTACATAATATGATAGATGCACTACATAACATGATAGATGCACTACATAACATGATAGATGCACTACATAACATGATAGATGCACCACATAACATGGTAAATGCACTACATAATATGATACATGCACTACATAACATGATAAATGCACTACATAACATGATAAATGCACTACATAATATGATAAATGCACTACATAACATGATAAATGCGCTACATAACATGATAGATGCACTACATAACATGATATATGCACCACATAACATGGTAAATGCACTACATAACATGATAAATGCACCACATAACATGAAAAATGCACTACATAATATGATAGGTGCACTACATAATATGATAGATGCACTACATAATATGATAGATGCACTACATAACATGATAAATGCACCACATAACATGAAAAATGCACTACATAATATGATAGATGCACTACATAATATGATAGATCACTACATAATATGATACATGCACTAGATAACATGATAGATGCACTACATAATATGATAGATGCACTACATAATATGATAGATGCACTACATAACATGATAGATACACTACATAACATGATAGATGCACTACATAATATGTTAGATGCACTACATAACATGATAAATGCACCACATAACATGATAAATGCACTACATAACATGATAAATGCACTACATAACATGGTAAATGCACTACATAACATGATAAATACACTACATAACATGATAAATGCACAACATAATATGATAGATGCACTACATAATATGATAGATGCACTACATAATATGATAGATGCACTACATAATATGATAGATGCACTACATAACATGATAGATGCACTACATAACATGATAGATGCACTACATAACATGATATATGCACTACATAACATGGTAAATGCACTACATAATATGATAAATGCACCACATAACATGGTAAATGCACTACATAACATGAGAAATGCACTACATAACATGATAAATGCACTACATAACATGATAAATGCACCACATAACATGATAAATACACTACATAACATGATAAATGTACTACATAACATGATAAATGCACTACATAACATGATAAATGCACTACATAACATGGTAAATGCACTACATAACATGATAAATGCACTACATAATATGATAGATGCACTACATAATATGATAGATGCACTACATAATATGATAGATGCACTACATAACATGATAGATGCACTACATAACATGATAGATGCACTACATAACATGATAAATGCACCACATAACATGATAAATGCACTACATAATATGATAAATGCACTACATAACATGATAAATGCACTACATAACATGATAAATGCACTACATAATATGATAAATGCACTACATAACATGATAAATGCGCTACATAACATGATAGATGCACTACATAACATGATAAATGCACCACATAACATGAAAAATGCACTACATAATATGATAGATGCACTACATAATATGATAGATGCACTACATAATATGATAGATGCACTACATAATATGATAGATGCACTACATAACATGATAGATGCACTACATAACATGATAAATGCACCACATAACATGAAAAATGCACTACATAATATGATAGATGCACTACATAATATGATAGATGCACTACATAATATGATAGATGCACTACATAACATGATAGATGCGCTACATAACATGATAAATGCACCACATAACATGAAAAATGCACTACATAATATGATAGATGCACTACATAATATGATAGATGCACTACATAATATGATAGATGCACTACATAACATGATAGATGCACTACATAATATGATAGATGCACTACATAATATGATAGATGCACTACATAACATGATAGATGCACTACATAACATGATAGATGCACTACATAACATGATAGATGCACTACATAATATGTTAGATGCACTACATAACATGATAAATGCACCACATAACATGATAAATGCACTACATAACATGATAAATGGACTACATAATATGATAGATGCACTACATAACATGATAAATGCACCACATAACATGGTAAATGCACTACATAACATGATAAATGCACTACATAACATAATAAATGCACTACATAATATGATAAATGCACTACATAATATGATAGATGCACTACATAACATGATAAATGCACTACATAACATGATATATGCACTACATAATATGATAGATGCACTACATAACATGATAGATGCACTACATAACATGATAGATGCACTACATAACATGATAGATGCACTACATAACATGGTAAATGCACTACATAATATGATAAATGCACCACATAACATGATAAATGCACCACATAATATGATAATGCACCACATAACATGGTAAATGCACTACATAACATGAGAAATGCACTACATAACATGATAAATGCAATACATAATATGATAGATGCACTACATAATATGATAGATGCACTACATAATATGATAGATGCACTACATAACATGATAGATGCACTACATAACATGATAGATGCACTACATAATATGATAAATGCACTACATAACATGATAAATGCACTACATAACATGATAAAGGCACTACATAACATGATAAATGCACTACATAACATGGTAAATGCACTACATAACATGATAAATGCACTACATCATATGATAGATGCACTACATAATATGATAGATGCACTACATAATATGATAGATGCACTACATAATATTGATAGATGCACTACATAACATGATAGATGCACTTCATAACATGATAGATGCACTACATAACATGATAGATGTACTACATAACATGATAGATGCACTACATAACATGATAGATGCACTACATAACATGATAAATGCACCACATAACATGAAAAATGCACTACATAACATGATAGATGCACTACATAATATGATAGATGCACTACATAATATGATAGATGCACTACATAATATGATAGATGCACTACATAACATGATAGATGCACTACATAACATGATAGATGCACTACATAACATGATAAATGCACCACATAACATGATAAATGCACTACATAATATGATAAATGCACTACATAACATGATAAATGCACTACATAACATGAAAAATGCACTACATAATATGATAAATGCACTACATAACATGATAAATGCACCACATAACATGAAAAATGCACTACATAATATGATAGATGCACTACATAATATGATAGATGCACTACATAACATGATAGATGCACTACATAACATGATAAATGCACAACATAACATGATAAATGCAACACATAACATGGTAAATGCACTACATAATATGATAAATGCACTACATAACATGTAAATGCACCACATAACATGATAGATGCACTACATAACATGATAAATGCACCACATAACATGGTAAATGCACTACATAACATGGTAAATGCACTACATAACATGATAAATGCACCACATAACATGATAAATGCACTACATAACATGATAAATGCACTACATAATATGATAGATGCACTACAAAACATGATAGATGCACTACATAATATGATAGATGCACTACATAATATGATAGATGCACTACATAACATGATAGATGCACTACATAACATGATAGATGCACTACATAACATGATAGATGCACTACATAACATGATAGATGCACTACATAACATGATAAATGCACCACATAACATGAAAAATGCACTACATAATATGATAGATGCACTACATAATATGATAGATGCACTACATAATATGATAGATGCACTACATAATATGATAGATGCACTACATAACATGATAGATGCACTACATAACATGATAGATGCACTACATAACATGATAAATGCACCACATAACATGATAAATGCACTACATAATATGATAAATGCACTACATAACATGATAAATGCACTACATAACATGATAAATGCACTACATAATATGATAAATGCACTACATAACATGATAAATGCACTACATAACATGATAGATGCACTACATAACATGATAAATGCACCACATAACATGGTAAATGCACTACATAACATGATAAATGCACCACATAACATGAAAAATGCACTACATAATATGATAGATGCACTACATAATATGATAGATGCTCTACATAATATGATAGATGCACTACATAACATGATAGATGCACTACATAACATGATAGATGCACTACATAACATGATCTATGCACTACATAACATGATAAATGCACCACATAACATGAAAAATGCACTGCATAATATGATAGATGCACTACATAATATGTTAGATGCACTACATAATATGATAGATGCACTACATAATATGATAGATGCACTACATAACATGATAGATGCACTACATAACATGATAAATGCACCACATAACATGAAAAATGCACTACATAATATGATAGATGCACTACATAATATGATAGATGCACTACATAATATGATAGATGCACTACATAACATGATAGATGCACTACATAACATGATAGATGCACTACATAACATGATAGATGCACTACATAACATGATAAATGCACCACATAACATGAAAAATGCACTACATAATATGATAGATGCACTACATAATATGATAGATGCACTACATAATATGATAGATGCACTACATAATATGATAGATGCACTACATAACATGATAGATGCACTACATAACATGATAGATGCACTACATAACATGATAAATGCACCACATTACATGGTAAATGCACTACATAACATGATAAATGCACCACATAACATGATAAATGCACTACATAACATGATAAATGCACTACATAATATGACAGATGCGCTACGTAACATGATAAATGCACCACATAACATGGTAAATGCACTACATAACATGATAAATGCACTACATAACATGACAAATGCACTACATAATATGATAAATGCACTACATACTATGATAGATGCACTACATAACATGATAGATGCACTACATAAAATGATAGATGCACTACATAACATGATAAATGCACTACATAACATGATAAATGCACTACATAACATGGTAAATGCACTACATAACATGATAAATGCACTACATAACATGATAAATGCACTACATAATATGATAGATGCACTACATAATATGATATATGCACTACATAACATGATAGATGCACTACATAACATGATAGATGCACTACATAACATGAAAAATGCACTACATAATATGATAGATGCACTACATAATATGATAGATGCACTACATAATATGATAGATGCACTACATAATATGATAGATGCACTACATAACATGATAGATGCACTACATAACATGATAGATGCACTACATAACATGATAAATGCACCACATAACATGATAAATGCACTACATAATATGATAAATGCACTACATAACATGATAAATGCACTACATAACATGATAGATGCACTACATAACATGATAAATGCACCACATAACATGAAAAATGCACTACATAATATGATAGATGCACTACATAATATGATAGATGCACTACATAATATGATAGATGCACTACATAATATGATAGATGCACTACATAACATGATAGATGTACTACATAACATGATAAATGCACCGCATAACATGGTAAATGCACTACATAACATGATAAATGCACTACATAACATGATAAATGCACTACATAATATGATAAATGCACTACATACTATGATAGATGCACTACATAACATGATAAATGCACTACATAACATGATAGATGCACAACATAACATGAAAAATGCACTACATAACATGATAAATGCACTACATAACATGGTAAATGCACTACATAACATGATAAATGCAATACATAACATGATAAATGCACTACATAATATGATAGATGCACTACATAATATGATATATGCACTACATAACATGATAGATGCACTACATAACATGATAGATGCACTACATAACATGATAGATGCACTACATAACATGATAAATGCACCACATAACATGAAAAATGCACTACATAATATGATAGATGCACTACATAATATGATAGATGCACTACATAATATGATAGATGCACTACATAATATGATAGATGCACTACATAACATGATAGATGCACTACATAACATGATAGATGCACTACATAACATGATAGATGCACCACATAACATGGTAAATGCACTACATAATATGATACATGCACTACATAACATGATAAATGCACTACATAACATGATAAATGCACTACATAATATGATAAATGCACTACATAACATGATAAATGCGCTACATAACATGATAGATGCACTACATAACATGATATATGCACCACATAACATGGTAAATGCACTACATAACATGATAAATGCACCACATAACATGAAAAATGCACTACATAATATGATAGGTGCACTACATAATATGATAGATGCACTACATAATATGATAGATGCACTACATAACATGATAAATGCACCACATAACATGAAAAATGCACTACATAATATGATAGATGCACTACATAATATGATAGATCACTACATAATATGATAGATGCACTAGATAACATGATAGATGCACTACATAATATGATAGATGCACTACATAATATGATAGATGCACTACATAACATGATAGATGCACTACATAACATGATAGATGCACTACATAATATGTTAGATGCACTACATAACATGATAAATGCACCACATAACATGATAAATGCACTACATAACATGATAAATGCACTACATAACATGGTAAATGCACTACATAACATGATAAATACACTACATAACATGATAAATGCACAACATAATATGATAGATGCACTACATAATATGATAGATGCACTACATAATATGATAGATGCACTACATAATATGATAGATGCACTACATAACATGATAGATGCACTACATAACATGATAGATGCACTACATAACATGATATATGCACTACATAACATGGTAAATGCACTACATAATATGATAAATGCACCACATAACATGGTAAATGCACTACATAACATGAGAAATGCACTACATAACATGATAAATGCACTACATAACATGATAAATGCACCACATAACATGATAAATACACTACATAACATGATAAATGCACTACATAACATGATAAATGCACTACATAACATGATAAATGCACTACATAACATGGTAAATGCACTACATAACATGATAAATGCACTACATAATATGATAGATGCACTACATAATATGATAGATGCACTACATAATATGATAGATGCACTACATAACATGATAGATGCACTACATAACATGATAGATGCACTACATAACATGATAAATGCACCACATAACATGATAAATGCACTACATAATATGATAAATGCACTACATAACATGATAAATGAACTACATAACATGATAAATGCACTACATAATATGATAAATGCACTACATAACATGATAAATGCGCTACATAACATGATAGATGCACTACATAACATGATAAATGCACCACATAACATGAAAAATGCACTACATAATATGATAGATGCACTACATAATATGATAGATGCACTACATAATATGATAGATGCACTACATAATATGATAGATGCACTACATAACATGATAGATGCACTACATAACATGATAAATGCACCACATAACATGAAAAATGCACTACATAATATGATAGATGCACTACATAATATGATAGATGCACTACATAAAATGATAGATGCACTACATAACATGATAGATGCGCTACATAACATGATAAATGCACCACATAACATGAAAAATGCACTACATAATATGATAGATGCACTACATAATATGATAGATGCACTACATAATATGATAGATGCACTACATAACATGATAGATGCACTACATAATATGATAGATGCACTACATAATATGATAGATGCACTACATAACATGATAGATGCACTACATAACATGATAGATGCACTACATAACATGATAGATGCACTACATAATATGTTAGATGCACTACATAACATGATAAATGCACCACATAACATGATAAATGCACTACATAACATGATAAATGGACTACATAATATGATAGATGCACTACATAACATGATAAATGCACCACATAACATGGTAAATGCACTACATAACATGATAAATGCACTACATAACATAATAAATGCACTACATAATATGATAAATGCACTACATAATATGATAGATGCACTACATAACATGATAAATGCACTACTTAACATGATATATGCACTACATAATATGATAGATGCACTACATAACATGATAGATGCACTACATAACATGATAGATGCACTACATAACATGATAGATGCACTACATAACATGGTAAATGCACTACATAATATGATAAATGCACCACATAACATGATAAATGCACCACATAATATGATAATGCACCACATAACATGGTAAATGCACTACATAACATGAGAAATGCACTACATAACATGATAAATGCAATACATAATATGATAGATGCACTACATAATATGATAGATGCACTACATAATATGATAGATGCACTACATAACATGATAGATGCACTACATAACATGATAGATGCACTACATAATATGATAAATGCACTACATAACATGATAAATGCACTACATAACATGATAGATGCACTACATAATATGATAGATGCACTACATAATATGATAGATGCACTACATAACATGATAGATGCGCTACATAACATGATAAATGCACCACATAACATGAAAAATGCACTACATAATATGATAGATGCACTACATAATATGATAGATGCACTACATAATATGATAGATGCACTACATAACATGATAGATGCACTACATAATATGATAGATGCACTACATAATATGATAGATGCACTACATAACATGATAGATGCACTACATAACATGATAGATGCACTACATAACATGATAGATGCACTACATAATATGTTAGATGCACTACATAACATGATAAATGCACCACATAACATGATAAATGCACTACATAACATGATAAATGGACTACATAATATGATAGATGCACTACATAACATGATAAATGCACCACATAACATGGTAAATGCACTACATAACATGATAAATGCACTACATAACATAATAAATGCACTACATAATATGATAAATGCACTACATAATATGATAGATGCACTACATAACATGATAAATGCACTACTTAACATGATATATGCACTACATAATATGATAGATGCACTACATAACATGATAGATGCACTACATAACATGATAGATGCACTACATAACATGATAGATGCACTACATAACATGGTAAATGCACTACATAATATGATAAATGCACCACATAACATGATAAATGCACCACATAATATGATAATGCACCACATAACATGGTAAATGCACTACATAACATGAGAAATGCACTACATAACATGATAAATGCAATACATAATATGATAGATGCACTACATAATATGATAGATGCACTACATAATATGATAGATGCACTACATAACATGATAGATGCACTACATAACATGATAGATGCACTACATAATATGATAAATGCACTACATAACATGATAAATGCACTACATAACATGATAAAGGCACTACATAACATGATAAATGCACTACATAACATGGTAAATGCACTACATAACATGATAAATGCACTACATCATATGATAGATGCACTACATAATATGATAGATGCACTACATAATATGATAGATGCACTACATAATATGATAGATGCACTACATAACATGATAGATGCACTTCATAACATGATAGATGCACTACATAACATGATAGATGTACTACATAACATGATAGATGCACTACATAACATGATAGATGCACTACATAACATGATAAATGCACCACATAACATGAAAAATGCACTACATAATATGATAGATGCACTACATAATATGATAGATGCACTACATAATATGATAGATGCACTACATAACATGATAGATGCACTACATAACATGATAGATGCACTACATAACATGATAAATGCACCACATAACATGATAAATGCACTACATAATATGATAAATGCACTACATAACATGATAAATGCACTACATAACATGAAAAATGCACTACATAATATGATAAATGCACTACATAACATGATAAATGCACCACATAACATGAAAAATGCACTACATAATATGATAGATGCACTACATAATATGATAGATGCACTACATAACATGATAGATGCACTACATAACATGATAAATGCACAACATAACATGATAAATGCAACACATAACATGGTAAATGCACTACATAATATGATAAATGCACTACATAACATGGTAAATGCACCACATAACATGATAGATGCACTACATAACATGATAAATGCACCACATAACATGGTAAATGCACTACATAACATGGTAAATGCACTACATAACATGATAAATGCACCACATAACATGATAAATGCACTACATAACATGATAAATGCACTACATAATATGATAGATGCACTACAAAACATGATAGATGCACTACATAATATGATAGATGCACTACATAATATGATAGATGCACTACATAACATGATAGATGCACTACATAACATGATAGATGCACTACATAACATGATAGATGCACTACATAACATGATAGATGCACTACATAACATGATAAATGCACCACATAACATGAAAAATGCACTACATAATATGATAGATGCACTACATAATATGATAGATGCACTACATAATATGATAGATGCACTACATAATATGATAGATGCACTACATAACATGATAGATGCACTACATAACATGATAGATGCACTACATAACATGATAAATGCACCACATAACATGATAAATGCACTACATAATATGATAAATGCACTACATAACATGATAAATGCACTACATAACATGATAAATGCACTACATAATATGATAAATGCACTACATAACATGATAAATGCACTACATAACATGATAGATGCACTACATAACATGATAAATGCACCACATAACATGGTAAATGCACTACATAACATGATAAATGCACCACATAACATGAAAAATGCACTACATAATATGATAGATGCACTACATAATATGATAGATGCTCTACATAATATGATAGATGCACTACATAACATGATAGATGCACTACATAACATGATAGATGCACTACATAACATGATCTATGCACTACATAACATGATAAATGCACCACATAACCTGAAAAATGCACTGCATAATATGATAGATGCACTACATAATATGTTAGATGCACTACATAATATGATAGATGCACTACATAATATGATAGATGCACTACATAACATGATAGATGCACTACATAACATGATAGATGCACGACATATCATGATAGATGCACTACATAACATGATAGATGCACTACATAACATGATAAATGCACCACATCACATGGTAAATGCACCACATAACATAAAAAGGCACCACATAACATGATAAATGTACTATATAACATGATAAACTCACTACTTAATATGATAGATGCACTACATAACATGATAGATGCACCACATAACATGGTAAATGCACTACATAACATGATAAATGCACTACATAACATGATAAATGCACTACATAATATGATAAGTGCACTACATAACATGATAAATGCACTACATAACATGACAAATGCACTACATAATATGATATATGCACTACATAACATGATAGATGCACTACATAACATGATAGATGCACTACATAACATGATAGTTGCACTACATAACATGATAAATGCACCACATAACATGATAAATGCACTACATAATATGATAGATGCACTACATAATATGATAGATGCACTACATAATATGATAGATGCACTACATACTATGATAGATGCACTACATAACATGATAGATGCACTACATAACATGATAGATGCACTACATAACATGATAAATGCACCACATAACATGGTAAATGCACTACATAATATGATACATGCACTACATAACATGATAAATGCACTACATAACATGATAAATGCACTACATAATATGATAAATGCACTACATAACATGATAAATGCGCTACATAACATGAGAGATGCACTACATAACATGATATATGCACCACATAACATGGTAAATGCACTACATAACATGATAAATGCACCACATAACATGAAAAATGCACTACATAATATGATAGGTGCACTACATAATATGATAGATGCACTACATAATATGATATATGCACTACATAACATGATAAATGCACCACATAACATGAAAAATGCACTACATAATATGATAGATGCACTACATAATATGATAGATCACTACATAATATGATAGATGCACTACATAACATGATAGATGCACTACATAATATGAAAGATGCACTACATAATATGATAGATGCACTACATAACATGATAGATGCACTACATAACATGATAGATGCACTACATAATATGTTAGATGCACTACATAACATGATAAATGCACCACATAACATGATAAATGCACTACATAACATGATAAATGCACTACATAACATGGTAAATGCACTACATAACATGATAAATACACTGCATAACATGATAAATGCACTACATAATATGATAGATGCACTACATAATATGATAGATGCACTACATAATATGATAGATGCACTACATAACATGATAGATGCACTACATAACATGATAGATGCACTACATAAGATGATAGATGCACTACATAACATGGTAAATGCACTACATAATATGATAAATGCACCACATAACATGATAAATGCACCACATAATATGATAAATGCACCACATAACATGGTAAATGCACTACATAACATGAGAAATGCACTACATAACATGAGAAATGCACTACATAACATGATGAATGCACCACATAACATGATAAATGCACTACATAACATGATAAATGCACTACATAATATGATAGATGCACTACATAATATGATAGATGCACTACATAATATGATAGATGCACTACATAACATGATAGATGCACTACATAACATGATAGATGCACTACATAATATGATAAATGCACTACATAACATGATAAATGCACTACATAACATGATAAATGCACTACATAACATGATAAATGCACTACATAACATGGTAAATGCACTACATAACATGATAAATGCACTACATAATATGATAGATGCACTACATAATATGATAGATGCACTACATAATATGATAGATGCACTACATAACATGATAGATGCACTACATAACATGATAGATGCACTACATAACATGATAAATGCACTACATAATATGATAAATGCACTTCATAACATGATAAATGCACTACATAACATGATAAATGCACTACATAATATGATAAATGCACTACATAACATGATAAATGCGCCACATAACATGATAGATGCACTACATAACATGATAAATGCACCACATAACATGAAAAATGCACTACATAATATGATAGATGCACTACATAATATGATAGATGCACTACATAATATGATAGATGCACTACATAATATGATAGATGCACTACATAACATGATAGATGCACTACATAACATGAAAAATGCACTACATAACATGAAAAATGCACTACATAATATGATAGATGCACTACATAATATGATAGATGCACTACATAACATGATAGATGCACTACATAACATGATAGATGCACTACATAATATGATAGATGCACTACATAATATGATAGATGCACTACATAACATGATAGATGCACTACATAACATGATAGATGCACTACATAACATGATAGATGCACTACATAATATGTTAGATGCACTACATAACATGATAAATGCACCACATAACATGATAAATGCACTACATAACATGATAAATGGACTACATAATATGATAGATGCACTACATAACATGATAAATGCACCACATAACATGGTAAATGCACTACATAACATGATAAATGCACTACATAACATAATAAATGCACTACATAATATGATAAATGCACTACATAATATGATAGATGCACTACATAACATGATAAATGCACTACATAACATGATATATGCACTACATAACATGATAAATGCACTACATAACATGATAAATGCACTACATAACATGGTAAATGCACTACATAACATGATAAATGCACTACATAACATGATAAATGCACTACATAATATGATAAATGCACTACATAATATGATAGATGCACTACATAATATGATAGATGCACTACATAATATGATAGATGCACTACATAACATGATAGATGCACTACATAACATGATAGATGCACTACATAACATGATAGATGCACTACATAACATGGTAAATGCACTACATAATATGATAAATGCACCACATAACATGATAAATGCACCACATAATATGATAAATGCACCACATAACATGGTAGATGCACTACATAACATGAGAAATGCACTACATAACATGATAAATGCAATACATAATATGATAGATGCACTACATAATATGATAGATGCACTACATAATATGAAAGATACACTACATAACATGATAGATGCACTACATAACATGATAGATGCACTACATAATATGATAAATGCACTACATAACATGATAAATGCACTACATAACATGATAAATGCACTACATAACATGATAAATGCACTACATAACATGGTAAATGCACTACATAACATGATAAATGCACTACATAATATGATAAATGCACTACATAATATGATAGATGCACTACATAATATGATAAATGCACTACATAACATGATAAATGCACTACATAACATGATAAATGCACTACATAACATGATAAATGCACTACATAACATGGTAAATGCACTACATAACATGATAAATGCACTACATAATATGATAAATGCACTACATAATATGATAGATGCACTACATAATATGATAGATGCACTACATAATATGATAGATGCACTACATAACATGATAGATGCACTACATAACATGATAGATGCACTACATAACATGATAGATGCACTACATAACATGATAAATGCACCACATAACATGATAAATGCACTACATAACATGATAAATGCACTACATAACATGATAAATGCACTACATAACATGATAAATGCACTACATAATATGATAAATGCACTACATAACATGATAAATGCAGCACATAACATGAAAAATGCACTACATAATATGATAGATGCACTACATAATATGATAGATGCACTACATAACATGATAGATGCACTACATAACATGATAAATGCACAACATAACATGATAAATGCAACACATAACATGGTAAATGCACTACATAATATGATAAATGCACTACATAACATGGTAAATGCACCATATAACATGATAGATGCACTACATAACATGATAAATGCACCACATAACATGGTAAATGCACTACATAACATGGTAAATGCACTACATAACATGATAAATGCACCACATAACATGATAAATGCACTACATAACATGATAAATGCACTACATAATATGATAGATGCACTACATAACATGATAGATGCACTACATAATATGATAGATGCACTACATAACATGATAGATGCACTACATAACATGATAGATGCACTACATAACATGATATATGCACCACATAACATGAAAACTGCACTACATAATATGATAGATGCACTACATAATATGATAGATGCACTACATAATATGATAGATGCACTACATAACATGATAGATGCACTACATAACATGATAAATGCACCATATAACATGATAAATGCACTACATAATATGATAAATGCACTACATAACATGATAAATGCACTACATAACATGATAAATGCACTACATAATATGATAAATGCACTACATAACATGATAAATGCACTACATAACATGATAGATGCACTACATAACATGATAAATGCACCACATAACATGGTAAATGCACTACATAACATGATAAATGCACCACATAACATGAAAAATGCACTACATAGTATGATAGATGCACTACATAATATGATAGATGCTCTACATAATATGATAGATGCACTACATAACATGATAGATGCACTACATAACATGATAGATGCACTACATAACATGATCGATGCACTACATAACATGATAAATGCACCACATAACATGAAAAATGCACTGCATAATATGATAGATGCACTACATAATATGTTAGATGCACTACATAATATGATAGATGCACTACATAATATGATAGATGCACTACATAACATGATAGATGCACTACATAACATGATCGATGCACTACATATCATGATAGATGCACTACATAACATGATAGATGCACTACATAACATGATAAATGCACCACATCACATGGTAAATGCACCACATAACATAAAAAGGCACCACATAACATGATAAATGCACTACATAATATGATAGATGCACTACATAACATGATAGATGCACTACATAACATGATAAATGCACAACATAACATGATAAATGCAACACATAACATGATAAATGCAACACATAACATGGTAAATGCACTACATAATATGATAAATGCACTACATAACATGGTAAATGCACCACATAACATGATAGATGCACTACATAACATGGTAAATGCACCACATAACATGATAGATGCACTACATAACATGGTAAATGCACTACATAACATGGTAAATGCACTACATAACATGATAAATG
Source organism: Saccoglossus kowalevskii (assembly GCF_978046115.1). Lineage (NCBI taxonomy): Eukaryota > Metazoa > Hemichordata > Enteropneusta > Harrimaniidae > Saccoglossus > Saccoglossus kowalevskii. Next base: position 17,561,868 of record NC_140645.1, read on the forward strand.
CACCACATAACATGATAAATGCAACACATAACATGGAAAATGCACTACATAATATGATAAATGCACTACATAACATGATAAATGCAACACATAACATGATAAATGCACTACATAATATGATAAATGCACTACATAACATGATAAATACACTGCATAACATGATAAATGCACTACATAATATGATAGATGCACTACATAATATGATAGATGCACTACATAATATGATAGATGCACTACATAATATGATAGATGCACTACATAACATGATAGATGCACTACATAACATGATAGATGCACTACATAACATGATAGATGCACTACATAACATGATAAATGCAGCACATAACATGAAAAATGCACTACATAATATGATAGATGCACTACATAATATGATAGATGCACTACATAACATGATAGATGCACTACATAACATGATAAATGCACAACATAACATGATAAATGCAACACATAACATGGTAAATGCACTACATAATATGATAAATGCACTACATAACATGGTAAATGCACCATATAACATGATAGATGCACTACATAACATGATAAATGCACCACATAACATGGTAAATGCACTACATAACATGGTAAATGCACTACATAACATGATAAATGCACCACATAACATGATAAATGCACTACATAACATGATAAATGCACTACATAATATGATAGATGCACTACATAACATGATAGATGCACTACATAATATGATAGATGCACTACATAATATGATAGATGCACTACATAACATGATAGATGCACTACATAACATGATAGATGCACTACATAACATGATAGATGCACTACATAACATGATATATGCACCACATAACATGAAAAATGCACTACATAATATGATAGATGCACTACATAATATGATAGATGCACTACATAATATGATAGATGCACTACATAACATGATAGATGCACTACATAACATGATAGATGCACTACATAACATGATAAATGCACCACATAACATGATAAATGCACTACATAATATGATAAATGCACTACATAACATGATAAATGCACTACATAACATGATAAATGCACTACATAATATGATAAATGCACTACATAACATGATAAATGCACTACATAACATGATAAATGCACTACATAACATGATAAATGCACCACATAACATGGTAAATGCACTACATAACATGATAAATGCACCACATAACATGAAAAATGCACTACATAGTATGATAGATGCACTACATAATATGATAGATGCTCTACATAATATGATAGATGCACTACATAACATGATAGATGCACTACATAACATGATAGATGCACTACATAACATGATCGATGCACTACATAACATGATAAATGCACCACATAACATGAAAAATGCACTGCATAATATGATAGATGCACTACATAATATGTTAGATGCACTACATAATATGATAGATGCACTACATAATATGATAGATGCACTACATAACATGATAGATGCACTACATAACATGATCGATGCACTACATATCATGATAGATGCACTACATAACATGATAGATGCACTACATAACATGATAAATGCACCACATCACATGGTAAATGCACCACATAACATAAAAAGGCACCACATAACATGATAAATGCACTACATAATATGATAGATGCACTACATAACATGATAGATGCACTACATAACATGATAAATGCACAACATAACATGATAAATGCAACACATAACATGATAAATGCAACACATAACATGGTAAATGCACTACATAATATGATAAATGCACTACATAACATGGTAAATGCACCACATAACATGATAGATGCACTACATAACATGGTAAATGCACCACATAACATGATAGATGCACTACATAACATGGTAAATGCACTACATAACATGGTAAATGCACTACATAACATGATAAATGCACCACATAACATGATAAATGCAACACATAACATGGAAAATGCACTACATAATATGATAAATGCACTACATAACATGATAAATGCAACACATAACATGATAAATGCACTACATAATATGATAAATGCACTACATAACATGATAAATACACTGCATAACATGATAAATGCACTACATAATATGATAGATGCACTACATAATATGATAGATGCACTACATAATATGATAGATGCACTACATAATATGATAGATGCACTACATAACATGATAGATGCACTACATAACATGATAGATGCACTACATAACATGATAGATGCACTACATAACATGGTATATGCACTACATAATATAATAAATGCACCACATAACATGATAAATGCACCACATAATATGATAAATGCACCACATAACATGGTAAATGCACTACATAACATGAGAAATGCACTACATAACATGATAAATGCAATACATAATATGATAGATGCACTACATAATATGATAGATGCACTACATAATATGAAAGATACACTACATAACATGATAGATGCACTACATAACATGATAGATGCACTACATAATATGATAAATGCACTACATAACATGATAAATGCACTACATAACATGATAAATGCACTACATAACATGATAAATGCACTACATAACATGGTAAATGCACTACATAACATGATAAATGCACTACATAATATGATAAATGCACTACATAATATGATAGATGCACTACATAATATGATAGATGCACTACATAATATGATAGATGCACTACATAACATGATAGATGCACTACATAACATGATAGATGCACTACATAACATGATAAATGCACCACATAACATGAAAAATGCACTACATAACATGATAGATGCACTACATAATATGATAGATGCACTACATAACATGATAGATGCACTACATAACATGATAGATGCACTACATAACATGATAAATGCACCACATAACATGATAAATGCACTACATAACATGATAAATGCACTACATAACATGATAAATGCACTACATAACATGATAAATGCACTACATAATATGATAAATGCACTACATAACATGATAAATGCAGCACATAACATGAAAAATGCACTACATAATATGATAGATGCACTACATAATATGATAGATGCACTACATAACATGATAGATGCACTACATAACATGATAAATGCACAACATAACATGATAAATGCAACACATAACATGGTAAATGCACTACATAATACGATAAATGCACTACATAACATGGTAAATGCACCATATAACATGATAGATGCACTACATAACATGATAAATGCACCACATAACATGGTAAATGCACTACATAACATGGTAAATGCACTACATAACATGATAAATGCACCACATAACATGATAAATGCACTACATAACATGATAAATGCACTACATAATATGATAGATGCACTACATAACATGATAGATGCACTACATAATATGATAGATGCACTACATAATATGATAGATGCACTACATAACATGATAGATGCACTACATAACATGATAGATGCACTACATAACATGATAGATGCACTACATAACATGATATATGCACCACATAACATGAAAAATGCACTACATAATATGATAGATGCACTACATAATATGATAGATGCACTACATAATATGATAGATGCACTACATAACATGATAGATGCACTACATAACATGATAGATGCACTACATAACATGATAAATGCACCACATAACATGATAAATGCACTACATAATATGATAAATGCACTACATAACATGATAAATGCACTACATAACATGATAAATGCACTACATAATATGATAAATGCACTACATAATATGATAGATGCACTACATAACATGATAGATGCACTACATAACATGATAGATGCACTACATAACATGATCGATGCACTACATAACATGATAAATGCACCACATAACATGAAAAATGCACTGCATAATATGATAGATGCACTACATAATATGTTAGATGCACTACATAATATGATAGATGCACTACATAATATGATAGATGCACTACATAACATGATAGATGCACTACATAACATGATCGATGCACTACATATCATGATAGATGCACTACATAACATGATAGATGCACTACATAACATGATAAATGCACCACATCACATGGTAAATGCACCACATAACATAAAAAGGCACCACATAACATGATAAATGCACTACATAATATGATAGATGCACTACATAACATGATAGATGCACTACATAACATGATAAATGCACAACATAACATGATAAATGCAACACATAACATGGTAAATGCACTACATAATATGATTAATGCACTACATAACATGGTAAATGCACCACATAACATGATAGATGCACTACATAACATGGTAAATGCACCACATAACATGATAGATGCACTACATAACATGGTAAATGCACTACATAACATGGTAAATGCACTACATAACATGATAAATGCACCACATAACATGATAAATGCAACACATAACATGGAAAATGCACTACATAATATGATAAATGCACTACATAACATGATAAATGCAACACATAACATGATAAATGCACTACATAATATGATAAATGCACTACATAATATGATAAATGCACCACATAACATGGTAAATGCACTACATAACATGATAAATGCACTACATAATATGATAAATGCACTACATAACATGATAAATGCACTACATAACATGATAAATGCACTACATAATATGATAAATGCACTACATAATATGATAAATGCACCACATAACATGGTAAATGCACTACATAATATGATAGATGCACTACATAACATGATAGATGCACTACATAATATGATAGATGCACTACATAATATGATAGATGCACTACATAACATGATAGATGCACTACATAACATGATAGATGCACTACATAACATGATAGATGCACTACATAACATGATATATGCACCACATAACATGAAAAATGCACTACATAATATGATAGATGCACTACATAATATGATAGATGCACTACATAATATGATAGATGCACTACATAATATGATAGATGCACTACATAACATGATAGATGCACTACATAACATGATAGATGCACTACATAACATGATAAATGCACCACATAACATGATAAATGCACTACATAATATGATAAATGCACTACATAACATGATAAATGCACTACATAGCATGATAAATGCACTACATAATATGATAAATGCACTACATAACATGATAAATGCACTACATAACATGATAGATGCACTACATAACATGATAAATGCACCACATAACATGGTAAATGCACTACATAACATGATAAATGCACCACATAACATGAGAAATGCACTACATAGTATGATAGATGCACTACATAATATGATAGATGCTCTACATAATATGATAGATGCACTACATAACATGATAGATGCACTACATAACATGATAGATGCACTACATAACATGATCGATGCACTACATAACATGATAAATGCACCACATAACATGAAAAATGCACTGCATAATATGATAGATACACTACATAATATGTTAGATGCACTACATAATATGATAGATGCACTACATAATATGATAGATGCACTACATAACATGATAGATGCACTACATAACATGATCGATGCACTACATATCATGATAGATGCACTACATAACATGATAGATGCACTACATAACATGATAAATGCACCACATCACATGGTAAATGCACCACATAACATAAAAAGGCACCACATAACATGATAAATGCACTACATAATATGATAGATGCACTACATAACATGATAGATGCACTACATAACATGATAAATGCACAACATAACATGATAAATGCAACACATAACATGATAAATGCAACACATAACATGGTAAATGCACTACATAATATGATAAATGCACTACATAACATGGTAAATGCACCACATAACATGATAGATGCACTACATAACATGGTAAATGCACCACATAACATGATAGATGCACTACATAACATGGTAAATGCACTACATAACATGGTAAATGCACTACATAACATGATAAATGCACCACATAACATGATAAATGCAACACATAACATGGAAAATGCACTACATAATATGATAAATGCACTACATAACATGATAAATGCAACACATAACATGATAAATGCACTACATAATATGATAAATGCACTACATAACATGATAAATACACTGCATAACATGATAAATGCACTACATAATATGATAGATGCACTACATAATATGATAGATGCACTACATAATATGATAGATGCACTACATAATATGATAGATGCACTACATAACATGATAGATGCACTACATAACATGATAGATGCACTACATAACATGATAGATGCACTACATAACATGGTAAATGCACTACATAATATGATAAATGCACCACATAACATGATAAATGCACCACATAATATGATAAATGCACCACATAACATGGTAAATGCACTACATAACATGAGAAATGCACTACATAACATGATAAATGCAATACATAATATGATAGATGCACTACATAATATGATAGATGCACTACATAATATGAAAGATACACTACATAACATGATAGATGCACTACATAACATGATAGATGCACTACATAATATGATAAATGCACTACATAACATGATAAATGCACTACATAACATGATAAATGCACTACATAACATGATAAATGCACTACATAACATGGTAAATGCACTACATAACATGATAAATGCACTACATAATATGATAAATGCACTACATAATATGATAGATGCACTACATAATATGATAGATGCACTACATAATATGATAGATGCACTACATAACATGATAGATGCACTACATAACATGATAGATGCACTACATAACATGATAGATGCACTACATAACATGATAAATGCACCACATAACATGAAAAATGCACTACATAACATGATAGATGCACTACATAATATGATAGATGCACTACATAACATGATAGATGCACTACATAACATGATAGATGCACTACATAACATGATAAATGCACCACATAACATGATAAATGCACTACATAACATGATAAATGCACTACATAACATGATAAATGCACTACATAACATGATAAATGCACTACATAATATGATAAATGCACTACATAACATGATAAATGCAGCACATAACATGAAAAATGCACTACATAATATGATAGATGCACTACATAATATGATAGATGCACTACATAACATGATAGATGCACTACATAACATGATAAATGCACAACATAACATGATAAATGCAACACATAACATGGTAAATGCACTACATAATATGATAAATGCACTACATAACATGGTAAATGCACCATATAACATGATAGATGCACTACATAACATGATAAATGCACCACATAACATGGTAAATGCACTACATCACATGGTAAATGCACTACATAACATGATAAATGCACCACATAACATGATAAATGCACTACATAACATGATAAATGCACTACATAATATGATAGATGCACTACATAACATGATAGATGCACTACATAATATGATAGATGCACTACATAATATGATAGATGCACTACATAACATGATAGATGCACTACATAACATGATAGATGCACTACATAACATGATAGATGCACTACATAACATGATATATGCACCACATAACATGAAAAATGCACTACATAATATGATAGATGCACTACATAATATGATAGATGCACTACATAATATGATAGATGCACTACATAACATGATAGATGCACTACATAACATGATAGATGCACTACATAACATGATAAATGCACCACATAACATGATAAATGCACTACATAATATGATAAATGCACTACATAACATGATAAATGCACTACATAACATGATAAATGCACTACATAATATGATAAATGCACTACATAACATGATAAATGCACTACATAACATGATAGATGCACTACATAACATGATAAATGCACCACATAACATGGTAAATGCACTACATAACATGATAAATGCACCACATAACATGAAAAATGCACTACATAATATGATAGATGCACTACATAATATGATAGATGCTCTACATAATATGATAGATGCACTACATAACATGATAGATGCACTACATAACATGATAGATGCACTACATAACATGATCGATGCACTACATAACATGATAAATGCACCACATAACATGAAAAATGCACTGCATAATATGATAGATGCACTACATAATATGTTAGATGCACTACATAATATGATAGATGCACTACATAATATGATAGATGCACTACATAACATGATAGATGCACTACATAACATGATCGATGCACTACATATCATGATAGATGCACTACATAACATGATAGATGCACTACATAACATGATAAATGCACCACATCACATGGTAAATGCACCACATAACATAAAAAGGCACCACATAACATGATAAATGCACTACATAATATGATAGATGCACTACATAACATGATAGATGCACTACATAACATGATAAATGCACAACATAACATGATAAATGCAACACATAACATGGTAAATGCACTACATAATATGATAAATGCACTACATAACATGGTAAATGCACCACATAACATGATAGATGCACTACATAACATGGTAAATGCACCACATAACATGATAGATGCACTACATAACATGGTAAATGCACTACATAACATGGTAAATGCACTACATAACATGATAAATGCACCACATAACATGATAAATGCAACACATAACATGGAAAATGCACTACATAATATGATAAATGCACTACATAACATGATAAATGCAACACATAACATGATAAATGCACTACATAATATGATAAATGCACTACATAATATGATAAATGCACCACATAACATGGTAAATGCACTACATAACATGATAAATGCACTACATAATATGAAAAATGCACTACATAACATGATAAATGCACTACATAACATGATAAATGCACTACATAATATGATAAATGCACTACATAATATGATAAATGCACCACATAACATGGTAAATGCACTACATAACATGATAAATGCACTACATAATATGATAAATGCACCACATAACATGGTAAATGCACTACATAACATGATAAATGCACTACATAATATGATAAATGCACTACATAACATGATAAATGCACTACATAACATGATAAATGCACTACATAATATGATAAATGCACTACATAACATGATAAATGCACCACATAACATGATAGATGCACTACATAACATGATAAATGCACTACATAACATGGTAAATGCACTACATAACATGATAAATGCACTACATAACATGATAAATGCACTACATAATATGATAGATGCACTACATAATATGATAGATGCACTACATAATATGATAGATGCACTACATAATATGATAGATGCACTACATAACATGATAGATGCACTACATAACATGATAGATGCACTACATAACATGATAGATGCACTACATAACATGATAAATGCACCACATAACATGAAAAATGCACTACATAATTATGATAGATGCACTACATAATATGATAGACGCACTACATAATATGATAAATGCACTACATAATACGATAGATGCACTACATAACATGATAAATGCACCACATAACATGATAAATGCACTACATAATATGATAGATGCACTACATAATATGATAGATGCACTACATCGTATGATAAATGCACTACATAATATGATAAATGCACCACATAACATGATAAATGCACTACATAACATGATAGATGCACTACATAACATGATAGATGCACTACATAACATGATAGATGCACTACATAACATGATAAATGCACCACATAACATGAAAAATGCACTACATAATATGATAGATGCACTACATAATATGATAGATGCACTACATAATATGATAAATGCACTACATAATATGATAAATGCACCACATAACATGATAAATGCACCACATAACATGATAAATGCACCACATAACATGGTAAAGGCACTACATAATATGATAGATGCACTACATAATATGATATATGCACTACATAATATGATAAATGCACCACATAACATGGTAAATGCACTACATAACATGATAAATGCACTACATAATATGATAAATGCACTACATAACATGATAAATGCACTACATAATATGATAAATGCACCACATAACATGGTAAATGCACTACATAACATGATAAATGCACCACATAACATGATAAATGCACCAAATAACGCATAACCGTGATTTAACTATGGGTGGCAACTTGGTAATGGGTGAAATATCTGACATAATAACAAAGTTCAATTTCGAAAAGTAAATGTTCACAAGGGATGAAATATATATATATCGTTTTAGTATGCTCAAATTCTGTAAATGAAGTAATAAAAATAGGGAGAATGTGTGATTTAAAAAAGTTCTAGATTCAGAACAGTTGCTGAAATTCATGGTAAGGACCGATGCAGCAAGCCGCGAACATGTTGAGATTAAAAACCCAGAATAAAAATACTGAGTGAATGTCTCACTTACTTATTTAGTGGTACACACGATTTGTACACTTACACGATGTCCAAATAAGAGTTAATCTGTATTAATGTAATGAGCGAAAAGAGGTAAGTAATGAGGTAAGTGGCATATTAAAAATGGGAATTATGGAAGAGATTAATTCTCTAACTCTGCCCTGGTGTATTGGTGGGCAAACGAGATGGAACAAAGATTCTGTGTTGGTTATTGCAAATTGAATAAAGCAACTACATTTGACACAGCCTGAGAGCCCCCCCCCCATATCTAAAGATATATATGTTAAGCTGCACAAAGATATGCATTGCTCTATAATTGACCTATCAAAGGATCAATGTATTTCAAGGTGGATGAGAACTCAAAGGCCTTTGCAACGCTGTCTACGTGAATAGGGCTCACACAAATGAGTGTTCACACAAACCTGACCGCCGACACCACGGCTTGGACTTCACATAATTGAATGAATATGTCATATGAGCGTTGTCAGGATTCTCGCGGGTGACGCTTGTATTGAAACAATATAAAGCGTATCTTCACATTGCTATCAACAAGCGTGGTTTATAAAACAATATCCGTGTCGCTTTTAGCAAGTTTGTGATATATGGGCAGCTGACAGTGTATGGCACCACGTGTATTAATATAATTCGTAAAACATTATCACCTGCGACAAGTCAGCGTATAGAGCATTTCACCACAATTGTATTTTTTATTCAATGTATTTTTATTCAATATATTTCGAAAAACTTATGTGTATTGAATCACTGTCTTATCATAAAAGTATTTTGAGTCATGTGATATATCAATTTGGATCACGTGACACACTCATATTCCTGAGTTCATTTGTTTTGCTCTCTGGGCTTGGCAGCTTGGCCAACGCCCAGGGATAACCATTGTACTCTATGCACTCTATTATGTTCCTGACAAATGAATGAATTTAATAATTGACAACCCTGGATTCGAGCGACAGATCCTATTCTGGGCAGTGAAAAAGAAAGTCACTGAGTATGAAAGAGATTAATTTCAAGTTAAATCTATTAAAATGTGAAAGTTGAAATGAAAATAGTCGTTGCATTTTTTGTGATCACAATTCCGTCATGGAGTTCGTAATTACCCAAACGCTTACTACTAATATACATTGAATACCGAAATAAAAGATGGCCATTTTATGTGCCGCAACTGATTTTCTTTTCTATAACACATTTTGCACTTCACTTCGGTACATCGTAGACCTTCTCTTTCTAAAATATATTGATAAACACACCTTAATAGAACGAGTAAAATCCCCTTTTGCTGTTTTGCTGTCACAGTGTGTGTATCGTATAATAATTTGCCGCAATGACAATCTTGACAGTAAATATTAAGAGGAACAACTCAAAGTTTAAAAGTCAGTGGTCGTACGAATTTCGTGTGAATAAATAACGTATTTATACTCGTATACGTATACCCCCTTCATGAATCAAGTTGCCCATGGATATAAGTATTAAAAAAAGTCTTACTTTCGAAAGTTCGTATTCTTGACCGTGACTGTTCCTGAACGTACGATGCGGTACTTGACTGAACTTGACTGGCTAAAATCTATGATGTGGCGTAGCAGACACGTCACGAGGTCTTTTGTTTGGTGTATACATGAAATTGTAAGCTCAGTAAGATGTACAAGACATTGTAAATTGAGGTCAAGACGTGACATTGTTCAAAACTCGTGTCGGTATTGCACTCGTCAGTAGAAACCACGACCCTCCTTCCCACCACTGTGTACTTGTTCGTTCTTTCTATGTGTTTGGTTTTTTCACTGTTGTTTTATAAAATTGCAAAATTATCACTACTGACCACAATTAGTAAAGAATCTTTTTGTAATATTTCTGTAATATGTTTATATTGTCTACCTTAAAGGGCGGTGGTCGTCGTGTCGTGTCTTGTTCGATATGGAACTCACAGCGACGTATACAACGCGTGGAAAATACATTATTTACGTGAAATCCGAACACGCGCTGCGGGACGACCACCTCCCTTTAATTTAAAGTGCAAGTTGTCAATTATAAATAATACTACAATGTATTGTAAACCAAACGTGCGTAAGTCATGTCCTTATGATAACATGTGGCCCATAGTTCTTGATATTCGTTAGTTCATTACAGACAATCCAGCTTTATTCATCCAAACCGTCAGCTGAGGCTCAGACAACCAATCCAACAGACTGACAACGCGGCGTTTTCTATCGAAGTAATGCGTGCCACGTTTGTTTACGATATCTTTTCTTATCTAGTGGAACAACGAGATTAGTCATTAGATCTCACAAAAATAAATAAATAAACAAACAGTAAAACTGAAAAAAATATCAAGATAATAACTTCAACATTCTCGCAACTTTTAATAAGGAGATTTTTAGATAGTATCTTTAGGGTATAGTGAAAGGGCTTTTGCATTTTTCATTACCTCAAGAAAAATATCATCTGGTAAATTAGACTTGAGATCACAGTCCTCCAAAAGTCTTTTCCTTTTAGCTTTAAAGAAAGGACATTTAAGGATAAGATGCTTCTCATCATCAAGAGAGTTTATGTTACATCTGTTACATGTTCAGTCATCTAACAAAATGTTTGGTTTGTTCATTCTGCCTGATTCAATCTCTAGTTCGTGGTCACTGAGTCTAAATTTACTTAACATTTTTCGAAGGTTGAAATTATTTATATTTTTCAGATAATTTTCAAAATTCAAGATTTAATGTCCCCAATTTATTCCTTTCACTTACTATTTGCTTTTGTAAATTGATTTTTCCAAGACAATATATAATCATTTGTCAGGTTTAATTTAATTACTTTTGACAATTTATTACTGTTACTCACACTAAATTTTCTTCAATTTTGCTGACATCATGTTCCCCTAAGCAGCCATACGGATTTTGTTGCCAGACAAAGTGCTCAGTCTATATCAGTATTTAATTTGTGAAATTGAGGCCTTTAATAATAACGCGATATCTATTCATATTTCAACCAATTATAAACACAATTAGGTTGTCGCGTGAGCTACGAGTCAGGTCACTTTAAAGATGGCGATGTAAACACGGTTGTTGGATACGTTCGAGATATCTACACAGCTGGACATACCGTGTGTGGGACAGATGTACGTGTTCAAACAATGCACTAGCTGTGGACCGGATGTTAAAACCCAGCACGACGTAATCGGTAATGAGACAAATATACTCCTTTGAAAGAAGGGCGCCCTCACGTGCGATTCCTGGTAGTAGGAGAGGCGAGAGGACACCATTGTTCTTCCCTATTCCATGGTCGCTTCGATTTATTTACTTGGTAAATAGTCCCTTATTCCGGTGACATGAATAATTAGCATTCAGGTCAGCTCGGAAGCAGTCAGAGTTTTACGGTGATTAATTGACACCACAATCACACAACATAACCAAATAGGATATTTTTGGATATTCTACCCCAATAACAAGTTTCCATCATTTTACCAGGGACTAACATTATATTTCACACACATACACAACTTATTCAAAAATCAGTTTGTCATGAATAGACTAGAAACAAAATGGCAAAACTATTGCGTAAAAATTACGTTTTTTTTCAACATCGCAGAGCATATGTAATCCACTGAGCTTATCTGGAGGTGTCTGGTAAAAAGCCAACTTAGACCTTTCAAATACTTCAAGAGACAACGGGATGTGTTTTTATCAGTTTTCAAACGGAAACAATTTACTACAGGAACGGAGCAGTCCATCATCTGCTCGCACTGGAAAACAGCTAACATATATTTTGTTTCCGGTGGCAGGACTTGCCAATGACCTATTACGTCACGTGCACGCTTATACACTACTGCCTTTTTTCCATCCGCATAGCAAGTTGCAATCTGATTAAAATAAGATCTTGGTAGGCATTCGCCATCACGCGACAGGCCAAGTAACCAAATTCAAAACAAGCAATCATAACTGTTGTCGGGGTTTCTACCGAGTTTAGGGAACTCAGCAATAGTAGATTAGCTCAATAAGTTGGTATGCTGGAGGTACGTACAGGCATCGTTACCGGGCGGTAAGGGTATATGTATTGAAGAGATACGAATAGTCCAGTATTCAACGCTTAGTAGATTTATTCTTAATGTACAGTAGATTCGATCCACGACTGACATGATGCTGTGTGTTAGTCCACAATGTGACGAGAGTTCAGTTAAAGGAGTGAATCAATGGCGAGTGAGATCCGTCCGACTTGAGATCTCTCTGTTCATGTCACCAAGCATGAGCTGTGGAATCTCCCCCACTCAGTATCCAAGGGTGTTCTGTAGTATCCTCCCTTGTAAACATAAGCTTTTTTCATGGATCGGTCATAGTTCAAACTCATTGTTAGTTCAGTGGCTATTTCGATTGGAGAGTCATAACAATGGCCCCTACTTAGAAGGTAGCAGAATGCAATGAACCACGGAGAAAGACAATCATATTGCTGTCAATGGGGTACGTACGCACATGACGTAGATGTTAAGTTCCAAAAATAAAAACACGCAATTTTTCAGGTTTACATAACGTAGCTATTCAACAGGAGAGACTTACTAATCCCAAAACACCTTTTAAAAATGCTTGGCCAATGCTCACTTCAAGAAATAGAAGATAAACTACACTTTTTCATGGCCATAATATCTGTCCGTTGGAAAAACAATTTCGACAGTAAACTTTTTTATTGAAATACAAACCAATCTCCAAAAAATCATACATTTATTTATTGCAAAGCACAGATAAAAATATTATCAAATATGTAGGAGAGTATATACAAAATGAATTCTTAATTAGAAATAGACAATATGATATGTAATCTTATCCACACATGATTTTTAATTTTATTTTATTGTTTTTTTGTTTCTTTCATTTTCTCGCAATATACTAATAGAAAATAGTGTATTTCTAAAGACGCAATAAATTTATTAGTAGTAGTAGTAGTAGTATCATTATCATCATTATTATCATTATCATTATTAAATGCATTCCCCACAGCGTGTTATGCATTCGCCATTACATGGTAGGTATACATCACAACGTGATGGGAAGATGATAATCTCATATTACGCAAATATACTAATTTAATACAATTACTAATTATGATTAGCTACCAGCAAGACATTGCCGTAAACCGACTATCGTGTGATCTGATATTAGATATAGGTAATCCAACAGAAACGTTGACACGATATAGCTATCCGGGAAATCAGAATCTAAACTCAAAATGCCTCCTTTATCAGCCAGTGCATTGTGGATAACAGCCAATGCCTTCGGTATTCTCTCAACATCTCTGTACTCAAAGTATGAACTGTATGTCAGAAGATTTTCTGCAACAGAAGATGGAAATTGTTATAATGAAGACAAGAAGAACGCCGTTCTGTGCAGTCAACATTGTATATTGCAAAAAGCCTATCAGATTTCAAAAAATTCTCTCCATTGAGACTGAAATCCAGGTCATTATAATCTCAGACAACTATTATTAATTATCTGATTAACCCAGTTGTTCTAATTAACCCTCGGTCAGTGTGACAGTGGCTCTTTGGTGCACCATATACATAATGCAATTATTTAATACACAAGTTTAACAATACATGACGTGAAACCATTTTGACCATATAACATTAAACAGATCAAGAATTAGCATATCAAAACCCAGGAACCACAATTGTTTGCAGACAATGGCACAAATCAGACCCAAAACCTGTCCGCCAAAAATATCAAAATGGGAGACACACAGTGAACTGCGTTTGAAAACAAGTCATAGGACTATTTTGATACCGCATAACACATCAGGCAGCTGTCAATAGACTACATTTGAACAGGTCAATCATTAACCATGACTTTCGAAATAGCATCCTCAGCGTCAAGAAACGAAGGAGAAATAAAGAAACTGATCGCAACTATAGAAGGCCCCAATCACAATACAAGACTGCATTTATAAGAAAATGATTTGATATACATGCATACATATGTAGCCAATATACCCCGAGCATAATACATCCGCGCACTCACATACCAACCAGTTTATATGTATTTGATACCGAGCGACGTTATTAAATATGTATGTTCACAAATCATAAAGTTTACAAAACATTTGTATCAGAAAATACGTAACTGCAATTAACCATTTTAATTGTATTTGATTGTAATCATGAATAACAAATAAAAACATTGAATTCATGCAACCTTGAAACACTGAATATTGTACGTTGATTTTGCTCACTGTTTTATGCGGTTTCAATTAAATATGAAAACAATCATTTTCAATATGAAAACGTATATACTCACCATCTTTAGGTGGAAAACGAATAGTTGAATCGACTGGTCGAAGATTTCTGTCTTTAGTAACGGAAATTACGTTTTCATTAAATCCAGTTGGTAAAACATATTTTGCTACCAGTTTGAGCTCCATAAGTCTCGTCATGGCACTCACGATGGATAAGCGAAGGAGATAGTTGTTCTGCAATTCCCATAGTCCGTTTGGCATTGGACTACTTCCTCGAATACCAATCTCGTAATGTAAGCTCCATTCCTTGATTAGCTCTGGGTGCTCTTCAACAAAGTCGCCATATACAAATAGAGTCAGTGGCACGTCTTTCGCATAAGCTTTCAATGTTTCCACAAGAAGACTTGCTGCCTTTAGATTCATACCGATCTCCACAACAATCGAGACAAGTGTTTTTCCATTCATCGTAGGACACTTGTTGTTTATTTCGCCAACTGCACCAGGAACATTGTCTTCTCCCTGAGTTAAATGTGGAGAGATATACAAACATGTGGTTTCATTTGAAACAACTTCATCGGCAGATTGTCAATTATGAAATGATACCTAAATAATGTCTACCTGTGAGTGTGAGAAAAATAAAATATTGAAAATAAACGACATATAATGGTATAAATAGCTCAATTAAATAACGTTCTGGTTCAACATTCATTGAATATTTAAGAACATAACATTTAGAGTTTGATTAATTCCAATTTTGTGGATGTGGTTATAATTCAATGGTGATTACCTGTAATTTGTACAATTCATCGAAATCGGAAAACGATTTTTCTTCTCCAGCCCATGTAATTTGCTTTACTCCTATATCTTTCAATTGTTTATATATCTTTTTCCTTGCTTCCAGGTCGAATCCAGTTGGCTGTGAAGAGTGGTATTCTCCGTAAAATCTGAAAATTACAGTGGCAAGACAAACAGCAATTAGAATTAAAACAGTGGCAAACCATGCTAACATAAGTTATTAAATCAATTCACACACAAAAAAACAATTGAGATTCGCTACAGCGACATATAATCACTCATTGTTGACAGGAAATATTAATATACATAGAGATGTTTATGGTCATTGTGTGAGAAAATGGTAGGTATTCAAATGGAAACAGCGGATACCCTCCATTAATTTGTTCACACCATATACTATGTGGCGTTATGTTTTGCACAAAAAGTGTAATATGATGTATTGTTTGTGACAATTTTTTTTATTCATGATATTTATCGTGCGTGCGCGTGCGTGTTAGAGATTGTAAGACAAAGGACAATCTCTCATTGTGTCTATGCATGTTCTCACTGTGCCTCGCAGGAAAAATATATATAGATCAATCAATGCCCCCCCTCGCAAAAGGCTCATAGGTAGACGCTTGTTTGTAAAAAAAATGACACACATGCGCAGGTGACGACTCCCCCGCTTTAAGTAAAGTGGATTTTCACAGGTGCATAATGTTCAAGTAAATACGTCAACTCAATTGAACTGAGACTGTTTTTTGGGGTTACATACTTCAGGGCTTGCAGCCAAGGAGCGTTGTCAGTAATGTATTTGTCAATATGATTCATATTCCCACAATTGTTGTTGTAAACGTGTGTGTTGCATTGGGAAATTTCTTTGGGAAATTATTAATTGTATATTGTTGATATATAATAGGTAATATTTTTGTAATGGGTGTCCTAAGTAACGGTTCAAAATTAGACCATTCGAGTAATATGCATTAATTTGCACTTACTTATCAATCCACTCAAACGTGTGATCTTTCAACATTTTCTCGAGTATTTCAAATTCAGCGCCTTCAACATCCAATTTAAGAATTACGTAATCTTCTTTTCTTGTGTTCTTCTGAATCCACTGAGATAGGTCAACAGTAGGCACAGTCACACGATGGGATAGTTTTCGATATCCTCCATCTTCTGCATTTTTTTCTTCATCTTTTACGAACAAGGTGCCACCACCCCATTGCATGTCCCTTTCGTTGTTCAGTTTTCCTGGATACCAGGCTCCTTCTAAGTAGGCAGTGAATCCACCTGCAAATTGCGTATATTGAGTGAGTGACAATTTGTTGATTAGGTTGATTCGTTGGATGAGTGGCGATTACAGGGCGAGTGGCGATTGAGTGCATGTGTAGCAATCGGGTTCATGCGAGACGATCGAGTGAGTGTGAGTATGTACGCGAATTTGCTAACGACTGAGCGAGCGACTGAGTGAGTCGGTGAGTACCACTTACCATTTTTTGCAGCGACACCCAATGGAATATTAACGTTAATGCCACTTTGATGTTTATATGCAGCAAAGTATGGTTTTAATCTGTCATCAATTTCGAAGGAATATATTTCATATTCCTTTCCGTTAGGGTAGATTTCTCTGAACAGCAGTACCGACGATGCCATATTAGCTCCACAATCGAGAAAGATTTTTCTTTGACGTTTGATTGAATTTTCTCTTTGATGTTCGATTGGAATTTCTCTTTGATGTTCGATTGGAATTTCTCTTTGATGTTCGATTGAAATTTCTCTTTCACTGGAGCTACAAAAATGTAAACAATGTGATAAGTGAAAGACATTCACATTTATAATTACAATTATTTTATCTTAACGATCATAATTCATCTGTGAGCTTGATTAACAGATCTAAAAAAATGATTACATATTGACATTTGCAATAAATATTACCGCACTCCCCATCTGCATTCTGAAGTAGTTTGTTTTTCAAAAGATATCACAATACGAAATTTGTTGAAAGTTATCATCACTGTAACAGGTAAGCATGTACTAAAATTCAGTTGCATTTCAGAAAACCATCGACACTCCATGGTTACACCAGTTAATATGTTACTTATTGTAAATTCATTATACCACTTTTACTCACAAAATCAGATACATTTATTTATACAACACTATTGAGAATAAATAAACTTCTCGGCTTTGAGGAAGCTGTCAAAGTAAACTTACGAAGTCCATATATGTTTCAATATATAAACTGCCACACAGAGTAACACTAAAGTAAGCACGTTATACGTCTTGGTCCTCTTGATGTTCATTTTGCCAATGTCACTTTTCTATGAATGTAAAATAAAAAATTGGTGAATGCACATGAATACTTTTTCCAGTCAAATCAAAAGTCAGTCACCGTTTTAATGACAATGATAGCATACATATTGGAAATAATAAATTACAGGGAAAAAGGGGCCGGGTTTCAATTTACTTACATTCAGGTTTTACACATCTTGCAAGAGAAGTTTTGACTGTACACACATGATTATTATGGCCAATTAATTAGTCAGAATTGAACAACTGAATTACCTTTCCGTACCCATAGATAGGGCGGAAACATGTATAATAAACTGGTAGTTTTAGTCAGGGAGATAAATAAGAAATCAGAGCTGAAAAAAAACACCCAATTCTTATGTTTTAAACCATTTATTCCTAGGTTTGGGTTAAGATATTTATTTTCTGACAGTGCCTACCAGGTCACATGCCACTAATCAACCAATGACCGCTCGTATCCCACAATTGAAATGCCTTGTAAGAATCAATGAATATTTTTTTCTCAGGTGCTCCCTGTTTAAGGGCGTGATCACCGGGGTCAAAGGTGAGACCAACATGTGGTCCTTTGTTTACTACTTGCGGCTGTGTACCTTTGAGTTTATTCTGTGTGTATTTGGATGTTCTAATCTTGGTGTTTTTCCAGTGATTTCTCTAGGTGCAATCCAAACACAGTAGGTGTGTCTTGTTTACCTGAGATTTGCAAGAGTTTGAGCTGGCCAACATGTTTTTTTTTATGTGGTTGATTACTGGCATGTTTATTTCCCATTTTTGAGCCACGTTTTCAACTGTGTTTATCATTTTTAGATAATATTAATAACAACTTTATTACACAACTAAAACATCAGAGGATTTATTAAGGTAAAGAAAATAACAAGACAAGAATAAACAAATGTAATAAAAACAAACAATAAAACTTAAAAAATAAAGACTAAAGAAATATTAAAATAAAAACTTCACTATTTTCGCAACTTTTAAACAGGGGATTTATAGATACTATCTTTAAGGTATAGTGAAAGAGCTTTTTTTTCATTACCTCAAGAAAAATATCGTCTGGTAAATTAGACTTGAGATCACAAGTATTTTCCTTTCACTTTTAAAGGAAGGACATTTAAGGATAAAATGCTTATCATCATCAAAAGAGTTTATATTGCATCTTTTACATGTTCTGTCACAAAACTTATAGAGAACAATAAGGTGTACACTAATGTAATCTAGAGAACACTGCCGTATACACTAATGTGATCTAGAGAATTATAACGTGTACACTAATGTGATCCAGAGAACAATAATGTGTACACTAATGTTATCTATAGAACACTACCGTATACACTAATGTGATCTGGAAACACTACCATATACACTAATGTGATCTGGAGAACACTACCGTATACACTAATGTGGTCTAGAGAACACTAACGTGTACACTAATGTGATCTGGAGAACAATAACATGTACACTAATGTAATCTAGAGAACACTGCCGTATACACTAATGTGATCTAGAGAATTATAACGTGTACACTAATGTGATCCAGAGAACAATAATGTGTACACTAATGTGATATTGAGAACAATAACATGTACACTAATGTGATCTAGAGAACACTAATGTGTACACTAATGTGATATTGAGAACAATAACGTGTACACTAATGTGATCTAGAGAACTATAACGTGTACACTAATGTGATATTGAGAACAATAACGTGTACACTAATGTGGTCTGAAGAACAATAACGTGTACACTAATGTGATCTGGAGAACAATAACGTATACACTAATGTGATCTGGAGAACAATAACGTGTACACTAATGTGATCTAGAGAACAATAACGTGTACACTAATGTGATCTAGAGCACACTAACGTGTACACTAATGTGATCTAGAGAACAATAACGTGTACACTAATATGATCTAGAGAACAATAACATGTGCACTAATGTGATCTGGAGAACACTAACATATACACTAATGTGATCTAGAGAACACTAACGTGTACACTAATGTGATCTAGAGAACAATAACGTGTACACTAATGTGATCTCGAGAACACTAACGTGTACACTAATGTGAACACTGACGTGTACACTAATGTGATCTCGAGAACACTAACATATACACTAATGTGATCTAGAGAACACTAACGCGTACACTAATGTGATCTAGAGAACAATAACGTGTACACTAATGTGATCCAGAGAACAATAACGTGTACACTAATGTGATCCAGAGAACAATGACTTGTACACTAATGTGATCTCGAGAACACTAACGTGTACACTAATGTGATCCGGAGAACAATAATGTGTACACTAATGTTATCTAGAGAACACTACCGTATACACTAATGTGATCTGGAAACACTACCGTATACACTAATGTGATCTAGAGAACACTACCGTATACACTAATGTTATCTAGAGAACACTACCGTATACACTAATGTGATCTGGAGAACACTACCGTATACACTAATGGGATCTAGAGAACACTAACCTGTACACTAATGTGATCTAGAGAACAATAACGTGTACACTAATGTGATCTAGAGAACAATAACGTGTACACTAATGTGATCTGGAGAACAATATCATGTACACTAATGTGATCTAGAGAACACTAACGTGTACACTAATGTGATCTGGAGAACAATATCATGTACACTAATGTGATCTAGAGAACACTAACGTGTACACTAATGTGATCTGGAGATCTAGAACAATAAAGTATACACTAATGTGATCTAGAGAAGACTAACGTGTACGCTAATGTGATCTCGAGAACAATAACGTGTACACTAATGTGAACACTGACGTGTACACTAATGCGATTTCGAGAACACTAACATATACACTAATGTGATCTAGAGAACACTAACGTGTACACTAATGTGATCTAGAGAACAATAACGTGTACACTAATGTGATCTCGAGAACACTAACGTGTACACTAATGTGATCTCGAGAACAATAACGTGTACACTAATGTGATCCAGAGAACAATAACGTGTACACTAATGTGATCCAGAGAACAATAACGTGTACACTAATGTGATCCAGAGAACAATAACGTGTACACTAATGTGATCTGAAGAACAATAACGTGTACACTAATGTGATCTGAAGAACAATAACGTGTACACTAATGTGATCTAGAGAACACTAACGTGTACACTAATGTGATCTCGAGAACAATAACGAGTACACTAATGTGATCTAGAGAACACTAACGTGTACACTAATGTGATCTAGAGAAAAATAACGTATACACGAATGTGATCTGGAGAACAATAACGTGTACACTAATGTGATCTAGAGAACACTAACGTGTACACTTATGTGATCTCGAGAACAGTAACGTGTACACTAATGTGATCTAGAGAACACTAACGTGTACACTAATGTGATCTCGAGAACAATAACGTGTACACTAATGTGATCTCGAGAACAATAACGTGTACACTAATGTGACCAGGAGAACACTAACGAGTATAATAATGTGATCTAGAGAACAATAACATGTGCACTAATGTGATCTAGAGAACACTAACGTGTACACTAATGTGATCTAGAGAAAAATAACGTATACACGAATGTGATCTGGAGAACAATAACGTGTACACTAATGTGATCTAGAGAACACTAACGTGTACACTTATGTGATCTCGAGAACAGTAACGTGTACACTAATGTGATCTAGAGAACACTAACGTGTACACTAATGTGATCTCGAGAACAATAACGTGTACACTAATGTGATCTCGAGAACAATAACGTGTACACTAATGTGATCTAGAGAACACTAACTTGTACACCAATGTGATCTAAAGAACACGAACGTGTACACTAATGTGATCCAGAGAACAATAACGTGTACACTAATGTTATCTCGAGAACAATAACGTGTACACTAATGTGATCTAGAGAACACTAACGTGTATACTAATGTGATCTAGAGAACACGAACGTGTACACTAATGTGATCTAAAGAACACGAACGTGTACACTAATGTGATCTAAAGAACACGAACGTTTACACTAATGTGTTCGACTCAAGCAGAAAAAAATGGTGATGTGTTGTACACAAGTGGTTGTGATGGAATCACTGTAGTAGGGGGATATCGTTTATTATCAACCTGCCACGATTTAACTCTGCCCTGTCCCTTGTTATGAGCTATCAACGCATATCTTAGCAACGCAACACATGTCAAATTCGTTATTGGCATATATCTTAGCACAACGTAGAAGAGGCCAACTTGCTAGTTAACTAAATTTCGGCGTCCGCTGGCAAAGATTTTACGAAAAAATCGAATTTACCGGAGCTCAAATTTAACGTTTCGTTTATCCAAAGCATATGTTGTATATGGGGGCCCACACAGGAAGTAGGACAGATGAACGGAAATGAAAAACGTGATTGTGAATTTAGCCATAGGAGCTCGAACTTTTCGAGTTGTTAGTTTTCTACGGAAATCCGCTAGAGGGCGCATCCAAAATACCCGGATAACGAAACTGAATGGGGTTTTTATTGAAGTTCTGTATTCTTACATGCGTAAATCAATAGATTGGAAAAGCAAAAAAGTTCCAGAACTCCGCAAATTTCTTCAGGATCGTGGTATAACTTGCAGCAATGTTCGTAAAGCTAAACTTTTTGAAATTGTTGAGTTAGCAAACGAGTTAAATGTTCGCCAAGACTCAAACAATCGTCGTCGTACTGTAAAACACAGTGAGTCGACGATAACTCTGGTAGATCCGTGTAACGTAAACACTTGGCAAAAAAAACCTTCATACTTTGCCTTTGTTTGAAATAGCTGATATGTTCGCATATTTGTTGCATCGAAGTGACTGGACAACAGCCAGACTGAAAGAATGTCGACTTGATAATGGTTATTTACTTCATAATTTCCGTAAAGCTTCATCATGTGCAGAATACAGAATTTATTTTCATTATGGCAGAGTGTATTCGGCAATGATCCATGAAGGAAAATTCTTACAAGCCATGGTTTATTATTAAATCAAACTCTAAAATAGTTTCTGGTGTTTGTAACTGTGTAGTGTAAGTTTGATTTAATATTTTATTCACCAGGCGATCAGCAGATGCAGTTATCACACGTTTTTTCCTTCCGTAGTTATTTTAACTTCAACTTCGCAACAAATGCCATCATAAGGATTCTGAACAAGAAGATTGATGAGGGAATCGGTAACGAGCGAATTTTCCATCAAATCCGACTCAATGTTTTCGTTTGCGCTCGTCTCGGGAAGCTGACAGAGTCTTCGTTTTTCAATCGATGTATAACTGCGGTTGAAAGACGGCTGTCTCCAGTTATTGAACTAAAAAAATACTGGCGCAGGATGGAAAATGCCGTGAACAAAACCGGGAATATAGTTTGGCGTCCACTCAGATTCCCGACGACGCATTCGAATCCACTGGCGTTGAAGTGTTGATTTCTTGGACGAAATAAACTGAATGTAAGAAAAGTTACGCCTTTCATCTCAGGATATTTCGCTGTTTTTTTTTTCTTTTTAATCGAACCCCAGGAATAGCCTATGGCATTACAATACCAGTTAACCATTTTAACCAATTCTTGCAAAACGTTTGTAAAAAATAAGACTTCGGCAACAGTAACTACTAGTATATTGCTTACATCAGACGCCGCTCAATTTTCAACCCCACCACGAACGTTGAACGGACTGTCATCCGGGTACTTTGAGAACGCCCTCTATCGAATTTTGTGAGAAAAATAGTAACTCGGAAATTAGGAATTCAAGCTGGTTGGAAAGTACATGAAAAACAATATATCAGTGCGAAAAGAAAAATGTTTACTTCAGTTTTAAAATGCATTTGGAGAAAAAATGTCTGAAAATAAATAAAAGAAAAATTATTTCACAGTATATCACTGGAAGCTACCAGGCTAGCTGTTGTCGACATGTTACGAGATAAGGTTGAAAATGTTCATTATTCATTTACAGCTGTATGTCGTCCCGCTTGTATGTTTGAAGCGTGTACGTCTTGTATTGTATTGTTTTGTAGTTTGCGAGGCTAGGTGATAGAGCCCTATATTTTAAAATCAATTTTTGAGTATGTTCCAGCATTGACAATGCTAGAAAAGTTTAACACTATCTAGCCATGGAGGTACTTTTCTACCTCCATGATCTAGCCAAGACTGTCTGGGTGAGAAAAATAAAAAAAAAACTCCGAGTGCCCACGAACCTGCATTCTATACCTTAAATATCATCAAATCTGGATGAAATAATGAAAGGAAATTGAACTGGTATGAAAGGGCAGTAAATGTAGCCAGAATGCAAGGGCGGTCTCCAGAGGACAAAATACGTCACAACACATCCACATCATGTCGGTTGCAAAGTGCAACAACTGTGGGTACGGTACTAGTTTGCATGAATGGGCAGGGATAATACATGTAAATTCCGTCCTTCAGTTTGCTGCTTTTTTTGTGCAATGGAAATTGATAGAAGAAACGTGCCACCAAAGGACATTTCTTTCAAGTAAACAAAACAACCTTTATCTTTAAGAAACTGTGAAGACGGAGATCCTTTGAGACAGGCATTCTTGTGAAACAATGGAATACTTCTCCAGGGTATCAGGAGTATTTGTGGTTATTTGAATAGAAAATTACCCCCGCACATTAATGATTGACCTAGTAGTATGGTTGAAGTAGTTTTAGACTCGCTGGAAGTGGACCGGCTGAGGTTTTACCATCACATTACCGGCTTACATACCGGTATTACGGGTCCCACTAATTACATACCGATACATAAAAAGTACATACCGATACCCAAATATGCCAGGAAAAGTAGATATATTGATAGCTCAGACCATTATCTACTCATTGTACCTGAACAAAATAGTCTTAAACCGCGGGTCTGGGTGTATAAAAGGAAAGATGGCCGCCACTTTTCAGTATGCAAATGACACTCAAGCGTGAAACATCGCTTCGGGGTGCTCCGCAAAATCACTCTTTTCGGCAATCTTAACGCCTGTGGTGCTTTATTTTCATGTCGTACACAAACATGAATATGTCCGCGATACAACTGCGATGTTAATTTACGAGTTCGGTGCGATATCAGTGTGATTTCCGCGTAAAAGCGACGGAAAAGCATGATTCAAACAGTCGTTTCGACTGCTCAAACTGGCTGTCAGTCATGGGTTTATGTAAATGTAAGGTGTTAGTCCCGAGTTGTTTGTTCAATCTCTAGGTATGTTTATGTAATTACGGAGTTGATCATGTAAGTGATATCGTGGAGCTAATAAGAAATGATATGCTGTGAGCTGTTTGTCCGTCCGTTCATCTCAGGGGACATCATCGGCGCTCCGTGAAGCGGTCCGACCCGAGCGAGTGCGAATCGCACGAGCTGGGGTGTGCGCGAGAGGGGAGGGACTTTGCGTAAACATACCAATAATTTCTGTAGTGTGTGTGCGCAAAGAAAGACATTCGCGGTTACAGGGCTGGGAAAATAAAAAAAATGGTTTTCACTCTGATATCGATGAAAAGAGTCGAGGGAGTCCCAAATACGTCCCCGACAAATTTCTCTTCGTTCTCGAAATAAATAAATTGAAAGGTCTCACAAAAAATTATAATGTTCCCTGAAACATGTCCCCGCAGTGAAATATTTAGCCCTTTTTGTCACGTACTAGTATGAGCCGGACATATATTCATGTATATTTGGCGTCGGACCCGTGCCGCACAGCCGTATACGTATAATAAAGTTTTTTTTTGTTTTTGTTTTTTTGACGTTGCATAACGTCATTATTGCCTAGACGACAAGACACATTATGGCAAACGTTGTACGACAACTACATTGTGTAGGTCATTCAAATAAACTACAGTTATTTCATGATGCAAGTAATTGACAATACGGTAGTTCTCTTTTTGGAATATTTGTTGGCCCTGAAAAGGGCCGTTTGGTTCGTTTGTATCAATGAAAGACACATATTTTTCAGTACCAGAGATAACCCATATAAGGCACGCCTGGGAGATTGGGATACAGTCCGCGTATCTGTCTTACAACACACTCCGGCATCACTTCTCTTTGTGTTACCACAACGTCATCAGCCCTCATAAGTTGTGACTTGCGCTGGATGTATCTTTCGTCAGTCCACGCATTTCGTCGTCCGAGCATCGTCCAATACTTTTTGTATAAACGACGCCTAATAGCAGCAGCAGCAGACTTTTCGGCAACGGATTTTTGCCAAAAGTTTACTTATAACTATTTATTCATGATCCGCACGTTGCATGTTCGATGTATCTATATTGATTTACTCATAACTTTGCCTATTTAGATTTTTAATAATAACTGGCTTGTTGCAACTACGTACTCATTATATTTATAAATAAACCCACGGCAACATAGCACAGTACGTAGTATGAATACATCGCGCTCGTAACGTACGGGTTGTGAATTAATAAATACATTGTATAAAAAGTCGCACTTGTAACATATTAGTACAATAGCAAGAAAGCAAAGGCATGAGCTCAATTCAGAGAGAACCTTACAATGCCGTAACGCCATTTACAGAAATTGTGCTTTACAGTCGACCACGAGCAAAACAAACACAGAAAACGGCTTTCAAAAGAGTACGTAGGCCCAGTGAACGTCGAACAACGGGATTCAGCAAGTCCTTTCAAATCAGATAATAGCGTAATGCATGATGTTAGCTTACGGAATTAACGCCTTCAGTTGAAATGATAACAGCTGTGTACCAAGTAAACAACTGGGCGGACCATGCAAATTGCATTTCCCATGATGCACTGGTGCAATTCCTGGGATTGCGGAGCCGCGCTTTAACTGTTCGTTTGTGATTTTTTCCTGGGTAAAAACATCCAAAACCCGTCATATGTATTTTTATTTAAAATCCTATGATTAGTAAATGGTAATGGCAGTCAGCATAACCATTTTTATTGTACAAATGTGGGTATTTTGATATCGGTATGTACCCACAAGCTATCGGTCGGTGATGCTGATGGCAGGTATGTGTCAAGAACCATGGAGCTCCATGCAAGAACGTACCCAGTACGTATCGACAACAATGGGAAAAAACATGGCGGTCAAGGCCGTAGGTGTCAAGAACGTACCGTTATATAATTTGGGTAAAAACACCCGAAACCCGTCATATATATTCTTTATTTGAGTTGTTATGATTAGTAAATGGTAATGGCAATCAGCATAACCATTTTTATTGTACAATAGATGGTATTTAGTTATCGGTATGTACCCACCAGCTATCGGTCGGTTTTTACTTCCGGGGTACAGTCACTTCGCCCGAAATCCACTTCGCCCGAACTCCTTCGCCCGATTACCAGTTCGCCCAATTACCGGCTCGCCCAATTACCGGTTCGCCCGTTTTCCTTTTCGCCCGATTTACCGATGTTACACACTAGGCCTACTGGGGGTTTCGATTCGAAATGTACATCTGGTAAAATGCATAAAATCTACCATATGATCGCATTTTAGTCAGGGTTTTCTTGCCGATGCAAACACTGCAACTGATGTCCGCCATTGCGGGTAGTCATCCCCATTCACAATAGAGGGGTGGCCGACAGGCAATGGGACAGGTATGCATCGGCCGTCATACACAGATTTTTCACTTGTTTCACCATCGGTGATATATTATTTCCTCTTTTTTAATATATATATATTATTTCCTCTTTTTTTACAGTCAGAGAAATGGTTAATGTGGCACGACGAATATCAATAGTACATTCGTTGTCATTGCGACCTGGTTTTTTTAGAAAAAAAAACCTTGCAACTTAGCACAGTATTTCCACATTTACTTTTATTTAGTCGTTTAGTCGTATTTAACCGATGCAATTATTACACTGGTATAAAATGCGCGAATTAAAATTAATTCTACCGTACACAACAATGAAACTATTGTAACAGTATTTTATTAAAACGTCGACGGTGATTCGCGAGTTATATTAGTCAAGTTGATAAACGACGAGGTTGGCTTTAGGTGAAGAATAACTCAACCACACCTTAAAAGACGTAAAATCTCTTGAAACAAATAGAAAAAATGCACGTGGTACGGAAGACTTACTAACTTGTTTCTCATAACGATATTCACTGGATTGACATAAATGGCCACACATGTTACTAGTGTATTATTGTCTCATTGTGTTATTCTTTGATCTTAGTTGTGAACATCTAGTGTTAATTTGTGTCAATCACTTACGTTTATAGGCAACCTTTGATCTTGAATGCCTATTCATTGGTGTTTTGTTAAGTGTTTAATTCTATATATTGTTGAGGGATGCCTTTGATTTTTACATAAGATAAGTCTTGTTCATTTAGTTTTAAATCTTTGATATAGATTGGTGGATTGATGGACAGGAAAGGGCAAAAGTAAACATCAAGCATTATTACACAGTATTTTTGTTATTTTTCATTATTTATTAAATATTTACCAAAAGAGAAACACATTAAATGCGTACAATAGACAAGATCAAAGGATGCCACTCCATTAACTATAGGATTGACACAAATTAACACCTGTTGATCACACCTAAGAACATACCCCCCATATCCCCCATGAGACCATTAACATACTCTAAAAATAATAGCAGAAAATATGTGTTGCCATTTATTTTACATGCAAATACTGACAATGTGCAAGCATTGGTGATAAAAAACAATTGTTTTTCACTATGGGTTGTTTTTCCTAAGGGGTTTTCTTTCCGGACCCCTAACGTAACATGGGGCGATTTTTTAATTATCAGTGGGACTGATATAATGCGACTTAACATAACATGGGACGATTTTTTAATTATCAGTGGGACCATGGAATTATAGTTCCATGGTGGGACTGATACTTTTCCATTTTTTGCTTGAATTTTTAACGTTATAAATGGCTTTAATTTTAGGAATTGGCTTTATGTTGTGTGGCGGACGCGCTATTATCAAAGAGATGGCCGATTTCTGTGTCCGTCTCATAGCTTGTTAAATAGAGGAAATAGGTGTTAAGTATTAGCACAATATCATTGAGTGTTAATGTTCTCACCCGCGTATTTCGTCCATTGGTAAACAAAATTGCGTGTCCAGCCAATCGCTGATCTCGATTTAGCCTACCAGTGACGTCACAGTGAACGCTCGTATGAGGGCCCCTTAATTTTATCGTGGACACTCCCACAGGACAAGATATGATGCACTAGCCAATCACAGCGTCCAAATAGTGTTTATAATGACGTCGTTTTGAGAGTACTACAACCACTTCGATTGATATCCATCAAGAGAACATCTCTGCCAGACTTTTTCAACAACAGCGCTATTATTATTGACTGTTCGACACTACTGATTATCAAGCACTTTCAAGTTTTATATATCTCAGCACTATAGTTTATTAATTAAGCACTTTCAAGTTTTATATATCTCAGCACTATAGTTTATTAATTAAGCACTTTCAAGTTTTATATATCTCAACATTATAGTTTATTAATTAAGCACTTTCAAGTTTTATATATCTCAACATTATAGTTCATTAATTAAGCACTTTCAAGTTTTATATATCTCAACATTATAGTTCATTAATTAAGCACTTTCAAGTTTTATATATCATACCAGTTCAGTTAAGCACCTTCAAGTTATATAAGGCATATTTATTTATTTATTTTTGTCGTTATACCGAACAGCACTAATTTATTTAAATTTCGACCATACTTTTAAATTGAAATAGAAACACAACATTGTATATAATTACTATAGTATTAGGGCCAGAATTACACTAATTTATTTAAATTTCGACCATACTTTTAAATTGAAATAGAAACACAACGTTGTATATAATTACTATAGTATTAGGGCCAGAATTACACTAATTTATTTTAAATTTCGACCATACCTTTAAATTGAAATAGAAACACAACATTGTATATAATTAATATAGTACTAGGGCCAGAATTACACTAATTTATTTTAAATTTCGACCATACTTTTAAATTGAAATAGAAACACAACATTGTATATACCGTAATTAATATAGTATTAGGGCCTGATTTAACTTAGGTGTCCTGATGTGATTGGAAGTATATTAACATTTTGCTAAAGCAGTTTTAATTTATTCGCCATAACTATTTTCAAATATTTTGTCTGGAAGTTTGTTTCTAGGTTGAGTTTAATTTTTTTCAAGACATTTTATCACTGAATAATAAAATTATTATTACATTATTTTTAAAAAAAGAATCAAAGATGTAAATTTTTAATTTGTATTTCAATTTCTACGTAGACATTCCATATGTAATACATGTACTAATATATATATTTTTGGTATTTGTGATTTCTTGTAATTGTCTTGTACAGTGTGTGTTTTTATATTGCTCGATTGTATTAGCACCTGGTGTGCCACTTTATTTTTATTCCAGGGTAAATAAATAAATGTAATGTAAATGTAAATTATGCATTATATCTTTACTTTCATTGCTCCCCTCTTCCAGGAAACAAAAAGTTCATGCAATATTGGAAGTGAAACTGGGGAAAACAAACACAATACTATAAAAATATTTCAAAAGTTTTTCCTCAACTCAATTTGTTGAATTGTTGTAGCTCTGTGTTTTACTGTGTCAAGTTACCAAAAAATGCTAATATTAAAGGAAAAATAAAGTTTTATCAGATTGGAATTACATTAAAAACAGAGGTTTACATTCTTATACAAAAAAATGTGTTTTTAAAGGGTCACGGTGCATTTAACTAAAGGAACTACCACCATCAAACAAAAAGGTGTGACTGTCCCTCAACTCATTGTTTCCTCCCGATACACAAATGGTATGACCCACACAAGATGGCCGCAACGGCATAAAATTACGTTACAACCCCG
This sequence comes from Saccoglossus kowalevskii, assembly GCF_978046115.1. NCBI lineage: Eukaryota > Metazoa > Hemichordata > Enteropneusta > Harrimaniidae > Saccoglossus > Saccoglossus kowalevskii. The sequence continues at coordinate 17,594,515 of NC_140645.1, forward strand.
TTGTAAACTTCACGTTCGTCACCTTATAAAAACAAATTTCGACTTCTACGTTATCTTGTTTTGACTACACGTAAATACCAAACATACGAGGAATCAGGCGAACTGGTAATCGGGCGAAATGGCAATCGGGCGAACAGGTAATCGGGCGAAACCGTTCGGGCGAAGTGGTAAATGGGCGAAATGCCCCCAATTCTTACTTCCATGGTCATGCCGATGGTCGGTATGTGTCAAGAACAAAGCCAACAATGGGGAAAACATGGCGGCCTTATCGGTAGGCCAAAAAAGGCCTGTTTTCTCGTCAATCCTGACCTGTACAGTTGAATTGAACATAATTGTAACTATTTCAATCTGTACACTTTAATATAACCAGAGAAAATAGACGATAAGCCAACATATACATCTTGCTAGAAGGTTACAAACTCGTGAGTATTCGGGTATCATGAATAGTTCAAGACTGAAAGTGGTCAACAATAACACGTAAAATCATCGGTCGATTTTCTTAACCACTCTACACTTTAACGAAATCACTCACCTTGCCTTCAGACGTATAATAGAAGTTTCTTTAAAATTGTTGAACGAGACGATAATAAAAGGTCCGATCGCAGACAAGTCGTGACGGTGACAACATAGAGTTGAAAGTGATGACGTCACTGTGAAACGCATCGCCTGGTTGGTTGAGATATTAACACCTTTAGACAATAGCGTTTCTTAACCGGGTGTTGAGGGACGGGGGTTTATCCTAAAACATTTGTCAAGGGACAATTTCGAAAAGTAAAAGTTCAGAAAGGATAAAATACATCATTTTATTATGCTCAAATTCTGTAAATGAGATAACAAAAATAGGGAGAAAGTGCACAGGTACTGGCAGTGTGATTTAAAAAAAAAATCCCAGATTTGGAACAGTAATGACCGATGCGATGTTGAGATTAGAAACCGAGAATAAAAATACTGAGTGAATGTCTCACTTACTTATTTAGTGGTACACACGTGTTAAAGTCCTTTTGTAGTTCTTTCGGGAAAGGGGTGGATATTTTCTGGTCAGTGGCTAGGGAATCAGAAGTCAACGGGCTTGACGATGGAGGGGAATCGCTCACTCGACTTGGCTGCTTGAGTTTCGGGGTCACGGCGAATGTGTCACAAAATCAACACTCATGCACATATACCGGTACAGGCAAGACATAGAGGATCTCCAATGAGTGACCGTGTAATATCGGATTTATTAAACTCGTTTAATAAATCCGATATTACACGGTCACGAATTTGAGATCCTATTTATCACATGTATTCTTTTTTGTTGTAATTCAAAGCCAAATGTTTCCACTCAGGCTGTCGTCGGCAGCCGAAATCGACAACGCAAACACTGGGCGCATTGATTCGGTCGAACAAGTAAAAGTGAAGAGTCATTGAAGAGACAAAAGCGATCAAAAAGAACTTTAATAAAGGTCCAAACACCAAACTAGTTAGAATACAAATAAACAAATTACATTATTTTTAACTTAAACACTTAAAGCGAAAAACGAAAGCAGTAAAAACTATTAAATACATCAAAAAGCTGTAGGAACTACAAGTATTTATCGGGGGTTTCCCGGTCACTCCATGACGTCATTGACATGGTCCACGAGATCAAACATGGAAGTCAACGCTGCGTCGATTGAAAGTTATTATTTAGTTCTCATCTGATGACTGAGAGGAATCAAACACATATATCCGACGTCTTTTCGGTGGAATTGTTGAACTATCATTGTTGGCAATGTTGTAATGTACGTGTACATTAAATACTCCGCCGGAAATGGGGCCTCCAAATATCGGTGTGGATTGTGAACTCAAGGTCGAGGCACGATGGCTGATATTGGTTGATGTCAACTGGGACGCGATGTTACGTTGTGGTTGAGGTTGCATAACAGAAGGTATTGATGTTTGGCACGGGTTTGATGTGCTATAGTTAGGGGTGGCTACTTGATTATTCAAAATGCCAGAAATTTCTCTGTGTTGGTTTTCTGATATAGTGCTGTAGGCATTGACGGACTGAATGTTACGATGACCGGAGATCTGCATTATTTGTGTCGGTGGTATATTTTGGTCACTTAATTTCTGGATGAGATGCTTTCTGGCACTATGATTTGTGAGGCGTTTGTTTGGGGGTAAATTTGCTGCAGTTGCCATATTTTTCATCAGGGAACCTATTTTATTAATTCCGATAGGCTGGTGACGGAACCACTGCTCACCCGGTCTGGGCAGTCCGCGAGAATGCGTGGCGATGTAGTATGGGTCGTTACTATTTGTGTAACTAGCTGGTCGTAAACTGAGGTATTTTTTGAAAATAGCAACTGGACATCTTCTGGGATTCGCAGGGACGTCCCACATCTTTGGCTTCACTTTTCTGGTATCCCTTGGATTTTCTCCAGTCCGAGTTTTAGTTTGCCGTTCAGAGAACTCAAGATATTCGCGACCGCTACTATCAGTACATAGGCTCACATCTCCCCAACACATGTTACGGTGCTCGGTATTACCCCTCAGACCAAAATGTACTGTGTTATAAAACCACATGGTATTTATTATGGCTTCAGGACTGTGGGACCCAAACTGTCCCGATTCCCACAGAATTTCGATTTCCTCATCTGTAGCCGCCTCAGCTGTTCGCGGTAGGTTGCCCTTACCATCTTTCTTTAATTTCTTCTGTTTTGCTTTTATTGTTTCCCGCACCTCATTAAACTCAATACTACTGATCAGTGAATACATGTATTTGTGTCGTTTCAGGTGACGTTCAAAGCTAGAAAGCATAGATCTTAAGGAAGTAGGCTCGTAGTCATCACCGCTTGGTTTACGGACACTGATAAAGAATTTGCATAGAATTGTTTCCAGTTCTTTTGGAGGGATTTCGTTGATTTCTCTAGCTTCTTTTATTTCTGGTGTCTTCAAAAATTGGCCCAGTAATCTCATATCATATAGAGTTTTCTTGGCTGTGTTTTTGTTTTGTTGACTTTCGATTGTTCTTCTGACATCGTCATCGGTGACTGGCACAAATCTACATGGTCGTGAAGGCCCGGCCTCGGCGCCGTCGCTGTCAGTGGTCTGTGCTGTCGCTTCACCCAAGGAAGCATTTTCTGTGACGAAAAGAAATGTTACATTTGTTATTATAAATATAAAAATAAATTCATGTTGTGGAATCATTTTATTTAGTACTCGCAGTATTGTGATGTATTTTTACCCAATGCATTATGCGATCGTACAATACGCCGAGTGATCATGATTTCAGTTTATCAGTTCTGACGGAAGAAAAAAAACGTAAACGTACCTTCACTTGGTCTTTCTTGCTCATTATTCATAAATTCTGTCACGTCTATATCAAATGTATTGACTAAGTCGCCCATATGTATCATGATTTTGAACGTTCGATCAGCTGAAGGTTTGTTTACTTTGAGATGCAAATTTGTACGATTGACAGCAGACGAAACATTGTCATGCCCGAACTATTTTCGGGTTGGGAGAATTGAGACTGTGATTAATATCTTTAATATTTTGTTTATTTAACAGCGATAAAATCAGAGATTATATAGCATCTAAAAATCTAATAAGTATAATATGTAATAATTTCTACATAATTTGTCATTAAAATCTGCCTCATCATAAGTGTTGCATAATTCAGTACTAACTTTGCTGATTAGGTCAAAGGTGAAATTAGCTGTATTGGCCAATCACATCACAGACTTAAAGTGTGACGTCACTTTCAAAGTGTGTAATACCAAAAATATCACACGGGTGTTATTACACCGAAAGTGCATGATACATGTGATACAGGCAAGACACGTAGTTATCGTTCGTTTCACACTCGTCTATTGGATTAAAACACTGAGTTGGGGAAGCACACGAGGTTGACACGCTGATAGCTGCTTGTTTATATTGCTGCTATTTACGTGATGTTGATCATGTGACCAACTATCTCCCTTGGCAGATGGAAAGTACCTACCATGCTTGGCAGAGAATGTCGACACATTTTAAAGGGGAGCGCTACGTTGGTTTAGCTTGGTGTATCAATGCCGTGTAAATAAATCCCACTTTGAAAACGCTTTGAGTCATACATGAATACATGTGCTATTGAGCAATGATTTCTGAGGGCGATACATCTAACGACTTTCACAGAAAAAAAACAACAACATGTCATTGAATAAAATAAATTAACAATAACAACACATACAATTTCAAAAAAATGTCTGGAATTGGTGATTATCACTTCCAAATACCAGTTTACATCGAAATGACATAAATTGTTTATCGATAACCTAGTGTATCTTTTATAGATCCGGCACAATTAAAGCAGGGGGGTCGTCACCTGCGCATGCGTCAGATGGCCATAGCGTGCATAACAGCTCAGAAAAAAATGTAGGGATTGTTGTAGACTAGTACGCAATTGACGTCGGCCAGGGAGATGTAACGTTTACACAGCTATACGAGAGATTGGTAGCGGCAAGCGAGTTTCGCCCAGACAACTTTAAGGACATATTGTCCAGAGTGGCTGTCCCGCATTTCTTCTTCTTTTTTTTTTCATTTTCTGATTCGGATAATTTGCTTGTACACACAGTCAGTAATATTTTGATCATATGACGAATTTTCATCAAGATGTACATGTACATAATTTGTTGGTGTTTTTTTTTTTTTTTTTTTTTTTTCCAATATTGAGCCTCTTGTAATGTGTTACATAGTTGAAGTGTCACTTTAAAAGCTGTAGTTTGAATGTCAAAAAAGTTAATTTCCAGGTTGCTGTTGACAAACTTATTTTTCATTTTTAATTAAATTTTCAATACAACACAGTAAGTTTTTCTTTATTATTGAGTTGATGTGTATGCCTTTGGCAAAGCTAACATCTGCCTTATTCTCTTGCCTTTTCAAAATCAAAGGTGATGATACCTGTGACAGTAATACAGTACGAGATGTGTATATCAACATGTGCCTCCTACAAATAAAGACTTGTTGTTGTTGTTGTTGTTTTGATACACTGTGTTTCGTGGTTCAATTCGTAATACCAGCTCCGTAGTCCTGTGGTTTTAGCATCATTTTTTATTTGGCAGATGTTTTTTTTCGCCCTCTCGCATTAGTTTTGGGTTTTAAGAGGATGTCCATCCATAAAATTAAATCAATGTGGCCTAATGACAAAAAAATAGTAGGAGGTATTTATTTTTTTCGTAGAAAGCTTTTTCCATGAACCGATTACAGCTTTGAAATGAGCTGAAATATTGCATGTAGACAGGACACTACACTGCACAACAAATGTCATACCCTCGGCTACTTAGATTTGAAACTGAATGAGAGGCAATACTTAACTTCAAAACAACGTATTTGTCAAACAAAAAGTCTGGTCGCAAGTTATTTACACTAGTTCCCATTGGTTCACAATAATGTCTTTCAGACATGGGCCTTTCAGACATATTATCACTGACCCACTTTCAACACTGCAGGCACGTAATTATATTGTCTCTTTGGATGTATTTATGAATTCAAGACATTGAAACCACCGAATCTTAGTTTACCATGCAAAATGGTACATTTTACATGGTTTTTAAAAACCATGATATAAATTACGGTGAAAAATTTGGTTGTACCGTCAAAGTTGAGATTAAAAGTCATTAAAATTATCGATGATTCAACTATGGGTGGTGGTGGTTGTGCTCGAGCTTTCTACGAATCGTGAGAGAATACGCTCTAATTTGCGTCTATGACATTGAGCCGGCTGTACCGACGATCAGCGTAACCGAACAAGTTATCAACCAAGCATCACCTGCAATGCCTATTGGTGAACATCGCTAGCTCTTTTGGAATATTTTCTGACACGTATTTTCTACACATGTAAGCACTGACTATAAATCATGGCGACAAATGCTAATGGTGATGACGTCAAGCCGATCTTCATGATTTTGAATGAGATCCATGACGGTACGAAGGACGATTATGTATCACAAGAAGAAGTGTACCTAACCGCAGACGAAATAGTACCTGCTACGAACCTACGATGCATCCAGTTTGCAAGTGGTATTTGTAGAATATACATGAAAGGTTTAGCCACCATCCCATTAAAATTACCCATGATTCAACTATGGGTGGCAACTTGACAATGGGTATAACATCTGACATAATAACAAAATTCTGTTTATCCTACAACATTTGTCAAGGGACAATATTGAAAAGTAAAAGTTCAGAAAGAATGAAATATATCGTTTTATTATGCTCAAATTCTGTAAATGAGATAAAAAAAAAATTAGGGAGAATGTGTGTACCCGCACAGGGTACTGGCAGTGTGATTTAAAAAAAATACCAGATTCGAAACAGTTGCGAAATTCACAGTAATGACCGATGCAGCAAGCCGGCGGACATGTTGAGATTAGAAACCGAAAATAAAAATACTGAGTAAATGTCTCACTTACTTATTTAGTGGTACACACGATTTGTGCGTTTACAGATTTCTAAATAAGAATTAATCTGTATTCATGTAATGTGCGAAAAGTAATGAGGTAAGTGACATATTAAAAAATCGGAATTATGGAAGAGATTAATTTTCTTGAACTCTGCCCTGGTGTATTGGTGGGCAAACGAGATGGAACAAAGATTCTGTGTTGGTTATTGTAAATTGAATCAAGCAACTACATTTGACACAGCCTGAGAGCCACCCCCCCCCCATAACTGAATATATATATGTTAAGGTGCACAAAGATATGCATTGCTCTAAAATTGACCTATCGAATGGTCAATGTAGGTCGAGGTGGCTGAGAACTCAAAGGCTTTTGTCTGCCTCTACAACGCTGTCTGGCGTACGGTTGTTCCTATGTCTAGTTGCATGTTATGCATTACTGCGTTGGTTGTCTGGGGTTGATGGCAATGTTGAAAATAATTTGGTACATATGCAGGTTTTTAATTGGCTAAGGTCAGCCAATATAACTGCCAAACTCTTCAAAAGCAAAGTTGTTTACACCATAGACCTTTCTAAGGTCTATGGTTACACAACAGTGGACAGTGGTATTATTGGGAAATGATGACCTAAAAACAAGTGAGCATCTCATCAATAGTGAATTCACTGAACCTAGAACAAAGGTTGGTGAGGTAATCTATTCAAGTAGCGATTAACCAGACCATTCTTATGGGCACTGGAAAGGGCACTCTCTATAGCTGGATTCAAGGCCAGCAAGACATGTATATAAATTGATTATTATGACGCAAATCCTAAACATACATTTTTCGATTGGAACATAACATATTCTGTATTCACCAAAAAAAAAAACGTTGCTCTGTTTCTAGACACACAACGGTCTCGAAACAAACATAATCACTATCACTAATTCAGTCCAGTGGTTGGGTTATTTATTAGAGACGCCCGTGGAACCAAAATTTGGGATGTGAATTACTCCGGCGAAGAAATTTCGATGATAATAGCCAAGGGGACGAGGAACTGCATTTAAAAAAACATGGTTTATATATATACGTTATACAACTATTGGCAAGTGACCGACAAGTCGTACTGAGATTCCAGGCCCGTAATTGCTTCCTGAGATCGGTCGGTGTTTGATTGGAAACACCGTTACGGTTGACATTTCTATCAGCATATGATAGATTGACCTTCTACGGTGAATGCGGCTCACACAAATGAGTGTCCACACCCAAACCTGACCGCCGAACACGGCCTGCAGTTCACACGAATGAATAAATGAATTCAAGAATTGACAACCCGGGATTCGAGCGACAGATTCCTTTTCCGGGCATTGAAAAAGAAAGTCACTGATTATGAAAGAGATTAATTTTAAGTTAATCTAGTTAAAGATGAAAGTCGAAAAGAAAATATTCGTTGCGTTCTTTGTGGTCACAATTCCGTCATGGAATTGTTGATTCGTAATTCGCGAATTACCCTAATCGTTACCACTAACACACATTGATTACCGGAATAAAAGATGGCCGTTTTAAGTGTCGCAACTGATGCTCTTTTCTATACCACATGTTGCGTTTCATTTCGATACATCGTAGACAGTTTCTTTCTAAAATATATGGATAAATACACCTTCTAAAATGATACGACTAATATCCGCCTTTCCGCCTTTGTTTTCAATTATTGAGAGATGACGATTTGCTATAACAATATAAACATTTTTGCTGGTGTAAATAAATAACGTATTTATACGCGTTCTATACGTTGCCATGATTCCACATTGAATATGAGACGCGACGATCAACCCCTTTATGAATGACGTTGCCCAAGGATGTAAGCATTAAAAAAACGTCTTACTTTCCAAAGTTCGTATTCTTGACTGTGACCGATCCTGGACGTACTTTTTTAGACAGACGACTGCAGTTTTCGGAACGCAGCCTCACTTGCGGTACTTGACTGAACAGCAGAACAGAGGCACCGTCAGGGCGTCGCAGACACGTGACGTTCAATCGAGGTGTCGTTTTGTCCGGTGTGTACCGGTATGTACATGAATTTGTATGCAAGTATGTCACACCCTTTCTTTCTTTCTATGTGTTTCTTTATGAGATGGTGATATTTGAAACGAGGTGTCGGATTTTTTAGTGCCTCATATCTTGAGATATAGTTCGTCGAACTTTACGGACTAAATTTCATGAATGTATGCATGATCTTGTGGCCAGAACACACACGTACAACTCACAGGGACGTCCATAGACCCTTTTCTTAAGTCGATCGCCATTTATTTCTATGTTGATCCAGTGCCATGCTGAGAGATGAAATCGGCACATGAATTTGTATGCAAATATGTCACACCCGTCCTTTCTTTCTATGTGTTTCTTTATGAGATGGTGATATTTGAAACGAGGTGTCGGATTTTTTAGTGCCTCATATCTTGAGATATAGTTCGTCGAACTTTACGGACTAAATTTCATGAATGTATGCATGATCTTGTGGCCAGAACACACACATACAACTCACAGGGACGTCCATAGACCCCTTTCTTAAGTCGATCGCCATTTATTTCTATGTTGATCCAGTGCCATGCTGAGAGATGAAATCTGCGCTATGGTTATGAAGTATTCATGATTGGTTTGTTTTGTTTGTTTTTTTTGTTTTTTTTGGCACTTCACTTGTTGACCACTGTCTTCCATAGAGTAGCTGTAGACACAATTTGGAACAATATCTTAGTTTTACGTACTGGAAAATACACGCATGCAACGGATATATTGTGTATTTAAGATATCTTGTATTTCTCTTTGCTCGATCACAGTCTGTAATCGAGAAATTTCAGGAGAATAGGTAAGTCAGTCGCTGTAACGTCCAAAGTTAGTATATACTCTTAGTTAACGTTAACGTTAACGTTACTTAGTTAACATTCCCCAAATAATTATCGATATAGATATTGTAATTATTTCCCTAACTTCAAAATGTAATTTCATTCTGTAACGTGCACTATTCCTTAGATAATTTGATTTAAGTTCAGAATATACTAAATTTAAAAAAAAATAGCCACGAACGCGAGTAACTTAGTTACCTTAATTAGTCCCCGTTTCGGAGAAATTCCGAAATCGGAGACTATTAATTTAGAATCCGTCCGGAGTCATATCTCATATTTGATTTTCAAACGTGTCAGCAGCTGTTCCTCCGACATTACATGGATGATTTAGATCAAAGTTTGTGTGATCATCATACATATTGGGTTACTGGTGCACGCCATTTTTTTTTCATGATTCGAACAAATTTTGCCGACTGGCGGTCATTTTGTATTTATTTCCATATTTTTCTCCGGGTTGGAATTCTCAAACGTTACTTATAATAATTGGCAATCACAACGTGATGGGCAGATGATAATCTTATATTACGCAAATATACTCTGTTTACTAATTATGATTGCTAATACCAGCAAGACATTCTCGTAAACCGACTATCGTGTGATCTGATATTAGATACAGGTAATCCAACAGAAACGTTGACACGATATAGCTATCCGGGAAATCAGAATCTAAACTCAAAATGCCTCCTTTATCAGCCAGTGCATCGTGGATAACAGCCAATGCCTTCGGTATTCTCTCAACATCTCTGTACTCAAAGTATGAACTGTATGTCAGAAGATTTTCTGCAACGGAAGATGGAAATTGTTATAATGAAGACAAGAAAAACGTCGTTCTATGCAGTCAACACTGTATATTGCAAAAAGCCTATCAGATTTTAAAAACATTCTCTCCATTGAGACTGAAATCTAGATCGTTCTAATCTCAGACAAATATTTGTAGTTATCTGATTAACCCAGTTGTTCTAATTAACCCTCGGTCAGTGTGACAGTGGCTCTTTAGTGCACCATATACATAATACAATTATTTAATAAATAAGTTAACAATACATGACGTGAAAACATTTTGACCATATAACATTAAACAGATCAAAAATTAGCATATCAAAACCCAGGAACCACAATTGTTTGCAAACAATGGCACAAATCAGACCCAAAACCTGTCCGCCAAAAATATCAAAATGGGAGACACACAGTGAACTGCGTTTGAAAACAAGTCATAGGATTATTTTGATGCCGCATAACACATCAGGCAGCTGTCAATAGACTACATTCGAAATAGCTTTCTCGGCGTCAAGAAATGAAAGGAAAATAAAGAAACTGATCTCAACTATAGAGGGTATCAATCACAATCCAAGACTGTATTTATAAGAAAATGATTTGATATACATGCATACATATGTAGCCAATATACCCCGAGCATAATACATCCGCGCACTCTCATACCAACCAATTTATATGTACATGATACCGAGCGACGTTATTAAATATGTATGTTCACGAATCATAAAGTTTACAAAACATTTGTATCAGAAAATACGTAACTGCAATTAACCATTTTAATTGTATTTGATTATAATCATGAATAATAAATAAAAACATTGAATTCATGCAACCTTGAAACAATGAATATTGTACGTTGATTTTGCTCACTGTTTTATGCGGTTTTAATTAAATATGAAAACAAACATTTTCAATATGAAAACGTATATACTCACCATCTTTAGGTGGAAAACGAATAGTTGAATCGACTGGTCGAAGATTTCTCTCTTTAGTAACGGAAATTACGTTTTCATTAAATCCAGTTGGTAGAACATATTTTGCTACCAGTTTGAGCTCCATAAGTCTCGTCATGGCACTCACGATGGATAAACGAAGGAGATTGTTGTTCTGCAATTCCCATAATCCGTTTGGCATTGGACTACTTCCTCGAATACCGATCTCGTAATGTAAGCTCCATTCCTTGATTAGCTCTGGGTGCTCTTCAACAAAGTCACCATATACAAATAGAGTCAGTGGCACGTCTTTCACATAAGCTTTCAATGTTTCCACAAGAAGACTTGCTGCCTTTAGATTCATACCGATCTCCACAACAATCGAGACAAGTGTTTTTCCATTCATCGTAGGACACTTGTTGTTTATTTCGCCAACTGCACCAGGAACATTGTCTTCTCCCTGAGTTAAATATGGACAGATATACAAATATGTGGTTGCAGTTGAAACAACTTTATCAGCAGATTGTCAATTATGAAATGATACCTAAATAATGTCTACTTGTGAGTGTGAGAAAAAATAAAATATTGAAAATAAACGACATATAATGGTATAAATAGCTCAATTAAATAACGTTTCTGGTTCAACATTCATTGAATATTTAGGAACATAACATTTAAAGTTTGATTAATTCCAATTTTGTGGATGTGGTTATAATTCAATGGTGATTACCTGTAACTTGTACAATTCATCGAAATCGGAAAACGATTTTTCTTCTCCAGCCCATGTAATTTGCTTTACTCCTATATCTTTTAATTGTTTATATATCCTTTTCCTTGCTTCCAGGTCGAATCCAGTTGGCTGTGAAGCGTGGTATTCTCCGTAAAATCTGAAAATTACGGTGGCAAGACAAACAGCAATTAGAATTAAAACAGTGGCAAACCATGCTAACATAAATTATTGAATCAATTCACAAACAAAAACACAATTGAAATTCGCTACAGCGACATATAATCACTCATTGTTTACAGGAAATATTAATATCATATACATATAGATGTTTATGGTCATTGTGTGAGAAAATGGTAGGTATTCAAATGGAAACAGCGGATACCCTGTATTAATTTGTTCACACCATATACTATGTGGCATTATTTTTTGCAAAAAAAGTGTAATATGATGTATTGTTTGTGACAATTTTTTTGTATTCATGATATTTATTGTGCGTACGCGTGCGTGTTAGAGATTGTAAGACAAAGGCCAATGTCTCATTGTGTCTATGCATGTTCTCACTGTGCCTCGCAAGAAAAATATATATAGATCAATCAATGCCCCCCAAAGGCTCATACGTAGACGCTTGTTTGTAAAAAATGACACACTATGGCCATCTGACGCATGCGCAGGGGACGACTCCCCCGCTGTAAGTAAAGTGGATTTTCACAGGTGCGTAATGTTCAAGTAAATACGTCAACTCAATTGAACTGAGACTCGTATTGTTTTTTGGGTGGGCTTGCAGCCAAGGAGTGTTGTCAGTAATGTCTTTGTCAATATGATTCATATTCCCACAATTGTTGTTTTAAACATGTGTGTTGCATTGGGAAATTTCTTTGGGAAATTATTAATTGTATATTGTTGATATATAATAGGTAATATTTTTGTAATGGGTGTCCTAAGTAATGGTTCAAAATTAGACCTTTCGAGTAACATGCAATAATTTGCACTTACTTATCAATCCACTCAAACGTGTGATCTTTCAACATTTTCTCGAGTATTTCAAATTCCGCGCCTTCAACATCCAATTTAAGAATTACGTAATCTTCTTTTCTTGTGTTCTTCTGAATCCACTGAGATAGGTCAACAGTAGGCACAGTCACACGATGGGATAGTTTTCGATATCCTCCATCTTCTGCATTTTTTTCTTCATCTTTTACGAACAAGGTGCCACCACCCCATTGCATGTCTCTTTTGTTGTTCAGTTTTCCTGGATACCAGGCTCCTTCTAAGTAGGCAGTGAATCCACCTGCAAATTGTGTATTTTGAGTGATTGACAATTTGTTGATTGAGTTAATTCGTTGGATGAGTGGCGAATTACAGGGCGAGTGGCGAGTGGCGATTGAGTGCATGTGTGGCAATCGGGTTCACGTGAGACGATCGAGTGAGTGTGAGTATGTACGCGATTGTGCGAACGACTGAGCGAGCGACTGAGTGAGTCGGTGAGTACCACTTACCATTTTTTGCAGCGACACCCAATGGAATATTAACTTTAATGCCACTTTGATGTTTATATGCAGCAAAGTATGGTTTTAATCTGTCATCAATTTCGAAGGAATATATTTCATATTCCTTTCCGTTAGGGTATATTTCTCTGAACAGCAGTACGATGCCATATTAGCTCCACAATCGAGAAAGATTTTTATTTGACGTTTGATTGAATTTTCTCTTTGATGTTCGATTGGAATTTCTCTTTGATTTTCGATTGGAATTTCTCTTTGATGTTCGATTGGAATTTCATTTTGATGTTCGATTGGAATTTTTCTTTCACTGGCGCTACAAAAATATAAACAATGTGATAAGTGAAAGACATTCACATTTATAATTACAATTATTTTATCTTAACGATCATAAATCAACTGTGAGCTGGACTAACAGATCTAAAAAAAATGATTACATATTGACATTTGCAATAAATATTACCGCACTCCCCATCTGCATTCTGAAGTAGTTTGTTTTTCAAAAGATATCACAATACGAAATTTGTTGAAAGTTATCATCACTGTAACGGGTAAGCATGTACTAAAATTCAGTTGCATTTCAGAAAACCATCGACACTCCATGGTTACACCAGTTAATATGTTACATATTGTAAATTCATTATACCACTTTTTCTCACAAAATCAAATACATTTATTTATACAACACTATTGAGAATAAATAAACCTCTCGGATCTGAGGAAGCTGTTAAAGTAAACTTACGAAGTCCATATATGTTTCAATATATAAACTGCCACACAGAGTAACACTAAAGTAAGCACGTTATACGTCTTGGTCCTCTTGATGTTCAATTTCCCAATGTCACTTTTCTATAAATGGAAAATAAAAATTTGGTGAAAGCACATGAATACTTTTTCCAGTCAAATCAAAAGTCATTCACCGTTTTAATCACAATGATAGCATACATATTGGAAATAATAAATTACAGGGAAAAAGGGGCCGGGTTTCAATTTATTTACATTCAGATTTTACACATCTTGAAAGAGAAGTTTTGACTGTACACACATGATTATTATGGCCAATTAATTAGTCAGAATTGAACAACTGAATTACCTTTCCGTACCCATAAATAGGGCGGAAACATGTATAATAGACTGGTAGTTTTAGTCAGGGAGATAAATCAGAAATCAGAGCTGAAAAAAAAACACTCAATTCTTCTGTTTTAAACAATTTATTCCTAGCTTTGGGTTAAGATATTTATTTTCTGACAGTTCCTACCAGGTCACATGCCACTAATCAACCAATGACCGCTAATATCCCTCAATTGAAATGCCTTGTAAGAATCAATGACTATTTTTTTTCTCAAGTGCTCCCTGTTTGAGGGCGTGATCACAGGGGTCAAAGGTGAGACCAACATGTGGTTCTTTGTTTACTACTTTGCGGCTGTGTACCTTTGAGTTTATTCTGTGTGTATTTGGATGTTCTAATCTTGGTGTTTTTCCAGTGATTTCTCTAGGTGCAATCCAAACACAGTAGGTGTGTCTTGTTTACCTGAGATTTGCAAGAGTTTGAGCTGGCCAACATGTTTTTTTTTTATGTGGTTGATTACTGGCATGTTCATTTCCCATTTTTGAGCCACGTGTTCAACTGTGTTTATCATTTTTATATAATAATAATAACAACTTTATTACACAACTAAACCATCAGAGGATTTACTAAGGTAAAGAGAATAACAAGACAAGAATAAACAAATGTAATAAAAACAAACAATAAAACTTAAAAAAATAAAGACTAAAGAAATATTAAAATAAAAACTTCACTATTTTCGCAACTTTTAAACAGGGGATTTATAGATAGTATCTTTAAGGTATAGTGAAAGAGCTTTTTTTCATTACCTCAAGAAAAATATCGTCTGGTAAATTCGACTTGAGATCACAATCTTCAAAAATTATTTTCCTTTCACTTTTAAAGGAAGGACATTTAAGGATAAAATGCTTCTCATCATCAAAAGAGCTTATATTGCATCTTTTACATGTTCTGTCATATAACAAAATGTTTGGTTTGTTCCTTCTCCCTAGTTCAATCTCTATATTGTGATCACTGGGTCTAAATTTACTTAACATTTTTCGAAGGTTGAAATTATTTATATTTTTCAGATAATTTTCAAACTCAAAATTTTCTTTATATAAACATTAAGTCCTCAATTTATTCCTTTCACCATTCTTACTATTTGCTTTTGTTAATTGATGTTTCCAAGATAACATATAATCATTTGTCAGTTTTAATTTAATTACTTTGAACAATTGATTACTGTTACTCACACTAAATTTTTCTTCAATATTGCTGACATCATGTTCCCCTAATATGTTGTCTACATGCTTAATCCATGTTGACTGTGATTTTACCGCTTCATTTAAAGCAGCGTTAAGGATATTGTTACCAGACAAAGTGCTCAGTCTATACCAGTATTTAATTTGTGAAATTGAGGCCTTCAATCTAATAGGAATACTGCCTAATTCATCCCTGTTGCCTATGGTTGGGGTCACTTTGCTGACACCCAAAACAAAACGATAGAACTGATTACACACCTGTTCCAAGTTGTTGGCATCATTTGATAATTCACAAGCCTAAATTTCATTTTATGGCTCAGTACAAATTGCCGAATTGAAAATACTACCTTCATAGCTTTATTTTTAAGCATTGACTGGTTGAGTTTGAATTTGCCATTTTAACTGAAAATAATTCCAAGATAACAAAATTCCTTGACAGCTGTAATAAGATGGTTATTCAACACAAAGTTATGTTTCTTTAAAAGATGTTTGCTTTTAGTAAAAACCATAACTTTTGTTGTTGTCATATTGACATTGAGATGCCAATTTGTACAATAAACTTGAAATTTGTTTAAACAATTTTGTAAACCATCTGCTGTCTCTGACATAATGACTAAATCATGTTACATCCCTGCTTAACCCTACAATTAGAAGAAAACCCCTCAGTAATGGCAGATGGTAATTTGATTTTGTAATTAATATTGGTGTACATAGACAATTACCATTGACTTCCAAATTTTGCATTTTAAGAAACTAACTGTCACTCCACACATTGTCAAATGTTATTTTGAAATCAATGAAGCAGCAGTATAATTGCTTTGGTTTATTTTTATCACTACGGTATAATGCTTTATCAATTGCAGTTTAAAGAAGAAATACAGCATCAGTAGTTCTCCTTGGTTTTCTAAAATCAAACTGCAGTTGTGTCAGCAAGTTATTGTTTTCTAGAAAGGATACTAGTCTTTTGTTTAGAATGCTAGTGAACAATTTTGATAAACAACTGGAAATGGCAATAGTCTTATAATTATTTGGGTCTGATTTAACACCACTTTCGTGAATTGGTACTAGCAATGTAGATTCCCAGCTCTCTGGAAGGCTGTCAGATATCAAAATTAGATTAAATAGTTGTAACAAACATTAAATGATGATTTTTTTAATTTCAGCATCTCATTAGCTATTCCATCTCCACAAGTGGATTTTTTGTTTTTAATTGATTAACTGAATTCACAACTTCTTGCACAGTTATATCAGAATTTAACTACGAGTTGTAGTTCTGTATTATTTCTTTAGACAGCAAAGCTTGCTTATAGCAATCTCGTCATATGTTAACAAATGTCGTCTATGGAAATTCAATTAGTGGTATGAGCTCTGAAGGGAAAGTTTGCCTCGGACCTGAGGTCGTTGTTTTGACCATAATTATGGCTCTATTCACTGGAATTTAGTCATGTTTGGCAGATCTCATCTTACATAACCAAAGCTTACTTTGACCTAATTATTATAAGTTTTGACCTCTCCTGACCTTGCATATATCTGATAATTATGTGGTTGTGTGTTCAAGCACACATTTTATGAGATCATCTCCATTTATTTGGCAGGTATAGTGCAAAGTAACTGGGAATCTTTGTTATTTTTATTTTACCACTTTTCTTGCTTTGTATTCAACTATTTAGACACAAGGGAGTAATTTTTTATCCAGAAATGTCATATTTTGCGTTTCACCCATTGCTGTCAATCTCTTATATCTTGGTTGAAGAATTTGAAAATTTGTAATTCGGCATATTTTTCGCCCTAATCTTATTAATTTGATTTAGGTAGGGCTGTGATTATTAAATATGAATGTTTTTATAAAACTGGTCAAAAAATTGTATTCATACATCTATGAATTATTCATGTCACCACTAATTTCAATGTCTCTAGGAATTTTGAGAAAAATGCTTTTTTTTTCTTATTTTCACATTATTTTCACATTATGGCAGACAATCTTAACAATTTGTAGTGCGATCATTACTAATTTACCCTATTCAAAGTTTAATGAGGTCAAACTCCCAAATATTCAAATATATCTCAAAATTGTGTTGTACATCTTGTCACTGACAAGAGAGTTGCATACTGTCAGTATATTGGCCAAATAATACAACTCTTTCAATTTCACAATTATTGCTCTTTTCACAGAATTTGTTTGAATAGTTTGCTAATTAATCCCATCTTGAGTTTATTATTGAACAGTGCTTGTAACCCCCCCCCCTTCCAAATTAATCAGAAATGCTGTTGATTTGGATTTAATTTGATCAGGGATGTGTAATACGAGTATTTTATATCTAGACACTTTTCTGGTTGGTATATTTTTATTTTTATTTTTTTCTAAATCATAAAATGGTTTCCTTGAACTACTTGTTTTCACATAAGAATTGATTAAGCTCTTTATGTAGAGCAAATTCCATGTATGGCCATGACAAGTCAAACCACTATTGTGTTTTGGTATATTCAAGGTTGCCCATCACAGGTCCATCATTTTATCAATTGGAGAAATAATGAGCTGATGAATGGAGACTTTTGATTCAATAGATTTTTTTTCATGATTATAGTGATAAACTACTTTTAATAGTCATATTTTTATGTATTATTTTTAGAAATTAATTAAAATTACTAATCATGCCAAATGTTGGTGTGTCCTTGTATGTAGTGAATGAGAACATTATACATTACATTACTGCATCTAATAATCAGGCTCATATTCATTGCCTACCATATAATTTGATGTTATTCTGAGTGTGTATGTTGTCAATTTCTACGACTAATTGTCTGGGAATAGGGCTCCACCAAGTGGTAGATTTTGATGAATAACTCCCAGTGTTTAAATTTGGGGAATTTATTTGGCATGGGAAGTTACTCGCCTAATGATATTCCATCTTATACAAGATTAGCAAGCACTTTATTAAACCTTAATTATTCTCTTAAGGTCTCATGCCACTAATCAACCAATGACCGTTCATATCCCTCGCCTTGCCTTGCGTGATCAGCTTGGTCAAAGGTGAGACTAACATGTGGTCTTTTGTTTACTACTTAGCGGCTGTGTACCTGTGGGTTTATTCTGTGTGTATTTGGATATTTTAATCTTGGTATTTTTTCAGTGATTTCTCTAGGTGCAATCCAAATATCTTTATACAGCCGAATATTACTTATGGTCCGGAGTTTTGGGGTAATACATATGACTCACACTTAAATGCCATTTATATGACCCAGAAAATGTTAGATCGCGCAATGACGTTTAGTTCGTTCACTGAACACTCGGCCCCTTTATTCAAAACGTTAAACATCCTTGATATCTATAACATGCACAAATTAGCCACCTGTACTTTCATCCATGACTTAATCCATCATTATTCTGCCCATAATATTAATGACTATTTCAAACTTATCCATCATTCATATCAAACCAGACAACTCCACAATCAAAATCTTTTTGTTGAATATATCCGTACAACTTTTGGTCAGTTTTCGATGACATACTCAGTGCGAAAATATGGAATAATATCCTTGCTACAATTAGGTCAATTATCTCACGCAGCTCGTTAAAAAAACGATTAAACAATTATTATTGAGAGAAAAATAGACAGATATGAGTTTGTTTGCCAAGTTGTTTGTTTATTTATTCATTTTTTTAACCAGATTTATTTTTAGAAAACTTCGAAGTTCTATTTGGCATCAGGTTGGTTTTGGCGGTACCCTGCGGTGTTTGATGCTGGGGGTGGTTGACCACAAACGTAAGGGATGTTGGTAATAACGTTCTATTGGAAGCGGGGAGTATAATCGTCCATGTTTGTGGTCCACCACCCCTGGCCATAGGGCGCTGTCGGTGTTTCCGTGGTGGTGGTGTCGGCAAAGCGTGATGCCATACAGACATATTTGTTCATTTATTGATTAATAAGCTCTATGTTTATTCATCACATTATTTTCTAGGCTCAGTAAGGAAAAAAAGTAAAATTCAAAACAACTTTTAATTAGGAACGATTTGGAACTAAAGTTTGATTGAATTTAACATCCGTTGTCATCCTTGTTCAAAAATTACTTTAATTGGCATAAATGATTTGCAGTAAAACACAAATTTAGAAGTGTCAACAAACCAGAAAAGTTACAAAAATCGCTCTGACTTATTTTTCTAGTGTTTAATTCTACAATTTTCGATGGACACAATTTTAATACCCCTATTTAATTTTCGTCACAATACTGATTCAAAGTCTTGATAACGGATTTATTTACTGTAATCACGTGATCAACTGGGGTCATTGCGCCTGCTATAATATGGATTTTATTTATTTAGGGTAAAATCAGGGCTTTCATGAATATATAGGTTGGATTGATTTCGCACGATTCTGATTAAAATTGTACAGCACAAGATTTCCTTTTCCAACCAAAGATTGAGCTAACATTTTACAATCTGTTAGATCAATTAAATCTATTACTTTCTTTCTCTATTTTCACTCTACTACACCACGGTTAACCGTGTCTATACTAAAGAAACAAAGTTATGAAATACGGCCACCGTCACGGTGAAAGTGTGCTGTAATATCCGTGTGCATTATGCAACCTATATACTCTCAGTAAGCTGGGGGTCCATCGCTATTCTTGTGTCGGTTGTTAGTCTTTGTGATGGTATTTTATTTATATCTGAAACATTTGGTGTCCTTTAATTTGTTGTTTTTAGATATTAGGATTGTATCGACAAAGAAAAGTTATCGTTACTCCATTTGACTTGCGTGCGACGCCAAATAAAACAAATAATATTGTTAAATGAAATGTTATTATAAAAACAAAACAATTATGTCATTATAGAAGTTCATGCATGTCGTATCTCAGTAGACTAACGTGTCCAAACAACCTCAAACGTGTTAGTCAACAAAATAAAACTACCAATCATGCCAGGCTTCGACAGCTAAACTAATTAGGCGAGTGATATGTTCTAAGCTGAAGAAATAGACGATTTGGTCGCCATGCAATTATGTACGCGAATAAATCATTGTGAAAATTACATGCGTAGATGTTTTATAGGACACAGACCTTGTATAGCTTTTATCCAACAACACATTTTGGAGTACGTGTATTGTTCGTCTTTTCAGCCGCAACGGAGTAGAATGCTGTTCCGAAAAGCGAATCAATGATAAATGAAAAGGAAAGCTAAAAATTTATTCACCCCACTGTCGCTGAAAAAGACGAACAAAACAAGTTTGCATGCCTTGTCATTGGGCTAGATTCAATCTCAGACAACTAATACATTATTTAGTACTATTTCATTAGTTGACTGAGATTCAATCATCGGTGGGTGTGACGCGCCAAGTTTACACTGTGCTACTCATGAGGAACTGCACTCGTGTGACCGGTCATATAAGCAAGTCCTAGATTGGAAAAGGGATTTCTTTTTTGTTTGGCAATTATTTCGCGATCAAGCCCCGCTGAAATCTATCTATAATATTTATTTCAAATAAAATGAAAAATCCGTTCAGAAGTTGCCAGTTTAGCTTTGCTCAAGAAAGACATGTATACAAATTGATATTTATTGCAACCAATATCCCATTATTGTAAATATTGTATCAGGCTGACTGTAAAATGACTAATTTTCACTGGATTTAAATTTCACTAATTTCGAATTTCAGGCATATTATTTGGATTCTAAATTCACGGTTTTATCATTTAGATAATGTGTTCTATGCTCAATTTTGCATATTCACTGGGTTGTAATTTAGCGCAGTTTCCAGTGATATAAGCAAAATTAAACCCCAGTGAATAATTAACCTTTTTTACAGTATTCAGTAATTATTGTGAACACCCCCCTCCCCATAACTACTGGCAAGTGACTGACAAGTCGTACTGATTTTCCAGGTCCGTAATTGCTTCCTGAGATCGGTCGGTGTTTGATTTGATGCACTACATAACAAGGTAAATGAAATAAATAACATGATAAATGCACTACATAATATGATAAATGTATTACATAACAAGGTAAATGCACTACATAACAAGGTAAATGCACTACATAACAAGGTAAATGCACGACATAACATGATAAATGCACCACATAACATGATAAATTTATTACATAACATGATAAATGCACCACATATGATAGATGCACTACATAATATGATAAATGCACTACATAACATGGTAAATGCACCACATAACATGATAAATGCACCACATAACATGATAGATGCACCACATAATATGATAGATGCACTACATAATATGATAAATGCACTACATAACATGATAAATGCACTACATAACATGATAAATGCACCACATAACATGATAAATGCACCACATAATATGATAGATGCACTACATAATATGGTAGATGCACCACATAACATGATAAATGCACTACATAACATGGTAAATGCACTACATAATATGATAAATGCACCACATAATATGATAAATGCACTACATAACATGATAGATGCACTACATAACATGATAAATGCACCACATAATATGATAGATGCACTACATAACATGATAAATGCACTACATAACATGATAGATGCACTACATAACATGATAAATGCACCACATAATATGATAGATGCACCACATAACATGATAAATGCACCACATAATATGATAAATGCACCACATAATATGATAGATGCACCACATAACACATAACCGTGATATAACTATGGGTGGCAACTTGACAATGGGTATAACATCTGACATAATAACAAAGTTCTGTTTATCCTACAACATTTGTCAAGGGACAATATCGAAAAGTAAAAGTTCACAAGGGACGAAATATATATATCGTTTTAGTATGCTCAAATTATGTAAATGAGATAATAAAAATAGGGAGAATGTGTGATTTAAAAAGGTTGTCGATTCAGAACCGTTGCTGAAATTCATGGTAATGACCGATGCAGCAAGCCGTGTTGAGATTAGAAACCCAGAATAAAAATACTGAGTGAATGTCTCACTTACTTATTTAGTGGTACAGCGATTTGTACATTTACAGATGTCCAAATAAGAGTTAATCTGTATTAATGTAATGAGCGAAAAGAGGTAAGTGGCATATTAAAAATGGGAATTAT
Source organism: Saccoglossus kowalevskii (assembly GCF_978046115.1). NCBI lineage: Eukaryota > Metazoa > Hemichordata > Enteropneusta > Harrimaniidae > Saccoglossus > Saccoglossus kowalevskii. Next base: position 17,617,132 of record NC_140645.1, read on the forward strand.
GGAAGAGATTAATTCTCTTTAATTCTGCCCTGGTGTATTGGTGGGCAAACGATATGGAACAAAGATTCTGTGTTGGTTATTGCAAATTGAATGATAAATATGATGATTGTTTAACATTTAAATGATTGACATTTGTATCTGATCGTCAAATGAGTATTGAGAGATATTGCTCTGGAACAGCATTAATTAAAACAAATCAGCCATTATGAATATGTGTATAATGAATATATGAAATTTGAACATAGTCAGTCAAAGCATGTCAGAGATATAGCTCTAGAAACCCATTCATTAAAACAAAATGGCCACTAGTCAGCCATTCAGAATCCGATCTAAAAATAAAACAAGTTTTTTAGCACAAAAATAGCCACCATTAGGCCACTAATGGATCGTCAAACCAATATATCCGTATATCTGTGACATGATGTATAATGAATATTAAAAATTTGAACATAATCAGTCAAAACAAGTCAGACATATGGGTCTGGAAACCCATTCATTAAAACAAAATGGCCACCAGACAGCAATTTTGAGTCTGATCTAAAAAATAAAATGAAGTGCATCAGAAACCCGTAATGTCTAATGTATATATCAAGTTTGAATAAAATCCATCTGTAAACAGCCTAGAAATGCTTGATATTTGATGATTTTTTTAGCACAAAAATGGCCGCCATTCGGCCATTTTGAATCAGATCGTAAAACAAAATGACGTTCATCAAGGTCCTATAATGTCCAACGTATATGCAAGGTTTGAACAAAATCCATTTGTAAACATCCGGGAAATGCTTGATTTTGATGATTTTTAGCACAAAAATGGCTGCCATTCGGCCATCTTGAATCAGATCGGGAAACAAATTGACGTGCATATGTATGATATCATGGACGATGAGTGTGTGAAGTTTGATTGTGATTGGTCCAGGCATTTCTAAGATACTGGTCCGAACGCACGCACACACGCACGCACGCACGCACGGACACACGGAGGTCAAAACATAAGTCCCCGTTTTCGGACTTCGTCCGAACGGGGACTAAAAATCAGTTTATCATGAATAGACTAGAAACAAAATGGCAAAACTATTGCGTAAAAATCAAGTTTTTTTTCAACATCGCAGCGCATATGTAATCCACTGAGCTTATCTGTAAGAGTCTGGTAAAAAGACAACTTAGACCTTTCAAATATTTCAAGAGACAACAGGATGTGTTTTTATCAGTTTTCAAACGGAAACAATTTACTACAGGAACGGAGCAGTCCATCATCTGCTCGCACTGGAAAACAGCTAACAAGTATTTTGTTTCCGGTGGCAGGACTTGCCAATGACCTATTACGTCACGTGCACGCATATACACTACTGCTTTTTTTCCATCCGCAGAGCAAGTTGCAATCTGATTAAAATAAGATCTTGGTAGGCATTCACCATCACGCGACAGGCCAAGTAACCAAATTCAAAACAAGCAATCATAACTGTTGTCGGGGTTTCTACCGAGTTTGGGGAACTCAGCAATCGTAGATTAGCTCAATAAGTTGGTATACTCGAGGTACGTACAGGCATCGTTACCGGGCGGTAAGGGTATATGTATTGAAGAGATACGAATAGTCCAGTATCCAACGCTTAGTAGATTTATTCTTAATGTACAGTAGATCCGATCCACGACTGACATGATGATGTTTGTTAGTCCACAATGCGACGAGAGTTCAGGTAAAGGAGTGAATCAATGGCGAAGGAGATTCGTCCGACTTGAGATCTCTCCGTTCATGTCACCAAGCACGAGCTGTGGAATCTCCCCACTCAGTATCCAAGGGTGTTCTGAAGTATCATCCCTCGTAAACATAAGCTGTTTTCATGGATCGGTCATAGTTCAAACTCATTGTTAGTTCAGTGGCTATTTCGATTGGAGAGTCATAACAATGGCCCCTACTTAGAAGGTAGCAGAATGCAATGAACCATGGAGAAAGACAATCATATTGCTGTCCGTGGGGTACGTACGCACACGACGTAGATGTTAAGTTCCAAAAATAAAAACACGCAATTTTTCAGGTTTACATAACGTAGCTATTCAAAAGGAGAGACGTACTAATCCGAAAACACCTTTTAAAAATGTTTGGCCAATGCTCACTTCAAGAAATAGAAGATAAACTACACTTTTTCATGGCCATAATATCTGTCCGTTGGAAAAACAATTTCGACAGTAAACTTTTTTATTGAAATACAAACCAATCTCCAAAAAATCATACATTTATTTATTGCAAAGCACAGATAAAAATATTATCAAATATGTAGGAGAGTATATACAAAATGAATTCTTAATTAGAAATAGACAATATGATATGTAATCTTATCCACACATGATTTTTAATTTTATTTTATTGTTTTTTTGTTTCTTTCATTTTCTCGCAATATTCTAATAGAAAATAGTGTATTTCTAAAGACGCAATAAATTTATTAGTAGTAGTAGTAGTATCATTATCATCATTATTATCATTATCATTATTAAATGCATTCCCCACAGCGTGTTATGCATTCGCCATTACATGGTAGGTATACATCACAACGTGATGGGAAGATGATAATCTCATATTACGCAAATATACTCTGTTTACTAATTATGATTGCTAATACCAGCAAGACATTCTCGTAAACCGACTATCGTGTGATCTGATATTAGATACAGGTAATCCAACAGAAACGTTGACACAATATAGCTATCCGGGAAATCAGAATCTAAACTCAAAATGCCTCCTTTATCAGCCAGTGCATTGTGGATAACAGCCAATGCCTTCGGTATTCTCTCAACATCTCTGTACTCAAAGTATGAACTGTATGTCAGAAGATTTTCTGCAACAGAAGATGGAAATTGTTATAATGAAGACAAGAAGAACGCCGTTCTGTGCAGTCAACATTGTATATTGCAAAAAGCCTATCAGATTTCAAAACATTCTCTCCATTGAGACTGAAATCCAGGTCATTCTAATCTCAGACAACTATTATTAGTTATCTGATTAACCCAGTTGTTTTAATTAACCCTCGGTCAATGTGACAGTGGCTCTTCGGTGAACCATATACATAATACAATTATTTAATGAACAAGTTTAACAATACATGACGTGAAACCATTTTGATCATATAACATTAAACTGATCAATAATTAGCATATCAAAACCCAGGAACCACAATTGTTTGCAGACAATGGCACAAATCAGACCCAAAACCTGTCTGCCAAAAATATATAAATGGGAGACACACAGTGAATTGCGTTTGAAAACAAGTCATAGGATTATTTTGATACCGCATAACACATCAGGCAGCTGTCAATAGACTACATTTGAACAGGTCAATCATTAACCATGACTTTCGAAATGACTTTCTCGGCGTCAAGAAATGAAAGGGAAATAAAGAAACTGATCTCAACTATAGAGGGTATCAATCACAATACAAGACTGTATTTATAAGAAAATGATTTGATATACATGCATACATATGTAGCCAATATACCCCGAGCATAAAACATCCGCGCACTCTCATACCAACCAATTTATATGTACATGATACCGAGCGACGTTATTAAATATGTATGTTCACGAATCATAAAGTTTACAAAACATTTGTATCAGAAAATACGTAACTTTAATTAACCATTTAATTGTATTTGATTATAATCATGAATAATAAATAAAAACATTGAATTCATGCAACCTTGAAACACTGAATATAGTACGTTGATTTTGCTCACTGTTTTATGCGGTTTTAATTAAATATGAAAACAATCATTTTCAATATGAAAACGTATATACTCACCATCTTTAGGTGGAAAACGAATAGTTGAATCGACTGGTCGAAGATTTCTGTCTTTAGTAACGGAAATTACGTTTTCATTAAATCCAGTTGGTAGAACATATTTTGCTACGAGTTTGAGCTCCATAAGTCTCGTCATGGCACTCACGATGGATAAACGAAGGAGATTGTTGTTCTGCAATTCCCATAATCCGTTTGGCATTGGACTACTTCCTCGAATACCAATCTCGTAATGTAAGCTCCATTCCTTGATTAGCTCTGGGTGCTCTTCAACAAAGTCGCCATATACAAATAGAGTCAGTGGCACGTCTTTCGCATAAGCTTTCAATGTTTCCACAAGAAGACTTGCTGCCTTTAGATTCATACCGATCTCCACAACAATCGAGACAAGTGTTTTTCCATTTATCGTAGGACACTTGTTGTTTATTTCGCCAACTGCACCAGGAACATTGTCTTCTCCCTGAGTTAAATATGGACAGATATACAAATATGTGGTTTCAGTTGAAACAACTTTATCGGCAGATTGTCAATTATGAAATAATACCTAAATAATGTCTACCTGTGAGTGTGAGAAAAATAAAATATTGAAAATAAACGACATATAATGGTATAAATAGCTCAATTAAATAACGTTTCTGGTTCAACATTCATTGAATATTTAGGAACATAACATTTAAAGTTTGATTAATTCCAATTTTGTGGATGTGGTTATAATTCAATGGTGATTACCTGTAACTTGTACAATTCATCAAAATCGGAAAACGATTTTTCTTCTCCAGCCCATGTAATTTGCTTTACTCCTATATCTTTTAATCGTTTATATATCTTTTTCCTTGCTTCCAGGTCGAATCCAGTTGGCTGTGAAGCGTGGTATTCTCCGTAAAATCTGAAAAGTACAGTGGCAAGACAAACAGCAATTAGAATTAAAACAGTGGCAAACCATGCTAACATAAGTTATTAAATCAATTCACACACAAAAGAAACAATTGAGATTCGCTACAGCGACATATAATCACTCATTGTTTACAGGAAATATTAATATACATAGAGATGTTTATGGTTATTGTGTGAGAAAAAGATAGGTATTCAAATGGAAACAGCGGATACCCTGTATTAATTTGTTCACACCATATACTATGTGGCGTTATGTTTTGCAAAAAAAGTGTAATATGATGTATTATTTGTGACAATTTTTTTGTATTCATGAGATTTATCATGCGTACGCGTGCGTGTTAGAGATTGTAAGACAAAGGCCAATGTCTCATTGTGTCTATGCATGTTCTCACTGTGCCTCGCAAGAAATATATATTTAGATCAACCAATGCCCCCCCCAAAGGCTCATACGTAGACGCTTGTTTGTCAAAAATGACACACTATGGCCATCTGACGCATGCGCAGGGGACGACTCCCCCGCTGTAAGTAAAGTGGATTTTCACAGGTGCGTAATGTTCAAGTAAATACGTCAACTCAATTGAACTGAGACTCGTATTGTTTTGGGGGGGGGGGGGCTTGCAGCCAAGGAGTGTTGTCAGTAATGTCTTTATCAACATGATTCATATTCCCACAATTGTTGTTTTAAACATGTGTGTTGCATTGGGAAATTTCTTTGGGAAATTATTAATTGTATATTGTTGATATATAATAGGTAATAATTTTGTAATGGGTGTCCTAAGTAACGGTTCAAAATTAGACCTTTCGAGTAACATGCAATAATTTGCACTTACTTATCAATCCACTCAAACGTGTGATCTTTCAACATTTTCTCGAGTATTTCAAATTCCGCGCCTTCAACATCCAATTTAAGAATTACGTAATCTTCTTTTCTTGTGTTCTTCTGAATCCACTGAGATAGGTCAACAGTAGGCACAGTCACACGATGGGATAGTTTTCGATATCCTCCATCTTCTGCATTTTTTTCTTCATCTTTTACGAACAAGGTGCCACCACCCCACTGCATGTCCTTTTTGTTGTTCACTTTTCCTGGATACCAGGCTCCTTCTAAGTAGGCAGTGAATCCACCTGCAAATTGTGTATTTTGAGTGAGTGACAATTTGTTGATTAGGTTGATTCGTTGGATGAGTGGCGATTACAGGGCGAGTGGCGATTGAGTGCATGTGTGGCAATCGGGTTCATGTGAGACGATCGAGTGAGTGTGAGTATGTACGCGATTGTGCTAATGACTGAGCGAGCGACTGAGTGAGTCGGTGAGTACCGCTTACCATTTTTTGCAGCGACACCCAATGGAATATTAACTTTAATGCCACTTTGATGTTTATATGCAGCAAAGTATGGTTTTAATCTGTCATCAATTTCGAAGGAATATATTTCATATTCCTTTCCGTTAGGGTAGATTTCTCTGAACAGCAGTACCGACGATGCCATATTAGCTCCACAATCGAGAAAGATTTTTCTGTGACGTTTGATTGAATTTTCTCTTTGATGTTCGATTGGAATTTCTCTTTGATTTTCGATTGGAATTTCTCTTTGATGTTCGATTGGAATTTCTCTTTGATGTTCGATTGGAATTTTTCTTTCACTGGAGATACAAAAATGTAAACAATGTGATAAGTGAAAGACATTCACATTTATAATTACAATTATTTTATCTTATTTTATCATAATTCATCTGTGAGCTGGACTAACAGATCTAAAAAAAATGATTACATATTGACATTTGCAATAAATATTACCGCACTCCCCATCTGCATTCTGAAGTAGTTTGTTTTTCAAAAGATATCACAATACGAAATTTGTTGAAAGTTATCATCACTGTAACGGGTAAGCATGTACTAAAATTCAGTTGCATTTCAGAAAACCATCGACACTCCATGGTTACACCAGTTAATATGTTACATATTGTAAATTCATTATACCACTTTTTCTCACAAAATCAAATACATTTATTTATACAACACTATTGAGAATAAATAAACCTCTCGGATTTGAGGAAGCTGTTAAAGTAAACTTACGAAGTCCATATATGTTTCAATATATAAACTGCCACACAGAGTAACACTAACGTAAGCACGTTATACGTCTTGGTCCTCTTGATGTTCATTTTCCCAATGTCACTTTTCTATAAATGTAAAATAAAAATTTGGTGAAAGCACATGAATACTTTTTCCAGTCAAATCAAAAGTCATTCACCGTTTTAATGACAATGATAGCATACATATTGGAAATAATAAATTACAGGGAAAAGGGGCCGGGTTTCAATTTACTTACATTCAGGTTTTACACATCTTGCAAGAGAAGTTTTGACTGTACACACATGATTATTATGGCCAACTGAATTACCTTTCCGTACTCATAGATAGGGCGGAAACATGTATAATAGACTGGTAGTTTTAGTCAGGGAGATAAATAAGAAATCAGAGCTGAAAAAAAACACTCAATTCTTCTGTTTTAAACAATTTATTCCTAGCTTTGGGTTAAGATATTTATTTTCTGACAGTTCCTACCAGGTCACATGCCACTAATCAACCAATGACCGCTCGTATCCCTCAATTGAAATGCCTTGTAAGAATCAATGAATATTTTTTTCTCAGGTGCTCCCTGTTTGAGGGCGTGATCACTGGGGTCAAAGGTGAGACCAACATGTGGTCCTTTGCTTACTACATTGCGGCTGTGTACCTTTGAGTTTATTCTGTGTGTATTTGGATGTTCTAATCTTGGTGTTTTTCCAGTGATTTCTCTAGGTGCAATCCAAACACAGTAGGTGTGTCTTGTTTACCTGAGATTTGCAAGAGTTTGAGCTGGCCAACAGTTTTTTGTTTATGTGGTTGATTACTGGCATGTTTATTTCCCATTTTTGAGCCACGTGTTCAACTGTGTTTATCATTTTTATGTAATAATAATAACAACTTTATTACACAACTAAAACATCAGAGGATTTACTAAGGTAAAGAGAATAACAAGACAAGAATAAACAAATGTAATAAAAACAAACAATAAAACTTAAAAAATAAAGACTAAAGAAATATTAAAATAAAAACTTCACTATTTTCGCAACTTTTAAACAGGGGATTTATAGATAGTATCTTTAAGGTATAGTGAAAGAGCTTTTTTTCATTACCTCAATAAAAATATCGTCTGGTAAATTCGACTTGAGATCACAATCTTCAAAAATTATTTTCCTTTCACTTTTAAAGGAAGGACATTTAAGGATAAAATGCTTCTCATCATCAAAAGAGCTTATATTGCATCTTTTACATGTTCTGTCATATAACAAAATGTTTGGTTTGTTCCTTCTCCCTAGTTCAATCTCTATATTGTGATCACTGGGTCTAAATTTACTTAAAATTTTTCGAAGGTTGAAATTATTTATATTTTTCAGATAATTTTCAAACTCAAAATTTTCTTTATATAAACATTAAGTCCTCAATTTATTCCTTTCACCATTCTTACTATTTGCTTTTGTTAATTGATGTTTCCAAGATAACATATAATCATTTGTCAGTTTTAATTTAATTACTTTGAACAATTGATTACTGTTACTCACACTAAATTTTTCTTCAATATTGCTGACATCATGTTCCCCTAATATGTTGTCTACATGCTTAATCCATGTTGACTGTGATTTTACCGCTTCATTTAAAGCAGCGTTAAGGATATTGTTACCAGACAAAGTGCTCAGTCTATACCAGTATTTAATTTGTGAAATTGAGGCCTTCAATCTAATAGGAATACTGCCTAATTCATCCCTGTTGCCTATGGTTGGGGTCACTTTGCTGACACCCAAAACAAAACGATAGAACTGATTACACACCTGTTCCAAGTTGTTGGCATCATTTGATAATTCACAAGCCTAAATTTCATTTTATGGCTCAGTACAAATTGCCGAATTGAAAATACTACCTTCATAGCTTTATTTTTAAGCATTGACTGGTTGAGTTTGAATTTGCCATTTTAACTGAATATAATTCCAAGATAACAAAATTCCTTGACAGCTGTAATAAGATGGTTATTCAACACAAAGTTATGTTTCTTTAAAAGATGTTTGCTTTTAGTAAAAACCATAACTTTTGCTGTTGTCATATTGACATTGAGATGCCAATTTGTACAATAAACTTGAAATTTGTTTAAACAATTTTGTAAACCATCTGCTGTCTCTGACATAATGACTAAATCATGTTACATCCCTGCTTAACCCTACAATTAGAAGAAAACCCCTCAGTAATGGCAGATGGTAATTTGATTTTGTAATTAATATTGGTGTACATAGACAATTACCATTGATTTCCAAATTTTGCATTTTAAGAAACTAACTGTCACTCCACACATTGTCAAATGTTATTTTGAAATCAATGAAGCAGCAGTATAATTGCTTTGGTTTATTTTTATCACTACGGTATAATGCTTTATAAATTGCAGTTTAAAGAAGAAATACAGCATCAGTAGTTCTCCTTGGTTTTCTAAAATTAAACTGCAGTTGTGTCAGCCAGTTATTGTTTTCTAGAAAGGATACTAGTCTTTTGTTTAGAATGCTAGTGAACAATTTTGATAAACAACTGGAAATGGCAATAGCCTTGTAATTATTTGGGTCTGATTTAACACCACTTTCGTGAATTGGTACAATCAATGTAGATTCCCAGCTCTCAGGAAGGCTGCCAGATTTCAAAATTAGATTAAATAGTTGTAAAAAACGTTGAATAAATGATGATTTTTTTAATTTCAGCATCTCATTAGCTATTCCATCTCCACCAGATGATTTTTTGTTTTTAATTGATTAACTGAATTCACAACTTCTTGGACAGTTATATCAGAATTTAGCTACGAGTTGTAGTTCTGTATTATTTCTTTAGACAGCAAAGCTTGCTTATAGCAATCTCGTCATATGTTAACAAATGTCGTCTATGGAAATTCAATTAGTGGTATGAGCTCTGAAGGGAAAGTTTGCCTCGGACCTGAGGTCGTTGTTTTGACCATAATTATGGCTCTATTCACTGGAATTTAGTCATGTTTGGCAGATCTCATCTTACATAACCAAAGCTTACTTTGACCTAATTATTATAAGTTTTGACCTCTCCTGACCTTGCATAGATCTGATAATTATGAGGTTGTGAATTTTACCACTTTTCTTGCTTTGTTTTCAACTATTTAGACACAAGGGAGTAATTTTTTATCCAGAAATGTCATATTTTGCGTTTCACACATTGCTGTCAATCTCTTATATCTTGGTTGAAGAATTTGAAAATTTGTAATTCGGCATATTTTTCGCCCTAATCTTATTAATTTGATTTAGGTAGGGCTGTGATTATTAAATATGAATGTTTTTATAAAACTGGTCCAAAAATTGTATTCATTCATCAATGAATTATTCATGTCACCACTAATTTCAATGGCTCTAGGAATTTTGAGAAAAATGCTTAAGCCTATTTTTGTCTTATTTTCACATTATTTTCACATTATGGCAGACAATCTTAACAATTTGTAGTGTGATCATTACCAATTTACCCTATTCAAAGTTTAATGAGGTCAAACTCCCAAATATTCAAATACATCTCAAAATTGTGTTGTACATCTTGTCACTGACAAGAGAGTTGCATACTGTCAGTATATTGGCCAAATAATACAACTCTTTCAATTTTACAATTATTGCTCTTTTCTCGGAATTTTTGTGAATAGTTTGCTAATTAATCCCTTCTTGAGTTTATTATTGAACAGTGCTTGTAACCCCCCCCCCCTCCAAATTAATCAGAAATGCTGTTGATTTGGATTTAATTTCATCAGGGATGTGTAATACGAGTATTTTATATCTAGACACTTTTCTGGTTGGTATATTTATATTTTTTTCTAAATCATAAAATGGTTTCCTTGAACTACTTGTTTTCACATAAGAATTAATTAAGCTCTTTATGTGGAGCAAATTCCATGTATGGCCATGGTAAGTCAAACCACTGTTGTGTTTTGGTATATTCAAGGTTGCCCATCACAGGTCCATCATTTTATCAATTGGAGAAATAATGAGCTGATGAATGGAGACTTTTGATTCAATAGATTGTTTTTCATGATTATAGTGATAAACTAATTTTAATAGTCATAATTTTATGTATTATTTTTAGAAATTAATTAAAATTACTAATCATGCCAAATGTTGGTGTGTACTTGTATGTAGTGAATGAGAACATTATAAATTACAGTACTGCATCTAATAATCAGGCTTATATTCATTGCCTACCATATAATTTGATGTTATTCTGAGTGTGTATGTTGTCAATTTCTACGACTAATTGTCTGGGAATAGGTCGCCACCAAGTGGTAGATTTTGATAACTAACTCCCAGTGTTTAAATTTGGGGAATTTATTTGGCATGGGAAGTTACTCGCCTAATGATATTCCATCTTATACAAGATTAGCAAGCACTTTATTAAACCTTAATTATTCTCTTAAGGTCTCATGCCACTAATCAACCAATGACCGTTCATATCCCTCGCCTTGCCTTGCGTGATCAGCTTGGTCAAAAGTGAGACTAACATGTGGTCTTTTGTTTACTACTTAGCGGCTGTGTACCTGTGGGTTTATTCTGTGTGTATTTGGATATTTTAATCTTGGTATTTTTTCAGTGATTTCTCTAGGTGCAATCCAAATATCCTTATACAGCCGAATATTACTTATGGTCCGGAGGTTTGGGGTAATACATATCACTCGCACTTACATGCCATTTATATGACCCAGAAAATGTTAGTTCGCGCAATGACGTTTAGTTTGTTCACTGCACACCCGGCCCCTTTATTCAAAACGTTAAACATCCTTGATATCTATAACATGCACAAATTAACCACCTGTACTTTGATCCATGACTTAATCCATCATAATTCTGCCCATAATATTAATGACTATTTCAAACTTATCCATCATTCATATCAAACCAGACAACTCCATAATCAAAATCTTTTTGTTGAATATACCCGTACAACTTTTGGTCAGTTTTCGATGACATACTCAGGTGCGAAAATATGGAATAATATCCTTGCTACAATTAGCACAATTATCTCACGCAGCTCGTTCAAAAAACGATTAAACAATTATTATTGACAGCAAAATAGACAGATATGATTTTGTTTGCCAAGTTGTTTGTTTATTTATTCATTTTTTTAACCAGATTTACTTTTAGAAAACTTCGAAGTTCTGTTTGGCATCAGGTTGGTTTTGGCGGTACCCTGCGGTGTTTGATGCTGGGGGTGGTTGACCACAAACGTAAGGGATGTTGGTAATGACGTTCTATTGGAAGCGGGGAGTATAATCGTCCATGTTTGTGGTCCACCACCCCTGGCCATAGGGCGCTGTCGGTGTTTCCGTGGTGGTAGTGTCGGCAAAGCGTGATGCCATACAGACATATTTGTTCATTTATTGATTAATAAGCTCTATGTTTATTCATCACATTATTTTCTAGGCTCAGTAAGGAAAAAAAGTAAAATTCAAAACAACTTTTAATTAGGAACGGTTTGGAACTAAAGTTTGATTGATTGTCATCCTTGTTCAAAATTTACTTTTAATTGGCATAAATGATTTGCAGTAAAACACAAATTTAGAAGTGTCAACAAACCAGAAAAGTTACAAAAATCGCTCTGACATATTTTTCTAGTGTTTAATTCTACAATTTTCGATGGACACAATTTTAATACCCCTATTTAATTTCTTCACAATACTGATTCAATGTCTTGATAACGGACTTATTTACTGTAATCACGTGATCAACTGGGGTCATTGCGCCTGCTATAACATGGATTTTATTTATTTAGGGTAAAATCAGGGCTTTCATGAATATATAGGTTGGATTGATTTCGCACGATTCTGATTAAAATTGTACAGCACAAGATTTCCTTTTCCAACCAAAGATTGAGCTAACAGTTTACAATATGTTACTTCCAACTAATTAGATTAATTAAATCTATTACTTTCTTTCTCTATTTTCACTCTACTACACCACGGTTAACCGTGTCTATACTAAAGAAACAAAGTTATGAAATACGACCACCGTCACGGTGAAAGTGTGCTGTAATATCCGTGTGCATTATGCAACCTATATACTCTCAGTAAGCTGGGGGTCCATCGCTATTCTTGTGTCGGTTGTTAGTCTTTGTGATGGTATTTTATTTATATCTGAAACATTTGGTGTCCTTCAATTTGTTGTTTTTTAGATATTAGGATTTTATCGACAAAGAAGAGTTACTCCCTTTGACTTGCGTGCGACGCCAAATGGCATGGGAAGTAATAGTCGGTGAAAGTACACTATTTTCTCATATCATATCATAGAAACTATCTCCTATCGATGATATTTTCATTAAAGTGGGAGAGTCGTCACCTGCGCATGCGTCAGATGGCCATAGCGTGTCATTGTTCACAAACAAGCGTTTACCCATGAGCCTTTGCGTTATAAGCGTGTGTTGTTATCGTCGCTTGGGACTCAATTCCCGCGCGTGCGCAGGTGACGACCCTCCCGCTTTAAACTCTCGCCAGAGAGAAAACTGCGACAAAAACGATTAGTGAATAATAAATAAAACAAATAATATTTTTAAATGAAATGTTATTATAAAAACAAAACTAATAATAATTGTGTCATTCTATAAGTTCATGCATGTCGTGTCTCAGTACACTAACGTGTCCAAACAACCTCAAACGTGTTAGTGAACTAAATAAAACTAACAATCATGCCAGGTTTCGACAGCTAAACTAATTATGTGAATGATATGTTCTAAACTTGGGAAATAGACGACTTGTTCGCAATGCAAAAGATATATGTACGCGAATGAGTCGTTGTGAAAGTCATATGCATAGATGTTTTATGGGACTCATATCTTCTATAGCTTTTATCCAACAACACATACTTCTTTGGAGTACGTGTAACGTTCGTCTTTTCAGCGACAATGGCGTGGAACGCCGTTCCGAAAGGCGAATCCATGATGAATGTATTCACCCCACTCACCCCATTGTCGCTGAAAAAGACGAATAAAACAAGTTTACATGCCTCGGCCTTCAGCTGGATTCAATCTCAAACAACTAGTAAACAAGTCATTGAAAATTACACAGTCCCCGTTAAATTTTTGAAAGTTCTCTTTGTGCTCGTCATATTAAAGCGGAGGGATTGTCTCGAGCGTGTCCTTGAAACTTGAGTTCCAAGTGGCGTATACAACAGATTGTTTATTTACATCAAAACATGTGTTCCGTGTAGTAGTAATATAGCCAAAAATAAAAACAGCCGTTATTCGGCCATCTTTGATCTGATTATGAAACACACTGATATGTATGATGTATGTGCCAAATACAAATGAAAATGGTACATAAATTGTGGAAATATAGTAGTAAGGCCAAAAAGTCAGATAGTTGTCAATCGGCCATCCTTGACTGGATTTTGAAACAAATTGTCATGGACATGCATCCTAACATGTATAAAGTACAAGTATGTGCCAAATTTGAATGAAAATTGACAGAGCACATCCAAGATGCCTGCCAGTCGACCATCCTTGATCCAATTGCGAAATAAATCGTCATGGACATGTATCCAAACATGTATAATCTATGTACCAAGTTTGAATGAAAACTGACAAAGATAGCAGCCAGTCGGCCATTTCGAATCGAATCGCTAAACCATTGCATGTGCATATGTCGCACATAAAGTACTAGGCACATGCAAAGAATAAACGGGATCGGTCCAAGGGATTCTGAGATATGACTCCGGACGGACGCAAGGACGCACTGACGCACGGAGGCACGGAGGCACGGAGACCGAATTATAAGTCCCCGTTTTCGGACTTCGTCCGAACGGGGACTAATTATTTAGTACTATTTTATTAGTTGTCTGATGTTCAATCATCGGTGGTGTGATGCGCGACACTGCTAGTTATGGTCAACTGCATTTATGTGGAGGCCATACAATGAAGTCGTAGACTGGCAAAGCGATTTCTTTTTTGTTTGGCAATTATTTCGCGATCAAGCGGGATTTCACGCCCCCGCTACTTAAAATCTAACTAAACTAAAATATTTATTTGAAATAAAACAAAAAATAAGTTCAAAAGTTGCTAGTTTAGCTTGGCCCGAGAAAGACATGTATACAAATTGATATTTATTGTAACCAATATACCATTATTGTAAATATTTTATCAGGCTGACTGTAAAATGACTAATTTTTAATGGATTTAAATTTCACTGATTTAGAATTTCAGGCATATTAATTGGATTCTAAATTCACGGTTTTATCATTTAGATAATGTGTTCTATGCTCAATTTTACATAGTCACTGGGTTGTAATTTAGCGCAGTTTCCAGTGATATAAGCAAAATTAAACCCCAGTGAATAATTAACCTTTTTTCAGTAATTATTGTGAACACCCCCCCCCATAAATACTGACAAGTGACTGACAAGTCGTACTGATATTCTAGGCCCGTAATTGTTTCCTGAGATCGTTCGGTGTTTGATTTGATGCACTACATAACAAGGTAAATGAAATATGTAACATAATAAATGCACTACATAATATGATAAATGTATTACATAACAAGGTAAATGCACAACATAACAAGGTAAATGCACTACATAACAAGGTAAATGCACAACATAACATGATAAATGCACCACATAACATGATAAATTTATTACATAACATGATAAATGCACCACATAACATGATAAATGCACTACATAACATGGGAAATGCGTTACATAACATGATAAATGCACTACATAACATGATAAATGCACTACATAACATGGGAAATGCGTTACATAACATGATAAATGCACTACATAATATGATAGATGCACTACATAATATGATAGATGCACTACATAATATGATAAATGCACTACATAACATGATAAATGCACTACATAATATGATAAATGCACTACATAATATGATAGATGCACTACATAACATGATAAATGCACTACATAACATGATAAATGCACTACATAATATGATAGATGCACTACATAACATGATAAATGCACCACATAACATGATAAATGCACCACATAACATGATAAATGCACCACATAATATGATAAATGCACCACATAATATGATAGATGTACACGTAATATGATAAATGCACCACATAACATGATAAATGCACTACATAATATGATAAATGCACCACATAACATGATAAATGCACTACATAAGGTAAATGCACTACATAACATGATAAATGCTCTACATAACATGATAAATGCACCACTTAACATGATAAATGCACCACATAATATGATAAATGCACTACATAATATGATAAATTCACTACATAACATGATAAATGCACCACATAATATGATAGATGCACTACATAACGTGATAAATGCACCACATAACATGGTAAATGCACTACATAACATGATAAATGCACTACATAACATGATAAATGCACTACATAACATGGTAAATGCACTACATAATATGATAAATGCACCACATAACATGGTAAATGCACCACATAACATGGTAAATGCACTACATAACATGATAAATGCACTACATAACATGGTAAATGCACTACATAACATGGTAAATGCACTACATAACATGATAAATGCACTACATAACATGATAAATGCACTACATAACATGGTAAATGCACTACATAATATGATAAATGCACCACATAACATGGTAAATGCACCACATAACATGGTAAATGCACTACATAACATGATAAATGCACTACATAACATGATAGATGCACTACATAACATGATAAATGCACTACATAACATGATAGATGCACTACATAACATGGAAAATGCACTACATAACATGATAAATGCACTACATAACATGATAGATGCACTACATAACAGATAAATGCACTACATAACATGATAGATGCACTACATAACATGGTAAATGCACTACATAACATGATAAATGCACCACATAACATGATAGATGCACTACATAACATGATAAATGCACTACATAACATGATAGATGCACTACATAACATGAAAGATGCACTACATAACATGATAAATGCACTACATAATATGATAAATGCACTACATAACATGATAAATGCACCACATAACATGATAAATGCACTACATAATACGATAGATGCACCACATAACATGATAAATGCACCACATAACATGATAGATGCACTACGTAACATGATAAATGCACTACATAACATGATAGATGCACTACATAACATGATAAATGCACCACATAACATGATAAATGCACCACATAACATGATAAATGCACTACATAACATGGTAAATGCACTACATAACATGGTAAATGCACTACATAACATGGTAAATGCACTACATAACATGGTAAAATTACCCGTGATTTAACTATGGGTGGCAACTTAATAATGGGTGAAACATCTGACATAATAACAAAGTTCAATTTCGAAAAGTAAAATTTCACAAGGGATGAAATATATATATATCGTTTTAGTATGCTCAAATTCTGTAAATGAGATAATAAAAATAGGGAGAATGTGTGCTTTAAAAAAGTACTAGATTCAGAACAGTTGCTGAAATTCATGGTCAGGACCGATGCAGCAAGCCGCGAACATGTTGAGATTAGAAACCCAGAATAAAAATACTGAGTGAATGTCTCACTTACTTATTTAGTGGTACAGCGATTTGTACATTTACAGATTTCCCAATAAGAGTTAATCTGTATTAATGTAATGAGCGAAAAGAGGTAAGTAATGAGGTAAGTGGCATATTAAAAATGGGAATTATGGAAGAGATTAATTCTCTAACTCTGCCCTGGTGTATTGGTGGGCAAACGAGATGGAACAAAGATTCTGTGTTGGTTATTGCAAATTGAATAAAACAACTACATTTGACACAGCCTGAGAGCACCCCCCCCCATAACAGAAGATATATATGTTAAGCTGCACAAAGATATGCATTGCTCTAAAATTGACCTATCAAAGGGTCAATGTATTTCAAGGAGGATGAGAACTCAAAGGCCTTGAGGATAAATGCACTACATAACATGATAAATGCACTACATAACATGGTAAATGCACTACATAACATGATAAATGCACCACATAACATGATAAATGCACCACATAACATGATAAATGCACCACATAACATGATAGATGCACCACATAACATGATAAATGCACCACATAACACATAACCGTGATATAACTATGGGTGGCAACTTGATAATGGGTATAACATCTGACATAATAACAAAGTTCTGTTTATCCTACAACATTTGTCAAGGGACAATATCGAAAAGTAAAAGTTCACAAGGGACGAAATATATATATCGCTTTAGTATGCTCAAATTATGTAAATGAGATAATAAAAATAGGGAGAATGTGTGATTTAAAAAGGTTGTAGATTCAGAACAGTTACTGAAATTCATGGTAATGACCGTGTTGAGATTAGAAACCCAGAATAAAAATACTGAGTGAATGTCTCACTTACTTATTTAGTGGTACAACGATTTGTACATTTACAGATGTCCAAATAAGAGTTAATCTGTATTAATGTAATGAGCGAAAAGGGGTAAGTAATGAGGTAAGTGGCGTATTAAAAATGGGAATTATGGAAGAGATTAATTCTCTAACTCTGCCCTGGTGTATTGGTGGGCAAACGAGATGGAACAAAGATTCTGTGTTGGTTATTGCAAATTGAATAAAACAACTACATTTGACACAGCCTGAGAGCACCCCCCCCCATAACAGAAGATATATATGTTAAGCTGCACAAAGATATGCATTGCTCTAAAATTGACCTATCAAAGGGTCAATGTATTTCAAGGAGGATGAGAACTCAAAGGCCTTTGCAACGCTGTCTACGTGAATAGGGCTCACACAAATGAGTGTCCACACAAACCTGACCGCCGACCACGGCTTGAACTTCACATAATTGAATGAATATGTCATATGGGCGTTGTCAGGATTCTCGCGGGTGACGCTTGTATTGAAACAATATAAAGCGTATCTTCACATTGCTATCAACAAGCGTGGTTTATAAAACAATATCCGTATCGCTTTTAGCAAGTTTGTGATATATGGGCAGCTGACAGTGTATGGCACCACGTGTATTAATATAATTCGAAAAACATTATCACCTGCGACAAATCAGCGTATAGAGCATTTCACCACAATTGTATTTTTTATTCAATGTATTTTTATTCAATGTATTTTTATTCAATGTATTTTTATTCAATGTATTTTTATTTAATGTATTTCGAAAAACTTATGTGTATTGAATCACTGTCCTATCATAAAAGTATTTTGAGTCATGTGATCTATCAATTTGGATCACGTGACACACTCAGACACACACTCATATTCCTGAGTTCATTTGTTTTGCTCTCTGGGCTTGGCAGCTTGGCTAACGCCCAGGGATAACCATTGTACTCTATGCAATCTATTATGTCCCTGACAAATGAATGAATTTAATAATTGTCAACCCTGGATTCGAGCGACAGATCCTATTCTGGGCAGTGAAAAAGAAAGTCACTGATTATGAAAGAGATTAATTTCAAGTTAAGTCTATTAAAATGTGAAAGTTGAAATGAAAATAATCGTTGCGTTTTTTGTGATCACAATTCCGTCATGGAGTTCGTAATTACCCTAACGCTTACTACTAATATACATTGAATACCGAAATAAAAGATGGCCATTTTATGTGCCGCAACTGATTTTCTTTTCTGTAACACATTTTGCACTTCACTTCGGTACATCGTAGACCTTCTCTTTCTAAGATATATTGATAAACACACCTTAATAGAACGAGTAAAATCCCCTTTTGCTGTTTTGCTGTCACAGTGTGTGTATCGTATAATAATTTGCCGCAATGACAATCTTGACAGTAAATATTAAGAGGAACAACTCAAAGTTTAAAAGTCAGTGGTCGTACGAATTTCGTGTGAATAAATAACGTATTTATACTCGTATACGTATACCCCCTTCGTGAATCAAGTGGCCCATGGATATAAGTATTAAAAAAAGTCTTACTTTCGAAAGTTCGTATTCTTGACCGTGACTGTTCCTGAACGTGCGATGCGGTACTTGACTGAACTTGACTGGCTAAAATCTATGATGTGGCGTAGCAGACACGTCACGAGGTCTTTTGTTCGGTGTATACATGAAATTGTAAGCTCAGTAAGATGTACAAGACATTGTAAATTGAGGTCAAGACGTGACATTGTTCAAAACTCGTGTCGGTATTGCACTCGTCAGTAGAAACCACGACCCTCCTTCCCACCACTGTGTAATTGTTTGTTCTTTCTATGTGTTTGTTTTTTTCACTGTTGCTTTATAAAATTGCAAAATTATCACTACTGACCACAATTAGTAAAGAATCTTTTTGTAACATTTCTGTAATATGTTTATATTGTCTACCTTAAAGGGCGGTGGTCGTCGTGTCGTGTCCTGTTCGATGTGGAACTCACAGCGACGTATACAACGCGTGGAAAATACATTATTTACGTGAAATCCGAACACGCGCTGCGGGACGACCACCTCCCTTTAATTTAAAGTGCAAGTTGTCAATTATAAATAATACTGCAATGTATTGTAAACCAAACGTGCGTAAGTCATGTCCTTATGATAACATGTGGCCCATAGTTCTTGATATTCGTTAGTTCATTACAGACAATCCAGCTTTATTCATCCAAACCGTCAGCTGAGGCTCAGACAACCAATCCAACAGACTGACAACGCGGCGTTTTCTATCGAAGTAATGCGTGCCACGTTTGTTTACGATATCATTTCTTATCTAGTGGAACAACGAGATTAGTCATTAGATCTCACAAAAATAAATAAATAAATAAATAAACAAACAGTAAAACTGAAAAAAATATCAAGATAATAACTTCAACATTCTCGCAACTTTTAATAAGGAGATTTTTAGATAGTATCTTTAGGGTATAGTGAAAGGGCTTTTGCATTTTTCATTACCTCAAGAAAAATATCATCTGGTAAATTAGACTTGAGATCACAGTCCTCCAAAAGTCTTTTCCTTTTAGCTTTAAAGAAAGGACATTTAAGGATAAAATGCTTCTCATCATCAGGAGAATTTATGTTACATCTGTTACATGTTCTGTCATCTAACAAAATGTTTGGTTTGTTCATTCTCCCTGATTCAATCTCTAGTTCGTGGTCACTGAGTCTAAATTTACTTAACATTTTTCGAAGGTTGAAATTATTTATATTTTTCAGATAATTTTCAAAACTCAAGATTTAATGTCCCCAATTTATTCCTTTCACTTACTATTTGCTTTTGTAAATTGATTTTTCCAAGACAATATATAATCATTTGTCATGTTTAATTTAATTACTTTTGACAATTTATTACTGTTACTCACACTAAATTTTCTTCAATTTTGCTGACATCATGTTCCCCTAAGCAGCCATACGGATTTGTTTTGCCAGACAAAGTGCTCAGTCTATATCAGTATTTAATTTGTGAAATTGAGGCCTTTAATAATAACGCGATATCTATTCATATTTCAACCAATTATAAACACAATTAGGTTGTCGCGTGACCTACGAGTCAGGTCACTTTAAAGATGGCGATGTAAACACGGTTGTTGGATACGTTCGAGATATCTACACAGCTAGACATACCGTGTGTGGGACAGATGTACGTGTTCAAAAAATGCACTCGTTGTGGACCGGATGTTAAAACCCAGCACGAAGTAATCGGTAATGAGACAAATATACTCCTTTGAAAGAAGGGCGCCCTCACGTGCGATTCCTGGTAGTAGGAGAGGCGAGAGGACACCATTGTTCTTCCCTATTCCATGGTCGCTTCGATTTATTTACTTGGTAAATAGTCCCTTATTCCGGTGACATGAATAATTAGCATTCAGGTCAGCTCGGAAGCAGTCAGAGTTTTACGGTGATTAATTGACACCAAAATCACACAACATAACCAAATAGGAGATTTTTGGAAAATAAAGATAATCTACCCCAATAACAAGTATCCATCATTTTACCAGGGACCTAACATTATATTTCACACACATACACAATTTATTCAAAAATCAGTTTGTCATGAATAGACTAGAAACAAAATGGCAAAACTATTGCGTAAAAATTACGTTTTTTTCAACATCGCAGCGCATATGTAATCCACTGGGTATGCTGGAGGTACGTACAGGCATCGTTACCGGGCGGTAAGGGTATATGTATTGAAGAGATACGAATAGTCCAGTATTCAACGCTTAGTGGATCTATTCTTAATGTACAATAGATCCGATCCACGACTGACATGATGCTGTTTGTTAGTCCACAAGGTGACGAGAGTTCAGGTAAAGGAGTGAATCAATGGCGAAGGAGATTCGTCCGACATGAGATCTCTCCGTTCATGTCACCAAGCACGAGCTGTGGAATCTCCCCAATCAGTATCCAAGGGTGTCCTGAAGTCTCATCCCTCGTAAACATAAGCTTTTTTCATGGATCGGTCGTAGTTCAAAATCATTGTTAGTTCAGTGGCTAATTCGATTGGACAGTCATAACAATGGCCCCTACTTAGAAGGTAGCAGAATGCAATGAACCACGGAGAAAGACAATCATATTGCTGTCAGTGGGGTACGTACGCACATGACGTAGATGTTAAGTTCCAAAAATAAAAACACGCAATTTTTCAGGTTTACATAACGTAGCTATTCAACAGGAGAGACTTACTAATCCCAAAACACCTTTTAAAAATGTTTGGCCAATGCTCACTTCAAGAAATAGAAGATAAACTACACTTTTTCATGGCCATAATATCTGTCCGTTGGAAAAACAATTTCGACAGTAAACTTTTTTATTGAAATACAAACCAATCTCCAAAAAATCATACATTTATTTATTGTAAAGCACAGATAAAAATATTATCAAATATGTAGGAGAGTATATACAAAATGACTATTGTTTTTTTGTTTTGTTTTTCATTTTCTCGCAATATACCAATAGAAAATAGTGTATTTCTAAAGATGCAATAAATTTATTAGTAGTAGTAGTAGTATCATTATCATCATTATTATTATCATTATTATTATTACATACATTCCCCACAGCGTGTTATGCATTCGCCATTACATGGTAGGCATACATCACAACGTGATGGGAAGATGATAATCTCAAATTACGCAAATATACTCTGTTTACTAATTATGATTGCTAATACCAGCAAGACATTCCCGTAAACCGACTATCGTGTGATCTGATATTAGATATAGGTAGTCCAACAGAAACGTTGACACGATATAGCTATCCGGGAAATCAGAATCTAAACTCAAAATGCCTCCTTTATCAGCCAGTGCATTGTGGATAACAGCCAATGCCTTCGGTATTCTCTCAACATCTCTGTACTCAAAGTATGAACTGTATGTCAGAAGATTTTCTGCAACAGAAGATGGAAATTGTTATAATGAAGACAAGAAAAACACCGTTCTATGCAGTAAACACTGCATATTGCAAAAATCCTATCAGATTTCAAAACATTCTCTCCATTGAGACTGAAATCCAGGTCATTCTAATCTCAGACAACTATTATTAGTTATCTGATTAACCCAGTTGTTCTAATTAACCCTCGGTCAGTGTGACAGTGGATCTTTGGTGCACCATATACATAATACAATTATTTAATACACAAGTTTAACAATACATGACGTGAAACCATTTTGACCATATAACATTAAACAGATCAAGAATTAGCATATCAAAACCCAGGAACCACAATTGTTTGCAAACAATGGCACAAATCAGATCCAAAACCTGTCCGCCAAAAATATCAAAATGGGAGACACACAGTGAACTGCGTTTGAAAACAAGTCATAGGACTATTTTGATACCGCATAACACATCAGGCAGCTGTCAATAGACTACATTTGAACAGGTCAATCATTAACCATGACTTTCGAAATAGCATCCTCAGCGTCAAGAAACGAAGGAGAAATAAAGAAACTGATCGCAACTATAGAGGGCCTCAATCACAATACAAGACTGCATTTATAAGAAAATGATTTGATATACATGCATACATATGTAGCCAATATACCCCGAGCATAATACATCCGCGCACTCACATACCAACCAGTTTATATGTACATGATACCGAGCGACGTTATTAAATATGTATGTTCACAAATCATAAAGTTTACAAAACATTTGTATCAGAAAATACGTAACTGCAATTAACCATTTTAATTTATTTGATTATAATCATGAATAATAAATACATAAATAAAAACATAGAATTCATGCGACCTTGAAACACTGAATATTGTACGTTGATTTTGCTCACTGTTATATGCGGTTTTAATTAAATATGAAAACAACCATTTTCAATACTCACAATCTTTAGGTGGAAAACGAATAGTTGAATCGACTGGTCGAAGATTTCTGTCATTAGTAACGGAAATTACGTTCTCATTAAATCCAGTTGGTAGAACATATTTTGCTACCAGTTTGAGCTCCATAAGTCTCGTCATGGCACTCACGATGGATAAGCGAAGGAGATTGTTGTTCTGCAATTCCCATAGTCCGTTTGGCATTGGACTACTTCCTCGAATACCAATCTCGTAATGTAAGCTCCATTCCTTGATTAGCTCTGGGTGCTCTTCAACAAAGTCGCCATATACAAATAGAGTCAGTGGCACGTCTTTCGCATAAGCTTTCAATGTTTCCACAAGAAGAATTGCTGCCTTTAGATTCATACCGATCTCCACAACAATCGAGACAAGGGTTTTTTCATTCATCGTAGGACACTTGTTGTTTATTTCGCCAACTGCACCAGGAACATTGTCTTCTCCCTGAGTTAAATGTGGAGAGTGTGAGAAAAATAAAATATTGAAAATAAACGACATATAATGGTATAAATAGCTCAATTAAATAACGTTCTGGTTCAACATTCATTGAATATTTAAGAACATAACATTTAAAGTTTGATTAATTCCAATTTTGTGGATGTGGTTATAATTCAATGGTGATTACCTGTAACTTGTACAATTCATCGAAATCGGAAAACGATTTTTCTTCTCCAGCCCATGTAATTTGCTTTACTCCTATATCTTTTAATTGTTTATCTATCCTTTTCCTTGCTTCCAGGTCGAATCCAGTTGGCTGTGAAGCGTGGTATTCTCCATAAAATCTGAAAATTACAGTGGCAAGACAAACAGCAATTAGAATTAAAACAGTGGCAAACCATGCTAACATAAGTTATTGAATCAATTCACAAACAAAAATGCAATTGAGATTCGCTACAGCGACATATAATCACTCATTGTTTACAGGAAATATTAATATCATATACATAGAGATGTTTATGGTTATTGTGTGAGAAAATGGTAGGTATTCAAATGGAAACAGCGGATACCCTGTATTAATTTGTTCACACCATATACTATGTGGCGTTATTTTTTGCAAAAAAAGTGTAATATGATGTAATGTTTGTGACAATTTTTTGTATTCATGATATTTATCGTGCGTACGCGTGCGTGTTAGAGATTGTAAGACAAAGGCCAATGTCTCATTGTGTCTATGCATGTTTTCACTGTGCCTCGCAAGAAAAATATATATAGATCAATCAATGCCCCCCCCAAAGGCTCATACGTAGACGCTTGTTTGTACAAAAATGACACACTATGGCCATCTGACGCATGCGCAGGGGACGACTCCCCCGCTGTAAGTAAAGTGGATTTTCACAGGTGCGTAATGTTCAAGTAAATACGTCAACTCAATTGAACTGAGACTCGTATTGTTTTTTGGGGGGCTTGCAACCAAGGAGTGTTGTCAGTAATGTCTTTGTCAATATGATTCATATTCCCACAATTGTTGTTTTTAACATGTGTGTTGCATTGGGAAATTTCTTTGGGAAATTATTAATTGTATATTGTTGATATATAATAGGTAATATTTTGTAATGGGTGTCGTAAGTAACGGTTCAAAATTAGACCTTTCGAGTAATATGCATTAATTTGCACTTACTTATCAATCCACTCAAACGTGTGATCTTTCAACATTTTCTCGAGTATTTCAAATTCAGCGCCTTCAACATCCAATTTAAGAATTACGTAATCTTCTTTTCTTGTGTTCTTCTGAATCCACTGAGATAGGTCAACAGTAGGCACAGTCACACGATGGGATAGTTTTCGATATCCTCCATCTTCTGCATTTTTTTCTTCATCTTTTACGAACAAGGTGCCACCACCCCACTGCATGTCCTTTTTGTTGTTCACTTTTTCTGGATACCAGGCTCCTTCTAAGTAGGCAGTGAATCCACCTGCAAATTGTGTATTTTGAGTGATTGACAATTTGTTGATTGAGTTAATTCGTTGGATGAGTGGCGAATTACAGGGCGAGTGGCGAGTGGCGATTGAGTGCATGTGTGGCAATCGGGTTCACGTGAGACGATCGAGTGAGTGTGAGTATGTACGCGATTGTGCGAACGACTGAGCGAGCGACTGAGTGAGTCGGTGAGTACCACTTACCATTTTTTGCAGCGACACCCAATGGAATATTAACTTTAATGCCACTTTGATGTTTATATGCAGCAAAGTATGGTTTTAATCTGTCATCAATTTCGAAGGAATATATTTCATATTCCTTTCCGTTAGGGTATATTTCTCTGAACAGCAGTACGATGCCATATTAGCTCCACAATCGAGAAAGATTTTTATTTGACGTTTGATTGAATTTTCTCTTTGATGTTCGATTGGAATTTCTCTTTGATTTTCGATTGGAATTTCTCTTTGATGTTCGATTGGAATTTCATTTTGATGTTCGATTGGAATTTTTCTTTCACTGGAGCTACAAAAATATAAACAATGTGATAAGTGAAAGACATTCACATTTATAATTACAATTATTTTATCTTAACGATCATAAATCAACTGTGAGCTGGACTAACAGATCTAAAAAAAATGATTACATATTGACATTTGCAATAAATATTACCGCACTCCCCATCTGCATTCTGAAGTAGTTTGTTTTTCAAAAGATATCACAATACGAAATTTGTTGAAAGTTATCATCACTGTAACGGGTAAGCATGTACTAAAATTCAGTTGCATTTCAGAAAACCATCGACACTCCATGGTTACACCAGTTAATATGTTACATATTGTAAATTCATTATACCACTTTTTCTCACAAAATCAAATACATTTATTTATACAACACTATTGAGAATAAATAAACCTCTCGGATCTGAGGAAGCTGTTAAAGTAAACTTACGAAGTCCATATATGTTTCAATATATAAACTGCCACACAGAGTAACACTAAAGTAAGCACGTTATACGTCTTGGTCCTCTTGATGTTCATTTTCCCAATGTCACTTTTCTATAAATGTAAAATAAAAATTTGGTGAAAGCACATGAATACTTTTTCCAGTCAAATCAAAAGTCATTCACCGTTTTAATCACAATGATAGCATACATATTGGAAATAATAAATTACAGGGAAAAAGGGGCCGGGTTTCAATTTATTTACATTCAGATTTTACACATCTTGAAAGAGAAGTTTTGACTGTACACACATGATTATTATGGCCAATTAATTAGTCAGAATTGAACAACTGAATTACCTTTCCGTACCCATAAATAGGGCGGAAACATGTATAACTGGTAGTTTTAGTCAGGGAGAAAAATCAGAAATCAGAGCTGAAAAAAAAACACTCAATTCTTCTGTTTTAAACAATTTATTCCTAGCTTTGGGTTAAGATATTTATTTTCTGACAGTTCCTACCAGGTCACATGCCACTAATCAACCAATGACCGCTAATATCCCTCAATTGAAATGCCTTGTAAGAATCAATGACTATTTTTTTTCTCAGGTGCTCCCTGTTTGAGGGCGTGATCACAGGGGTCAAAGGTGAGACCAACATGTGGTTCTTTGTTTACTACTTTGCGGCTGTGTACCTTTGAGTTTATTCTGTGTGTATTTGGATGTTCTAATTTTGGTGTTTTTCCAGTGATTTCTCTAGGTGCAATCCAAACACAGTAGGTGTGTCTTGTTTACCTGAGATTTGCAAGAGTTTGAGCTGGCCAACATGTTTTTTTTTATGTGGTTGATTACTGGCATGTTCATTTCCCATTTTTGAGCCACGTGTTCAACTGTGTTTATCATTTTTATATAATAATAATAACAACTTTATTACACAACTAAACCATCAGAGGATTTACTAAGGTAAAGAGAATAACAAGACAAGAATAAACAAATGTAATAAAAACAAACAATAAAACTTAAAAAATAAAGACTAAAGAAATATTAAAATAAAAACTTCACTATTTTCGCAACTTTTAAACAGGGGATTTATAGATAGTATCTTTAAGGTATAGTGAAAGAGCTTTTTTTCATTACCTCAAGAAAAATATCGTCTGGTAAATTCGACTTGAGATCACAATCTTCAAAAATTATTTTCCTTTCACTTTTAAAGGAAGGACATTTAAGGATAAAATGCTTCTCATCATCAAAAGAGCTTATATTGCATCTTTTACATGTTCTGTCATATAACAAAATGTTTGGTTTGTTCCTTCTCCCTAGTTCAATCTCTATATTGTGATCACTGGGTCTAAATTTACTTAACATTTTTCGAAGGTTGAAATTATTTATATTTTTCAGATAATTTTCAAACTCAAAATTTTCTTTATATAAACATTAAGTCCTCAATTTATTCCTTTCACCATTCTTACTATTTGCTTTTGTTAATTGATGTTTCCAAGATAACATATAATCATTTGTCAGTTTTAATTTAATTACTTTGAACAATTGATTACTGTTACTCACACTAAATTTTTCTTCAATATTGCTGACATCATGTTCCCCTAATATATTGTCTACATGCTTAATCCATGTTGACTGTGATTTTACCGCTTCATTTAAAGCAGCGTTAAGGATATTGTTACCAGACAAAGTGCTCAGTCTATACCAGTATTTAATTTGTGAAATTGAGGCCTTCAATCTAATAGGAATACTGCCTAATTCATCCCTGTTGCCTATGGTTGGGGTCACTTTGCTGACACCCAAAACAAAACGATAGAACTGATTACACACCTGTTCCAAGTTGTTGGCATCATTTGATAATTCACAAGCCTAAATTTCATTTTATGGCTCAGTACAAATTGCCGAATTGAAAATACTACCTTCATAGCTTTATTTTTAAGCATTGACTGGTTGAGTTTGAATTTGCCATTTTAACTGAAAATAATTCCAAGATAACAAAATTCCTTGACAGCTGTAATAAGATGGTTATTCAACACAAAGTTATGTTTCTTTAAAAGATGTTTGCTTTTAGTAAAAACCATAACTTTTGTTGTTGTCATATTGACATTGAGATGCCAATTTGTACAATAAACTTGAAATTTGTTTAAACAATTTTGTAAACCATCTGCTGTCTCTGACATAATGACTAAATCATGTTACATCCCTGCTTAACCCTACAATTAGAAGAAAACCCCTCAGTAATGGCAGATGGTAATTTGATTTTGTAATTAATATTGGTGTACATAGACAATTACCATTGACTTCCAAATTTTGCATTTTAAGAAACTAACTGTCACTCCACACATTGTCAAATGTTATTTTGAAATCAATGAAGCAGCAGTATAATTGCTTTGGTTTATTTTTATCACTACGGTATAATGCTTTATCAATTGCAGTTTAAAGAAGAAATACAGCATCAGTAGTTCTCCTTGGTTTTCTAAAATCAAACTGCAGTTGTGTCAGCAAGTTATTGTTTTCTAGAAAGGATACTAGTCTTTTGTTTAGAATGCTAGTGAACAATTTTGATAAACAACTGGAAATGGCAATAGTCTTATAATTATTTGGGTCTGATTTAACACCACTTTCGTGAATTGGTACTAGCAATGTAGATTCCCAGCTCTCTGGAAGGCTGTCAGATATCAAAATTAGATTAAATAGTTGTAACAAACATTAAATGATGATTTTTTTAATTTCAGCATCTCATTAGCTATTCCATCTCCACAAGTGGATTTTTTGTTTTTAATTGATTAACTGAATTCACAACTTCTTGCACAGTTATATCAGAATTTAACTACGAGTTGTAGTTCTGTATTATTTCTTTAGACAGCAAAGCTTGCTTATAGCAATCTCGTCATATGTTAACAAATGTCGTCTATGGAAATTCAATTAGTGGCATGAGCCCTGAAGGGAAAGTTTGCCTCGGACCTGAGGTCGTTGTTTTGACCATAATTATGGCTCTATTCACTGGAATTTAGCCATGTTTGGCAGATCTCATCTTACATAACCAAAGCTTACTTTGACCTAATTATTATAAGTTTTGACCTCTCCTGACCTTGTATAGATCTGATAATTATGAGGTTGTGTATTTTACCACTTTTCTTGCTTTGTATTCAACTATTTAGACACAAGGGAGTAATTTTGTATCCAGAAATGTCATATTTTGCGTTTCACACATTGCTGTCAATCTCTTATATCTTGGTTGAAGAATTTGAAAATTTGTAATTCGGCATATTTTTCGCCCTAATCTTATTAATTTGATTTAGGTAGGGCTGTGGTTATTAAATATGAATGTTTTTTATAAAACTGGTCAAAAAATTGTATTCATACATCTATGAATTATTCATGTCACCACTAATTTCAATGTCTCTAGGAATTTTGAGAAAAATGCTTTTTTTGTCTTATTTTCACATTATTTTCACATTATGGCAGACAATCTTAACAATTTGTAGTGCGATCATTACTAATTTACCCTATTCAAAGTTTAATGAGGTCAAACTCCCAAATATTCAAATATATCTCAAAATTGTGTTGTACATCTTGTCACTGACAAGAGAGTTGCATACTGTCAGTATATTGGCCAAATAATACAACTCTTTCAATTTCACAATTATTGCTCTTTTCACAGAATTTGTTTGAATAGTTTGCTAATTAATCCCATCTTGAGTTTATTATTGAACAGTGCTTGTAACCCCCCCCCTTCCAAATTAATCAGAAATGCTGTTGATTTGGATTTAATTTGATCAGGGATGTGTAATACGAGTATTTTATATCTAGACACTTTTCTGGTTGGTATATTTTTATTTTTATTTTTTTCTAAATCATAAAATGGTTTCCTTGAACTACTTGTTTTCACATAAGAATTGATTAAGCTCTTTATGTAGAGCAAATTCCATGTATGGCCATGATAAGTCAAACCACTATTGTGTTTTGGTATATTCAAGGTTGCCCATCACAGGTCCATCATTTTATCAATTGGAGAAATAATGAGCTGATGAATGGAGACTTTTGATTCAATAGATTTTTTTCATGATTATAGTGATAAACTACTTTTAATAGTCATATTTTTATGTATTATTTTTAGAAATTAATTAAAATTACTAATCATGCCAAATGTTGGTGTGTCCTTGTATGTAGTGAATGAGAACATTATACATTACATTACTGCATCTAATAATCAGGCTCATATTCATTGCCTACCATATAATTTGATGTTATTCTGAGTGTGTATGTTGTCAATTTCTACGACTAATTGTCTGGGAATAGGGCTCCACCAAGTGGTAGATTTTGATGAATAACTCCCAGTGTTTAAATTTGGGGAATTTATTTGGCATGGGAAGTTACTCGCCTAATGATATTCCATCTTATACAAGATCAGCAAGCACTTTATTAAACCTTAATTATTCTCTTAAGGTCTCACGCCACTAATCAACCAACGACCGTTCATATCCCTCGCCTTGCCTTGCGTGATCAGCTTGGTCAAAGGTGAGACTAACATGTGGTCTTTTGTTTACTACTTAGCGGCTGTGTACCTGTGGGTTTATTCTGTGTGTATTTGGATATTTTAATCTTGGTATTTTTTCAGTGATTTCTCTAGGTGCAATCCAAATATCTTTATACAGCCGAATATTACTTATGGTCCGGAGTTTTGGGGTAATACATATCACTCACACTTAAATGCCATTTATATGACCCAGAAAATGTTAGATCGCGCAATGACGTTTAGTTCGTTCACTGAACACTCGGCCCCTTTATTCAAAACGTTAAACATCCTTGATATCTATAACATGCACAAATTAGCCACCTGTACTTTAATCCATGACTTAATCCATCATTATTCTGCCCATAATATTAATGACTATTTCAAACTTATCCATCATTCATATCAAACCAGACAACTCCACAATCAAAATCTTTTTGTTGAATATATCCGTACAACTTTTGGTCAGTTTTCGATGACATACTCAGGTGCGAAAATATGGAATAATATCCTTGCTACAATTAGGTCAATTATCTCACGCAGCTCGTTAAAAAAACGATTAAACAATTATTATTGAGAGAAAAATAGACAGATATGAGTTTGTTTGCCAAGTTGTTTGTTTATTTATTCATTTTTTTAACCAGATTTATTTTTAGAAAACTTCGAAGTTCTGTTTGGCATCAGGTTGGTTTTGGCGGTACCCTGCGGTGTTTGATGCTGGGGGTGGTTGACCACAAACGTAAGGGATGTTGGTAATAACGTTCTATTGGAAGCGGGGAGTATAATCGTCCATGTTTGTGGTCCACCATCCCTGGCCATAGGGCGCTGTCGGTGTTTCCGTGGTGGTAGTGTCGGCAAAGCGTGATGCCATACAGACATATTTGTTCATTTATTGATTAATAAGCTCTATGTTTATTCATCACATTATTTTCTAGACTCAGTAAGGAAAAAAAGTAAAATTCAAAACAACTTTTAATTAGGAACGGTTTGGAACTAAAGTTTGATTGAATCTAACATCCGTTGTCATCCTTGTTCAAAAATTACTTTAATTGGCATAAATGATTTGCAGTAAAACACAAATTTAGAAGTGTCAACAAACCAGAAAAGTTACAAAAATCGCTCTGACTTATTTTTCTAGTGTTTAATTCTACAATTTTCGATGGACACAATTTTAATACCCCTATTTAATTTTCGTCACAATACTGATTCAAAGTCTTGATAACGGATTTATTTACTGTAATCACGTGATCAACTGGGGTCATTGCGCCTGCTATAATATGGATTTTATTTATTTAGGGTAAAATCAGGGCTTTCATGAATATATAGGTTGGATTGATTTCGCACGATTCTGATTAAAATTGTACAGCACAAGATTTCCTTTTCCAACCAAAGATTGAGCTAACATTTTACAATCTGTTAGATCAATTAAATCTATTACTTTCTTTCTCTATTTTCACTCTACTACACCACGGTTAACCGTGTCTATACTAAAGAAACAAAGTTATGAAATACGGCCACCGTCACGGTGAAAGTGTGCTGTAATATCCGTGTGCATTATGCAACCTATATACTCTCAGTAAGCTGGGGGTCCATCGCTATTCTTGTGTCGGTTGTTAGTCTTTGTGATGGTATTTTATTTATATCTGAAACATTTGGTGTCCTTCAATTTGTTGTTTTTTAGATATTAGGATTTTATCGACAAATGGCATGGGAAGTAATAGTCGGTGAAAGTACACTATTTTCTCATATCATATCATAGAAACTATCTCCTATCGATGATATTTTCATTAAAGTGGGAGAGTCGTCACCTGCGCATGCGTCAGATGGCCATAGCGTGTCATTGTTCACAAACAAGCGTTTACCCATGAGCCTTTGCGTTATAAGCGTGTGTTGTTATCGTCGCTTGGGACTCAATTCCCGCGCGTGCGCAGGTGACGACCCTCCCGCTTTAAACTCTCGCCAGAGAGAAAACTGCGACAAAAACGATTAGTGAATAATAAATAAAACAAATAATATTTTTAAATGAAATGTTATTATAAAAACAAAACTAATAATAATTGTGTCATTCTATAAGTTCATGCATGTCGTGTCTCAGTACACTAACGTGTCCAAACAACCTCAAACGTGTTAGTGAACTAAATAAAACTAACAATCATGCCAGGTTTCGACAGCTATACTAATTATGTGAATGATATGTTCTAAACATGGGAAATAGACGACTTGTTCGCAATGCAAATGATATATGTACGCGAATGAGTCGTTGTGAAAGTCATATGCATAGATGTTTTATGGGACTCATATCTTCTATAGCTTTTATCCAACAACACATACTTCTTTGGAGTACGTGTAACGTTCGTCTTTTCAGCGACAATGGCGTGGAACGCCGTTCCGAAAGGCGAATCCATGATGAATGTATTCACCCCACTCACCCCATTGTCGCTGAAAAAGACGAATAAAACAAGTTTACATGCCTCGGCCTTCAGCTGGATTCAATCTCAAACAACTAGTAAACAAGTCATTGAAAATTACACAGTCCCCGTTAAATTTTTGAAAGTTCTCTTTGTGCTCGTCATATTAAAGCGGAGGGATTGTCTCGAGCGTGTCCTTGAAACTTGAGTTCCAAGTGGCGTATACAACAGATTGTTTATTTACATCAAAACATGTGTTCCGTGTAGTAGTAATATAGCCAAAAATAAAAACAGCCGTTATTCGGCCATCTTTGATCTGATTATGAAACACACTGATATGTATGATGTATGTGCCAAATACAAATGAAAATGGTACATAAATTGTGGAAATATAGTAGTAAGGCCAAAAAGTCAGATAGTTGTCAATCGGCCATCCTTGACTGGATTTTGAAACAAATTGTCATGGACATGCATCCTAACATGTATAAAGTACAAGTATGTGCCAAATTTGAATGAAAATTGACAGAGCACATCCAAGATGCCTGCCAGTCGACCATCTTTGATCCAATTGCGAAATAAATCGTCATGGACATGTATCCAAACATGTATAATCTATGTACCAAGTTTGAATGAAAACTGACAAAGATAGCAGCCAGTCGGCCATTTCGAATCGAATCGCTAAACCATTGCATGTGCATATGTCGCACATAAAGTACTAGGCACATGCAAAGAATAAACGGGATCGGTCCAAGGGATTCTGAGATATGACTCCGGACGGACGCAAGGACGCACTGACGCACGGAGGCACGGACGCACGGAGACCGAATTATAAGTCCCCGTTTTCGGACTTCGTCCGAACGGGGACTAATTATTTAGTACTATTTTATTAGTTGTCTGATGTTCAATCATCGGTGGTGTGATGCGCGACACTGCTAGTTATGGTCAACTGCATTTATGTGGAGGCCATACAATGAAGTCCTAGACTGGCAAAGCGATTTCTTTTTTGTTTGGCAATTATTTCGCGATCAAGCGGGATTTCACGCCCCCGCTACTTAAAATCTAACTAAACTAAAATATTTATTTGAAATAAAACAAAAAATAAGTTCAGAAGTTGCTAGTTTAGCTTGGCCCGAGAAAGACATGTATACAAATTGATATTTATTGTAACCAATATACCATTATTGTAAATATTGTATCAGGCTGACTGTAAAATGACTAATTTTCAATGGATTTAAATTTCACTGATTTAGAATTTCAGGCATATTAATTGGATTCTAAATTCACGGTTTTATCATTTAGATAATGTGTTCTATGCTCAATTTTACATAGTCACTGGGTTGTAATTTAGCGCAGTTTCCAGTGATATAAGCAAAATTAAACCCCAGTGAATAATTAACCTTTTTTCAGTAATTATTGTGAACCATAACTACTGGCAAGTGACTGACAAGTCGTACTGATATTCTAGGCCCGTAATTGTTTCCTGAGATCGTTCGGTGTTTGATTTGATGCACTACATAACAAGGTAAATGAAATATGTAACATAATAAATGCACTACATAATATGATAAATGTATTACATAACAAGGTAAATGCACTACATAACAAGGTAAATGCACTACATAACAAGGTAAATGCACGACATAACATGATAAATGCACCACATAACATGATAAATTTATTACATAACATGATAAATGCACCACATAACATGATAAATGCACTACATAACATGGGAAATGCGTTACATAACATGATAAATGCACTACATAACATGATAAATGCACTACATAACATGGGAAATGCGTTACATAACATGATAAATGCACTACATAATATGATAGATGCACTACATAATATGATAGATGCACTACATAACATGATAAATGCACTACATAACATGATAAATGCACTACATAATATGATAGATGCACTACATAACATGATAAATGCACCACATAACATGATAAATGCACCACATAACATGATAAATGCACCACATAATATGATAAATGCACCACATAATATGATAGATGCACCACATAATATGATAAATGAACCACATAACATGATAAATGCACTACATAATATGATAAATGCACCACATAACATGATAAATGCACTACATAACAAGGTAAATGCACTACATAACATGATAAATGCTCTACATAACATGATAAATGCACCACATAACATGATAAATGCACCACATAATATGATAAATGCACTACATAATATGATAAATTCACTACATAACATGATAAATGCACCACATAATATGATAGATGCACTACATAACATGATAAATGCACCACATAACATGGTAAATGCACTACCTAACATGATAAATGCACTACATAACATGATAAATGCACTACATAACATGGTAAATGCACTACATAATATGATAAATGCACCACATAACATAGTAAATGCACCACATAACATGGTAAATGCACTACATAACATGATAAATGCACTACATAACATGGTAAATGCACTACATAACATGATAAATGCACTACATAACATGATAAATGCACTACATAACATGGTAAATGCACTACATAATATGATAAATGCACCACATAACATGGTAAATGCACCACATAACATGGTAAATGCACTACATAACATGATAAATGCACTACATAACATGATAGATGCACTACATAACATGATAAATGCACTACATAACATGATAGATGCACTACATAACATGGTAAATGCACTACATAACATGATAAATGCACTACATAACATGATAGATGCACTACATAACATGATAAATGCACTACATAACATGATAGATGCACTACATAACATGGTAAATGCACTACATAACATGATAAATGCACCACATAACATGATAGATGCACTACATAACATGATAAATGCACTACATAACATGATAGATGCACTACATAACATGATAGATGCACTACATAACATGATAAATGCACTACATAACATGATAGATGCACTACATAACATGATAAATGCACTACATAATATGATAAATGCACTACATAACATGATAAATGCACCACATAACATGATAAATGCACTACATAATATGATAGATGCACCACATAACATGATAAATGCACCACATAACATGATAGATGCACTACATAACATGATAAATGCACTACATAACATGATAGATGCACTACATAACATGATAAATGCACCACATAACATGATAAATGCACCACATAACATGATAAATGCACTACATAACATGGTAAATGCACTACATAACATGGTAAATGCACTACATAACATGGTAAATGCACTACATAACATGGTAAAATTACCCGTGATTTAACTATGGGTGGCAACTTAATAATGGGTGAAACATCTGACATAATAACAAAGTTCAATTTCGAAAAGTAAAATTTCACAAGGGATGAAATATATATATATCGTTTTAGTATGCTCAAATTCTGTAAATGAGATAATAAAAATAGGGAGAATGTGTGCTTTAAAAAAGTACTAGATTCAGAACAGTTACTGAAATTCATGGTAAGGACCGATGCAGCAAGCCGCGAACATGTTGAGATTAGAAACCCGGAATAAAAATACTGAGTGAATGTCTCACTTACTTATTTAGTGGTACACACGATTTGTAAATTTACAGATTTCCAAATAAGAGTTAATCTGTATTAATGTAATGAGCGAAAAGAGGTAAGATTAATTCTTTTTAATTCTGCTCTGGTGTATTGGTGGGCAAACGATATGGAGCAAAGATTCTGTGTTGGTTATTGCAAATTGAATAAAACAATTACATTTGACACAGCCTGAGAGCACCCCCCCCCCATATCTAAAGATGTATATGTTAAGCTGCACAAAGATATGCATTGCTCTAAAATTGACCTATCAAAGGGTCAATGTATTTCAAGGAGGATGAGAACTCAAAGGCCTTGAGGGTAAATGCACTACATAACATGATAAATGCACTACATAACATGGTAAATGCACTACATAACATGATAAATGCACCACATAACATGATAAATGCACCACATAACATGATAAATGCACCACATAACATGATAGATGCACCACATAACATGATAAATGCACCACATAACACATAACCGTGATATAACTATGGGTGGCAACTTGATAATGGGTATAACATCTGACATAATAACAAAGTTCTGTTTATCCTACAACATTTGTCAAGGGACAATATCGAAAAGTAAAAGTTCACAAGGGACGAAATATATATATCGTTTTAGTATGCTCAAATTATGTAAATGAGATAATAAAAATAGGGAGAATGTGTGATTTAAAAAGGTTGTAGATTCAGAACCGTTGCTGAAATTCATGGTAAGGACGATGCAGCAAGCCGTGTTGAGATTAGAAACCCAGAATAAAAATACTGAGTGAATGTCTCACTTACTTATTTAGTGGTACAGCGATTTGTACATTTACACGATGTCCAAATAAGAGTTAATCTGTATTAATGTAATGAGCGAAAAGGGGTAAGTAATGAGGTAAGTGGCGTATTAAAAATGGGAATTATGGAAGAGATTAATTCTCTAACTCTGCCCTGGTGTATTGGTGGGCAAACGAGATGGAACAAAGATTATGTGTTGGTTATTGCAAATTGAATAAAACAACTACATTTGACACAGCCTGAGAGCACCCCCCCCCCCATAACTGAAGATATATATGTTAAGCTGCACAAAGATATGCATTGCTCTATAATTGACCTATCAAAGGATCAATGTATTTCAAGGTGGATGAGAACTCAAAGGCCTTTGCAACGATGTCTATGTGAATAGGGCTCACACAAATGAGTGTTCACACAAACCTGACCGCCGACCACGGCTTGAACTTCACATAATTGAATGAATATGTCATATGGGCGTTGTCAGGATTCTCGCGGGTGACGCTTGTATTGAAACAATATAAAGCGTATCTTCACATTGCTATCAACAAGCGTGATCTTTAAAACAATATCCGTGTCGCTTTTAGCAAGTTTGTGATATATGGGCAGCTGACAGTGTATGGCACCACGTGTATTAATATAATTCGTAAAACATTATCACCTGCGACAAATCAGCGTATAGAGCATTTCACCACAATTGTATTTTTTATTCAATGTATTTTTATTCAATGTATTTTTATTCAATGTATTTTTTATTCAATGTATTTTTATTCAATGTATTTTTATTCAATGTATTTTTATTCAATGTATTTTTATTCAATGCATTTTTATTCAATATATTTCGAAAAGCTTATGTGTATTGAATCACTGTCCTATCATAAAAGTATTTTGAGTCATGTGATCTATCAATTTGGATCACGTGACACACTCAGACACACACTCATATTCCTGAGTTCATTTGTTTTGCTCTCTGGGCTTGGCAGCTTGGCCAACGCCCAGGGATAACCATTGTACTCTATGCACTCTATTATGTCCCTGACAAATGAATGAATTTAATAATTGACAACCCTGGATTCGAGCGACAAATCCTATTCTGGGCAGTGAAAAAGAAAGTCACTGATTATGAAAGAGATTAATTTCAAGTTAAATCTATTAAAATGTGAAAGTTGAAATGAAAATAGTCGTTGCGTTTTTTGTGATCACAATTCCGTCATGGAGTTCGTAATTACCCTAACGCTTACTACTAATATACATTGAATACCGAAATAAAAGATGGCCATTTTATGTGCTGCAACTGATTTTCTTTTCTATAACACATTTTGCACTTCACTTCGGTACATCGTAGACCTTCTTTTTCTAAGATATATTGATAAACACACCTTAATAGAACGAGTAAAATCCCCTTTTGCTGTTTTGCTGTCACAGTGTGTGTATCGTATAATAATTTGCCGCAATGACAATCTTGACAGTAAATATTAGGAGGAACAACTCAAAGTTTAAAAGTCAGTGGTCGTACGAATTTCGTGTGAATAAATAACGTATTTATACTCGTATACGTATACCCCCTTCATGAATCAAGTGGCCCATGGATATAAGTATTAAAAAAAGTCTTACTTTCGAAAGTTCGTATTCTTGACCGTGACTGTTCCTGAACGTACGATGCGGTACTTGACTGAACTTGACTGGCTAAAATCTATGAGAGACACCAATGTGGCGTAGCAGACACGTCACGAGTGTTAGGAGTTCAAAGGGTCCTTGCGTTCAAAAGGGTCCCATGTCCCAATGAACAGAAGCTTAGGTGGTACTGCATAGGTACTGTCTGATAGCATATTTAATTCATGTTTCTGCCTGCTCACCACAAATGCAGGCGTTTTACACATAAACTTCACTTTCTGAGGTTGTCTAAAAAGAAGATAAATGAAATTTGAAGACATTTGAAAAGAAATATGAATACTTATACAAAATCTGTTAATGTTAAATATGTAAAATAGACAATTTCCATATTCATTCTTTAAGTAAATTGGGATTATCTCATGAAAACTCAACGGATTTGAACCAAATTTGATACGGGTGCTCATTGATGTTATTTGCAGACAATATTACTATTGGGTAATTTACATATGTAAATTAGCCAATTTGCATTTTTTCACTAAGTTTGGATTCATTCATCAACACTCAACAGATTTGAACTAAATTTGGTAGGGATATACATTGACATCATTTCTATGGCCCCTACTTTTAGAGATAATTTGCATATGTAAATTGCCTCATTTGCACATTACTAAATGTGGATTATCTCAACAACTCGACAGATTTGGACGAAATATGATAGGCACATACATTGATGCAGTCTGCATCCATATTACTAGTGGTAATTATCTGAATATGCAAATTAGAATACTAATGATTGTTTATTTTCATGAAAAATGGTGAATGATAAATGTTTCCCCCATTTTCTAGAGATAAACTATGCATGAAAAACATATCTGAAAATTTTATTTTAAGTATATCAATGAGATAACTAGAACAATCTTGAGTTTTGACATATCTGGTACAACTGTAATTTTTTGAGCTTCAGTACAAGATTTTTATTTCTGGTCTCAATACCCTTTCTAAGATTTGCTAAACTTGCGATATTACGAGGTTTTAGAACTTCGTTGAAAAATAAGAATTTCAATGTAAACTTATTTATGACTAATATTAGTAGACATTTATTGAAATCTTCTATTACATAAATGTAAGATATTACCAATATACTTTTGAATGTAAATAGGATACTTTTGAACTTACATTTATTTATAATTAATATTAGTAGACATTTATTGAAATCTTCTAATACATAACATTACGATATTACGAGTATACTTTTGAATGTAAATAGGATACTTTTGAACTTCCATTTATTTATAATTAATAGTAGTAGACATTTATTGAAATATTCTATTACACATCTGTAAGATATTACGAGTATACTTTTGAATGTAAATAGGATACTTTTGAACTTCCATTTATTTATAATTAATATTAGTAGACATTTATTGAAATCTTCTATTACATAACATTACGATATTACGAGTACACTTTTGAACGTAAATAGGATACTTTTAAAGTTCCATTTATTTATAATTAATATTAGTAGACATTTATTGAAATCTTCTAATGCATAACATTACGATATTATGAGTATACTTTTGAACTTCCATTTATTTATAATTAATATTAGTAGACATTTATTGAAATCTTCTATTACACAACTGTAAGATATTACGAGTATACTTTTGAATGTAAATAGGATACTTTTGTATTTCCATTTATTTATAATTAATATTAGTAGACATTTATTGAAATCTTCTCTTACCTAACTAAGATATTACGAGTATACTTTTGAATGTAAATAGATACTTTTGAACTTCCATT
Organism: Saccoglossus kowalevskii; assembly: GCF_978046115.1. Taxonomy (NCBI): domain Eukaryota; kingdom Metazoa; phylum Hemichordata; class Enteropneusta; family Harrimaniidae; genus Saccoglossus; species Saccoglossus kowalevskii. The sequence goes on from NC_140645.1 coordinate 17,658,812, forward strand.
TATTTATAATTAATATTAGTAGACAATTATTGAAATCTTCTAATACATAACATTACGATATTACGAGTATACTTTTGAACGTAAATAGGATACTTGAGAACTTCCATTTATTTATAATTAATATTAGTAGACAATTATTGAAATCTTCTAATACATAACATTACGATATTACGAGTATGCTTTTGAACGTAAATAGGATACTTTTGAACTTCCATTTATTTATAATTAATATTAGTAGACATTTATTGAAATCTTCTCTTACCTAACTAAGATATTACGAGTATACTTTTGAATGTAAATAGGATACTTTTGAACTTCCATTTATTTATAATTAATATTAGTAGACAATTATTGAAATCTTCTAATACATAACATTACGATATTACGAGTATACTTTTGAACGTAAATAGGATACTTGTGAACTTCCATTTATTTATAATTAATATTAGTAGACAATTATTGAAATCTTCTAATACATAACATTACGATATTACGAGTATACTTTTGAACGTAATTAGGATACTTGTGAACTTCCATTTATTTATAATTAATATTAGTAGACATTTATTGAAATCTTCTAATACATAACATTACGATATTACGAGCATGCTTTTGAACGTAAATAGGATACTTTTGAACTTCCATTTATTTATAATTAATATTAGTAGACATTCATTGAAATCTTCTAATACATAACATTACGATATTACGAGTATACTTTTGAACGTAAATAGGATACTTTTGAACTTCCATTTATTTATAATTAATATCAGTAGACATTTATTGAAATCTTCTATTACACAACTGTAAGATATTACGAGTATACTTTTGAATGTAAATAGGATACTTTTGAACTTCCATTTATTTATAGTTAATATTAGTAGACATTTATTTAAATCTTCTATTACACAACTGTAAGATATTACGAGTATACTTTTGAATGTAAATAGGATACTTTTGAACTTCCATTTATTTATAATTAATATTAGTAGACATTTATTGAGGGCACTTTTGAACATCATGTTTTATAAATTATTGAACTATTCGTGAAGCAGACGGGGAAACAAAACAAACACCTAAAATGTATCATTTGAGAAAATCATTTATTCAAGTTAATATTAAACACACATTTGTAAAACAAAACAATAATATCAGGTTGCATGTATGCAAGGTTCAGGAGGGTCAGTATCTGACAAATTTCCACCAATCCGGTCTTCATTGCAACTCCTTAGTTAGTTGGTGTACTGCATTTATCCTGTGAATAAAAAGAAATGTACAATAAACCTTAATTTATACCGTACAGAAATATACTCCAACATTTTATTTTGTGCCAGCTTTCTTGAGAAGTAAATATATAATATAAAACATGCAATATATATGTTCCTAATGCAGATGTCAGAATAGCTTGTTGACATACGATTACTGCATATCTACTACTTAAATATTAAGATTAGTTATCAAGGTACAATTGGAATAAGAATTTATTCATACAAAAAAGTTATAAGTTAAAGTGAATTAATTATGCACAGATTGACACCAACAACTAGTTAGATCTTATATAAGTGCCTTAAATTATCTGTGATTTCATCCGGTTATTAGAAATATATTTTTCAGTGTTCTGGGTTGTATGTGACGATTTTGTTTTGAGATATTAGCACCAGAAGAATGTATTATAATGCAAATTTTCCTGATTAAATATGCACAGATTTGTAACAAAACCTTTCGTTTGTCCCATACTATCCGATTGGCGAGTTTTGTCTGAATATGATCACTGGTTCTAGATTTATATTTATATTTATTTATTTCACCAGTATACAAACAAAATATTTACATGTTCATGTACGGGACAAAATTGTATAATACTGGTGGGGACCAAGGAAATAATCCATTTGGACTAGTCTAGTCCATGGCCCTTAATATTAAATAAAACAAGCAGCCTCTCGGCTGTTAGCAATGCACATTTCAATTAAAGAACAGAAGATATATTGGAAAATGAACAATGTGCATAGTATCATTGCAATGGGACTTGCTGTTTTAAACAAGAATTCAAAAATATCATTTTTCACCATAAATGATTGTGGTTTTTAACAAGAAGAAAATATCACTTTTTACCAAAAATGACAAAAATATTCACCAAAATTAGAAAATTAAAGATATCATCATGAAATGAACAAATTTGAGAGTGGTGCACATTTAGTTACCTATATATGTAATATCAAAGCAATTGGACTTGTGGTTTTAAAAAGAAGTTGAAAATATCACTTTTTACCAAAAATTACAAAAATATTCATCAAAATTAGAAAATTAAAGATATCATCATGAAATGAACAAATTTGACAGTGGTCCACATGTAGTACCTATATATGTAATATCAAAGAAATTGGACTTGTGGTTTTAAAAAGAAGTTGAAAATATCACTTTTTACCAAAAATGACAAAAATATTCACCAAAATTAGAGAATTGAAGATATGATCATGAAATAAACAAATCTGAGAGAGGTATGCCCAAGGTACATATACACCAAGTATCAAAATACGCGTGGAAAATACATTATTTACGTGAAATCCGAACACGCGCTGCGGGACGACCACCTTCCTTTAATTTAAAGTGCAAGTTGTCAATTCTAAATAATACTGCAATGTATTGTAAACCAAACGTGCCTAAGTCATGTCCTTATGATAACATGTGGCCCATAGTTCTTGATATTCGTTAGTTCATTACAGACAATCCAGCTGTATTCATCCAAACCGTCAGCTGAGGCTCAGACAACCAATCCAACAGACTGACAACGCGGCGTTTTCTATCGAAGTAATGCGTGCCACGTTTGTTTACGATGTCATTTCTTATCTAGTGGAACAACGAGATTAGTCATTAGATCTCACAAAAATAAATAAATAAACAAACAGTAAAACTGAAAAAAATATCAAGATAATAACTTCAACATTCTCGCAACTTTTAATAAGGAGATTTTTAGATAGTATCTTTAGGGTATAGTGAAAGGGCTTTTGCATTTTTCATTACCTCAAGAAAAATATCATCTGGTAAATTAGACTTGAGATCACAGTCCTCCAAAAGTCTTTTCCTTTTAGCTTTAAAGAAAGGACATTTAAGGATAAGATGCTTCTCATCATCAAGAGAGTTTATGTTACATCTGTTACATGTTCAGTCATCTAACAAAATGTTTGGTTTGTTCATTCTCCCTGATTCAATCTCTAGTTCGTGGTCACTGAGTCTAAATTTACTTAACATTTTTCGAAGGTTGAAATTATTTATATTTTTCAGATAATTTTCAAAACTCAAGATTTAATGTCCCCAATTTATTCCTTTCACTTACTATTTGCTTTTGTAAATTGATTTTTCCAAGACAATATATAATCATTTGTCAGGTTTAATTTAATTACTTTTGACAATTTATTACTGTTACTCACACTAAATTTTCTTCAATTTTGCTGACATCATGTTCCCCTAAGCAGCCATACGGATTTTGTTGCCAGACAAAGTGCTCAGTCTATATCAGTATTTAATTTGTGAAATTGAGGCCTTTAATAATAACGCGATATCTATTCATATTTCAACCAATTATAAACACAATTAGGTTGTCGCGTGAGCTACGAGTCAGGTCACTTTAAAGATGGCGATGTAAACACGGTTGTTGGATACGTTCGAGATATCTACACAGCTGGACATACCGTGTGTGGGACAGATGTACGTGTTCAAACAATGCACTAGCTGTGGACCGGATGTTAAAACCCAGCACGACGTAATCGGTAATGAGACAAATATACTCCTTTGAAAGAAGGGCGCCTTCACGTGCGATTCCTGGTAGTAGGAGAGGCGAGAGGACACCATTGTTCTTCCCTATTCCATGGTCGCTTCGATGTATTTACTTGGTAAATAGTCCCTTATTCCGGTGACATGAATAATTAGCATTCAGGTCAGCTCGGAAGCAGTCAGAGTTTTACGGTGATTAATTGACACCACAATCACACAACATAACCAAATAGGAGATTTTTGGATATTCTACCCCAATAACAAGTATCCATCATTTTACCAGGGACTAACATTATATTTCACACACATACACAACTTATTCAAAAATCAGTTTGTCATGAATAGACTAGAAACAAAATGGCAAAACTATTGCGTAAAAATCACGTTTTTTTCAACATCGCAGAGCATTTGTAATCCACTGAGCTTATCTGGAGGTGTCTGGTAAAAAGCCAACTTAGACCTTTCAAATATTTCAAGAGACAACGGGATGTGTTTTTATCAGTTTTCAAACGGAAACAATTTACTACAGGAACGGAGCAGTCCATCATCTGCTCGCACTGGAAAACAGCTAACATGTATTTTGTTTCCGGTGGCAGGACTTGCCAATGACCTATTACGTCACGTGCACGCTTATACACTACTGCCTTTTTTTCATCCGCATAGCAAGTTGCAATCTGATTAAAATAAGATCTTGGTAGGCATTCACCATCACGCGACAGGCCAAGTAACCAAATTCAAAACAAGCAATCATAACTGTTGTCGGGGTTTCTACCGAGTTTAGGGAACTCAGCAATAGTAGATTAGCTCAATAAGTTGGTATGCTGGAGGTACGTACAGGCATCGTTACCGGGCGGTAAGGGTATATGTATTGAAGAGATACGAATAGTCCAGTATTCAACGCTTAGTAGATTTATTCTTAATGTACAGTAGATCCGATCCACGACTGACATGATGATGTTTGTTAGTCCACAATGCGACGAGAGTTCAGGTAAAGGAGTGAATCAATGGCGAAGGAGATTCGTCCGACTTGAGATCTCTCCGTTCATGTCACCAAGCATGAGCTGTGGAATCTCCCCCACTCAGTATCCAAGGGTGTTCTGAAGTATCATCCCTTGTAAACATAAGTTGTTTTCATGGATCGGTCATAGTTCAAACTCATTGTTAGTTCAGTGGCTATTTCGATTGGAGAGTCATAACAATGGCCCCTACTTAGAAGGTAGCAGAATGCAATGAACCACGGAGAAAGACAATCATATTGCTGTCAGTGGGGTACGTACGCACATGACGTAGATGTTAAGTTCCAAAAATAAAAACACGCAATTTTTCAGGTTTACATAACGTAGCTATTCAAAAGGAGAGACGTACTAATCCCAAAACACCTTATAAAAATGTTTGGCCAATGCTCACTTCAAGAAATAGAAGATAAACTACACTTTTTCATGGCCATAATATCTGTCCGTTGGAAAAACAATTTCGACAGTAAACTTTTTTATTGAAATACAAACCAATCTCCAAAAAATCATACATTTATTTATTGCAAAGCACAGATAAAAATATTATCAAATATGTAGGAGAGTATATACAAAATGAATTCTTAATTAGAAATAGACAATATGATATGTATTCTTATCCACACATGATTTTTAATTTTATTTTTTTGTTTTTTTCATTTTCTCGCAATATACTAATAGAAAATAGTGTATTTCTAAAGATGCAATAAATTTATTAGTAGTAGTAGTATCATTATCATCATTATTATCATTATCATTATTACATGCATTCCCCACAGCGTGTTATGCATTCGCCATTACATGGTAGGTATACATCACAACGTGATGGGCAGATGATAATCTCATATTACGCAAATATACTCTGTTTACTAATTATGATTGCTAATACCAGCAAGACATTCTCGTAAACCGACTATCATGTGATCTGATATTAGATACAGGTAATCCAACAGAAACGTTGACACAATATAGCTATCCGGGAAATCGGAATCTAAACTCAAAATGCCTCCTTTATCAGCCAGTGCATTGTGGATAACAGCCAATGCCTTCGGTATTCTCTCAACATCTCTGTACTCAAAGTATGAACTGTATGTCAGAAGATTCTCTGCAACAGAAGATGGAAATTGTTATAATGAAGACAAGAAGAACGCCGTTCTGTGCACTCAACATTGTATATTGCAAAAAGCCTATCAGATTTCAAAACATTCTCTCCATTGAGACTGAAATCCAGGTCATTATAATCTCAGACAACTATTATTAGTTATATGATTAATTCAGTTGTTCTAATTAACCCTCGGCCAGTGAGACGATGGCTCTTTGGAGCACCATATACATAATACAATAATTTAATAAACAAGTTTAACAATACATGACGTGAAACCATTATGACCATATAACATAAAACAGATCAAGAATTAGCATATCAAAACCCAGGAACCACAATTGTTTGCAGACAATGGCACAAATCAGACCCAAAACCTGTCCGCCAAAAATATCAAAATGGGAGACACACAGTGAACTGCGTTTGAAAACAAGTCATAGGATTATTTTGATACCGCATAACACATCAGGCAGCTGTCAATAGACTACATTTGAACAAGTCAATCATTAACCGTGACTTTTGAAATAGCTTCCTCGGCGTCAAGAAACGAAGGAGAAATAAAGAAACTGATCTAAACTATAGAGGGCCTCAATCACAATACAAGACTGCATTTATAAGAAAATGATTTGATATACATGCATACATATGTAGCCAATATACCCCGAGCATAATACATCCGCGCACTCACATACCAACCAGTTTATATGTATATGATACCGAGCGACGTTATTAAATATGTATGTTCACAAATCATAAAGTTTACAAAACATTTGTATCAGAAAATACGTAACTGCAATTAACCATTTTAATTGTATTTGATTGTAATCATGAATAACAAATAAAAACATTGAATTCATGCAACCTTGAAACACTGAATATTGTACGTTGATTTTGCTCACTGTTTTATGCGGTTTCAATTAAATATGAAAACAATCATTTTCAATATGAAAACGTATATACTCACCATCTTTAGGTGGAAAACGAATAGTTGAATCGACTGGTCGAAGATTTCTGTCTTTAGTAACGGAAATTACGTTTTCATTAAATCCAGTTGGTAAAACATATTTTGCTACCAGTTTGAGCTCCATAAGTCTCGTCATGGCACTCACGATGGATAAGCGAAGGAGATTGTTGTTCTGCAATTCCCATAATCCGTTTGGCATTGGACTACTTCCTCGAATACCAATCTCGTAATGTAAGCTCCATTCCTTGATTAGCTCTGGGTGCTCTTCAACAAAGTCGCCATATACAAATAGAGTCAGTGGCACGTCTTTCGCATAAGCTTTCAATGTTTCCACAAGAAGACTTGCTGCCTTTAGATTCATACCGATCTCCACAACAATCGAGACAAGTGTTTTTCCATTCATCGTAGGACACTTGTTGTTTATTTCGCCAACTGCACCAGGAACATTGTCTTCTCCCTGAGTTAAATGTGGAGAGATATACAAACATGTGGTTTCATTTGAAACAACTTCATCGGCAGATTGTCAATTATGAAATGATACCTAAATAATGTCTACCTGTGAGTGTGAGAAAAATAAAATATTGAAAATAAACGACATATAATGGTATAAATAGCTCAATTAAATAACGTTCTGGTTCAACATTCAATGAATATTTAAGAACATAACATTTAGAGTTTGATTAATTCAAATTTTGTGGATGTGGTTATAATTCAATGGTGATTACCTGTAATTTGTACAATTCATCGAAATCGGAAAACGATTTTTCTTCTCCAGCCCATGTAATTTGCTTTACTCCTATATCTTTCAATTGTTTATATATCTTTTTCCTTGCTTCCAGGTCGAATCCAGTTGGCTGTGAAGCGTGGTATTCTCCGTAAAATCTGAAAATTACAGTGGCAAGACAAACAGCAATTAGAATTAAAACAGTGGCAAACCATGCTAACATAAGTTATTAAATCAATTCACACACAAAAAAACAATTGAGATTCGCTACAGCGACATATAATCACTCATTGTTGACAGGAAATATTAATATAAATAGAGATGTTTATGGTCATTGTGTGAGAAAATGATAGGTGTTGAAATGGAAACAGCGGATACCCTGTATTAATTTGTTCACACCATATACTATGAGGCGTTATGTTTTGCACAAAAAGTGTAATATGATGTATTGTTTGTGACAATTTTTTTATTCATGATATTTATCGTGCGTACGCGTGCGTGTTAGAGATTGTAAGACAAAGGCCAATGTCTCATTGTGTCTATGCATGTTTTCACTGTGCCTCGCAGAAAAAATATATATAGATCAATCAATGCCCCCCCCCCTCGCAAAAGGCTCATAGGTAGACGCTTGTTTGTAAAAAAAATGACACACATGCGCAGGTGACGACTCCCCCGCTTTAAGTAAAGTGGATTTTCACAGGTGCATAATGTTCAAGTAAATACGTCAACTCAATTGAACTGAGACTGTTTTTTGGGGTTACATACTTCAGGGCATGCAGCCAAGGAGTGTTGTCAGTAATGTATTTGTCAATATGATTCATATTCCCACAATTGTTGTTTTTAACATGTGTGTTGCATTGGGAAATTTCTTTGGGAAATTATTAATTGTATATTGTTGATATATAATAGGTAATATTTTGTAATGGGTGTCGTAAGTAACGGTTCAAAATTAGACCTTTCGAGTAATATGCATTAATTTGCACTTACTTATCAATCCACTCAAACGTGTGATCTTTCAACATTTTCTCGAGTATTTCAAATTCCGCGCCTTCAACATCCAATTTAAGAATTACGTAATCTTCTTTTCTTGTGTTCTTCTGAATCCACTGAGATAGGTCAACAGTAGGCACAGTCACACGATGAGATAGTTTTCGATATCCTCCATCTTCTGCATTTTTTTCTTCATCTTTTACGAACAAGGTGCCACCACCCCATTGCATGTCCTTTTTGTTGTTCAGTTTCCCTGGATACCAGGCTCCTTCTAAGTAGGCAGTGAATCCACCTGCAAATTGTGTATTTTGAGTGAGTGACAATTTGTTGATTAGGTTGATTCGTTGGATGAGTGGCGATTACAGGGCGAGTGGCGATTGAGTGCATGTGTGGCAATCGGGTTCATGTGAGACGATCGAGTGAGTTTGAGTATGTACGCGATTGTGCTAATGACTGAGCGAGCGACTGAGTGAGTCGGTGAGTACCACTTACCATTTTTTGCAGCGACACCCAATGGAATATTAACTTTAATGCCACTTTGATGTTTATATGCCGCAAAGTATGGTTTTAATCTGTCATCAATTTCGAAGGAATATATTTCATATTCCTTTCCGTTAGGGTATATTTCTCTGAACAGCAGTCCCGACGATGCCATATTAGCTCCACAATCGAGAAAGATTTTTCTTTGACGTTGGATTGAATTTTCTCTTTGATGTTCGATTGGAATTTCTCTTTGATTTTCGATTGGAATTTCTCTTTTATGTTCGATTGGAATTTCATTTTGATGTTCGATTGGAATTTTTCTTTCACTGGAGCTACAAAAATGTAAGCAATGTGATAAGTGAAAGACATTCACATTTATAATTACAATTATTTTATCTTAACGATCATAATTCATCTGTGAGCTGGACTAACAGATCTAAAAAAATGATTACATTTTGACATTTGCAATAAATATTACCGCACTCCCCATCTGCATTCTGAAGTAGTTTGTTTTTCAAAAGATATCACAATACGAAATTTGTTGAAAATTATCATCACTGTAACGGGTAAGCATGTACTAAAATTCAGTTGCATTTCAGAAAACCATCGACAGTCCATGGTTACACCAGTTAATATGTTACATATTGTAAATTCATTATACCACTTTTTCTCACAGAATCAAATACATTTATTTATACAACACTATTGAGAATAAATAAACCTCTCGAATTTGAGGAAGCTGTTAAAGTAAACTTACGAAGTCCATATATGTTTCAATATATAAACTGCCACACAGAGTAACACTAAAGTAAGCACGTTATACGTCTTGGTCCTCTTGATGTTCATTTTCCCAATGTCACTTTTCTATAAATGTAAAATAAAAATTTGGTGAAAGCACATGAATACTTTTTCCAGTCAAATCAAAAGTCATTCACCGTTTTAATGACAATGATAGCATACATATTGGAAATAATAAATTACAGGGAAAAAGGGGCCGGGTTTCAATTTATTTACATTCAGATTTTACACATCTTGCAAGAGAAGTTTTGACTGTACACACATGATTATTATGGCCAATTAATTAGTCAGAATTGAACAACTGAATTACCTTTCCGTACCCATAAATAGGGCGGAAACATGTATAATAGACTGGTAGTTTTAGTCAGGGAGATAAATAAGAAATCAGAGCTGAAAAAAAAACACTCAATTCTTCTGTTTTAAACAATTTATTCCTAGCTTTGGGTTGAGATATTTATTTTCTGACAGTTCCTACCAGGTCACATGCCACTAATCAACCAATGACCGCTCGTATCCCTCAATTGAAATGCCTTGTAAGAATCAATGAATATTTTTTTTCTCAGGTGCTCCCTGTTTGAGGGCGTGATCACCGGGGTCAAAAGTGAGACCATCATGTGGTCCTTTGTTTACTACTTTGCGGCTGTGTACCTTTGAGTTTATTCTGTGTGTATTTGGATGTTCTAATCTTGGTGTTTTTCCAGTGATTTCTCTAGGTGCAATCCAAACACAGTAGGTGTGTCTTGTTTACCTGAGATTTGCAAGAGTTTGAGCTGGCCAACATGTTTTTTTTTATGTGGTTGATTACTGGCATGTTTATTTCCCATTTTTGAGCCACGTTTTCAACTGTGTTTATCATTTTTATATAATAATAATAACAACTTTATTACACAACTAAAACATCAGAGGATTTAGTAAGGTAAAGAGAACAACAAGACAAGAATAAACAAATGTAATAAAAACAAACAATAAAACTTAAAAAATAAAGACTAAAGAAATATTAAAATAAAAACTTCACTATTTTCGCAACTTTTAAACAGGGGATTTATAGATAGTATCTTTAAGGTATAGTGAAAGAGCTTTTTTTCATTACCCCAAGAAAAATATCGTCTGGTAAATTAGACTTGAGATCACAATCTTCAAAAATTATTTTCCTTTCACTTTTAAAGGAAGGACATTTAAGGATAAAATGCTTCTCATCATCAAAAGAGCTTATATTGCATCTTTTACATGTTATGTCATATAACAAAATGATAATTTTCAAACTCAAAATTTTCTTTATATAAACATTAAGTCCTCAATTTATTCCTTTCACCATTCTTACTATTTGCTTTTGTTAATTGATGTTTCCAAGATAACATATACTCATTTGTCAGTTTTAATTTAATTACTTTGAACAATTGATTACTGTTACTCACACTAAATTTTTCTTCAATATTGCTGACATCATGTTCCCCTAATATGTTGTCTACATGCTTAATCCATGTTGACTGTGATTTTACCGCTTCATTTAAAGCAGCTTTAAGGATATTGTTACCAGACAAAGTGCTCAGTCTATACCAGTATTTAATTTGTGAAATTGAGGCCTTCAATCTAATAGGAATACTGCCTAATTCATCCCTGTTGCCTATCACTTTGCTGACACCCAAAACAAAACGATAGAACTGGTTACACACCTGTTCCAAGTTGTTGGCATCATTTGATAATTCACAAGCCCAAATTTCATTTTATGATTCAGTACAAATTGCCGAATTGAAAATACTACCTTCATAGCTTTATTTTTAAGCATTGACTGGTTGAGTTTGAATTTGCCATTTTAACTGAAAATAATTCCAAGATAACAAAATTCCTTGACAGCTGTAATAAGATGGTTATTCAACACAAAGTTATGTTTCTTTAAAAGATGTTTGCTTTTAGTAAAAACCATAACTTTTGTTGTTGTCATATTGACATTGAAATGCCAATTTGTACAATAAACTTGAAATTTGTTTAAACAATTTTGTAAACCATCTGCTGTCTCTGACATAATGACTAAATCATGTTACATCCCTGCTTAACCCTACAATTAGAAGAAAACCCCTCAGTAATGGCAGATGGTAATTTGATTTTGTAATTAATATTGGTGTACATAGACAATTACCATTGATTTCCAAATTTTGCATTTTAAGAAACTAACTGTCACTCCACACATTGTCAAATGTTATTTTGAAATCAATGAAGCAGCAGTATAATTGCTTTGGTTTATTTTTATCACTACGGTATAATGCTTTATCAATTTCAGTTTAAAGAAGAAATACAGCATCAGTAGTTCTCCTTGGTTTTCTAAAATCAAACTGCAGTTGTGTCAGCCAGTTATTGTTTTCTAGAAAGGATACTAGTCTTTTGTTTAGAATGCTAGTGAACAATTTTGATAAACAACTGGAAATGGCAATAGCCTTGTAATTATTTGGGTCTGATTTAACACCACTTTCGTGAATTGGTACAATCAATGTAGATTCCCAGCTCTCAGGAAGGCTGCCAGATTTCAAAATTAGATTAAATAGTTGTAACAAACGTTGAATAAATGATGATTTTTTTAATTTCAGCATCTCATTAGCTATTCCATCTCCACCAGATGATTTTTTGTTTTTAATTGATTAACTGAATTCACAACTTCTTGCACAGTTATATCAGAATTTAGCTACGAGTTGTAGTTCTGTATTATTTCTTTAGACAGTAAAGCTTGCTTATAGCAATCTCGTCATATGTTAACAAATGTCGTCTATGGAAATTCAATTAGTGGTATGAGACCTGAAGGAAAGTTTGCCTAGGACCTGAGGTCGCTGTTTTTGTATTCACTGGAATTTAGTCATGTTTGGCAGATCTCATCTTACATAACCAAAGCTTACTTTGACCTAATTATTATAAGTTTTGACCTCTCCTGACCTTGCATAGATCTGATAATTATGAGGTTGTGTATTTAACCACTTTTCTTGCTTTGTATTCAACTATTTAGACACAATGGAGTAATTTTTTATCCAGAAATGTCATATTTTGCGTTTCACACATTGCTGTCAATCTCTTATATCTTGGTTGAAGAATTTGAAAATTTGTAATTCGGCATATTTTTCGCCCTAATCTTATTAATTTGATTTAGGTAGGGCTGTGATTATTAAATATGAATGTTTTTATAAAACTGGTCCAAAAATTGTATTCATTCATCAATGAATTATTCATGTCACCACTAATTTCAATGGCTCTAGGAATTTTGAGAAAAATGCTTAAGCCTATTTTTGTCTTATTTTCACATTATTTTCACATTATGGCAGACAATCTAAACAATTTGTAGTGTGATCATTACTAATTTACCCTATTCAAAGTTTAATGAGGTCAAACTCCCAAATATTCAAATACATCTCAAAATTGTGTTGTACATCTTGTCACTGACAAGAGAGTTGCATACTGTCAGTATATTGGCTAATTAATACAACTCTTTCAATTTTACAATTATTGCTCTTTTCTCGGAATTTTTGTGAATAGTTTGCTAATTAATCCCATCTTGAGTTTATTATTGAACAGTGCTTGTAACCCCCCCCCCCTCCAAATTAATCAGAAATGCTGTTGATTTGGATTTAATTTCATCAGGGATGTGTAATACGAGTATTTTATATCTAGACACTTTTCTGGTTGGTATATTTATATTTTTTTCTAAATCATAAAATGGTTTCCTTGAACTACTTGTTTTCACATAAGAATTAATTAAGCTCTTTATGTAGAGCAAATTCCATGTATGGCCATGGTAAGTCAAACCACTGTTGTGTTTTGGTATATTCAAGGTTGCCCATCACAGGTCCATCATGTTATCAATTGGAGAAATAATGAGCTGATGAATGGAGACTTTTGATTTAATAGATTGTTTTTCATGATTATAGTGATAAACTAATTTTAATAGTCATAATTTTATGTATTATTTTTAGAAATTAAGTAAAATTACTAATCATGCCAAATTTTGGTGTGTACTTGTATGTAGTGAATGAGAACATTATAAATTACAGTACTGCATCTAATAATCAGGCTTATATTCATTGCCTACCATATAATTTGATGTTATTCTGAGTGTGTATGTTGTCAATTTCTACGACTAATTGTCTGGGAATAGGTCGCCACCAAGTGGTAAATTTTGATAACTAACTCCCAGTGTTTAAATTTGGGGAATTTATTTGGCATGGGAAGTTACTCGCCTAATGATATTCCATCTTATACAAGATTACCAAGCACTTTATTAAACCTTAGTTATTCTCTTAAGGTCTCATGCCACTAATCAACCAATGACCGTTCATATCCCTCGCCTTGTCTTTCGTGATCAGCTTGGTCAAAGGTGAGACTAACATGTGGTCTTTTGTTTACTACTTAGCGGCTGTGTACCTGTGGGTTTATTCTGTGTGTATTTGGATATTTTAATCTTGGTATTTTTTCAGTGATTTCTCTAGGTGCAATCCAAATATCCTTATACAGCCGAATATTACTTATGGTCCGGAGGTTTGGGGTAATACATATCACTCGCACTTACATGCCATTTATATGACCCAGAAAATGTTAGTTCGCGCAATGACGTTTACTTTGTTCACTGCACACTCGGCCCCTTTATTCAAAACGTTAAACATCCTTGATATCTATAAAATGCACAAATTAGTCACCTGTACTTTGATCCATGACTTAATCCACCATAATTCTGCTCATAATATTAATGAGTATTTCAAACCTATCCATCATCCATATCAAACCAGACAACTTCACAATCAAAATCTTTTTGTTGAATATACCCGTACAACATTTGGCCAGTTTTCGATGACATACTCAGGTGCAAAAATATGGAATAAAATCCTTGCTAAAATTAGATCAATTATCTCACGCAGCTCGTTCCAAAAACGATTAAACAATTATTATTGACAGAAAAATAGACAGATATGATTTTGTTTGCCAAGTTGTTTGTTTATTTATTCATTTTTTTAACCAGATTTACTTTTAGAAAACTTCGAAGTTCTGTTTGGCATCAGGTTGGTTTTGGCGGTACCCTGCGGTGTTTGATGCTGTGGGTGGTTGACCACAAACGTAAGGGATGTTGGTAATGACGTTCTATTGGAAGCGGGGAGTATAATCGTCCATGTTTGTGGTCCACCATCCCTGGCCATAGGGCGCTGTCGGTGTTTCCGTGGTGGTAGTGTCGGCAAAGCGTGATGCCATACAGACATATTTGTTCATTTATTGATTAATAAGCTCTATGTTTATTCATCACATTATTTTCTAGGCTCAGTAAGGAAAAAAAGTAAAATTCAAAACAACTTTTAATTAGGAACGGTTTGGAACTAAAGTTTGATTGAATCTAACATCCGTTGTCATCCTTGTTCAAAAATTACTTTAATTGGCATAAATGATTTGCAGTAAAACACAAATTTAGAAGTGTCAACAAACCAGAAAAGTTACAAAAATCGCTCTGACTTATTTTTCTAGTGTTTAATTCTACAATTTTCGATGGACACAATTTTAATACCCCTATTTAATTTTCGTCACAATACTGATTCAAAGTCTTGATAACGGATTTATTTACTGTAATCACGTGATCAACTGGGGTCATTGCGCCTGCTATAATATGGATTTTATTTATTTAGGGTAAAATCAGGGCTTTCATGAATATATAGGTTGGATTGATTTCGCACGATTCTGATTAAAATTGTACAGCACAAGATTTCCTTTTCCAACCAAAGATTGAGCTAACATTTTACAATCTGTTAGATCAATTAAATCTATTACTTTCTTTCTCTATTTTCACTCTACTACACCACGGTTAACCGTGTCTATACTAAAGAAACAAAGTTATGAAATACGGCCACCGTCACGGTGAAAGTGTGCTGTAATATCCGTGTGCATTATGCAACCTATATACTCTCAGTAAGCTGGGGGTCCATCGCTATTCTTGTGTCGGTTGTTAGTCTTTGTGATGGTATTTTATTTATATCTGAAACATTTGGTGTCCTTTAATTTGTTGTTTTTAGATATTAGGATTGTATCGACAAAGAAAAGTTATCGTTACTCCATTTGACTTGCGTGCGACGCCAAATAAAACAAATAATATTGTTAAATGAAATGTTATTATAAAAACAAAACAATTATGTCATTATAGAAGTTCATGCATGTCGTATCTCAGTAGACTAACGTGTCCAAACAACCTCAAACGTGTTAGTCAACAAAATAAAACTACCAATCATGCCAGGCTTCGACAGCTAAACTAATTAGGCGAGTGATATGTTCTAAACTGAAGAAATAGACGATTTGGTCGCCATGCAATTATGTACGCGAATAAATCATTGTGAAAATTACATGCGTAGATGTTTTATAGGACACAGACCTTGTATAGCTTTTATCCAACAACACATTTTGGAGTACGTGTATTGTTCGTCTTTTCAGCCGCAACGGAGTAGAATGCTGATAAATGCACCACATAACATGATAAATGCACTACATAACATGGGAAATGCGTTACATAACATGATAAATGCACTACATAACATGGTAAATGCACTACATAACATGATAAATGCACCACATATGATAGATGCACTACATAATATGATAAATGCACTACATAACATGGTAAATGCACTACATAACATGATAAATGCACCACATAACATGATAGATGCACCACATAATATGATAGATGCACTACATAATATGATAAATGCACTACATAACATGATAAATGCACTACATAACATGATAAATGCACCACATAACATGATAAATGCACCACATAATATGATAGATGCACTACATAATATGGTAGATGCACCACATAACATGATAAATGCACTACATAACATGGTAAATGCACTACATAATATGATAAATGCACCACATAATATGATAAATGCACTACATAACATGATAGATGCACTACATAACATGATAAATGCACCACATAATATGATAGATGCACTACATAACATGATAAATGCACTACATAACATGATAGATGCACTACATAACATGATAAATGCACCACATAATATGATAGATGCACCACATAACATGATAAATGCACCACATAATATGATAAATGCACCACATAATATGATAGATGCACCACATAACACATAACCGTGATATAACTATGGGTGGCAACTTGACAATGGGTATAACATCTGACATAATAACAAAGTTCTGTTTATCCTACAACATTTGTCAAGGGACAATATCGAAAAGTAAAAGTTCACAAGGGACGAAATATATATATCGTTTTAGTATGCTCAAATTATGTAAATGAGATAATAAAAATAGGGAAAATGTGTGATTTAAAAAGGTTGTAGATTCAGAACCGTTGCTGAAATTCATGGTAATGACCGATGCAGCAAGCCGTGTTGAGATTAGAAACCCAGAATAAAAATACTGAGTGAATGTCTCACTTACTTATTTAGTGGTACAGCGATTTGTACATTTACAGATGTCCAAATAAGAGTTAATCTGTATTAATGTAATGAGCGAAAAGAGGTAAGTGGCATATTAAAAATGGGAATTATGGAAGAGATTAATTCTCTTTAATTCTGCCCTGGTGTATTGGTGGGCAAACGATATGGAACAAAGATTCTGTGTTGGTTATTGCAAATTGAATGATAAATATGATGATTGTTTAACATTTAAATGATTGACATTTGTATCTGATCGTCAAATGAGTATTGAGAGATATTGCTCTGGAACAGCATTAATTAAAACAAATCAGCCATTATGAATATGTGTATAATGAATATATGAAATTTGAACATAGTCAGTCAAAGCATGTCAGAGATATAGCTCTAGAAACCCATTCATTAAAACAAAATGGCCACTAGTCAGCCATTCAGAATCCGATCTAAAAAATAAAACAAGTTTTTTAGCACAAAAATAGCCACCATTAGGCCACTTTGAAAAGGATCGTCAAACCAATATATCCGTATATCTGTGACATGATGTATAATGAATATTAAAAATTTGAACATAATCAGTCAAAACAAGTCAGACATATGGGTCTGGAAACCCATTCATTAAAACAAAATGGCCACCAGACTGCAATTTTGAGTCTGATCTAAAAAATAAAATGACGTGCATCAGAAACCCGTAATGTCTAATGTATATATCAAGTTTGAATAAAATCCATCTGTAAACAGCCTAGAAATGCTTGATATTTGATGATTTTTTTAGCACAAAAATGGCCGCCATTCGGCCATCTTGAATCAGATCGTAAAACAAAATGACGTTCATCAAGGTCCTATAATGTCCAACGTATATGCAAGGTTTGAACAAAATCCATTTGTAAACATCCGGGAAATGCTTGATTTTGATGATTTTTAGCACAAAAATGGCTGCCATTCGGCCATCTTGAATCAGATCGGGAAACAAATTGACGTGCATATGTATGATATCATGGACGATGAATGTGTGAAGTTTGATTGTGATTGGTCCAGGCATTTCTAAGATACTGGTCCGAACGCACGCACACACGCACGCACGCACGCACGGACACACGGAGGTCAAAACATAAGTCCCCGTTTTCGGACTTCGTCCGAACGGGGACTAAAAATCAGTTTATCATGAATAGACTAGAAACAAAATGGCAAAACTATTGCGTAAAAATCAAGTTTTTTTTCAACATCGTAGCGCATATGTAATCCACTGAGCTTATCTGTAAGAGTCTGGTAAAAAGACAACTTAGACCTTTCAAATATTTCAAGAGACAACAGGATGTGTTTTTATCAGTTTTCAAACGGAAACAATTTACTACAGGAACGGAGCAGTCCATCATCTGCTCGCACTGGAAAACAGCTAACAAGTATTTTGTTTCCGGTGGCAGGACTTGCCAATGACCTATTACGTCACGTGCACGCATATACACTACTGCTTTTTTTCCATCCGCAGAGCAAGTTGCAATCTGATTAAAATAAGATCTTGGTAGGCATTCACCATCACGCGACAGGCCAAGTAACCAAATTCAAAACAAGCAATCATAACTGTTGTCGGGGTTTCTACCGAGTTTGGGGAACTCAGCAATCGTAGATTAGCTCAATAAGTTGGTATACTCGAGGTACGTACAGGCATCGTTACCGGGCGGTAAGGGTATATGTATTGAAGAGATACGAATAGTCCAGTATCCAACGCTTAGTAGATTTATTCTTAATGTACAGTAGATCCGATCCACGACTGACATGATGATGTTTGTTAGTCCACAATGCGACGAGAGTTCAGGTAAAGGAGTGAATCAATGGCGAAGGAGATTCGTCCGACTTGAGATCTCTCCGTTCATGTCACCAAGCACGAGCTGTGGAATCTCCCCACTCAGTATCCAAGGGTGTTCTGAAGTATCATCCCTCGTAAACATAAGCTGTTTTCATGGATCGGTCATAGTTCAAACTCATTGTTAGTTCAGTGGCTATTTCGATTGGAGAGTCATAACAATGACCCCTACTTAGAAGGTAGCAGAATGCAATGAACCATGGAGAAAGACAATCATATTGCTGTCCGTGGGGTACGTACGCACACGACGTAGATGTTAAGTTCCAAAAATAAAAACACGCAATTTTTCAGGTTTACATAACGTAGCTATTCAAAAGGAGAGACGTACTAATCCGAAAACACCTTTTAAAAATGTTTGGCCAATGCTCACTTCAAGAAATAGAAGATAAACTACACTTTTTCATGGGCATAATATCTGTCCGTTGGAAAAACAATTTCGACAGTAAACTTTTTTATTGAAATACAAACCAATCTCCAAAAAATCATACATTTATTTATTGCAAAGCACAGATAAAAATATTATCAAATATGTAGGAGAGTATATACAAAATGAATTCTTAATTAGAAATAGACAATATGATATGTAATCTTATCCACACATGATTTTTAATTTTATTTTATTGTTTTTTTGTTTCTTTCATTTTCTCGCAATATACTAATAGAAAATAGTGTATTTCTAAAGACGCAATAAATTTATTAGTAGTAGTAGTAGTATCATTATCATCATTATTATCATTATCATTATTAAATGCATTCCCCACAGCGTGTTATGCATTCGCCATTACATGGTAGGTATACATCACAACGTGATGGGAAAATGATAATCTCATATTACGCAAATATACTCTGTTTACTAATTATGATTGCTAATACCAGCAAGACATTCTCGTAAACCGACTATCGTGTGATCTGATATTAGATACAGGTAATCCAACAGAAACGTTGACACAATATAGCTATCCGGGAAATCAGAATCTAAACTCAAAATGCCTCCTTTATCAGCCAGTGCATTGTGGATAACAGCCAATGCCTTCGGTATTCTCTCAACATCTCTGTACTCAAAGTATGAACTGTATGTCAGAAGATTTTCTGCAACAGAAGATGGAAATTGTTATAATGAAGACAAGAAGAACGCCGTTCTGTGCAGTCAACATTGTATATTGCAAAAAGCCTATCAGATTTCAAAACATTCTCTCCATTGAGACTGAAATCCAGGTCATTCTAATCTCAGACAACTATTATTAGTTATCTGATTAACCCAGTTGTTTTAATTAACCCTCGGTCAATGTGACAGTGGCTCTTCGGTGAACCATATACATAATACAATTATTTAATGAACAAGTTTAACAATACATGACGTGAAACCATTTTGATCATATAACATTAAACTGATCAATAATTAGCATATCAAAACCCAGGAACCACAATTGTTTGCAGACAATGGCACAAATCAGACCCAAAACCTGTCTGCCAAAAATATATAAATGGGAGACACACAGTGAATTGCGTTTGAAAACAAGTCATAGGATTATTTTGATACCGCATAACACATCAGGCAGCTGTCAATAGACTACATTTGAACAGGTCAATCATTAACCATGACTTTCGAAATGACTTTCTCGGCGTCAAGAAATGAAAGGGAAATAAAGAAACTGATCTCAACTACAGAGGGTATCAATCACAATACAAGACTGTATTTATAAGAAAATGATTTGATATACATGCATACATATGTAGCCAATATACCCCGAGCATAATACATCCGCGCACTCTCATACCAACCAATTTATATGTACATGATACCGAGCGACGTTATTAAATATGTATGTTCACGAATCATAAAGTTTACAAAACATTTGTATCAGAAAATACGTAACTTTAATTAACCATTTAATTGTATTTGATTATAATCATGAATAATAAATAAAAACATTGAATTCATGCAACCTTGAAACACTGAATATAGTACGTTGATTTTGCTCACTGTTTTATGCGGTTTTAATTAAATATGAAAACAATCATTTTCAATATGAAAACGTATATACTCACCATCTTTAGGTGGAAAACGAATAGTTGAATCGACTGGTCGAAGATTTCTGTCTTTAGTAACGGAAATTACGTTTTCATTAAATCCAGTTGGTAGAACATATTTTGCTACGAGTTTGAGCTCCATAAGTCTCGTCATGGCACTCACGATGGATAAACGAAGGATATTGTTGTTCTGCAATTCCCATAATCCGTTTGGCATTGGACTACTTCCTCGAATACCAATCTCGTAATGTAAGCTCCATTCCTTGATTAGCTCTGGGTGCTCTTCAACAAAGTCGCCATATACAAATAGAGTCAGTGGCACGTCTTTCGCATAAGCTTTCAATGTTTCCACAAGAAGACTTGCTGCCTTTAGATTCATACCGATCTCCACAACAATCGAGACAAGTGTTTTTCCATTTATCGTAGGACACTTGTTGTTTATTTCGCCAACTGCACCAGGAACATTGTCTTCTCCCTGAGTTAAATATGGACAGATATACAAATATGTGGTTTCAGTTGAAACAACTTTATAGGCAGATTGTCAATTATGAAATAATACCTAAATAATGTCTACCTGTGAGTGTGAGAAAAATAAAATATTGAAAATAAACGACATATAATGGTATAAATAGCTCAATTAAATAACGTTTCTGGTTCAACATTCATTGAATATTTAGGAACATAACATTTAAAGTTTGATTAATTCCAATTTTGTGGATGTGGTTATAATTCAATGGTGATTACCTGTAACTTGTACAATTCATCAAAATCGGAAAACGATTTTTCTTCTCCAGCCCATGTAATTTGCTTTACTCCTATATCTTTTAATCGTTTATATATCTTTTTCCTTGCTTCCAGGTCGAATCCAGTTGGCTGTGAAGCGTGGTATTCTCCGTAAAATCTGAAAATTACGGTGGCAAGACAAACAGCAATTAGAATTAAAACAGTGGCAAACCATGCTAACATAAGTTATTGAATCAATTCACACACAAAAAAACAATTGAGATTCGCTACAGCGACATATAATCACTCATTGTTTACAGGAAATATTAATATACATAGAGATGTTTATGGTTATTGTGTGAGAAAAAGATAGGTATTCAAATGGAAACAGCGGATACTCTGTATTAATTTGTTCACACCATATACTATGTGGCGTTATGTTTTGCAAAAAAAGTGTAATATGATGTATTGTTTGTGACAATTTTTATGTATTCATGAGATTTATCATGCGTACGCGTGCGTGTTAGAGATTGTAAGACAAAGGCCAATGTCTCATTGTGTCTATGCATGTTCTCACTGTGCCTCGCAAGAAATATATATTTAGATCAATCATTGCCCCCCCCCCAAAGGCTCATACGTAGACGCTTGTTTGTCAAAAATGACACACTATGGCCATCTGACGCATGCGCAGGGGACGACTCCCCCGCTGTAAGTAAAGTGGATTTTCACAGGTGCGTAATGTTCAAGTAAATACGTCAACTCAATTGAACTGAGACTCGTATTGTTTTGGGGGGGCTTGCAGCCAAGGAGTGTTGTCAGTAATGTCTTTGTCAATATGATTCATATTCCCACAATTGTTGTTTTAAACATGTGTGTTGCATTGGGAAATTTCTTTGGGAAATTATTAATTGTATATTGTTGATATATAATAGGTAATATTTTTGTAATGGGTGTCCTAAGTAACGGTTCAAAATTAGACCTTTCGAGTAACATGCAATAATTTGCACTTACTTATCAATCCACTCAAACGTGTGATCTTTCAACATTTTCTCGAGTATTTCAAATTCCGCGCCTTCAACATCCAATTTAAGAATTACGTAATCTTCTTTTCTTGTGTTCTTCTGAATCCACTGAGATAGGTCAACAGTAGGCACAGTCACACGATGGGATAGTTTTCGATATCCTCCATCTTCTGCATTTTTTTCTTCATCTTTTACGAACAAGGTGCCACCACCCCATTGCATGTCCTTTTTGTTGTTCAGTTTTCCTGGATACCAGGCTCCTTCTAAGTAGGCAGTGAATCCACCTGCAAATTGTGTATTTTGAGTGAGTGACAATTTGTTGATTAGGTTGATTCGTTGGATGAGTGGCGATTACAGGGCGAGTGGCGATTGAGTGCATGTGTGGCAATCGGGTTCATGTGAGACGATCGAGTGAGTGTGAGTATGTACGCGATTGTGCTAATGACTGAGCGAGCGACTGAGTGAGTCGGTGAGTACCACTTACCATTTTTTGCCGCGACACCCAATGGAATATTAACTTTAATGCCACTTTGATGTTTATATGCAGCAAAGTATGGTTTTAATCTGTCATCAATTTCGAAGGAATATATTTCATATTCCTTTCCGTTAGGGTATATTTCTCTGAACAGCAGTACCGACGATGCCATATTAGCTCCACAATCGAGAAAGATTTTTCTTTGACGTTGGATTGAATTTTCTCTTTGATGTTCGATTGGAATTTCTCTTTGATTTTCGATTGGAATTTCTCTTTGATGTTCGATTGGAATTTCATTTTGATGTTCGATTGGAATTTTTCTTTCACTGGAGCTACAAAAATGTAAACAATGTGATAAGTGAAAGACATTCACATTTATAATTACAATTATTTTATCTTAACGATCATAATCAACTGTGAGCTGGACTAACAGATCTAAAAAAATGATTACATATTGACATTTGCAATAAATATTACCGCACTACCCATCTGCATTCTGAAGTAGTTTGTTTTTCAAAAGATATCACAATACGAAATTTGTTGAAAGTTATCATCGCTGTAACGGGTAAGCATGTACTAAAATTCGGTTGCATTTCAGAAAACCATCGACACTCCATGGTTACACCAGTTAATATGTTACATATTGTAAATTCATTATACCACTTTTACTCACAAAATCAGATACATTTATTTATACAACACTTATGAGAATAAATAAACCTCTCGGATCTGAGGAAGCTGTTAAAGTAAACTTACGAAGTCCATATATGTTTCAATATATAAACTGCCACACAGAGTAACACTAAAGTAAGCGCGTTATACGTCTTGGTCCTCTTGATGTTCATTTTCCCAATGTCACTTTTCTATAAATGTAAAATAAAAATTTGGTGAATGCACATGAATACTTTTTCCAGTCAAATCAAAAGTCAGTCACCGTTTTAATGACAACGATAGCATACATATTGGAAATAATAAATTACAGGGAAAAAGGGCGGGTTTCAATTTACTTACATTCAGGTTTTACACATCTTGCAAGAGAAGTTTTGACTGTACACACATGATTAATATGGCCAATTAATTAGTCAAAATTGAACAACTGAATTACTTTTCCGTACCCATAGATAGGGCGGAAACATGTATAAAAGACTGATAGTTTTAGTCAGGGAGATAAATAAGAAATCGGAGCTGAAAAAAACACCCAATTCTTCTGTTTTAAACCATTTATTCCTAGGTTTGGCTTAAGATATTTACTTTCCGACAGTGCCTACCAGGTCACATGCCACTAGTCAACCAATGACCGCTCGTATCCCTCAATTGAAATGCCTTGTAAGAATCAATGAATATTTTTTTTTTCTCAGGTGCTCCCTGTTTGAGAGCGTGATCACCGGGGTCAAAGGTGAGACTAACATGTGGTGTTTTGTTTACTACTTAGCGGCAGTGTTCCTGTGGGTTTATTCTGTGTCACGTATCTGGATGTTCTAATATTGGTGTTTTTCCAGTGATTTCTCTAGGTGCAATCCAAATACAGTAGGTGTGTTTGTTTACCTGAGATTTGCAAGAGTTTGAGCTGGCCAACATGTTAGTTTTTTTTTCATGTGGTTGATTACAGGCATGTTCATTTCCCATTTTTGAGCCACGTTTTCAACTTTGTTTATCATTTTCATATACAGTCGCAATCTCGTCATATGTTAACATTGTCGTCTATGGAGTTTCAATTATTGGTATGAGACCTGAAGGTACAGTATGCGCCACTTATTTCACGCAACTCGTAACTGAGTTATGGGTTACACATGCGCATAACATCTAGTTCAATCCATTCCGTCTTTATGATTATGGGGTGTTTTGTTTTAAAAATCCGACAAATCTTGGTTATTCTTGGTTATCATGATTTCACCTTCTGATCTGTTGCTTTCATTTATGATATGATTTATATCATTTCGAAATTCTGCCAGGATTGGCCACAATATGGGGAGTCTGAAGTAACTTTACCGTTCAATTTTCTAGGAGCAGTAAGGAAAAAAGTAAAATTCAAAACAACTTTTAATTAGGAACGGTTTGGAACTAAAGTTTGATTGAATCTAACATCCGTTGTCATTCGTGTTCCAATTTTAATTTCAATTGACATAAATGAATTGCAGTAAAACACAAACTTAGAAGTGTCAACAAACCAGAAAAGACCAGAAAAGTTACAAAAATCGCTCCGACATATTTTTCTAGTGTTTAATTTTACAATTTTCGATGGACACAATTGTAATACCCCTATTTAATTTCTTCACAATACTGATTCAAAGTCTCAATAACGGATTTAATTACTTAGCGATCACGTGATCAACTGGGTTCATTGCACCTGCTATAACATGGATTTTGTTTATTTAGGGTAAAATCTGGGCTTTCATGATTATATAGATTGGATTGATTTCGCACGATTCTGATTAAAATTGTACAGCACAAGATTTCCTTTTCCAACCAAAGATTGAGCTAACATTTTACAATCTGTTACTTCCAACTAATTAGATCAATTAAATCTATTACTGTAAAATGACTAATTTTCACTGGGTTTATATTTCACTGATTTACCATTTTAGACATATTCAGTGGGTTTTAAATTCACGGTTTCGTCATTTAGATAATGTATTCTATGCTAAATTTTACATATTCACTGTGTTTTAATTTAGCGCATTTTTCCAGTCAGCGAAATAAGCTAAATTAAAACCCAGTGAATAATTACCCCCTTTACAGTACTTTCTTTCTCTATTTTCACTCTACTACACCACGGTTAACCGTGTCTATACAAAAGAAACAAAGTTATGAAATACGGCCACCGTCACGGTGAAAGTGTGCGGTAATATCCGTGTGCATTATGCAACCTATGTACACTCAGTTATGGGTCCATCGCTATTCTTGTGTTGGTTTTTAGTCTTATTTATATCTGAAACATTTGGTGTCCTTCAATTTGTTGTTTTTTAGATATTATGATTTTATCGACAAAGAAGAGTTACTCCCTTTGTTCATTAAAGCGGGAGAGTCGTCACCTGAGCATGTGTCAGATGGCCATAGCGTGTCATTGTTCACAAACAATCGTCTACCCATGAGCCTTTGCGTTATTAGCGTGTGTTGTTATTGTCGCCTGGGACTCAATTCCCGCGCGTGCGCTGGTGACGAAAGAGAGAAAACTGCGACAAAAACAATTAGTGAAAAATAAATAAAACAAACAACATTTTTAAATGAAATGTTATTATAAAAACAAAACTACTAATAATTTTGTCATTCTAGAAGTTCATGCATGTGGTGTCTCAGTACACTAACGTGTCCAAACAACCTCAAACGTGTTCGTCAACAAAATAAAACTACCAATCATGCCAGACTTCGACTAATTATGTGAGTGATATGTTCTAAACTGGGGAAATAGACGACTTGTTCGCAATGCAAAAGATATATGTACGCGAATGAATCGTTGTGAAAGTCATATGCATATATGTTTTATGGGACTCATATCTTGTATAGCTTTTATCCAACAACACATACTTCTTTGGAGTACGTGTAACGTTCGTCTTTTCAGCGACAATGGAGTGGAACGCCGTTCCGAAAGGCGAATCCATGATGAATGTATTCACCCCACTCACCCCATTGTCGCTGAAAAAGACGAATAAAACAAGTTTACATGCCTCGGCCTTCAGCTGGATTCAATCTCAAACAACTAGTAAACAAGTCAATGAAAATTACACAGTCCCCGTTAAATTTTTGAAAGTTCTCTTTGTGCTCGTCATATTAAAGCGGAGGGATTGTCGCGAGCGTGTCCTTGAAACTTGAGTTCCAAGTGGTGTATACAACAGATTGTTTATTTACATCAAAACATGTGTTCCGTGTAGTAGTAATATAGCCAAAAATAAAAACAGCCGTTATTCGGCCATCTTTGATCTGATTATGAAACACACTGATATGTATGATGTATGTGCCAAATACAAATGAAAATGGTACATAAATTGTGGAAATATAGTAGTAAGGCCAAAAAGTCAGATAGTTGTCAATCGGTCATCCTTGACTGGATTTTGAAACAAATTGTCATGGACATGCATCCTAACATGCATAAAGTACATGTATGTGCCAAATTTGAATGAAAATTGACAGAGCACATCCAAGATGCCTGCCAGTCGACCATATTTGATCCAATTGCGAAATAAATCGTCATGGACATGTATCCAAACATGTATAATCTATGTACCAAGTTTGAATGAAAACTGACAAAGCATGTCCAAAATACAACATTTTCAAAAAACAAGATAGCAGCCAGTCGGCCATTTCGAATCGAATCGCTAAACCATTGCATGTGCATATGTCGCACATAAAGTACTAGGCACATGCAAAGAATAAACGGGATCGGTCCAAGGGATTCTGAGATATGACTCCGGACGGACGCAAGGACGCACTGACGCACGGAGGCACGGAGGCACGGAGACCGAATTATAAGTCCCCGTTTTCGGACTTCGTCCGAACGGGGACTAATTATTTAGTACTATTTTATTAGTTGTCTGATGTTCAATCATCGGTGGTGTGATGCGCGACACTGCTAGTTATGGTCAACTGCATTTATGTGGAGGCCATACAATGAAGTCCTAGACTGGCAAAGCGATTTCTTTTTTGTTTGGCAATTATTTCGCGATCAAGCGGGATTTCACGCCCCCGCTACTTAAAATCTAACTAAACTAAAATATTTATTTGAAATAAAACAAAAAATAAGTTCAGAAGTTGCCAGTTTAGCTTGGCCCGAGAAAGACATGTATACAAATTGATATTTATTGTAACCAATATCCCATTATTGTAAATATTGTATCAGGCTTACTGTAAAATGACTAATTTTCAATGCATTTAAATTTCACTGATTTCGAATTTCAGACATATTAATTGGATTCTAAATTCACGGTTTTATCATTTAGATAATGTGTTCTATGCTCAATTTTACATATTCACTGGGTTGTAATTTAGCGCAGTTTCCAGTGATATAAGCAAAATTAAACCCCAGTGAATAATTAACCTTTTTTCAGTAATTATTGTCAACACTCCCCCCATAACTACTGGCAAGTGACTGACAAGTCGTACTGATATTCTAGGCCCGTAATTGTTTCCTGAGATCGGTCGGTGTTTGATTTGATGCACTACATAACAAGGTAAATGAAATATGTAACATAATAAATGCACTACATAATATGATAAATGTATTACATAACAAGGTAAATGCACTACATAACAAGGTAAATGCACGACATAACATGATAAATGCACCACATAACATGATAAATTTATTACATAACATGATAAATGCACTACATAACATGGTAAGTGCACTACATAACATGATAAATGCACCACATAACATGATAAATGCACCACATAATATGATAAATGCACTACATAATATGATAGATGCACTACATAACACATAACCGTGATTTAACTATGGGTGACAACTTGACAATGGGTATAACATCTGACATAATAACAAAGTTCTGTTTATCCTACAACATTTGTCAAGGCACAATATCGAAAAGTAAACGTTCACAAGGGACGAAATATATATATCGTTTTAGTATGCTCAAATTCTGTAAATGAGATAATAAAAATAGGGAGAATGTGTGAATTAAAAAAGTTGTAGATTCAGAACAGTTGCTGAAATTCATGGTAAGGACCGATGCAGCAAGCCGTGTTGAGATTAGAAACCCAGAATAAAAATACTGAGTGAATGTCTCACTTACTTATTTAGTGGTACAGCGATTTGTACATTTACAGATGTCCAAATAAGAGTTAATCTGTATTAATGTAATGAGCGAAAACAGGTAAGTAATGAGGTAAGTGGCATATTAAAAATGGGAATTATGGAAGAGATTAATTCTTTTTAATTCTGCCCTGGTGTATTGGTGGGCAAACGATATGGAACAAAGATTCTGTGTTGGTTATTGCAAATTGAATCAAACAACTACATTTGATATATATGTTAAGCTGCACAAAGATATGCATTGCTCTAAAATTGACCTATCGAAGGGTCAATGTAGGTCGAGGTGGCTGAGAACTCAAGGGATTTTGTCTGCCTCTGCAACGCTGTCTGGCGTACGGTTGTTCCTATGTCTAGTTGCATGTTATGCATTACTGCGTTGGTTGTCTGGGGTTGATGGCAATGTTGAAAATAATTTGGTACATATGCAGGTTTTTAATTGGCTAAGGTCAGCCAATATAACTGCCAAACTCTTCAAAAGCAAAGTTGTTTACACCATAGACCTTTCTAAGGTCTATGGTTACACAACAGTGGACAGTGGTATTATTGGGAAATGATGACCTAAAAACAAATGAGCATCTCATCAATAGTGAATTCACTGAACCTAGAACAAAGGTTGGTGAGGTAATCTATTCAAGTAGCGATTAACCAGACCATTTTTATGGGCACTAGAAAAGGCACTCTCTATAGCTGGATTCAAGGCCAGCAAGACATGTACTTGTATATAAATTGATTATTATGACGCAAATCCTAAACATACATTTTTCGATTGAAACATAACATATTCTGTATCCACCAAAAAAACAACAACGTTGCTCTGTTTCTAGACACACAACGGTCTCGAAACAAACATAATCACTATCACTAATTCAGTCAAGTGGTTGGATTATTTATTAGAGACGCCCGTGGAACCAACATTTTGGATGTGAATTACTCCGGCGAAGGGATGTCGATGATAATAGCCAAGAGGATGAGGAACTGCATTTAAAAAAAAACAACAACTATTGGCAAGTGACCGACAAGTCGTACTGAGATTCCAGGCCCGTAATTGCTTCCTGAGATCGGTCGGTGTTTGATTGGAAACACCATCACGGTTGACATTTCTATCAGCATATGATAGATTGACCCTCTACGGTGAATGCGGCTCACACAAATGAGTGTCCACACTCAAACCTGACCGCCGAACACGGCATGCAGTTCTCACGACTGAATAAATGAATTCAAGAATTGACAACCCGGGATTCGAACGACAGATTCCTTTTCCGGGCATTAAAAAAGAAAGTCACTGATTATGAAAGAGATCAATTTTAAGTTAATCTAGTAAAAGGTGAAAGTCGAAAAGAAAATATTCGTTGCGTTCTTTGTGATCACAATTCCGTCATGGAATTGTTGATTCGTAATTTGCGAATTACCCTAATCGTTACCACTAACACACATTGATTACCGGAATAAAAGATGGCCGTTTTAAGTGTCGCAACTGATGTTCTTTTCTATACCACATGTTGCGTTTCATTTCGATACATCGTAGACAGTTTCTTTCTAAAATATATGGATAAATACACCTTCTAAAATGATATGACTAATATCCCCCTTTCCGCCTTTGTTTTCAATTATTGAGAGATGACGATTTGCTATAACAATATAAACATTTTTGCTCGTGTAAATAAATAACGTATTTATACGCGTTCTATACGTTGCTATGATTCCACATTGAATATGAGACGCGACGATCAACCCCTTTATGAATGACGTTGCCCAAGGATGTAAGCATTAAAAAAAACGTCTTACTTTCCAAAGTTCGTATTTTTGACTGTGACCGATCCTGGACGTACTTTTTTAGACTGACGACTGCAGTTTTCGGAACGCAGCCTCACTTGCGGTACTTGACTGAACAGCAGAACAGAGGCACCGCAAGGGCGTCGCAGACACGTGACGTTCAATCGAGGTGTCGTATTGTCCAAGGTGGTGTGGGTCACGACGTCACTTCCGGAAGCGCTGTCCCAGCACAAACCTGTGTCATATGACGCCTTACTAGCCGATTTTGGCTAAAATTCCGCTCCGCCGCCTCTTTACAACAGTGTTTATACGCGGAACTTGATATTGCTTTTTACAATTTGGGTTGCCTTTGAATCACATATTTTAGTGAAACATTGTTTATAGAGTGAAATATTATTGTCATACATAATTCAATCTTTGAAACAACAGAAACTAACACATAATAACGATAATCAAATTTGTGTTTGAAGTTCGAAAGTAGTTGCGTTATTTCCGGTTTCAACTAGTTCGAAAATAGAACGTCCTTGAGCGCAATAAAATCACGCGTAGAACTCCATCCGAACCCACAGTCACTTGGGGGCTGAAAATCAATAAATACTAATTTTCAATAAAAATCATCCGCTATACGTATATAAATAAATAAGTTGTGAAACATGGCACCTAGTAAATCGACACACTGTCGTTTTCAAATGTCGATTTCTTACCTTAAAATGCGAAACAAAAAGTGCAGAGGGGGTCAGGTGTTATGTTAATAACCATTGTTCATAATCGCTAACTTGGTTTTATTCAAAACTGCACAAATCGCGAGTTTTCTGGTGATATCCGACAATTTCATGATCGAAAATGGCCAGCAGCCAGAATCAAGGGGGATTCGCACAGAGTTCTGGGTAAATCAAGTGCGCATACTCATTTTCAGCCAATCAGGCGTGCCGTAACAGCGAGTATTTTGATGAATATTTTTGGTAAAAAGTTGTATTTTATATTTCTTGTTGAAAACCGCAAGTGTGATTGCTTTGATACTATGCATATTGGTACATCAGAGTGTTATCTTCAATTATCTAATTTTGATGAATTCTCGTTGAAAACAGCAATTCTGATTGATATCTTTAATTGAAATGTGCATTGCTAACAGTGTAGCTATGTCAGCCGAGAGGCTGCTTGTTGTATTTTTAAAACATTTCTACCTGCGGCCCTGGAAAATTGGGGAATATTCATGAAAACATGTAGTTGTATTTTTTTGTAAAATCTATTTATGTATACAGGAGACATTAAACATAACGTATCATTTCATTGAACAAATTTGCATGAGTGATATTTTAATTAAATATTCATTAATCCTTTCACCACCACTCAAACAATAGTCAGCAAGTTGGGTACACTTCCAGGAATATTATGAAGTGTTCAAGGTGTAACTTGCCCCTGACTCTTTAAGTTTCGTTTTGTGGGTGCAACTGAACTGCACAGCCAGAAAATTTGATATACAGTACAATTGAGAACCTGTTGTATTCATCACAAATCAGGCGAAGTATGGGGAAATTTTGTTAACACATGAAACTTGCAAAACTAGGCTTTTGAATAGGACACCCCTGGTTCTGTGATTAGTACATTGACAAAATAAAATTCATAATCTAGGACTAGGTTTTTCATTCATCTGTGAAAAGTCAACAAATATCAACACAAACTATGTTAGCAAAATTTATTTAATACAAAATATAAAAGCAAATTATTGCAAAAAGATTTATTTAAACAATATATATAGGACAGATATCTGTCAGACTTTTCCCAGAGTACCTCTGCCTCCAACTGACTGCCAGTTCGTGTTATACTTATTTTGGCATAAAAACCGATAATTAGCCAGGTAGTTCGAAACTTTATATTATCTACAACAACATCAGTTATAATTATTGGCTTTTAAAAGAGGGTGTACATATGTTGTCAATTCTTGGTCTAAATAACCCAGTTCTGCAAAATCAAAATCTACAGACTTGAGCATCAAACAAGTTGTTCGGATCTGGTCTTAACCGTACTGGTATTGTGTCACCAGTATCAATTTTCCTATAACCCAGGAATACTCTGAAACCATGACTTTAAATAACAGTGCATGTATTGTTGGGCCCTGGTTATCATCTGATAACGTCAAATCAGAAAAGTCGTTGAATAGAGACTCTGGAGTGATTGTAATCTGAAGATACATTGCTAAGAGAACGACTCCAGGTCAGAAACTTCACCTGTGAAGTCCCACTTTCAAAGAAGTACATATTCTTTATTATCAATAAAAACCAGACAGTGTTCAAAGCAGTTTATCTTCATGTAATTTGACAATAACAATCTGTGATCTGACGTTTGTATCACTCCGTCCGTTTGCATAATTATCGTTATCTGTTGTAAATTTTTTTTTGTTAGGTTCAATTTGATGACTTTGCAACATGAGATTGTCCATGTAATACTCTCATTGACTTCCAGTACTGTTACGGCAAATTCTGTAAATTCCTATAATAATAATAAAAAAAAATCACTGTTAATTTATTCAAAGATGGGGTGTTAATTGTTGGATTGGGAGGGCATCCATTTCCAAGGTCAATCTATAAAATTGCCCTAGCATATCTGGGAGGAATAATTTCCTTTGTTTTTGGTGCTAGATGTACATTTTATAAAAATTTAATGAAGTAGATCAACACCCTTTAATTGTGTCTAATACCCGGTAGTAAATCCTGTTTTACTGTCAAGGTCTGAATGATTCACACAATGCAAATTACTGACCAAGATATGTATTTACAATTTATTGTCAATAAAGTTCTTGTTGATAGGTTGCCCAGAGTCAGATTAAATGCTGCATTTTGAGGTAACACTATGTATTGAGTTAAGAAATCAATATACTGGTAAATTATTTTGTACTTTAACAACTATGAAGAACACAGTGCTATCGATACTTTAACAACATTTTGGATTGTGCCCAGAGTTCGAGTATGGATTAACGTAAAGCGACTGTGCTGTCTAGAGGACACGCCTTGAAGTATGCACATACCGTAATAAACTTATAATACATCATCCAGAGTCTGCAATGCTCAGAATCAAGTAAATTGGCAATATTTATTGTTTTCAGGTTACAACTTTTATTTTTACATATTTAAACATGGTAGGCTATAGTTTACCTGTGCAACACTGCAAAATTGCAGCTAAATAGTAACTTATGGTGATACAATGACAGATTTATAATAATAGAATCTAAATCTAAGCTTATTGTTCTTTATGTCAAGTTGAGTCATTATTAAACTGAAAGGATACTCTCCAGCATAATGCATGTCACGGTGAGAGGAATCATTATCATATGGATTTAAGATGTTCCTGGTCTTCATATCAAACACTAGATGATATTTGAATGTGTTCACAGTTTTCCTAAAATCAGCTATGTAGGTGTCGGGATAGCCACATTTCAATTCAGATAGGATTCTATCCTTGGAATAGCCTAGAAAATAAATAGAAGATGTTAAATTAAAACATAACAGTTAATTTTCAACTGTTTAGTTCAAAACTGCAACAATTTCATAAACTGATACAACTATGATCATACAGCTTTCAGTTATAGCTTGTCACAACACATGCATCTGCCTTATAAACTCTGTAGTTGGACTATGCCAAAATGCATTCTATTTCACTAGATATAAAAATTAATTCAATACATTACCCAGCTCAACCTAAAACATTTAGTTTTTTACAGTTTGTCTTATAAATGTTCTCATCTTTAATTATAATTCAATCGCTCGTTTTATGCTAGTCCCAGGAATTGATGGTTGACAATATACAGATGTTTACAAACTTGGTAAATTGAAAGATTGAAACATTTCTGTAAATTTTCAGATGCCACTAAACGAGCTAAGTACCTTAATTGGAAAGAACACATAGAACAAATTTGTGAAACTATATCACCTAAAATTGGTATTTTGTATAAAATTCATCATTTTGTCCCACGATCTATTCTTATCCTGCTTTACAATTCTCTTTTTACAACATACTACTTACTGTATTGAAATATGGGGTAACACCTACAAAACCTTTTTCGACAAAATTCTACTACTCCAGATAACGTTTTAAGATTTTCGTGCCCCCACTGCCCTCCTGTTTAAAAAACTAAATATTTTAGATATCTACCGGTATAAACTCAGTAAGTTACATACCTGTCTGTTTTTTATCTTAATAACAATTTGTTTGCCCATAATGTTGACCACTACTTGAAACCTTTTTCACTATGCAACTTGTCAAGCTACTAGTTCCAATTATTATATTCCAAGAATGAATATTACTACTAATCAACACAGTATCACCTATATAGCAGCAAACAACTGGAACTCACTTCCTGATTCTATAAAAAATATTAAAAGCAGATACATATTTAAAAATACGTTAAAACTGTATCTCATGAATGTGTCATGTTCTTTTTACAAGTCAGTATACAAGTATTTTCATTTATCTTTAATTAAGTTAAATGTGCTATGAATTTAATTCATAACATCAGTATTATGGGGCCACAGACTAGACTAGTTTGTATGAACTATATCTGTGGCCCTCACTAGAATTACTATTATTATTGTGTATATTATTTATTGTATATTTTCTGGTGAAATAAAAAACAACAATCATGCATAAAATTTACCTATCTGTTGGTATGTCAATCACTATCTCTGTGGCACTACCACAAGATCCTTTATGTAGAATAACGTATGCATCTAGTGAAAGTTATTTTTCTTGCAGTCCAACTGGCCTAGCAGCGCCAAGTAATTCACCAAATAGATTTTTAATTCCCATAACAGATCTGAAAACAATATATTTGATATCAGGTTATATGTGAACACTGAACTATCTGTTTATGTTCACAAAATAATCAATGAAGTGGAAAGGGACATGGTCAATTTATTTGCCATGAATCTGTATACCAGACTGTGCCATTACGAAATGGGTGGGGCGGTGTTCGGTGTGGGTCTGATTGTTCAAAAAGGGAGAATATTTTTATTGAGACTAACTAAGATTAACAAAAGTGTAATGTATTGAGTTAGCATTACCGAGCCATTTACAGCTCAAATTCATTTCATTGTTTAGAAATCCCAAACAGTCGATTGTGTCATTTGTTGCCGGCCTGGGACTGGGAGCTGAACATTGTGAATATGGGAATACGTTGGTAAGAAATGTTACGTAATAGGCTGTTGTGTGGTGTAC
The DNA here is from genome assembly GCF_978046115.1 of Saccoglossus kowalevskii. Classification (NCBI taxonomy): domain Eukaryota; kingdom Metazoa; phylum Hemichordata; class Enteropneusta; family Harrimaniidae; genus Saccoglossus; species Saccoglossus kowalevskii. The sequence continues at coordinate 17,694,959 of NC_140645.1, forward strand.
AACATAAACTAGACTTCAAAAAGGCCATGGCGATTGCTACAAAGGATGCCTGAGAAGTACAGTCTGTAAAAGGCACAGTAATGTGAAAGAAAGTAAATAAAATTCAGAATGCCAAACATGTACCCAAGCATGAGAAATACGCACAGCAATCTCAAGATGACAATGTGAGTGGAAAACCTTGTTGTCGTTGTACAAGCAAGTTTCACTCACTGGACAACTGCCGTTTCAAAGAATCTGAGTGTTTTGAATGTCAAGGTAAAGGACACATAGCAAAGGTTTGTAAACATAAGAAGCTGTCTGCAGCAAAAAAAATTAGAGAAGTAAACAGAAGCTTGCTACAAATATTGTCCAAAGTGACACAGAAGATGATTAATAGACTTATACAATGTTCAATGTAAAAGCAGTAAATGGCAAAGCGGATCCCTTAGTGGCTGATTTTGAAGTAAAAGGTAAAATGAAAATGCAAATTGACACTGGGCGTTGGTCTCTTTAATAATACTGACATGTATAAGAGAGAGCTATCCAAGAATACTAGTTTTAAGAAATCCACCTCTACACTACGCAAATATACCGGTGAACAAATTAAAGTCATCGGAACTGTAGATGTTGACGTTGAATATGATAATCAGCATGGAACAGAACCAATGATAGTGGAAGGAAATGGTCTTAGTCCTCTTAGTCGTGATTGGCTTAAAGTATTCAAATTAAAGTGGGCTAGAATTTGCCATGTTGGAGTGACAGCACCCAATGAGCCATTACTAGATCAGTATGCTGGGGTATTTAAGGGTGGATTAGGCACAGTGAAAAATGTGGCAGCACAACCAAAATTCTACAAACCTAGAAGGAATAATTGAACCAGTTGAGTTTTCAGACTGTGGTACTCCCATCGTTCCTGTGCCTAAAAGCAGATATATGTATATGCGGTGACTATAAGGAAACCATAAATGGTGTAACCAAGCTTGATTCCACGAATTGAAGATCTATATGCATCATTAAGCGAAGGTAACACATTACAAAGATTGATTTAAATAACGCATACTTACAATTACCGCTTGATGAGGAGTAAAAAGTATACACTACTATAAATAAATAGGGGACTTTTTAGATATAACCGTCTACCGTTAGCCGGTATTCCACATGTGTAAGTGTGTATGTAGATGATGATTATCACTGGAGAGTCTGAAACTGAACACATAGAGAACTCAGGAAACCATGCTAGGAGAAGTAAGTGTATATTTCAAGCCGATGAAGTGGAATATCTAGGATATCGTATTGATGCAGAAGGATTGCATCCTGCTGAAAGCAAAATGGAAGCAAACAATTAAGGCTGAGCTGAGGTCGTATCTTGGACTTTTAAATTACTACAAGCGATTCTTACAAAATCTGTCAACTGAATTAGCCCCCCCCCCCTGGTTGAGTACCAATCACAAGAATCTGGTACGCCAGCCACAGCAGCCACAGTTGCACCGTCACAATGAAAACTGTTAAAGGAGTAGTCTGAAGGATTAGGCCCAAATGTTGTGACCAAAAGTTTTAAGTGTCTGTGACGCAAATACTGAGTGAGTGGGACAAGGTTACTAGAACAAGTCACAGAAAAGGCGGGTGACCATGCACTGGCTGGCTGTCGGGCAAGCATATTACAATAAACCCAAAGGGGGCACAACTCTGACTGTGGTAAAGCTGAATCTGGAATACCATTTACGTGATAATGTCACTGTTTAGATTTAGACCACTGCACATGAATAAGTATGCCCGAGGCACAAGTCAGATCTACACAAGGGTGAAAGGGGAAAGTAGTATATAGTCTAGACTGGAGAGTCGGTCATGCTTTGGATGGTGTGGGTTGTCTTTAGCCTGGTGAAATGATTGAATGGAGCGAATTCTTAAACATGGATGACAGATGTGCTTTTCCAGCTCACCAACGTAATTCTTGTGATCTTTGACCATTGAACACTTGTCTTCCTGATAAGCAGCATCATATCGGTCTGTGGCAGATTTGGGTTTCTTTGTGAGCTTGCTATGTAAACATCTTGCCCTTTCTTTTTCAATAGCAAGCAAAACTTCAGCATGGAATTGGCGAATTTCACCCCAGGCAAAGGTTTCAGAAAGGTGTAAAAGTTCCATCAAGTGCTCTGTGCGTGCTTGTTTATGTTTCTTATTTTCGATGTAGCTGATTATATATATACAATTCACCTCTTTTTAAGGCTGCCAGGCTGAGTTGTGCGTAAGGAATTTCATCTAACAGCTTACCTGGGGTTTGTTTGGTGGCAGACTCATCTTGGCTGGATGTATTTGTTGTGCTGGAAGTGTCACTGCTGCTGTCTGATGATGAGTTATAATCTACTAATTTGAGCTGCTTTTTGCTTATGGAGTCGTCATATTCAGAACGAGTGGCTTTAGCTTGGATGGATTTGGCGGGAGCAGCAGTTGCTGTTAACGTTGATTTCAAATTGCATTTGTCGTTGTAATTCGATTTCCAGTTCTAGATTGTCATTTTCATGTCATTATAGAATCAAGCATTAGCTTCTGTTCGCGGCTGGTGGACTGCCAGACGTGTTTTTCGGTTTTCAGGGCCGACATTCGTGGAGTCGAATCACGAGATTCTGACGCCGCCATGTTGTTTCGTGGCCGAGCGGCCGGTCTTTTCAAAATCAAAGATAAAAGAACTTTCACTGTTGAGTCGACAAAATCTTCCCATCGGACCATTGTGTGAGCATATGAGAACTGAGCAGGTGGAACAACTACGCATAGAAAGGGCTGCCGTCGCCGTAAATGGACTTCTAGAACAGAAAAAATATAAAGCAGTCGAGAAAACAACACACACTACTATTATACAAATGTTCACCCCGCAACAAAGGTGGACATACAGTCACTAGACCCGAAGAGCTCATTGTCATCTGAGGTGTTATTAGTTTTACAAACAATGTAGCCATGTTGGACTAATGTGGAAGGCTGCAATTATGGTGTGTTTATTATAAGCATTGTATCTCGTATTGGTTGAAATTACTTGAACTAAAAAATGGCTGGTACCAGAGAGCATATTAAGTAATGCTTAAACGACTACACAAGACCGGCAGACTTACTTGGGGAAACCACATAAAAAAAAATTCCTGTTCAAATATGGTTTTGGAATTTGCTACATTCACACAGCAGCATGTTGTCAAAGCCTATGGCTCGGACTGGCTCGAGCCAGCAAAAATGGATGTGTATACACGTTCGGCTCAAGCCAAGTTCAGCTCTAATAAACCACAGTCCTTCAACACCTGGTTGGGAAAATTTTGGTAAATAATGTACCGCCTCTCGCGTTGTAGCAACAAATTAAAACAAAGTGTATACACATGCACAGATGTGAATCAAGTAGGCTCCTGTATGCTAATTTTATGCTAATTGTATGTTTATAGCAAAGTAGGCTTGCGTTCACATGGATTAACGAATAAACAAACGCCAAACACACATTGAGGCAAATAAAGTATTAGCATTTCCCAACCGGGTGTTGAGGGACTGTGAATAAACCCTCAGGGTTGAGCTCCGATAGGGTTGAGCCCCGACATTTATGGTTGAGACAACATCGTTCATAACTTCCGCAATTGCAAACGAAATTTCTTTGACGAAGAGGTACTCGCCCTAAAAACTTATTGGCAGAGTAAAGAAATACTGCGATAGATTGACAACGTACGAAATTATGCGACAAAAACTTGAAAAAAATACTGAACAGATCCAATGAAAATTTAAGAAACTATTTAAAGACACCAAAGATAAAAATCATTGAAGCAGTCCCGGTAAGGTGACGTGTTCCTAGTAGGTTTAGATTGACAACTGTAACACATATCACAACAGTTGAACAATAACAATGGGCTGTAACACATTTTAGCTGTCATGTTTCCTGTTTATTCGAGATACTAGTACCTAAATCATAACACCAGTTCATTGTCTTTTCTACCTCCATGCTCAAACTCGATCGTTACTGTTCCTATTTTTTTTTCTCCCAGCTCAACAGAATCGTGCCATGTAAAGACACAACACAAGCCCGACACCAACATCGTTTTCAGCCATGTTTTTTTTCATACTAATTATTTGAGGGCACTGTTTCATTTGGCTCTGATCGAACTGAATCGAACTATGGCAGATCTGTATCAGACTGTATGAACGCATTCATGCAGACTATGGGTAGAAAGTGTATCAGTGCTATGTGTACTGTTTTTGGTTCGAGCCAGTTGATATGGCGGTCCTGAACTCAATGCAGGGGCCATATTCCTTGGGCTTGTTCGTCCAATAGGTGCACTCATAGTCATAGCCATGGCGAGTGGGTCCAGGAGGACCCTTGCCTGACATTGGCAATTGCCGACCACCAGGGCAAGGAACCCATTGCTTGGTCCGAGAGAGTTACTTGCATGTTCAATTCCAATTGCAACAAAGTGTGCTGTACCGGGTGGCTGCGTAACATGGCTTGGGGAGCTACCTGCGAACTGAGGTCATCATTCCGATGATCAGCATTGGTTCTCAGAGGGACACAGAGGGAATGCTGACTATTCGCTCAGATAGGTCATTTAGTGCTAGTGCTGTGATGGCCGTACCAAGCCAATCTCCATGTCGAACCCCATGCCCAGGAACACCAACTGTTGTATTGGCCGAGGATGGGACTTTGCTTGATTTACTAGGAAGCCCAACTGGTGTAGTAAATCCTTACTGTTTGGTTAACAACCCCTTGTTTGGGTTGTGTAGCAACCAGTCATCTAGGTGCGGTGGATGTGTGCCAATGCCCAGCACAGCAGTAGCACCATCTGTTTCCACCCTCAGGTGAACACATATTGCGCCATGCAAAACCCGAAAGGGAGCACCCTGTACTCGACTACTTGGCCGAAATGGACGATTCAAGGGAGTCAATGGGTGTATCGGTATGTACGGGTAAGCATCGCTCAAGTCTAGCGAGGCTAACTAGTAGAAACAGAGAACAGAGAGTAAAACGGTGCCCGGTGTTTCCAGGAAGCACATACTGATTTAGTCTGCTTAAGTTCAGAACTGGGCACAGTCACCTGTAGTCTTTGGAACCATCAACACTTGCGAGTAGAAGCCTGGACTTAATAACGGGTCATCTATCCTGTGTAGAGCGCCCTGTAAGCAAACTGTCTACCTCCTGTTGAATTGCTTCCGTTTTGCAGGGATCCCATGGTAGCGCCCCGAACGGGGGGCTGTTAACAAGGAGGTGGAGATTGCAGCGGGATTTTGTAACCGTGTATCACCACCTGGCAAGTCCAGGCGTCAGTTACGCACTGCTTCCGATCCGGAATACACTGGCATAATCTGTGCGACAGAGATATGCAGGTTCAGCGGTTGTACATCAAGGGTGATCTCTTCTCCACGAGGTGAGACCCCGCGAGGCTTGTAGTCGATAGGTTCAGACTCTGCCTCCCGTCGCACATATGCCCATCCCCCTCGCCGCAAGTGGAAGCATCAAACTTGCTTCTCCTGAAAGCTGGGTATGTGACCACCTGAGGAAGAGGGGAGACCACCACCTGGTCCCAAATTCCTGGGGGCACGCCGCCACTCTTTCCACCACCAGAAGAACCAGGATGCTTGCCTCTTGGCTACTTCTGGCCACCTTATCTTTGCTCTGTCAGTGTCTTCTGTATCATCAGGTATCACATGGAGGATTGTGGCTGCATTTGATTTGAATGCTAGTATAGATGCAATTCCTGGTGATGATAAGGTAATCTCCTCTAAACTGCTCTACTACTTTTGGTATTAGCTGTCTCTTTGAAAGGATATTTCCACCTTCTTTCACATGTCTAGTAAATATGTCGATAGAGTTAAATATACATTGTATTAGTTTCATTTTCAGCCAAATATCTGACAACATATTCAAAAGCAGTATCTCTATCAGTGCTGGAAGTGTTGGTACTCTTTTACGCTGCTGTCTGTATTGACTTTGAAGACATGAATGTTGCTTTACAGTCTACGTGATATCTCACATCTGCTGCATGTAAATCAGAGAGAACTTCTCTCATTCTCACCATTACCTCTTCAGATTGACTATCCTTTCTTTTTCCACAAACTCTAATGATTGCCTCTATTAGGCCTGTGTTTCTAAAGGTTTTTCCTTGCCTGCAGATATACGCAGGATGCCATTTGTCTTGGTGCTTTGAATCTCTTACAACAGCACATGTTTCCCCACAGAAGAGACAATACTCTGATCGTCTTGCTATTTGGGGTTTTCTTGTGAGATCTTCAACACCGGGACTTGCTGACAATCTACTTTTGTTCTGCACAGCCTTTTAGATTGTCTTTATGTGACAGTACCTATCAACACACTGCTGAGCAGCAACAATTTGTATATCATTGTTCTCCTGCTGCTGCTTCAGCTCAATGTGAAGTCCATCTCCATACTGTTGGCTTGCTCTGATTATCCTTTCTACAGAAGCTTGTGACAGCAGATCTCTCTCAAGCAGTATATATATATTTACATTATTACTAATGCATTGCAATACAACTAATTAAAATTGAAAGAAATTGAAATATAAAATATTCCGTCAGTAACACTTCTCAAGGGCGTATTTCACGGTCAGTGTTATTTACGAAAATATTCGTTTATAATTTTTATAAATTGGCTTGGCAATTCCCATCCCATTTAGATATAATGTGTACATATTTTAATAAATAAAATTAAAGATACACTAACAAAAATGAAATATTAATTATTTTTATATATATCCTGCACAAAAGTAATCCAAATTTTCTTTGCTAGAATGATGTGGAACTTCATATGGGAATATTGATAAAGTTCACAACTGGCGATTTAGCAATATTAGAGATTGTCAACTTTCTGTGAATTTGATTATCTAACGTTTTTAGGTTCATGCACAGCAAGTTAGAGTATGTACCTAAGCGGCCATCCCCCAGCAAATAATTAAGCCAAGGCGTTTTCGATATGGAAATCACGAAACTCTCCCTTTTTGCACAATCTGGAAAATTCAAATTACTAAATGAAGTACAGGACGACGAAGCTGACATATCCAAGAACCAACACATACCAAAAATCTCAAGAGTGAATATTCGTGGTGTATTTTAAGTCTAATCAGACCGGAAGCGGGAATTTGTTAGTACTCTAAATATCCAAACATATTTTAGTATATACTGTGGCCCATATATACAATTGGTCGCTACAAGAAAGTCAGTCGGTTACTTGAAAATTGCTCCGCTACATGAAATTTGGTCGGCTACTTGAAAATTGATCGGTTACTTGAAAACTGCTCCGCTACATGAAAATCGCGCCGTTACATAAAAATTGCCCCACTACTTGAACAAAAATCGGTCGGCCACTTGAAAATCGCACCGCTATATGAAAATTGCTCACTATCTTGAAAATCGCGTCGTATACCATGGTATACCATTGTTTTGAGTATGCTTACGAAGTCGGGTAAACCACGTATTCATCTGTTTGTTAAATAAAATAAAGTCAACCAACGTGCTTACTTGAAACATAATATTTGCATGTGTTGAATGTTTTGGCATGCTGACTGTAGGCTTTGAATGTAAACAGATTACAGTGCGCCATTCTAACCCTATCCCGAGAACCCTATACAACCACAAATTGTTACGACTCGTTACCAAAATCTATTGTACCGTGTATCACGTTTACATCACTACAAATCAGTTTCCATGCTTTACTACTACTAAGTTTGGCTTTTATTCACCTATAAAACGAACGTCTTCATGTTGTCAACATAAATCTGAGGATGGGCGAAGGAGATAGCTGATACAGGTTACAGAAAAAAAAAATCTGTCAGCCTTCGCCGCCCACAGCATCGATATGATTTTATATTACATAGAAATGAACACTAAATGCAGCTATCCCGGCCAGAAATCGAATCATCAATCTTCATGAGTGATGTAACTGGTATTTGCTCAGTTGTCAGTAAGTGAATGTTGTCAAGTTCGAGAGTGGGTTTTAACGTACAGCGACGTGAACATTATTGCTACAATTTTGGGCTTAAACATGTTCTATATTCACCCAAAACAACAACGAACCTGAAACAAAAGTAACCGTCCGATCTAAACGACCTGCGTCAATGAAAATCAAGTTTTATCTCCCTTGCGTTTCTGATCGAGAGAAGGTCGGGGCAATCTACCATGATTATTTGCTTATCATTGCTCATTATCCCTCCGGCGATGAAAACGGTGATAATAACCAAGGGATGAGAGCCTTTTTACCTCGGCGATAGTGACCCAATAGATTATGGGACACGCAGTGATCAATGAGGCCTCAAATGACACACACCATTATGAATTTAGGACGTGAATTCAATTTTATTACAGACTCCCGGAGAACAAACGTTCGTGATGTAATTCTCTCTGGTGAGAGAATAGTCAAGGATGAATAAACATGGCGATAATAATGCAACATTTTATTTCTCGTCTTTGCTAGTTTTCGGGCCCAGGAGGTTTTATAAACTTATGGCAATGAAATATATATGTCCACCTACCTACCTACCTACATACTTACCTACCTATTGAATTCTTTCGTTGAAAATATGTTTAGACAGAAAATTGGGAAACTTTCTTGTATGAGACATACTTAAATGTTTTGTAAATGTAAAGTTATACCAAAAATATTGCATAGTGACACTATTTGTATTACTTGATTAAAGAATCCAGTGGAACAAATATTAGTGCTGCAATTCACTCTGGTGGGGGAATGTGTGACATAGGTCAAAATCGTTTTTAAACGTGAATTTCACGACGAACGTTCTGAAACGAATCAATGTTGGCGATCCGCTCCGCTGGGATTGCCCTCATAATCACTTTTGTAAGTGTGTGTGTGTGGGTGTGGGTGTTGGTGTAGACGTAGAAGTAGAGCCAGTAGACCAGACATACACAAACAAAGTGGAGCCCTTTGTACAAGTGGAGCCCCAAATTGGTGGCTCCACAATGTTTCATAATTTATATTAATATTTAATCGAATTTAAGTCAGGTTTGCGAAGCTTAGGTTTAGTATCGGGGAAGGTATGGTTCACGTTATATTAATATTAATATAATTATACCATACCTTACCCCGATACTAAACCTAAGCTTCGCAAACATTTCTATGTTCAGTCACGGGATATTCAACTCTAGTTTAAGGTAGCGAGACTATTATTTGTGTTGAAAATTATGATTTTCACATTTATTTATTAATTGATGAAATGCACCATAAACTTTCATATGATAAAGTCAATATAACATAGAATGTCATGTAAGTTGGTTAAAATGTAGATTTTCTGAAGGGAAGCAAGGCAGCCTCAGTAGTGTTTTCCAAAATCAACAACACAGGTTTAATCTGTGTGCCTATAAGTTTCAAAGATAAACTCAAGACAAAGCAATGTTAGGATGTGTTATTAGTAGCTATCTGACACACAATGAGTGTTTCCAAACATTTGAGTGGTTTGTCTCCGCCCCTGTTTGTTTCACAGATTAGTCATTTGCATATAAATGTGTCAGACACAAGGTCACACAGCCACTGAAAAAAATCATTGATTTTGGTGTTTTCATATGCCGAATTTATCCAATTATAGCTATCCCATTCCTTTATTTTTTTGGTTTCCAATAGCCTTACACATTTGGATGTCCCTACACATGGTAAAACAGACCTTGATGGGAAAACAAATTGATTGTGCCGATAAACAAGCTTGAAAATCTTTGCTGTTACTTCATGGACGTTTTCTAGGAGTTTATGTTTTTCAAAATACAAGGTCTTTAACAAAAAATAACGTATACTTATTGTCGTCGGATTAACACCAAATTTTCACAGATTTAAGGTAACAATGAGAGGAACTTGAATATGTCCAGACAAACTATTTCATCGATTATTTACCAACGAGTTGTGGTTTGAGTTGGGGGCAATGCGACTAAAACAGTAATTGAAATTCAGGACACTATTTTTTTAAAACGCGTTGCTTGAATAAAACTAACCAGACACATTAAATTTACCAGACTATTGAACAACTAGGAAAAGTGAAAAAATACTTCTTATCGCCAGCATAAATGCGTATTTTTTTTTACAGAAAAAGTAATTTTTCACCTTTGATTGAGTAACGTGTCGTAGAATGCAGATACGAGCATGCAAAATACACTTGTGAAAAGCTTGAAGTCTGGCGATTCTAAAAATATATACTTTCCCGGGTCTATTTGTAGTCATTTAGTCACAATTAGAAGATGAAAACAAGTATGCAAATAATAATCCCGCTACCTTAATTAAACTTGATTAAAGTGCAATTCTCCATTGTATTGCATTGTAATTGAGTTTAATTAAACTCCAATTAAAACGCAACCCTATATAGGAACGCGTTTTAAACGAGTTCATATCGCAACTATATAAAAAGTTAATTCAACTATATTAAAAGTTAATTCAATGGTGGCTCCACAATTCATGGGACACCTGTATGTGGGTGTGGTCGGGTGTGTGTGTGTGTATGATTTCCAGTGTTTTCACATAATATTTCTTCTGTGATTTTCTGGCTTGGCCGATTTCGCTCTATTTTCATTAAAGAGCAAATTGACCTGAAAGTTGGGGTAACTTTTCACCAGCAACGGCTTTTAACCAAATTTATTACCTCCTACCAGTTTTGTAATAGCAGGGTTCAAATGATCTTGCTTTTTATTTTGGCTATTTTGCGCACTGGTAAGATATCAACGTAATCCCAACGCAACTTTGAACTTTGAATGAACTGTAAATGCTGCCTTCATTCTAGAAAATACTATCGCAAAACGATTGGAAATAATAAATGTAACAGCAGAATACGTCCTAGTAATAAACTAAGTGACTTCTAAAGACTGAATGGGTTTTTGCAAACTTCGTATAAACTGATGTTAGCCATATGCTCATGTCATACCATGGCAACAGCCAAAAACATTTTGCTTGTTTTTTGAGCGGAGCGGATCGTCAACCAGCCTACCGGCTAGTATTGACTATGTCCCAGACTATTTACTAGTACTTATTTACTTGTCAGTGTCTGACTGTTGAATACAGCCCAGAACACATCAGAATAGTAAAAACAAGCAGCCTATCGGCTGAAATAGCTCCGCTGTTAGCAATGCACATGGCAATTAAAGAACAGAAGATATCATTAGAAAATGAACAAATCTGAAAGAGGTCCACATGTAGTACCTATATGTATAATATATCAAAGCAATTGGACTTGCGGTTTTCAACAAGAAGTCGAAAATATCACTTTTTACCAAAAATTACAAAAATATTCATCAAAATTAGAGAATTAAAGATATCATCATGAAATGAACAAATCTGAGAGAGGTCCACATGTAGTACCTATATATGTAATATCAAAGCAATTGGACTTGCGGTTTTCAACAAGAAGTCGAAAATATCACTTTTTACCAAAAATTACGAAAATATTCACCGAAATTAGAGAATTAAAGATATCATTACAAAATGAACAAATCTGAGAGAGGTCCACATGTAGTACCTATATATGTAATATCAAAGCAATTGGACTTGCGGTTTTCAACAAGAAGTCGAAAATATCACTTTTTACCAAAAATTACAAAAATATTCACCAAAATTAGAGAATTAAAGATATCATTACAAAATGAACAAATCTGAGAGAGGTCCACATGCAGTACCTATATATGTAATATCAAAGCAATTGGACTTGCGGTTTTCAACAAGAGGTCGAAAATATCACTTTTTACTAAAAATGACAAAAATATTCACCAAAATTAGAGAATTGAAGATATCATTACAAAATGAACAAATTGTCGGAGAAAGTTACTCCGGGTTATATGAAATTCAAGGACAAGCGACTCCACATCCGTTTCATGTAGTACCAGCTGTGATATTAATAGTTTATATATCAGCCTTTTATATTAGCCAGCCGGATTCTTAAAGTAAATCCTCTTGTTAATTACGTGTGTTTAATTAGTCTTGTTACCATGGTATTTATAGAGCCAATCACGACATAGTATTTTCATAGACATGGCCAATCACTGATCGTAAGTTTGTCCTTCAAGCTTTCCCGCCTTTTTTCACTCTGTTTTTGTGGGCTATGTTTCCTATGACGTTCGATTTAAGGGTATATAAGAATGAAACACACGCTTCTCGATATGTATTTCTTCAGTTTGTAACTCGTTACTATGTTCCAGCATTCGCTGTTGAATAAACCATTAGTTTATTAGTTTCTTAAACGAATTGCTGTCTCCGTGTCTGACATTTGTATACCCCCGCTCAAGGAGTCCGGTTTTTAACTGCATTCCCCCACATTTCTGGTTGCCGAGACCAGGATATCACCGAGAAAATGCCAGACACACAAGCTGAAGAAAGCATCACCAGGCTGAAGTTGACTCGCCGTGGTCAACGAGCGCACATGACGAAACTTTTCACCCGAGCTGAGGAAGTCATCGACAAATACTCCGAAGAAGCTGACAAAACAACAGCATACAACTTACTCGTGGCACTCAACAAGCAGCTCTCTGATAAGTATCACGCACACAACGCAACTGAAGAGAAGATACTCAACCTCACCGACGAGGCAAACTACGATACAGTGAGTGAAGCGTCATGCGATTACCAGTCCGAGATCTACGAAAGAAATCATCGGATCACCACTTTCATAGAAAACCATCGTCCCAACACCGGTAGCAACAATGGAGCATCCGGTATCGATCATACACCCCGTGGGAGATCTAAGAATACGATTGCTTTGCCGAAGTTACAACTACAAACATTTGATGGTAACACGCTAGAATGGGTGAGTTTCTTTGACTTGTTTAAATCGTCCATTCACGAAGACACCAGTCTCGACAATATTCAAAAGTTCACATATCTACGAAGTTTGTTAACTGGCAAGGCAAGTCATACTATATCGGGTTTAGCCCTCACCGAGGCCAACTATAAACATGCCGTGGACTTACTGGTCGCTAGATATGGACAAAAACATTTATTGATCGACGCCCATATGACCGCATTGTGGCAGTTGCGACAACCGTGCAACGATATCATTAGTTTGAGACATTTCTACGATTCTATTGAGAGTAATGTTCGAGGCCTTCAATCATTGGGTAAGAATGAATCCACATATGGGGAACTACTCGTACCGATGATAAGGGATAAGTTGCCTGCAAACATCCGTCAACAAATAGCTCGGGATCGTGGGGATGTTGCGTGGAATTTACCCGATTTGCGTAAAGCTATACTACGAGAGATAAACGTTCTTCAAGCCGGATGTTCACTGGAAGAACTATCTATAGTGAATGCGCCGAATCCACCAGAGATCACAGCCGCTTTTCACACTCACGTCTCAACGGGCCAAACATCGAAATCACAACAAGAGCCACGACATACACGAAAAGTTTGCCCATTCTGCAAAGGTGCACATCACGCCGCTGAATGTCGAGTCATCAACGATACGCGTCAACGCTTGGACATTATTCGCAAAAACAGACAATGTTTTAACTGTTTTGGAAAACACAGGGTAGCTGACTGCAAATCTCGATACACTTGTCGAATTTGCAAAAGAAAACACGACACGAGTCTTCATTTTGAAGAATCCGCGTCAACTTCGAGTCCCGCTCCGAGTCAAACAAAGAAATCACAAACCGCGGATGCCACCACGGAAGTTATTACTGTGAATTTTACCAAAGTGTCGCCACTTCCGGATAAGAACTATTTCAATAATGACCGTTGTCAAGACCAATATCCGGACACTTTAGCAACTAAACCTAAGAATGCGGGGCCGGTTTTATTGAAAACTGCCATAGTTCCTATTTCTGTGAGGAACGACCAACCCATTAATGCTGTCGTAATGTTCGACGGGGGAGCCAATGCTACGTTCATTTCTGCGAAATTCGCTCGTGAACTTTCTGTCACAGTTACTAAGAAGGAAAATATTAACCTTGCGACATTTGGTGACAATGCTACTGAACAAAGAGAAGTAGAATACACGGACATTATCGCCCACGAATTGGATGGTAATATGTCTACTATCAATGCCATGATTGCTCCTGTCATCACAACCAGAGTCGCGGATCAAATATCTGCGAAAGTACGCAATGCTGAACACTTGCAGGGTTTAAAGTTAGCCCACCCGATGACAACCACACGTCGTATGGATATCGACTTACTCATTGGATCCGACCAATACTGGAATTACGTAGGGGATCACACCGTGCGTGGTCAACTTGGACCTATAGCCGTCTCATCGAAATTCGGATATTTGCTCTCTGGACCAATCGGACAATATAGAAACAACCCCGACTTCAAAGTCAACATGATGCACGCCGAGGCGACACCAACCGAAACGGAACCTCCGATCCATAACCTATGGGATTTAGAAGCCATTGGATTCACTAATCCAGAAATCGACGAAACGCAGTTGACATTCGAGTCTTACTGTAAAACACATTTAAAAGTCGAAAATGGAAAATATACCGCAAAGTTACCGTGGAAGGAAGACCACGAATCTTTACCCACTAACTTGAATATTACTGTTAAGCGGACACGTGCTATGATCCGCCGACTCGCGCCGGATGTTATTAAGAAATACGATGACATTTTAACAGACCAAAGACGTCGTGATTTCATCGAAGAGGTCGATGAAGATGACCCGCTAATCGGACATTATATACCTCACCATGGTGTGAAGAAAGATTCCGTGACAACACCGATACGAGTTGTTTACGACTGTTCATGTAAACAAGGTGCAGACTACCCCAGTTTGAATGAATGTCTTCAAGCTGGACCATCGCTCATTAACGACTTGCCGGCCATTTTATTGAGGTTTCGTGGCAACCGGATTGCTTTAACAAGTGACATTGAAAAGGCCTTCTTAAACGTGAGGCTCGATATAGACGACAGGAAATTTACTAAGTTTTTATGGTTAACCGACGTTAATGACCCGAATTCCGATTTCAAAGTACATGTATATCGCTTCAAGATTGTACTATTTGGAGCCGTTTGCTCGCCTTTTATTCTTAATTCGGTAATTAAGACACATCTCGAGAACAATAACAATATACCTACCGCGCTGAACATGAGTAATAATATTTATGTTGATGATGTTATTGATGGCACTGACACAGAAGAAAGCGCAGTCACGTACTTCAAGGAAGCCAATAAGTTAATGGATTCCGGCGGTTTTAAATTACGTGCATGGTCCTCAAACAGTCAACAAATTATGGATCTCGCCGAAAAGGATAACATACATGAGCCATCTAAGAATGTATCTATTCTAGGAATACGGTGGAAAATCGACGGAGATGTGCTGACATACAATAAGGCGGTTAAACCAATATTAACAGAACTCGTCACAAAACGAGATGTGGTGAGCTACGCATCGTCACTATATGATCCAATAGGATATTCATCACCTGTGCTCATCAAAGCTAGGCTTTTTATACAGCTTTTATGGAAATTAGGTTTCTCCTGGGATGAGCCACTTACCACCGAACTTACCACACAATGGATCAAAATAGCAGAGAATATGAGAGAAACACGGAACATTACTGTGAAACGTCAATATTTCACAGAAAATGATCCACAATCTAAAGTTGATGTTCACGCCTTTGCCGACGCGAGCTCTGTGGGATATGGAGCGATTGTTTACATAACAAACCAGCGTGAAACTGCCTTTGTGACGGCGAAGACCCGCGTCGCCCCCATGACTGAAATCACACTTCCAAGATTGGAATTAATGGCCGCTTTAATTGCATCCAGACTTACTAAGTTTGTCATCACAGCACTGTCAGGCAAATTCAACATTAACAATTGTTACTTGTGGTCTGACAGCCAAATTGTACTTCATTGGTTAAACAGTGATAAGAAGTTACCTATATTCGTACGAAATCGTGTTAAGGAGATCAACGAATTCTCACATATCTACAAATATGTGCCGACATTGGATAACCCTGCTGACTTACTAACACGGGGAATTACATGTGCTGAATTGATCAACTCCAATATATGGTGGAATGGGCCATTATGGTTGAACACTCCTAATGAGTGGCCCACTTGTGAAATGTTCGATATCACAATATTACATGCAGTGCTCGAGAGAGAAAACCGTGACTTACTGAGTGATTCTGCGTTCACTGAAACCGAAACTAACATTTCCCGCCAACGAGAAATAGTTATGGATAATGACTATAATAAGGAAATCGAATCTCAAGAAATCGGTTTACACACAGTTATTGACATTTCCAGGTACAACTCAATCGACAAATTACTACGTGTAACCGCATACGTAATGCGATTCATTTCCCGCGTAAAGAAGGCTGACACAATTAACACTGGATTAATAACTGCCGATGAGTTAAAACGAGCCGAACACGTGTGGATTTTTAACGTTCAACAACAGGAATTCAGAGATACAATTCATGAATTGAAAACAAAACACACCAAACTAGGACCTATTGTACAACAACTCGGTCTATTTATAGACGAAGAAGACGTCCTTCGATGCGGAAGTCGGATCCATAACGCACCCATTGAATTTGTAACGAAATTTCCGACATTACTACCTTCTAATCACGAACTGACTAAGTTAATCGTTTTGAAGGCGCATTCATTGATTTTGCACGGAGGAGTCCAATCCACTGTGACTCAAATTCGCCAACAATACTGGATTCCGCGAATTCGACAAATTGTACGCAGTATTCTTCGTGGTTGTGTAACATGCCGACGAGTTGAAGGGAAAGCATACGCCAATCCTGTACAAGCTCCACTGCCAAGCTATCGTGTGAATAAATTGCCTGCTTTCACAATCACCGGCGTGGACTTTACTGTTTTTTTACTGACCAAGGCTCCTGATGGGACACGTGGCAAAGCTTACGTCTGCCTCTTCACTTGTGCGGTGACACGCGCCATACACCTCGAGCTGGTGCCCGATTTGTCGACCCGTACATTTCTACATGCTTTTCGCCGATTCGCCGTGAGACGGTCTCTACCAAGCCGGATGCTTTCAGACAACGCATCGACCTACCTGTCCGCTGCCGAGGAGATTCGTGCTCTCGTCGATACACCGGAAATACGCGAATACTTGGCCACACATCGAGTACAGTGGACATTTATACCCAAGAGAGCTCCCTGGTTTGGCGGATTTTGGGAGAGACTCATCGGATTGACCAAAAACGCAATTAAAAAGACGTTAGGTCGCTCTCTAATTAGTTTTGACGAACTTTCCACAGTTGTAACGGAAATTGAAACCGTACTAAATGACCGCCCATTAACGTATGTATCGTCAAACTTGGATGACAATGTTGGTCTGACACCGAACCATTTACTACACGGACGACAAGTCACAGCACTACCGTATATAAACGTGTCTGATGAAGAAATCTACGACCCGTCCTACACTCAACACGAGGAAATTAACGACCGTTACAAACACTTGTCTAGCCTCCATGTACAGTTCTGGACACGCTGGTCAACAGAATATTTGACGGCACTCCGTGAAAGACACACGACGTCTGGAAGTAAACACAACACTATACGAGTTGGCGAGGTTGTAATAATTCACAGTGACACTGAAAAGAGACTCAATTGGCAACTTGGCACAGTTACCAAACTTATATACGGGAACGATAAACTTGTTCGTTCAGCAGAAGTTGCTACAGCCAGGGGACCAACGAATCGTCCCATTCATAAGCTACTAGTATATCCTTTGGAGGTTATATCCAAAGAATTCGAAGAAAACACAACGCAATCAACAGATGATCAGATGGCGGAAGTCCAACAAACTACCCCTCCGACGATAGATGTCCCTCCCCACAATGAGGAAATTATTAAACGTCCAGCGAGGGATGCAGCGGTAGCCGCCAGACTACGTATCTCAAATTTGATATAACATTTGAACTATATATTTTGCATTTCATATTGTTCGAATGCAGAACAGAATATATATAGGAACTGAGTAATGCTACCCCATTGACTTTTAACAATTATTATTGACTTTAACTACTATTATTTCGGTTTCAAGATAGAAACCCATGATTCTTTATTTTGAATACTTACTCTGTGGTCTATTGACACGAATTTATTTTTTCAGTAAACACCTTTTGTGGCGCGGAGAATGTCGGAGAAAGTTACTCCGAGTTATATGAAATTCAAGGACAAGCGACTCCACACCCGTTTCATGTAGTACCAGCTGTGATACTAATAGTTTATATATCAGCCTTTTATATTAGCCAGCCGGATTCTTAAAGTAAATCCTCTTGTTAATTACGTGTGTTTAATTAGTCTTGTTACCATGGTATTTATAGAGCCAATCACGACATAGTATTTTCATAGACATGGCCAATCACTGATCGTAAGTTTGTCCTTCAAGCTTTCCCGCCTTTTTTCACTCTGTTTTTGTGGGCTATGTTTCCTATGACGTTCGATTTAAGGGTATATAAGAATGAAACACACGCTTCTCGATATGTATTTCTTCAGTTTGTAACTCGTTACTATGTTCCAGCATTCGCTGTTGAATAAACCATTAGTTTATTAGTTTCTTAGACGAATTGCTGTCTCCGTGTCTGACATTTGTATACCCCCGCTCAAGGAGTCCGGTTTTTAACTGCATTCCCCCACACAAATCTGAGAGAGGTCCACATGTAGTACCTATATATGTAAATATCAAAGCAATTGGACTTGCGGTTTTCAACAAGAAGTCGAAAATATCACTTTTTACTAAAAATGACAAAAATATTCACCAAAATTAGAGAATTGAAGATATCATCATGAAATGAACAATTCTGAGAGAGGTCTACCCAAGGTACATATACACCAAGTATCAAAGCATTCAGGCTTGTAGTTTTCAAGAAGAAGTCGAAAAAGTAAAACATTGACACGGACGACGACGACGGACGACGACGGACAATCACTCATATGATAAGCTCCGCTCGACAAAGTCGACAGCGAAGCTAAAAAGTCAGGAAATGTCCTTGAGAGCCGTTGAACCAAACCAATCTGTCGCCCTTCACCGCCCACAGCATCGATATGATTTTATATTGCATAGAAAGAACACTAAATGCAGCTATCCCGGTCAGAGATCGAATCATCACACTTCATGATTTATGCAACTTGTATTTCCATCTATTTGCTTAATGGTCTGAACTTTAAATTGTGAAGTTCGAGAGTGTGTTTTTACGTACAGTGACGCCAACATTCAACAACGTGTTGAACAGGAAGTCCCTCTTTGGCTAGTGGCATCGTCAAATTTTAGAGAGTACAGGAAATGTTTCAGTGAGGAATTGTTATGCATATCAAAATCCTTTATTCGAACGGAACATGTTATATATTCGCCAAAAACAACGTTGCCATTTTTCTAGGCGTAAAACGAATTGGAAACAAAAGAAATCGTCTGATCCAAACGACCTGCGTCCTTGAGAATCTAGTCTTATCGCCCTTGCCTTTTGAGCAAAAAAGGTTGAAACTACTTACCGCGGCGATAGATAAGTCAGTTATATTTTGATTCTAGTAATCGAGGGTAAAAACCGTGTTTATGCTATGAGAAAGTGCAGATCTTGAACGTACTTTAGTGCAAATACATTTTTGCCTATCACGGGGAACGAATTTCCCTAGTTGTATGCGGTGTCCAACATTGTTATGCAAATTATCTTTAGTTGAAAATTTGAGTTTTCTCAGCAATATCTACGTGAATTTGAACCAAAATGTTATCAGCAAGACTCAGAATACGACTGTGACAGCCACTGAAACGCAATTGAAGGCAAATGAACACAAGCAAGTGGCGTAATATGGAGGCACATACCATTTTGACTCCTGAGGGGAATGGAAATCAGTTGATTTGAGGGTGTCACAATGAGCAAGGGAGTAAATCGTTTTTATGCTACGAAAAAATGCATACCTTTAACGTACTTTTTGGACATTAGTACAACGTCATTTTTGTTTGATTACCTAAAGTTTTTAGGTTCATTTTCTGCAAGTTACAGAGCACATACCCATATCCCTCGGCAAATAATGAAGCAAAGGCATTTTTGATGTCGAAATCGCAAAACTCACCCTTTTTACGCAAACTGGGAAGTTCGAATTACTAAACGAAGTACAGGACGACGAAAATAAAATATTCAAGAATCAACACATACCAAAAATGATATCTCAAAAGTGAATATTCGTGGTGTATTTTAAAGCGAACCTAAATGCGGCCTTAATTTATAGTTGTGTATATTCTAAACCTCCATTCATGGAGGGGAATAATTAACGAACGAACATATTTAACATCCGGGTACTTTTCAAAGCTATGACGTTTTAGTATCTGATCGCATTCGTATACGCCATTGTACATAGCCGTTCATGCTGCCAAGCATTGTGTACTATTAGTATAAACTCAACTTTTATATGCACAATGTGCTTTTTAAAACTTGGGTTAGAGCCTTATGCGTTTGAACCACAGTATTCTGAGAGTGAAAGCCCAATTGCGTCAAAGTACCGTACTTCCCCGATCGTAAGCCCCCCCCCCCCGAGTATGAAGCCCATCCCTATGTTTTTACTTAGTATTTATCGAGTTGAGGGCATTCACGATTATAAGCCCAGAGTGTTTTTACTGGGCGTCGACGATATTCTTTAAAATATGCGTGTAAAAGGTGTTTCATTTCATAATAATCGTGATTGGCATGTTAGTTTGGTTCATGCTTTTAGTTTTATGAGAAAACTCGCATTAATTTCAAGTTCAGAGTGTATGGCGAACGTATACATTGTGATTCGCATCGTTTCTATTCTGTCGTTTACTCAGGATGAACATCGATGTTGCAATTCTGGAGTAATCCATATTTCTTTGAGTAGTAGCCTTCGAAAAGCCAAAAATGCGATCGTCAAGGCGTGTACCTGGTTATTGGGCATGGTTTACTTTGAGACTATCATGAAAGGCCTAGGGTTTGAACGATGAGACATGTTGGCGACCGAGAAAGGTGTTTAAATTCTTCCTCCACACTCAGTTTACCCACGGTTACTATTAACCGTCGTTTATATTTCGGAAATTGCGAATCGCCAGTTTTTAGGGAAAAAAATCATCGTTTTTTCGTTGCAATCAGTGCTACAGATCGCATTTAACATTGCGGTAATTCACTTCCGCATTGCGCTAAAAAATCATCGTCAATAATCGGAAAATTTCATCATTATGACACATCATTTTGATTGGTTAATGAAAGACATGACCTGTTATGTCAAAGGAAGTTGTTCCAGGTCAAATCGTGCTGAAAAACCTCATGGTGGAAAATTGTTTTGCGTCGAGAGTTTGCGTACGATCGAAAACATACCAAAACGAAGATAATGATAAATGCCTTCGTCCACTGTTTCCTCACAGACCCTACCCATTATTTCACCGTAAATTCAGACGGTATGTAAATCGTATTGTAATAAAATGTGTGTGTTTTTTATGAACATGTTTGTTTCTTCATTGTAAGTATCGTTCAAATCAATGACGCATTTTTTTTTTCAAAAAATTATCATTATTTTCCCGAGCCCGGCGTGTTGAACGAATATTTTTTTTGGATAATTTTTCGTTGTTTGCAAGATGGTTACAGTGTTTAACCCCAAAACAAAATCATTTTTTCTGAGTTGGTCCTCGAGTACAAGCTCATCCCTTACTTTTCCTTTACGTGTTCATGCCTCCGGGCTTATGATCAGGGAAGTACGGTATACTGTGACGATTCAGATCAGTCCAGTGTGAGTGATGAGAGTATATCGTCGACGATGCCCCTTGTTCGGATGAAAGTTATATTTCAAATTACACGGAAGTCTGTGAACAATCTGCTTGGTGTTCCTGTGACACTTGTCCCATGATTTGACAGTGCAGCCCCGTGAATACATGGACGAAAATGTTTCCACCACCACCCTACGAACTCAAGATTGCATACTCCAGCATCCATACTTTGAATAATTTGCACGCCGCACAGTGCAGTACTGGAAACAGCATTTATTAGACAGTTAGACAAAAAACAAAACAAAATGCCTGTCTCGATCAATCGCACATCCATAATGTTTGTATGTTGATATGCTTGTAAATAACATTAACGTAAAGGTCGAAACAACATAGACTAGAAGTCAATTCAATCATCCAGCCAACTATGGCTCCTTAAGTTGGTTATATTTAATCAGATACTATTTCGTCATCATGCTTTGTTACCTTACCTGTTTATACCTCATGAGAGCGTTTTTTTATGGCAAGATGGCGCAAACGGAAGTCCTTCGCAGGTTTATGGTTTCTCATATTTAAATCATCATAACTCTGAAGATAATCATTTTTTTTTAATTTTTTTTTTCAAATTTATAATCAATATACATAACTTGATAAATACAAACACCAAAATAGGCTCTATTTAGTTCCCCTTTAAGTCTAACCGGACCGGAAGTGAAAATTTATCCGAACATATTTAGTATAAGGTAGTAATTAAAGATTATTGTCGGCAAAAATGGCATTCCTCAATTTCGCAATCACCTAGGTTGTGTACTTACGGAAAAAATAAGGTAGTATTAGAACCTGAGAGATACTTTATTGGCAAGCAATTATAGACTACAATACATACTGGCAAGTTGTCACTGTTTTAGACATAAACTTAATATTGTGTTAGGCAGACACACAAAAATACCACTAGAACAACAAATTTGTAGTTTTTGCCGTAATACGTTTGAAATTAGTGTGGTAGAAAATGAAATTCACTTTGTTTTATGTGTCCATTATATAATGATCTAAGGGCTGATCTTTTGTCAATAACACTATGCAAATAATACTGACAGTCACGTAATAGTGTCATTGCTATGTGCGCTAACATCTGCGAAGAGCGAAAAAAACTCGTGAGTAGCATTCTACCTTAAAACGCTTAGACAATAATGCTAAGATACATACAATCTTGTCGTAGTGGATCTAGGATGTACGTGTGTTTGTCTGCGGGTGGAGGGAGGCTCATGCAGGAACCCCTTCTCTAACAATGGTAAAATACTAGTAGTTAAAGATGTTTTGTGAAATAACTTAACAACGTAATACAAAGTAAGCCATTTGAATTTAAAACCGAGAATATACAAAGGTGTGTAACAAAGCTCCAAGATACCAAAGATTCACTCTTTTTCCTTTTAAAAAAATGCACGTTTCACATCAAATATATTATTGTTGTTTTCGAACCCTGTATTCAAAAGTGCTGGCTACGGGCCTAGCGTATAGTGTTCCCTTGACAAGTTATTTCAGTATATCAGTTAAATTATGGAGGAAGGTACCCGAATGGAGGTTGACATACTTATATGGCAGCAGGTCGACACACGAATATGTCTACCTGTAATGCGCGAATTTGATTGGCTGTCATGGTCATAATAATACACAAATGTTCACCCCCCAACAGAGGTGGACATACAGTTTTAGCGACCAGAAGAGCTCATTGTCAACCGACAAAGAGAATAGCAATGAAAATTATGTCCACTCTCAATTTCCCCACTGTAGCACATTTTCAAAGAATGATAAAATAATTTTGCGTAAATATTAATTTATTTTCAAACAATAATTACGAAATGTCTAGACGTCGTTGACAATGCATAACAATGCCACTCGTATGTATATTTTACCACCAGATCTAGTACTACTAAGTATTTCGAATTAGTGCTACTCGCACTAACCACTAGCACTACGCCCATTTCGACACACATACATTTAACTGATTAGCTTGGTAGTAGACTTATTTCACTGGTTACCCGAGTACCAGACACATTCCATTGGGTACCAGACTAATTCTACTGCTTACTTTGGTACAGTACTTGTCTTGCTGGTTACCCGAGTACCAGACTCATTCTTCTTGATAGCTCAGCAGCGGACTCATCCTCCTGCTTACCTGTTTACCTGAATTATCCCACTGGTAACCTTGGTATTAGACTTATCCCGCTGTTTACCTGATTACCAGACTCATCAGAACAATAGACATGCCCCTGGGTAATAGTTGCCATGTTCTTTTACCACATTTATTTACATGGTTAATTGGCAAAATCTTAGAAGCAAGTCGGGATATTTGTGGACAGCACACATAAGCAGACACATTAGTCTGGTGCTTCAAACAAAACACAAGACAAACGTAAAATTATATTTTTTATTCCTCCTTGGGATTTTGGTTATAAATAAAAACAAGTTAGACCAGAATAACATAAAATGTATAAAATGTAATTACATTAGACATTAGTCAGCCTCAATTTTGATTTTTGCATTAAATTATTATTGTTAGGTGAATAACCATAGAAACATTTGCATCAGTTAAATTATAACTCTACTGAGCAACAACTAATAAATTTTGTGTAATAAAAAATACAATTGATTTCCACTACTATGTATATATTTTTTCAATAGTTGAAACATTAAAACAATTCTACTGATTAACACTACGTTCTGAAAGTATCTGTCGTTTTATATATTGACTGTTAAAATTCAAAGATAACTAAAAAATAAATTTGTTTTCACGCCTCTAGAAAAATTCTGTTAAACTGTGTGATTTAAATTGAAAGCTTTGTTAAAGGAGATACATGGCTTTTGAAAAGTGTGCAAACATAGGCGAAATAACACATTCACATATAAAATCAAAGACAATAGAAATCTCTTTCTAATGTCTTTGATAAAATGGAACATTTTTCTATTCAAGTCTACAACCCATCAGTAGAACATTTCCCGATCACTGTGAAGATTCCGCGTTATAAGTGATGAAATCATATGTAAAAACAGTTATAGTGGCGTCAAAGCATTGTGTGGAATTTGACAAATGCGAAACTATTTCAGGCGTAATACCATACATAATAATGTACACATTTGCTGATGGTCTATTTCAATGTATAAGGTATATCATAGCCATATTCCTCTCTGAAAAATGGGAATTTTAAAATTGAACTCGAAAAAAAATAATAATAGATAGCTTTTGTTAGTTTAACTTAGGCAAAATAACAGTCTGACGCCATTCAATTCAGAGAACTTCCTTATTTCAGCATTATCTCGACTCATATCAACTTTATTTACACATGATCATGTGCCCACCATGTCATATCCAAACATGGCCATGTGGACATCAGGTGATACTCCATTCATGGACACATGTATACCATGTGATATCCAAATATGGCCATGTGGACACCAGGTGATATTCCAATCATGGACACATGTACACCATGTGATATCCAAATATGGCCATGTGGACACCAGGTGATACTCCAATCATGGACACATGTACACCATGTGATATCCAAACAGGGCCATGTGGACACCAGGTGATACTCCAATCATGGACACATGTACACCATATGATATCCAAATATGGCCATGTGGACACCAGGTGATACTCCAATCATGGACACATGTACACCATGTGATATCCAAATATGGCCATGTGTACACCAGGTGATACTCCAATCATGGACACATGTACACCATGTGATATCCAAACATGGCCATGTGGACACCAGGTGATACTCCAATCATGGACACATGTACACCATGTGATATCCAAACATGGCCATGTGGACACCAGGTGATACTCCAATCATGGACACATGTACACCATGTGATATCCAAATATGGCCATATGGACACCAGGTGATACTCCAATCATGGACACATGTACACCATGCGATATCCAAATATGGCAATATGGACACCAGGTGATACTCCAATCATGGACACATGTACACCATGTGATATCCAAATATGGCCATATGGACACCAGGTGATACTCCAATCATGGACACATGTACACCATGTGATATCCAAATATGGCAATATGGACACCAGGTGATACTCCAATCATGGACACATGTACACCATGTGATATCCAAATATGGCCATATGGACACCAGGTGATACTCCAATCATGGACACATGTACACCATGTGATATCCAAACATGGCCATGTGGACACCAGGTGATACTCCAATCATGGACACATGTACACCATGTGATATCCAAATATGGCCATGTAGACACCAGGTGATACTCCAATCATGGACACATGTACACCATGTGATATCCTAACATGGCCATATGGACACCAGGTGATACTCCAATCATGGACACATGTACACCATGTGATATCCAAATATGGCCATATGGACACCAGGTGATACTCCAATCATGGACACATGTACACCATGTGATATCCTAACATGGCCATATGGACACCAGGTGATACTCCAATCATGGACACATGTACACCATGTGATATCCAAATATGGCCATATGGACACCAGGTGATACTCCAATCATGGACACATGTACACCATGTGATATCCTAACATGGCCATATGGACACCAGGTGATACTCCAATCATGGACACATGTACACCATGTGATATCCAAACATGGCCATATGGACACCAGGTGATACTCCAATCATGGACACATGTACACCATGTGATATCCAAATATGGCCATGTGGACACCAGGTGATACTCCAATCATGGACACATGTACACCATGTGATATCCAAATATGGCCATATGGACACCAGGTGATACTCCAATCATGGACACATGTACACCATGTGATATCCAAATATGGCCATGTGGACACCAGGTGATACTCCAATCATGGACACATGTACACCAAGTGATATCCAAACATGGCCATGTGGACACCAGGTGATACTCCAATCATGGACACATGCACAGCATGTGATATTCACTTAGGGTCACATGTTCATCTTTCGAAACATGGCAGTTAGTTGTATAAATACATGAATAAATTTAAGTGCATAAAACCGTTAGAACTTCAGAATGTAATACAAATACAACTACATATCAACTAAAAATCTCCCTGTATCAGTATGACCATCAATTTCACATCTTTGTGTCTTTTTCAGTTTTGTTTGTAGCACCATTGAGTTCATCCATTGAACCTTTCATTTGATCATCAACTTGAACTTTGACATAGTGAGTATCCTCTTCTGGGACCTGAAAAAACAAAACAAATAATAGATAAGTGAAATCTAATCATATCACTGTCAAGTTGGCCATCTTGAATCAAATTTTGAAACATACGTGAGCATATGTATTCTGAAAATCTTGATTATCTGTGAAGGTTGAATGTGATTGATCCAAGCATTCCAAGATAACGATGGGAATGAATGAATGAATTAATGCATAAATATGCACAGGCAAACATCCAGGCATTTCACTGCCTGGCATCCAACACTGGTGAAAACAAAGGACGAAAACTATCAGAAAACTGTACTTTAGGCTAGTTGTTGAGACCTGAACAGTTTAACATGACATGTGCAACATATAACAATTTGGTTGACTTTTAGCTATTTTCACTCAGAGCACAGAGTTCTGTAGAAATACATAGTAAAGTGGTGCATATCCAAGCAACATAAAATATTTTGTGACATAGGTCTGACCCCGAGAATAGCTTAATATTGAAGTAAATGTGATAAGATAAGGTAATAGAAAGCAATTTAATAAATGTTCTTTTTCTATTTTTTATCCTTAATTATTGGTAGTAAACATTGAAAATAAATGTGTGTAAAAGCAATATTATTCTCATACTTCATCGTCATGGATACTGACCTCCCAGAAGTTATTGTCATCATATAATTCATCAGGTGTGAGTTGATCCAGGATTGGTATCTTCAGGAGTAGACCTATAAAACAATTATTACAAAGATTTAACAATTCCAATTTAGAGAGAGAGAAATTGAGTATCATCACAAAATGACCAAATCTGAGAAAGGTCCACCTGAAGTACCTACAAAACAATGATTACAAAGATTTAACAATTCCAATTTAGAGAGAGAGAATCGAGTATATCATCACGAAATGAACAAATCTGAGAGAGGTCCACCTGAAGTACCTATAATATGTATCAAAGCAAATAGGACTTGCGAAAATATAACATTTTACCAAAATTTACAAAACTATTCATCTAAATTATAGAATTGAAGATATCATCACGCAATGAACAAATCTGAGAGAAGTCTACCTATGTATAATATCAAAGCAATCAAACATGCGGTTTTCAACAAATATCACTTTTTTCCAAAAATTACAAAAATATTCATTAATTGAGAATTAAGCATATCAATAGAACAAATCTAAGAGAGGTCTACCAAAGGTACAAATACATCAAGTACCATCAAAGCAATCAGAAGAAGTGGAAAAAGTAAAAAGTTTACGTGAACGTCCACAGATGATGGACAATCACTAATATGTTGAGCTTTGTTTGTTTTCAGGATTACTGGGTTACTTTTTTGTTGTGTAGCTCAATAGAAGAGTTTGAATGTCAATATTTAGTCATAACAACTGTGGTGGCTCTATCATTTTGTAATATAGAGCTATAAAGAGTTAAGTGTCAAAGCGTGCCAATGTCAATAGTGTAGTCCCAAGTAGCGCCCTCGAATTTGCTTACCTGTCAGCATTCCAGATATGATAGCGATGGCTAATGTTATCACCAAGGCAACCAATTGGAATCCAGCTTGCATCCCAGCAGTGCGACCAGACCCAGCATCAACCGTGAAGTCATCCAGGATTGTATCCAAGGCTGTACTGTTAACCAGAGGAGCTCTTGCTGGGAAAACCTCATATAAACTATATAATAAATAGAAGTCTTTATTAATACCATAAAGATGATGTGACAATTCTTTTTGGTTAACAAGTTAATAAAGTTTTTACATAGTTGAGCGATCATTAAACTATCTGTGAATAGTAAGGGTAAGACAATTTACAATATGTAAGAATATGGCATATGTAATTTATAATGTATTTCATTTTTAATGTACTTTATGGTTTCTTTGATCAAGAAATAAAGAAATATCACTGGCTAAATAAATTATTGCTGATTTTAGTTTTGCTTATTTCTACATCAAGACACATGTCATGTCTATTTCCTTCTATGTTCAAAATTTGAGAATATATAAATACAAACAAGAACTATAAGGAGATTTGAATAATTCATTACATGGATCTATTGATTGATTGATCATCTATTGGTGATAGCAAATTATATTCAGGCATGTCTGCAGCAAATTATGTTAGTTTCAAGAAGCTTTTCACTGTGAACTGATCTGTAAATCATTTAGGAATTACGGGGATTAGGCTAATGTTAAACCCTTATCCTACGCCTCAGAGTGATTTGAAAGCATGTTGCTAAAAAGGGTGGTGATCGCACATGTAAACACGAAATATATGTCACTGTGAGACCCACATTGAACATGACTGATGTGACAAACACTGCCCTTTAATGTAAACACATAGCTTAAAGTCCCAAGTAGAGTATATATAGGCTTCTAAACCATATTGATTACTTCCTTGCAAGTCTCACTGTAGTAAACAGCTCATGCCAAGCTCCGGTGATATAGTGTTTCCTTTAAGTTATAGATTGATTATATTTTACCAAAGTAGGTGTATGTGACTATGAAAGTCACAGCAGGGATCATATGTAGTATTATTGACAACGTAAAAGTTGAGATTTTGTCAAATAAATGTAAAAATAACAAAGCAGGAAACCAATCGGCTGGTAAGCTGTCAATAAATGTCATGTGGCAAAGACGCACAAAAACATAATGCTTCTGTCTAACATTCTAATCTGTCTAATTTTCACTTTAGAAATTAGTAACACCATTTTCTAAATTTTGCGAATTGAATTATATACACACTTGTACGCCACCAATTATGTCCCAAATTTCAAGAAACATCATTTTTCGTTTCATCTTTCTAGTCATCCTGAACTGCTAATATCACGTCATAAGGATTTTTCAATCATAGATGCGATTACTGTTATCAGCTTCTAAATAAAGTAAAAGAATTTCTTGTAAACATACGCTGTGTAAGTGATCAGCAACACTCATTAACATAAATTGTGATTTTAAAGGGCAGTGGTTGCACAGCGAGTCTTTAAATTTTCTGTAAACAATGTATTTCACATGCATTGTATATGTCACTGTGTGATCCATATCAAACACGAAGTGGTGTGACAAACACTGCCCTTCATTATAAACAAGGTCATTAGCTAAAAAAACAAGCAGCCTGTCGGCT
Source organism: Saccoglossus kowalevskii (assembly GCF_978046115.1). NCBI lineage: Eukaryota > Metazoa > Hemichordata > Enteropneusta > Harrimaniidae > Saccoglossus > Saccoglossus kowalevskii. The sequence goes on from NC_140645.1 coordinate 17,724,924, forward strand.
GAGATAGCTCCGCTGTTAGCAATGCACATGGCAATTAAAGAACAGAAGATATCATTAGAAAATGAACAAATCTGAGAGAGGTCCACATGTAGTACCTATATGTATTATATATCAAAGCAATCGGACTTGCGGTTTTCAACAAGAAGTCGAAAATATCACTTTTTACCAAAAATTACAAAAATATTCATCAAAATTAGAGAATTAAAGATATCATTATGAAATGAACAAATCTGAGAGAGGTCCACATGTAGTACCTATATATGTAATATCAAAGCAATTGGACTTGCGGTTTTCAACAAGAAGTCGAAAATATCACTTTTTACCAAAAATTACAAAAATATTCACCGAAATTAGAGAATTAAAGATATCATTACAAAATGAACAAATCTGAGAGAGGGTCACATGTAGTACCTATATATGTAATATTAAAGCAATTGGACTTGCGGTTTTCAACAAGAAGTCGAAAATATCACTTTTTACCAAAAATTACAAAAATATTCACCAAAATTAGAGAATTAACTATATCATTACAAAATGAACAAATCTGAGAGAGGGTCACATGTAGTACCTATATATGTAATATCAAAGCAATTGGACTTGCGGTTTTCAACAAGAAGTCAAAAATATCACTTTTTACCAAAAATTACAAAAATATTCACCAAAATTAGAGAATTAAAGATATCATTACAAAATGAACAAATCTGAGAGAGGTCGACATGTAGTACTTATATATGTAATATCAAAGCAATTGCACTTGCGGTTTTCAACAAGAAGTCGAAAATATCACTTTTTACTAAAAATGACAAAAATATTCACCAAAATTAGAGAATTGAAGATATCATCATGAAATGAACAAATCTGAGAGAGGTCCACATGTAGTACCTATATATGTAATATCAAAGCAATTGCACTTGCGGTTTTCAACAAGAAGTCGAAAATATCACTTTTTACTAAAAATGACAAAAATATTCACCAAAATTAGAGAATTGAAGATATCAACATGAAATGAACAAATCTAAGAGAGGTCTACCCAAGGTACATATACACCAAGTATCAAAGCATTCAGGCTTGTAGTTTTCAAGAAGAAGTCGAAAAAGTAAAACATTGACACGGACGACGACGACGGACAATCACTCATATGATAAGCTCCGCTCGACAAAGTCGACAGCGGAGCTAAAAAGTACCTAATTTTATTCTTAGCAGAAGCCAAGATTTAGTTATAAATGTGTTGAAACAGACTAGACAAAATATGGATAAACTCACCCGTAACCATAGTTACTTGTCTCTGCTGTAGCAGCGGCAATGGCTCCGGCGATAGCAGCCAGTATTCCTGGCATGCCGTGCAAGTTATTGACCCCACATGTGTCATGCAGGTGAACTTTGGACAACAGGAATGGCTGCAATAGATAAAAAAAAATTATAAACTATAATTACAGACTGGACATGAATTGAATTTGCTTTTGTTTGTTAATTAAATGCTAACTATGATCAATTCAAAACGAACACAAAGACACACAGACATCGGATTGACTTTACCAGTACCTTGACCTGTGCAAAAGCAAAAAGCAAAAATGGGGCATAAAAAATGCTTTTTTTGATGTGTGGAAAAAGAAGAATTATGGATGTGAACGTACATAACAGCAGCATACATGTATATAGTGGCTACAATAAATGCAATGTATACTTACAGAAATCCATTTATATCCCACAACAGAGAGGGTGCCAGCAACGACTCCAATCACCATGGCACCCCAGGGTTGTATCATCATGTTAGCGCATGTGCCTACAGCAACACCGCCAGCTAGTGTTGAGTTTTGGATATGAACCTGTTCATAAACAATGTACAGACAGAGGTGATAATGTAATGATAAGAATATTTTGAAAATCACTCAAAAACATGGAGAAATGAATGGAGTGCTTACAAACGTAACACAGAAATGTTGACCTCAGGTATCTTACATTGAGCACTAAAGTTGTATTGTCAACAAAACTAAGTTGAAAGCACTTAATTGGCAAAAAAACAACCCAAAAAACTGAAAATGTTCACAAGGTAAGTTATTTTCTTTACTCCAATAAATCCCATCATGCATTGCTGTACGAATTGTGCTTCAGGTGAACAACTAACTTACAAAGTATATAATGTTCAAAAGTACGGTTAATGACAAAAGTAAAACAATTGTTCCATAAATTCGAAAAGGATGATGGTGATGCAGGAAAAACATCAAGATTCTGGTTTGCATCTCAGACTAATCTTAAAGCGAAGGGGGGTCGTCACCTGCGCACGCGCGGGAATTGAGTCCCAAGCGACGATAACAACACATGCTAAGAACGCAAGGCTCATAGGTAGATGCTTGTTTGTAAACAATGACACGCTATGCCCATCTGACGCATGCGTAGATGACGACCCCCCTGCTTTATTACAATTTGATGTACGGTAATCTCTTTACTGTAGAAGGGACTTACCATATCCAGCTTGTTTTCCTTAGACACCATGGCAGATACAGCAAAGGTTGTAACACAACAAGACGCCAAGGCGTAGTACGTATTGATGACAGCCCTGTGTTGGTCATCACCAGGGGCTAGCGCACTGTTAAAACTTGGCCAAAACATCCACAGGAATACAGTGCCTACAAAGATATATATAAAAAGATTTAATAGTAACTTATTATGTAGACCATGGCTTATTGCATTGGAAGCATGGGCTCTCAAACTAGATTATTAAAGCAGGGGGAGGGAGTCGTGACCCGCTCAAGCGCGGAAATTGAGTCCTAAGCGACAATAACAACACGTGCTAAAACACAAAGGCTTATGGGGAGACGCTTGTTTGTAAACAATGAAACGCTATGGCCATCTGACGCATGCACATGTGATGACTCCCCCGCTTTAAAATTCCAGTCTGTTTTACTTATATAAAAAACTTTGTTGACAACCAAGAGTAAATGGAGATGCTGAATTATTTGAGTTACTGACATCAAGTTACAAAAATTACCATGCCCATATTTCAGAAACCACGCCCACTTTTGTAAAACCACGCCCAAATTGTAACTCCAACTTTTTATTATTAGTTAACCGAACTTCGAATTACAGGAAATATACAACGTTAAACAAACCAAATAATCTATGTTGCCCGTAACTTGATGTTCGGTTAACTGTTAATTAAAGTTTGAGTTACTAAATGTGGACGTTCAACAAAAACAAAAATATATGTTGCCCGTAGCTCAAAGTTTTTATTTATTTTATTTAGTTTTATTTATTGACTTTAGGTCTATAAGCCCCTCATTTAAATGTGATAGACAATAGTGGTCCATGGCACCAAAGATCAGCTGTTTTTTTCTATCTTGAATTGCATCATACAAACAATTATAGCACGTGTACATGTATGATATGATGTAGGTTTAAAATTTGGACATGATTTCTATTTTTCTATTTCTATATCTATTTTGTCATCAACGTCCCATTATGTCTTATGTAAGTTTAAACAAAATCTCCACGCACATCAATCTGGTTCAGGAATCGAACAGGGACATGATTTGTGGCCACCATTAAATTGGCCATCTTGAATCTTATTTTGAAACTGGTGTAGCTGCACGTGTACATGTAAGTCAAATTTGAGGATGTAAGTTTGAACCTGATCTTTACTGGCATGTCTGTGATACATGTACAGGCAGACAGATTGATGGAGACACAGAGGTGAAATTGTAGGTCCTCATTTTCAGATTTCTACCAAATGGAAAGAAGTTTGGACTAACAGTAGAACGGGATTGCATATCCCAATCAAAGTGTGTCTCAAGCAGGACAAATATACCTTGATCAAAATATTTTGTCTTTGAACGTCACTGTCAAATGGATTTGGATATATATATCCCGGATACTGTAAAACTATTTATTTTCACTGACATTTAATTTCACTATTTTAACGTTTCGAGCATATTCATTGTGTTAATGTCACGAATTTGTCAAGGAAACAATGAGTTTTATTGTTATTTTACATGCTTATGTGGATTTAATTTAACGAAATTTACTCATCAGCGAAATTAGCCTAATTAAAACCCAGTGAATAATTAATGCATTTACAGTAGTCATAACTGGAGAGTAATAAAAAGTTTATATATGTATGCCACCCCTTGCAAAAAAGTTGTTATCAAATTAAGGATGATTACATTTGCCAATTGGCTAGAAACAAATTCTAATTGTGATAATATAAAATAATCACACTTACCGATCATGGCGAACAAATCTGAGTGGTAAACACTGCCTTCCTTTGAACTGCCCTCCCAACTTTTCTTGTTCAGAACTCTGGATGCGGCCAGACCAAAATATGCTCCGAATACGTGCACAAACATAGAGCCACCAACGTCAGCAGTCTGGAAATAAAATTAACGTTATGAATAGCGCCCTCCGTGTGCAATGTATGAGTTCTTAAAACCGACACTGGTGGCGCAGATCAACTACGTTCGGCTATCGTAAAGAGCGAAGTGCAATCTTATTATTATTTCGATACTACGTGTTGATAAGAACATGGGATTATGATTAATCATAAACTATCTAGTGTTTAATTAACAGACAGTTAACTGTTATCGTATGCCCTAACACAATCACTGCGCATGCGCATTATAGTTTTCCGCTGTTTCATACTCACTTGGAAGTAGCCAGCACCCACATATTCGTTTACAGAGAAGAAGATGATCTCTACAAATCCCAGGATGATGAGTTGGAGGTGAGACACTTTGCCCAAAAGTGCACCGAATGATATCAAGACAGCAGCTGCTGCAAAGTCTGACGTCAACATCCTTGATAGATGGAAAAATAATACGTCAATTGTAGACAAGCTCGCATAATAAAGACAGGTGCCTGTATTGTTGGTTAGCACAGGAGATGTTGAATTCGGCATATGACACCAAAGTATGTGGGACATTCGTGGAACCGTCTGTTAACGGTCATGTAGTAAGCTACGCCCTTCCTGAATTTTTAACTGCCATACTACATACGCCTTATCCTAAATTAGCTAAATAACAACCGTCCTGTTTTAATAATCGTGGCCAAAGTAACAACTCTTGAAATGTTCTGCGAAACTGACAAGGTGAATTGTGCCGGATCTATATTATAAAAGATACACTAAGTTATCGATAAACCATTCCAGTCATTTCGGTGTAAAACTGATACTTGGAATGCGGATAGTGATAATCATCAATTCCAGACTTTTTTTAAAAATTGTATGTGGATTGTCATTGTTATTTCATTTTATTCATATTTTTTTCTGTGAACGTCGCGGAGGTAGCATGAATGTGAATAATTATTGGAATAGCCTGTAAACAATGTAATTTTCCTGGATGTTCATTGCGTGACGTTGCACGGTGAATATATTGCGCGCTAACCACCGCCCGAGCTCATGCGTTTCTGATCTGAGCTCAAATACGGCGAGTATTTTTGCTCAACTTTGTGAAACCGAATAACAGAATTACTTCTCAGTGTGTTACAGTGGATGGATAAACTGCTATTCGTATAGTGTTCATGTCACGTAGTCATGTGACATTAAGCATGCACCATCGCGTCTTTACTTCGTAATTCTTGTTGACGTTTTTTGTGTATTGCAATGGTAATTGCAATTCATTGATTCAATAATCATTCAATAATCATTGATTCAATAATCAATTCATTGCGCCTTCGAAGCGATAGACGAATTAGATAAATATATATTCAGTATACTGTCACAGTGGCAAGAAAACATCCGATCCGATTAATATGTAGTGGCAGTGAATTGAATCATTAGTCTGTTTCACATTAGGCTTGTCTAAGGTCGGTCCAAATATTTTGTTTGTTGAATAAACGTGATTAATATTTTGGTTCGGTTTCACACAGTAAAAACTACATAATTTAGGCCGGCCTAAAACGTCCTTCTTTCAACATTCATTTCAATATTAACAATCAATATTCAGTATGGCGGACCCCAACGTGTTGTTTCTCCTGGGGGTCGTTGCATATTTAGTCAAAGAAAGTGGCAAATACGTAATCTGGCGCTTGTTTATACTAGTAGTGTTCAGGCTACACCTACACCAAGTACGGACTAAGATTTAAAAACCAGTATTACATGATGAACAAACAAACAAGTCATTCACTGTCGGGTCAGCTGACAAAATAACTGAATGAACCAACCAACACTGCTCGGTACACATGCAATAGTAGGGGAATATGTCCATATATATTCTACTATATATATTCCATATATATTCTATTAAAAATATTCGCATTGCATGAAAATAGCAAAATATGAAAAAGCAAAGCATCCAAAATGATGAGTGGTTAAGCCACAATTTTAAATCGCCTTTCATCGACCACGGACGCCCAGTATGAGTAGCACGATTTAGAGATAGACATTTTTCACGGTGGGAAAACAAACTTTGTAATAATACACTGGCAGAATTATTAATGAAGTCACGACCTTGTGACGTATGTAGACGTAACATACACTATAAGTCACGTGATCTTCAGCTTGTTGGTATTCGTAATGGAGTACGTCGAAAAAATTATGTTTTCGCGGGTTAAATTCCATGCAAATTGCATTTATTTTAATTTTCAAATAATAAAAGAATGAATTTCAGGCGGGTTCGAGTAAAAAATAAAAAAACGTCTTTCCACATGACGTGAAACAAGATATCTTTGGTGGATCATTAATTCTCTTCTCTTTTGTAAAAAACAAATACCCAGTTCTGACATTTGGATACTTTTTTTTAGATAAATGACATCTTTGCCCTAATGCTCTGTTGTCCGCGAGTCGAGTGTCACCATTCATCATGTTTGGTTGTGTGTATTTCCTGTGTATCGATAAATCACTCATTCGCGAGCTGTCGATGTTAAACCCACTAAAAGTGCAAACACAATATGGACTCGAAGTCTTCAAAACACACTCATAAGGAAATGGGTCAGGCAGGAGAAGTATTCATGCTACACGAAGTACGGACTAAGATTTAAACTAATCACATATGTTTGCATATCGGATAGACCCAATTGCGTTCACGCTCGGGAGGAAACATTTGTTAGCACGGGCTAAGAAACGCCCAAACTTGCTAAGAATATACAAAAATCGTTTTAACTATGATTACTCAGTACAGTAACTAGGAAGGTATACATCTTAGTTCTACGCTTATAAAATAATACAAAAGCAAATTCAGAACGTGCAGATTGCAGCATAGATGGAAGTAGCACATAGTCTCGTCGATTCTGACGGGTACTAAGCGTTCACGCACGTTTCTTAGCACGGGCTAGGGTATTTAACCTCTTAGCCCGTGCTAAGGACCTGCGCGTGAACGCTACTATGGTAATGGAACGCTGATCCGACTTTGTGGAGCCTCCGCGAAACTGGGGATCTGGCTTTAATATATTATATATCATTAAGTAATACTTACCAAACGAAGAGAATAACATATCTCTTACAAACACATTATTTTGTGAAAATGCTAGAAATTGATAATAATTGGGATTAATGACCATTACATAAACGCCATTTGGTCTACGATCAGCGAGTGACAACACTGTCAAAAACTGGGGTTATATCTTTATTCACATCCAAAACGGTTTATTTTCTTGAAGATCATGTTTGTATATTTTGACGGAGAGTTGACATCTGCAAGGAGAGATTTTGGACGCTGTTATTTACTGGATCGTCAACATTGAATGCTCTAAGTTTCGTAACTTGTTTATATTTATAGTTTAAATATTCAATATGGATGAGAACATGCAGTATCATTGTTTATATTGTATATTGATGACTATTTTGGACTATGATTTATTTTGACCTGAAAACGCTGTTCTCAGTAGCACCCATCTTCGTTAAATCATGATGAAACAATGAAATTCTCTAATACGCATGTGCACTGGGTTTTTTAACAATAATTGCACATGCGTATTAGGGGTTTTGAATGAATACTATTGTGCATCCTGCGAACGCAACATTTTAGTACATGATTCATCCCAATCCGATTTGGTCTACAGTATGAGTATCGAAGAAAAATATTTAAAAAATACATGTTTTCGTCCATTTTGCATCTTTAAGTGGGTAGTAATATAGATAAATTGACTTTTTAACCTCGATAGACCTAAGTTCGATCTGATAACGTGTTGGGTGTGTTTTTACCGTGACGAGAAAAATAGGTATGGCCTTCATGTTTATTAGACATAAACCCTCTTATGTAAGCGTCGACATTAGTGAACTACGCCTAATTTATGGAAAGCTTTCTAGTCAAGATCGGTTTTCTACTTGAATAACCATTTCACCCATTTTTGTGTTTACCCGAGTTATCCCCCCCCCGGGGTCCTGGACCGTGAAATTCCACACAGGGCTAAAGTGTGTTTAATTCTTACGCAAGAAAATAGAGATTGGTATGTAGTAAACACGTGAAAGGGCTAGTATTCCTTCTAAAAAAATAAATATACTTTTAAGATTAGGAATTCTACAGTCTGTGTTTACACTCTGCTAAGCGCGTTTTTGCGCGGATATGCCAGTCTTTGAGGAACACCACGTGTTGTTGTGGCATTTATCGCCAATAACAACACAATCTCGGGTCATGTTTGTATAGTGTTGTATACTGTTATTGTGCTTTCGTGGCGTCGCCAGCCTTCGTCCAAAAATGAACCGAAAGACGATTTTGTATTAAATATAAACTATGGACAAATACATAGATATATATTTGTTTAATATTGCATTCTTAAGACCAAATTATTATATAATTTATCTTAAACAGTATTCGTCGGATAAAAAAATACACATGTACAATGATTGTTATGCGCATGCGTACCAGAACATTGCATTGTTTGTTAACTTAGTTATATGCTGGAAAAACAATCTGACCGAGTCTTCACCCTAGTAAATAGAGTTACTAATCTAATCTAATCTGTGAAATTCTATCTAAAAACAACAACAACATTATCTTTCGGGGATATGCTGATCGGTGTCTATATGTAACTGTGTTTTGTCTACATACAGACAACAGAGGAACTACAGATGACGATGAAACTGTATAAGTAAATATTATGTCATATGTAAATACGTCATTGTATGTCAAATAATTTCACTACGTATTTCACGAATATGGTACATTAACATATGAGCAACTGTGATATTTATGCCCGGGGAGGGGTACTCCAAATCAGACCTAATACCCATGCTGAAGTATAGCTTTTCAATAAACCCTCTAAACACGTACTTATTTGTGTGAAATTATATCCCTTTTTTAAGTGCTTTCAAGTGCGGAAACTTAAAATAGATACCCTATATACATACCAAAATCATACGGTTTCCAAGTTGAGGTAACATGAATTAATGAGTTTCCCTTCTTCACACTTTATTACTATACACGCGTATACGCGTCATATAACTAAATAACACCTCTTTTACGCGTTTTTTTTACTTCAGCTTGCGTACCATATTTTATTCAGAGTCCCCCCCCCTCCGGGTATTTATGCTGTTATATTGTTTTAGTTTAGCTACGGTATTCCGCATCACGCAGACCCTGATGTTGTTTTTGGCCCATCATTTTACAGTGATATTATAGTTGTGTGTAAATTCATCAATTCAATTAAAATTTGCGCGAGTGTGCGACCAAAAAATCTACTTCCCACTGCTCTCACTTTCTTTCGTTTGTTCGTTTATTTTCTCGTGGTTTGTTGCTTGATTTTAATGTTGATGAAGTTGCACATATTAGTTGGGTTCGCTCAAAGCTCTTTAGCATGGGCAAACAGTTTTGTCCTCTTTGTCCGTGCTAAGAGGTCCTAGCGCCAAAACACCATTGTATTTAATGTTCTTTTGGAAGATTTACTAATATATTCATAACTATTCATTTCTGTATGCCATTTCTGACATGACAATCAACGCGAGCACATCTAAAGACATTGTTCTCGAGAAAAAAATAGCTGACGATGAGACTCTATTTCCTGTTACTAGTATTCTGCAATCAAAACATCTTGAATTTGCTTCGGTATTGTTTCACTGACAGTAGTACCAACATGTATACTTTCCTAGTACTGGGTAATTATAGTTAAAGCAGTTTGGGCTTTCCTTGGCGCTTGCTAACCCCTGTTTCCTACCGTGTGTGAACGTAATTTTGATAACCGCTAATACCGGAGACAACGAAGAAGTGTGAATATTTATTCTCGCGCAACGCGAACGAAAACACTTTTCAACTTCGCCGTGGACGTATATGGGGATTTTATGCGCGGAAAAAAGGGCGGCGAAACAGGAGTGGCTAATTTTCTTTACTCTGCGCTGATTTTGTATATTCAAATACTGATATATTTCAATACCCGATGTCCCGCGGTCGAGAATCCGTCCGATCATATGTGCTGTTAGCCGATAATAACCTTTAAATATCCACTAGAATGCACATGGCAGATTTAATGTTGTGGTCGATTTGTACCCGTGCCCAGGGGTACTTTCACTGGGGAAAGATTTTGTGAGCGCTCCGACCGTTTTTTTCTTCTAACCGAATGATCCGTTCTTAGCGAGCGTGACACGCAGAGTTAGTCGTATAGTCTGTTCGACTTTGTTAAAGCGGGAGGATCGTCACCTGCGCACGCGCGGGAATTGAGTCCCAAGCGACGATAACAACACACGCTAAAACGCATTGGCTTGTTTGTAAACAATGGCACGCTATGGCCATCTGACGCATGCGCAGGTGACGACTCCCGCGTTAAAACAAGTTCTCTTCTCAAGTTCTTCTAGTTTCATGCCCACGTACCTAAAATGACCAACCTAACATATTCTTTCTTGTAATGCATGTATCACAGTATTTTGTTTGTTTGTGACATTTGACTGTTTTGTTTAGTGAACAACAAATCAAGTTACCATTTGCTTGTAGGCAAATACCACAATGTTTGTTGTTGTGTAAACTTAACGATTCAGAACAAACTGCGCTGATGTGTGGGCTGTGGTGCACATCGGTGTCGACACAGTTCGTCGCATCCCAAGTTGACAAAAATAAGCAAACTCAGCGCTTTATACAAAAGTGGCTTGAACATTTCGGACAATAATATTTTAAGTCGTTGTTCTTATTAATCAACTTTTTTAGGATTCTCAGGCGAACGATTCACATTGAAAGAACAATGATTTGACGATTCCATGGCGCACAAGTAATTCATTAACTGCAAATCGTCGCGGGTACCGTACTGCCATACTATAACCCAAAGCCATATTGTTGTTACTCTCCAACCGACAGATTTGACAGTAATAACCTCTGCTTTTCTGGCATCGTTTCACGATTGATTCAAAATAAAAACGTAGAAAATCATGCATACTACTAGTAATTGAAAATACATGTACTTCTTTACTTCAATACGTTACTGTCAACTGAATGTGTTGGTGACCCCCCTCCCCAGTTAGGTGGGAGGGCACTCTAGTAAAGACATGCTAGGAATTCGGTACGTAGGCCGCATTAGAGTGACGCCAATTTCGCGTGCGATTCATAGACTAGTTGATGCTCTAAGCTGTTGAATATTCGATCACAGCCGAATCTACATAAATGCTCGACAATATTCGGCTATTTACTAACAATTTTTTGACCCAGATATTCTATATACTACTTCGTACGACAGATGGCACAAACAAAATGTATCGATTAAAGCGGGATAGTCGTCTGCGCGGGGAAGTGAGTCCCAGGCGACGATAAACAACACACGCTAAAAACGCAAAAGCTCATGGGTAGACGCTCGTTTGTAAACAATGACACCATTGACGCTGCAGGTCGGCGTCTTCTACGGGACAGCGCTTCCCGTGACGACACAACGCAATGACACGCTATGGCCATCTGATGCAGGCGCAGGTGACGACTCCCCCGCATTAAAGCGGACGCAAATTAGATTCGTACAGGTAACTTTAAACTTCTCTGGGAAGTTCCATATCACAACAACTTTTACATAGTACGCACATAGACAAAAAATATGTAGTCCAAAATCAAGTGTCGCAAGGGGAAGGGAGACTGTCACGAAATGTAGCAATCATTTTCACATCATTAGATCATTTAATAACGCCAATAAGAAAGCCCATGACTACTGTATATTGTCATAGGAACTTGCCTAGGGAATTTGCTAACTACACGTACGAATTGTGTATGCAGTAGTTAAGGTCGTATTATAGGGACGACCATGAGGGCGCTGTTCATACTCGGATGCGATGACGTCATACGGGGAGGGATGACGTCACAATGGGAGACCGTGCATAGCTTAGCATGAATAATGACGTCACAATGGGAATTCGTGCATAAATTAGCATAAATGAGCGTCCATGGCCGTAAAGGGGATAATTTGAATGAGGATGACGTCACAATGGGATATTTTAATACATTTGCATAAATTACCATCAATTTTTTTTAATTATTTTTTTTAATTATTTTTAATTATTTTTTAATTATTTTTTAATTGGACAGGCGTGGACGAAAGATTTTTCATGAGGATGACGTCACAATGGGATATTGTGAATACATTTGCATACATAAAATTGATGTGAATACGAGGTCGTGTCGAGGTCATCGTGAATACATTTGCATAAATTACCATCATTTTTTTAATTATTTTTTTTTAATTATTTTTAATTATTTTTAATTATTTTTAATTATTTTTAATTGGACAGGCGTGGACGAAAGATTTTTCAGAATGTGTCACAGAGGGCGCTCTCTCTCACACACACACACTAATAAATACACGGCATTTTTGAAAACTAACGGAGTTTAGGGCTAATCTGCACTGGCTCGGAAGGTTGTAAATGATTAGCTAGTTTGAATTTCTAATTTGCATAACATTACTGAGAATGAACGTGCATTCAACGCCACAAGTCTTTTGTTTTTTTAGCCAATCAGAATTCATCTTCCGAGCCAGTGCAGATCAGCAGGGAGTTTATTGCACAAAAAAAGTAAACAAGAATGAAATATTGACATGGAGTATACATTCATGGCGTGGTTGAGTATTTTTTTTAACGCCACGAAACAAACATACGATGTGAGTAAGGAAAATAGTTGCGTAGCGTATAAATGTTTAGCATGATTAAATATTTCTTAACACCTCGAAAAATACGTACATACATGTAAATGTGCGGCGTGGTTAAATTCATTTTTCACGTCACGAGAAATACGAGTACATAAACGATTCGATTAAATACACGGAAGAGTGAAAAGTCAATAATTATACAGTAAACAGTGAACAATAAAAATAATTCATTCTACATATACATATGTTGTTCATCGTTTATATTTTCTTACCTCATATTTGCTTTGTTTTGTTTGAGTAAATTATTTTTAACGACACGAAAAAATACGAGTACATAAACGATTCGATTAAAAACACAGAAAACGGAAACGTCAATAATAGTAAACAGTGAACAATAAATAATAATTCATTCTATATATACATGTTCATTTTTACATTTCTTACATCCTTTCAATGAGTCAAGCAGTCTGTACATTTTTTTTATTCCATCGCTCCAATCAGAATCGCTCATCTGTCGTAGAAGAAAAAAGAGAGAGAGAGAATAATATTAAAAACCAATAGTCACTCCGTAAAACTGCGGTAATAAACCCCGCTAAAATGCAAAGTATGCAAAATCGGTTGGTCGACGTACAGTTTGTTTTTTTCAAAAATGGTGGACTACGGTACGATGAGTTAAAATATATAATTACCTGATCGTTTCACAGAATAACTTTTGACATACATAATCATCACACGGAATGAGTTTACGGTGTAACGTAGCGATTTTCGTTTTTCCCTTGGCGAAGAAGATATGTCCTCGCCTTCTTGCCGAAGATTCAAAGGCGGTAAACCAAGTTTGACCTTCTGTGAAAGGTCATCTCATGGATATCTACACAACGAGTCATACACGACGTATTGGCTACACATTGCTTGAAATCAAAGTATTTGATGATTGTAGATCCACGTACGAGAAATCTCTTAAATTCTGTGACATGACTACCGTACGAGTCAAAATAGTCTTCGTGGTAAGGTATTTCAGACAGAAAGTGGCCCAATGCGTTCCACCCGCGAATATCAACGGTGTTTGATACGAGCGATGTGTATTATTCCGAAGCACTGTCCGTGAATGCCAGTTTGAACTCAATCACAAGATTAAGTGTGAGTGCATAGGATTATTTATAAATCGTTCGTCATAAATGTTCCTAATGTGAAATAGACCTCCCACGTAGATGATAAACAACAGATGTTGGTGTATTTGTATATTTATGTTATCTAAAACATGAACACTCGCAAACAGCCTGAGGGATAGGGTTTCAAGTTGAAAGCATTACCCCTATACCTGCGTGTATGGGATAATGATAACAGGACTGGAAACACGGGGTCAACTTGATTCGGTCAACGTGAATCAGTATGGTTCTTGTCCATCACCAATTCACTTTTCTGAAAAGGCACACCCCCACAGAGTGTAATGGCATTCCACAGCTACCATCCAAGTGCTACAATTGATTTACTCATTACAGTAGCGTTAATTTGGATTAGCGCTTCCTTCTCATCAATTTTCTCATCACAGTACCGTCTTGCGTAGTTATATAGTGTCTTCACATACGCGCTAAAGATTCCTGACCTGACACCATTCAGTTACTCTGATCGTTTTTGTATCATTTTTGAAGGTTTATTTTACAACGACTGGAAAACCGACTGAAAATCAAGACTATTCAGTTCATTCTCTTCACTAATGAAATGGCAGTACTCAGCAAACTATCATTCGTCGTTTTTTTAAACATGATTTCGAATATCCACGATTTCGAAATTCTAGAAGAGGCAAGAACGAACGTTACATTTGAATGGTCAAATGACAAGGGGCTGACCCCGCTTGAATGCGCAACAGAATGTATTAAATACAACCATATTCAATATTTCGCTTTTTTAGTGTTGACCCATTTAAACGACAGAACCAGTCTCGAAACACTGAAAGCCATAGCGGATGCTTCAAAAAACGAATTTCTCTTCCAATGGCTCGAAACCAAATTAAATGAAGCACTATGATTCTTCACAAATTACGATGACATCCTTCACAGCCTGGCAAAAGAAATCACTCAACTAACCTCACCACCAGATTCGAATTTCCACGATCAACGATCAACGATGAAAAAAATTAACCATTGAGGTAACAGGCTTCGCTACAGAGAAACAATGGAAGTTACTAGCTCGCCAAATTGAATACTTTGAAACGGGACATCTAGCCGATCATCATCGAGACATCGACTCAGAGACTGTACGCCTCAGCAAAACAACCGATTGATGAATTCGTGGACTCAAATTCTAACAAGAACAATCCTGACATAATACTTAAACTACGCTCCTTGCAAGAACATGTGGACATGAACACGACATTTCTACCCACAAGATGAAGGACATAATTTTAGTATATCTGTTAATTACTTTACGATTGGAAACTGTCGATAGAACACATTTTTATGAATGAATTGGTTTTCCGATTTGAAAATCATTGAGTAGGTATTCATGCATTAATTAATTAATAATGATCAGTCCATTGAATTTGTGTTTCACCCCAAAAAAAATCAGAACAGCATTACTAGACATCTCCATATTATCCAAATTTCGAAATTATACATATTTTAATATTAAATTTACTATTTTTTTTACCATCAAACTACTGAATCACTGTACATATAATATACTATACGTATACCATTGACAAATTCAGACTCCGCTTATAAATTATACTCGATTATGTTTTTACCAATCATTACCCCGCCCATCATTCATGATTCGATTGACCACGTTCTGAATAATTCGTACACACAGATAAACGGATTTTTGCGATATACATGTACTTCTTGTTTTCACTCCAAAACTTACTGCTTATTTGATCCCTCAATCAAAAGCTGTTTTACTTGGGATTGACCAAGAGTGTATTTCCACGTTAAACTGATGTGACGACATGTCGGTCATCAACGATTTCATAAAGGGTGACTGTCGAAAAGTGGGACACCAATAATTTAAAATAATTAGTTATACTGGAGAGAATGGATGACATTGTTTAATATTATAGAGATGTTGCGTAGTTCGTTCTTTGACGGTAAGCACGTACGCATACCATACACGTTGTATGCTAATTCATGTTAAATAAAATGCGCTAAGTTTTGATTATTCCCAAGATGTACAGAGAGCACTCGCTTATCCATTAGACAGATTCCACTATACAATTACATGTATAATATCCTGACCGCATTGTTTACACTCTCGTAAATCGACTGTTTGACGTGACTGGGGCACCGGTGGACGAGGAATGCGTGCGTGCACATTACATTTCGTCAACACTTTCATTCATAATAGTATCACTTGCAATATGGCGTAATATCAATCGACGATCCTCAAAATACTGTATGTATGTATGCACGTTGTAGTTCGAATGATTAGATATTTCTTTTATTTTGCCATTTTTGTCGATTCTTTCATTATGAACAGTGTTGACTTGCTCTCGAAATAAATACTTTTACACCGATGTTACCGTTTGTAATGTTTATAAGTGTATACGTGAAAGATATTCGCCTTTGAAATAATAATTGAAGACACAACTATATAGTCTTCAAATCAGCTGGGTGTTATTATTGAAGTAACGCACGACGCGTGATATTGTTGTAATGGGGTCTGATCGCGTTCCATAACTCCTGAATAATGCCATGAATCAAATTGTCCTAACAACATGGTAAACACGGGTCAGCAATAAGTAGCTATTTTATCGGTGAGGAAAGATCTGCTTCTTGATTGCGATTATGATTATGTCTAATATAATGTATAATAATCTATTACTCTACGTACACAACTTGAAGTGGGCTTTTCAATTCAACTCACTGCGGCCGTACACAACATGGCTAGTTCCCCCTTCGAAAGAGTGCGTGCGTGTGTTGCAACGCTATCTGTGACCACTGAGCTTTTCAAATATTTACAAAGCACGATGTGATAACTGAGGTGGTAAACTGACCATGATGTCAATATCCAACCATCTAATTTGCACAATAACAATTAAAATTGAAACCGTATTCATGCGTGGGATCTTGGTTGGAAATACAACGAAGTAACAAAAAACCAACAAAGTGTAACAATAATAAAATCACAAACAAGTGAATGTAAAGCAAAAAAAAAAAAAAAAAAAATATTTGGTGTTTGGTTTAGGCATTTGGCATTTTAGGATTTTTTTTTCTTATCGTGCCCTGAATCAGATGTGGACGAATGTTCCTAGCTCAATGATTGTTTTGTCATTTTAACTTTTTAGTATACCTGTTAGGTGTTCATCATCTGTTCTAAAGTTGATTTTATTGTATTTAATATTTTAATCATGATTTTTTTTTGTTTCTTATTGTATAGATTACAAATGAAAAGATATTTTTTTTCGTTCTCAATTTTCTAGTTGTCACAAACTGAGCAAATTCAGTCTTCAGCTATAAGATTATATACAATAAAGTAACAAAAATAAGCAATGTGTAACAATAATAAAATCACAAACATTTGAATGTAAAGAAAAACAAAATTATTTTGTGGTTGGTTTAGGCATCTGGTATTTTAGTTTTTTTCTTGTCGTAACCTGAAACAGATGTAGACGAATTTTCCTAGCTCAATGATTATTTTGTCATTTTAACTTCTTAGTATATCTGTTAGGTGTTCATCGTCCGTCCTAAAGTTGATTTTATTGTATTTAATATTTTAATCATGATTATTTCGTTCCTCCAAGTATAGATTACAATTGAGAAGTTGTTTTTCGTTCTCAATTTTCTAGTTGTCACAAACTGGGCAAATTTAGTCTTCAGCTATAAAGTTATTATATCTACCCCTTTCCATTTGAAGGGTATGAGCCTTTATTCCGAGTTTCGCCTTAGCGCAGCACTATGTTTTAGATTTTTTATTGTGGTGAGATATTTTTTATATGCAAATTCTGTTTTAATTTTCTGTAGGTTCGTAACTGTGTACTTTTATTTGCATCATGTAATGTTTCTGTGCTATGAATTTCTAAAGGATTGTTCGAATTACCTGTCAATGTTTCAATGATTTTCTTTTTTGTCATCCTGAGATTTATGTGTATTCCAAAATATTTTTTTTCCATAGTCAAATTGTCTAAAATCTGATTCATGTCTTTTACAAGGATATTTTCTCAACTCTAGCAGGCTTGCCAAATTTCTTGGTTTGCTATTTACTTTGATTCATGTCTTTTACCCAGTTGTCTTTTCCCTTTTCGTCAATATGTATTCCAAGTTTGTGAGCTTCATGAACTAGCGAGTTTGAGTTAGAATTATTTATTTTGATCCAATATTTCAATCTAGTTGCTACGGGGGAGGATATTTTCCCAACTCTAGCAGGCTAGCGAAATTTCTTGCTTTGCTATTTAATTTTAGAAGGTATTTGCAGTAATATATTTTCATTTTTTTTTTCCATTGGTCTTTTGATTGGAAAAACAAAACAAAAACAAAATGTATACTTTCTATATACTCAATTTCAATTACTCAGTTTTTAATCTATTCTTTTTGATTATTTACTCATTAGTAGATTTCCCCTTCTTTGTGTAATAAACTCCGTTAGTTTTCAAAATGACGTGTATTTATTAGAGTGTGCGTGTGTGTGTGTGTGAGCGCCATCTACGATACATTCTGAAAATCTTTCGTCCACGCCTGTCCAATTAAAAAATAAAAACATCCAATTAAAAAATAATAAAAAAATTAAATTGATGGTAATTTATGCAAATGTATTCACGATGACCTCGACACGACCTCGTATTCACATCAATTTTATGTATGCAAATGTATTCACAATATCCCATTGTGACGTCATCCTCATTCAAATGAACCCTTTACATCCATTTATGCTAATTTATGCACGAAATCCTATTTTGACGTCATCATTTATGCTAATCTATGCTTACACCATTTATGCTAATTTATGCACGAAATCCTATTGTGACGTCATCATTTATGCTAATCTATGCTTCCACCTCGGTACGACCATGAGGGCGCTGTTCATATTGGGATGCGATGACGTCATACTTGGAAGCATAGATTAGCATAAATGATGACGTCACAATAGGATTTCGTGCATAAATTAGCATAAATGGTGTAAGCATAGATTAGCATAAATGATGACGTCAAAATAGGATTTCGTGCATAAATTAGCATAAATGGATGTAAAGGGTTCATTTGAATGAGGATGACGTCACAATGGGATATTGTGAATACATTTGCATACATAAAATTGATGTGAATACGAGGTCGTGTCGAGGTCATCGTGAATACATTTGCATAAATTACCATCAATTTAATTTTTTTATTATTTTTTAATTGGATGTTTTATTTATTTTTTAATTGGACAGGCGTGGACGAAAGATTTTCAGAATGTATCGTAGATGGCGCTCACACACACACACACGCACACTCTAATAAATACACGTCATTTTGAAAACTAACGGAGTTTATTACACAAAGAAGGGGAAATCTACTAATGAGTAAATAATCAAAAAGAATAGATTAAAAACTGAGTAATTGAAATTGAGTATATAGAAAGTATACATTTTGTTTTTGTTTTGTTTTTCCAATCAAAAGACCAATGGAAAAAAAAAATGAAAATATATTACTGCAAATACCTTCTAAAATTAAATAGCAAAGCAAGAAATTTCGCTAGCCTGCTAGAGTTGGGAAAATATCCTCCCCCGTAGCAACTAGATTGAAATATTGGATCAAAATAAATAATTCTAACTCAAACTCGCTAGTTCATGAAGCTCACAAACTTGGAATACATATTGACGAAAAGGGAAAAGACAACTGGGTAAAAGACATGAATCAAAGTAAATAGCAAACCAAGAAATTTGGCAAGCCTGCTAGAGTTGAGAAAATATCCTTGTAAAAGACATGAATCAGATTTTAGACAATTTGACTATGGAAAAAAAATATTTTGGAATACACATAAATCTCAGGATGACAAAAAAGAAAATCATTGAAACATTGACAGGTAATTCGAACAATCCTTTAGAAATTCATAGCACAGAAACATTACATGATGCAAATAAAAGTACACAGTTACGAACCTACAGAAAATTAAAACAGAATTTGCATATAAAAAATATCTCACCACAATAAAAAATCTAAAACATAGTGCTGCGCTAAGGCGAAACTCGGAATAAAGGCTCATACCCTTCAAATGGAAAGGGGTAGATATAATAACTTTATAGCTGAAGACTAAATTTGCCCAGTTTGTGACAACTAGAAAATTGAGAACGAAAAACAACTTCTCAATTGTAATCTATACTTGGAGGAACGAAATAATCATGATTAAAATATTAAATACAATAAAATCAACTTTAGGACGGACGATGAACACCTAACAGATATACTAAGAAGTTAAAATGACAAAATAATCATTGAGCTAGGAAAATTCGTCTACATCTGTTTCAGGTTACGACAAGAAAAAAACTAAAATACCAGATGCCTAAACCAACCACAAAATAATTTTGTTTTTCTTTACATTCAAATGTTTGTGATTTTATTATTGTTACACATTGCTTATTTTTGTTACTTTATTGTATATAATCTTATAGCTGAAGACTGAATTTGCTCAGTTTGTGACAACTAGAAAATTGAGAACGAAAAAAAATATCTTTTCATTTGTAATCTATACAATAAGAAACAAAAAAAAATCATGATTAAAATATTAAATACAATAAAATCAACTTTAGAACAGATGATGAACACCTAACAGGTATACTAAAAAGTTAAAATGACAAAACAATCATTGAGCTAGGAACATTCGTCCACATCTGATTCAGGGCACGATAAGAAAAAAAAATCCTAAAATGCCAAATGCCTAAACCAAACACCAAATATTTTTTTTTTTTTTTTTTTTGCTTTACATTCACTTGTTTGTGATTTTATTATTGTTACACTTTGTTGGTTTTTTGTTACTTCGTTGTATTTCCAACCAAGATCCCACGCATGAATACGGTTTCAATTTTAATTGTTATTGTGCAAATTAGATGGTTGGATATTGACATCATGGTCAGTTTACCACCTCAGTTATCACATCGTGCTTTGTAAATATTTGAAAAGCTCAGTGGTCACAGATAGCGTTGCAACACACGCACGCACTCTTTCGAAGGGGGAACTAGCCATGTTGTGTACGGCCGCAGTGAGTTGAATTGAAAAGCCCACTTCAAGTTGTGTACGTAGAGTAATAGATTATTATACATTATATTAGACATAATCATAATCGCAATCAAGAAGCAGATCTTTCCTCACCGATAAAATAGCTACTTATTGCTGACCCGTGTTTACCATGTTGTTAGGACAATTTGATTCATGGCATTATTCAGGAGTTATGGAACGCGATCAGACCCCATTACAACAATATCACGCGTCGTGCGTTACTTCAATAATAACACCCAGCTGATTTGAAGACTATATAGTTGTGTCTTCAATTATTATTTCAAAGGCGAATATCTTTCACGTATACACTTATAAACATTACAAACGGTAACATCGGTGTAAAAGTATTTATTTCGAGAGCAAGTCAACACTGTTCATAATGAAAGAATCGACAAAAATGGCAAAATAAAAGAAATATCTAATCATTCGAACTACAACGTGCATACATACATACAGTATTTTGAGGATCGTCGATTGATATTACGCCATATTGCAAGTGATACTATTATGAATGAAAGTGTTGACGAAATGTAATGTGCACGCACGCATTCCTCGTCCACCGGTGCCCCAGTCACGTCAAACAGTCGATTTACGAGAGTGTAAACAATGCGGTCAGGATATTATACATGTAATTGTATAGTGGAATCTGTCTAATGGATAAGCGAGTGCTCTCTGTACATCTTGGGAATAATCAAAACTTAGCGCATTTTATTTAACATGAATTAGCATACAACGTGTATGGTATGCGTACGTGCTTACCGTCAAAGAACGAACTACGCAACATCTCTATAATATTAAACAATGTCATCCATTCTCTCCAGTATAACTAATTATTTTAAATTATTGGTGTCCCACTTTTCGACAGTCACCCTTTATGAAATCGTTGATGACCGACATGTCGTCACATCAGTTTAACGTGGAAATACACTCTTGGTCAATCCCAAGTAAAACAGCTTTTGATTGAGGGATCAAATAAGCAGTAAGTTTTGGAGTGAAAACAAGAAGTACATGTATATCGCAAAAATCCGTTTATCTGTGTGTACGAATTATTCAGAACGTGGTCAATCGAATCATGAATGATGGGCGGGGTAATGATTGGTAAAAACATAATCGAGTATAATTTATAAGCGGAGTCTGAATTTGTCAATGGTATACGTATAGTATATTATATGTACAGTGATTCAGTAGTTTGATGGTAAAAAAAATAGTAAATTTAATATTAAAATATGTATAATTTCGAAATTTGGATAATATGGAGATGTCTAGTAATGCTGTTCTGATTTTTTTTTGGGTGAAACACAAATTCAATGGACTGATCATTATTAATTAATTAATGCATGAATACCTACTCAATGATTTTCAAATCGGAAAACCAATTCATTCATAAAAATGTGTTCTATCGACAGTTTCCAATCGTAAAGTAATTAACAGATATACTAAAATTATGTCCTTCATCTTGTGGGTAGAAATGTCGTGTTCATGTCCACATGTTCTTGCAAGGAGCGTAGTTTAAGTATTATGTCAGGATTGTTCTTGTTAGAATTTGAGTCCACGAATTCATCAATCGGTTGTTTTGCTGAGGCGTACAGTCTCTGAGTCGATGTCTCGATGATGATCGGCTAGATGTCCCGTTTCAAAGTATTCAATTTGGCGAGCTAGTAACTTCCATTGTTTCTCTGTAGCGAAGCCTGTTACCTCAATGGTTAATTTTTTTCATCGTTGATCGTTGATCGTGGAAATTCGAATCTGGTGGTGAGGTTAGTTGAGTGATTTCTTTTGCCAGGCTGTGAAGGATGTCATCGTAATTTGTGAAGAATCATAGTGCTTCATTTAATTTGGTTTCGAGCCATTGGAAGAGAAATTCGTTTTTTGAAGCATCCGCTATGGCTTTCAGTGTTTCGAGACTGGTTCTGTCGTTTAAATGGGTCAACACTAAAAAAGCGAAATATTGAATATGGTTGTATTTAATACATTCTGTTGCGCATTCAAGCGGGGTCAGCCCCTTGTCATTTGACCATTCAAATGTAACGTTCGTTCTTGCCTCTTCTAGAATTTCGAAATCGTGGATATTCGAAATCATGTTTAAAAAAACGACGAATGATAGTTTGCTGAGTACTGCCATTTCATTAGTGAAGAGAATGAACTGAATAGTCTTGATTTTCAGTCGGTTTTCCAGTCGTTGTAAAATAAACCTTCAAAAATGATACAAAAACGATCAGAGTAACTGAATGGTGTCAGGTCAGGAATCTTTAGCGCGTATGTGAAGACACTATATAACTACGCAAGACGGTACTGTGATGAGAAAATTGATGAGAAGGAAGCGCTAATCCAAATTAACGCTACTGTAATGAGTAAATCAATTGTAGCACTTGGATGGTAGCTGTGGAATGCCATTACACTCTGTGGGGGTGTGCCTTTTCAGAAAAGTGAATTGGTGATGGACAAGAACCATACTGATTCACGTTGACCGAATCAAGTTGACCCCGTGTTTCCAGTCCTGTTATCATTATCCCATACACGCAGGTATAGGGGTAATGCTTTCAACTTGAAACCCTATCCCTCAGGCTGTTTGCGAGTGTTCATGTTTTAGATAACATAAATATACAAATACACCAACATCTGTTGTTTATCATCTACGTGGGAGGTCTATTTCACATTAGGAACATTTATGACGAACGATTTATAAATAATCCTATGCACTCACACTTAATCTTGTGATTGAGTTCAAACTGGCATTCACGGACAGTGCTTCGGAATAATACACATCGCTCGTATCAAACACCGTTGATATTCGCGGGTGGAACGCATTGGGCCACTTTCTGTCTGAAATACCTTACCACGAAGACTATTTTGACTCGTACGGTAGTCATGTCACAGAATTTAAGAGATTTCTCGTACGTGGATCTACAATCATCAAATACTTTGATTTCAAGCAATGTGTAGCCAATACGTCGTGTATGACTCGTTGTGTAGATATCCATGAGATGACCTTTCACAGAAGGTCAAACTTGGTTTACCGCCTTTGAATCTTCGGCAAGAAGGCGAGGACATATCTTCTTCGCCAAGGGAAAAACGAAAATCGCTACGTTACACCGTAAACTCATTCCGTGTGATGATTATGTATGTCAAAAGTTATTCTGTGAAACGATCAGGTAATTATATATTTTAACTCATCGTACCGTAGTCCACCATTTTTGAAAAAACAAACTGTACGTCGACCAACCGATTTTGCATACTTTGCATTTTAGCGGGGTTTATTACCGCAGTTTTACGGAGTGACTATTGGTTTTTAATATTATTCTCTCTCTCTCTTTTTTCTTCTACGACAGATGAGCGATTCTGATTGGAGCGATGGAATAAAAAAAATGTACAGACTGCTTGACTCATTGAAAGGATGTAAGAAATGTAAAAATGAACATGTATATATAGAATGAATTATTATTTATTGTTCACTGTTTACTATTATTGACGTTTCCGTTTTCTGTGTTTTTAATCGAATCGTTTATGTACTCGTATTTTTTCGTGTCGTTAAAAATAATTTACTCAAACAAAACAAAGCAAATATGAGGTAAGAAAATATAAACGATGAACAACATATGTATATGTAGAATGAATTATTTTTATTGTTCACTGTTTACTGTATAATTATTGACTTTTCACTCTTCCGTGTATTTAATCGAATCGTTTATGTACTCGTATTTCTCGTGACGTGAAAAATGAATTTAACCACGCCGCACATTTACATGTATGTACGTATTTTTCGAGGTGTTAAGAAATATTTAATCATGCTAAACATTTATACGCTACGCAACTATTTTCCTTACTCACATCGTATGTTTGTTTCGTGGCGTTAAAAAAAATACTCAACCACGCCATGAATGTATACTCCATGTCAATATTTCATTCTTGTTTACTTTTTTTGTGCAATAAACTCCCTGCTGATCTGCACTGGCTCGGAAGATGAATTCTGATTGGCTAAAAAAACAAAAGACTTGTGGCGTTGAATGCACGTTCATTCTCAGTAATGTTATGCAAATTAGAAATTCAAACTAGCTAATCATTTACAACCTTCCGAGCCAGTGCAGATTAGCCCTAAACTCCGTTAGTTTTCAAAAATGCCGTGTATTTATTAGTGTGTGTGTGTGAGAGAGAGCGCCCTCTGTGACACATTCTGAAAAATCTTTCGTCCACGCCTGTCCAATTAAAAATAATTAAAAATAATTAAAAATAATTAAAAATAATTAAAAAAAAATAATTAAAAAAATGATGGTAATTTATGCAAATGTATTCACGATGACCTCGACACGACCTCGTATTCACATCAATTTTATGTATGCAAATGTATTCACAATATCCCATTGTGACGTCATCCTCATGAAAAATCTTTCGTCCACGCCTGTCCAATTAAAAAATAATTAAAAAATAATTAAAAATAATTAAAAAAAATAATTAAAAAAAATTGATGGTAATTTATGCAAATGTATTAAAATATCCCATTGTGACGTCATCCTCATTCAAATTATCCCCTTTACGGCCATGGACGCTCATTTATGCTAATTTATGCACGAATTCCCATTGTGACGTCATTATTCATGCTAAGCTATGCACGGTCTCCCATTGTGACGTCATCCCTCCCCGTATGACGTCATCGCATCCGAGTATGAACAGCGCCCTCATGGTCGTCCCTATAATACGACCTTAACTACTGTATGCGCTCGCTGTAAAGCGTTTAAGTCGTCGCGCAGCGCTCGTTTGAATTTCGCGTAAACAATGTATTTTACACGTGTTGTATGTGTACATAGGAGCCACGTCGAACACGGTGCAGTGTTAGGAGTTTTCACATCATCATAATGGCTATCCATTAGCGTGGGCCATTGAAGGGAGAAATATAGATTAAAGGGCTACAGTCGTCGTGCCGCGTCCTGTTCGATATGGGACTCATAGGGACGTATACAACGATTGTGAATACATTGTTTATTTACATGAAATTCGAACACGCGCTGCGCGACGACCACCGCGCTTTAAGGGGTGCGTTTTAAGGACGACTTACGTCTCCACTCCAACCTGTATCTTGCCATGATGTAAATGCAAAAATCCTTGCATTAAGGTCGCCCATTGAATAACGAAAGCGGCAAGTAAAAAGTTGTAACCGACACTTCCAAAGCCATATCTCTTGAGGAACGTCATCAAAAAACCGAAACCGATAAAAATCATCACATGGACATCTTGAAACACTGAAAGAAGAAAGACACAGTGTAGATTAGTTTACGACGTTGTCGACTACACTGATGCCTACATTTATCTGCAGCTATAGCGGTTGCATTGTGAAACTGTAAATGGTGCGCTAATCATCGTTTATCGAAAAACCCGAAAAATACATATGGAATGGGGTTTGATGATTTTGTTTAATGCTTGTACCCCTCTGACTCCCGTATGCGAAGCACACGTGCACATTAGGAGTCTTTGCAGTTAGTATAAATGGGTTCTTGTGACCTCATTAATATGCATAAATGTAATATCTCAAACACTGTTGCAGATAACGAATGTAACTAGTGATATATGAAGCCATTTGAGAAGAGATATAAATGACTAACATAAACACATAAATGTAATATCTCAGACAAAGGCAAGTCTGTGGTCAAAATAAGATATACTTCAATGGTTTTGCATGTATTTTTCTTTATTTGAATTGGAGATGTGCTTCTAAAATAGCAAATACAGAATTTACGCCTTCGACACCGTTAAGCACACGTGAGTTCTTTCTATATAGGCTTTCTTTGATTACTTTTGATTTTGTGAAATCAGGAAATGTTGAAACTCCGTTACAGAACTTACACCGTTAAAATCTTCACTTCAAAATAGGGTTGAGAATTAGAAATTGTAAACTCGGGGTTGAACATTGCACTACAAGTCATGGATCACTGACCAGACAATATGGCTGTGATGTCAAGTGATACATGGGCGTCGGTGGAATAGCCCGAGGTATCAGTGAAATGGCATCTGTTTGTACCCATCAAAAAGACATGTTTACCCTTTGTGTACTGTGCGTTTCACTAAATACCTCTTCAATTACAATTATCAATAATGCTCACTCGTGATATCTCGTTAATTGCGTTTGTCACTCGTCCTTGGCGAGTGACTGTTCGCCGTAACTGCTTATCCCTGGATCAGAAAATGAAGTAATCAAGATAACTGTGCAGGTTATTTTATAGGCCCCGATAATGCTGAGAGAATTTCTACGTTTTATATATATACTAAGTTGTAATGCAACTTAAAACAACAGTTTTGCTGAGACTATATCATGTTCATAAGGTGATTGGCGACAGGATAGGAACTGGCTAAAACATCTACAAAATGGATAACAGATTATGTAGACATAACTATGGAGAAATGTTGTAAAAGAGATGCTGAATTGTTCGGGTAACGAATACCGAGTTACAAAACGGAAACTTTTGCAATTAATCATATAATAGCCGAAATTCGAGTTACGCGGCGGGCAATATACTAGTAGATTGATTTTGTTGTCTAACGTCCACATTTAGTAACTTGAACTTTAATTAACAGTTGCGTAAATGGCAGAGGTGTGTATATGGTCAAAACAAGGCGTCACAGTGTTTTTAATATTCCACTGTATAATAAATGTAATTTTTATTTTATTTGCGCTTTTAATAAAGAAATATGACACAGTCTGATCATACATTGACCCACAAGACGCAAACAGTGTAGTCGTAGTATACTAGTATATGCTACGTTCACGACCCAGATGCCCACAGATGAGTGGCGGTCTTTTAGTTATTTGTTTGTTTGACCTTTGACAGTGTTTACTGTTTATAGGCCGTCGCACTGTGACATCGTTTATTATTTACATTTTTCCCAACCGGCGTGCAAATGTCCGATACCAAATGTTGCTCGCTGATCATAGCTAGTGATCTTCTGCAACAACGTTACCCATAAGTTGTGGGACACATACATATAAGACGTAATGAACGAGTTTGATAGATTATACGTGTCATAAAACGAGGATGGTGGATTCCATACTCCGAAAGATTGACACAAAAACTACCGAACGAGTTCATTATATGACATATTACACAACTAGCTGCAACTTTTGTTGACAAAATTGTTGATTCGTGTATCATGCTATGTTGCATGTTGACCACAGTGTCACAAAGAATCTACTGTACTTGTTAAGTTGTAGCAATGAATAGAGCATGTCACTGTTTCAATCAATAAGTTGCAGTATCATGATGCATGGCCCTTAATAACGAAATAGTTTGCAAGTCAAAAATAACCATCTGTCCTCTTTATTTTGCAGCTTGTTTACATTCTAGCAGTGGACAAAATCGAGATTTGGTTATGACTGTACTATTCGGTCTAGGATGGCGTTGATTATGCTGGATGAAATGGTGATACGGATAAATAAAACGAAATTACATTAACGAATGTGACTTATAACTTTTACTATGAAAACCTTAGCATCCCGTAGGCAGGCCAGTCACATTGGTTCTCACTACAAGAGGTTACGATCCCCCTGTCGAATGCTAAGGTAAACTGAAACATATATATATATATATATATACATATTAACATGAAAAATTGTCCACCTATGCGGATCTGTTTGTACAGGAATTTTACGACCGTATGCCTTTACTGACGTCAATCAAACTTGTTAAGTGGGAAGTTGGCACCAAGGCTTAAAGGTACTACACCTTGCCCAAGGGTGACCTGGAGGTAGTTGTGGCAAAGGGTAACTTCATTCTCCCAAGTCCATAGACTCCACAACCGGATGTAGTTTAAAATCTTACCCAGGACAAATACTGACAAGTACTGAAAAAACGTTGAACCATTTCCAGGGAAAATCTAGTGATCGATTTTTGACGCTACTGACGTACCGGGCAAAGCACTTTAGGGTCAATAGTTTGTGTACCATGTTCTACTTGGTTCGGACACCCTCACAAATTACAGTAATACATCAAATCTAAAAGTGTATGCTTCTGTATCTTCTTTGTTATGCTTAAGCACGCGTCTATATTAAAGGGGAACCGCTCAATCCCAGGGATTGCAACAAAGAATCATGGGACACTATTGTTTATGTTGTTTACAATGTTAATCTATCTTTTGTTATCCATTGTTATTTTAATCCAGAAAGTAAATATGTTGTGAGATTAGGCTTAACTGGAAGGTGCCCCTTTAAGTTTATTTTCTTCGGGTGAATGAACTCATAGAGGTTTTTAGCTGTTCTGTTTATTTCGTTTTCTACTCACATGATGCGTTAAGTTCGTTTATTTTATTCGCTATGCAAATCACTTGAATATTACGCAGTTTGAACGCTATAACGCGTACACCCCCACCCCCCTCTCGCCGGGACAACAAAGTCCACTCGCAGCACGAGATCGGTACAAGTGCATGACAAAACTTAAAAACTCTTAATTACAGTTGAATAGGAAAGATACATTTTTATTTGAGTGGAAAATGTAAATCAAGTAATAACACAGAGACAGAGATGGCAATCAGAGAATTGCGAGATACGCAATTGCCATAGTATCGCACAAATGAATAGTTGCACAATGATACATGCAGATCAGAATATTCTCAGTCATTTATAAGTGTGTGATCACCTAGAAAATAGTTTACTTGGCTATCGTGAAAATTCTGAATTTTTTGTATTAATGGTCATAAAAAGTATAAAGTTCGAATGTGGTACTAAAAATATGTAAGGACATGATTTCGTCTCCTAGTTCCTGTATTAGTCCTGGTGACATTGTTGTCTACATAATAACATCTCGGACAGAAGTGCTGGCAAGAATAGGTTTTATTTAAAGTTATAAAAAATTCACCCTGAAAGATCCTCGCGCTTTATTCAAATTCAAAAATAACAGTTTCACCGACAACGCCCATTACCCGGGAGCCTCTGTAGACTCAATTCAGTATTTTGTCGATTTACCACCAATCACCACTAAACGCGTTGTGTTCGGTCTATTTTTTTTTTTTTTTTTTTTATTTATAAACAATTTATTCAGTGTCATGGAAATGTCACCACTTTTCAAGCGCGTAAACAACAGAAGTTGTTATTTCTCTTGTTCTACCTTTTAATTATATCCTATACCAGGTATTCAAGTTCCCTCACATGGAAACCACAAATATATGACAGTCATGGGTGTAACTGTATTCCTGACATGGGCCTTCTCCCTGGGGTACTGTAAATATTTTTGTAAAAAAGCCTAGATGAACTGGATATTTCTTGGATTATTTCCATAAAACGCCCCCCCCCCTTCACGCGTTCAATAATTTCCAGAAATATTCAACCCCGATGTTTTAGGTGCATAGTGCTGAGCAGTTTGAAAAATGCACCATTCACATGGAAGAATATGTCCTAATAACTGATTTGGGGAGAGACGCCTCGGGAGAGGGGAGGCTTGCAGTGGATAATTAAATACAGTGACCCCTCGCTAAGTCGCGCCTCGTTAAGTCGCGATTCGCCTAAGTCGCGGGTACCATAACGGTACCCCTTATTTTATACACCCGATGTGAACGTCGTATTGTCATTCATCGTTCCACGTTTTCGTTCCACGAAGCTGTAATCTCCGTAGTCAATGGTGTTCTTGTCTCATTCTCTAGATGGAAATCCCACCCCTGCCTGAAAATGGTATGGCCGACCCGCTTCATTCATTTTCCCGTTGAAATCGTTATAATTATCCTGGAATAACTGCATAAAATCACGCGTTCGGCAGCACGGAATCGACCCTGAAAGCATGATCATATTTGCACTCGTATTTGCACGCACAATGCCACGACGGAACCACGTGTACGGTATGCCCGCCAATTTAATTTCGCCTTGGCTATAAATTATAAATAAATCACCTCCGTCTCTAGATGAACGTTAGAATAGAGTAGAAATGAAAAAAAAACTGACCTTTGCCAAATGTTACGCCAAATGATTATATGATCCTAATGATAAACTTAAAGTATTTAATATGATGATACGATTTTACGAACGAAGTTCGTTCGCCTGCTGGGGACCGAAGGCTGACAATCTATTATCGCAACAGCGCCGGAGCGTAGGCTTTTCACGCCGTGCCACGCGTTGCTTGACCAGAATATGCCGCACTCCGGTGTTAATCAGGTTAAAACTAATTAGGTGCGGATATTTTCGCCGGGTACTGTGGAATGAACGAGACTGGCACCCGGCCACTTCTCTCAATCTGTATTTACAACAATGTACCATGAAATTTTACGATCATTTCCCGCACTCAGTAGGATATGATACGAGGTGTTGAGAAGGCGGAGTCTGCGTGGACGGTTTGGTTAGTGCGTCTCTGTGTTAATTGCATGAATATCTGACCTCGTCAAAGTGGTAATATAATATTGAAACATGAGAATGACACTGTGCATATGTTTTTTGAAATCATGAATGTGGCGTGGGGTGTTACCGGGCCATATGTCTTCATCTTTTCGACTCCGACATCTGATTGACAGCCTGCCACTCGAAACTCCAGACTGAGTCCATTATGTTCACAAGATAAACACACGAACACCTTTTATGATAATTTTTAAGCCACAGAAAGGACACACGCGAACGAATGGTTTAATTTATGTCGGGTGTTACGTAATTCACTTTCACCATGCCGCGACAATTGCTGACTTAATAGTTTGCGTTCCAACCTTCACTTCCAGGCCAACTACAAAGGTACGATACGTACGATTCGCCGCCGATACGCTCCGTCAAGGTGAAAGCGAGGCTTGGAAAGCAAATATTCCGGAATGACCGATAGTGTCCTTAAAAAACAGCTATGGAACAAAACAGCAGCAACTATCAGTGTATTAGGCCACATTTTGTGTTCATTCTATATTCTGTATTCACCATTGGCTGCAAATTGTATTTTTTTGTTTTTGACTTGTTTTATTTTATTTTTTTTAGAAAAGTTTTTCTTTTTTGTTTTCTTTTTTAGATTGTAGTTTTTTTTTAATTTCTTTCTGTAAGACCCTTTTTATCCTTTCCTAGGGATTTTATGCGTCTAATAAAAAAATAAAATAAATATGTTTGCGTGCTTAGCAAACACATGCACCACATAGGTGAAACACATGCCACCACTAACTAATCTGTATTAAACAAACAGCGAGATAGAGGTTAACTGTCGAAATCGCAGACCACTAGCGGTCTGTCTCAAACCCGACAAAAATAACACGCATATAAGTAAACAAATACAAATTCGAGTTGAGAAAGACAAAATAGTGGCTGTACACGGGGAGGGGGGTACAATACAGACTATATACAAGTATATAAACCAGTGAGCAATTCAATTGAAATTGCGTTAAATGTTTGTATTGTATTCATTGTCCGAGTCGTGAAAGCAAAGTACCGGACAGACAAAAACGTACTCACTTGGGTAATAATATCCCAATCGGTTATCCATGGCATCGGCACCACCATTCCCGTGTTCCAAGTTGTTCTGTTCGGCCTTCGCATCGGAATCCTCGCCGTACTCAACAAAAATACCAAACAGAACGAGAAATATAATTTGGAAAATTACCAGTACCAATGTGAGTTTCCCACGTCTCCGTTTAGGTTCTACCGTCTGTGCCATCTCGGATCGAACCTCGACGTATACGACAGTCTGTAGTAGTTTTACTATGTGGTCAGCTGGTCAGGCTCACTCGATGCATACGCAAAACAGAGTCGGAATCTACCAATTTATCAAGGAACCGGCTGCCCGCCACTGTCGTGTCTGTCGAGGTTTTGCTGTAAATAAAAACTCAACAACACTTCACACACGTGTAAAGATGCTACGGCACGAAGAACGGTAGTGAGTGCACTCACTTTCGCTACTTACATATAGTAAACACCACGACCACTCCACTCGCCTAGCACGTGGCTATTGCAAGTATTGAGTCCATCCCTATATATGAGTGGAATCTCCCATTATCAACGCGAGGCTCAGTGCAGTTCAACATAGTCTAAAATAATGTCTATTTATTGATCATTTATGAATAAAAAAAACATGTGTTCACGGATTTTATTTGGCAAAATTACGTGACATTATTTTTAAAAATCTGACATAGCTGTGGGAATGAAAACATCGACCCTGTTGGGAAATTTTACTTTGTGAATAACGTTATTTCTAGGGGCGAAAAGTGTTTTTCTTGTAAAACGACGTGATTGTCTTGGCGAAAGAAGCAGTTTTTGGTGCTATTTACGACATATTTGCCCAAAATCGACCAAAAAAATCTTCACTTTTTATTTTTTTAGAAATCTGACCCATGCTTGGGGATTTTTTCTCGAAATAGTTGACACACATCACACAAATTTCGGAAAAAAAGTAACCCATTTGTGCTATATACCACCTATACTCTTCCTATTTGAGTGCTCCGGGTTCAAGGGCCCTGCTCATAATTATTCCGAGGTTGTTTTTTTACGTTGACCGTGACATGTTGACGTATCCGTAATACCACCGTGGCCATGCTGGCACGGCAACGGAACGTTTATCATCAAGTTGTTACTCGACTATGTGTTTCATTTTCTTGATTCGACGGTATAAAATGAGAAAACATCTCCCGTCACGGACCAATCCATTACACCGCGACTCAGCTCACAACAACCAACCGTAATCCCTCATTCTCTCAACATGGGAAAAAGAGTGTAAATAACATAGTTGCACGTACATTTCGTATTATCAAACAAAGAACTATCGATTTCACTTTCGTATTGTGAAGAAATGCTTTACTAAATCTAAAAATGTTGTTGTCAACTGCACTTTGGTGAAATAAGATAGTATATTCTTGCGGTGACGTGTGTGTATATTTTCTTCGGTAATTACATACTTACATACTCATTTTCAAATACCCGACAAGCCAACTTGAAGAGATGGCAAGCGTGGTGGTCGTCGCGCAGCGCGTGTTCGAATTTCATGTAAATAAACAATGTATTTTACACGCGTTGTACACGTCGCCATGAGT
The DNA here is from genome assembly GCF_978046115.1 of Saccoglossus kowalevskii. Lineage (NCBI taxonomy): Eukaryota > Metazoa > Hemichordata > Enteropneusta > Harrimaniidae > Saccoglossus > Saccoglossus kowalevskii. The sequence continues at coordinate 17,759,033 of NC_140645.1, forward strand.
CCCATATCGAAAAGGACGCGGCGCGACGACCACCGCCATTTAAATTTGCTATATACGTGTCATTTACTCTGGTATCCGAATAATAGATAGACCTAATGTATCACTCATTCCTAAACGAACGTTTAAAAAAAATGATACGGGTGATTTAAAAGTTTCAAAAGGTTGTCGAAATGCCGCGAAAAGAATTCTCCGTCTTCCTTACTGTATTTTATACTATTTTTCGCAAAGTGAATATTCTTCGTTTAACAAATAGTGGTTAATGTTCACAGCGACAACTTTAAAAACGGCGAATTGATACCTACTTGATGCCCGATGTGGGTTAAATAAACATATGTACTGTAGTCACTTGTGGTGATATCAGTTCCCGTGAGAAGTGGTTGATGGTTTTCAGATGTCTTCGAGGTCTATAATGAATATTGGGTTAGAGTTTCAGAAATAACACACGGATCTAAATTGATATTTACGTCGAGGTCAACATCCTTGAACACTCAATTATAATTAAGAAAATGTGATTTCAAATATAAGATACTTGTAACATCGTGCACCTTTGAACAATAAACGATTATAATGATGTATTTTAAAATTAAAATAAATGTCATCTTGCTCGTGTCGAAACATGCGCATTGGATTTCTGGTACGTACTATTAATTACTACTCTGTTATGGCGTAGTACATTAGTTGCGTCCGAACACAGCTCTTTGGCGCGGGGTAAGAGGTCAAAAAATGTCAGTACGGACTAAGAATTGACCCGTTTCAATTTAAAACCTGGTTTCTAGATCCTTGGCCCAAATTAACGGAGTGTATGCGAACAGTTAGCTTGGGCTCAGTAGAGGCTCCGACGAAACATGGCAAATAATATTGTTTTTGATGTCTATTTGAAAGATTCACTATTATAATTATACCTATTTCATTTCATTTCAACGTCAGGGCATCAAATATTGCATTGTTATTGTTTTATAACCACGTCGAAAATGTATACCTCACTGGTTTATTCTACTGAAAAATCCAAGTTAGAAAGACTGAAAATTTGTACAATTTTCGTAAGTTTGGTCGACCCTTGCCCGAACTAAATGTAGGTCTCTAGCGGACTGTGACAGAACTAGGTTTAGCCTCAGTCTGAGGTTTAGCCGATATCAGTGTAAACACATGGAATCAATGTTAATCTTTGCCCGTATATGTCTAACCACGACTATTTCATCGAATGATACTGATGTACTGGTATGCCTAACTCTTGATGACGACAAATTATAATCCCAGATACATAACAGCATTACACAGTATCGATCGACGATATCTACAGATGTCTCTTTAACACGTTTCAGCACATTACAAAACATCTCGATGTTTATAAGCACAATGTACCCCAGTCATATCAAAGGAACTATAATCTAGTATGATGTGTATTTGCGGACGTTGATAGTAACGGTTTTTTGTAATCTTTGTGACCGTCGACCGAACTCCTATATCCATTTGCGTTCAAGTATGTTACCCTTTATGTGGTGTATGAACTTTGAGTGTGTGACCCAGCCGAGTTAAAATAGAAATCGGAAACGACCACCGTTCATAAATACCGGTACTAGCCTGGCTTCACGTAGAACTGCTGGTATTACCAGCTATATCTCTCTATATTTACTATATGATTCATGTATTGTTTCTAGAATCGTACGTTTTTTGTTTTTAAATTTAGAGATATTTTGTCTTGAAAGTAGTATTTGTGTAGGAAACATCGATGTTATCTTGCCCACATGTTTTTCTAGTTAAGTCGAAGCATATATAGAAGGCAGAATTTAATACGTCGAACAAAACCTGTCAACAAGCTGCTCTCTGATTGGTCTGATTGACAGGTTTTAGGATTACATATATGTAGTCAATCTAGCACAATCTTTTAAGTAGCCTTGTATTGATTCTGTTTTTCTGGCACGTAGTCACGGTGATATAGTGTGTCAAAGGTCAGTCTCTTCGTTACCTGGTAGCGTCATTATTTTGTGTCATCGTTTTAGGTATTACTCGACTACAGAGTATATAAAAAAACGAACCTGAGTGGTTGTTGTTAAAATCACGTCATTGCCGGGCCAGTGGGGAAGTTTTGTATAAATATGGCGCCATGTCCGGCAATTGTTGTCCAAATCCTAATTTTTCGATACCTGATTAATGTTTGGGAACTTTTTTCGCGAAAAAAAATACAAACATCTGAGGAGTTTTCTAAAATGATGATTTAAGTTGTACTGATTCCGAGAATATGTCACCGTCGAAATGACTTGGTAAAATTATTCTCTATTTTCCATTGTTGATTGAATTTCAATATAGTAACAAAGATACACAGTGTCGGGGAAAACGCAGTCACAGACTTATTTGTTATATGTCACTTGCAGGTGTTTTCCTATCTTTTAACATGGAGCCAAACCTTTTCACAAATGATTTGTGTGCACCGTGACGCCAACAGGTGGCGATCGACTGCGTACCTTTGACATGCAATTAGTGCGCCACCACGAGACGAGGTATTGCGACATATTGGAGGCGCTGTTTGGCATCGGCGCTTATACAATGTACGAGTATTCAGCTAAACCACAGTCCCTGTGGCTCAACACAGTAGTTATTTATTCCCGGGGTTTATTTTTCTATTCGGTGCAGTTTGTGGCAGCAAGGGGCAAAAATCAAATACAATGTCGAATGCAAAGTGCAATAAAGAGATGGTTTAAATTCAAAACACTGCTGCAAATGAATCTACTTGAAAGTTGTGCTCTGTGAATAGTAACAGGTATTTGAAATTATTGGAGGGTGGGTATGAAGGCTGGAAGAGTGCAACCAGTGTTTTCGTGGTGTCTACTTTTTATACTTACTTGAATGCAACATTTTTTCTGCAACACCAAACATGAATTTTCCTTTTTTTTTCTTGATGGCAATCATTTGGATCACCCTGTCGTTCTCAATAATGAAATTTGAAAAAAAAAATCAATTCGAGTTATATACTAGATAAATGTAGCTTGATTTATCAGTACTACATAATCTGATGGAATCCGTAAAACTAAATTATACCCAATAGATAATCTTGTGATCATTGACAACTACAACCTGCCACTGACTAACTTGATATTGGCATGCATTTATATTTTTAAATCTTGCCAACCACTGTGTAATTGGTTCGAACATTGAAAGGACGATGGTTAACGCATCACGTCCTGTTTGATACGAGCATCCTGAAAATACATCTGGACAAACTTTTTTTTAAACATTTCCAAAATCAAGTGTTGATCTGTAATACTGACGATTTGCAATAATAAAGCATCTATTAGTTCTAGCAGTCCCCCTCAACAATAGAATTTCCTGAAATGGGTGTTGAGGGTCATAGCATGCAGTTAATAACCTTAAAGTACTGTGACTGTGCTGCCTCAAGAATATCTATTGAAGCTTTGAGACAAGTCTTTTTTCTGAGCAAATTTGGCACCAAGACACTAAAGTTCAATTTTAAAGGACGGCAGTTGTCGCGCTGCGCATGTGCGACACTTGTGTTGACGAGCTTTGATTTTCCCCACAATCCAATACGCTCTTCTAATGGAAATCACAAGTATGAGGTTTTACCTGGACGTGACTTGCACTAATTACTGCCAGTGATTTCTTCAATACCTTCTAATCACCTAAAAATACCTAATCAAAGATTGGTAACGTCTCATTTTGTACTCGTTGATTTGCAAAGTCGCCATTTTTGTTTATACAAGACCCATATATCTCGCGCATGCGTGGCACGACGACTACCGCCTTTTAATGCATGACATTCAGCATTAAGTTATGCACATGATGAAACTTGACTTCTATGCCCAGTTTGGTGAAGCAGCCAATCAAGTTGAAAGCATGTAGGGCTTATAGGAAACACTGTCAGGGACACTTATAACTGACGCGACTTCTAGCTTGAGCCAACAAGTGTACAACATACTTGAAATATTGGATATCACACTCATACAAAGTAGAGATAACTATAACTTGGCTATAAAAATTTATTTCTTCTTCAGAAAACTTTCCAAGAATGAGTACAAAATTTAGTTTTTTTTTTCTTACATGATAGTAATATTAAATTCAAAATCTATTCAACATATCAACTAAAGGTAAAGACAACTCTTATCAACTATAAAGTACATGTAAATTTATACATGTAATCTCAGCTACAGGAGCCTTGTTTTTATTTATTTTTAAAAAAGTAAATTTTAAGAAAAACAAAATTTGTTAACGTGGCTTGTCGTACATCAGCACCACCAAGGTTTTGCTTCCTGTTGTGCCGGCCAGTTTGAAACCTGCATCTTGCATTTTTGTTGTTGTTGCAATTATGCTTAGTTAAAATGTGCTATGTATGGTAGAATGAGGGAATGTTCGCTGTTTTAACCAGTCCAAATCCAACCTCTGATGCATAAGCACCATTTAATAAATGTTAAAACATGTATCAACATGTGATGCATGTTTCTGCGGTATTAAATAATCTTCATACAAATAGAAAATTAAAACCATGACATTGCTACATTTTTTTTGAATGTTTTCTAGGACAAGAAGCAAAACCCATTTTGTTTGGCCTTATAATACATTAACCCGATTATTCACTTTAGTTAGATATGCATCAAACAGGAGAGTACAGAATCTATTAAAGCTCTGTTCTTGGGAATACAGTTGATATGGAACAACAGATAATGAAATGAATAGACCAAATGATATGCATGATATTATGACGCGCAGGTCGATGTGGCAGCGTACTGTCTGAGCGCATACTTTGTGCATTTGTTGGTTACAAGCGCGTCTAATGGAGCAAATATGGTTAGGTATCAGCTCCTGTAAAGTAGAGTGTGCACCACAGAATGAGCATACATGCATACATACTAGGCGATTAGCTGAATTAATGTAGAAAGTGTCTTTACTCATAGGACATGCACTACAATAACAATTTTAATTTAATAATTATATAAAAATGATTATGATTTTTTAATATTAAAGTACTAACCCTACTTCGCCTATAGTTTATTTCAATCTAAGGTTGTAATAACACTATATGCATTGGGAAAAAAATATTAAACCAGTAGTGGCCATTCAATTTTGTATAGGCCCAATCTGGGTTCAGTGAGCCAGCCAGTCAGTCGGTCATTCTTTCTTTCTTTCTTAAATATTTTTGTTACAATTGGAGATCATTCTTACAGCTGTATTGGGGTCTTAGCACTATTATGTGAAATATTTGATATAGTAGTACACGTCTGTAGTGACATTCAGCAATGCATACTTTTGCTAACTGTTTGAATTGTCTTTAAATTTCATATTCTTATGCTCCAAATAAGCAAGCAGGGTTTGAACTTTGTGATGCTTTGATATCCAATGAGTTGGCAGTGATGTTATTCCTATAATGCCAAGGTGCGTTTTATTTTATATCTCAACTCTCTAGTTCAAGTTCTGCAATAACGCTATATGAATAAATGCAGAGTATACATAAATCTGCAAATTAATCAACGATGGTTTTTTTTGCATAATACCAGGCATATTAAACCTTACTTACTTAAAGGATCAGTGTTTTTTATAGCACAGAATAGCAAGTACATTCAGCCACAGTTGTTCACAATAGATCAAGATCAAAGAGAAACAAGTCTCTTTTTTTACACATGCACAAACTAAGGTTGGAAAATTTGGAGCAAATGCAATTTTTGTTTCAAAAGTACAAAGATGATTTTAATTTAATACCGTGTGCACTGTTGTGTACATAGTTTGGTTCATTTTACATTTGCAAACTTTATGGGGGTTGGTGGTGAATGACTCTAAAAGAGATTACACTAGTTCTGTGCGTGTTTTATAATCACTGGCTGATCATCAATCATAATACAAGTTTACAATGACAAATATTTTAAACAATTACCGTACTCGGCCGCGCTAGCGCCCAGGGGCCTCAACTCAGAAAATCATGATTTTTTAGGGGTGGGCGCTTACCCGAGCACCCCCCTTGAAAAAGAGTGCAAATGAAAAAATTTATTCATCAAGTAACAGATTACGTCTTTGAGGGAAATCAAATTACGAAATTAGTTGAGTCGTCATTGATTTTCACAATGATGAAACAGAAATGATCACAAAAAATATGCACATTTTATTACAATATTAATTACGTACCACCAGAATTTATGAAATTAAAAACATTTGAGTCTGTTGCAACACAGTCGAAGTCAAAATTGTCATATTATCTCCACTGACGAAGGTGTTGGATCGTACGCAAACTTTCATCACAAATCACTTTCCGCCATGATGCATTTGCAGATTTCACCTGCAGTGGCATCCTTTGACCTAATGGGTCAAGTTGGTTATTAACCCATCACAATGCTGTGTTGTACTGACGCAATTCTTCGGAAATTCCCGAAGACTTTCCGGTAACGCAATGCGGAAGTGAATTATCAATGTCGAAGTACGATCTGTTGGAATTGATTTCAGCGAATAAACGACATAGTTTTTCCAAAAAACTAGTAACTAACCATTTCTGAGAGGTAAACTGAATATGGCATGAAATATTTACCGCATTTTACTTGTATTAACAGGTCATTGTTGAAGCGTAGTTTACGCACGGTTACCGTGTTCTACGCATTCACAACATGTTCACAACGGTCGATATCCACGCTGTATCATATAAAAACGATTACCAAGATTCGTTACGCAAGACCAAGTTTTAAATTAGTTGCATTTTGAAGGGGTGGGCGCTTTGCCAAATGTGACCCCGAATATAAAAATTGTGCAAAAGTGGGGGGTGGGCGCTTGCCTGGGCATGGGCGCTAACGCGGTCGAGTACGGTATATGTTATTTCATTGACAAGTACCCCAGATTGAGCCAACAGTACAATGGTCACAAGGTACAATATGAATTCAAAGAAAGTACAATCCAATTCCAAGATGACAAGTCCTTGAGTTAAAAAAGAAAAGAGAAACTACAATACTAGCGAGTCATGTTAATCTTGATTTGTACACAGTGTGAGGCACTTGATAGAAGTCGCAAGTCATTAACAGAAATGAACAATCGTAAATACAGACATACAACTACCAAAATAATATTATTATGTTTGTGTGTGTATTTAATATTTGATAGTACATGTATGTTTACAAAAAAATAAGAATTTTTAGGTAGTTTTGTATAAATTCATACATGGCGTTTGAAAATATAAACAAAGGAAGTCATTTATTTAGTTAATTAACATGTTGAGGGCCAAATATATTCAACACTCCACACCGTATCAAAAGCACAGGCTTTCAACGTTATTAACAGATTATACCAATGGGACATTGCTGTTAGTATCCACACTTTGAAACAGTCAGATTTAAATGGTGTTGTTTTGAATCAATATGCAACTATGATATTGACAAGTGTGAATTGCTGGAAATATTACTGAGCGCTTCTAATGTAATTTAAAAACAGAACTTTGTTCCAGGAGATGACAATTCCATCCACAATCTCATATTGATGTAAATATCAACAATTCAAAAAAATGTGCAAACTACTCTGTTTACACTATGAATGAATATAGTAACATACCAGTAATGCTTTGAGGGTAATTAATTTATTTGTTGATTTTGTTCAATTTTACACACTACACACAATGGTGTGATCCTAACATAGATTCAAAATCAGACATTGGGATTTTACAGGAATTATACAACATCTTATTTCAAATTTTTTAATGAGCCTTATGCAGGACTCCTAAAGGTCACATATCCTGGCACTCTATGTGGTTATTATATTACTGTAAATAACTAGTATACCCTTTTTCCTATATTTTACATTAAACTTGTCAAAAATCAGTGAAAATAAATTCCATACAAAACAGAAAAAGTTTTTTCATCAAAAATTAATTGGAGCTAAAATAAAGTATTTTACATTATACCTCATTTGTTGCCACAGTGAAGATTTTTTTTTTAAATAAATAACTATTGCTTTCATTGAGGAAAACAAAATTCTCATTAATACTGAATTTATACCTTTGTGTATACCAGGATGCATGACATTTTGGGAGTCAAGTATTCGTCTTATTGTCATCGGGAGGGGAGGGGGGGGGGGGAGATTCAAAATATCAAAACAGCTGCACAGACGAGTAGTCTCAGTCACTGCCCTAACATACATTACCCATCGCTTCTTACTTTATTTACATTCTATTTCCTTTCCTTTTCTCTTGTGCTGAGAAAACAAAACACAGGGAAAAACAGAAATTGATATGAGGATGTTTACAGTTGACTTCCCTGAATAGCACAGAAAACCGCAGGTCACACTATGAGGAGCTTTCACTTGAGGCCGTCGTTGCAGTCTTTGTTTTAGGTTCACGTAGATTTTTCTGCAGTACATGTGCATCTGAGGGTTCTATCCTTTTATAGTAGTGTTTCTTCGTCTCTATGATATCAAATCCGCAGTCTTCATAGAAGGATATCGCCGAATCATTATTTATTTGAACATGTCTGTGAAGAGATGAAAAAAAAAGGATTAACGCAAATCACATTTTGGTGAACTTTTCTAGCAAGACTGCATAGTCACTGTGACTACTTGATAACACTGTCACAATGTTAAAGGCCGATGGTGGTTGTGCAGTGCATGTTCAGATTTCATATAAACAAACTTGTTATTTACACACATTGTGTAATTCAATATGGGACTTGTATCAAACAGGATGCAGCACGACGACTGTCGCACTTTAAATAGTAAAATTTCAAACTTGCAATTACGTATCGTGATTTAACACCTGCCTGCTAATAATTTTTTTCCTCCAATTACTTTGGCTAACTGTAGAAGCTTTCATGTGAGATGTTTGCCATGTTTTACACATACCGGGTAATTAATACATTGTGAAAGTGAAACAACTTGCTCATGATTCTAATTAAGTTAAGATAGAGATGCAGGTTTGTGGGCACTTGGAAGTGATTTTTTTTTTGCTTTTTATTATCCAAACAGTCTTGGCTATAGACTTAAAATTTTGTAGAATTGTGAATAGTGAAACATACTCAAAAAACGATTTTGAAATATAGATAACAGGTGCAAACATGATCTCTTTTGAATGCTTAGCAAGATTTAGCAAGGCTGTACATAAATAACAAGAGTTGGCAGAGCCATCTCGATGCTGGGCAAATAAGAGTTTTAAAAGTGTGTTTTGGAGCATTGGCGAACAGACAGAAAAGCAAATTCAAAGACTTTAACTTTGTTTTAATAAAAACTTGAAGTATACATGAGGGTACGTATTATTTATTTTGGAAACTCAAATTTTAACTGAAGGAATTAAACTAAATTAAATAATCATGTTAGAAATGACTACTGTTCAACTCCGGTCTAGTCGTTAAATTGTACTTAGCGCAAGTTGCTATGACAATCAACCAATTCGAGAAAAACGGTCGACATTGACTAAATGCATGGTCGCAGCCAAACCGCTGTTTAGGCCAGACTTTTATTATCCCTTGTTTCACAAACCCACCGAATGAACAGGAGCCGAAATAGAAATAAAAATAAAATTTTATTTCAGCGTAATTTCTCACGCCCGCCGACTTGTAAGCGCAAAAAATTGCTAAAAGAAACTTATTTTTATCTTCATTTTTTTTTCGGCGCCGCATAACAAACCCAAGTTGCATTTTCGTGAGAGTTTCATAATCAAAGTACCGAAGTCTCGCGCAGATGAGAAACAAGGTTATACATAGAATAAAATTTTATTTCTTCTCTCCGATCAATGATCTCACTTTCAATTCTTTGAGAATCACTCAAATCTAATAGAAAAAAAGAATTAATTTTATTTTTTATCAAGTGCGTTTCATACAAGAAGATCCATACGAACTACACCGCCGAGTGTAGTAGACATAATTCCGTTGGCAATAGAAAGTTCGAAGGAAGCTAACACAGTTGATTTATAACAGACGAAGTAATTGAAAATCACTTTTCAGTCCTCATTGAGGCACAAACGTATTTAAATGAGAGACGATGGCAACTCCACGTTGTGGCAGATTTAATACACACTACTAAAAATTCGACTAAAGTTTACAAACACCACGGTCAGTCACACAAAGTCCCCCAAAGTCAAAAAGGATTTATAAATGCACCGGGGAACACGAGACGAACAATTGTGCACACTTAGATGACGACTCCACGCTAAACGCAGGGTGAAAATGGCAATTTAAACTTTCCGGGGCAGATTTACATAATACTACAGTTTGATAACATGGCCAGTCACATAAAATCCATCAAAAGGGAGCTGCAAGTCGTATAATGCCAAAACAGTACCATGATTTCACAACTTTCGCTTTTATCAATGTCTACTGTACAACAGTTTAATGTCTTCCCGTTCGCAAGAACACAAAGCCTAAACTATCAGAAATTCGTAACACATAATTCAAGTGATGGTATAACAAAATAACTCGTCATTTGTAAATTCAATCCATCAAAAAAGTACTCACTACAAATTACACAATACTTATTTTCTAATGGAGTTTCTTCACAGCACAAACTATTGGAATCATGCACACGTGTCAGTACTTTGGTGACACATTTTATAGCTATGTCCAAAATAGTCCATTTATTACGTAACTGTGACCACATGACATCATTCTGTTAACATCCACACATTTTCATAAAATCTCCATGCACTTTTTGACCTTTCATAAATACAATACACTACAATTTACTACAGAAAAACAATTTTCTTGGTACATTCCTACATTCTTGCATACTAATGAGGGATTCAAACACATTCCAAGCTGAACAATTTTCTTGGACTAACAACTAAGCTGGTCAATCCTTTCCTAGCAATAAAAAAGAAACATGGTGAAAAAAGGAAATGACGGGATCTCCATATTATGCACTTCATTTAACTTTTAACAAAACGATAATACATTTAAATTTGGAACTGTTACAGCCATTTTAATTATGAGCATTAGCAAACTTCTTACTTATTGAATTGTTATGCAAATTAGCAATTATCTCAGCTTCTTTTTAGTGTACATCCCAGAATTTAAAAAAAAATAGCTCCTAGACGCTTTCACCTTTTGTTTTGAAATTTTCACAAATGATTGACAATGTGTTTATTTTCAAAATGCCGTTGGGGTATTGTTTTTGGTTGAACAGTGTTACAACAATCGTACATAAACTTGAAGTAGTTAAATTTGAGATGCTGCCCTGTAAAATTGACAACTGGTAGACAGTTTTCAAGACTGGCATTTTCTTCATAATAAATAAACCAATTTTGACAGGAAACAGAAGCATGGTTTAGAAGCTATTTTTTTTTTAAATCACTTTTGACCAAAAAAGCACATTTTTGTGCATATTTCAAACTACAGTGTTCATAAAAAAAAATACTAACAAAATTTTAAAATTCATACAACAAGCTTACTGAAAATATATAGTTTTGTGGAATCTTGGTTTCCTAATTAACTAATTAAGATACCTGTCAGGTAAACTGCATCTCTACCTTAATACCAAAGTTTTTGAAAATTAATTTTTAACTAAATTAGATTAGATTAATCTGTGAAAGTTTCACATCAATGAATGTATTCAGCTCTACAGACAAACAAGCAGCCTGTCGGCTGAGAAAGCTCTGCTGTTAGCAATGCACATGGCAATTAAAGAACAGAAGATATCATTAGAAAATGAACAAATCTGAGAGAGGTCCACATGTAGTACCTATATGTATAATATATCAAAGCAATTGGACTTGCGGTTTTCAACAAGTCGAAAATATCACTTTTTACCAAAAATGACAAAAATATTCATCAAAATTAGAGAATTAAAGATATCATCATGAAATGAACAAATCTGAGAGAGGTCCAGATGTAGTACCTATATATGTATTATCAAAGCAATTGGACTTACGGTTTTCAACAAGAAGTCGAAAATATCACTTTTTACCAAAAATGACAAAAATATTCACCAAAATTAGAGAATTAAAGATATCATTACAAAATGAACAAATCTGAGAGAGGTCCACATGTAGTACCTATATGTATAATATATCAAAGCAATTGGACTTGCGGTTTTCAACAAGTCGAAAATATCACTTTTTACCAAAAATTACAAAAATATTCATCAAAATTAGAGAATTAAAGATATCATTACAAAATGAACAAATCTGAGAGAGGTCCACATGTCGTACCTATATATGTAATATCAAAGCAATTGGACTTGCGGTTTTCAACAAGAAGTCAAAAATATCACTTTTTACCAAAAATTACAAAAATACTCACCAAAATTAGAAAATTAAAGATATCATTACAAAATGAACAAATCTGAGAGAGGTCCACATGTAGTACCTATATGTATAATATATCAAAGCAATTGGACTTGCGGTTTTCAACAAGTCGAAAATATCACTTTTTACCAAAAATGACAAAAATATTCACCAAAATTAGAAAATTAAAGATATCATTACAAAATGAACAAATCTGAGAGAGGTCCACATGTAGTACCTATATGTATAATATATCAAAGCAATTGGACTTGCGGTTTTCAACAAGTCGAAAATATCACTTTTTACCAAAAATGACAAAAATATTCACCAAAATTAGAAAATTAAAGATATCATTACAAAATGAACAAATCTGAGAGAGGTCCACATGTAGTACCTATATGTATAATATATCAAAGCAATTGGACTTGCGGTTTTCAACAAGTCGAAAATATCACTTTTTACCAAAAATGACAAAAATATTCACCAAAATTAGAGAATTGAAGATATCATTACAAAATGAACAAATCTGAGAGAGGTCCACATGTAGTACCTATATATGTATTATCAAAGCAATTGGACTTACGGTTTTCAACAAGAAGTCGAAAATATCCACCAAAATTAGAGAATTAAAGATATCATTACAAAATGAACAAATCTGAGAGAGGTCCACATTTAGTACCTATATATGTATTATCAAAGCAATTGGACTTACAGTTTCCAACAAGAAGTCGAAAATATCACTTTTTACCAAAAATGACAAAAATATTCACCAAAATTAGAAAATTAAAGATATCATTACAAAATGAACAAATCTGAGAGAGGTCCACATGTAGTACCTATATGTATAATATATCAAAGCAATTGGACTTGCGGTTTTCAACAAGTCGAAAATATCACTTTTTACCAAAAATGACAAAAATATTCACCAAAATTAGAGAATTAAAGATATCATTACAAAATGAACAAATCTGAGAGAGGTCCACATGTCGTACCTATATATGTAATATCAAAGCAATTGGACTTGCGGTTTTCAACAAGAAGTCAAAAATATCACTTTTTACCAAAAATTACAAAAATATTCACCAAAATTAGAGAATTAAAGATATCATTACAAATTGAACAAATCTGAGAGAGGTCCACATGTAGTACCTATATATGTATTATCAAAGCAATTGGACTTGCGGTTTTCAACAAGAAGTCGAAAATATCACTTTTTACCAAAAATGACAAAAATATTCACCAAAATTAGAGAATTAAAGATATCATTACAAAATGAACAAATCTGAGAGAGGTCTACCCAAGGTACATATACACCAAGTATCAAAGCATTCAGGCTTACAGTTTTCAAGAAGAAGTCGAAAAAGTAAAACATTGACATGGACGACGACGAACAATCACTCATATGATAAGCTCCGCTCGACAAAGTTGACAGCGGAGCTAACAAGTTTTATTGAATATAATAGTACTTTTGAATGAAATTTTTGTGAACAAAAAGGGCAGCAAATTAACACATAGCTTTGGACTATGCTGTGATTGAATCTGCTTCATTTTTTGAGTCTTTAATAATAATGCTTCTCATAATAAAATCACATAAGAGCAGTAGATGAATAAATTTACACAATAAAGAGGAAATTGCACAATTCATACTTTGAATGCTTCCTTAAAAAGCTAAAATCTTTCAGCTACTGTGATAAATTTGTTATTCTAAAAACCAGACAAACCACTTCATATTTTTGTTTCAAAATTTTGATCAAAACCTGGAGCCAATATAAAATTTGTTCGTAAATTATTCCAATTTTTTTTTTATATAAGTACATGAAAATAGGAAAAATGTAGCAAAATTTTGGCAGGAAAAAAACTCAAACAGTTAAAACATATCCATGAAATGAACAACAATTTTATTCTAAATAGTGCCTACATATTTTTCAACCTATCCTTGGGCAAGCAACTTAAAGTTTCAACTTTAACCCCATTAGTTTTTCCCCAAATGACACAAATGCTGCGGCCACCTGATAAGTGATTTTTTTATGGTACTTACAAAAATATGTTATCAAAATTCCCATCCTTTTCACAATATTTGAGAACATGGTTCAACATCACTGTTCCTATGGTAACAAAATAAAGACAATATTATCAAAAGTACTAGTAGTTGTGATACAAGTCAGCAGCTGTGTCATGTCGTCCCTGTGTATTGTCACTGTGTTTTAGGTCATTCGTAAACTTTTAAGAAAAAGGTGGCAAATTCATCAGGATTAACATTTTGCACTGGTAGAGAAATGGTTGCAAGTTGCACAACACAATTAGTTCCACCAACTTATATTTCCAGGTAGCTTTCGTCAAGGTCTGTAGGTTATTCAGCATTTTGTGCGTACCAGGTTGATAGAGAAATGCACATCATGCATTAATTGCAGTCATAATCAGAAGATAGTCACTGGACATTTTACTTGGTCCCAAACATAGTATAGAGTATTATTTCTGAGGCACTATATGTACTATCATATCAGATGCAATTTGTACACACAAAGCAGTGTTCTCCACAAGGGGTTTTAGGCGGGCGGCCCGCCCATCAAGTTTTACGGCCGCCCAGTAACTCTCAACACCCGCCCACCAACGTACATCCAGCTGAAATTATTTGTAAATGGCTTGCATTGTTCTTCCCAAGCCTAAACAAAAGAGTAGTTGCCCAACCCTTTATTTTGCTATTGTTTCAACAGTCCAAACATAAACAATGTCCATTGGAAGTCTGCAAGCAGTTATCAAGTGTATTCATGGCAATGTGTCAATCGCTTGAATTCATTGTCGCCCGACATTGTTGCCACTTATTGCTCACGATACGCAACTACAGTGGTTTCAATTTACAGCTGTATTTTTAATAATCGTCTTCCGATCACGAAAGAAAGAAGTAAATACGAACGAATTGTATATGCACAGAAAATAAACAAATATATTAGCAGATTGCATGTAAACTCGAACAAAAATTTAAATTCTAGCCGTATTTACAACGTTCGCTCAATTTTCATTGTGAAAACAGCATGGAGAAGGCAAACTGATGACCTTTTGGCCTACCCCATTCAACGACCGTCTGCTACCCACCGCTGTTGGCGCTGTAACGATTTAGTATCTAAGTTGCATAGGGGAACAGCGCATTCTGGGTGTTCGTGTACTGAATTCGGAAAGCGGTAATAAACATCAAACATGGCTGCTGGATTAGTTTACCGCGAGTATTTGTAATTGAATAATATTTTAGTTATCTTTTCCACGTACTTTTTTCAATTTATCTATTTTTTATGTCTAATCTTTCGAGAACATATCAGATTCTTTTATTTTGCCGATTGCTAGCATTTTTTTCTTGAATTCCAAAACAATGTGTGAAAACGCAACGTATCGTGGCCGTACATGCGTAAATGCATCTTACCGTCCGTCGGCACGGGTGAGTACTGATGCCACAAATAAAAATGTTATGGATTTTGTTTTGACAAATTGTCTGTTTTGGCTTCGTGGGCAAATCATCTCGTATATTTTCTACCTTATAACTCAATTATGTTTTGTACTTGCTCTTAGTTACTCGAATTGCATTTCATGAACGCAGAATAATTTGCGAACGCATAAATCACCGATTTCAAACTTTTTGCATTTCGTAAATATTGATAGTGACCAATCTGTTTGTATTTCAAAAAATTGTAACATGTTCCAATTAAATTAAATTAAAAAGAGAATAGTAAATAACTTAGTGTGTATTGCAGTTCATGTCATAAATGCGAGAATGCTGTATGTAAATGATATGCAAATTAATATGCAAATTTATGCTAATTAGGCCACCCACCAGCTAATTTGGATTGTGGAGAACACTGCAAAGAGATGAGAAATAACAATGACAATAAATTCAAAAATTGCTAACAGCATACTCACAATACAGTATTAAAGTTGCACACTGAGATCTTCATAAAGCCAATGACATTTTTGATGATCTCTTCAGTCAATAGGGGTAATTATTCAATAAACACTCAAAACAATTTCAAAGCTTTTCAGTGCATCTGAGCAAACATTGGAATTATTCAAGCTTCTGCTTGCTATTACTTTTTTAGTACTCCAATGAATGCAAACTGACAAAGATTTACTTCTAAATACATATGAATCATTAATTGCTTTCCACAAACCAAATATTTCACATAATACTCCCTTGTCCAAAGACCTTAATATAGTTTTTCGAATGATCTAAAATTGCAAATTTTAATTTAACGACTTACCAATTCCAAGCCTCCTGTAAGGTGCAAGGCATCCAAGTGTCATGATATACAGTCTACGCTGTCCATCTTCAGTTGTGTCAATACGACAACAAACAGCACCAACAACAATATCATTGAAATACGCTGTATGCAAAAAAAATATTATATTAACTTCATTTATAACGCATATGCCATGTCATCCATGATGAATAATACCATTACCACATGTCAACATCAAATGCCAGAAATGTCGTCATGAAGATGAGACTTTTCACATGAACCTTTAATTTTATGATAAATCATTTCCTCAATAGTTCAAGGAGATAGGAGAAAATATTAAAAATAATTTTAATCACAATTTTCTTGAATCTCACTTTACTTGATAATTTGAAGAATAGATTGTACTGCTTGGAGTTCAATTCTCAAAAAAATAATTAATGGCAAAGACTAATTTTAATGGGAACAGAGAATAGCAGCCAATTTAGAGCAAATATTGAATTTTGGAATGGCTTCCAAAACAAGGCAGTCAGACCCCAATTTTGCACAGAGATGCAGAATAATGCTAACATTACATAAAAATACATGCATAAACGGCACATCACGTCTGTTTGGTTTGCGAAAGGCTTCTTTTACTTAACACAAATCAAAGGTGTTATTGTCAGACTGAATTGGTATATCTAAGAAACGAATGATTACCGAATTTGTACAAAAATCAACTTTACGTTAGTCAGTATTTTACCAAATCGCGTGTGAACTAAATGCACACATTTTTGCCAACGACGCAAGCAAAAAAGAACACTATTGTTCTCTTCATTTGCATGCAAACAAAGCTATCAAAGTTAATGAGATGCTTGCGTTAACTCAAAGCTAACCTGCGTTAACGAGGCATTGGCACGGTCCTAATGCAATCTTAACATGACGTCAACGTAAGTCAATGCGTTAGGTAAGCAATAGACTGGTGCAGTCGGGCGATTAATTTGTTTTTGTAGTTCAAATAGGATAAAAAAAATCTTGTCGATTTTTTCCATTGCTGGTGCATTTTGTGATAAAAATTGCCTTGAGGTTGCCAAGATTTACGCTGGGGAAACGCCCCAGATTGCATCTAAAGGCATCTAAATTTCAAAACTTTTTCCCCCCCAGACCCTCCCTCGCCGCTACACGCCTTTGGCACTCTCTTATATGATAAGCGCCGCTTGACAAAGTCGACAGCAGAGCTAAAAAGATGATGTGGACGCCAACAACTGTGGGTGATATTCGCTCACATTCGATCAGCTTCAAACTGCATGCATTGGATCGTAGAGTATAATAAAGTCAGAGTAATGTACATTTAAACAATACATTGTTTATTATGGTGATGTTGCAACAAAGAAACTACAATGTAACAAGAAGGCAACTGATGAATGCCCCTTTTATAGGGTTCAGTAGGACTCACACCTATTGATTAAAAATAAGAGGGAGACACAGTGATAGGTTTTCAAAATTGATACATCGGCTTAAAATCGACCTTGCAACTGATTCCTATTGCGTTCGTGCTGTCTGTTGATTATTATTAAATGGCTTATGTAAACCGAATCTGTGTTTCTTTACAATAGAGATACATGCATTCCGGTATAGTTTCAGGCATGTAACAACTTTCAATTGTTGTATCTCAGCTAATATAGCATGTAATTGAACAAAATAAAGACGAATAGATAAAGCAAAACATGATCTAATAATATAACTAAATTATGAATACGAAAGAATAAAACTGAATAAACAACGACAAATATGAATCAATGAGGAAAAACACAAGTGGATAAGCATCCACGACAACAACCGACTCATAAGCGGAGCTAAAAAAAAATTAGAATAGCAGTGGTGAACATGGTGGGTCTGATGTGAGACCACTATTTGCGCATTCAGTTTCCCTAATTTCATCTGTCCTAGGCTATAGGACTACCCTGAGTTCTGATAAAATACATGCCACTTTACTGTAACATAGTAACAATTGGATGAATCACAACGTTAACAACTATGTATACAGTAGTTTACCCAGAGTTATGGGGAAACCAGAAATGTAATTGCACATTACAGCCTATGACCTGGTCGGAGTGTGTACAAATCTTCAGCAGTTACCGGGTTGGTGTGGCTTGTTAGCTGTTGTACATATCTGGTAGCGTCGCTTATGTGTGGTCTTCCAATACAAACACAACCTTCAGCACCATCAATATGGTGAAACCTCATTGACGATGCTGAATTTTACGTAGCATGGAACATAAACTTCAATTGACCTCACTGTGATGACGCATACGTTGTGAAATATGGAAAAAGTGCTTGAAGCATGCGCAATGCGTACACTATATGCTAATAACCTCTAATGATGTAATGACATAGACATATCTCATGAATAATATTTGAAAGTGAAATTATTAATAGAAAGCAATTAGTATGAAACGCCAGAATTGTGTATATTTGGTCTTGACCCCCCACTCTGTCTATTGTAGTTATTTGAAACTGTAAACGCTTTCTGTCATACTATACTGGTCACTAAATTTAACAACTGTTTCTGCATTTTACACTCAAATCTTATGAGCAAAGACCAGCCTCAATGAAGTCTTGATTGTATACAGCCCCACCAGTGGCTGTTCCCGGCTCCATGTGTCATGAATAAAGTACCAGGATATGTGACCTACATAGAGGGGTCATACAAACAAAATAAAGTGACCCATACAAGTGCTTCCATATGAGGGCTGTTTGTTTGAAGAGGTTCATTTAAACCTACTTCCTTTTTGAACAATAGGTATTATGTACTTTAAAGCATACGATTGTCACCAGCACATGTGTGATAATTGCGTCCCAAGTGACAACTCGTGGCAAAAAAACTTGAAGGTTCAAGGGTAGACTTATCTATAAACAACGACACGCTATGGCCATCTGCCACATGTGCAGATGACGACTCTCTCACTTTAATACATTTCAATTTACATAAATTGTTTGGGTTGAGGGAAAATGTGTCAGCTATGGAAATTCACGTCACAGGATGTAACAATATTTTTGCTTCTGCAAAAGACCAAGTGAGACTCAATGTACTATGGTATTAATTAAAAGAAAAGTCAAGCCAAACAACATAATGACCCCTCAAGAAAAAGCTCCACAAATGTAAGAGAATGCAATTTACAGTTTTTTTATATCACTTTTTATTCTTTAAATATTCAACTTTTCGTCAGTATTTTGTAGTCAGCCATCTAGAGTCTCAAGCAAAGGATTATGGGTAAAGTATGACATCGAATCTGTTGTCAGAAATTATGAAAATGCATCTTTGTAGATTTATAGATAAAACTATAATTACTTTATAGAAAAACATTCTCTCCATGGGCAATGTTTTCAGCAACATAGTAACAAAATCATGCAATTAGTTGTATTCAGCAGTGTTCCCTCTGAGCCTTAATTCTGCTCAATTTTGTAGTTTCTCAGTGAAATTTTGTCTTTCGAGAAACTTTCCATGCATTTTGTTATAAAATGGGCAAATTTTCACAGTATTTTCAAGATTCAAACAAATTAAAGGGAACAGTGGTATTCAGTCTTACATATTTTCAGAATAGAATTTCAACTAGACTAGTGATGAAAAAAAAATACAAACCTAGTTTTGCCAGCTCTCCAACTTCTAAGACATCTTTGTAGAATTTATCATTGTAAGACACTGGGAAGACAACTTGGTTGAGACGCTTCAGCTGCTTGATATTATGCTGGGTAACATCCCCAAGTTCTATCCTACCTCTGAAATGAAAACAGCAGCAATAATAATTCAACATTTCAATATTGCAATGCTGCAGTGTCATAAATTCAGGGTTGATGGAGGTATTTTTGATGACAAAGGTATAATGCTGAACCAGGGGGTCAAAAGAAGAGTCAGATCTTTACATACTCTTTGCTTTACTTGGCCCTCACATAATTTATCACTACCACATCAATTTCGTTCTCATCTCAATAATTATTGTACATCTCTCATCTCATTTTTAAATTCCCTCCAATTTTATACCTGGTCAAGCTCCTGTTGAAGACTTGTTTAGCTGACAAAGTTTGCCTGACATGTATGTTGCCTGTTTTATACTATATACCTTAGTTTGTTAAGGCAAGCCAGTTATTATTCAGTTGTCCAAATGGCAGGGAATCCATCTACGGTAACTCACAAATTTCACACTTTAGAAACTGTTAAATGTACAAATTTCCTGTACCAGTGGAATTAAGGCCTGTCCACCTGTCTGACAGGATGATTTTAGCTTGGACAAGCGACAAATACCCTGTTCCTTTTGACAGGTCAATAAATACAAAGTTTTCACTGACCATCTGGAATAGTTCACAGATGCTAATATCCAGAAATTGCTTTTGAGAGTTTTTAAGGAATAATAATGAGGCAAAATTAATAATTAGATTTCAAATAATATGTTGTAATTGATCCTCCGAGGGGCATTTAGATCATCAATTGGGTCAGGCACTGTTATTCTTAGTCCCGAGTACAGTCCTGTAGGTTGGCCTTCCGCTGATCATTCGGCCCCCACAGTCCTGAGAAGTCACATAGACTGGGAATTCAACACTATTGTGAAGGAATGTATCGAGCGATTTAAAAGGCATTCAGCTTTGCAGTTAAAAAATAAGTAGGTCGATACGTCTAACTATTCTAAATACCCTAACTGGAAGCGAAATTACATAAGATTTCCCACTAGGGTCGATCAAATCGTCATTTTCCAACTTTAACCAAAAATATACGCCGCCATCTTGTTCTTGACGTATTTATTAACAAAATGTTTTGTTTGTTTTGTTGTGCAAAACTAGCTTTCGCCAACGTTCCAGTGCTGTAGGTTAATTTTTCTGCCACAATAAAGGTATTTGTGATCGCTAGATTGGTCGATAGATGTTTTAACTGGTTACAATTATGAAAACTGCAGAACGGTTTTCCGCCATAAATTTATAGGCGGGTGTCGAATCCTCTGTCTATGCGACTTCTCAGGACTGTGGGGGCCGAATGATCAGCAGAAGGAAGCCAACCTATATAACTGTACTCAGGGCTATGTTATTCTTTATTAACCAGTTCAACGGATAGACAACTTTTAATTTCACCCTTGCTTATTTTCACCTGTTGTTAAGGACTGTGAACAAGGAACTGTTACCAGAAATATGTACACATTCTTGTTACCCATCTACAAAAAATATACAGTTCTTTCTGGCCTTATGCTAATGGGCTGTTACGTAACGTTTGGTGTGTACGTGACCAATGAACGCCAGTCCCGATGGTTTTGGGGTCGAGGTGGCCAATATTGAAAAAAAAAAAATTCTTTATATTTAATCGAGTTTTCAAAAGAGCAGAATAAATATTATAAGTTTAAAGCGCCACAGACACTGAACCGTGATGCAGTAGCACTGTGATTGACGATGACACCACGGCATGATAAAAACGACGTTGACGACAGAAACAGAACATGTGTTCCTGACACGTGAAAATGGCGCACGAAACAGTGAAAAGTCTCGTTTAGTGGCGACTCCTGCTGATAATTCATTTCTTGCCCTCTTTGAAAGTACCTACCTCGTCATCTCGTGGTGTGATCTTCGCAAAATGTGTCTATTTTCTATTAATTTGTTTGTCAAAGGTCGAACCGACACAGAACGGTAGAAATTCCCGGGGAAATACTGCGCATGCGTCAAAAATGACCGACATATTATTTTAAAACAATCAAAAAAACAAAACGAGCATCAATGTTTAACATTTTAATTTCAGATATAATTAAGAAAAATGCATCTTCGTCTAATCAACTAGCAATTATTTGTGTTTAGCCCTTCAAGCCCATCACATAACGAGCTGAACAGGAGTAAATAAATCACGAACAAATACCGGAAGTAGTTATTGTCACATGATCAGAAGAAATCTGAAAAGATGGTAAGTGAGAAAATTATTTCGTTAGTCTTTCATTGATAATCTGAATTATTGTACGTAATTATTTGTGCAAAATTATACTACGTTATTAATGACACTCCCGTCTAAGTGCGCACTGACTTGACTTTCCGTAACGTTTCGCGGTTCATTTCATTTTTCGCCGATACGTCTATGTTCGGCGTCCGCTGTTTATGACAGTGAACGAGTCGATATCGACCCTTGCCTCTGTACTCGGTGGTCATCGGTGCGTGGGTGCCCCGTCACAATCACATGTTATTCGGCGTTTTATTAATTCTATGGTTAATTATCTCGTGTTATTCTGGAACGAGAGCAGTTCATTTATTTTTGGAGATTACAAACACCAAAAAATGGTTGCCGCTATTAAATATGTAAATAATTCTTATTGAAATAATCGGAAGTCTCTAATAGTGAACATTTTTAATAATTTAGGGGCTAGTACGAGTAAGATTCGCCCGCATGCTTGTTGCCGCTTATAAATATATGATAACGAACACATTGTTGATGCCATTAATAGCCTGTCTTCCTATACTGGTACTTGCCGTATTTCAATATCAGTGCTACCATCAGGCAGTTGGCAGTGTGCCTGTTTTACACAGCTTTTTTTGTAGATAAGTCTTATCAAACACTTGGCTGTTTAAACCGTCGTCACTGGTTGTGTCACATTATTACGCTATTAAATCTATAAAGGTTAGTGTTGGATGAACCATAATGTATTTATTATTTGAGTTTTTCATAAAAATGTGTGTATTTAATTGATTCTAAAGCCAATTCTAGCCGAAAAAAACAACACAGAATTGAATATCATCCTCAGATTTTGATCAATAATTATCAACGTGATCACAATTGAGTGAAACCAGTAGATGTTTTGTTGGTCTGTTCTGTAGAAGTTGGCACAAGTTGCTAATCAGCTAGGTTATCGTATTACTCTTGATTTTTTCAGTCTCCACATTCTTCATAATGGCAAGTACTTTATTTAAAAACACTCTTTACTGGACTGATAGTATATATAAATTGAGTTCATATTAAACTACAAATTCATATTAGCAATCTTTTCAATTATTCGACTATGAAGGACTTTGACATTTTGGAGGTGACAGAATTTTCAGAAGAAAATTAAATTTTTTTAAAATTATATTTATAAATTTCAATGGCAGTTGAATCCAATCAGCTCAGTACATCATTTAAAAATTTGTCAATATAAACCTCTCGTTTCAGTTTGGATTGTGAGATTGATAAATATTTATAAAAATGGGTTTGTTTGGTTGATAGTATTTCATTATTTTTCCAACTTTATTATCAATAGAGGTTATTTCACAGATGTAACTAGTTTTAGTTTCTTGTCAATGAGAAAAACATCAAGGTGGATTTGATAGTGTCTGTGGCACGTGGTTGAATGCTAAAGGAAAATGAAAAAAATATATACAGTATTAACGTTTATTCAATTATAGAATAACGTAAAAATATAAAAAAAAGTACAACCTTAAAAATTTATAACTAAAACAACTTCAGGAAAGTAACCTTAGGCACTGACAAACTGTAAAAAAACAAAACATAAAAAAAAAAAAAAAAAAAAAAACTAAATCCAGGGAAATATAAAGTCTGTTCATGAATTTGTATTAAACTATGGTATTTCTGGCTTCCAGGCTGGTGCAATGGAGAGAACCGATAAGCTGCCCAAGATCAGAGATGAGGAAGTGGAATCCAAGTTTGGATATGTGCATGCCGTGTCTGGACCTGGTAAGTAGGTCATGCACAGTGACTGTGTTTACAGTTATTATCTGTAGTTGATTACAGTAAACAAAATACCTGGTTGTACCGAGACAGCCATTCTCAAAAAGTGGATGTCCACATGATAAAAAAAACGTTGTCCAGTTAATTTTTTTGTTGTTGCTTTGATTCAATTTCAAGAATGTCACTGAAAAACCTATTGAGTTCTTTCTCACTGCTACAAAACCTTGCTGTATGTCCGACCCACAAACAAATACGTGTCATGTCATGAATCTAAAGCCCAAATTGATCAATAGTGACATGATATCATATACCATATTTGCATCTTTATTATTAGAAGTGCACAAAATTTGCATTTATTGTATGATAAATATCATTAAAGAATGACTTATTTTGAGCATAGACTCTCATGTGTCATTTATGTAAATTCATGCGCAAACACACTTCTGTAAAATGGCCTAAAATTTTGTGATTCAATGTAAATAGTAACATTTTGTAGTTGATCAGGTTCTAAAGAGTTGCGTCAACTTTAGACAATTTTCAAATTTGTTCTCTTGAATAACAGGTCAAGAAAATATCTATTAAAATTATAAATAAATTTATTATTTTTATTTTGGCGAAACATATTTTCACTGTTTTCGATTGCCTTCATATGACAGTGTGACATTTTCATTTCATTTGCAAGAATTCAAATGTACGGTAGCATAGATGTTTCAGTTTGTTGCTAAAGCTGCATCCTGAGTGGTTTGACCTTTGACCCAAATGATCTCATTATAAAGATAATTGTATTGTTCAGATCAGATGTTAAATTTATAGCTGTGTTTGGCATTTATTAATGGGTGTATAGAGTTTAGAACTTCGGTCATCTTCATGTCTTTGATTCTAAGGCTTCAATAACCCTGACCTTTTTCTCATAGATTTTAGCCAATCCTAAAGTAAAGGGCTTTCAACAATACGCAATATATGTGACATTGAACCACTGTATGTTTTTATGTATTCTGGATCAGACCTTACTTTCTGAGGTGACTGATCTCTCCACTCGCCTCCACATCACTCGCCTAAGTCAAGACCTAGAGAAGCTAATTATCACTTTTCCAATCCTTTGCCATATTGAAGAGATTTTAATAGCATACGTATACTCGTAGCCTTCTAATCACTCGCGTTGCTGTTCTTTGATGTTTTTTTTTTAAATTCTCATTTCATTTGTTTATAGTGGTGACAGCCACTAACATGTCTGGGGCTGCTATGTATGAATTGGTACGTGTGGGTCACAGTGAATTGGTGGGAGAGATCATCAGACTGGAAGGAGAGATGGCTACTCTACAAGTATATGAAGAAACTTGTATCCTTTTTATGCTGTTTAGAATAATATAGGAACATCATATCAATATTTTGCAAGCAAAGTCAATACTGCGAATTCACAAAGTTCACACCTTCTTGCAATGAGTTTCAATGAGTATTCATTTTGGTGGCCATGGTAACACCGTCAATATTTTGACACAAAATACTGTCACTACTATATGCGCTAAAATGTGTGCATAAGTGAAAAACTCACAAGTAGCATTTTAGCTTAAGCAGTCCCCATAAGCAGTCATCTATCACTATAAGCAGTCATCTATCACTATAAGCAGTCACATGTTTCTTTAACCGTCCTGTCCAGCTGGTGTTACTGTTGGTGATCCAGTTCTGCGAACTGGTAAGCCTTTATCAGTTGAACTGGGACCGGGCATCATGGGTAATATCTTTGATGGTATTCAACGTCCATTGAAGGTATGTACATCTACTTTAAATTAAATTACTTTAAATCAAAATAATTGTATTGCACAATACTGTTCTGGTGTTCAGCCTTGCAAATACAGTACAGCCTGAGCATAACTTTACTTTCAAGCTGGCTCTCTGATGGCTCTTAGCTGGTTCTCAGATAACTATAAGCTTGCACTCAGATGGCTCTAAGCTGGCTTGAAGATGGCTCTCTGTTGGTTCTCAGATGGCTCTAAGTAAGCTGGCTTGAAGATGGCTCTCAGTTGGTTCTCAGATGGCTCTAAGCTGGCTTGAAGATGACTACAAGCTGGTTTTAGATGGCTCTCAGTTGATTCTCAGATGGCTCTCAGATGGCTCTAAGCTGGCTTGAAGATGACTACAAGCTGGTTTCAGATGGCTCTAATGTGGCTTGAAGATGGCTATCAGATGACTAAGTTGGCACTCAGATAACTACAAGCCGGCTTGAAGATGGCTCCAAGCAAGATCTAAGATGGCTCTAAGCTGGCCCTCAGATGATTACAAGCTGGTTCTCAGATGGCTCTAAGCTGGCCCTCAGATGACTCTAAGATGACTACATGCTTGTTCTCAGATGGCTCTAAGCTGGCTACTAGATGACTACAACCTGGCACTCAGATGGCTCTAAGATGCCTCTAAGCTGGTTCTCAAATGGCCCTAAGCTGGCTCTCTCAGATAGCTCTAAGCTGGCTCTCTCAGATAGCTCTAAGCTGGCTCTCTCAGATACTGTGGAATACTTTATTTTCGCTGGAATAAATTTTCGCTGAAAAGGCTTTTTAGGCGTTTTGTGTGGAATTTATTTTCACTGATTTTTGATGAGTTTAATGTGAATTATAGGCAAAAAAAGTATATTCGCTGGATTTTATTTTCACGGAAACATCCCTTCAGAGAAAATAGCGAAAATAAATTCCAAGTGAAAATAAAGTATTCTACAGTAGCTCTAAGCTGGCTCTCAGATGGTTCTCAGATGGCTCTAAGCTGGCTACTAGATGACTACAACCTGGCACTCAGATGGCTCTAAGATGCCTCTAAGCTGGTTCTCTCAGATAGCTCTAAGCTGGCTCTCTCAGATGGCTCTCAGCTAGCTTTGCCTTTTCAATAAAATCTTAATTTTTGTAGTATTTACCAGGCTGTATGACAGCATAAATCTATCTGAAATTAATTTAAGCTTGGGCTGTACTGTATTCTAACAATGGATCTGACAAGAGATGACATCAATCACATCAATTTATTACAGTCAACTTTTAACTTTCTATTCCATTATGTGTTATCCCATTTTTATTATCTTAAAATTTGAATCATGAAATTCTGATAAGTGTATGGTCCGCTTTCTTGGCATGATTACAAACAATCTTCACATCTTCGCAATTAGCAGAAAGCAATCTATTGTCTATTGTTCGACATTGAATAGATTAGATACATGGTTGTGTGGCTACCCCCTCACCACTCCACTAATCTATTCCTGGTATTGTTGATTTATTTTTTTTCAGAGTATCTGTGATTTGACAGAGTCTATCTACATTCCTCGCGGTGTCAACACCTCCGCATTGAGTCGGGACATTAAGTGGGATTTTACGCCACGCTCACAAATCAAGGTAACTGACATCCATACTCCTCAATTTTTTTCTTGCGAATAAGGTCTTTGGCTATGTTGCTTGTCATGTTATATCATAAATGGCATACTGAAATGAAGAGTTATGAATATAATAGTAATTCATTCAAATGAACATTGAATACAATGGCATTTTGGGTGCTCGACCCAAGCTAAGCGTTCACGCACACTTTGTTAGCCTTTGCTAAGGATCTGGTCTGATCAGATTTAGCATGGACTAAACTTCATGGGGAATTAGGAATTGTTTTTAGATGCCACAACCCATCATGCGATGATGCCTATCAAATAATTCTTTCACAATGTCAAAAACATTTTAGAAATATTGCCATTTAAATTAGGTGTCTTTGCAGTACTTATTTTGTGGGGATTTTGAGTCAAAATGGAATCCCAAGAATGAAGTTGCATCAACTTGAGATAAATAAGATTCTATGTGGCTGTTGGTGTCTTCGAAATTCACAAACTAAAGTGACCCCTGATTTACTTTGTTTTCTACTCTAAAATGTGAACTTTACTTTGCCAAATAGCAAGTTCAGAACTTGGTGTATTTCAAGATCACTAGACTGTTGCATTAACGACATGCCAAAGAATTAGCACAATCAGATGTGACATGCAAAATCTCTGTGCAAATGGAAGTCGCACAAGTTCTAATATTTCAACTACCGGTATATTTTTTCTCCTCACAAGATTGGGAGTCACATCACTGGAGGTGATGAGTATGGAACAGTGCCTGAGAATTCCTTGATAAAACATAAACTGATATTGCCACCTAGAGCTAGAGGTACAGTGACTTGGGTTGCAGAAGCCGGTAACTATGACGTAACGGTGAGTAATGTCTGAAAATATTACATCAATATAATTATAACCTTCATAAAACAGGCAATTTTGGCTCATCAGTTTATGAGATGAATGGCGTAAGATTATTGTAACTGAATAATGGTATCACATTGATGCCATGTGCAACGTAAATGTACAGTTTTACAGGTGATATATTAAAGTCAGTGGCACTGCTTAAATCAGACCTTACATCCAAAGGATAGTGATCATTCCACTCGCCTATTCACTCATTTTGTTCAAGATCAAGAGTATCTAATTATCACTTTTCCTTTCTATTTTGAAATAATTTTATATAAGTTGGTCCCCAAATTCCTGATTTCTGTATTTAGACTGTTCTCAAATTGCAAAGCCTGCTCAATGGAGCAATGTTGAGACCTAACAAAAGAAATTTATATTTGTGATCTGTGTGTGCACCACAATAAGAAAAGTGTAGAAACAGTTTTTTTGTTCTAAATGTATCATATAGACACATAAACTAAACTTATGTACATTGACTTTTTTCTCATATTGAAATAAAGGTACCAATACATACATGAATTGCCACCTTGTTCTCTTGTTTATATACATCATAGCTTTCTTGTTCAATTAATGATTCATATGCCTGTTTTTTTATTTGCAGGATGTTGTCTTGGAGACAGAATTTGATGGTCAAAAGTCCAAGTACACCATGTTACAAGTATGGCCTGTCCGACAGATGCGACCTGTCAGTGAAAAGCTAGCAGCTAATTTTCCATTATTGACTGGACAGAGAGTATTGGATTCACTTTTTCCGTAAGTTTGTCTTCCTTTAGATAAAAATAATGAGTATAAATGAGTGCAGGTGCAGATAAGTTTTTTTTTGGCGGACAGTAAAATTGTTTTTATTTATAGACGTATAATTGTAGTAACTCATTTTAAAACTACATACTTTAACTTTTACATTACCAGGTTTCTTCGCCCAAATTTGTCGGCACTTTTTAGCTCCGCTGTCGACGAAGTCGAGCGAAGCTTATAGTTTTTCTGATTGTCCGTCTGCGTCCGTCGTCGTCAACTTTACATTTTCAACTTCTTCTTAAAAACCACAAACTGTATAGCTCTGAAACTTTCTAGGAAGGTATTTTGGGTGCTTCTCTCTCAGATTTGCTCATTTCGTGTGGGTATGTTCAATTGTCTTATTTATAGCAAATATTTTTGTCATTTTTGGTCAAAAATTCTATTTTCAACTTCTTCTTGAAAACCGCTAGCCCAAATGCTTTGATAATTGGTTTGTAGGTATCTAAGGTGGACCTCTCTCTCAGATTTGTTCATTTTGTGATGATATCTTTAATTCTCTAATTTTGATGAATATTTTTTGTCATTTTTGGTAAAAAGTGCTATTTTCGACTTCTTGTTAAAAACCACAAGTCTGGTTGCTTAGATATTACATATTTAGATACTACATGTGGACCTCTCTCAGATTTGTTCATTTCGTGATGATATCTTCAATTCTCTAATTTTCATGAATATTTTTGTCATTTTTGGTAAAAAGTGATATTTTCGACTTCTTGTTAAAAACTGCAAGTCTAATTGCTTTGATATTACATGTATACATTTTTGTATATACTACATAGGCATACAGGTAGACCTCACTCAGATTTGTTCATTTCAAGATGATTTTGTTCTTCAGTTATCTAATTTTAATGAATATTTTTGATAAAAAGTTATAAAAAGTCTGATTGCTTTAACACTATACACATTGTTCATTTTCGAATGATATCTTCTGTACTTTAATTGCAATGTGCATTGATAACAGCGGAGCTATCTCAGCCGACAGGCTGCTAGTTGTCTAATAATCTTCAATCTTTCTGGAAATGAACTCTATAAATTGGCTAATTTTGTTCTAATCTCCTGAAGGAAAGTGCAGACTATAAATGGGACTATTTTGTGAATTTGTGATGAAAAGGGGGAACTGGTAGTGAGAAGGTTAACCGACTATTGGTCATAAGGTTAACAACTGTGTCATGAAAACAATTTTTGCTTGTAATGATAAAAAAACACATGCCATTGTATTAAAATCATTTTTGGAGTGTGGCAACAGATTAGCTTACTACTATTATTCTCTTGTATGGTTCATCGTGTCCAAGTTAACATTATGTTTCCGATTTTTTTTCATTCTTAGCTGTGTACAGGGAGGTACTACAGCTATTCCAGGTGCTTTCGGTTGCGGTAAAACTGTCATTTCACAGTCACTATCAAAATATTCAAACAGTGACGTCATTGTGTATGTCGGATGTGGTGAGCGTGGTAATGAGATGTCAGAAGTACTTCGGGATTTCCCTGAGGTAAGATTATTTTCACTACTCAGGATCAAATTTATATTCTGACATTGCGACATTCAACATTGTATAGACTATCTGCTACCCCCTGACTACTGTCAAATCTGTATTAGAAGCCGCAGTTATATTAAAATGGGACAATACAAGGGAGGAGATACAGATTCTATTAGAGCATCTAGACATTTGAGAAATGTTGATTTTTCGGTTCTCAATTGTTCAAAAAAAAAATGAGTGTGACTTCTATTAGGGATGTGGCTTTTAATACAGATTTTACGGTTAGATCCAAACTTGTTTCATATCTATAGTGAATTAAAAAATCAGGCAAAATATTGTTTATACATAGTTTTCAGGTTTTATAAGTCATGTTCTGATATTCCATTATAGACAATGTCTGTTCGCACATGTATCTCAGACATGCCTGGGCTGATTGAATTCAACCTTCACATATACTGTACATCACACTTTATATCATACATACATGTATGCATATGCATGTGTTTCATGATCAGAATCAAGATATTGATACAAATCCAGCCTTTCTGTCATATTTCATTCAAACTTGGTATATTCATTGAGTAATTTTTTCCCCAGTATAAATTCAAAATGGCCGACTAGTGGCCATTTTGTTTAATGGATGCTGTTGTAGGGCTATATATCACTGACATGTCTTGAATGGTCACATTCAATGCTAATACACAAAAAAATGCCCAAATCGAATAGATCCAGTTGTGTATAATGTCTGTCGTACGTGTGTCAATCAAAATATATGATAAAGGCATGAATATCTTATATCTGCTGCTGACATGTAATCTGTCATCATACTAACCACACCAACTTCAATAAGTAATTGCTTTCTTCTGGAGTTGCATGAAATTGTTCACTTTCACATGGAATATCAGTAACAGGATCATGTACGTGTCAGGATCATGTTCTTGCTTCAAATTGTCAGAATTTTCCAGCTACCACAATTAATACTATGTCTGTTCTGATCCTCAGTTGACTGTTGAAATTGGCGGTGTGACAGAGTCTATTATGAAACGTACAGCCCTTGTAGCCAACACATCTAATATGCCTGTAGCTGCCAGAGAAGCGTCTATCTATACTGGTAAGATTTCTGTATCCACTGAGAGTGAATACTGGTACACTATACAATACAAGGAAACTACATGCACTACACATAGTCATAAAAGCTGAGCACCAGTTTCCCATCAGAATTTTGTTGCAAATTTGTTACACATTTTTCAATAATTTATTTTTAGTGTTGGACCAAATGGTCATAATTTCGGGGAGGTGGGGGTGGATATGAGAACAATGATACAGTTTTTTTGGAGGGGGGGTGTCAAAAAGTTGACTTCAAAGATTATGCATGTACTAAGGAGTTACCTTGTGTGATGACATCATCATTACCAATAATGCGTTTCGGCAAACCTCTAATGGGCTCTCCATGTTGAAAGTTCTGAGAGATGATCTGCAACTATTTGTTGACATTGATATGTCTAGAAGCTGTGTAGTAATACTGATAATGCTCTACATTCACTTTGAGTAACCTGCAAGATTTTAAACCATTGATGTTTTGATTTCAAAAATTGTTTTACGTAACGTCAAAGCATCAAAGAGTTTATATTCTGCCATCAGTTTCTTGAACTCGTTGATTGAAATTATCTCATTTAATAGATGACGATATATTTCATTCCACACTGCTGTTGTCAATCCTCCATAAACAGAAAAGCTATAATAAATTATTTTCCATTTCATTCTTGCAGGTATCACGTTATCAGAGTATTTCCGTGATATGGGTTACCATGTAGCTATGATGGCTGACTCTACATCAAGATGGGCAGAGGCGTTGAGAGAAATCTCTGGTCGTCTGGCTGAAATGCCTGCCGGTAAGTATAAGCAATTCAGTAGTGGAAATAAATACTATACATTTAGTTTTTGTTCCTAAGTAATCGTCATAATTTGATAAAAATTATAGCATTCGTGAAACAAAATTTCTCAACAAATTTGACACTCTGATTTTTCAGTTTATTTACTATTTTATATAGTAAACTGATTATATATGTCCGTTTGCTTTGCAGACAGCGGCTATCCTGCCTACTTAGGTGCACGTCTCGCCTCTTTCTATGAGCGTGCCGGCCGTGTGAAGTGTCTTGGTAATCCAGAGCGTGAGGGTAGCGTCTCCATTGTAGGTGCAGTGTCACCACCTGGCGGTGATTTCTCTGATCCTGTCACTGCAGCAACACTCGGTATTGTGCAGGTAGGATTTTGAATACTTGAAGAAGTGCTTCAATGTGCTGATTTCATTTCTGTTTTGCATTACTCTAGTTGTAGTTGCAAAACTAAAAAACTTAAAATCCTGCATTGCAAATTAGTGTGATACTATTCCCTGACCAACATTGTGGATGGCCCGGGGTAATGTAGAAATTGACTGTAGAGTATGAAATTAAGCTTGATTTATTAACAATAATCACCAGGTGACACATTTCAGGCTTTGTATGCAAAATCTCAAATATTTCAGAGTTGATTTTGATCAAATTTGGTACCAATTAATGTACCTTGGGGGAAATAATTTTTGGGGCCATGTCTGTGCATATTAAGTAGCTAATTTGCATAACACCAATGATTGCTTAATGTTTGAATTCACACAAAAGCTAAGCAGAGTTTAACTTTGTTTTTTTTGTAGGTGTTCTGGGGTTTAGATAAGAAGCTAGCTCAACGTAAACATTTCCCATCTATTAATTGGTTAATCAGCTATTCCAAGTACATGAGAGCCTTGGATGAATATTACGATAAGCATTATGCAGAATTTGTACCCCTGAGGACAAAGGTGAGTGTTAGAAACACATTTGAAGAAAATGTTAGAATGTTTTTTCCCGCTTTTATTTTAATAGGTTGAATACCAGCGAACTAGCTTAAGGTGAAGGTCAATTATGTAATGGTGTTCAGTTAATGAGTGATATAATTGAATTCTATAGAAAGTCTGAATTTAATTTAATTGTAGATTAAAAGAAATGAAGTAATCATCAACACTACTTTATGAATGAAGCGCTACAGATTTTGCATACTGTAGAATACTTTATTTTCGCTTGGAATTTATTTTCGCTATTTTCGCTGAAGGGATGATTCCATGAAAATAAAATCCAGCGAATATACTTTTTTTCCTATATTTCACATTAAACTTTTCAAATATTAGTAAAAATAAATTCCATACAAAATGCCCCAAAAGCCTTTTCAGCGAAAATTAATTCCAGCAAAAATAAAGCATTCCACAGTATGTAAATACAAATTGAATCCGTCCATGTTTAAAAAAGCATTAGGTTCCCTTTGTGAATAAATTTTTTGTTTTTCTAAAACTTAATTTTGTCTTTGCAACCCAATAGATAGAGGGATAGCAAAGATGAAATATTTGTGGAAAATATTTTTTTTGAGAGTTGAAACGTGACTAAATAGTTTGATTTGAAAATTTCTGGGGTGTTTGAAATTGAAAATGTTCTGTTAAATTAAGCGATCCTGTTTAAAAGATGAAATGGACAACTTGGACGATGCTTCTAGTGAAACATTTATGGGTCATTTATATATATAGAAATGAGACGTACATACATGGCAGCACTCTCCCATGATGCAACTTACTTTCTGTGAGAATAACTTTCGGCTGGTTAGATCCAGATATATATTTCTTCAGTTGTATTTTCTCTGACAGTCATCATACATGTACAATGGTAAAAACACTCACAGACTAAAACCATCACAGCATTGCGTGACTTTCCTGCCAGTCAGTATTTGTTACATTTTTGTTGCTATCATCAGCTAGCAATTACGCATATAATCAAAGAGAATGTCAAGTTTAATAATATTTTTAAATGTTTTCAACAGACAAAAGAGATTTTACAAGAAGAAGAAGATTTGTCAGAAATTGTGCAACTTGTCGGTAAAGGTTCTCTTGCAGAGTCCGATAAAATCACGTTAGAAGTTGCCAAGCTAATCAAAGACGACTTTTTACAACAAAATGGTTACACTCCATATGACAGGTATGTTATTACATTTTACTTCCTTTTTCCAATAATGATAGAAACAAAATAAATGATATATCTACAACACATTTTGATGCATGTACGTCATTAGTGCATTATGTACTGTAAATGTATTAATTTTCACTAGCATTTAATTTCACTTATTTGATATTTTGAGCATATTCTCTGAGTTTTAAATTCACTGATTTGCCAGTGAAACAATGATCACTAATTTAATTTTGCACATTTTCCTTTTTAAAAGTAATAATTAATGCATTTACAGTAGTTCTAAACATTGATTGAATGGTGTATATGCATGTTTTTTTTTTCTTAATCAAACTCACAACCTCACTTAGCGAAGCAAACACACTGACCTCAGGTATATGCTAACAACTAATGTGAACAGAACATTACTTTTCGGCATACAAACCATATTTAGAGTGTTGTGTCAGAGCTGTGTGACAAACAACGTGCATTTTATCATAATGACCTTAAGGCGTTTAAATGTTTTATCCCAAGCAGTTCTCCAAAATGCATCAGTTCAGCAGATGGTTTCAGCCATTTGTAATTCTCATTTTGGTGAACATTGGACATACATTTTGTACCTAAATAATTAATATAAATACATTAGGTGCTACAACCAGCAAAAGGTTAATTCATGCATTTCGCTGTCCCTGGCGGATGGAGTCCGAAACAGGGACGTATGTTTTGGTTTCCATCCATGCGTGTGTCTGTCCATGCGTTCGATCATCCATCGTCATTTCTCGTGGGCACCTGAACAGATTTCCTTCAAAGCTGTTATAAAGACAAGTCATAATGGCAGACATATGCACAAGAATTTATTTTTGATTTGGTTGACCTTTGAATGACCGACGGCCATTTTTGTCCCCAAAACACTAAAAATCAACATTTGGACATGTCATCAACCGTTTCTTGGACATGTCTTTATATCTGTTTCATGCACATTTGTAGATAATTTGCTAAATACTAATATTTAAACATAATCTGACTATGCTGATATTTATTGTCACAATTTCTAAATCCTTCATTGGATCCAACAGTCGCCAGTGTTTAGTTAATTTTAGTGGTGAAGTTTATTAATCAACATTTGTAATAATGAACATATTATTTTTTTTACAGATTTTGTCCATTCTACAAGACAGTAGGAATGTTATCAAATATATTAGCTTTTTATGACATGGCTAGGCATGCTGTAGAAACCACTGCACAAAGTGACAATAAAATATCATGGAATGTCATCAGAGAAAACATGGGAGATATATTATACCAGCTTAGTAGTATGAAATTTAAGGTATGTACAGAAGTCATATAAGTTCTAAGCAACGTAATATTACTAGCATTGTAGCTAGGCATTAGAGTGGTGTATAGTGAGTGGAACACTGCATAGATTCTAGGCTACATAATGAGATATTACTAGCATTGTAGCTAGGCATTTGTAGAGTGGTGTATAGTGAGTGGAACACTGCATAGATTCTCGGCTACATAATGAGATATTACTAGCATTGTAGCTAGGCATTATAGTGGTGTATAGTGAGTGAAACACTGCATAGATTCTCGGCTACATAATGAGATATTACTAGCATTGTAGCTAGGCATTTGTAGAGTGGTGTATAGTGAGTGGAACACTACATAGATTCTAGGCTATATAATGAGATATTACTAGCATTGTAGCTAGGCATTTGTAGAGTGGTGTATAGTGAGTGGAACACTGCATAGATTCTAGGCTACATAATGAGATATTACTAGCATTGTAGCTAGGCATTAGAGTGGTGTATAGTGAGTGGCACACTGCATAGATTCTAGGCTATATAATGAGATATTACTAGCATTGTAGCTAGGCATTTGTAGAGTGGTGTATAGTGAGTGGAACACTACATAGATTCTAGGCTATATAATGAGATATTACTAGCATTGTAGCTAGGCATTAGAGTGGTGTATAGTGAGTGGAACACTACATAGATTCTAGGCTATATAATGAGATATTACTAGCATTGTAGCTAGGCATTTGTAGAGTGGTGTATAGTGAGTGGAACACTACATAGATTCTAGGCTATATAATGAGATATTACTAGCATTGTAGCTAGGCATTAGAGTGGTGTATAGTGAGTGGCACACTGCATAGATTCTAGGCTACATAATGAGATATTACTAGCATTGTAGCTAGGCATTTGTAGAGTGGTGTATAGTGAGTGGAACACTGCATAGATTCTAGGCTACATAATGAGATATTACTAGCATTGTAGCTAGGCATTAGAGTGGTGTAGAGTAAGTGGAACACTGCATAGATTCTAGGCTACATAATGAGATATTACTAGCATTGTAGCTAGGCATTAGAGTGGTGTATAGTGAGTGGAACACTGCATAGATTCTAGGCTACATAATGAGATATTACTAGCATTGTAGCTAGGCATTAGAGTGGTGTATAGTGAGTGGAACACTGCATAGATTCTAGGCTATATAATGAGATATTACTAGCATTGTAGCTAGGCATTTGTAGAGTGGTGTATAGGGAGTAGAACACTGCATAGATTCTAGGCTACATAATGAGATATTACTAGCATTGTAGCTAGGCATTTGTAGAGTGGTGTATAGTGAGTGGCACACTACATAGATTCTAGGATATATAATGAGATATTACTAGCATTGTAACTAGGCATTAGAGTGGTGTATAGTGAGTGGAACACTGCATAGATTCTAGGCTACATAATGAGATATTACTAGCATTGTAGCTAGGCATTAGAGTGGTGTATAGTGAGTGGAACACTGCATAGATTCTAGGCTATATAATGAGATATTACTAGCATTGTAGCTAGGCATTAGAGTGGTGTATAGTGAGTGGAACACTGCATAGATTCTAGGCTATATAATGAGATATTACTAGCATTGTAGCTAGGCATTAGAGTGGTGTATAGTGAGTGGCACACTGCATAGATTCTAGGCTACATAATGAGATATTACTAGCATTGCAGCTAGGCATTTGTAGAGTGGTGCATAGTGAGTGGAACACTGCATAGATTCTAGGCTACATAATGAGATATTACTAGCATTGTAACTAGGCATTGTAGAGTGGTGTATAGTGAGTGGAACACTGCATAGATTCTAGACTACATAATGCGATATTACTAGCATTGCAGCTAGGCATTTGTAGAGTGGTGTATAGTGAGTGGAACACTGCATAGATTCTAGGCTACATAATGAGATATTACTAGCATTGTAACTAGGAACTAATGGAGTGGTGTATAATGAGTAGAATGTTGTAAATTTAAGCTCCCTGTATTGCTGCACTGTTTTATGATGTGAGGTAACTAACAATCTAATACTTTTAAATCATTTCTCGCCACAGGATCCAGTGAAAGATGGAGAAGTTAAAATACGACAAGACTTTGCCGAATTGTACGAGAATATGCAAACTGCATTCAGGAATCTAGAAGACTAAAAGAAGATCTTGTATTGTAATTTATTAACTTAAACTGGCCACATTAAGAAACTTGTCATATTTTGGTTGAGAATATATGTGACATTACTGGCCAAAAATAGTAAACAGATCATGGTAGGCTTATGAATGATATTTGATATTGTATGCACTTGTGAATTGTCAAAAAGGTTTAGTTTCTTGTTTATGAATGAATCTTTAAGAGCTTAGGTGGTCTTTTAGAGTAGAAATTTTGGAAAGTTAGGGATTCTCTTCATTAATTTGTTTTTGTTATTTTTGGCCAGTAATGTCTAATCATCCAATGAAAATGCTGATAGAGATGTTTTTTTTTTTTTCTCAAGATTGTTCTGGATAGTGGAATGTATTTTTAAGCGACCAATGAGATTCCATGAGGGTAGTGTGCATGCGTTTTTGAAAATAAAGTTAGTTCAGATGGCACCGAAAATGAATTGCTGTGAAGGTGGATATGGAAGCTACATGTCAGTTAAATGGTTTGTTTAAGGGTGTGGACACTTCTATGTGCTGAATTCTTTCGAGTCGCATTCAGTTCATAAAAATTTCACATTATGATTTCAAAGCCGAGAGAAGTAATCTAAACTCTTAGAAATTATACTGAATTCCTGTCTGGCGCAATGAAATCAAACCGAAAAGTGTAATGTTGGTTTAGGAAAGGAAATGGGTGACTGATGAGTCCAGATATATTGTTTAATTACTGGTACACCAGTAACTTGTAGGCTGGTTTGAAGTCTGGGTTCTCACTGTGCACATCTGCTTTCATATGCTGTACATACCCAATTATTTCCTAAATATCGGTGTGATGGACAGTATGGCTATATAGTAATTATAACACAATGCGTGATGGGAAGTTTGTATATGAACACCCACTTCTGCCAATTTTCTCTTGCTGTACAGTTGGTTCAGATATACATTTTTTGTATATAGTAAATATAGCATGCAGGTTGACACTTGGTGGCGCTATACATGATTTCCTCGGATGCCGCACACCTGTTATGTTAGGTTTATAGCAATGTTAGAATTACTGTGCCAGTATTATTCTAAACTATGTGCAGTCGCTGTGGTCGCTCTTGAAATTCAAAGTCATGAGAAAACTTCCCAATCACAATTGCGAAATAGATATTACTAAAAATACCATGTTTTTTTGAGATGCAAAGTGTATAAAAGAAAATATGTAGATAGAAAAGTTATTGCTAATAGTTATGAAAATATAATTGTAAAAATATGTGGAAGTTCTTAGTATTGAATGTTGTACGTTTGTGCTGTATTGTTGGTCGAAGATGTAGTTTTCAATTTCCACAGAATTAAACTGGTCTGTGTAATAATAGAGAAGAAAACACTTTATCATTTTTTGTGTTTTATCTTTCACAATGTGCAACCAGTGTTCTAATTTTCTATAAACAATGCAGTATTATACATGTATGCATTGTGTACATTTCATTTGACCCATACCGAATATGATAGCGCAAAGTCAATGTGCCCTTACCAATGATATAGAATTTAATTGTCCCAAGCCCCTTAGTGAGATTGTCCAGATTAAGTTGTATGTTGATGATCCATGAGTGTACAGAAAAAAAAATATCATATTTGTGTTGGTAAATTTAGCTTTGTATTCTTTTTTTGCTTTTTTGATTGTTTTTTTAAGTTACAAGAACTTTCTGACATTAGTGATGCTGCCCTCTATCAGGCAGTTATCTGTGTTTTGTTTTGCTATAATGTGATTCTCTATAAATATGCAAGGTTGTACAATTTTAATTCCTTGATATTTTATTAATTTTGTTATTGTACGCCATATATTACGCCCTCTGTAGTTTGTCTGATAAAAACAAGTTTACTCAGATCTTATCTACAGAGAGCCCTCTCACCACAGAGATATTACAAATTCTGAAAGCAATATTTGTCGTTTCACTTAATATTTGTCTTTTCACTAGCTATTTGTCAGTGGTCGGTATGATTCTGCAATGATTTTGCATGAAGTATTTCCGGATTTCTGACTCTACCATAGTAAGGAAATATGACAGGGTATCACATAACATCACATGATGTAGTTTCAAACTTTGTCATCATTTCCACCGGCAAGTTAGGTGATCTAAACTCCACATGATCATGTTGCACACATGTCTTCTTGATTAGTCATTGT
The DNA here is from genome assembly GCF_978046115.1 of Saccoglossus kowalevskii. Taxonomy (NCBI): domain Eukaryota; kingdom Metazoa; phylum Hemichordata; class Enteropneusta; family Harrimaniidae; genus Saccoglossus; species Saccoglossus kowalevskii. Next base: position 17,799,235 of record NC_140645.1, read on the forward strand.
AAAATTAAATTTGGTTATCTAGTACTGTAGAGTTGTCGGTGTAGATATCATTGGAAGCTATGTAACATTGGTACCATTAGATTCTGTTTACTACAATATAACAATTTTAATTTAGTAATCACTATTGTGCTGGGCCAAAATGTTATTTTCTTGTTGCAGCTTTATTTGTATGCTATATACTTCATAGCTGTTATGTAATTTGTCTACCACATCAAGAGAATAAATAAAGACAATAAACTGTACTGTATTTTACGCTTTTTTCATTCAGTAAAGATTCGATTAGGTTCATAAGTTTGTCCGTTATAGAGAAATGCACAGCAAGGACTTTAAAACTGTTATGTCTTTAATACATTGTCAGAATGCATGGTTGGTGTATATGGATTTGTACTGATTACTGGAAACACTGGTAATGCATCAAATCCATGGCTACCCATGGTGATTAACAAGTTGTCAGAACTCTATTCAGAAGCATATAATTTGTGGCATGATGGTTATATGTGTGTTTGCCTAGTACAGATGAGACCACAGGTTGACTCACGAGATCGGCAGCGGAAACAAGAATCACAGCATTACTAATTAGAAGAATTGTGTCCAATCAGAGGTGATGCAAGTGTGTTTGCCCTGCCCAAGGGATGGTGGTCATGACCAACAGTCCAAGGGCAAACAAATCATGATATTGCCCAAATGACCATGTGTTATTTATATTATCACATCGAGAAGACATCCACCATGCACAAATACATCTAGCCATACACCACTCACACCCACTCTCCCACAAAATAACAACACTTATATTTAAAGTATGCAATATTTTATTTTATGCATTATAACAAGTGACACATTACTCTATAGCATACATACATACATTGTTTGCTGAAAAAAACTGCGAAATACACAGTAAATGTTAATTTCAGCCACGGATACTAAAAGTGAACCACTCAATTTATCAAGTACATGTATAACGTTTTTGAAATGAATTGAGAAATTATTTAACCAAGTTATTTAACCACTCGCCAGATAAAAATGCCAGAGTGCCGTAGAAGTGTTTGAAATTACTTTCTCATGAACGTACTTCACCTTCTATTCACAAGTCACACAGCTTAGAGCGTTTTCGTTCTTGCAACGGCGTTGAACTTGAACGCATAAAAATGCTCACAGCGTAGAACGTGCCGCAGCAATCCCGGCTGCGACGTTTTAGTGGCGGCTTTGACGCACATTTTTCCTTCATATAAAGAATACCCTTAACATCAAAACAGAGTATCTTACTTAATATACATTCTGGCACGTTCGCTGTCTATTTCGAATGGCTAAAGTTCCTTCAAAACCTTGCAGTGAACGACAATTTGTTTCGCGCAGTATCGTTGCGCAGTAGTTTCAGTGACGTCATCCATGTGATACACCCATTTAATATCCACTTGGCGGGCAATATACCATGTAATATTCATGGCACATATTCACTGGCACTGTATTTGATCAACCATAAAGCCCAGGAACTATTGGAAATCTAACCTGTATGCAAGTATATGAAGTAATATGCAAACACTTTGCGCTAAACATAATGATTTTTTCCTGACCAACCATTTTAATGGATTTATTCCACAAGTAATGCAATTCACTATCAAAAATTAATAAATTATCTGCTTGAGCTTAATAAATTTAATCAGCATTATTAATTTTTAAAAATACTTTTTTTTTTGAAATGTTTGATAAAAAAACAGTGACGTAAATGGGATCACTGTAAAATTTCCTGTACATATTATTCTAAAGAAGTTTACAATAATAAAATATACATGCAGATGCCTATAAACACCAATGTCAGCTTTTGTCACAGTAGAATTACTGAAATTAATTTTGATCGAGATTTGCAGCCAATGAAAAAAAATGGGATTAAAAGTCACACTAGAGAAAGGACTGATGAAAAAATTCAAATATTGTTATTGTTAATAATAATTTTTCAAATTAAAAAAAATTATATATTCAATTCAGAATTTCTTTCCCATGATGCATTGCCAAATGATAAATAACAATGAAGTGAATGCAAAAATATCAAAATAAAAAGGACACTACCAACCAATCAAAATTCTCACTATAAGAACTCAATTATTTTTACGTTGAACCCTCACAGAATGATGACTTTTCAAAGTACTGTAGGACAAGACAGTGAATAATGATGAGGTGGCTAAGACAAACCCAATGTGCAACAGAGAAAGAAATTAACCCTTCTCATCCGGGTTATTTTTTCTACAAATTAGGATGCAAATATATTTGCAACTTATGTGTAACTTTCTCAAAATTCCAATAATTTTTAAACCCGAAGGATATGATACTGCTTACTTGATTTTGATCAGAAATATTTAGTTTTGAATGACAAATTTTGTTAATACAATAATGGAATGGAAATATTTTATGAGCTAAATTTGACAATGGTGAATCAAAATTGACAATATTGGTGAGAGAATTAATTGAGTATAAAAAAAGACAAACAAAAATTGTCTACAATTTACAGAAAATAATCATTTTCAGTCTTCTTCAAAATTTACTCCTTTTTTAACTTTAATACGTTTACTTTGGGGATTAATCAAACTTCTTCCCTGTTTTTTAGGAATCTTTGGTCCCGACTTTCTTCCTGCATCCGGATCATAAAACGTTGACACCATTGACAGTCCAGAACCTTTCTCTTTTTTCACTCTATCAAGTTCTTCGGCTGTACTTTTCAAATCTTTTTTCAAACTGGTTGCCGTGGCAGCAAGGTGTAACAAAATGTTTTGCAGGTCAGTTTTACGTTTACTGGCAGTCGCTTCATAGAGGTCAAAGTTCAAAGTTGAACCCCCTTTCCCGACTGTCAGAGTGACCCCATGACCTTGGGTTGCGACATCCAAGTCACTGGATTCAAATGCAGATTTAATTTTTGCAAAGAATACGTCGTATGTTTTGATGTCGGCTAATTCTTTATGTGAATCAACTTCTTTCTTGTCCATTTCAAGGCGCCATACATCAATTCCATCTGTTGAAATAACAAAAAAATTAATTATCAATAATTAATACATTTAATTTTGGGCTTCACTCTAATTTAGATGTAATGCAAGCATTTGCTACCAGTACTAATATAGGCATTTCAAACAGTTAACATTTCATAGTGAAAACAAATTTGGTATTTCCATGTTATAAAAAAGCTTTTCAATATTTGTCGGTAATGAAAAGAGTGGAGCAGGTTTGACATTGATAACAGCACATTGTCAAAACAGAGTTTACCCATGCATGCTAGTCACTCTAAACATTGTATCCTTGAATATAAGCATCTGCCACTACAAAAAACTTTGAATTTTACTTTAATTTAGGTGCCATAAATGAATAAAATGTTTCAAAAAATGTCAACGACACCGAAATTACAACACAAATACATGAAGTTATATTTCATACCATGTGGCAAACTGGCAGCTAATAATACCGCTCTCAAACACATTGGCAATAGAATCAATGTTATGTTCTGCTCATTATACCACTAATGTTAAAGTATGGTGCTAAAAGCAAAATCCAAAACTTTAAAAATTTGACACCAAAGACACAATACATAGCCTTGCTAAACAACAGTGGTCCAACACTCCCTGTAGCAAGGTACCTAAAGAAGTGTTTTGAAATAAGTTTGGCATTTTGTTCATAATTTACTCTTACCGGTAATATTTTTTTTTCTTTTACTCTGTAATGTATTAGCTTAGTTTGTTTTATTTCATTTTTTACTTTTAACCTTTTATTCTTTCTTAAACATTTGTAACCATTGCCAATCCCTCCGGGGAATGTGTAAGTGTTAATAACATTATTTTTATTAATATTAATAATTACTATTGTCGCCGGATATTGATCGTGAATTAATTTGGCCGTTGCCAAAAGAATTTCACACATGTAGTTTTCAAACTGACCAATGGAAAAGGAAACAAAGGAAATTGATGCAAAATGAGATACCATAAAATATTGCATGCCCTGCAAAATAACAGACTCAGAAATCACCCCAATCAAATTGTTTAAAAACATATCAGCATGGAAAATTATAATTGCAATTTTCAGATGAGATTTTTCATTTTCACTTCCATAAATTAATTAGTTTAGCAATAATACCAAATCCTAACCAGATGTATGGAATGGGGTGGTGGTTGGTGGTGTTCTTCCATTTAGGTCATTTTTGGCGTAAGACACTAATTTTTGAGCAAAAAGAGCACCCTTAACATCAATCTTTTGGGGTACAGTATTCAACTAGCTGAGGAGCACTCCAATCTTAAATCCAGTATACCCAGTGCCTGGAATTATAACATAAGTTTAGTTGTCAAGTTAAGGTTAAATTAAAGTGGGGGAGTCGTCACCTGTGAATGCGTCAGATCGCCATAGCGTGTCATTGTTTACAAACAAGCATCTACCCATGAGTGTTTGCATTTTTAGCATGTGTTGTTATTGTCGCTTGAGACTTAATTCCCGTGTGTGCGCAGGTGACGACCCTCCCGCTTTAATTTACACACTCAAGTTAAAGTAAAGTGATTGATGCCATCTGACAGAGAAATTCATAAACTGATATGTTTATTCATTTTTGATGCTTGGTCAGTAATAATAATAATATTGGTAATCAAAACAAAATAATATCAGCGAAGAAAATGAAAAAGAACAAACACAAATTAAAAAAATAATACTTTGTCTTCATAATACTAATAGGAATAACATTATCACTGTCAATGCTCATTCCAAAATCATTAAAGGAAAGATTTTCCATTGTATCCTCATCACTTACCCTAACTCAAATCCCATCCCCGAATCACTTGTATATGCCTCTCTAGATACATGGCTGTTCTCAAGAAGGGCATATGCAATACATTTGGGGTCGATGGAAGGTTGGGTTAGAGTAAGGATTGAAGTAGCCCTGCGTACATGGCTGTGTAGGGGTGATGAATAGGAGCGCCTCCTGTCTCCACATTCACAGACCTGTACACAGAGCTAGGATTGAAGATGGAGGTACAATGAAACCCCACTATGGTAAAATACGCAATGTAAAATACCTGTCACATGCAACGTCCAGGTATCGTCGTATTTCGCGCAGCTTGTAAAGGACACCATCTTGTCACCTCCCCGCTTAACGAAGCAGTGAAGTCTGTCAACCCCCGCTTCGATCGCTAACTGTTTTGCGGAACTCATATTAACCAGAGTATTGACATCAATTACCAGAAGAGTGGTAGGTCGCAGGTCAGCAAGGTAAGTAGACCCCCTATCTTTGTATAAAGTATAGCTTTAATAAAAAAAACCTTCTTACTGTCTTATTATATCTCTAGTTTTGACTTAAGATGTGACAAAACGAAGCCAAAATCTGACAATTCGATAATATTTCATTTTATTCGACTAATTACCAACAGTCAGAAAGAAAATGAGAGTTTTATTTTAGCGGAAGAGCCAGTTCCCCCATAATACTTCACGCAGTACCTGAACTGCGCGTGCGTAAGTTGCATAGCAACAAACCCAAATTTTCAAGATGGAGGACGATACACAGGCCAAAACAGAAGAAAACACAGGTGAAACTTACATTTGTTCACACCAATCTAAATTTATTGTTAACCTGAACTCATTTCAATATCAAATACGTCGATCGGTTTAATAAATGACGTTCTAGAGCCTTGCGATTTTGTGTAGGAGTCCTTTCCAAAATCACGTCGACTGTGATCAAAACATTGATTGCTGTCTCTAGCTCAGACGAGAATACATGTATCGATCTCAATCAAAAGTTATTTACTGTATGATTTGGTACTCGAATTTACTTCATAATACATATGAAACTCTGCTTCACTAGACTGGTCATCTGTCGAGCGAACCCGTCATCGGTTTGTGCTGGCCTAAAAATGATGGAGTTAAAGACCGACCACCCCCACACTACTTCATGTCTAACCCTTCCCGAGTTGTAATAGATTAATATGTAATTTTTCATAATACAGAATAGAGGATTAATTAAGATAGTCATTTCTTTGTCTAAAATGCGTTCTTCAGGTTCTTTGAAAAAGCTTGTAATTTACAAACTGTTAAGATTCTTAATTATTAATCATAAATATATAATAATAATAAATAATTTTATTAAGATCATTAATTAGCACAGATATTTTTCACAAATTCATTGGGTTATTACAGCTGATACTTGTAAACACTACTGAAAAGTGAGCGTTCACTAGAAATACTGCCGTGGCATTAGCTAACATTTTCTGTATAATAAAACACTTCATGGCAAGAGGGAGAAACAATCAAATAACAGTATGATTGAATTAATGCAGCTTGAGATAAATTGAGATTTTCCACTACTAAGCCTGTTTCTGCACATGGGTGTTATTCATTAGAGGAGAGAACTTCCCATTGTATATAATAGGGAACTGTTTTCATACTGCAAACTCTATATGTACATTTTTTACAAAATTTTTAAAAGGCAGTAGTCGTCATGCCACGCATGCGCAAGATATATGAGTGTCATATAAACAAAAAAGGCGACTTTGACTGTTGTGCAGATCAATGAGTACAAACTGAGACGTTTCCAAGCTTTAATTAGGTAATTTTTAGGTGATTGGAAGGTATCGAAGGAATCACTGGCGGTATTCAGTGCAAGTCGATCCCATGTTAAACCTCATACTTGTGATTTCCATTTGAAGAGTGCATTGGATTATGAGAAAATTGATGTTTATCAACACAAACGACCACATCGCTTTAACAATATTGTGATTTATATAAATAATAATGTCTGTATGACTTTTTTTATCCCATGTCACTGAGCGAAATTTTGTCATAAAAAGAAACCAGTGTATAATTGCAAATTTTAGTTCCTTTCCATGACATTTTGGACTCTGTTTCTCTGATCTTACCATCGGTTATAACTGAGATTAATTATCTATGTATGGTACGGTACTACAACTAATTTTGATATTTTTGTTATTTCCAATTCAATAGAGAGTAAACCAGAAGCCACAGAAGATGAAGCTGAACAACCAGGTGAGTTAACTTCACTATTGTCTTTTTCTGGAGAGAGTGATTTGATAAATATTTCTGTTTTTCAATAACTACCTTAAATTACAAGCTTTAGATGTTAATCTTACTTTGTCACATCCATTGGTACAACCACAAGCCCAATATAATACTTGCAAGTTTACGTTGCACCCTATATGCAGTATGCACACACAAGGAAAATGCTTCCGGTTAAGTTGTTCAACAGAATCCTGAAATCAAATTTAGGTCACGCCTTTAAAATAAAGTAAAGTGACATTGAATGATTACGATAATGAAAAAGATTTTAATTTGCTGATTAGACACCACAACAATGAACCAATATTTCAGGATTTCTTGCCATACCGATTTTTCATGGTGATCACAATAATCAGTGGGAGGTGTTCTGCATATAATTCAAAGTGGCAATGTATCTTTATTATGCATTATTCACCATAAATAAAAGATACATGTATGTTTTTATACATAACTTCTTCAGTTTTGTGTGAAAAAAACAAAGTACCAGTATAAATCAGCACACTGCATGGTGTTGTTATCATTTTATTTTTTTCTCATTTTTAGCAGAGAATCCTGCTGAAACGGAAAATGTAGAAATAGCTGAAGAAGGTAAAACAAATGAAACAACAGCAAATGATGGGGAAGATAAACCACAAGAGGAACAGCCAGAGGCAGTGGAAGACAAAACCAATGATGAAGAGAGTAAAGTAGAAGAAATGCCAGCAGATGAGGGGGAGGATAAACCACAAGAGGAACAGCCAGAAACAGCGGAAGACAAAACCAATGATGGGGAGAGTAAAGTAGAAGAAACACCAGCAGATGAGGGGGAAGATAAACCACAAGAGGAACAGCCAGAGGCAGCAGAAGACAAAGCCAATGATGAGGAGGGTAAAGTAGATGAAGCTAAAGAGGATGAGGGGGAGGCAGGTGACAAATTGACAGAAGGGGAGGGGGACAAACCTCCAACTGAAGAAGGGGAGAAAGATCCAGAATCAAGTAAAGATGAAGAGAACAAAACAAATGAAACACCTGCGGAAGGTGATGAAGTAAAGACATCGGAGGGAGAAGCATTGGTTGAAGAAACAGCAGCTGATGGTGTATCAACTGAGCAAGTAGAGCTGGAAGAAAGTAAGCCAAGTGACGAAGAAACTGCTGCTGCGGAATCTGAAGAGAAGAAAGGTAAGAACAGTTATCAGGTTCTGCTCCAAAATTTGTTATAATGTCTAGTCCATGAGCATAGTTTTGCTCTTTTTCAGTTGGCATATTTAAATTTGGCATATTTTGTCATTGGTGTTAAATTATCCATCTCCCTACCATACAAAACTATGATAATTTTTCTGTGTCTTGTTTCATATGCAAAGCTGGAATCATAATTGTACCCCTCCTCTTCCAATGTGGTAAACTGGTTGGCTTATGAACTTCTACATACTATGATATTCTCGCTATGATAGGTAGAATAGCAATGCTGAATCCCACCCCTGTCTCTGAAATTAACATTATCACTAGCATGATTGCCCAGTAATTGGAAAACTCAAAACTTCATCAAGATCTTGTTAACCATTAATTTCACAGATGGAGAAGACACAGCACCAGCTGAGGTTGCCAATGGGGATGATAAAACAGAAGAGACTGAGAAGAAAGAGGAAGAAGTTGAGAAGACAGAGGATAAACAACCTGAGGGGGATGAGGCTGAGAAGAAAGACGATGACGCAGCAGAGGGCGATCAAGAGGTCAAAGAGGAGGCTGATGTAAAAGATAAAGGAGAAACCGACGGCGATGCCAAAATTGAGGACAGCAAAGATGCCAAAGTTGAAGGTGAACAGGATCAAGTTCCTGAGGGTGAAGAACACCCCCCTGTCAAAGAGGAAGATAAAATTGCAGACAATTTTTACTATGAAATAGATGATCACATTTCAATAGCGAGATGTACTGAAGACTCTGGTCTACCGAATAATTTGCTGTCATTGCAGTATCCTTTGTTCCATAGTTTATTTGCATGTCCTCATTGGAGATATAAGTGTGTTGCAAGTCGTGCAATGTATCACAGCTAGATTGCTGCAATGAAGCTAAGATTTGTACACAAGCTTTCAGTGACTATGCGGATGGCTTTCTACTGTATACTGTCAAATCTGCAAACAGGGATTTTTTCAAACAAGGGAACAGGGGCACAGCGCCCTGATGCCATGGCCATGCGCCCCCTTATACTGGGAAGCAGATTCTCTGGCAACCTTAACATTCTGAAAGACCAGGGACCACATGTGGCCACAGTCTTCAACTGTGATAGTACTGTCTGATAGTAATTTTGGCCCCAAGGAAGCCATAGAATGCTCCATTTTAACTTGGAATTATCAAAAACTCCACACCCTGGTAGGGAGAACCCTATCTCCCCCACCTGGTTGCACCGCTGTATTGCAGTGCTCCCTCTTGCAGTTTTTTTTTCTAGAAAAACTCCTGGGCAAACGTGCCATACTATTTCTTTTTGTGCTGAGCTGCACCAGAATTCGTTATGAAAAAAAATAACCATATGAACATACGAGAAGCAACATCCACCATATGCATGTATTGGTGTTTTCTGTTCAAATGAAGCGTATGGTGAGAGTGTAGAATATGTGAATATGTAAAACAATGATAGTGATGAATGACAGTGATCAAATGATTATATAATTATATATAATTGAAAAAAAATTCTTTTCCCTGCATGGACCATAATTTTCCTCAACACTTCAACTCTCAGTCATTCGTTTGGTTATGATTGTAAGAAGAGGTCTAATTTGGAAATGCTGGATCCTAACACAGTTATCTTTGCGGCTGGTAACATAGTAGAATTACTGAATCTACAGACTGCTGAGCAGACGTATATACGCAGTTCCTCAGGAGGTGGTATCGGCGCAATTGCCGTGAGTATCTGATTTTCTTTTACTGTTGAAGCAGAATCATGATAAATAATTTACTATTGAAACAGAACATGAGATTACTTTGATTTTCACAATGAGGTTTAATTTTCAGTTGTTGTCAAAGCCCAAAGGAATTATGATTGCCACCAACCACGAATAATTGTCAAACATGTATGCTGCCAGAAGATGGTTGGCAAGAAATATTAGAAAATTATGATCATTATTATGTTTCGTGGGTTACCAAAATTGTTCATTTTTCTCTGAAAAAACTGTGTTCATATCTAATACAAAACAATTTTTAAACAAACTGAAAACATGATACATTGATTCTTCTAGCTTAATCGGTTGAATGGCCATAAACAACTTTAATATGGAGGATGCAGTCTTCTGTCTGTGCATTGTCGTTGTGCTTGTCGTTAACGTATACTGATTCTTGTGGTTTGTTACAGGTTCACCCAAGCAGAAAGTATTTTGCTGTTGCTGAGAAAGGAACGAACCCCAACATAAACATCTTTGAGTATCCGTCACTAAAACTCTACCGTATTTTACGTGGCGGTACAGAGAAAGCATACTCTTTCATTGATTTCAATCCATCGGGGGAAATTATTGCGTCTGTTGGTTGCGATCCCGATTTCATGCTGACTGTATGGGACTGGAAGCAGGAACATATTGTGCTGAGGTCCAAAGCATTTTCACAAGACGTCTTTCACGTTACGTTTTCACCAGACAATGAGAAGCATTTGACAAGCAGTGGTGTCGGTCACATCAGGTACTAATTTTATTTTACAATTATTGTTATAATTATAGTAAAAACCTGCCTCAGATTTCGGTAGATGTCAAAGACATTCGCTAAAGTGTATTCATTGAGCTTTCAAACATCATAAAGCTTTCTGGCAAAATTTTGTTTCAAAACTTTTCACCAAAGTTCTGAGTTATTTTCTATATTTTTCTTTGTTGATTTTGGAATAAATGGGTACTGTTCCCCATTGTCTAAAAGCCTTTGATTCAAATTTGTAAAAAAAAGTGCTGCTTTATTTTTATATGTGAAGCAAAATTTTTTTAAATCTTTGAGTGCCATATTTGTTTCCTGCTCAAAACGAGGTAAATTTGTTGTGCAATTTTCACTAAATTCAATCTTAATTTTGGAACAATCAGACAAAATATTACATTGCTTCTATTTTTTGAAAGAAAATAAATGTGGAAAAAAGCAGACTATAGTTGAAACTGTGTTGTGATTGGTGCCTGGAGTTGACTTTGAAACTCAGAGGTGTAAACGAAACATTTGACTGAGACATTTAACAAATCAAAGCTACAGATTATTTCCTTCCAGGTTATGATAAATTAGGTGCAAAGGTGCATTAGGTGCAAAGTTATTGAAGAAATTTTAAAATAATTAAAAAAAATGTACATCCTGCCAAGAAACAATATGGTCCTCATGAGGGTAATAAGACTATTTACCGGTAGTATCGTAAAATCTGTATTAGAAGCTACTTCCTTAATAGAAGACGCACCCGTTCTTTTTAAACAATCGAGAACCAAAAATTCATCATTTCTCATATGTGTAGATGGCTCAAATAGAAGCCGCATCCCTTCTGTTGCATTGTACCATTTCAATAGAAGCCGCCGCTTCTAATACAGATTTTACAGTACTAATTGCTAGTACTAAATTGAACCCTTGTACTGGAAACAAAATAAATGAATTGAATTAATACTCCTACATTACAGGTTTTGGAAAATGGCTCACACCTTCACCGGTCTCAAGCTGCAAGGTGAGCTGGGTAAATTTGGTCGGACAGAGATCTCCGACATTGAAGGATTTGTTGAACTGCCTGATGGGAAGGTGTTGTCCGGCACTGAATGGGGTAACATGTTATTATGGGATGGTGCCCTGATCAAAGTGCAAGTGTGTCGTAAAAACAAGAAGCCCTGTCACAATGGGAGTATTGAACAATTTGTGATGGATGAAGGCGAACTGATCACTCTCGGTGCTGATGGATATATCAGGGTGAGTTTAACGATCGTAATTCTATTCATCCTGTGGGGTTTATGATCATTTATATCCACTATTAATCTCAAAATGTTGATAAATCAGATTTGAATGATCCGATTATGCGAATGTTCGTAACTGTCTTGTATATTTCAGGTATGGGATTTTGAAACCATCGACACGGCGGATGCACCAGAAGAATCAGGATCCTTTGAAATGGAACCCATGAACGAACTGAAAGTCGGTAACGATGTCAGTTTGCGATCGATGGTGAAATCAGTAGATCCTGAAGCGCAGAGTCTGTGGTATGCACAGGTAAGGGGAGAGTGGGTTTTGGTTTGAAGTCATAAATCTGGCCAGTCTATGTGTGTAATGTATTTCATTGGTAATATACTGTCACTGCCATTTTGTTCCAAACACCAAAATAACAACATTGCCACTTAATTAGTTGTACTGGTTTCCTTTACACGTCAGGATATCATAACACAATTTAGAACAAGTTAGGTCAAACAATCTCAGCAGGAGACATCAGCATAATAGTGGGGGACTCAAACACATTGAATATATATATAGAAAATCCTGATGCAATTACTTTTCAATTCATTTTATCCAATATAAATTGCTATATTACCAGTATAAATGGCAAATTTAAATTATACAAACAAATTGTATGTACTGACTCTTAAATAATGGTCTTAAATTTCAGGACGAAATCTCTGGTGTGTCTTGCATATATGTGTCATAATACTTGTAAATGTGTGCATTTACCATAGCAGGACAGCACACCCTCATTAAAATAGTTTGATTTAACCAGTTCTAATCATTTAATGATCTTGATACACACATAGCAAACCAGTCAGCACCTAGCTTAGATGGCAATGCTGCTGCTGTTTTGGGGTTCGGTACAATATGGCATTGACTGCATTCACTATTTTATGATTTAAATGCATTTGTAAGAACAAAATTACACTTGCTCTGTATTTAGGTAAATTGTCTGTTAGAAAGTTTCTTTTACATGAGGCTAGACTTATCTTATGCAGGGTTTCTACTGCTTTTAACTAATTGTCTTTTTTTTTTTAATGCTAAGGACTCAAATGGTGGAATATGGAAACTTGACCTGACTTTCTCACATACTACTAAACCTCCAGAGAAGCTTTTCTCTTTTCATGCTGGTGAAGTGACTGGATTGTCAGTGTCTGTCAATTCACATCTGGCTGCTACTACTGCATCCGATCGTAAGTTGTACTTTTAGAAACTTGCTACTGTGTACACTGAAAACCGATATCCAAGACCTTTGTTATATTGAGAAATTCACATTAAAAATTATGCTGATTTAAAAAAGGAAAGCGTTCACATAAGCTTTTTGTGAGCTTCAATGATACAATAACATGAAGAATTATTAAAATAAAAACCAGTGTTCTCCCATGAAATTCAATCAACTGTAGCAATAACAATTTACATAAAATTTGCATAACGTTTGCATATTACCGTATTTGCATAATCATTCCAAACAGAAATTGTGATACTCATTCAAATGCACACAATTATTCACTTTGTAAAGCATTTGCTGTGTTGAGAGTGATACAGTTTTCACCAATTTATTTATTTGATTTGAAAAGTCAGCAATGGCCCACTAGAAAATAATCCACTGTCACTGTTACAATGATGACCAGTGTGGCTGTAAAACAAAGCATTATGATGGAAAACAATGAAAAATACCTGTAGGATACAACGGTACTGTTCTCATTTATAATAATTATGTCTACTCTTCTTTGTTTTGTGTAGGTACTGTCAGAGTTTATGATTACATTTCTAAGACTCAATTATGTCAGATGAAATTCAGTGCTGGTGGTAGTGTTCTTGCTTGGCTACCTCAAATTGTAAGTGATGATACCCATTATTATGTGGAAGTTAAACTGAAAAAAGTTTTGAGTTATTACGAGAATACTCAGACAGTACTGAATTGCATTAACTTCCAGTATTCATAGGTTAACACAATCACCATACTAAAATTAGGTCAAAATTAGGGCCTGTCGACTTAAGGTGGGACAGGTGAATGAAGCAATTGTGTCACTGTGTCTGGGTGAATGATTAAATGGGGCAGTCCCAAGTTGCCAATTTCCAGAAAATTGCTTTCAGAGCTTCTAAGACTTATGAGATGATGATGAGCCAGAAATGGAAATTTGATTTTGATTAATCTGTTTATATTTATCTTGCTAGAGATAGATACATCATCAAATGGGAGAGACCATTTTGATTTGCCAACCTGTCCAATGGACAGACAACTTTTATGTTTAATTTCAATCCTTGTACTACCACAGTGCATTTATAGTAGTATTCTTGTGATAACATTTTAAATACATACTGTGTAACATCTCTGTTTAGCTAGCACGTTATTTTAGCTAATTTATCTAATCTGTAATTTTGCTGATTCAAGATTTCGCTAATTTAAAAAGAAGTTTATTCTCACTATGAGATTGTTGACACTTTAGCTAAATTAAGATTCTGTTAATTCTTGCATTGAGTCAAATTCTCTAAAATGGCATTTAGTTGTTTCAACCTGTTTTGCAGTATTGGTGTAGTCATCATTTAGTAATAATAATAATAATAATAATAATAATAATAATAATAATAATAATAATAATAATAATAACTTTATTGCATCCTTAGAAATACAATGTTTCTATCAGTTAATAGCAATAAAGATTAGTTGTGATAACTACTACTACAAAAAGAAAGTTAGTTGTTAAAAAAAAGATAAAGCAAGTGTTACATATCAAATGGCATTTTTATTTCTTGATTGAAATGCATTATGAATATAGTTGCCAATCTTTTTTATTATTACATCATCTTTTGAAGTCATCAAGAAATTAAATTTCTGGAGATCATCCTGGGTTTCTTGTGGAAATATAATGTCTTGTATGATTTGTTGGCGTATTACTTTATATTGTGGACATTTCATAACAAAGTGCAGTTTGTCTTCTATTTCATTCTGTGAACATTGTTTGCAAATTCTATTTTCAGTAGGTATTTTTGGTTGCATATGTCACCCTTTTTCTATTGCTAAATTGTGATTACTAGTTCGAAATTTTGTCATTGAAATTCTTTGTTTCAAATTTAGCACATCTAAGTATTTTTCAAAATTATAAGAGTCTTTGAATTTTTCATAAGTTCTCAGCTTTGTTTTTTCAGTTATATTTTTTCTCCAGAAATTTATGTATTTTTGTTTGACAACTTTGCCAATTTGCTGTATATGTTTTGTTAACCAATCATTCTGTTGTTCTCGTGAAAAGTTCATGTTGTTCATCATTTTTTGTATTGAAGAAAATGAGAAAACATTCTGAAAAGCCATCAAATTGCATTACACAAGATTCATTTGTGTGTGAACATTGTATTCAGTTCAGAGCGTAATTTTCACTGCATCTGATGTTAACATTTATCAAAGTGCTCAGATTAACCACACATTTTGTAAATAAAGCAGACCTCACTAACACATTAGAATGTACCCGTAACACTTTTGAACGATAATGAAAAAAAGAGGTGTGCATAATCTTATGGATCACATTGATTTTGTATTATAGTCCATTTTTTATTGTGAACAGAGAATCCTGCATGTGATTTTGTAACTTGATGACACCCTAAGATGCTGAAAACAAATCTATGGAAAGTGTCAGTGATGTCTAGCTATTTGAAAGATATGTTGATGTCTATTATCTTGTACTGTAACTGCTCCCATATTGCTTTACATGCCTTCAATGGCTTCAAACAAAATGTTGTCAACAATACAGCTATGTTGTAGTTGTGGGTATGGCTCTGAAATTATTAAAATTATATCTTATTTCTTAGATGGATCCCAAAGGTGCCACCATTGTTGCTGGGTTTGACGATGGTGTCGTCAGAGTTCTAAATGTCTACAAGAAGGAACTCAAGAAGCCACAGTCTGTTGATCAAGTCGGTGCCCAGCTAGTTCTCAAGCAAGTGTTTAAACCACATTCCAAGAAAGTCAAAGCATTGGCAGTTGACTCCAAGGGTGAGCTGTTAGCTACAGGGGTGAGTGATCATTACTTTTTATTTTAATTGCACCCTTTGGGTCATCATAGATACCACCTGGGTACCCTCTAGGTTAATATGACACGCCACTGACATACAGAAGGTTTTTGTGACACAATGACTTATGCTTATTTCTTCATACACCAATAATACAACTGAACATGGTACACTGATATAGTGAATTGTCAGAAAAAATCTTGCTCTAAATACAAAATTTGTGATTCTGTAAAATAAAATAAATATTTATGAACAAAATATGTATAAAAACATATACTGAGTTATAAATTCTTATATATGCATAAAAGCAGTATGAATCATGAATATGCATCAATTAAAATTTGCTATTATTCATTTCAGGGTGATGACAATACTGTTTTCTTCTTCTTCGTTGGAGATCGTTATGATCCAGTTGGTTTCGTTGAAATTGACGGGCCTGTATCGTATATGACGTGGTCACCAGGACATTTTGTAAGTTGTGAATTTGTTTGTTAAACATTGAAGGTGATCCAGTTTTGGGACTAGTAGTCAGTTTTAGGTCAATGAACTGATGCATTTCACAGTGATTAATGTTAGCAGTGTGGAGTCTCAAAGCATCATGGTTGTTGTAACCAAGATAAGTGGAACCCATGTGATGTATATAATATATGTGTGTAAATGCAAATGTTAATTTTTGTATGGTGCTTTAACACACTGCCTGTCAATGCAACTTTTCCGGTTTAGGTGACATGTTAAAAGCTCTGATCTAGTTTTCTTTAGTGAACAAAACTTGAAATGTAGAGTTTTCATAGACAGGTCAAGTTCATAGCTGTTTAATATTCATGATTATACAGCAAGTATATGCTGTGATACTGTGGTGTAGTACGCCTAGAAGACATTCAAAGTGCTCAGGATTTTTTCATTCAATGTAAGATCCCATGTTTTGCATGAAATTGCTCATAAAAACAGACAAACAAAGGTCATTGCACTGTAGCGACTTCAAAGCGTTGAGTGACATTCGATAACTTGTGAATTTATATCGAAGTATTTAGGGACTATTTTGTACATGTGTAACCATTACATAATTAGTTTTACGTCGTGGTCACAAGCGAAGCATAGGCACAATTTAATGCACAAACAATTGTTACTGGTTTTTATTGAAAGTGGTCTGAGATTTTGGTCATGATCTGCTTTGAATGTATATGTCACTCAAATATGAACGGAACGGGGACATGTCATTGACAATAACTTGTTGGTGAATATTTTGTCATTTTTGGTAAAAAGTGATATTTTCGACTTCTTCTTAAAAACCACAATTCTGATTGCTTTTATATTACATATATAGATACTACATGTAGACCTCTCTCAGATTTGTTAATTTTTTGATGATATCTTTAATTCTCCAATTTTAGTGAATATTTTTGTATTTTGTGGTAAAAAGTGATATTTTCAACTTCTTTTAAAAAGCGCAAGTCCAATTGCTTTGATATTATACCGTACATATAGGTACTACATGTGGGCCTCTCCCAGATTTGTTCATTTCATGATGATATCTTCAATTCTTCAATTTAGGTGAATGTTTTTTGTCATTTTTGGTGAAAAGTGATATTTTCAAATTCTTGTTGAAAACAGCAAGTCCGATTGCTTTGATACTGTACATATTGTTCATTTTCTAATGATATCTTCAGTTCTTTAATTGAAATGTGCATTGCTAACAGCGGAGGCATCTCAGCCGACAGGCTGCTTGTTTATAAAGCTAACCAATGGAGGACACAGCAGAATTGATTATTGTTGGTGTTCGATATAAGCTGTAAAAATACAAGATAATTCTAAATTTGTATCCATACGTGTGTGTATGTAATTGTAAATGTCCATTTATTTCCAGGATAAGAACACCTTACTTGTTAGTTGCGAAAACGGTGTTGTGGTGGAAATAGAAGCCCCAGAACCTGGTTCGTATGACACATCCAAAACATACCAGATTACAGGATTGGCCATGAGAACATACACATTCAAAAGTATCAAATCTAGACTCAGGGTAAGTGAAAAGATGGATGCATGCCATAATTTTGTTACCGGTAATTCGCATTTTATATATTACTGTAAAAGGGTTAATTATTCGCTGGGTTTTAATTTTGCTTATTTCGCTGACTGGAAAATGCGCTAAATTAAAACCCAGTGAATATGTAAAATTTAGCATAGAACACATTATCTAAATGATAAAACTGTGAATTTAAAACCCACCGAACATGCCTGAAATGGTGAATCAGAGAAATTTAAACCCAGTGAAAATTAGTCATTTTACAATATTCACTGTAGAAATTATAAAATTTAAAAAACTGAATAAAAATTTGCAATATAATTATAGAGAGAAGAGGAGGAAGCTCGAAAAGCAGCCGAGGAGGAATTACGTAAAAAGGAAGAAGAAAAGCAGCGAAGAATACGACGTGAAAGAGGAATCGAATCGGATGACGAAGATAATGATGATGATAACAAAGGTAAAGTTAGCAAATTTCAAGAATTGAAATTGGCTCAATCTGTTGATGTCAGCTGAAGGAAGATGTATTGAACAAAATCTGGGTTTATAAATAAAACATTCATCGCTCAACAACATGTTGATAACATGCACATGCTTACTGAGCCAAGCATCCATCTAAAAACATGCTGCTAGCAAAAATGCCCTCATGACTACATCGTTTGTTAGCAGCTTAAAAATCACTGTATGTTAAGAAAGATGACTAAATTTTGTTGCAGCTGCTGGGATGTTCATCTGTTGTGGCTGTTCCAAACTTGAGATATGCATGAAAACTGAAAAACAAAATAGTTTTATTTTATTTTTTAAATTTATTTTTATTTTCTTCTCTAACCACTGATGACTGACTTATTATTTGTTGCATGCGTTTGTTGTTTTACTAACTTTCTAGTGTTTTTTTTTTTATTTTTCATGTTATTTTTATACTGTTTTGCGTTCTCTACGCTGCTGTGATACATATGTGCTTACAGGATATGATGAAAAGAAAGGTACTTGATGTGTGTTCATTTAATTAAAACAAAATAATTTGTATAAATATAAAACCTTAGTAGAAGTAAACTTTAAAAATGAAATTAATAAGGTCAAAAAAAATAATTGCTTCTCATCATCACGCAGTTTGAAATCTTCTATGCGCATTTTTTTTTTTCAATTATGTCCACTGGTAAAATGCGCTACATGTGGTAGGATGGGGAGATGTATGTTATCTGTTTTAGAAGAATCAGCCTATGATATACATCTTGCTGTTGTATTGAATTAAAAAAAAATTCATAAATTTGTTTGGGAAGGAGAAGTTATTTTTTTTTTTGGCCTGATATATAAAAAAGTGGTTAAGGTACAATGTACACCGTATAGTTTACTAATACTTTTTAAAGGAATGGTTTTATTTTTATCAAAGGAATCACGTATCCGTGTAGAGTTTTTCATTTTTAACTCACTTTTTAATAATTGCCTTTTTTGCCTCAGTCTCCACATTTATAACAAATTTTTAAATTAAAAAAAGATTGAAGAAATATTACAGCATGGTGCAGGTATTTCATGTCTTCTTCCCTGGCAATATCTCTTGGTAAGGTGTTCCTAACTATTAATATTCCAGTCAGTAAAATACAAATTTAAATAAATTTTATTGTATAAATAATAACAAAAATAACTTTAAATTAACAGTATCCGAATCTCCAAACTGCACATTTATTAAAGTCATCTTTATATAATTGTTATTTTCTTTTAATATAACTTTTATTTTGTTATCTTTTCTCTTTGTTAAAAGTTGTTTAATATCTTCCCTTATTATTTATTATTCAAAATGTGTGCATATAAAATAAGATAATGTTGCCTACCGTTTATGACACGAATTTGATCTTTACGCTGTATCTGATTTAATATAAAGCCAACCTTTGCCAATGAATGCCAAGTTCAACTTTTGTCAAAAGCTGCAAAAAATGATATATCTTTAGCAAAGAAATTTAGCAAAAATGTGCAAAATAGAGCACCAAAATTTTAGCAGAAAACAAAATGATGTCCAAAAGGTTATATGTATTGCAGCTACATTTTTACTGCCATAAAATTTGATGATATTTTGATTGATGCATGACTAAATTTCATGAAAATCACTAAAAACCTAAAAATAATTTCACGATTTTCCTTGAATTGCAAAACTTGTCTCATAAGGTTAAAGCAGTGTCTAGCAGTTCTGGTGGTACACACATACGCAAATAGATTGGTAACCAGGCAAATAGATAAAGATAAGATAAAAAATAATTTATTCCAACTGTTTAATTTGGTTATATCTAAAGTAAAAATAATAAAAATACAATATAAGCTTTAACAATACTAGCGGGTTAGGCTTCCGTCTCCAGGGTCTGATTTACTGCTAAGACTGTACTTCCATGGTCAATGGATGATTGTGATTGGCTGATAAATATAGCAACTGCTAAATTGAATATGCTAATTTCCCAAACAATGGATGACAGTTGTATATTTCTTCCCACTTGTTGTTATAAATCGCCACTATCAGAATTGGAGGTTTTTATGACATCATAGCTTTACATCACAACATGATAATTTATTGATTTATTCCTAAGTACATGTAAATTCAATTCAACAAAAAGTACCTAAAATTTAACTAAATTTGTTTAATTCTGATGGTGGTGATTTATTGGATATTATTGGATTCGAAGAAGCTTCGGCTTTGGCCCACACATTGTCTAGCCACAGACCGTTCTCCTGAATCAATATGGCACTGTAGGCAATTCGTTATTGTTTAAATCATTGTCGCAACTCTAAAAATGTGATTGTTTTGTTTTTCATCATGTTGCAAATAAATTCACATAATTATATACTATAACAGAAATCTTTTAGACTACCTGGGTATTTTGGAGAGGGTGCCTAACCTGCGGAATGTTGTCTGGTTTCCAGGCTAAAGCGTGAAACTTATTATAGTAAATTATATGAAACACAAGTTATTGTAAACTTTCTGTCTTTTATTTTTAGTGATTTATTATTTTTATTCTCTTTCCATTTCTCTTTTATGTATTACTCCCTTCTTTTCTGCTGTTCTTTAGTCTTGGAACTTCTCGGATTAACACCATCAGAGTCCGAATCTGACAAGCCTCTTAAGCAGACTATTAACACTGACGTCGATGGCAGTACGCTTTATTCTTTTGGTTTTGTAGTTGATTTTTATCTTTATTAATTGCTCATTTGTATTTACACACATTTTAGCACGTAAGGAAATCCACCTATGTGTAATTGATGTAGATTTCCTTGTTTTCCCTTGACAAATAGTTCCTGTCATGCAGCATGTCCCACCTGCATTGATCACTAAACAAAGCTTTGTGCTAAGTGTTCTGCAATGCCAGATTCTCAAATTTGAAATTATTATTTTTTTCTTATTTGTTTATAATTAGGCTTGATGTCTGCATGCTTGTTCCACCATGCATCTAGCTTGAATAGCGGAACAATGTCTGCCCACAGTCTGGTGCTTGGATAACCTATATATGTTGCTTTTGCTACGCATGTTCAGAAATCCACATATCTGAAAATTTAATTTAAAGAATATAATAATAGTACATGAGTTGGAATCACCATTCCTTGTGCATAAATATAACTTGCGCAATGCCTGCCACTTTCATTGTACATTAGTTTTATAACTCTTGCACAAAGCTTTGTTATTGTTCTGCTGTGCATTAATGCTGCTACATGTACATCGTAGCTTCTAACACTAAACATTCTTGCACTATTTTTCATCGTGTAACCGCCATATTTAACTTTCATATCAGTATACCCAATATATATAGCTTGTGAAATGTTAAATAAGGCCATGTCAACAAAACATCTAAACAACCAAATCTTATTTTAAAAGTATACTAGTAGTGTGTAGATTACACTATGGCTAGAAACATCCCAAGCTATGGCAGTTGTATTGTACCGCTCAGCTATCAAATCCATCACAATTAGACAATCAATTTTCCACCCACTTAATTAATCCCACCAGGATTCAATGCTGTTTCGTGGTTATTGTAGTGAGGCTTGTGCGTTACTAAATACGTCATGTTACTTTTATTTATTAAGTGTTAGTGAATGAAATTCAAACACATAATCAAATAGGAAGCCAGAATGAATGCCAATAGTTAGATGCGCTGTAAGACATTGAAATTTGAATGTTTATTACTGGTACATATATCCCACAAATCGTACGACTCCAATCCATACATGAATAATATCAGAGTTCTGAGAAACAATACAGTTCATACTTGACATCACGTTACACACGTTGATTCAGTCAGTTTATTAGGTACAGTATATTATCCCTATGCGATGGTTTCACACTTCAGTAGATGAGCTATAAATTACCCATTTGCAACTGAACAGAGCACGACAGACAGGAAAGGGAACCCTCACAAAAAAAAATCTATATGTTATCCATTGAAAAAAATCTGTAAGAATTCTATATTACCTACAATGAAATCTACATGCACCCTTCAATATTAGAATATATGTAACACAGTGAAAGAACCACTCATCAATTTATTCATCTCTGTACCCAATTTCACATCCTTCATATTACTAACCAACAAACCTGTTCACCGTTTGTGCTCATATCGAAATGATCCAGATACAGTGATTGTATAATGTTCTATTGTTACTGTGTTTTAATTCTCAGATTAAAAGGTCCCCAAAAGGTCAAACATCTTTTTACTTTCTGGGGGTACAGATTGACTATCATTGTGATGTCCCCAATTATTTTTCCTCAAAAATGCACTCATTTCTGAAACAATTTAACACAACAAAATTTGAGTTGCAATATTTGAAATTATTTCTGTTACATGTTAACAATACCCCCAGAAAGTACCAGGATGTGTGACCTTTAGGGGTCATGCAATATGGAAAATTCATGTTCAAGATCAAGAACATTAATAACATTCGTAAGATTGTCAAATTGTCTCAGATTTATGATACAAATGATACCCCAATGAAACAAATCACAATTGTCATCCAACACCAATTGTGTATTCTTGTTCGCATCCATAGATGTTAAAAAAAAAAAAACTTACTACGAAGAAATTGTGGAAAAAAGTAGTAGTAAGTAAACTTTTGGTAACATTTGTAAAAATGAAAACAGTTTAAATGAACATAGATTTGTAATGTTTCTTACAGAAGAAGAAGAACCTGAGCCAGAGCCACTGTTTATACCAGAAGACCCAAGTCCCATTCATTATGTGTGCTATAGTACAAAACCAGACCACTTCTGGCTTTCAGTGGTGAGTAGGACACAATTCATAATAAAAGTTGTGATGATGTGCAGTGAATAACTGTGTAAATTCAAATAAGTGAGATAAACATATTTACTTGTATATTACCATGTGATGCCACTTTTTAGAAAATCTGATAAATGATTTATCAATAAAAACATTTGGGGTATTTTGTAGACTGTGGACTGTTACCAGATCATTGCAACACATTTTGGAATGACTGACCATTTGATTACTACTTCTTTTATCAACGACAGATTAGTTTCTGTTTTTTCATCATTAACAAAATAATATATGTTAAATGTTTCAGATTTTTTCCAAAATTTGGATCAAGACCAATGATCAAAATTTAAAAAAAATACTTAAAATCAGGCAAAACGCTGCACCAAGATTTTTTTTATTCAAATTTTTGTCCTTACACAAAAGGAATGCTTACTCTCTTTTAAACATTTAATGCTCTGCATTGTATTGGTATGCTTTGTTGTGAGTTTTAACTATAAATTGCTATAGATTTCCACTGTTGAGAGATTTTTGCGATTCAATATTGTATAAATATTATGCATGACCCCTAAAAGATCACACATCCTGGTAATATGTGAATTTCTCAATCAGTTTCCACCCAAAATGCAGGCAGTTGTGACCAAAGTTTAAAAGCCGTTAAACCTTTCAAAATTTGTCATGCACGTATAATATTCCAAAATGGTTACAGTTATAGGGCTGTACCCCCAGAAAGTACCAGGATGTATGACCTTTGTGGGGTCATACACACATCCATTTCAGGCAAAATACCCGTCTTGATACCTGCCGCAGCCAGTCTTTGTGTTGTGTCATGATTATTATGGGTTCCATGTGAAATATACATACATAATATAAATAAACCATGTGTATGCAATTGGAATGCTTGCCATGCTACAAAGTTTGGTACTTTGCTTTGATTTGCAAAATGTATTCATAAGTAGTTTTACTTCTAAATACTTATAATACTGATTGACTAAAATGAAATGACAAACCTGTATATATATTGTTGTGTCTCTACACAGGGAGGCTACGATGCTGGTTACCTCTATGAGTGCGGGTTTGTTACGGAAGCCGAACGGGAGGCCAGAATAAAAGCGGGACAGGAAGATAGAATCGGAGATGCCAAGACAGCTATTCCCATGTTTGGTACAAATGATGTACCAATTAGATGTATCTATTACTCGTAAGTTGAAAAAAAGCACGCAATGTTTGGTATTACTACTTGCTCTGAGGCCCAATATGTGGTTCCAGTAACCTTACCTCACCTAAACCTTTTTTGGGCTGAACATGAAAATATGAATTTTAACTGGAAACTGTAATTTTCCTGAAAAGACATTTTGGCTTTTGTATGAAGTTTAATTGTCACTGATTTTTGATTACTGTAAAATGACTAATTTTCACTGGGTTTAAATTTCGCTAATTTACCATTTCAGGAATATTTAGTGGGTTTTAAATTCTTGGTTTTGTCATTTAGATGATGTGTTCTATGCTAAATTTTAAATATTTACTGGGTTTTAATTTAGCGCATTTTCCTGTCAGCGAAATAAGCAAAATTAAAACCCGGCGAGTAATTAATCTTTTTACAGTAGTTGAATGTAAAATGTAGAAAAAAAGGTATTTTCACTGGAATTTATTTTCACTGATTCTTTCCTTCGGCACAAATAAATTCCAAATACGAAAAAAGTACCGGTAATTCACAGCAATCACACATTCTCAGAAGACTGTATTTGCTCTATTAGTGCATTTATATATGTTATTCGTGGGGGCAGAACTATGTCACAGGACATGTATTCCAACTACATGCATGCATTCCAACTACATGTATTTAAAATGCTTCAGCACCTAACTAAACTGCAGTGTTTATAATGTTTTTACTATTCCACCTCAGTCCCGGTCGTGATCAAGTTCTCATGGGTATGGAAGACGGTTCTATTCGAATCCAAATGCTGGAAGAAGACGCTGAAAAGAAACAATTGGATATAAATAAGCTCTCACAGTACTGGTCATTGAATATGCATGACAATAACTACGGTCCATTGACCGGCATATCAAGCAGTTACGATAACCAGTTTGTGTTGTCTGTCGCCGCTGACGGCAACATCTTTGTATATGATCTGATGAGTGAGGAGAAGATTGAGGAAGCCAAGAAAATATTCCGGGCGAAGATTCCATCAGCTAGGGTAAGTGATCATCTGTGACTAGACCACCCTGAAGGCTAAAGGTTATCGTACACACACATCATTTTGCACACATGTCTAGTGGCTGGTTGGTAAGATGCAGTCTTTAGCACCTAAAGATAAAATAATGGCGTTCTTTGCTGGCATTATTGAATATACGTGCATGTGTCCTAACTTATGGGCAAAGTTGTCACATCAGATTGCGAGTTAGCGTTGATCAGCGAGTGACATTTGTTTTCAGATATTCACTTGATGGTTGGCAAAAAAGTAAACAAATGATATCACAGTGCTATGGCCAATAGTTATGTTGTGGTTCATGTTAAAAAGACTGGTTATGAAGTGTTATTTTGATTTCAAATTGCCACAGTGTAATTGATTTGTACCACTATGTGTCTGTTTTCATTTGATTTAGTCGAGAAATTTTATTTTTACTTTATAATGAACAAGTGTCATTTTTGAGGAAAATGGCCCAGAAATCAAGCAAAAAACACATGAGAAATTCAATGCTTGAACAATACTTGCGCAAATTGATTGATACAAATTTACAAGCAGGTTTCTAAAACCAACAACATGGGTCTATAAAGTACCTGTAAATACAACTTCAGATCAGTTGGTGGCACACTTTACATTTTACAGACGAGACACATCACGTTCACATTGATGTCAACATGTGTTAAATTGTTTTATACATGACGATGGTGTTATTTAAATCAACTGACTGATTGCCAGTCCCAGCATGCATCAAAATATGATACAGTATCTGTTTAATTCTGTACAACTTAATAATACAATGGTATGTTGAAATTCTAGAAAGGACTTGAAGATGAGAGAAAAGTAGAAGACATCGAACAGAAGGGATTTTATAGCATTGAGATGGAGAAACAGAAAGCAGAACATGATAAAATGATGAAGGAGGCAGACGAAAAGAAACTGACTGTGAGACGAACCATTGCTCAGCTGAGGAGACAGTTTAAGAAATTATTAGAGAAGAATAAAGAGTTACCTGACCATCTTCAGCTGGAGAGGAAGGTATGAATATCCTAGCCAAATAGACCATTTTTCGTTTATTGCACGATTCTATGTTATGTGTGAAATGATAAAACAGGACAAGCAAAGGTCATAGCGTCTCAGAGGCGTCAAAACATTGCATGGAATTCATCAAATGTGATGAAAGTATTTATCAGGTATTTCTGCACCAAATATTGTGCTTTACACATTTGATGATGGTCAATTCTGATGAAATAACGGTATCTCAACTTCATATTCCCCCTGAGAGATTGGCATTTCGACATTGAGCTATAAGAAAAGAAATTCAAAATCTTTTTTTTTTTTCATCAGTTTCTGTATTTTTCACAAAATGTGTGAGATCCTGCAGTGAAACTCATCTATTATTGAAGAGTGTATCTCTGATTGCCAAATTTCGCTAACAGGCTTATAATTCACAATGCTGAGAAAATTTAAGGCTTTAATTTTATTCACTTGTTTAACTTTGAAGGAGTTTGAAATGGATCCTGAAATCAGACGAGAGCTGGAAAAACACAAGCAAGACAAGATCGAATTGGTACACAGAGAACTGGCTTGGGAATCTGAAAAGCTACAAATAGCGTTAGATAAACTGAAAAACAGGTAAGATGAGTCAAAATCACAATATTGGGAGATATATGTTCTCCCGGAATCCTGGATGTGGCCCAAATCATAAACAAACTTTTATTTCTTGGTCATACACAACGTTTTTCATAAATAAAATTAATACAATAGTTACTATGTTTCACTAGACATGGTTCATTTATTCCAGCACATACTCTCAATACTGGACCTTGGCAAGCTCTGCCGTGTTTCTGTGTATTACCCGTACAGTTAATACTTAGTGTGTACATTGCTGTCTGAACTATTGATGACAGAGCTTAAAATCTATGACCCATCACTGACTCACTGATGTCTATATTTAATTGTTACACCTGTTCTGATTGGTCCATTCACAAGCAAATTACATGACCATTGTACAATATGTATTCATTTCAGATTTCGTGATGAGCTAGAAACCGACCGTATTGTCATCTTTTCCATCAAGACTCCCCATAAAGTTGCTTCTTTCCGTGCTGCTGGATTGTCTGAGGAGTTCTTCAAACTAAAATGTCAGATGGAGAACCGCAGAGCTACTATTTTAACTGATAAGGGTTTGAGTCGAGATCCGACCCGTGAACTCACAGGTGAGACAAGATGGAGTATTGCTTTCCACGGTCTATTTATGTGATAAACTGTGATAAATTTTTTCAACTGCTACAAAAGTATGTGATAATCTCTACTTGCGGAATTCCTTATTTCATATGAAATTATAGTGGTTTACAGTACTTAATTTTATAAACTTGTACACCATTTTGTCATCTCTGCATGTGATGTGTACCCTCTCAGTCGGTAATTCTTCACTGATGCACACACATTTTTTGTGGCATGATTATTATGTTCATTTTATGACACATTATTGATGATAAATCATACAATGATATAGTAATCTTGAAAAATATCGTACTATAGTTAAGGATATGTTAAAATAAAATTCATATTTTATAAACACAGAAATCAGCACCCACAACATTTCAATTTGGGTCATTCATACAAATGTAAGTTACCCACAATCCATACAATCTTTTTATTTTATTTTTTTTTGAAGACTTGTTTTCCAAGCAGTCAAAAAGGTGACTTAACTTATAATAAGATTTCATTGTGACTCAAAATCCTTAAAAAAAAATCAGTTATGTTAGTGGACTGGTGAGGATGTCTTATAAGATATACCACAAAGATGCATTTATTTGAAATATGAAATTTTATTGATTTACCATTAGAAAATCTGGGATGGGGCGAAGAAGAAGAATTTGTACAGAGAACATTTTTGTGAACAAAAATTCCCCAGTGAAAATTACTGTAAAATTACTATACACTGATGTGATGAGGCAAGCAATATATAAATTAAAAAAAATTACCCTGAAAAAAAATTTTGCTCAAAATGCAAGAGGAGGAAAAAAAGTTTTTAATGGTCAACTTCTTACCTTGCATATTTTGTTTCAGGTGCTGCTAAGAAATCTGACAGCTTTGTAGAAGGTGGCCTTCAACCTGGACAACAAGACATGAAGAAATCAACGCTGTTAACTGGAAGAGCCGGCGAGAAAGTGAACAAAGCATTACAAAAAGTGGAAAAGGCTAAACAGAAAAGAGCTGCCAGACAAGCTCTTGTGAGTTGAACAATTTATTTACGGACAAGTTTATGTATATGATATGTATTGTAACTCAATCTACTCATGATGAGACAGTAAAATTGAAGGAGTGATTATTACAAACAGCTTAGGGAGTTTGGGCAGTAAAATTGAAGGAGTGATTATTACAAACAGCTTAGGGAGTTTGGGCAGTGAAATTGAAGGAGTGATTATTACAAACAGCTTAGGGAGTTTGGGCAGTAAAATTGAAGGAGTGATTATTACAAACAGCTTAGGGAGTTTGGGCAGTAAAATTGAAGGAGTGATTATTACAAACAGCTTAGGGAGTTTGGGCAGTAAATCCTTCAGAATTTCAGATATATTGTAGACACTGAGGTGTTCAAAGTCATAAAGTCACAGTAATTTTTTAAACAGGTAGCATGTCGGCTGAGATAGCTCCGCTGTTAGCAATGCACATTTCAATTAAAGAACAGAAGATATCATAAGAAAATGAACAATATGTATAGTATCAAAGCAATCGGACTTCCTGTTTTCAACAAGAATTCGAAAATATCACTTTTTACCAAAAATGACAAAAATATTCATTAAAATTAGAGAATTAAAGATAACATCACAAAATGAACAAATCTAAGAGAAGTCCACATGTAGTACCTATATATGTAGTATCAAAGCAATTGGACTTGCAGTTTTTAACGAGAAGTCGAAAATATCACTTTTTACCAAAAATTACAAAAATATTCACCAAAATTAGAGAATTAAAAATATCATCACACGATGAACAAATCTGAGAGAAATCCACATGTAGTACCTATATATGTATATTTGTCGACAGCGAAGCTAAAAATGCATCCATGACTAAATGAGATTCGTGATTGGCCAACCCCAGTTTAATCTCTACTAGGGATTGAACACTAAAATCAGTGAATGGTGGAGACCGATTCCACTAATAGAGGCTCATTCTCTTATTAAAATGGATGCAACTTTAGTGGAACTTTGATTCACATGTGCTTGTGTTGGTATGTTTGACTACGAGTTAGCGCATTAACTTTTCACTTGACAGATGAGATGACCATACAGTTCTATCACATGATTGCAAACATTGATAGTTTATGTGGCTAAATGCTAAATGTTTGATGAGCTCTTGCACTTGTAGTAAAACATAAAAAAGTCAGGAGAGATATTCATGATAGCTGTTGCCTACCACAAACATGTATTTAAAAAAATACATTCATTTTGGAATTTATTCTTTACTTTCATGAGAGCAGAATGTTTATTAAACAATAGCAAGGCAGTGTAAATTTTGCGGGATTTGTATCATCAACAAAATATATAGTCCTGAAATTCTGAGAGTTCAACATAATATATTCTTCTTCTTATATTAGTGGGATGCATTGTACACTGGCAAACCGCCGGATGACTACGAAGACCCAGCCGATGTGTCCGCCATCAAAGAAGCCCAAGAGAACATGGGGGATTACAAACTGAAAACCGCTAAGGATTACACCGTACCTGAACAGCTGCGAATGAATGCTGAGAAGAAACGTAACCAACTACTGGTTCTTATAGAAGAGGTAAAATCTTGTTTTTATCTTGCAGCTTATTTTAGTTTGAGCTTAAAAGTTGAAAGCCCCTCAAAGTGAAGCTATTTTCAACCACATTTACATGTATTCAGGAAATATCAGTATAGTTAACCCAGCTCAGTACTGCTTCTAAATGTGTCAGTTCACCATTTTGGAATGGGTTGATCTTAGCTAAAGTTGAGTCGATTACAAGTTTACGTTTTGGTTAATTTAGTATTATATACAGTATTAAAAACAGTTTGAAATGCAAGCATAGCATTCCCTGCAAAAGTTGTTTTCACAATAGAATGGATTTTAATACAATATACAAATTATAATTGTGGTGTGAAACCTATAAACCAGGGTTTGTATGGTTCTGGAAAGTGCAGGGATTCAATTTGTGTCCTGGAAAATCCTGGAAAAAGTCCCTTAAATCCTGGAATTTTATTTCATTTCATGTGTATGAACGAAGTATAACTATATCGATTCTATCACCAGATTTACAGACACAAGAAATCGTTTAATCAGAGATTGATAGCTCTACGTGATAAGAAGATCAACGTGATTGATGAAATCCAACAGTACATCAATGAACTGATGGAGGTGCAGTCAAAGTTGTCTCCCAACCAGAGGAAACATATCCCCAAATGTCCTGAGTTGTATCCGTGTGAGATTCCTGAAAGGTGCCTAAGATATTTTTATTCTCAACTTTGTTAACTACAGAGATTAAGCACAGAATAGGCAATTTTCCGCTCACTGCTGGATCCTGCGTTAAATTGATCATCAAAATAGGAAAAACAAATGTCATTGCGTCTGTGTTGTGTTGACTCAGGAACACACAAAACATCAAAGAAACCAGAGAGTTAAAAAGTTTAAAGCGGGGGAGTCGTCACCTGCGCATACGTCAGATGGCCATAGCATGTCATTGTTCACAAACAAGCGTCTACCCATGAGCCTTTGCGTTTTTAACATGTTGTTATCGTCGTTTGGGACACAATTCCCACGTGTGCGCAGGTGACAACCCTCCCGCTTTAACTTCTTGTTTATTCTGCCATTTTCAGTTACCCCAACAGCTATACTTTTCATCAATACACTTGGGTGATCAGGTGACTTATAACACCATTACAAAAGTATGTATTCTGAAGCATACAATAAAGTAGTCGCAAAAACGTCTCAGCATCGTAGTCACATCAGAACATTTCATTGATTCGACAAACCTTAAAACTATTTTTTTGGGCATTAATAATGTGCTATACACATTTTGCGATAGTCAATTTTGCTGTAGTAACTGTATCTCAATGACATATTGCCTTCAGAAAGCTCAGCATTTCGACATTGAACGAAAAAAAAAAAATCAGGTTCAGAATGAAATAATTTGTTTTTTGCAGCAGACATTTGGTTCATGCCTTTTATGCGAAATCTCGCAATGAATCAAAAATCATCTATTGTTTCCAAATCATACTTCACTTCATTAACAGTAATTTAATTATCAAACCTTGAGAGATACAGCACGGAAATACAACTCATAAGCAAGCTACAGTGAGTTGATAAAGAAGTACAATATTATGGTTTACCCTGAAAGATAAGGATTTTTTTCTGGTATATTACACCAAACATATTTCTGACACATTCAAACTATTGTTTTTGTGTATATCTTTTTGTAGACAATTTCAGTACACACGTGATAGTCTAATGAAGTTTAAGGAAGACATGCAACAGCGTATTATTGAGGAACAAGCAAAAGCTGCGGGTGCTAGTGGATTTGGTACTGGATTTGGAAGTGGATTCTCAGCCCCTACACAAGGGGGTCCACCCACAGAGCAGGTCAGTAGACAATAAATAATACTATTCTAGCTGGAATTAATTTCCGCTGAAAAGACTTTTTGGGTGTTTTGTGTGAAATTTATTTCCACTGATTTTTGACGAGTTGAATGTAAAATATAGGAAAAAATGTATATTCACTGGATTTTATTTTCAGTGAATCATCCCTTCAGCGAAAATAGCGAAAATTGCAAGCAAAAATAATTTAAGTATTTTACAGTAGTCAATAAATATAATCTATTATTATACATCTGTCACCGTAACGCCATAGGTTACAGCGTGAAGTATTTTCATCCTACCATATAAGGAAATGCAATTACAAAAACGAACTGATTACGCGCGTAAGCGTCCTCTAATAATAAAAACAAACATGGCTGCCACCAGGGTTTGACCGGACTCCACACAAAGAAGTTCACTGATTCTTATGATGTATCCCTGGAAGGAAAAGATGTATAATAATAAGGTTTTTACGAGAATCCCTTAAATGCACTCAGACTGTATGCCGTCGCATCAACCTCCACTGCGCGTCGGTCGATACTTCCACTGTGCTGTCTTCGTGCATATTTTGAGGTATCCTCGTAATAACCTCATATTATGTTAATGCGGAGATGCTAAGATATACAAAGCACTTTACATGCTATTTGAAATGAAATGAGTGTATGTGCAGTGCCGTTGAGGTCCTATTTTTATAAACCATCAAGTGTATGTGAAATTCTGTTTGACTATGTCAGAAGATTCACATCGCCTACAGCAAATAATAGATTACCGGTATATTAGTGAGTACTGGTAAATGTAGCAACAGTGAAATATGAAGATGTTTTCAAAATTATCATGTGACACAGAAACCCATCACCCATTATTATGTAGCAGTGAGAAAGAGCATATAAGAATGTCATTCATATTGCGAAAATATACCACTCAATTCATGCCATGCTAGAAATGTCATCTTATGTATATTTTTTAGTATTACCGGTACCTATCTGTGTTAAATACTTCACCCATTAACAACTCATAATTACAAATGATCTTCATGAAGACATTTTTAAACTGATTGGTATGTCATTGTATCCACAGAGACCAGACCCTTCTGTTATGTCTGTCTCTCCATCTGTTGACAAGATGAAGACAAACATGTCTGTGGGTTCAACATCCGCTTCCACATCAGAAACCGAAATCGAGTTGTCCCCGCTGGAATTGCAGATGATGAAAGCTGAGGAGATTCGTTTGCTCTACCAACAAAACCGACTCCTTGGCAAGATTGATGAGAAAATCTTGTATTTTGATGCTGAGTTGAGAATTCTCCGACATGTCAAGCATAAGCTAGAGATTGACCTTAAGAATGCTGACTTAAGGTGAGAAAAAAATGTGAAGGTTCATATCTACAAATGCTGTCTTTGAGGCCATATTGCTCATATGACTGGACTGATCATGTTCAAACATGATTTTTAAAATAATTTCTTGAAAATTAGGAGTAAAACTTTTTTGGTTTTCTTTGTAGACATGTGACCCTGTTTGAAGAGCTACAACTGTTGAAGGAGTTTGAGAAGAGAGAAAATGTGCTTGCTGATAAGGTGGAAGGCAAGAATCGTGAGAAAGGGGACATGCAAATGAAGGTACTTGAAACAGGCTTGATTTGTCTTGTAGTGAAGCAAATAAAAGAAAATATAATAAAAAAATTAGTGTAAAATCAAGGTAATATTTTACCATGCCCATTTATTTGTTCAGTGTTGCATCCCAATCTCATTTCATTTTTGTTAGTTCAGTTATGCTTCACAATTTTTACAAGTGTACAAAGCAATGAAATGTGTAAGATGAAAACAACTAAAAAAGTCTGGTAAATAAATGAAAATACCTCAACTTTTTCACCACCAGACTTTGTCACCCAAATTGTTCTGCACCTTTTTCTTATTCTATTCAATATTTTTGAAAATGAATCCTAATTTTGGAGCAAACAGTCAAAATTTTAGCCAATTTTCAATTTTGACTATGTTGTTCCAATTTGAAAGAAAGTGCAGACTATAAACAGGACTTTTTTGTGATTTTGTGATGAAAAGAGGAAACTCATGGTGGTGAAAAATTTAACAAGGTGCATAAGTTGTTTGACAATTAAAAAGAGCTGTCTGTAATAGAAAATTATGCTCTATTTGGTATTTCTTGCGTCCGGATTTTGTGCCTATATACAGCACTGCAGATAAACAAGTGACCATGGCATCATACTGAAACATTGATTTTTGCATTTTGTGAGGTAACCAATCATTGAATTGTATTGCAGGTAATGGAGTGTCAACAAAAACTGGACAATAAGAAAAAAGACATTGAACGGTTGCAGGAGAAAGAAAAAACATTGTGCACGCAGTTCCAACAATCATTGGGTGAAAACAACAAGTTTGCTGATTTTCTGACCAAGGTGTTTAAGAAGAAGATCAAGAGAGCTAAGAAGAAAGCACAGACAGAAGAAGGCGAGTATTAAATAAATATGTGCATATTAAATCAGCTAGTGTTTCTATAATTAAATGCATGTTTTAAAACAAGGGGCAGACCAGTTATACATTACTGTAATATATAATGAAGATTTAGTTTTCAATGTGTATTTTTTAATAACTGATGTTGATTTACTGTTCAGGTTCTGATGAAGAAAGTGAAGAAGAATCTGAAGAAGAATCTGATTGGTCGAGTGAGGACGAGGAGAGTGATAGTGAGGCTCTGGATGACTCAGTCTGCCCTCCAGGATGTGAGCAGGTAAGAAACACAGTTTGTTGAAACAATAGGTGATCTATCTTCCAATTGTTCCTATATGCTAAGGCCATTTTATAAATTCTTAAAATGGGTGTCCTCTCAACTCTGAAAGGTATTTGTAAAGTTGTTAGCCCTATGTGCTGTGTCTGTCCTCACTGCACATAAAAAATCCTTGTTCTTGGTTGACTGGAATTTCTGTATAAAATGGGCCCTGTGGAAGATTTGGGCTAACAGGCTACCCTCTATGAATAAAGATCAAGCAAAATCTATTGTAGATAAGATTTGTCAACAAAGTGTGTATGAAAGGCCCCTTGATACTAGAAATTGTAATCAAAAATTACATCAAAGATCGTTTTTTTTTTTGCAGGAAATGTTTGACAATGTGTGTGCAATGAGGGAGAAAAGACTGGACATAGAAGAGGCCATGGCAGATGAGAAGAAGTTACACGATAATATGAAGAAAGACTCAGAGACTTTACAAAAAAAAGCCAAGATTATTGACTCTAATCTGAGAACAGCGGAAGCAGATCTTGAAGCTTTCCAGGTATGTAAGATTTATTGTCACATTGTAACACATAAAGTACATTTTGTATAGTGCAAAATCTCTTTCAAAATCAAGTTATCTGTTGTTTAGTTTGATTTGTAGCCCTGAACCCACCATGCTGTAAGAGTAGGCGTTGACTGCTCACTTGAACACTGCTGTGAATCATGTTATGGGAAAAAAAATAGGCACGAAAGGCTGAATACACACAATGCAGATTTCTATTTTTTTTGTATAACAGTGATATTTAGTCCCCGTTCGGACGCAGTCCGAAAACGGGGACTTATGTTTTGCCCTGTGTGCGTCCGTCCGTCCGTGCGTCGTGATCACCTGTATCTCGAACATGCATGGACCGATTAAGTTCAAACTTCACTCATACATCACACATTATATGGGACATATGCACATGCATTTTTTTTCATGATTCGATTAACGATAGCCGAATAGTGGCCATTTTAAGGCCGAAAATGCATCAAAATTGCACATTTTCACCATTCCGGACCCGGATCTCAGTTATGCATGGACGGATTTTGTTCAAATTTGGTACATACATTAAGCATAATAGGACCTTGATGCACGTCATTTTTTTTTTTGGATCGGGTTCGAAGTGGCCGACTGGCGGCCATTTTGTTTTAAAGAATTCAGTTCTGGATCCGTATCTGAGACATGCTTGGATTGATCGAGTTCAAACTTCACACACACAAGGTACATCATGTCACAAATATGTATGTGCATTTGTTTCATGATCTCATTAACGATAGCCAAATGGCGGCCACTTTAAGGCCGAAAATGCTATGAAATCGCACATTTTCACCATTCCGGACCCGGATCTCAGTTATGCATGGACGGATTTCATTCAAATTTGGTACATACATTAAACATAATAGGACCTTGATGCACGTCATTTTTTTTTTTCGGATCAAGTTCGAAATAGCCGACTGGCGGCCATTTTGTTTTAAAGAATTCAGTTCTGGATCCGTATCCGAGACATGTCTGGATTGATCAAGTTCAAACTTCACACACACAAGGTACATCATGTCACAAATATGTATGTGCATTTGTTTCATGATCTCATTAACGATAGCCAAATGGGGGCCGCTTTAAGGCCGAAAATGCATTGAAATCGCACATTTTCACCATTCCGGACCCAGATCTCAGTTATGCATGGACGGATTTCATTCAAATTTGGTACATACATTAAACATAATAGGACCTTGATGCACGTCATTTTTTTTTCGGATCAAGTTCGAAATAGCCGACTGGCGGCCATTTTGTTTTAAAGAATTCAGTTCTGAATCCGTATCCGAGACATGTCTGGATTGATCAAGTTCAAACTTCACACACACAAGGTACATCATGTCACAAATATGTATGTGCATTTGTTTCATGATCTCATTAACGATAGCCAATGGGGGCCGCTTTAAGGCCGAAAATGCATTGAAATCGCACATTTTCACCATTCCGGACCCGTATCTCAGTTATGCATGGATGGATTTTGTTCAAATTTGGTACATACATTAAACATAATAGGACCTTGATGCACGTCTTTTTTTTTCGGATCAAGTTCGAAATAGCCGACTGGCGGCCATTTTGTTTTAAAGAATTCAGTTCTGGATCCGTATCCGAGACATGTCTGGATTGATCAAGTTCAAACTTCACACACACAAGGTACATCATGTCACAAATATGTATGTGCATTTGTTTCATGATCTCATTAACGATAGCCAATGGGGGCCGCTTTAAGGCCGAAAATGCATTGAAATCGCACATTTTCACCATTCCGGACCCGTATCTCAGTTATGCATGGATGGATTTTGTTCAAATTTGGTACATACATTAAACATAATAGGACCTTGATGCACGTCTTTTTTTTTCGGATCAAGTTCGAAATGGCCGACTGGCGGCCATTTTGTTAAAGAATTCAGTTCTGGATCCGTATCCAAGACATGTCTGGATTGATCAAGTTCAAACTTCACACACACATGGTACATCATGTCACAAATAGATATGTGCATTTGTTTCATGATCTGCTTAACAATAGCGGAATGATGGCCATTTTAAGGCCGAAAATGCATCAAAATCACGTATTTTCACAATTCCAGAACCGGATCTCAGTCATGCATGGATGGATTTTGTTCAGATTTAGCACAATATGTTGTACATATGCAGTTCTATCATTCTATCAATGTATTTTTCAGTTCAAAGTCACAGGAGCAAAAACTTTTGACTTGACCCCGAAAAACACCCATAATTCTTTACAAAAGTACAGTTTGGCTTAACACGATTTCCGAAAAATTGCTTGTTAATATCTTTGACTAAATCTTGGACATGTTCACAGTATTGTTCATCTAAAGACTAAAAAAGTCTATCACTATTTTCCAGTAAATGCTAAATTTAAAGTACCGGTAGCAATTTTTTGCCACTAAAATGTTAGATTTTATAAATTTTTTCTATAATTTCTTTGATAATTTTGAACCAGATGAACATTCATTCAGATCAATCAATTTTTGAAAAAAATATGGAAAAATGCAGGTTTATTTTGTTAAAAAGTTAACAAAAGTAAACTTCAGACACCATTCACAAAATAGTTTCATTGTAGTCTGCACTTCATTATATAAAATGTGGCAAGTTTTTGTTCAAAAATCAGAAGCAATGTCACACATCCAAATATAATTAAGTAAGTAAAAATAATTGGATGTCATAACAGATATTTCTAAACATTGTAACTTTGTGAATACTTGCAAATTCACTCTCTGGGGAAAAAAAAACTTATGCTGATAAAAGAAGCTCCTAGAAAGAAAATTCACGAGACTATGTTATAACTAATTGTTTTCTTTTTTTGCAGCTTGAGAAACAACAGAAACTGAATGAACTGGATGTCGTAGTAGCATTAAAACTGCACCAAGTTGAGCATATGGTGAACGGCGTTGTACCACAAGATTTGTCTCAATGTCTTGTGTTCTGTTGTCACGGCATGTTCTCGTTGCAGAGAAGAATTAAAGAACTGAAAGATGAAAAGTCTGCACAAAGGAGACATTACAAGTGAGTAATGCGATGTAGAAAAAGTAGAACTGAATATGAATTGAAGTTTTGTTTTCCCGTGTTAGTGATTATGAATCTAGTCATTGCTGGTGAATTATTTTAAAGGAACATTTTGAGGTTACAGACTCAATATATCTTTCAGTCAAACTGTTCTATCATTCTATCAATGTATTTTTCAGTTCAAAGTCACAGGAGCAAAAACTTTTGACTTGACCCCGAAAAACACCCATAATTCTTTACAAAAGTACAGTTTGGCTTAACACGATTTCCGAAAAATTGCTTGTTAATATCTTTGACTAAATCTTGGACATGTTCACAGTATTGTTCATCTAAAGACTAAAAAAGTCTATCACTATTTTCCAGTAAATGCTAAATTTAAAGTACCGGTAGCAATTTTTTGCCACTAAAATGTTAGATTTTATAAATTTTTTCTATAATTTCTTTGATAATTTTGAACCAGATGAACATTCATTCAGATCAATCAATTTTTGAAAAAAATATGGAAAAATGCAGGTTTATTTTGTTAAAAAGTTAACAAAAGTAAACTTCAGACACCATTCACAAAATAGTTTCATTGTAGTCTGCACTTCATTATATAAAATGTGGCAAGTTTGTGTTCAAAAATCAGAAGCAATGTCACACTTTGTCTGTTTAGTCCAAAATTAAAACGAAAATTGCAGAAATGTCAACAAATTTACCAAAACTTAAGTCAAAATTTTTTATCCAAAAACATTTGACGCTCAAAGAATTAAGCTCAGTTGTACGGCTGATCTGCACGGCTGATCTGCACTGGCTCGGAAGATGAATTCTGATTGGCTAAAAAAACAAAAAAACTTGTGGCGTTGAATGCACGTTCATTGTCAGTATTGTTATGCAAATTCAAACTAGCTAATCATTTACAACCTTCCGAGCCAGTGCAGATTAGCCCCAGTTGTACTGCCCATAGGATTCAGTAATTAAGGTTCAACATATCATTAATCTTTTCTCACTAACATTGACTTTGTACATTTTTTAGGGAGCATCGACAGCAGCATGTGCAGCTGATTAAAGATCGTAAACTAATGGAGGTCAAGATACAAGAATTAGAAGAGAAATGCAACGAGATGATGATGCTGAAATTTGGGCGTGTTGTCGATCTGGAAAAATTAGAGACGATTGGAGTGAACCGAAATGTGGAAGAGCTCAAGGAAAAATTACGTATAAATGAATATGCACATGCTGAGGAATTGCGAAAATTAGAGGTAAAAATAGTTAGGGTTGGGTGATTGAGTATGTATGCAGAAAATGCTGAAGTCTTGCTCATTAACATATGTTATCAAACAACAATATTGAAAATTACTTGTTTTCATTCATATTACATCTATAATTGTAAATCCACTGATTGGTACATTCCACCCATAACTATCTTAACTGGCAAACAGGTTACTGTAAAAGGATTAATTATTCACTGGGTTTTAATTTTGCTTATTTCGCTGACTGGAAAATGCGCTAAATTAAAACCCAGTGAATATATAAAATTTAGCATAGAACACATTATCTAAATGATAAAACCGTTAATTTAAAACCCACTGAATATGCCTGAAATGCTAAATTAGGGAAATTTAAACCCAGTGAAAATTAGTCATTTTACAGTATATATTTATCATTGACGGTATTGTTTGTTTCTTTGTAGGACAAGATAGCACACAAAAAAGATAAAATTACAAATTTAACGCATGACAACACAGATAAAATAGAACAGTTAACATTATTGCTGGGAGAAAACAAAGAACTCGAAGGCCTTTTAGATTCCAGACAAAAGAATTTGGTAAGTCACTTCTGCGATTGGTTTAGTTAAAATTTTTGGTGCTTGAGTTGTTGCCAAACATCCGCAGTTGATTTCA
This sequence comes from Saccoglossus kowalevskii, assembly GCF_978046115.1. Lineage (NCBI taxonomy): Eukaryota > Metazoa > Hemichordata > Enteropneusta > Harrimaniidae > Saccoglossus > Saccoglossus kowalevskii. The sequence goes on from NC_140645.1 coordinate 17,839,420, forward strand.
TAGTGATTAGACGCAACAGTGAGGTATTTCAGTGTATTGGTTACTGGTTTTCTTGTGCTTGTCTCGTTTGCATTTGATTGTGTGGCGTCTGATTTGCAACAGCATGAATAAAAACATTGTACCAACCTAAACTTCACAGTCACACTGACTGTCGATCACTAACTTTCGTGCTCTTTGCATGCTTGCGTACTAACGAAAACTGCGCTAATCACAAATGGTATATCTGAAAGTGGTGTAAATATTATATACCACGCATCCATCTATACATGCTGTATAACAAATTGGTGTAAAAATCATATAGAACTTTCCATTTCACAGTGGTGTAAATACTATATACCACTCTTCAATGATGTAATAATGCTTTAAATATCATAAATATTTACTTTTTTCATTGTTTATATCCATCATTACAGGGTGAAAAACCGGTAAATAATCTAGGCATTTAATTCCTGAAAGAACTTTCTATTAATTAATGCATTTTTGTATTGAAAGCGAAGGAGTCGTCACATGCACATGCCGAAATTGAATCCTAAGCGACTAATAACAATACACACTAAAAACACAAATGCTCATAGAAAGACGCTTGTTTGTAAACAACAACACATTATGTTCGTCTGACGCATATGTAGGTGACGACTCCCCCACTATAAATATTTTGCATGTTTTTGCAGTTACAGAATTTGTTTTTACGTTTTGCATGGTGTTACTTTTGATTTTTTACTAATATTTTCATTTAGGCAGTTTTCATTTTACACAAAGTTTCATTTGCGTCACAGAAGTACTTCATCTCTATTTAGTTCAAGTAGCTTTTGTAAATTTTTTCAAGAAATTTTTTAAAATTATAATCCTTAAATTATAATTTAATAAAAGTATTAAATATGCAGCATACATCACTCAATTCCCCCAAACAAACCAGTTTGTCGCCCTCTATCAGGCATAACCTACATATGTCAATAGAGGGCAGTATACAAACATCTTGGTGCATAGAGACCGTCTTATTGGCGTTTCACCGTCTCCACCTTAGGTGAAACATCTTCCATTGGCTACACATCTTGATATAATTTCTGGAAATCTTTTATTTAGTGAAAGGAGGCAAAAGTTGGCTATCTTTCAAAAGGTTGAACAAATTCAATCCTAAAACCATATTTATTTTAAATTGATGCCTATCTAAACTTATTTCACACAACCACAACCATAAACTGTTTTAGTTCTCTCGTAATAAGATTTCCACAGTGATGGTACAAATCATCTAACTTTTTACTCACTGTACTATGTTCACCGATATTGTATTATTTGCATTCATCACAGATAATCAACAAAAGTATATTCTACAGTTGCAGTGTTTGTGTTCTTTTTATCATAGTTAGTAATATTGATGTTTTCTGTTGGTCGCAGTAGAGACAGTGTGTGTCATTGAAGGATGGCAGTCAAGCTGTTGTGAATATTTAATATTTTACCCTCCATTGTTCAGAAAGCATAAACAAGTATGCAATAGGATGAATATCGCCCTTAAATGCATACTTGCTGTTTTGTTTTCAAAGAGAGGATGACATTTTTGGTTATATAAAATCAGTTCTGAGTATTACATGACTATCAGCCGGGCATAAATATCCTATGATGCCACATTTTTGATTTCTCATTTGGAGTAAAAATCATCTAATAACTTGAGCTGTCACCAACAGATAACAATAATGTTATAATTGCTTCTTACTGTAAAATACTTAATTTTCTCTTGGGATTAATTTTCGCTGAAGGAATAATTCAGTAAAAATAAAATCCAGCGAATATACCTTTTTTCCTATATTTTACATTCAACTTGTCAAAATAAACTCCATACAAAACACCCAAAAAGTCCTTTTAAACGAAAATTATTTCCAGCTAAAATAAAGTATTCTACAGTAAGGCAGATGATGACAATTCAATAGTAAATTTACCATGTCTGCTACCATACTTAAATGCATTCCTGAATTCTTTGTTATTTTTCTTCGCAGGGTGGTGAATTTCAGGGCGTGCGAAAAGCGGACGTTCGAGAAAGGCAAAGGTTGATTCAACTTGTCCAACTACAAGCGCAGGAAATTGACGCCTTAAAAGAAGAAATTGGTTTACTTTCGCGAAAAGGCGGGCATATTTTACCACCAACACAGCCTCCATTACCGCATACTGCTACCGCGGGTAGCATGGGTCGCCCAGTTACCGGCAGTAATCCATAGTGCCTTGTATTTTGTATAAGTTTATGAAAGTTTCTTCTTTGAAAAACTATCCAATTGTTACTGAATGTTTGTTTGTTCACACCCTCAATCTGTATGGCACCTCCCTATGGTAAAATGGTAGATTCCATCTTCCTCAACCAAACACTGACAATATCCCAACATTTTAGTTGCAGTACTTCCGCTTAACCCATACATACATATTCCGTCCTACAAAAATGTGAATACTCTAAGTTGTTTTTCAACTGCAATTCTATTTATATTTGGCATAATGTAGATTTCGTGACAACACAAAGTAAACCATATTGTAAAAATAATTCTATTTCTTGTGTGACTCAATCTATTCTTGTGTACTTAAATAAATTGTAAATTTTCATCTGTGCTAATAAAAATTGCTGTATATTTGTACTCTTTATACAAATCTGTCTTGGATCTAAGTGTACATGTACATTGTAGTATGATTGCTTTCAACAACTCCTATGTCAATTTCAAGTCGTGACATAGTCCCAGTGGCTGAGAGGAATGTGCGCTGTTGTATGTAGCTAGACAATTCAGTGCCATATATCAATGTTAGTTAGAGTCCAATTACTTTGATTAGCAGCTACTATGAGTTTACAAATATGCCATTGTCTTCATCATTTCCAATGTGAGATTATATTGGAGTGCAGGGCTTGAATTTCAGGCTTGAGAAATCACTTATTTTCAAAGCAAAATCTTCTTTTTTTTGCGAAAGACCTGGGATTACAGGCTCCTATACCATTGTATATGTCGCCATGAAATATTTTTTACAAGCTGTGAATGAAAAACCTCACTGATAAATTAAAGGTGCTGGTAAATCTATTAGTTATGCACCGGATCTGAACAAAATCCATCAACAAAATTCTGAGGCTTCGTTCTGAATCTTAGGCTTGGTTCTCAAACTAAGGCTTGGTTCTGAATCTCAGGATTGGTTCTGAATCCAAGGATTGGTTAGGAATCTGTAGGATTGTTATGAATAAAATCTTGGGCTTGATTTTGAATCTGAGGCCGAGTTCTGAATCTGACGATTGGTTAGGAATCCAAGGATCGGTTAGGAATCTGCTGGTGGGTTCTGAATCTGTGGCTTGGTTCTGAAACTATGGCTTAGTTCTGAATCTGTGGCTGGGTTTAAAATCTGAGGATTTGTTTTGAATCCGAAGCTTGGATCTGAATGTACGAATTTGTTCAATCTAAGGATTGGTTCTTAATCTACATTGGTTCTGTGTTCACAATGTGAATGCTGGTTTTAAATCTGAGGTCAGGTTCAAAATCTGAGGCTTTGTTCTGATCTAAGGCTTGGTTCTGAATCTATGAATTTTTTCCAAGTCTGTTGATTGGTTCTGAATATGAGGCTTTCTTCCGAATCAGAGGCTTGGTTCTGAATTTTCTGAATTTAAGGCTAGGTTCAGAATCTGTGGCTTGCATCTCAATCTGAGGATTTGTATGAATCTGATGCTTGGTTCTGAATGTAATCTGTGGATTGATTCTAAATCTGATGGATGTGTTCACAATGTGAGTCTTTGGAAAGAAAGAAAGAATTATTTATGAGATCATGAAATATAACCCCAAAAGTTACTTTCTCTGTTGGTGTCTGTAGATTTTTCTCATCCAATCTAAATCAATTAATTAATCATAATATAATCTTGCAAATCGTGTGAAATTTTAACCCCTATTTCCTGTGTAACTAATGGGAAGATTTGCACGTATACATTGTGGCAATATGCCAGGTGTGATGAACCATAGCAATATGAAAATTTCAGTTGACATCTGGTGTGTCAGACTCAATACATGAATCAATTCTGGTTTGTGCTGCCCTCAACGTTAATTCTTTGAATGCAGAGGGCACACTTAAGCATTTCATGGCTGTAAATTACTTGTCTACTTTGTGAGCAAATGACGTTGTACTAAAAACTCCGTAATGCAGAGACCACAAACCTATAACGCTTCCAGTGATAAAATGCTTGCTTTGCTGAGAATCCTAATCATGCTATGCCATTTTGTTCGATCCGAGTGTCGCTACTACGATCTGTTTCCCTTTACTAATCAAATTCTACAGTGAATGTCGTTTTTAGTAAATTGTAGATTTTAGAAATAATTTTCATAAAAATTAATACACATATTTAAAAATTATGGATAAATGGAGCCATTATATTTGTCTAGTGGCAAAATTTGTGTTACAGCCACAGAATATAGTTTCTATAATATATATCATACTATACATTGACAATACACCATGATTAGATATTCTCAGGTACATATGATACAGAAGCTTGTATGTTTCTATTCCCTATTCGTTTATCATTCGAATATTATTTTATAATATTACTTAGACTTGATTCCCGGTCCCCTACCACTGTAATCCTGTAATTTTAAGAACAGATTGTGTATCTCGTGTACTTTTCCATATTTTAAACCATGTATATGTAACCCTAGTTTACATGTGCGTGGGTATAATAGTGGAGGTGTGAATATGAAGGCGGACGTACACTTCAGCTGAATGAACATGCGACCTTAAAGTAGAGTTGCAAAATTATCATACTACCATTGTTCGAGAGACATGGCATATTGCCATAATGTCGCGTGATATGTGTACGCGCAATGTTGTTTAATAACTTGACTTGTCATCCAATATGGCGCCATGGAAATATTTTAATGAATGAAAGAAAGAAGTGAAAGAATGAAATAAAATGAAAATACTTATTTTTTTACAATACAGAAAAATGATCAATTTTCAATTCTAAGCATTCTTAACAATTATTCGCGAGATCATGAAATATAACTCCAAAAAAGTTACTTCTCTGTTTGTTGTCTGCAGATTTTTCTCATTCCATCTAAATCAATTAATTAATCATAATGTAATCTTGCAAATCGTTTGAATTTTTAACCCCTATTTGCCTGTGTGTGACTAATGGGATGATTTGCACGTATACATTGTGTCAATATGCCAGGTGTTATGAACCATAGCAATATGAAAATTTCAGTTGACATAAGGTCCGACAGACTAAATAAATAAATCCATTCTATTTTGTGCTGCCCTCAACGTTAATTCTTTTAATACATTGGGTACACAAACAACATAAACAATAGTGTCCCATGATTCTTTGGTGCAATCCATGGGATTGAGCGGTTCCCCTTTAAGCATTTTATAGCTGTAAATTACCTGTCTACATTGTGAGCAAATGACGTTGTAAAAACTCCGTAATGCAGAGACCACAAACCTATAACGCTTCCAGTGATAAAATGCTTGCTTTGCTAAGAATCCTAATCATGCTACGCCATTTTGTTCGATCCGAGTGTCGCTACTACGATCTGTTTCCCTTTACTAATCAAATTCTACAGTGAATGTCGTTTTTAGTAAATTGTAGATTTTAGAAATAATTTTCATAAAAATTAATACACATATTTAAAAATTATGGATAAATGGAGCCATTATATTTGTCTAGTGGCAAAATTTGTGTTACAGCCACAGAATATAGTTTCTATAATATATATCATACTATACATTGACAATACACCATGATTAGATATTCTCAGGTACATATGATACAGAAGCTTGTATGTTTCTATTCCCTATTCGTTTATCATTCGAATATTATTTTATAATATTACTTAGACTTGATTCCCGGTCCCCTACCACTGTAATCCTGTAATTTCAAGAACAGATTGTGAATCTCGTGTACTTTTCCATATTTTAAACTAGGTATATGTACCCCTAGTTTACATGTACGTAGGTATAGTAGTGGAGGTATTTAGTGTTTGGGATAACATGTATATGAATCCAGCGTGAATATTAAAGCGGACGTACACTTCAGCTGAATGAACATGCGACCTTGAAGTAGAGTTACGAAATTATCATACTGCCATTGTTCGAGAGACATGGCATATTGCCATAATGTCGCGTGATACGTGTACGTGCAATGTTGTTCAATAACTTCGACTTGTCATCCAATATGGCGCCATGGAAATATGTTAATGAATGAAAGAAAAAAGTGAAAGAATGAAATAAAATGAAAATACTTATTTTTTTACGATACAGCAAAATGATCAATTTTCAATTCTAAGCATTCTTAACAATTATTCGCGAGATCATGAAATATAACTCCAAAAAAGTTTCTTCTCTGTTTTTTTGTCTGTAGATTTTTCTCATTCCATGTAAATCAATTAATTAATCATAATATAACCTCACAAATCGTGTGAAATTGTAACCCCTATTTGCACGTATACACTGTGGCAATATGCCAGGTGTTATAAACCATAGCAATATGAACATTTCAGTTGACATCAGGTGTGTCAGACTCAATACTTAAATACATTCTAGTTTGTGCTTCCCTCAACGTTAATTCATTTAATACATTGGGTACACTTAAGCATTTCATGGCTGTAAATTACTTGTCTACTTTGTGAGCAAATGACGTTGTAAAAACTCCGTTATGCAGAGACCACAAACCTATAACGCTTCCAGTGAATCCTAATCATAGTACGCCATTTTGTTCGATCCGAGTGTCGCTACTACGATCTGTTTCCCTTTACTAATCAAATTCTACAGTGAATGTCGTTCTTGATAAATTGTAGATTTTAGAAATAATTTTCATAAAAAAATTATACACATATTTAGAAATAGTAGATAAATGTAGCCATTATATCAGTTTAGAGGCAAAATTTGTGTTACTGCCACAGAATATAGTTTCTATAATATATATCATACTATACATTGACATTACACCATGATTAGATATTCTCAGGTACATATGATACAGAAGCTTGTATGTTTCTATTCCCTATTCGTTTATCATTCAAATATTATTTTATAATATTGCTTAGATCTGATTCCCGCCCCTACCACTGCAATTCTGTAATTTCAAGAACAGATTGTGTATCTCGTGCAATTTATCCATATTTTAATCCAGGTATATGTACCCCTAGTTTACATGTGCGTAGGTATAGTCGTGGAGGTATTTAGTGTTTGGGATGAAACGTATATGAAGCTAGCGTGATTACGAAGGCGAATGTACATTTCAGCCGAATTAACATGCGACCTTAAAGTAAAGTTGCAAAATTATGTTACTACCATTGTTCGAGAGACATGACATATTGCCATAATGTCGCGTGATAGGTGTACGTGTAATATTGTACAATAACGTCGACCATTCATCCAATATGGCGCATGGAAATATGTTATTCTTGTTAGCAATATATAAAAATCAAGGGAAAAAAATGAAAATAATTTACAATACAACCAAGTGAAAAAAAATATTTTCAAGGATTTAAAAAAAATGTCCATGAAAGTTACTTTTTGTTCTCTGTCTGTACCCAACAGGACCATGAACAAACTAAAATATTTTTCCCTGCCCATCTGAATTAATTAATCGTTATATAATCTGCCAATTCGTGTGAAATTTTAACTACTATTGTCTGTGTGTGACTAATGGGATGATTTGCACGTATACATTGTGTCAATATGCCAGGTGTTATGAACCATAGCAATATGAAAATTTCAGATGACATCAGGTGTGTCAGACTCAATACATAAATTCATTCTGGTTTGTGTTGCCCTTAACGTGAAACCCAAACAATTGTCATCGAGTTGACGCCCGAACAGAAGAAGAGGAATTTATACTGTTGGAGACGACAAACTTAACATAATCACTAATCAAAATACACTAAAATACTCGAAAACAACAAAGTAATATAAATAAAACTGTTGCACATTGGGGTGCACATAATTACACAGGAAACATGAATGATACCGTAAGCAGAAACAATGATAGAAAATTTAATTAGAAAATGTTATTAATAGAAAAGACACGGTACATCGCCATTGCAACTAAAGCTTGAACACGTCAGTTCGATCACGTCATGCGACTTCAGATGGATAATAAAATTACTAAATTATCGCAGAGGTTAAAGTCCTCAAATACAATAAAAGCCCCGATATTTACGTGTTACAAGCGTCCGATTCTGTCAGCCAATACAACAATGCACCACTACAGGAATGTATGATCACACCGATGGGACATGACTTGAGCAAAACGCAGATGCATGCAACGCTACCTTGCAGTACAGTCCACGGCCTCATATGATTGGCCCTAAGGTTGTGAGCAGAATTCATGGCGGGGAGTGAGAAATAATTTTGTTTTACTTTTTTTGTTCGCAGCCCCCAACTTGCTGCATAAAAAAGTGCAACCCCCAACAAACCACATATTCTTTTAATGAGCCCCTCACATACACAGTTTTTAATATGTTTACTTTCCATAAAGACATGGATACTCAGCATCATATCTGTGATCATGCATTTACAATTATATATATGGCTCTTTTCGTCTTGATAGCCGGTCAAAGCAGCATAAAAAATGTCTATGTCTTGCAATGACGCTCATGACGCTCATGGAACTTAGTGCCGGCTGTCACTGCTGACCTCCACGAAATTCTGTTTGCAACTAGCCTTTCCCATGTCGTGGGGTTGATGTTACTTCCGACAAGCTGGTTTTGCATATGTTCTTAAACCTTATATCATGAAATATAAACCCAAAAGTTACTTTCTCTGTTGGTGTCACTAGATTTTTCTCATCCAATCTAAATCAATTAATTAAACATAATATAATCTTGCAAATCGTGTGAAATTTTACCCCCTATTTGCCTGTGTGTGACTAATGGGATGATTTGCACGTATACATTGTGGCAATATGCCAGGTGTTATGAACCATAGCAATATGAAAATTTCAGTTGACATCAGGTCTGACAGACTAAATAAATAAATAAATAAATCCATTCTGTTTTGTGCTAAAACGTTGTAAAAACTCTGTTCTTTTTGTCTTTCCAAGTTATGCCAAGGATCTTGCGGAAGCATCTAAGATGGAATGTGTTAAGTTTTTTCTCCTGGCCTGAATATGTGGTCCATGCTGAGTATGCATGTCTCGTAGATTCTGATCTTGGTCTTAGTTGTCAGCATCTTGTTATTCCAGGCTCTTTCTTAGAGCTTGCCAAATGATGTTCCTGCTTTTCCTATACGGATGCTTATCTCGTCATCTAAAGAGACAGAAGTTGTGATCGTAGATCCCAGGTAGCAGAACGTAGTGACTGAATCCAAGGGTCATGATTTAGCTGTATATTTGGCTGGGTGCTACTTTCTTGTGACAGTATGATTGTTTTCTGCACGCTGATGAGCGAAAACGCTTTTCATGCCTGCGAAAGCTGGTCCATCACGTTTTGTAGGGTCTTTCCACTTTGGGCAACAAATGCTGCGTCATCTGCAAGAAGATCTCTGATAAGTGTTGTCTTTGACTTGCTAGGATAAACAGAGACACATCTGTTCTGCAATGGAGAAACACATCGCCAGGTGATGTCTTGAAAACATGCTGAAGTAAAGTTGCAAAGTAGATGCTGAACAAGGTTGGAGCTAGGACGAATCCCTGTTTGACCCCGCTTCTTATATGATGGCCATATAATATTATATGTGGCAATATTAAATATTTATAATCGCTCTTTATAAACGTGACAGTCACATGATTTGTATTTGATTGTGCCATTTAGAATAGCTAAACTATTTTATTCATAGAGCAGTTTTCATCAACTTGGCCAATAATAAGTGTCATACGTTTTAAATAATATATATCAGTTTATTTGACGCTGGAGAATGTTTCTTACAAATGTGAAAATCGTTTCCACGATTGGCCTGCAATTCTCCTTGAATGCAATGTTGTGAATAAAGTTTGACTGTCTCCATCCGCACATTCCTCATCAGTACTTTCTTTTCTTGGTACCTCACATTCTTCACCAGAAACACCTCAATAGTCTAATTTACTTGCGAAACATTAATGCATTTGCGGACCCTGATAATGCTGATAACCTGATTGCAATTTTACAAGCCCGTCAGAATAAGAAACATGCATTAAGATTCTGCGACTGACGAGTCTAAATGATATTGATACAAACATCGTCTCCTGTAATACCATTCGGGTTTAATATAGTGCCATAGAGGAAATTGCGTGGCTTGATTGAAGTACATTGTACTTGGGGACAAGAAAAAAACATTGTTATAGCAAAGTATATTGAATACAATAAGTGGTACCAGGAAGACATGCTTACAGTTTGTTAAATCGGGGTGCTAGTTTATTTGCCCACATTTCCTCTGTTGCTACCTTTAATACATATTTAACAAACAAAGGTTGTATAAACATATAAAATACTTCTTTTTTGAGTTATTTCCACCATGAAAACATTCACACCGTTTTTTGGTCAAACTACATTGTATACTTATACTGTTGTTCTATGTTTTATTTTTTTATACTAGTACATTTACAAGCATGTTTTGTTTTTTTAAGTAAAAAGTGACAAATATAGTTATACGTTGTCGTATTTTAAAAAGTCTTGACCCCCCACAGCTGTCATAAAATTTCAAAGCCCTCCTGAGCCACGCATAATTTGTTCATGACCCCCCAATTTTCGCATCCCACCCCCTGCCGTTAATTCTGCTCCACCCTAACCCTACGAAGGCATCTTACACACTCGAGCGTCGAGCCACATGATGAATACGTGCTCTACTAGCACGTTCGCAACCAATATATGCATGGTCTACTTATCTCGGATTTTGGCTTCACAATGATGCCCCTATTCATTATATCTTGTGTACGCACGTCGGTGGTAATAGCAATAACTCCCTCGTTCAGGCTGGGTTGTCCTCTGTGTCACCACAAAATAAATCTGCACAAATGTTTCTTATTCACGCCATTTCTTTTCGTTCTGTACGGCGACATACCTGGCTGAGCTGGGAAAAGGTTGTGCCATATTTAACCTTATGTTGTGCTCGGGCCTCTATGCGTTCATCTCCGAGGGACTCATAGAATACCGATGGAAGCATCTTGTCTACCAGGGAACTTGTGATGCCCTCCTGTTCACGAATGCAGTTTAACGCTATTTCTATCGGGATTGCACTTTGGGATAAGGTCTCATGTTTGCGCTGTGTACTTGTGTAGAATGACTTTAGCAAAGCCGGTAAGTTTTGACCACGTCAAGCATCCCTTAAACGTATCAATAAGCTCATCCAATATCGCATCATTAACTTGACCATGGTTCTCCGCATATAATCGTCCACAGCATATAATTGTCATGTACGGTTGGATCACCACAAAGGTGATATATCTATGATGAGTAGTCAACATAACCCTTCTCGGTTAGTTTCTAGGTGCTTGTAAAACAGTGTGGGGTTTATGGTCTCTGGGTCGTGCCTTATCATAGGTGGCAGTTGTCTCACAGTCAACCTGTTAATTGGGTGGTGTATTGGTGCATGGCAGATATTTATAAATGTCGGCGTTCTCCCTCCTAGCATGCTATAGCTTTTGTTGCATATCCCAAATCTCCTTGTTAATACGCAATTGCTGCCAGAGATGCTGTACCTCAGCATGCGGGTCATCAACACCAACATCACTCGATTGACTCAGCCCCAAACTGCTCAACTGGGTACTTCTTCCCTAATAGTATACACGGGCATGGCGGTAGATGGTATGGCAACCCTCCACTAAGTTCACCCTCATCAATGACCTCTTTCTTAATATGACTCATCTCACCGCCACTCATGAAATGTCGCTTTAACAACACGAAAATCGAAATATAGCAAATACAGCACAATTCATGAATACAATGCAGTAAATATCAATCGCGATACGTATGACGAATACTCCACAGTAATGCTGTACCCACCCATATGCTTGAAAATCCACACTCTCCAAACCCACACGCTAATTTAGCGTGTTGAGGAGCACTTATACAGTCTGGGGAACGACAAACTTGTCAAATAAAGATAAAATAAACACTAATCAAAATACAAAAACAACGAAGTAATATAAATAACACTGTATATCATAGACCATATCCCCAGCTATGGAGTGATGCATTATATTCATGTATTCCATGTACTTGTTCACTGATTATTATAATATACACCTGTTTCCTGTATACAGTGTAAAATGACTCAACGTTGAGATCTCTGTCCCCACACCTCTGCTGTTTCTGACCTTAACCTGTGTCACCACCTATGTGTGTCCCAATTCTGTTCAATATAATCGTCTAATTTCACACATGTGCCCCCTACTTTACATAACTGTAAACTATGCAGCTCACATATATGCGAATGTACAGTGCATCTGGATTTAAACGTAAACTTCCTGTCGAATTACAGAGTTATAATTTCTCGTCACTGCTTGAAGTTTTGTGCAATATTTGGGTCAGAATCTTTGGAAATATGCAGAAAAAGTGTTTTTTAAATTGAGCCTCTTGATTTAACTAACACGATAATAACAATTATTATAGGGGTCTAAATATACATTCAATGTATGCAACGAATAACAAGAAATAACAACTTTATAGTTTTATCCCATCTCCTTATCAGATGTAGACACACACTAGATTATTCAATGTCAAATAACATTGTGATCTGCAATAGATTTGTAATAATGTGCCTTCAATGAGCATACAAAGTTATTAGATTATAATTATATTATAATTAGATTAATTAGCTATTAGATTCAGTTATTCAGACAGATGAATAAAGTCAACGTTGGAGTGATTTGGACGTGTCCTAAGCAACCAAGCTAATATAATGTACAAATTATTTGAAGCTATATTAAGTAAATGCAGGTACACCAAGCAACCAGTTCAAAATAATATATAATCATATATTTTTGACAATACAGTTCATCATTCAATTACACATTCATTTTCTTGACGGTATTTTGGTAGGTATGTCCTTAGCACACATTGTCATAGAAACGTGGGTTAAATAGCATATGAGTTGAAACTTATCATTGTTGCCTACTGCTATGTGTTGTCAAAGTTTTTACTCGATTTACGTTAGTAAATATACGATAAATATTGACACAGATTATCAGGTTATATCTCTTAATTCATTATAAGTTCGACTTACATCATGGTACTAACATGAGACTGATACACAAACTATACTCCGATGACCCTGATAACCTAACTAAAGTTGTTGTTTGTGTAGTTATCTGTGCTGAATGAACAGGAACGTGCGTGATTGGGAGATGCTTTATTGAGATTGCTGGGATAGTTTATGCAAGTAGGACAAATACGGTTTTCAGAAGACAAATAAATTAAAGATATGTCTGTCATAAGTAATATTTCTTGGACAGGGGTATAACAGATTCCCGAGGATGCATTGCGCTGCTATTCCCAAAGAAATTCTTGAGATAATCTCAATATAATTTAGGGGGAGGTTCAGTATTTTAAAATAAGTAGGTCGGCTATGTGAGTACCAAATAACTTCTAAACACAGGCAATGAGATGATCAAATAGCTAAACAAATAAACTGGCTGTATATTAACTGAGAGAGCTTAGATTATTTTTACAAATTAGACCATCTGTCACAACAAGGTTAATGGGTAATATCAATTTCATACCAATTTCATACCAATCAATGCATACCAATTTCATCGAAATCTTACAGTTATAAGATAGCGTATAACTCATTGAAACTAATTATTATACAAAATATATGCAGATAATTAGCACTAACGGATTCCAATTCCAAACTGATGAGGTACGAGTCTTGAATGTTTGTTTCTAATATCAGTGAAAACACCTTTTATTTATTGTGTAAATTATATATTTAATATGCATAATTTAAATCAAGAATTAGCTAAGAATGCAAAGTGCGCACAAGGGCGTTTCTCCCTTGAAAACTGTGCGTATTTGACATATTTCGGAGCGAATTTTCCCAGTAATTGTGGTTTTTATTGTAATTTAATTAAAAAGAAAACCAGGAAGCTAAGCGGCATATATCCGTACACTCACGTTCTATCCATTTTTAGCAGACTTATTAGGATGCCACGACCAAAAGCAATTCGAATGCCTAACACCTACTACACAATTGATACTAATACTGTTTTACTAAAATTTTTCAATATGCCAGTTTTATATATTTTTTCCATCTTCATTATTTTTGTAAAATTGTGTTTTGTCGATTTACGTTTCAAGTTCATTTGCAAGCGCAAATCTACATAATATTGTACCTGTCAATTCACACTTGCCTAGGTGGTATTGTCACAAAATGGCGTCTCACTTGGTGTAGCTGGTGAGAACTAACATGTTTGTGTGTAAGCGTGTGTGTAATTCACAATATCTTGTTACATTTTAGGTCAAACGTCAGAGTCACAGAATGCTTGTCTGTATGTTTGATATATAACTACAGGGGAAAAAGAATCACGGACTACGAATTCCGCATGCAACTCAGAACACCTGGGTGCATTTCCCGGGCAAAAGGTCACAGTGTATGTATGTTCTCAACATACCAAGGAAAGACCGCCATTTTGCCCATAAAATTCCTTATCTTTTAAAGATCCCATAACTTACATTTTAATTTCAAATGTCAAGGTAACAATATATACGTGCATGAGACCTAAACTGTGGCTCCGTTTTGTTCAGTCTAAATATTGAAGTAATATTTAGCATTTCCTCTGAGTTGTGTGTTAATTTGGTAAATGTTAATTTACAAACAATTTGATTTTGTCGTGTATACGTGAACATGTAACTAATGTTAATCTAATTACATTAAATGATTTTAACCATAAAAGTGCATTTACTGTAATGTATGGCTGTGGAATTAGACTGTAAACTTCAGTGGAAAGAACATGGTAAAATATTCTGATTAAAATCGCAAAAAAACGTAGGCATTCATCACAATGAGATATTTATTAGTCTCTCACCTTTACATTACCATATGTGACTTGCCACGAAATGTGGGGTAATACCGTTAATAGCAGAAGTGGCGGCACGAATGTTTTTTTAGGAGGGAATCACCCCCCCCCCCTCGCGCCAAAGGCGTGACCTTAATAGCGTTCCAGGGGGTCTTTCAACCCCTTAAATATTTTTAAATTTAGGCCCTCTAGATTCAGTTATTCAGACAGATGGATAGAGTCAACGTTAATCGCATGGGTCATTTGGACGTGTCCTAAGCAACCAAGCTTATAGAATGTACAAATTATTTGCCGCGATATTAAGTAAATGCAGGTACACCAAGCAACCAGTTCAAAATAATATATAATCATATATTTTTGACAATACAGTTCATCATTCAATTACACATTCATTTTCTTGACGGTATTTTGGTAGGTATGTCCTTAGCACACATTGTCATAGAAACGTGGGTTAAATAGCATATGAGTTGAAACTTATCACTGTTGCCTACTGCTATGTGTTGTCAAAGTTTTTACTCGATTTACGTTAGTAAATATACGATAAATATAAGCACAGGTTATCAGGTTATATCTCTCAATTCATTATAAGTTCGACTCACGTCATGGTACTAACATGAGACTGATACACAAACTATACTCCGATGACCCTGATAACCTAACTAAAGCTGTTGTTTGTGTAGTTATCTGTGCTGAATGAACAGGAACGTGCGTGATGCTTTATTGAGTTTGCTAAGATGGTTTATGCAAGTAGGACAAATACGGTTTTCAGAAGACAAATAAATTAAAGATATGTCCGTTATAGGTAATATTTCTTGGACAGGGGTATAACAGATTCCCGAGGAAGCATTGCAATGCTATTCCCAAAGAAATACTTGAAATAATCTCAATATAATTTAGGGGAAAGTTCAGTATTTTAAAATAAGTAGGTCGGCTATGTGAGTACCAAATAACTTCTAAACACAGGCAATGAGGTGATAAAATAGTTAAAAAAATAAACTGGCTGTATATTAAGTGAGAGAGCTTAGATTATTTTTGCAAATTAGACCATCTGTCACAACAAGGTTAATGGATAATATCAATGCATACCAATTTCATCGAAATCTTACAGTTATAAGATAGCGTATAACTCATTGAAACTAATTATTATACAAAATATATGCAGGTAATTAGCACTAACGGATTCCAATTCCAAACTGATGAGGTACGAGTCTTGAATGTTTGTTTCTAATATCAGTGAAAACACCTTTTATTTATTGTGTAAATTATATATTTAATATGCATAATTTAAATCAAGAATTAGCTAAGAATGCAAAGTGCGCACAAGGGCGTTTCTCCCTTGAAAACTGTGCGTATTTGACATATTTCGGAGCGAATTTTCCCAGTAATTGTGGTTTTTATTGTAATTTAATTAAAAAGAAAACCAGGAAGCTAAGCGGTATATATCCGTACACTCACGTTCTATCCATTTTTAGCAGACTTAATAGGATGCCACGACCAAAAGCAATTCGAATGCATAACACCTACTACACAATTGATTCTAATACTGTTTTACTAACATTTTTCAATATGCCAGTTTTATATATTTTTCCATCTTCATTATTTTTGTAAAATTGTGTTTTGTCGATTTATGTTTCAAGTTCATTTGCAAGCGCAAATCTACATAATATTGTACCTGTCAATTCACACTTGCCTAGGTGGTATTGTCACAAAATGGCGTCTCACTTGGTGTAGCTGGTGAGAACTAACATGTTTGTGTGTAAGCGTGTGTGTAATTCACAATATCTTGTTACATTTTAGGTCAAACGTCAGAGTCACAGAATGCTTGTCTGTATGTTTGATATATAACTACAGGGGAAAAAGAATCACGGACTACGAATTCCGCATGCAACTCAGAACACCTGGGTGCATTTCCCGGGCAAAAGGTCACAGTGTATGTATGTTCTCAACATACCAAGGAAAGACCGCCATTTTCCCCATAAAATTCCTTATCTTTTAAAGATCCCATAACTTACATTTTAATTTCAAATGTCAAGGTAACAATATATACGTGCATGAGACCTAAACTGTGGCTCCGTTTTGTTCAGTCTAAATATTGAAGTAATATTTAGCATTTCCTCTGAGTTGTGTGTTAATTTGGTATATGTTAATTTGGTATATGTTAATTTACAAACAATTTAATTTTGTCGTGTCTACGGGAATATGTAACTAATGTTAATCCAATTACATTAAAATATTTTAACCATAAAATTGCATTTACTGTAATGTATGGCTGTGGAATTAGACTGTAAACGTCAGTGGAAAGAACATGGTAAAATATTCTGATTAAAATCGCAAAAAAGCGTAGGCATTCATCACATTGAGATATTTATTAGTCTCTCACCTTTACATTACCATATCTGACTTGCCACGAAATGTGGGGTAATACCGTTAATAGCAGAAGCGGCGGCACGAATGTTTTTTTTGGGGGGGGGATCTGCTCACCCACCTCGCGCCAAAGGCGTGACCTCAATAGCGTTCAAGGGGTCTTGCTCCCCCTTAAATATTTTTAAATCTAGGCCCTCTATTTCCTGCATATTGAGGGACAAGTTTTGAGGGGCA
Source organism: Saccoglossus kowalevskii (assembly GCF_978046115.1). NCBI lineage: Eukaryota > Metazoa > Hemichordata > Enteropneusta > Harrimaniidae > Saccoglossus > Saccoglossus kowalevskii. Next base: position 17,856,953 of record NC_140645.1, read on the forward strand.
AGTGTGTCAGCTTGATTTTGGAGGGGCGGCGACGCCCAAACTTTTTATTACTTCAAAGAAGGCAGTTTGTATTGCTCTTAAAAATTTTGCCTGTGTTCATACTATGTCGCTTGTTTGTAACTTTGACCGGTATCTATAATATACTGTGGGTTTGTGACTTTTGTCAGTGTCTCCATTATGTTGTGGGTCAGCAGGTTTGGTCAGAATGTCACCTATGTTTCAGGATTCTAAATTTGGCCTTTGCTCCTAATATATTGTGGGTTTGTTAATTTGTTTTATCATTGTTCTTTTTATGTTGAAGTATGGACAATTTGGCCAGCGTATCTGCTATGGCGTTGGTTTGTGATTTGTAAAATTCCACCATGTCGTGTGATGGTGAATTTGGTCTCTGTCCCTAATAAACATGCTGTGGGTATAAGGATTTGGCCAGTGCCCAATATACTGTAGGTTTATGAATTTGTTTCAATGTTTTGTGAGTTGCCCAGTTTTTCTTGTATGTTGTGGGTTGGTAAACTTGGCCAATGTCTCTACTGTTTTGGTTTTTTTTTATGTGGCCAGTGTTTGAAAGTTGGTAAATTTGGCCAGTGTTCCTACTATGTTGTGGGTTGGTAGATTTGGCTAGTGTTCCTACTATGTTGTGGGTTGGTAAATTTGGCCAGTGTCCCTACTATGTTGTGGGTTGGTAAATTTGACAAATATCCTTACTATGTTGTGGGTTGGTAAATTTGGCCAGTGTCCTTACTATGTTGTGGGTTTGTAATTTTGGCCAGTGTCCTTACTATGTTAGGGGTTGGTAAATTTGGCCAGTGTCCTTACTATGTTGTGGGTAGGTAAATTTGGCCAGTGTCCTTACTATGTTGTGTGTAGGTAAATTTGGCCAGTGTCCTTACTATGTTGTGGGTAGGTAAATTTGGCCAGTGTCCTTACTATGTTGTGGGTTGGTAAATTTGGCCAGTGTCCTTACTATGTTGTGGGTTGGTAAATTTGGCCAGTGTCCTTACTATGTTGTGGGTTGGTAAATTTGGTCAGTGTCCTTACCATGTTGTGGGTTGGTAAATTTGGCCAGTGTCCTTACTATGTTGTGGGTTGGTAAATTTGGCCAGTGTCCTTACCATGTTGTGGGTTGGTAAATTTGGCCAGTGTCCTTACTATGTTGTGGGTTGGTAAATTTGGCCAGTGTCCTTACTATGTTGTGGGTTGGTAAATTTGGCCGGTTTCCTTACTATGTTGTGGGTTGGTAAATTTGGCCAGTGTCCTTATTATGTTGTGGGTTGGTAAATTTGGCCAGTGTCCTTACTATGTTGTGGGTTTGTAAATTTGGCCAGTGTCCTTACTATGTTGTGGGTTTGTAAATTTGGCCAGTGTCCTTATTATGTTGTGGGTTGGTAAATTTGGCCAGTGTCCTTATTATGTTGTGGGTTGGTAAATTTGGCCAGTGTCCTTATTATGTTGTGGGTTGGTAAATTTGGCCAGTGTCCTTACTATGTTGTGGGTTTGTAAATTTGGCCAGTGTCCTTATTATGTTGTGGGTTGGTAAATTTGGCCAGTGTCCTTATTATGTTGTGGGTTGGTAAATTTGGCCAGTGTCCTTATTATGTTGTGGGTTTGTAAATTTGGCCAGTGTCCTCACTATGTTGTGGGTTGGTAAATTTGGCCAGTGTCCTTACTATGTTGTGGGTGTGTAAATTTGGCCAGTGTCCTTATTATGTTGTGGGTTTGTAAATTTGACCGTGTCCTTACTATGTTGTGGGTTGGTAATTTTGGCCAGTGTCCTTACTATGTTGTGGGTTGGTAATTTTGGCCAGTGTCCTTACCATGTTGTGGGTTGGTAAATTTGGCCGGTTTCCTTACTATGTTGTGGGTTGGTAAATTTGGCCAGTGTCCTTACTATGTTGTGGATAGGTAAATTTGGCCAGTGTCCTTACTATGTTGTGGGTTGGTAAATTTGGCCAGTGTCCTTACTATGTTGTGGGTTGGTAAATTTGGCCAGTGTCCTTACCATGTTGTGGGTTGGTAAATTTGGCCAGTGTCCTTACTATGTTGTGGGTTGGTAAATTTGGCCAGTGTCCTTACTATGTTGTGGGTTGGTAAATTTGGCCGGTTTCCTTACTATGTTGTGGGTTGGTAAATTTGGCCTGTTTTCCTACTAAATTATGGGTTGGTAAATTTGGCCAGTGTCCTTACTATGTTGTGGGTTGGTAAATTTGGCCAGTGTCCTTACTATGTTGTGGGTTTGTCTATTTGGCCAGTGTCCTTACTATGTTAGGGGTTGGTAAATTTGGCCAGTGTCCTTACTATGTTAGGCGTTGGTAAATTTGGCCAGTGTCCCTACTATGTTGTGGGTTGGTAAATTTGGCCAGTGTCCTTACTATGTTGTGGATTGGTATATTTGGCCAGTGTCCTTACTATGTTAGGGGTTGGTAAATTTGCCCAGTGTCCTTACTATGTTAGGGGTTGATAAATTTGGCCAGTGTCCTTACTATGTTAGGGGTTGGTAAATTTGGCCAGTGTCCTTACTATGTTGTGGGTTTGTATATTTGGCCAGTGTCCTTACTATGTTAGGGGTTGGTAAATTTGGCCAGTGTCCCTACTATGTTGTGGGTTGGTAATTTTGGCCAGTGTACTTACTATGTTGTGGGTTTGTATATTTGGCCAGTGTCCTTACTATGTTAGGGGTTGGTAAATTTGGCCAGTGTCCTTACTATGTTAGGGGTTGGTAAATTTGGCCAGTGTCCCTACTATGTTGTGGGTTGGTAATTTTGGCCAGTGTACTTACTATGTTGTGGGTTTGTATATTTGGCCAGTGTCCTTACTATGTTAGGGGTTGGTAAATTTGGCCAGTGTCCTTACTATGTTGTGGGTTGGTAAATTTGGCCAGTGTCCTTACTATGTTGTGGGTTGGTAAATTTGGCTGGTTTCCTTACTATGTTGTGGGTTGGTAAATTTGGCCAGTGTCCTTATTATGTTGTGGGTTGGTAAATTTGGCCAGTGTCCTTACTATGTTGTGGGTTGGTAAATTTGGCCAGTGTCCTTACTATGTTGTGGGTTTGTAAATTTGGCCAGTGTCCTTATTATGTTGTGGGTTGGTAAATTTGGCCAGTGTCCTTATTATGTTGTGGGTTGGTAAATTTGGCCAGTGTATTTACTATGTTGTGGGTTTGTAAATTTGGCCAGTGTCCTTATTATGTTGTGGGTTGGTAAATTTGGCCAGTGTCCTTATTATGTTGTGGGTTGGTAAATTTGGCCAGTGTCCTTATTATGTTGTGGGTTTGTAAATTTGGCCAGTGTCCTTACTATGTTGTGGGTTGGTAAATTTGGCCAGTGTCCTTACTATGTTGTGGGTTTGTAAATTTGGCCAGTGTCCTTATTATGTTGTGGGTTTGTAAATTTGACCGTGTCCTTACTATGTTGTGGGTTGGTAAATTTGGCCAGTGTCCTTACTATGTTATTGGTTGGTAAATTTGGCCAGTGTCCTTACTATGTTGTGGGTTTGTAAATTTGGCCAGTGTCCTTACTATGTTGTGGGTTGGTAAATTTGGCCAGTGTCCTTACTATGTTGTGGGTTGGTAATTTTGGCCAGTGTCCTTACCATGTTGTGGGTTGGTAAATTTGGCCGGTTTCCTTACTATGTTGTGGGTTGGTAAATTTGGCCAGTGTCCTTACTATGTTGTGGGTAGGTAAATTTGGCCAGTGTCCTTACTATGTTGTGGGTTGGTAAATTTGGCCAGTGTCCTTACTATGTTGTGGGTTGGTAAATTTGGCCAGTGTCCTTACCATGTTGTGGGTTGGTAAATTTGGCCAGTGTCCTTACTATGTTGTGGGTTGGTAAATTTGGCCAGTGTCCTTACTATGTTGTGGGTTGGTAAATTTGGCCGGTTTCCTTACTATGTTGTGGGTTGGTAAATTTGGCCAGTTTTCCTACTAAATTATGGGTTGGTAAATTTGGCCAGTGTCCTTATTATGTTGTGGGTTGGTAAATTTGGCCAGTGTCCTTACTATGTTGTGGGTTTGTCTATTTGGCCAGTGTCCTTACTATGTTAGGGGTTGGTAAATTTGGCCAGTGTCCTTACTATGTTAGGGGTTGGTAAATTTGGCCAGTGTCCCTACTATGTTGTGGGTTGGTAAATTTGGCCAGTGTCCTTACTATGTTGTGGGTTGGTATATTTGGCCAGTGTCCTTACTATGTTAGGGGTTGGTAAATTTGGCCAGTGTCCTTACTATGTTAGGGGTTGGTAAATTTGGCCAGTGTCCCTACTATGTTGTAGGTTGGTAATTTTGGCCAGTGTACTTACTATGTTGTGGGTTTGTATATTTGGCCAGTGTCCTTACTATGTTAGGGGTTGGTAAATTTGGCCAGTGTCCTTACTATGTTAGGGGTTGGTAAATTTGGCCAGTGTCCCTACTATGTTGTGGGTTGGTAATTTTGGCCAGTGTACTTACTATGTTGTGGGTTTGTATATTTGGCCAGTGTCCTTACTATGTTAGGGGTTGGTAAATTTGGCCAGTGTCCTTACTATGTTGTGGGTTGGTAAATTTGGCCAGTGTCCTTATTATGTTGTGGGTTGGTAAATTTGGCCAGTGTCCTTACTATGTTGTGGGTTGGTAAATTTGGCCAGTGTCCTTACTATGTTGTGGGTTTGTAAATTTGGCCAGTGTCCTTATTATGTTGTGGGTTGGTAAATTTGGCCAGTGTCCTTATTATGTTGTGGGTTGGTAAATTTGGCCAGTGTCCTTATTATGTTGTGGGTTGGTAAATTTGGCCAGTGTATTTACTATGTTGTGGGTTTGTAAATTTGGCCAGTGTCCTTATTATGTTGTGGGTTGGTAAATTTGGCCAGTGTCCTTATTATGTTGTGGGTTGGTAAATTTGGCCAGTGTCCTTATTATGTTGTGGGTTTGTAAATTTGGCCAGTGTCCTTACTATGTTGTGGGTTGGTAAATTTGGCCAGTGTCCTTACTATGTTGTGGGTTTGTAAATTTGGCCAGTGTCCTTATTATGTTGTGGGTTTGTAAATTTGACCGTGTCCTTACTATGTTGTGGGTTGGTAAATTTGGCCAGTGTCCTTACTATGTTGTGGGTTGGTAAATTTGGCCAGTGTCCTTACTATGTTGTGGGTCTGTAAATTTGGCCAGTGTCCTTACTATGTTGTGGGTTGGTAAATTTGGCCAGTGTCCTTACTATGTTGTGGGTTGGTAATTTTGGCCAGTGTCCTTACCATGTTGTGGGTTGGTAAATTTGGCCGGTTTCCTTACTATGTTGTGGGTTGGTAAATTTGGCCAGTGTCCTTACTATGTTGTGGGTAGGTAAATTTGGCCAGTGTCCTTACTATGTTGTGGGTTGGTAAATTTGGCCAGTGTCCTTACTATGTTGTGGGTTGGTAAATTTGGCCAGTGTCCTTACCATGTTGTGGGTTGGTAAATTTGGCCAGTGTCCTTACTATGTTGTGGGTTGGTAAATTTGGCCAGTGTCCTTACTATGTTGTGGGTTGGTAAATTTGGCCGGTTTCCTTACTATGTTGTGGGTTGGTAAATTTGGCCAGTTTTCCTACTAAATTATGGGTTGGTAAATTTGGCCAGTGTCCTTACTATGTTGTGGGTTGGTAAATTTGGCCAGTGTCCTTACTATGTTGTGGGTATGTCTATTTGGCCAGTGTCCTTACTATGTTAGGGGTTGGTAAATTTGGCCAGTGTCCTTACTATGTTAGGGGTTGGTAAATTTGGCCAGTGTCCCTACTATGTTGTGGGTTGGTAAATTTGGCCAGTGTCCTTACTATGTTGTGGGTTGGTATATTTGGCCAGTGTCCTTACTATGTTAGGGGTTGGTAAATTTGGCCAGTGTCCTTACTATGTTAGGGGTTGGTAAATTTGGCCAGTGTCCCTACTATGTTGTGGGTTTGTATATTTGGCCAGTGTCCTTACTATGTTAGGGGTTGGTAAATTTGGCCAGTGTCCTTACTATGTTAGGGGTTGGTATATTTGGCCAGTGTCCTTACTATGTTAGGGGTTGGTAAATTTGGCCAGTGTCCCTACTATGTTGTGGGTTGGTAATTTTGGCCAGTGTACTTACTATGTTGTGGGTTGGTAAATTTGGCCAGTGTCCTTACTATGTTATGGGTTGGTAAATTTGGCCAGTGTCGTTACTATGTTGTGGGTTGGTAAATTTGGCCAGTGTCCTTACTATGTTGTGGGTTTGTCTATTTGGCCAGTGTCCTTACTATGTTAGGGGTTGGTAAATTTGGCCAGTGTCCTTACTATGTTATGGGTTGGTAAATTTGGCCAGTGTCCTTACTATGTTGTGGGTTGGTAAATTTGGCCGGTTTCCTTACTATGTTGTGGGTTGGTAAATTTGGCCAGTGTCCTTACTATGTTGTGGGTTGGTAAATTTGGCCAGTGTCTTTACTATGTTGTGGGTTGGTAAATTTGGCCAGTGTCCTTACTATGTTGTGGGTTGGTAAATTTGGCCAGTGTCCTTACTATGTTGTGGGTTGGTAAATTTGGCCAGTGTCCTTACTATGTTGTGGGTTGGTAAATTTGGCCAGTGTCCTTACTATGTTGTGGGTTGGTAAATTTGGCCAGTGTCCTTACTATGTTGTGGGTTGGTAAATTTGGCCAGTGTCCTTACTATGTTGTGGGTTGGTAAATTTGGCCAGTGTCCTTACCATATTGTGGGTTGGTAAATTTGGCCAGTGTCCTTACTATGTTGTGGGTTGGTAAATTTGGCCAGTGTCCTTACTATGTTGTGGGTAGGTAAATTTGGCCAGTGTCCTTACTATGTTGTGGGTTGGTAAATTTGGCCAGTGTCCTTACTATGTTGTGGGTTGGTAAATTTGGCCAGTGTCCTTACCATGTTGTGGGTTGGTAAATTTGGCCAGTGTCCTTACTATGTTGTGGGTTGGTAAATTTGGCCAGTGTCCTTACTATGTTGTGGGTTGGTAAATTTGGCCGGTTTCCTTACTATGTTGTGGGTTGGTAAATTTGGCCAGTTTTCCTACTAAATTATGGGTTGGTAAATTTGGCCAGTGTCCTTACTATGTTGTGGGTTGGTAAATTTGGCCAGTGTCCTTACTATGTTGTGGGTATGTCTATTTGGCCAGTGTCCTTACTATGTTAGGGGTTGGTAAATTTGGCCAGTGTCCTTACTATGTTAGGGGTTGGTAAATTTGGCCAGTGTCCCTACTATGTTGTGGGTTGGTAAATTTGGCCAGTGTCCTTACTATGTTGTGGGTTGGTATATTTGGCCAGTGTCCTTACTATGTTAGGGGTTGGTAAATTTGGCCAGTGTCCTTACTATGTTAGGGGTTGGTAAATTTGGCCAGTGTCCCTACTATGTTGTGGGTTTGTATATTTGGCCAGTGTCCTTACTATGTTAGGGGTTGGTAAATTTGGCCAGTGTCCTTACTATGTTAGGGGTTGGTATATTTGGCCAGTGTCCTTACTATGTTAGGGGTTGGTAAATTTGGCCAGTGTCCCTACTATGTTGTGGGTTGGTAATTTTGGCCAGTGTACTTACTATGTTGTGGGTTGGTAAATTTGGCCAGTGTCCTTACTATGTTATGGGTTGGTAAATTTGGCCAGTGTCGTTACTATGTTGTGGGTTGGTAAATTTGGCCAGTGTCCTTACTATGTTGTGGGTTTGTCTATTTGGCCAGTGTCCTTACTATGTTAGGGGTTGGTAAATTTGGCCAGTGTCCTTACTATGTTATGGGTTGGTAAATTTGGCCAGTGTCCTTACTATGTTGTGGGTTGGTAAATTTGGCCGGTTTCCTTACTATGTTGTGGGTTGGTAAATTTGGCCAGTGTCCTTACTATGTTAGGGGTTGGTAAATTTGGCCAGTGTCCCTACTGTGTTGTGGGTTGGTAAATTTGGCCAGTGTCCTTACTATGTTGTGGGTTGGTATATTTGGCCAGTGTCCTTACTATGTTAGGGGTTGGTAAATTTGGCCAGTGTCCTTACTATGTTAGGGGTTGGTAAATTTGGCCAGTGTCCCTACTATGTTGTGGGTTTGTATATTTGGCCAGTGTCCTTACTATGTTAGGGGTTGGTAAATTTGGCCAGTGTCCTTACTATGTTAGGGGTTGGTATATTTGGCCAGTGTCCTTACTATGTTAGGGGTTGGTAAATTTGGCCAGTGTCCCTACTATGTTGTGGGTTGGTAATTTTGGCCAGTGTACTTACTATGTTGTGGGTTGGTAAATTTGGCCAGTGTCCTTACTATGTTATGGGTTGGTAAATTTGGCCAGTGTCGTTACTATGTTGTGGGTTGGTAAATTTGGCCAGTGTCCTTACTATGTTGTGGGTTTGTCTATTTGGCCAGTGTCCTTACTATGTTAGGGGTTGGTAAATTTGGCCAGTGTCCTTACTATGTTATGGGTTGGTAAATTTGGCCAGTGTCCTTACTATGTTGTGGGTTGGTAAATTTGGCCGGTTTCCTTACTATGTTGTGGGTTGGTAAATTTGGCCAGTGTCCTTACTATGTTGTGGGTTGGTAAATTTGGCCAGTGTCTTTACTATGTTGTGGGTTGGTAAATTTGGCCAGTGTCCTTACTATGTTGTGGGTTGGTAAATTTGGCCAGTGTCCTTACTATGTTGTGGGTTGGTAAATTTGGCCAGTGTCCTTACTATGTTGTGGGTTGGTAAATTTGGCCAGTGTCCTTACTATGTTGTGGGTTGGTAAATTTGGCCAGTGTCCTTACTATGTTGTGGGTTGGTAAATTTGGCCAGTGTCCTTACTATGTTGTGGGTTGGTAAATTTGGCCAGTGTCCTTACTATGTTGTGGGTAGGTAAATTTGGCCAGTGTCCTTACTATGTTGTGGGTTGGTAAATTTGGCCAGTGTCCTTACTATGTTGTGGGTTGGTAAATTTGGCCAGTGTCCTTACCATGTTGTGGGTTGGTAAATTTGGCCAGTGTCCTTACTATGTTGTGGGTTGGTAAATTTGGCCAGTGTCCTTACTATGTTGTGGGTTGGTAAATTTGGCCGGTTTCCTTACTATGTTGTGGGTTGGTAAATTTGGCCAGTTTTCCTACTAAATTATGGGTTGGTAAATTTGGCCAGTGTCCTTACTATGTTGTGGGTTGGTAAATTTGGCCAGTGTCCTTACTATGTTGTGGGTATGTCTATTTGGCCAGTGTCCTTACTATGTTAGGGGTTGGTAAATTTGGCCAGTGTCCTTACTATGTTAGGGGTTGGTAAATTTGGCCAGTGTCCCTACTATGTTGTGGGTTGGTAAATTTGGCCAGTGTCCTTACTATGTTGTGGGTTGGTATATTTGGCCAGTGTCCTTACTATGTTAGGGGTTGGTAAATTTGGCCAGTGTCCTTACTATGTTAGGGGTTGGTAAATTTGGCCAGTGTCCCTACTATGTTGTGGGTTTGTATATTTGGCCAGTGTCCTTACTATGTTAGGGGTTGGTAAATTTGGCCAGTGTCCTTACTATGTTAGGGGTTGGTATATTTGGCCAGTGTCCTTACTATGTTAGGGGTTGGTAAATTTGGCCAGTGTCCCTACTATGTTGTGGGTTGGTAATTTTGGCCAGTGTACTTACTATGTTGTGGGTTGGTAAATTTGGCCAGTGTCCTTACTATGTTATGGGTTGGTAAATTTGGCCAGTGTCGTTACTATGTTGTGGGTTGGTAAATTTGGCCAGTGTCCTTACTATGTTGTGGGTTTGTCTATTTGGCCAGTGTCCTTACTATGTTAGGGGTTGGTAAATTTGGCCAGTGTCCTTACTATGTTATGGGTTGGTAAATTTGGCCAGTGTCCTTACTATGTTGTGGGTTGGTAAATTTGGCCGGTTTCCTTACTATGTTGTGGGTTTGTCTATTTGGCCAGTGTCCTTACTATGTTAGGGGTTGGTAAATTTGGCCAGTGTCCTTACTATGTTATGGGTTGGTAAATTTGGCCAGTGTCCTTACTATGTTGTGGGTTGGTAAATTTGGCCGGTTTCCTTACTATGTTGTGGGTTGGTAAATTTGGCCAGTGTCCTTACTATGTTGTGGGTTGGTAAATTTGGCCAGTGTCTTTACTATGTTGTGGGTTGGTAAATTTGGCCAGTGTCCTTACTATGTTGTGGGTTGGTAAATTTGGCCAGTGTCCTTACTATGTTGTGGGTTGGTAAATTTGGCCAGTGTCCTTACTATGTTGTGGGTTGGTAAATTTGGCCAGTGTCCTTACTATGTTGTGGGTTGGTAAATTTGGCCAGTGTCCTTACTATGTTGTGGGTTGGTAAATTTGGCCAGTGTCCTTACTATGTTGTGGGTTGGTAAATTTGGCCAGTGTCCTTACCATATTGTGGGTTGGTAAATTTGGCCAGTGTCCTTACTATGTTGTGGGTTGGTAAATTTGGCCAGTGTCCTTACTATGTTGTGGGTAGGTAAATTTGGCCAGTGTCCTTACTATGTTGTGGGTTGGTAAATTTGGCCAGTGTCCTTACTATGTTGTGGGTTGGTAAATTTGGCCAGTGTCCTTACCATGTTGTGGGTTGGTAAATTTGGCCAGTGTCCTTACTATGTTGTGGGTTGGTAAATTTGGCCAGTGTCCTTACTATGTTGTGGGTTGGTAAATTTGGCCGGTTTCCTTACTATGTTGTGGGTTGGTAAATTTGGCCAGTTTTCCTACTAAATTATGGGTTGGTAAATTTGGCCAGTGTTCTTACTATGTTGTGGGTTGGTAAATTTGGCCAGTGTCCTTACTATGTTGTGGGTTGGTAAATTTGGCCGGTTTCCTTACTATGTTGTGGGTTGGTAAATTTGGCCAGTTTTCCTACTAAATTGTGGGTTGGTAAATTTGCCCAGTGTCCTTACTATGTTGTGGGTTGGTAAATTTGGCCAGTGTCCTTACTATGTTGTGGGTTTGTCTATTTGGCCAGTGTCCTTACTATGTTAGGGGTTGGTAAATTTGGCCAGTGTCCCTACTATGTTGTGGGTTGGTAATTTTGGCCAGTGTACTAACTATGTTGTTGGTTGGTAAATTTGGCCAGTGTCCTTACTATGTTGTGGGTTTGTCTATTTGGCCAGAGTCCTTACTATGTTAGGGGTTGGTAAATTTGGCCAGTGTACTTACTATGTTGTGGGTTGGTAAATTTGGGCAGTTTTCCTGCTAAATTATGGGTTGGTAAATTTGGACTGTGTCCTTACTATGTTGTGGGTTTGTCTATTTGGCCAGTGTCCCTACTATGTTGTGGGTTGGTAATTTTGGCCAGTGTCCTTACTATGTTGTGGGTTGGTAAATTTGGCCAGTTTTCCTACTAAATTATGGGTTGGTAAATTTGGCCAGTGTTTTTACTATGTTGTGGGTTGGTAAATTTGGCCAGTGTCCTTACCATGTTGTGGGTTGGTAAATTTGGCCAGTGTCCCTACTATGTTGTGGGTTGGTAATTTTGGCCAGTGTCCTTACTATGTTGTGGGTTGGTAAATTTGGCCAGTTTTCCTACTATATTATGGGTTGGTAAATTTGGCCAGTGTCCTTACTATGTTGTGGGTTGGTAAATTTGGCCAGTGTCCTTACTATGTTAGGGGTTGGTAAATTTGGCCAGTGTCCCTACTATGTTGTGGGTTGGTAAATTTGGGCAGTTTTCCTACTAAATTATGGGTTGGTAAATTTGGCCAGTGTCCTTACTATGTTGTGGGTTGGTAATTTTGGCCAGTGTCCTTACTATGTTGTGGGTTGGTAAATTTGGCCAGTGTACTTACTATGTTGTGGGTTGGTAAATTTGGCCAGTGTCCTTACTATGTTATGGGTTGGTAAATTTGGGCAGTTTTCCTACTAAATTATGGGTTGGTAAATTTGGCCAGTGTCCTTACTATGTTGTGGGTTGGTAAATTTGGCCAGTGTCCTTACTATGTTAGGGGTTGGTAAATTTGGCCAGTGTCCTTACTTTTTTGTGGGTTGGTAAATTTGGCCAGTGTCCTTACTATGTTATGGGTTGGTAAATTTGGGCAGTTTTCCTACTAAATTATGGGTTGGTAAATTTGGCCAGTGTCCTTACTATGTTAGGGGTTGGTAAATTTGGCCAGTGTCCTTACTATGTTGTGGGTTGGTAAATTTGGCCAGTGTCCTTACTATGTTGTGGGTTGGTAAATTTGGCCAGTGTTCCTACTATGTTGTGGGTTTGTATATTTGGCCAGTGTCCCTACTATGTTGTGGGTTGGTAAATTTGGCCAGTGTCCCTACTATGTTGTGGGTTTGTATATTTGGCCAGTGTCCCTACTATGATGTGGGTTGGTAAATTTGGCCAGTGTCCTTACTATGTTGTGGGTTTGTCTATTTGGCCAGTGTCCTTACTATGTTGTGGGTTGTTAAATTTGGCTGGTTTCCTTACTATGTTGTGGGTTTGTCTATTTGGCCAGTGTCCTTACTATGTTGTGCGTTGGTAAATTTGGCCAGTGTCCTTACTATGTTGTGGGTTGGTAAATTTGGCCAGTGTCTCTACTATGTTGTGGGTTTGTATATTTGGCCAGTGTCCCTACTATGTTGTGGGTTGGTAAATTTGGCCAGTGTCCTTACTATGTCGTGGATTGGTAAATTTGGCCAGTGACCTTACTATGTTGTGGGTTGTTAAATTTGGCCGGTTTCCTTACCATGTTGTGGGTTGGTAAATTCGGCCGGTTTCCTTACTATGTTGTGGGTTTGTCTATTTGGCCGGTTTCCTTACTATGTTGTGGGTTTGTCTATTTGGCCAGTGTCCTTACTATGTTAGGGGTTGGTAAATTTGGCCAGTTTTCTTACTAAATTATGGGTTGGTAAATTTGGCCAGTGTCCTTACTATGTTAGGGGTTGGTATATTTGGCCAGTGTCCTTACTATGTTGTGGGTTGGTAAATTTGGCCAGTGTCCTTACTATGTTAGGGGTTGGTAAATTTGGCCAGTGTCCTTACTATGTTGTGGGTTGGTAAATTTGGCCAGTGTCCTTACTTTGTTGTGGGTTGGTAAATTTGGCCGGTTTCCTTACTATGTTGTGCGTTGGTAAATTTGGCCAGTGTCATTACTATGTTGTGGGTTGATAAATTTGGCCAGTGTCCTTACTAAGTTGTGGGTTGGTAAATTTGGCCAGTGTCCCAACTATGTTGTGGGTTGGTAAATTTGGCCAGTGTCCTTATTATGTTAGGGGTTGGTAAATTTGGGCAGTTTTCCTACTAAATTATGGGTTGGTAAATTTGGCCAGTGTCCTTACTATGTTAGGGGTTGGTAAATTTGGCCAGTGTCCTTACTATGTTGTGGGTTGGTAAATTTGGCTAGTGTCCTTACTATGTTGTGGGTTGGTAAATTTGGCCAGTGTCCTTACTATGTTGTGGGTTGGTAAATTTGGCCAGTGTCCTTACTATGTTGTGGATTGGTAAATTTGGCCAGTGTCCTTACTATGTTGTGGATTGGTAAATTTGGCCAGTGACCTTACTATGTTGTGGGTTGGTAAATTTGGCCGGTTTCCTTACTATGTTTTGGGTTTGTCTATTTGGCCAGTGTCCTTACTATGTTGTGGGTTGGTAAATTTGGCCAGTGTCCTTACTATGTTGTGGGTTGGTAATTTTGGCCAGTGTCCTTATTATGTTGTGGGTTGGTAAATTTGGCCAGTGTCCTTACTATGTTGTGGGTTGGTAAATTTGACCAGTGTCCTTATTATGTTGTGGGTTGGTAAATTTGGCCAGTGTCCTTACTATGTTGTGGGTTGGTAATTTTGGCCAGTGTCCTTATTATGTTGTGGGTTGGTAAATTTGGCCAGTGTCCTTACTATGTTGTGGGTTGGTAAATTTGGCCGGTTTCCTTACTATGTTGTGCTTTGGTAAATTTGGCCAGTGTCCTTACTATGTTGTGGGTAGGTAAATTTGGCCAGTGTCCTTACTATGTTAGGGGTTGGTAAATTTGGCCAGTGACCCTACTATTTTGTGGGTTGGTAAATTTGGCCAGTGTCCTTACTATATTGTGGGTTGGTAAATTTGGCCGGTTTCCTTACTATGTTGTGCTTTGGTAAATTTGGCCAGTGTCCTTACTATGTTGTGGGTTGGTAAATTTGGCCAGTCTCCCTACTATTTTGTGTGTTGGTAAATTTGGCCAGTGACCCTACTATTTTGTGGGTTGGTAAATTTGGCCAGTGTCCCTACTATTTTGTGGGTTGGTAAATTTGGCCAGTGACCCTACTATTTTGTGGGTTGGTAAATTTGGCCAGTGACCCTACTATTTTGTGGGTTGGTAAATTTGGCCAGTGACCCTACTATGTTGTGGGTTGGTAAATTTGGCCAGTGTCCTTACTATGTTGTGGGTTGGTAAATTTGGCCGGTTTCCTTACTATGTTGTGGGTTGGTAAATTTGGCCAGTTTTCCTACTAAATTGTGGGTTGGTAAATTTGCCCAGTGTCCTTACTATGTTGTGGGTTGGTAAATTTGGCCAGTGTCCTTACTATGTTGTGGGTTTGTCTATTTGGCCAGTGTCCTTACTATGTTAGGGGTTGGTAAATTTGGCCAGTGTCCCTACTATGTTGTGGGTTGGTAATTTTGGCCAGTGTACTTACTATGTTGTGGGTTGGTAAATTTGGCCAGTGTCCTTACTATGTTGTGGGTTTGTCTATTTGGCCAGAGTCCTTACTATGTTAGGGGTTGGTAAATTTGGCCAGTGTACTTACTATGTTGTGGGTTGGTAAATTTGGGCAGTTTTCCTGCTAAATTATGGGTTGGTAAATTTGGACTGTGTCCTTACTATGTTGTGGGTTTGTCTATTTGGCCAGTGTCCCTACTATGTTGTGGGTTGGTAATTTTGGCCAGTGTCCTTACTATGTTGTGGGTTGGTAAATTTGTCCAGTTTTCCTACTAAATTATGGGTTGGTATATTTGGCCAGTGTTTTTACTATGTTGTGGGTTGGTAAATTTGGCCAGTGTCCTTACCATGTTGTGGGTTGGTAAATTTGGCCAGTGTCCCTACTATGTTGTGGGTTGGTAATTTTGGCCAGTGTCCTTACTATGTTGTGGGTTGGTAAATTTGGCCAGTTTTCCTACTATATTATGGGTTGGTAAATTTGGCCAGTGTCCTTACTATGTTGTGGGTTGGTAAATTTGGCCAGTGTCCTTACTATGTTAGGGGTTGGTAAATTTGGCCAGTGTCCCTACTATGTTGTGGGTAGGTAAATTTGGGCAGTTTTCCTACTAAATTATGGGTTGGTAAATTTGGCCAGTGTCCTTACTATGTTGTGGGTTGGTAATTTTGGCCAGTGTCCTTACTATGTTGTGGGTTGGTAAATTTGGCCAGTGTCCTTACTATGTTATGGGTTGGTAAATTTGGGCAGTTTTCCTACTAAATTATGGGTTGGTAAATTTGGCCAGTGTCCTTACTATGTTGTGGGTTGGTAAATTTGGCCAGTGTACTTACTATGTTGTGGGTTGGTAAATTTGGCCAGTGTCCTTA
This sequence comes from Saccoglossus kowalevskii, assembly GCF_978046115.1. Classification (NCBI taxonomy): domain Eukaryota; kingdom Metazoa; phylum Hemichordata; class Enteropneusta; family Harrimaniidae; genus Saccoglossus; species Saccoglossus kowalevskii. The sequence continues at coordinate 17,872,343 of NC_140645.1, forward strand.
CTATGTTATGGGTTGGTAAATTTGGGCAGTTTTCCTACTAAATTATGGGTTGGTAAATTTGGCCAGTGTCCTTACTATGTTGTGGGTTGGTAAATTTGGCCAGTGTCCTTACTATGTTAGGGGTTGGTAAATTTGGCCAGTGTCCTTACTTTGTTGTGGGTTGGTAAATTTGGCCAGTGTCCTTACTATGTTATGGGTTGGTAAATTTGGGCAGTTTTCCTACTAAATTATGGGTTGGTAAATTTGGCCAGTGTCCTTACTATGTTAGGGGTTGGTAAATTTGGCCAGTGTCCTTACTATGTTGTGGGTTGGTAAATTTGGCCAGTGTCCTTACTATGTTGTGGGTTGGTAAATTTGGCCAGTGTTCCTACTATGTTGTGGGTTTGTATATTTGGCCAGTGTCCCTACTATGTTGTGGGTTGGTAAATTTGGCCAGTGTCCCTACTATGTTGTGGGTTTGTATATTTGGCCAGTGTCCCTACTATGTTGTGGGTTGGTAAATTTGGCCAGTGTCCTTACTATGTTGTGGGTTTGTCTATTTGGCCAGTGTCCTTACTATGTTGTGGGTTGTTAAATTTGGCTGGTTTCCTTACTATGTTGTGGGTTTGTCTATTTGGCCAGTGTCCTTACTATGTTGTGCGTTGGTAAATTTGGCCAGTGTCCTTACTATGTTGTGGGTTGGTAAATTTGGCCAGTGTCTCTACTATGTTGTGGGTTTGTATATTTGGCCAGTGTCCCTACTATGTTGTGGGTTGGTAAATTTGGCCAGTGTCCTTACTATGTCGTGGATTGGTAAATTTGGCCAGTGACCTTACTATGTTGTGGGTTGTTAAATTTGGCCGGTTTCCTTACCATGTTGTGGGTTGGTAAATTCGGCCGGTTTCCTTACTATGTTGTGGGTTTGCCTATTTGGCCGGTTTCCTTACTATGTTGTGGGTTTGTCTATTTGGCCAGTGTCCTTACTATGTTAGGGGTTGGTAAATTTGGCCAGTTTTCTTACTAAATTATGGGTTGGTAAATTTGGCCAGTGTCCTTACTATGTTAGGGGTTGGTATATTTGGCCAGTGTCCTTACTATGTTGTGGGTTGGTAAATTTGGCCAGTGTCCTTACTATGTTAGGGGTTGGTAAATTTGGCCAGTGTCCTTACTATGTTGTGGGTTGGTAAATTTGGCCAGTGTCCTTACTTTGTTGTGGGTTGGTAAATTTGGCCGGTTTCCTTACTATGTTGTGCGTTGGTAAATTTGGCCAGTGTCATTACTATGTTGTGGGTTGATAAATTTGGCCAGTGTCCTTACTAAGTTGTGGGTTGGTAAATTTGGCCAGTGTCCCAACTATGTTGAGGGTTGGTAAATTTGGCCAGTGTCCTTATTATGTTAGGGGTTGGTAAATTTGGGCAGTTTTCCTACTAAATTATGGGTTGGTAAATTTGGCCAGTGTCCTTACTATGTTAGGGGTTGGTAAATTTGGCCAGTGTCCTTACTATGTTGTGGGTTGGTAAATTTGGCTAGTGTCCTTACTATGTTGTGGGTTGGTAAATTTGGCCGGTGTCCTTACTATGTTGTGGGTTGGTAAATTTGGCCAGTGTCCTTACTATGTTGTGGATTGGTAAATTTGGCCAGTGTCCTTACTATGTTGTGGATTGGTAAATTTGGCCAGTGACCTTACTATGTGGTGGGTTGGTAAATTTGGCCGGTTTCATAACTATGTTTTGGGTTTGTCTATTTGGCCAGTGTCCTTACTATGTTGTGGGTTGGTAAATTTGGCCAGTGTCCTTACTATGTTGTGGGTTGGTAATTTTGGCCAGTGTCCTTATTATGTTGTGGGTTGGTAAATTTGGCCAGTGTCCTTACTATGTTGTGGGTTGGTAATTTTGGCCAGTGTCCTTATTATGTTGTGGGTTGGTAAATTTGGCCAGTGTCCTTACTATGTTGTGGGTTGGTAAATTTGGCCGGTTTCCTTACTATGTTGTGCTTTGGTAAATTTGGCCAGTGTCCTTACTATGTTGTGGGTAGGTAAATTTGGCCAGTGTCCTTACTATGTTATGGGTTGGTAAATTTGGCCAGTGTCCTTACTATGTTGTGGGTTGGTAAATTTGGCCAGTGTCCTTACTATGTTAGGGGTTGGTAAATTTGGCCAGTGTCCTTACTTTGTTGTGGGTTGGTAAATTTGGCCAGTGTCCTTACTATGTTATGGGTTGGTAAATTTGGGCAGTTTTCCTACTAAATTATGGGTTGGTAAATTTGGCCAGTGTCCTTACTATGTTAGGGGTTGGTAAATTTGGCCAGTGTCCTTACTATGTTGTGGGTTGGTAAATTTGGCCAGTGTCCTTACTATGTTGTGGGTTGGTAAATTTGGCCAGTGTTCCTACTATGTTGTGGGTTTGTATATTTGGCCAGTGTCCCTACTATGTTGTGGGTTGGTAAATTTGGCCAGTGTCCCTACTATGTTGTGGGTTTGTATATTTGGCCAGTGTCCCTACTATGTTGTGGGTTGGTAAATTTGGCCAGTGTCCTTACTATGTTGTGGGTTTGTCTATTTGGCCAGTGTCCTTACTATGTTGTGGGTTGTTAAATTTGGCTGGTTTCCTTACTATGTTGTGGGTTTGTCTATTTGGCCAGTGTCCTTACTATGTTGTGCGTTGGTAAATTTGGCCAGTGTCCTTACTATGTTGTGGGTTGGTAAATTTGGCCAGTGTCTCTACTATGTTGTGGGTTTGTATATTTGGCCAGTGTCCCTACTATGTTGTGGGTTGGTAAATTTGGCCAGTGTCCTTACTATGTTGTGGATTGGTAAATTTGGCCAGTGACCTTACTATGTTGTGGGTTGTTAAATTTGGCCGGTTTCCTTACCATGTTGTGGGTTGGTAAATTCGGCCGGTTTCCTTACTATGTTGTGGGTTTGTCTATTTGGCCGGTTTCCTTACTATGTTGTGGGTTTGTCTATTTGGCCAGTGTCCTTACTATGTTAGGGGTTGGTAAATTTGGCCAGTTTTCTTACTAAATTATGGGTTGGTAAATTTGGCCAGTGTCCTTACTATGTTAGGGGTTAGTATATTTGGCCAGTGTCCTTACTATGTTGTGGGTTGGTAAATTTGGCCAGTGTCCTTACTATGTTAGGGGTTGGTAAATTTGGCCAGTGTCCTTACTATGTTGTGGGTTGGTAAATTTGGCCAGTGTCCTTACTTTGTTGTGGGTTGGTAAATTTGGCCGGTTTCCTTACTATGTTGTGCGTTGGTAAATTTGGCCAGTGTCATTACTATGTTGTGGGTTGATAAATTTGGCCAGTGTCCTTACTAAGTTGTGGGTTGGTAAATTTGGCCAGTGTCCCAACTATGTTGTGGGTTGGTAAATTTGGCCAGTGTCCTTATTATGTTAGGGGTTGGTAAATTTGGGCAGTTTTCCTACTAAATTATGGGTTGGTAAATTTGGCCAGTGTCCTTACTATGTTAGGGGTTGGTAAATTTGGCCAGTGTCCTTACTATGTTGTGGGTTGGTAAATTTGGCTAGTGTCCTTACTATGTTGTGGGTTGGTAAATTTGGCCAGTGTCCTTACTATGTTGTGGGTTGGTAAATTTGGCCAGTGTCCTTACTATGTTGTGGATTGGTAAATTTGGCCAGTGTCCTTACTATGTTGTGGATTGGTAAATTTGGCCAGTGACCTTACTATGTTGTGGGTTGGTAAATTTGGCCGGTTTCCTTACTATGTTTTGGGTTTGTCTATTTGGCCAGTGTCCTTACTATGTTGTGGGTTGGTAAATTTGGCCAGTGTCCTTACTATGTTGTGGGTTGGTAGTTTTGGCCAGTGTCCTTATTATGTTGTGGGTTGGTAAATTTGGCCAGTGTCCTTACTATGTTGTGGGTTGGTAAATTTGACCAGTGTCCTTATTATGTTGTGGGTTGGTAAATTTGGCCAGTGTCCTTACTATGTTGTGGGTTGGTAATTTTGGCCAGTGTCCTTATTATGTTGTGGGTTGGTAAATTTGGCCAGTGTCCTTACTATGTTGTGGGTTGGTAAATTTGGCCGGTTTCCTTACTATGTTGTGCTTTGGTAAATTTGGCCAGTGTCCTTACTATGTTGTGGGTAGGTAAATTTGGCCAGTGTCCTTACTATGTTAGGGGTTGGTAAATTTGGCCAGTGACCCTACTATTTTGTGGGTTGGTAAATTTGGCCAGTGTCCTTACTATATTGTGGGTTGGTAAATTTGGCCGGTTTCCTTACTATGTTGTGCTTTGGTAAATTTGGCCAGTGTCCTTACTATGTTGTGGGTTGGTAAATTTGGCCAGTCTCCCTACTATTTTGTGTGTTGGTAAATTTGGCCAGTGACCCTACTATTTTGTGGGTTGGTAAATTTGGCCAGTGTCCCTACTATTTTGTGGGTTGGTAAATTTGGCCAGTGACCCTACTATTTTGTGGGTTGGTAAATTTGGCCAGTGACCCTACTATTTTGTGGGTTGGTAAATTTGGCCAGTGACCCTACTATTTTGTGGGTTGGTAAATTTGACCAGTGACCCTACTACTTTGTGGGTTGGTAAATTTGGCCAGTGACCCTACTATTTTGTGGGTTGATAAATTTGGCCAGTGACCCTACTATTTTGTGGGTTGGTAAATTTGGCCAGTGTTCCTAGTATGTTATGGGTTTGTAAATTTGACCAATGTCCTTATTATGTTATGGGTTGGTAAATTTGGCCAGTGACTCTAAATTTGGCCAGTATCTTTACTATGTTGTGGGTTGGTAAATTTGGCCAGTATCCTTACTATGTTGTGGGTTGGTAAATTTGGCCAGTATCCTTACTATGTTGTGGGTTTGTAAATTTGGCCAGTGGCCTTACTATGTTACGGATTGGTAAATTAGGTCAGTGTCCCTACTATGTTGTAAATTTGGCCAGTGTTTGGTTTGCTAAAATGGCATTTGTCCCTATTATTTTGTGGTTTTATGAATTTCGTCAATATCAATACTATGTTTACTAATTGCTTGTGGTGATATACATATATTCAGATAATTCATTTATTCTATGAACACAAGCAGATATGTCAATCAAATTCCATAGTCGATAGCGTTCATTAACCTTAGGAAGAATGTATATTATTACATATGTACTGCAGTTTATTTTGATTCGTCCCTGAAATGAAAATCGGTATTTTTACACCTCATATGCAAATGAGGTCTGATAGCAAACAAAGTAGTCCCTTTAGGAGTACCACTTTTTGAAACATAGCAGAAATAAACAATATTTAGAAGTATGAACATGGTATTTCCATTGGTTATCGAACTATTTTTTATTTTGTAAACACATTATTTTTGTCTGGTTCAAATCGTTTAGCAGCATTTTTGGCATGTTATATATATATATCACATGGAACACTATGATTGGGAGAACTTAATGTATGTTGACCATCTGGAAAATTTTATAAACTTTGAAGAGCTCTTGGAAGATCCACCCGCAGTAAAATCAGCGATTACTATGGATCCACAGCCATCAACATTGAGATACCAGGAGGTTTCTGCTGGCAACGTTGCAACGTTACTCAGTTCCAAATAGACTAACAACGCCAAATGAGCAACATTTAACCATTAACCAAGACTCGGTCAATCCACGACCAGCAAGCAACATCACAAACACAGTTGTAGTGTACAGCTCAGCGATGACCGATGTCGACGAAAGTCATCCGGTTTGTGGAGCACCACAGTTGCACGACATGTTTGCCAATTCACAATTCTGTGGAGAAACTTTTAACTTCAATTTAAACTGTGTATCACAGTCGTCCAGTTCAAGTTCTGGTTCTGTCGTGGTCCCAACTAAACATCCACGAGTTATTTATTTGGAAAGTCTCTTACGAAAAAAAATTCTATATAATTCTATAGACATTGCATTGATTATTCTATATAAGTGTATTGAATTTCTATAGAATTTAACAGACACCTTTTCTATAGAATATCTACGGAATTCTATAGAAATTTTACGGAACTCTGTGGAGGTGCCAAATGTCTGTAAAATTCTGCAGACTTCTATAAAACTTCTATAACAAATTTTACCCTTTCATATAGAATTCTACTGGTCATTTAAAGATTTTAATTAGGCAGCATTCAAGTTCCCATCCAAGCTTGAGCAAAGCAACATTGCCAAACATGTGAAAAAAATTACAAAACTTAATTCACAGAAACGATAAACATTGACATAGCAGTGTAAGTGGAAATGATAACATTATTCAGACTGTCTATAAATATATTCAGTTATTTAAACACATTGTATTCAATCAGTACAATTGAAGAACAATCTAAAATATGTATAGCTATGTACATGTATTACCCTAATTGTAAATACTGGTAGGGTGAAACAAAAACAAAGTGTCAGATTCCAATTTATAGGTTGTCAAATAATTTATTTTTGATGAGTCTCCTCTTCAGTCTCAGCCAAATCGCTTTGACGCAATCTCTAAAGGTGAATATAAATATTGAGATATCAGAGAAATTATTTAAGGGAATAAAATCAATTAGGTTTGTTTACATCATGTCATGTGGAATAGTGATTTTCCTCTAATCATATACCCACCAGACAAGCAATGATGAAATTTAGATGCTACAATCTACCATTTAAACTTTTTATTCAAGAGCAAGGGTGTGTTTACAGAGAAAATTCAGTGTTGAATGCATTACATCCCTACAAGAGAATGGTCAGATGATTATAGATGGGTGGCTCATAAACAGTGTTTATAACTGGAGACCTTTGATTTGCAGTGTACATCAAATCTGAATGCTTCTGAACTTTGTCGATAATCTTATTGCATTCTAGTCAGAATGAATGACACTATGTATCTGAAACAACCATCAGCGTTATACATAATACATTTATAAAGTCGGCTTTAAATGTATTTAAAGTATATTTTTAAGCTACACAATCACTTTTTAATACAACAAGCGAAATAAAAAAAATTGGAAACTTGTAATGTTTACATAAATAATCTGTCTAACTTATTTTATCAAATTAAGTTCTAATATATATTATGCAGTATTTGCAAAAAATAACACCAACATTTCTAGAAAATAGAGGTCTTAAAATTGTAACCCTATTTTTACTCACCAAAATAATTCCACGTTCTATTTTAGTTTTTGACTAGTGATTCATAATCCGAATTGAAAATGATAATGACATAAACTGATACTCTCGTCAATGCACATCGCTTATCACCCATGGGTATTATCGTAAACAGATCAAAATTGCATTCCACACCATATAAATCGAAATAAACTAAAGACAAGAATTCTGTGGCCAAAGCAAACAGAATATCCCCGTCCCATTTCCATTGCATTTTGCAATAACGAAATAGAATAAAATAAAAAACCACAACATCTGGAAATACACATTATAAACATTTTCAGCTAGCACACAGAATTGTCACCTAATAGTTTTCCTTTTTAGAAAAAACATAATGGTTATGTACTACTAGTATCCGAATGTAATAAAACAAACAGATGCTCATTGCTTTGATTTGCTCTTTGCTCTAATTATACGTCAATGTATAATTATACACATCAACAGAAACATCAGCTATGCTCTCTTGGTGTAAATCGGATTAAATATTAAATAAAACAAACAAAAAACAAAAAATCCTTCAAAAAAATAATGGGGAACAGTAAACAGATTGCTAGACAGATAAGTGAAATAACCAAACACAAGGACACCTACTACTGATTTTTTTATTTGCTTTGTGCATCCAGTTTACCTGTCTGCAAGTTGCTGGGTTTGAAAATTAATACCCAAGTGGCATCGGTTGTAACATTGTTTTATACGGCATGTTGATGAACTTATTGGATTATAAATTAACATTAACTGAAACAATGTTTTGAAACAAGTGTGTCTACAGTCAAAATTCTAATACAGTATATTGTTTAATTTTTAGTTCATCCTATAGAGATAAACTTCTAATAAAGAAATTACAGTTACTACCAGTATATTAAAGCTTGTCTTTGAATAAAAAACTTAGTTAATGCAAAGTAATGTTTATATTGACCAATAACTCATAATCCAAATTATCCATTAACAAGTAGCTACTGTGTTATCACTAAAAATATTTACAAAGACAAAATTTGGACCAAAAAACTTTAATGTTGGGGTAACACTAGAGGTGATACCTCCTTCCAAGTGGATAACAATTTAAATTTTGTTATTGTTAAGCCTCTTGATTGATTTTTAGTATTCACAGCTGTTTTCTTTTTACAATATTATTTGAAATAAAATAATGTAAAAGTGTTACAAAATTTCATTTCAAGTAAACATATTATAATATGGTACCGACCTTGTACGTTAATTGTTCCACAATATTTTTGTATATTTTGATGCATTGTACTAGTCAATATCTGGATATATTATAGTTTTCCATCTATGGCAGCACTAGAATAAAGAAATTAAAGTATAATCATTAAAATTAATAAATTAATTACCCTGTTTTACAGTAAAGAAAAGGTAGTTAAACAACTGCAAAGTAATTTTTATCAAACTTTGTTTTAGAAAATCTGTGAGAATATATCTAAAAAAATTAAAAACAAATGTGCCCTGAATATAAATTGAATATCATTAAGTAAGGAGAATAATGAACTCAATGAATCTATTCATTGTAATGTTAATTAAATACAAGTTAATTTGCATAATTTATTGATGGCGCCATATCTGAAAATCAGAAGTCAGTTAAATCAAAACAGTCAAAAATATTACTGGTGTCCATGTCTGACTCAATTACATTGTCATACAATAACACTTAATTCAGAAAGAACATAACACATGTATTATTTACCTATCTATGCTGTTTTAATAGCTAGCTAGCTTTGTCATTTTTCTTTGTCTGTATATAGTCAGGTTGCTGGCTGAGTCAGACAATGTACTATGATGTGTTCTCTGTTCATTCATTGATCACCAGGTTCCAATAGTAGTATGTTCAGCAGCTTGAAAGTCACCAGATATTCAAACTGTGCCTCATCTGTGAGTTGAATGTGTGTTGCTGAATGACAAAAGCCATCTTGTTTGGTTGTTTGTGTGAAGCGGCTTCATATACACCTACAATGCATTGTGGGTGAACCAAGAGGATACTTTCAGCGAGTTGGTTGCAAAATGTTTGTTTTAATATTGTTATATTAATTTTGCTCTAATTATACATCAATGTATAATTATACACATCAACAGAAACATCTGTTATGCTCTCTTGGTGTAAATTGGATTAAATATTAAATAAAACAAACCAAAAACAAAAAATCTATCAAAAAATAATGGGGAACAGTAAACAGGTTGCTAGACAGATAAGTGAAACAACCAAACACAAGGACACCTACTGCTGATTTGTTTATTTGCTAGTGTATTCATTTCTGTCCTATTTTTTTGTAAATATTATGTTTTCCATATATGAATGATAAAATAAAGATAAAAAATAAAATAATACAAGCAGCCTCTCAGCTAAGAGGTTAACCATGAACATTTCAATAAGAGAATTTAAAATATCACAAAATGAACAAAGCTGGGGGAGATCCGTCAAGGGTACATATATGTTTGATATATCAAAGCAATCCAACTTTTAACAAGAAGTAAAAAAATATCACTGTTTACAAAAACGACAAATATTCATCAAAATTAGGAAACTAAGAATGTCATCAAAAAATGAACAAATCTGAGCCTCTCAGCTAAGACGGTCAACAATGAAAATTTCAATAAAAGAATTTAACATATCACAAAATGAACAAAGCTGAGAGAGGGTACATATATATGTGAAATATCAAAGCAATCAAACTTTTAACAAGAAGTAACAACAATAAATCACTGTTTACAGAAACAACAAATATTCATCAACATTAGGAAACTAAAGATATCATTAAAAAATGAACAAATCTGAGAGAGGTCATTTGTACCTACATGTATAGTTTCAAAGCAATTGGACCTGCGCTTTTTACAAGAAGTCGAAAATATCACCTTTTACCAAAAATGACCATAATATTTATAAAAATTAAAGAATTCACAAAATGAACTAATCTAATAAAGGTCTGCACAAAGTACATATATCCCATTGTCAATGCAATAATAATTGTTGTTTTCACGATGAGAAAGTAAAAAGTTAGCGTGGACGCCAACAGATCGACACTAATATGATAAGTTCCGATCGACGAAGTCAACAGTGGACCTAATTAATATGATTTCACTTTTTAAATAAAATCTTACCTCATATTTTTGGGTTCTCTAAAACAATTTTTAGTATGTCACCAAGAGTCAATATACTTTGACATTAAAATTAAAATACATCAAAACCTAACCTCTCAATTCCTCTGTTTTACTCTCAAGAATTCTATAGAATTCCACTGAAATTCCATAGAAATTGAGTGTTACACATTTTTACAATATATTTTTAAAAGGGTGTGAATTTTCTCAATTCCATGCAGTTTTTTTTTGTCTGTACAGCATTACAGAAATATACAGGAATTATTAAAATTAATGTCACCAGTTGTATAACTAATGAGGGGAAAAAGTGTGAAGTAAATAGCCATGTGCTTTACATGATAGAATTTTTCGTAAGGGGCGACTTAGATTAGATGTCTGATTATTTTATTTTCACACAGACAGTGAGACGCGCTCTACTCTGACAAGCGTTGCTAGGGCGTAACACTATCTTGGAACATATTAATGGGCAATGGGGTTCTCGACCTAAATTTCATTCCGGTTTGTTGTGCGTTCTTTTTTTAATATGAAATAATCAAATGTGGAACATATGTAATAATAACAGCACCCCACACCATCCCCGTAGCTTTGGTTTCGTAAGGAAGTTATTTTCACTCGAAATGTGGTGTATTCTGCTGTACACCACATCACTTGTGAAAATAACTTCCATAGGCAAAGGAAACCACGGATGGGGTTCTGTCATATTTTATACAAAAATATTCACATCTTGACATACGATTTGTTTTTAGAACACATCCTCTCCGAATGTGATAGGATCCGAATAGTACGATTTACATTGTGTTTCTGCTTTGCATATATATGGACCCGGGTATTCATTTGCGGAATTCACTGTCAGTATTACATCATTCGGTGTCCTATGCATCATTGAGAAGGGAAGCTCACTCTGTTGAAATTAATAACAGAAGTCAGATTATATGATTAAAATAAAAAGGCAATAAAGAATGATACAAAATAACACAGCAACAAACAAATGTATATGTATATGTCAATGAAAGAGCGAAAGTGAATTCTTGTCAAAAACACTAATCACCTTAATATTATGTCCGCGGTATAACCATTCAATATTGTTCACTTTTGTTGTTGCGATACAGAACAGCTCTCTTTCATGTGGTACTCTTGATACATTGGTCCATAGTTCAATATTTTCTGAACAAAACATTATACCAAACACAATAATGAAATATTCATGAAATGTTCTGTTAGTGATTTAGTACCAACTCGAACCTTGCTTGGTTATGTATTAAGAAGGGTCATTGAAATGTTTTAAAATATGCTCCGTTCATTAAACCTGACAAAACAAACATTTTCATTATACAAATCAAAATACATAATATATCAACAAAGGTCACTATTATTGTGCACGAATTTTTGACCACTTATTGTAGCACCACTACAATGATATTTGCTGATAAATACCTTCTACTGATATGGACAGTTCTGTCGCATAGTTAGATTGCAAATAGCTGTTCTCATCTATACGATATGAACCTCTCACTGAGCATGACATTTTCAGGAAATAGATAGACAATATTCCCTCGTGAACATGTGGTAGAACATTTTTGTCGTATACGCTGCAGGGTATCTCGCATCTTGTGCATACTTCCCCAGCATCGATCGTGAGAGAGAAAAACTCATTTTGTTCATCCGAAAAAAATGTGTCAATGGAGTTGTTGAAATGTAATGGTAAATGAATGGACATGCGTCTATCATTCCGACCTTTTATGGAAAAAGTAGAGTTTGCCTTATAATCTGAAATAGTTGAAAACATACTAAACGTTACTTTCTTTAATTTCAAAGATGGTATAAATATCACAACAGTAGTCCTTCCGAGTCCTAATCCTAGATGAGTAGTCTTTCATCGAGGCACTAGAACTAATTTTAAAAAGGGCTTGGAAAAGTACACAAGAACAATTCCTGGAGATGTTAACAAGTCATAATAACAATAATAATAACAATAATACTATATTTGGTACTTGCCTATTACTTCGAGATATGTTTGTGCAATATCCGTTCCGTTCTCTTTTTTCCATTGATAATTCCCAGAATCCTCAAGTGTTACATTGTATATTTGTAGGTAGTACTGCTTCTTAACTTTACTCAGTGTATACTTAGCTGGGTGTGACGCTTCTATTTTATTGCTGCACATAATTTCGCGGACCTCTCCTAAAATGTCATATTGAGTATATAAGCACTCACAAACTATGGAATTTATTTTAAAATGTAGTTGTTGCGACCAAGTGATTATTGCTATAAATAGGCTTGACTAGGCTGTGGCTTATGACAATCCTTGCTAATCTTGTTTGTTTGGTGTGACTTTCAAATACGAGAAAGTATGTGTGTATTGAATAAGTAAATAATACTGTATGTATCCATAAATGTTAGAAACATTCGTACCTTCGAATATGTGATTAACACATAGCGATGTAAATCGAGACTGACCACTCCCAATCAGTACATTCATTCCAGGTATGACGTTTGAATATGTGTTTCGCGGTATGGATATGGTATTGTTCCCAACATTCCTGGAATCTGAGAGAGGTGGAGTGAGATAGAGGGAGGAAAGTAAGAGAGAAAGGGGGAGACAGAGATGGATAGACGAATATATATTTATGTATAGTCAAGTTACCGAGATGTATTACATGTTCATTATATTAAAACAAATGAATAACTCGATATATTATTCGTACCTGGTTTGTCATGACAATTAAACAAACCATCGATTCTTGAATTGAACAGAAAAATAACGAAAACAATAATAGAACGATTCAACATCATTCCTACAAAAGAGAAAACCATTAATAACATTATTATAAGATACTATACAAGAAAAACTGGTTCTTAATTTAACTAAAAGTGTCAACAGACTTAATTTGCCATAATTCACTTATAATGTACACACATTTCTGTGGGAACTAATATCATTTGAGCTCGTTCTGTGTGTATTCAAGATTATACAATAACGTATAACAATATGAATTTGATGTTTTTAAAAACTACTACAAACAGTAGTTTGTGGGAATGGAATATTTGTAATTTTCTATAATCCAATTGTGAATCTAATCATTGTAGTTTATGGTTAATGAATTTGTTAATGAAGTGGTTAAAGAATAAGTCGTTTAGGGTCAAATTTTGAATTCCACCTGGTGTTAATGTTTCAGTTTGCCAATAATAATATTCTTTCCGCTGTCTGGAAAATCACGCTACTTGTTGTAATAAACTGAAATAAATGCCCAATATGTTTAACAGATACCCAAAGCTTTAGTAGTACATGCTATATACAAAATATTACGTTTACAAATACACGAATAATAGTGTGGTAATTTTCCCCTATATCCGAGATAGTAACCTACCCATGTGACTGATCAAAATTATTTAATTTTTCGGGTAAAAAACGTTAGTCAGACTCACTACATGCAAAATATATAAAATAAATGGCTATGCCGGCCAAATCATGTGACTGATTTAAATTTTTTGTTGACATGAGAAATGCCCTCAATTTTGTGAAAAATTCAAGATAGTGAGGACACTATCTTACTGATCCAAATTACTTTTTGCGCTGTCTGAATGAGTTCAGTGGGGAGATGAAATTAGGTACAATTTAAAATCTATAGGATGAATGTAGTATCAATATTACAATAACTTTTCATTTGAATGAAATGCAAAATGGTGGCTAAACTTTAATTAGCTATATACATGACTTTAAAAACTTTATAAAACATGAACAAATATGTTCAGTGGTTCGGATAACAATTTTCTACCATCTCGGAATAAACAATAAGGCGGAAATAACTTTTTAGGTAGAGCATATACCAAATATGCTACGCAGAAATTCACAACGCCTAGTTTCTCAGAAACGTTGCTACTTTCTGTTTAACTTCAATTAAACAATATTACCGGTAGTCACATTAGTCAGTGAATATCATTTGAAAGCATTCATTGGCTTTCATTGTGAAATTAACGGCTGAAAATAAAGAGAAAAAGCATTTACATTACATTTATAATTTGTTCATACATTTTTGGCTCATCCGGCCTTAAGGCCAGATGAGCCTATGCCATGGCGAGGCGTCTGTCGTCCAAAAATTACAAAATCCGCATGAATAAGGATGCCATTCACTGATTATAGATTAGCTATTTGTGATATATCTGTACGTTTTTAAGAGAATGAATTTCATTTAGGCAGTCAATGGGTGCATTCTTTCTTTCTTGATACATTGATTTAAAACCTTCCCCACACGTTTTCTCATGGAATTACCCAGAATGCTTAGCGCAATCAGCAGCGCTTTACTTGTGCACATGCGCAGTTAATATTTCTCCTACAATGCACTCGTTATCACGAAATTTAAAATGGTGGATCGTTTCGGTCGCACATGTGGATCTTCTTGGCTATCCCCACAAAATTGGTGCGAGTCGATTGATTCATCTACCAGTCAACTTCCAAGGAAGATCCACGATTCATCCCAACTTTCAAGTTAATCATCGTTATGTCAAGAGCAACGCAACTAATTCAACGGAGGAACAAAGCAAGGGCACAACTACAAGCCGTCCTCACACCGATTGAAGAGCTAATCACGCAGTACCCCGATGCCAATGACAAAAACGCCGCGTACCGGGAAATACTCACACCGAAATTAGCTGTCGACAACCGGCTATCAGCGCTAGTCAACGCGGACCAACAAGTCATCGATCATTACGATGAAGACCACGCCGAATTTACCGAGACTGAGTCATATGAAGTCGAAATAATCGCCCGCTTCGCTCGACTTTCGATGTTTGTTGAAGAATTCCAGACTATTCGATTTCAACAACCAGTCATCTGACAAGCACCCCTCGATCACAACATGGCCACCCTACAACCGGATCAACAAACCCACTACAAGTCACTTCGTCTTCCGCATTTAGAAATACAAATGTACCCACTTTTTACGGCGATCTACTCACTTGGGCTGAATTCATTGATAATTTCAAAGCCGCTGTTAACAACGACCCTCATATATCCGATATCCAAAGGTTCACGTACCTCAGAAACTACGTAGATGGTGAAGCCAAACGATTGATCAACGGATTTCCAACCACCGCCGAGAACTACAAACTCGCATTCGACTTGTTACACGATTGATATGGTCAACCCAGAGGAATCATCAATGCACATACGAGCGGTAACAAGGACTGGACATTAGCCACGCTAAGTAAATGCATGCTTCAAGAAATACGTGTTCTCAATGTCGGACATGAAAACAATATTCTCAACCCGGACACACCATGCCGCGTTCAACATGGTGACGCAGGCCATTCAAAACAACCGCCATGAAATATCCGCGTTTCACGGTTCGACTCAACACAGCCCTTCAAACCCACCAGCGACGACCGCCAACCACGGATCAAATTCACCACCTCCCACAACTCAACAATACAGTAAATCTGCAACCCGATCAGCGAAATCGCGATTTATTCTGCGACCCTGAAGCTACTGTAAAAGCCGGCATTCGTCGAACGATTGCCAAACCGTAAGTACATGTCATGTACATTGTCAGACGTAATAAACTCTGTTTTAATTGTTTAAGCAAACAATTGTGTAAAACAGTGCCGTTCACGCTTCACCTGTAGGAAATGTAAAGGTGATCATCATACATCCATATATCGAATGACTAACTGATTCTCTCATTAAAAGGTGTTGTTGTTGTTATCCATCGATATTATTGTCGGTTATATGAAATGCAATTTTAAATTCAGCGTTTACGATTTGTTAGAGATGTTTACGATATCGAACGCAGAACATCACCATCAATAAAAGGCATGATGCAAAAAAAAAAGATTCCGGAATTTTGAAAACCCGGAGCTGCAGAAGAAAGCTCCCTGAAAAAACAACTCAGCATGGCAGCATACCTATGTGTACTTCCTGTGACTTTTGTCCTCAGTATCCATCATGCAGTGTGACAAAATAATTATTTTATTAGCAGTCAGTAGATTCTACTTTTTGAAAACAGTAATTTTGAAACATGGTAATACATTGTATTTTTTTCATTTTTATTTTTTTAGTTTGTCAACTATTACAGTATTTTAATGCATATTTAAAACTCAACTGGCTGAAAATACTCAACCAAAATTTTAGAATGTTGAATGTCAGACAAAAATTATAAAAACTCATTCCTCATAAAAAGATTACTGGTAGGTTGTAGTTTTCAGTTGATTAAAATAAAAACATTAGATTGAAAGTTTGTTTTTACACCAACATGTTTTTGGTTTAATTTTTTTTAAAGATAATTGCAAATATCCTATTGTATGACGTTGGTACAAAAATAAGTTTTTTTTTTCTAAGTAGTGCTATGCTAGTTAATCAGACTATTATTATGCAATGTTACAATAACATAGTGAATAGACTATGCACAGACTTGCAGAGATCCATTAAAAAAAAACCTTGCCCTATCTTTTGGGGGCCCGTCACTGAAAACACAAGATTTTTTTTGCCTAAGCGTTGTTAATGATAAGTGATACGGAGCGATTTTAAATTCAGTGTTTACGATTTTTGTCTGATTTGTTCATTTTATGTTATTTTCCACTTTTTCTTGAAACACAATCACTTTGTTTGTATAACTTGCATAGATTTTGTTAGATTTGTTCATTTAGCTCTATTTACATTTATTCACTGTAAGAGTCATTCAATAACCTTTTCAATAATCATGATATCATCACCAAGCTCTATGGAGACAGCGAAGCTATTGTGACCGTCAGGTCGCTTGTTTTAATAAGGGTTCATTTGATTTGACAACCTTTATTTCATCTACTTTCTCCCTACATGGTCAAAGTTTCTGGGCACAATCTATATTCACACTTTACCTTAGAAGGTCTTCTTACTACACTTTAACTCGTACAGATGCTTACTACACATAATGATGACTCCATCTACGCAGCACCATTGGTTTTTCCTATGACAATATGTCAATTCAAGACTAACAGGACAATAAAAAAACAAAAGCAGTTAAAAGTTTTTACTCTCGTATCCAAATTCCGGATGAGCATCTACGTCCTTGACGTTCTGGTTTAACATCTACGAAAGCGAGATTCCAACACAAGCAAATAAAAGACATTTACGGGAGAAGATATATGATACAAGCTGGTTGGCAATCCGCTCCGTTCAAAAAACAAGTAACGTGTTTTCTGCTGTTGCCATGGTAGGACATTAACGTGAAGCTTTTATAATTCTGCTGTTACATTTATTATTTCCAGCCGTTTTGCGTTAGTATTTTCTAGATTGAAGGTAGCATTTACAGTTCATTCAAAGTTGCGTTGGGATTACGTTAATACAGTGTAACAATGTCGGCGCTGGTGATCTGCTGTTCGTGTGCAAATTAAAAAGCATGATCATTTGAACATTTGAGTTAAAAGCCGTTGCTGGTGAAAAGTTCCCCCAATTTTGAGGTCAATTTTCTCGGTTATGAAAATATACATGAAAAACAAAAAACAGTAAATCCCACACTCAAGCTGAGTATATTGAGCTACGTCCGTGAGTTTTAATCCTAGAATTGTAGGGTGAGAAATTTGCTGCGAATATTTAAGAAAAATAAGTTTTTTGGCTGATGCCATAGAAAAGGTGGGCCAGAAAATTTGTTTTCAGATTTTACAACCCAACTAGAGTGAAGGTGTGATTTGCCTACCAAGTTAGAACCAAATCGCCCAAGCAAAATAAAAAAAAAATAAAAAGCCTGGTGAACAGTTACCCCAGCTTTGTGGTCAAATTTCTCGGTATTGACAAAAATATATCAAAAATTCAAGTAATAAATTTGTGCCCATACTCTAGCTGAGTAGAATGAGCTAAGGTGTCGTATCCTAAATTTGTATGAGGAAACACATTTGGCGCGAAGCCAACATACATTTTGGCTGTTGCTTTGGTAACAGTGGGCCAACATTTTTTTTCCTGATTTTTCCTAATTACTAGGGTGAAGTCTGACCTCCCAAGTTTTAGAAAAATCGGCCAAGCCAGAAAAATCACAGAAGGATTAATATGTGAAAACACTGGAAATCGTACAGACACACGCACAATTGATTTAAAGGGTAATGCTAGGAGAGCGGATCGCCAATTACTGGCTAAATACAAAAATGAGAGGCGGCAGATAATAGTCTGCTTCAATCTAATTTAAGGTAGCGGGACTATTATTTGCATACTTGTTTTCATCTTCTAATTGTGACTAAATGACTACAAATAGACCCGGGAAAGTATATATTTTTAGAATCGCCAGACTTCAAGCTTTTCACAAGTGTATTTTGCATGCCCGTATCTGCATTCTACGACGCGTTACTCAATCAAAGGTGAAAAATTACTTTTTCTGTAAAAAAAATAATTACGCATTTATGCTGGCGCTAAGAAGTATTTTTTTCACTTTTCCTAGTTGTTCAATAGTCTTGTAAATTGAATGTGTCTGGTTAGTTTTATTCAAGCAACGCGTTTTAAAAAATAGTGTCCTGAATTTCAATTACTGTTTTAGTCGCATTGCCCCCAACTCAAACCACAACTCGTTGGTAAATAATCGATGAAATAGTTTGTCTGGACACATTCAAGTTCCTCTCATTGTCACCTTAAAGCTGTGAAAATTTGGTGTTAATCCGATGACAATAAGTATACGTTATTTTTTGTTAAAGACCATGTATTTTGAAAAACATAAACTCCTAGAAAACGTCCATGAAGTAACAGCAAAGATTTTCAAGCTTGTTTATCGGCACAATCAATTTGTTTTCCCATCAAGGTCTGTTTTAACATGTGTAGAGACATCCAAATGTGTAAGGCTATTGAAAACCAAAAAAATAAAGGAATGGGATAGCTATATTTGAATAAATTCGGCATATGAAAACACCAAAAGCAATGATTTTTTTCAGTGGCTGTGTGACCTTGTGTCTGACACATTCATATGCAAATGACTAATCTGTGAAACAAACGGGGGCGGAGACAAACCACTCAAATGTTTGGAAACACTCATTGTGTGTCAGATAGCTACTGATAACACATCCTAACATTGCTTTGTCTTGAGTTTATCTTTGAAACTTATAGGCACACAGATTAAACCTGTGTTGTTGATTTTGGAAAACACTACTGAGGCTGCCTTGCTTTCCTTCAGAAAATCTACATTTTAACCAACTTACATGACATTCTATGTTATGTTGACTTTATCATATGAAAGTTTATAGTGCATTTCATCAATTAATGAATAAATGTGAAAATCGTAATTTTCAACACAAATAATAGTCTCGCTACCTTAAGGGTACTGTTTCATTTAAGAATACTGGTTCTAATGATATTAGTGATACATTCAAGATTAAAACCCGGAACAAAATTAGCGCCTTTGTTGAAAAACTTTCTTGATAATTTGATTCAAGGGTGTCAAGGAATGATCAAAAATATAATTAAGCAATAACCCCCGCCGAAGGCGGGTATACCACGAGATATTGCACAATTCACGACATATATGCAAGAGCCGCAGGCGATTTGAAATACAGGGTCGTGTCCCGGCCCCCCCCACTCAGGATTCATAGGGGGCCGCATGCGCGTTCCCATTTTCTCGGGAAAGGTGGGGGTACTTTTTGACGATCTGTCTCTGGAACATTTTCCCAAGAAAATCGTAGAAAATATACAAAAAAGGGGGGTTTAAAAGAAGTTCTAGACTGAAAAGTTCCCTAGATAGGGGTGAAATTCATCGGAAAAGCCCGTGAAAGGGGGGGGGGTAAATTTTCTTCTTTTCCCTAGATGGGGGGGCAAAAATGAGGGAACAAGCATAGCCCCCCCTAAATATAGGGAGTGGGGGGGTCGTGTACAGTTTGGATCATTTAAACAACGGATTTTCCACGTTTTCATTCCGGTTTTTGTACAATTTGGACTGTAATTTGCCCATTGAACGTACAGTTGTGAAATAAACCGGTTTTGTGACTCATCATACTACTTGTAACTGGATATTTGACGTTCAGCAGTACTTAGTTCGACCGAAATTTGAGACGCGGCGGGACGGGGTGTATCATGTACGGCGACCGTCACAGCGACCTCAGTTCCAACATCTGACCTGGATACCTTTGGTATAACCAAAGTTTTGTGACAGTATGACTGACAAGTTTTGTCGTTGTTCTGGGGTAAGTTTGATGGTGTAAGATCGGATTTTCGCATTGTTTTTGTGACACGTACATGATATGCCTTGTCTCAACCCCGGCCGAAAGACTTTGCACGCCGTCGCTCTAATACAGTGGTTGGTGTACACTCGGCACAAATCTGTACCATTCGAAATTACCTTCATCATCTCCTGTAATTTATTTACCCATAGTGGAGAATTACAATATCGTCGTCGAATCCTGCGTTGTTCCGTGTTTTTTGAAACAGATGGCAATTACCCGGGTGCACTGCAATTTTGTCAGCTGCCGCTACCGGACACTGGTTGTTATTGGTGGCATACATTTTTTGCCTGTGACTCATAGTTTTTTGCATTTTTACCTTGCCCGTACCATCAAAGATGGAAGGGAAAGGTATATTAAGGGAACAATTTTGTCCGGCGTTGTCGTTGTTGTTGTCGTCGTCGTCGTTAATAATTGTTATTGTGTGCATAATAACTTTACTAATTCTATTCCAAACTTTATCAAACTTGGTCACCTTATTCATCAGTATGAAGTCTTCCCTGAGTTTGAACAACAGATGTCCTGTATGAAAATATCATGCAAAAATTGAGAAAATCTGATAAAATATTTTGACTGTTTCTACTTGACTGATCACTGGTGATACACATCAAAGGTCACTGATCTCAGTGGAAATATGCATTGTTGTATGTGTTCAATGAAGCAAATGATTTATCTTGTAATAATATCCTTGGTAATGTATCTCAGAATCCCATACTGGGTTTCAAAACCAACTCATGGAGAGATTGCAAGTCTAATACACATTTGCAAACCTACCAATAAAATCTTTACAGAAAACAAGTAACCTGTAGAATGCTGTGTGGGTAATATTTTTATATTGATTTTTGTTGCATTTGCAGCAAATAGTTACCAAACAATGAGAAATCTATAGGATTGGATATACCTCTCAGCTGGCTTCACATGCATAGTTCAAGACTGCCTAACCGGTGCTTATACCAGGATTTAGTTGCAGCACTGTGGTTTGTGGTTACAGCTTCATTTTCCGAGTAATCACAAGAAATTGACATTACAATAGAAAATAAAAGACTGGCACTCCCATACAATTAATAGCAAGTGAAATTCTTGGAATTGAAACATAGATTTTGAAGTCACTGGTGTAGGCATTGAATAACTTCAAGTTGGCATAAAGACGAGGTAGTTTATTTAATCAGTGCTGAACTAGAGGTTGAAATTATAATTAAGGTCGTTGTCATATAATTTGTTTATTTAAATTTCTCATGAATTCAAATGGAATACACTGGTGAAAGGATGTTTTTGAGGTGTGGTTACATTGTGTATGGAGTGGTAGGGTTGGGTGTCATATATTTTTTTCTTTTTCAACTCTCATGAAATCACACAGAATTTCACTTAATTTATTTTCGATGAAAAGTTTTCAAGCATACGGTGTGAATCAAATTTTCACTGTGCTGTGTCAAGTCTCAATAGAGTATGAGGGAAATGGCATTTTCACTGGAATTTATTTTAGCGGAAAAATGTTCACAGTGAAAGGAAGTATTCCACATTATTACATATATACTGCAGTTTATTTTGATTCGTCCCTGAAATCAAAATCGGTACTTCCACACCCCATATGCAAATGAGGTCTGAGAGCGAATAAAGTAGTCCGTTCAAGAGTAGCGTTTTTCGAAACATAGCAGAAATAAACAATATTTAGAAGTACGATACTTTACGTTTGGGTACATGAATATATTTGCCGAGTGAAATGAAATTTGAACAACAGTAATGGTACTTCTAAGCAGTAACTTATTTTGACTAAAACTAATTTGCATATCACCCATGCAATGATGTTTTTGGTATTTTCACGGTCAATATGCAAATGAACATGGTATTGGCGATTCGCTCCACTTGGATTGCCAAATCCTTCTGTGATTTGTTTGGCTTGGCCGATTTCGCTCAAACTTAGCAGGTAGGTCACACCTTCACCCTAGTTATCAGGAAATGTATCTCCTACAAATTTTGGATACAACACCTCAGACATAGCTCATTTTGCTCAGCTTGAGTGTGGGCACAAAGTTACTATTGGTAAAATCTGAAAACAAATTCTGACCACCGTTTCCATGGAAACAGCCAACAACTGAATTTTTTAATACCTTCACGCCAAATGTATCACACCCTACATTTCTATGATTAAAAAGCATGGACGTAGCTCATTCTAATCCGCTTGAGTGTGGGCAACAATTTACTGAGATTTTTTTTGGCTTGGCTAATTTTGTTTATAATTGACAGGCAGGTCGTACCGTCACTAATTGGCAAAACAATCCTGGTCCACAGCTACCATGGCAACAGCCAAAAACTTTTTTTGAATACTTTCGACCCAAAATTTATTACCTCCCACTAGTCTTGTATTCATGGGTCGGTAGATTCCATTTTGTCAGCTGTAAATCTCAGTTGACCCACCCTTATCAACAACAAAAAGTGGGCGACCCCCTAATATTATATTTTAAAACATGTTGACCCCCCCCCCCGAAAAACAAAGAAACATTAACAGTTTTGGCTCTGACATGATTACAAAATGTATGATGTGCATTGAAAATATCGTGGTTTGCCGTAATTTTTAGTGTTTGCATTTAATAGACCAGTCACCTTAGGAGGGGGGGAGCATACAGCCAAAAAACGACTACAGAAAAGGCTGCAGGAAGTAGGGAAATCTATGCTGCTAAAGATAGTAAATAAAAACAAAGCTGTGGAGTACTCACTTGATAAACGCCCTTTATATAAGATAGGAAAAGAGGATTTGAATCTAGGCGGTTTGAAAACTAATTTGGATTTAATATATCTTTCATATCTTATAGACCAGGAAAGCTTTACACCTGAAGCACAGTCTGTGCTTATGAAAACAAAGGACACTTTGATTTTTGTATAAATTTGTGTTGGATTTTGGTATTTTACAGAGCAAAATATGCATATTTAAAAGTTAAAAAAACAAAAAAACTATTTATTTATATACATGAATCCATTTAACTTTTTTGATTTGCTGAACAAAAACTGTCACTGCTTTTTGTACTAATTGCTGTGTTTTTCCGTCTCCAGCTACAATTGGATAAATCCAGTAAATATCTTATACAATGGTGACTTCAGACTTTAAATAAAATAATCTGATATCACATGGACTTGGGATGTGTTCAAAACTTAACTGTATAATTGCATGGGACTCTGTCGCATTGCATAATCTGTTAGTTATTTGTCAACTTCAACCCCAAAATATTTAGCCTATAACATTTTTTGTATCAACAAATTTATAGGCAATATGGGTAATAGTTATTATTAAGAACACATTTGTACGATTAACTTTTTAATCTATTGTTCTGAAATAAAATTTTAAAAAATATATGCATAAGCGCGTGTGTGAATTGTGGAAAACAGGGTGACCCCCCCCCCATTCGCAAAATCAAAAACAGGGTAACCCCCCCTACTGATCCACCCCCAGGCCGAAGTAACTGACCAATCCCTAACAACAGCATACGTCCTAGCAATAAAATAAAATGACTTCTAAGGACTGAATGTTTTTTTGCGAACTTTGTATACGGTGCCCTGTTTTAGTTATAAACCGACGTTAGCTTCACGTTCATGTCCTACCATGGCAACAGCCGAAAACATATTGCTAGTTTTTTTTAGTGGAGTGGATCGCCAACCGGCTTGTTTTCATTGGCAAAATCGTTCAGCAACATGTTTGGCATATTAGGTGTACATCACATGGACTACTACGATTGAGAGAACTTTATGTATGTTGAATGAGTTTTATAAACCCCGAAGGGCTCTTCGAAGATCCACCCGCAGTAAAATTAGCGATTGCCATGGAGG
This sequence comes from Saccoglossus kowalevskii, assembly GCF_978046115.1. Classification (NCBI taxonomy): domain Eukaryota; kingdom Metazoa; phylum Hemichordata; class Enteropneusta; family Harrimaniidae; genus Saccoglossus; species Saccoglossus kowalevskii. The sequence goes on from NC_140645.1 coordinate 17,896,523, forward strand.
CGCAACCATCAACATCAAAATCCCAGGAGGTTTCTGCTGGCGACGTTACCCAGTTCCAAATAAAGATCACCAACGCCAAATAAGCAACATTTTAACCGGTAATCAAGATTAATTCAATCCACGGCTAACAAGCAACATCACAAATGAAGTTGTAGCGTGAAGCTCAGCGACTACTGCTGACAACGTAAGTCATGCTTGCGTGCCTTCACCATTGTATTCAGACGAATCACGTGGTGTGCCGTTCTCTTTCAAACCCGGGATTCGATCAATAGGGGAGTTTCAGTAAAAAAACACATTGCAAATCATGCAAATTCAACATTTTCAAACCAGTATACTAAAACAGAAATGCTCAGCGATGCAAAAGAAGGATAGATGTTACTTTTCATTATACACATCTCTGTTGATACAATCCCTCACATATTCTATTCCCAGTTATACCTGCGTAAATGGATTAGCCTCTTTTGATGTTGACATTCAGACAAAAATCACGTGACAGGCTGTTAAAATTGGCTGTTGCATACACTTTCGCCGGTCTGGAAAATGTGTTTAGTTAGCTCTCATTCAAGTAACAATGCAGATTTCCCAGTGGGAGTGAAACTATTCGACTCTGCCATTAAAAAATAGGGGTGTTTTGAGCAAAAAAACGAATAACCCTGGAGTGCACACAACACACTGAATTTCGGAACAAATCTTGCATTATTTACAGCAGCAGAATACCACAGAAATATCAGACAAAACATGGAAACACTATATATATGTATTTCGGCCTGAACCCTCTCTATTGCAATTCCAGGAATTACCCCCCATATGTGCAACCATTTTCCACCTTGGTACCACCCAAGCCTGAAAACAAAATCTTAATACCACGCTGAAGCGTTTGGTAACAAGATGTCAGAAAATCAATATAAGCACTGGGTGCCTAACTTTGATCAAGATCTGAAGCTAATAGAAAATCTGTTTAGTTCAAAGTTATCAAATCAAAAACAATACATAAAAAATACATTAAAAGCAAAACATTTCATCCACATTTTAAAAAGAAAATTATTCTAAAATATATGTATTCTGTATTTGACAAACAGTTCATTCGACAAATGAAAACTCACAGGAATATGTTTCAGCTATTAGAACAGAATGATAGAGTTTTTATAATACTAGTTTAAAAACGCACTTCAAAGATTGCAGTGTTTGAAGATGTAGATTCTCAGGAGGCAACAGTACTGTTGACTTCTCCCTCCACTGGACACCATCTATATAAGTTGATTTGCATACAAAGCAGAGCTTGCAACATGATAGCTATTCATAAAGGGTGTTTTTTTTACTTTTCATATAATACAGTAGTCACACAATGAGACAGTTCATATTTGTCTCAGTGAATCATTATTTTTTGACAGACACCTGTACAAAATACTTGGACTAAAGCCAGCTAAATTTTTAGCTCCGCTGTCAACTTTGTCGAGCGGAGCTTATCATATGAGTGATTGTCCGTCGTCCTGTGTCCGTCGTCCGTGTCAATGTTTTAAATTTTCGACTTCTTCTTGAAAACTACAAGTCTGAATGCTTTGATGCTTGGTGTATATGTACCTTGGGTAGACCTCTCTCAGATTTGTTCATTTCATGATCATATCTTCAATTCTCTAATTTTGGTGAATATTTTTGTCATTTTTGGTAAAAAGTGATATTTTCAACTTCTTGTTAGAAACCGCAAGTCCAATTGCTTTGATATTACATATATAGGTACTACATGTGAACCACTCTCAAATTTGTTCATTTCATGATGATATCTTTAATTTTCTAATTTTGGTGAATATTTTTGTCATTTTTGGTAAAAAGTGATATTTTCGACTTCTTGTTAAAAACGACAAGTCCAATTGCTTTGATATTACATATATAGGTACTACATGTGGACCTCTCTCAGATTTGTTCATTTTGTAATGATATCTTTAATTCTCTAAATTTGGTGAATATTTTTGTCATTTTTGGTAAAAAGTGATATTTTCAACTTCTTGTTAGAAACTGCAAGTCCAATTGCTTTGATATTACATATATAGATACTACATATGGACCACTCTCAAATTTGTTCATTTCATGATATCTTCAATTATCTAATTTTGATGAATATTTTTGTCGTTTTTGGTAAAAAGTGATGTTTTCTTCTTGTTAAAAACCACAATCATTTATAGTCAAAAATGATATTTTTAAATTCTTGTTGAAAACAGCAAGTCCCATTGCATTGATACTATGCATATTGTTCATTTTCTAATGATATCTTCTGTTCTTTAATCGAAATGTGCATTGCTAACAGTGGAGCTATCTCAGCCAAGAGGCTGCTTGTTCTGTTATCTTGCATGTTTACTGAATCTATTCACATCACGGTGGTTTAGGTTGGTGTGGCGAACGACAATCACCCAACGACCGACGCTCACAACTTGGACCCCACCATTAACAAAAAGCAATATTATAGTTATATAACTTTTCAGATGTTTTTAATTCAGTATTTTTTTCAATATTCTTCCAAAATTCAACGACTATATTTCCTTAAAAACCAAATAATACCTGTTTTATATATTTCCGTATTAAATCTGTAGTCAATTCATGTTCCAGGGCCACTTGGTTTAGCCGTGCATTATCAGCCAATATACCATGGATTGCATATGCAAATTTTGTGTTTGGACCAATCAAATCAATGGATTAACACCATCAATATACTGGTATAATATAATGAAGAATATACAATGAAATATGAAATACGAATATGAAACTTTGACACAGACAATACAGGCACGAACATTTAAACAAAACATATTGATGAATGACTTCGAAACTACCAAAAAACACATTTGATAAAACATTTCAGTAGTTACTTACCTGACATGTCTTGTGCGTTAGACACTAGTTGATTGTTGAATGGGTTGCCTCTAAGCAACAACACCTTATACATAAGGTTACGTGATAATAAATAATGTCTGTAAATAAAATGTGGGAGGTGTCTCAGTGATATAACCTATCGTTTGAAAGGTACCTATCTTTTTTTATTGATCATTACTTTGTATTCAAATTGTACGGTGTCATTGAACACATGTCCACCCATATATTTATTTGTTTCATTTTAATTCCGATTATGTGATGATTATTACAATATGCAGCGCATTTTGCGGAGTATTTGCATTAACGGCACTGATCTTTGAACTCTGAAATGTATTATTGCCACCTTTATGATAAAATAATAATTTGTGTAAAAGTAGACCTTGGAAAAATTCAAGTAAATTTCAAGTTAACTTGGTTGTTATTAGTAATTGAATTGCTTATTAAATATGTATACGAAATTAAGGTGACCAACCTCTAATATAAAACCATGCTGGGCTCACTTATGGAATGTTTCAATGAGCAAAATTAATACCTTCAATAATAATAATACTTTAAAAAGAAATATAGAAACATATCATAAATTGGAGATTATTTTCACGTGGAAAAGTTATGGTGTCTTGTGACTAACAAAACGAAAGCTGAAAGTCCATATGGCATGTCAAGATGCCATTTTAGTTTAAATGATTGTTTATTAGTCCTCGTTCGGACGAAGTCCGAAAACGGGTACTTATAATTCGGTCTCCGTCCGTCCGTGCGTGCGTCCGTCCGTCCGGAGTCATATTTCAGAATCCTTTGGACCGATTCTTTCATTCTTTGCATGTGCCTAGTACTTTATGTGGGACATATGCACATGCAGTGGTTTAGCGATTCGGTTCAAAATGGCCGACTGGCAGCCATCTTGTTTTTTGAAAATGTTGTATTTTGGACATGCTTGTCACTTTTCATTCAAATTGGTACATAGATACATATTAGGATACATGCCCTCTGACCGTCCGTCAGTGCGTCCGTCTGGAGTCATATTTCAGAATCTTTTAGATTGATTCTGTTCATTCTTCGCATGTGCCTAGTACTTTATGTGGGACATATGCACATGTTATGGTTTAGCAATATGATTCAAAATGGCCGACTGGCAGCCATCTTGTTTTTTGAAAATGTATTTTGGACATGCTTTGTCAGTTTTCATTCAAACTTGGTACATAGATTATACATGTTAGGATACATGTCCATGACAATTTCTTTCGCAATTAGATCAAAGATGGCAGGCATCTTGTTTTGTTTTTTTTAAGTGTGGTACCTTGGACATGCTTTGTCAGTTTGCATTCTGTTGTATACACCAATTGAGACTCAAGTTTTAAGGACATGCTCGCAACAACCCCTCCACTTTAATATGACGAGCACAAAGAGAACTTTCAAAAATTTAACGGGACTGTGTGATTTTCAATGACTTGTGAATACTGAAACGTTGTATGATACTGTAGCCTTTGTTCGGCGTATTAATACTGCGAATTGACTTACTAGTAAGAATTGAAATGATGTAAAATTGAAGGAGCCATGTTGAACCATTATAAATTTTAAATCTTAATAAACATAATGAGATATAAGGATATCGAGTTAAAAAAGTTGGAGGTCATCAGCTTAATTTTCGAGAAAAAGGATCGTTGGATTTTAGTGGCTAGTGGTCATATTGGCACTAATATAACGCTTTTACCATAGGTTTCTATAACAGAGATATTATGCCATGTCTTAAATTGTAATCTGGTGACATAGGCTGAAAAAATTATATATTGTGAATGATGGGATACTTTTTGTTGTCCTCAATTATTTAAAAAATCTGGGTTTTAAAAAGTGCCGAAAAACTGAAATTTGTCTTTAACAACTGTGCTCTATGGAATTATTCTAAAGATAGCATTTTATGAAAATATTAGGACAAGTTTCTCAAAACACATCACTGTAACTCTAACAAGAATGCTAATTCATGGTGCCATGAGCCATTAGCTTCATGATTTTACATGATAAACAAATGAACACTGTCATATGATTTGTGACAAACTTTCTCAAAAATTATGAGTAGGCTTCTACCTTAAGATAGTAAAGAAAACTTAATATAAGATTCTGTATCATGGTGATGTACAAAACATTATTAATTACAATTTACTGCACATTCAGATAAAACTTTCAAAGTGGCGGGTGTGACAATATTTTTGAATAAATAATTCTCTATCTGACATTTCATTCAAACCCTCCATTTACCATGAAAGCATGGAAACACTAAGTGGGTATGTGTTTACGTAGCGACCTTGTCATAATGACGAAACCCACAATTGCAATACTGTAGTATTTCTGGCTGAAATTTATGGAATACACTAAATTTTACTAAGTCTGTGTAAATATGTACAAACTGTTTTAAGAGCCTGTTTTAAAATGTTTAAAGCGAAGCATTGTACTACTTTGCTATAGTAACTAGCTAAGCATACGATTTAAGATTTAGTAATAAACCAGTTTTCTCAATAAACAAGTTTGATTTGAATGTTTTAGTTTGCATGGCTTTATTTTTTTCTATTTTAGAATAAAAGGTGACGATGAGCATGCATCGACAAAACTGTTATTTTAATTATGGTAGTAATGATTTAACAGATTCACCATACGTCAAATTACTTGAATAAGAATGTCTGCAATCCGGTTATGGAGTCTATGGACTTAGAAGAATGAGGTTACCCTTTGTCACAACTACCTCTAGGTCACGCTTGGACAAGGTGTAGTACCTGTCAGCCTTGGGTGCCAACGTCCCACGTAATAAGTTTGGTTGACGTCAGTAAGAGCATGCGGTCGTAAAATTCCTGCACAAACAGATCCGTATAGGTGGTCAATATTTCATGTAAATATGTATATATATGTTTAAGTTTTCCCTAGCATTTGGCAAGGGGTCGTAACCTCTTGTAGTGAGAACCAGTGTGACTGGCCTGCCAACGGGGTGCTAAGGATTTCATAGGAAAAGTTATCAGTGACATTCGTTAATGTAATTTCGTTTTATTTATCCGTAAATCAAACATCACAATATAATACAGTACAATACATCCTCATTACATAGATAAAAAACAAAAAATAAACCACAGCAGATACATTAATGCAGCAGTAATGTGATTAAATATGAAAAACAAAACAATAACAAAATATGTATTACTGTTAAAGTTGCACTGACTAATATACCAAGCCAACAATATCAAAATTTACCACAGTAGTGTATTAAATTATATGACGAAATGAATGAATGACTGAATAAATGAACGAATGAATGATTGAACGAGTGAATGAATGATTGGTTGTATTGACCATTAGGCGAACAGTTGAACGAAAAGCAAAAGGATGTGGGTTGATTATTGTATTGATACTTGGATGGATTGGTAGTGTGAACGAACAATTCATAATCTGATGGGTGAACAAAGTATAAAACGAAATATTGACGTAGTTGATATATTGGTATGTGAGGTTAAGGTGAGATGAAACTGGTGTCATGTGATTGATATAACAAAGAAGTATTGATAATCGACGAGTTTACAATGCATTTTAGTGATTTAGCTCATATATTGACTCATAGACGTTGTTCAAAGCGCTTCCTCACTTTACAGCTGTTCAAAAATATCAAATGAATTGTAGGCAGGAAGAAAATAACTAACTCCGTGGGAAACCATTTCTCATCGTTATCTTTTCATTGCGCTGTAATAATGTTACAATTTCTCGCCAGGATAATCGTTCTTATGTGAGATGTTTACATATATATGATGATCAAACCTGTTAAAGTTTAGATAATTCTGTAAAGAAGAAATATATAGTTACCAATGTGGTAATTCCCTTTTGTTAAATTAAAAGTAGTATACAAGGAATTATAGCTTGGCGTATGTAATTATTGTAAAAGTTTTGGTTGTTTTTATGTTAGATATAATGTAAAGATTGGATATCGGTGAATTAAGGAATGTATGTCCAGTCACTTTATTTACATACTCAATCACTCACTCACTCACTTACACACTCACTGATCCACAGACCCACCCACTCTCTCACTTATTTAGACATTTACCGTACTCTCTTCATTTGCTATTTTCTGAATCCATCTGCAAATAGTGTCGAATGCTGGTCTGTCTTCTGGGTTGTTTTTCCAAGAAGAGTGCATAATGCTGTAACTGTACAGTAAAGTAGTATAAGAACAAGAACAACAACGACGACAATGCATATAGTTTAGTATCATTATTTCGAATACTTACATATCTTTACTACAATGTCTAGGTTGTTGTAGTTTATAACCGGCTTTCACTTTTTCAATTACTTTTGCAGACGAAAATCCTATGTATGGTGTTGCTCCTGAAAGTGTTTCTTAATTAGTATATTTTGTATAATTAATTATGTTATGATGAGTATATGTGCCCCAAAACGATTATATTCATATTTGTTACTTATATACTTATTAATTACTTAAATACTACGTACCTAAAGTTACAATTTCCCAAAGCGTAATTCCATATGCCCAAACATCGCTTTTTGTTGTATACAATGAATCAAGCAGTGATTCAATTGCCATCCAACGAATTGGTAATTTTGCCTTAAAAATCAATGGTATGATTAAATAAATCGATCGGTTGGTCGATTGATCCGACCGTTAATAAAGTTTTACATAAAATCTGAATAACACAGTTTCTTATCCGAAACAATCATACCTGTGATTTCATTTGGTAAACGTATGTCCCTTCAATATTACGTGCCATACCAAAATCGGATATTTTACAGATCCGGTTTTTACCAAGTAACACATTTCGTGTAGCCAGATCCCGATGAATACACTGTGAATGCAAATAAAACAGCTGTTGTTTACATTCAAATAGAAATTGTAGATTTGTTATAATAATTAGTGCTGCACACTATGTGTGAGTAAAATGTGTTACATGACAATTAGGACGCTGGGATTTGGCAGTAATACATGCATCACTATTACAAGCACGTCATACTAATACATTGACATGAAGGAATCCTAGACGTCACATTCAACCTCACTGACAGCTCTTACAATCCATATATTAAACCCAACAGCCACCCACTATACGTACATAGAGAGAGCAACCACCCACCCTCCATCACAAAGAATATACCGGCAGGAATCAACAAACGATTGTCATATTTTTCATCAGACGAGAAACACTTTGATCTAGCCGCGCCACCCTACCAGACAGATGTAAATCAAAGTGGATATGATTATAACCTCAAATTCGACCCCCCCCCCTCACGGAAAGAAGAAGAACAAACAGACCCCGTAACAACGTCCTCTGGTTTAACCCCCCCCCCTCTCAGTAAAAATGTCACTAACAGCGTCGGGAGAAGATTCCTCACCCTAGTTGATAAGCGTTTCCAACAGGGAAACAAACTCAGAAAATTTTTCAAATTCAGCTACAGTTGTACGAATAACGTAAAGCAAATAATCTGCAATCAAAACAAACAACAACTTACAGCGACCAACACCAATACACCCAGTACCGAGATTAACAGATTATGTAACTGCCGTAAGAAATCTGAATGTCTCTTAGACGGAAATCGTTTACAATCGGCCTTGGTTTACCAAGCTAATATCAGACGGCAAGACAACAACAAGTGTGAAACATATGTGGGACTAACAGGAAATGAATTTAAAACCCGGTACAGAAACCACACTGCATCGCTACGCAACCAATCATTGAGAAACGCAACAGAACTCAGTAAATACGCTTGGTCATTAAAAGACAATAACATCGATTATGACATCAAATGGAGAGTGTTATCGCGTGCTGCACCATAAAATACTTCAAGCAAACGTTGCAACTTATGCATTAGAAAGAAATATATTATAATTTTCCAACCACATTACTGTAGTTTAAATAAAAGAAATGAGCTTTTTTCTTTCTGTAGACACAGAGCCAAATCGTTGCTATGCAACAACTAGTTTTAATATCGTAAACACACTCCATTGTTAAGCAAATCTGTAGCGCTTATAACGTAGTCTGTTTCGGTGGTTTATTTAATAAAGTCTTAACTCCTGATGAGTGAGGTACTCCATGTACCTTACGAAACGGTACTGTAGAGTGAACTTTACTCATGTAGTCGTGTCTTAATTTCTCTGTCCACGTATATATAAATATATATATATATATATATATATATATATATTGCTCCTCAGTTTGGAGAATGAGGTCACACTTTTACTAACTACACTTTCAAATATTGATGTCTTTCTTTATAGAACCCAATCTTTCCCAAATATGACCCGTGTTCAGGGCATTTTAAAAGCATCCTTGAGAAAGACTGTCTTTCTGTAATCAGCGAGCTCACCATGTAGTACTCACCCCCATGCTTGCAATGAATGACATTCCTTTTGATATTTGCCAAGCAAATTGAAGTAGGTCAGATGGGGACATGTCTTTGCTGTTCGCATGCAGATTTTGATAAATACACGACGACCGGCTTCTCCGTAGATAATCTTGCAAGCTGCCAAATTCTGCGAGTTCTAATATAATATAATTATGACCTATTTTGGAAAGAATGCATTATATAGATGTAATAAGCAGGAAGCTAGACTATTTGTTAAAGAATAACAGACTTTGCAACAAACAGTACTTGTTTAACCCCGCGACCATTGAATCACTCTAAAACCGTAAATAGCGCCGGATTGCAAATTGGTGACACTATCATCTGATAGTGTTATAATTGGTAGAATTGAACAGAATTATTTACAATGTGTCATTTTGATCTAAAATGGGATCTTAAAACATTTCAGCATAATCAACTGTCAGTACATAACGAAAATAATTATGTTTACTCATTACCTGCTCTGGTGCAACACCCTATCAAGGCTATAACGTTGTTGTGATACGAACTGAATGATTTCATAATTGATAATTCCCTTTTGAAATCGGATATATTATCTGTGTTAGCTGTTTATGATAAAACAAAGAAAAGAATGTGCATTATGTTAAATTATAATTACCTATGATAAGACAATTAAATAACTAATAGTATCACGTGCAAAACATGTACCTCCACAGTGTGACGTGATACGCAACAGATAAAAATGCACATCACAAAGTTTGATGTCTCATACTGCCAAACTTGTTTTTACTGCACGCGTTGCCTTAAACACACTAAAACCACAAAGGCTCATGGGTTAACGCTTGTTTGTAAATAGTGACACGCTATGGCCATCAGACGCATACGCAGGTGGCGACTCCCCCGCTTTAAAATTATGAGACCCGTCGAAGTTTATTCACAGTCCAATCTCGTGTGTGTATTATTTGAATTAGTATTCATTATTTTAAAAAAAATTGGTGAAATTAAAATAAAAATCAAATAGATTGAAGCAAATATTTTTAACCGAGCAGAATTGCTACGCCCTATTCGCGCCAGTGCTTCAGCAAAATTACCATATGAAGCGCATGCAAATATGTATTTGTATTCTGTGTTTTCACCATTAGTTTCACAATCAACACTCTGACGTTTTGACTGTTGAAACATACATGTGATAACTATATAATCCCCCAATATTTTTTCTAAGGTTGACATCAGTAGACATTCGTTATTACCGTGACTCGAATTGATACACAACTCTGGCGGTAATCACTCTTGTCTGTTGAAATCAACTTAAGAGAAATGTCGTGAAATTAATATAATAATGCTACAGTCAAAGACAAGTATTTTTCATTATTGTAGTTCTAGTTACATGCTTACCGTTAAGTTGTTTCACAGCTACATCAGTTACTCCAACTTTTCCCTGTAAATTCGAGACCCTGGCTTTTCGTACTTCACCGAATTCACCATGACCGAGTATTCCAGATGAGGAAAAGCATATGTTTTCGATAGGAATTTCCCACTGGTCACATGAAAAAGGGCGATCGATACTGTTGTTAGTTTCATTGGTCGGATCGGATGTTGTTTGATTCACCGGCTTCAAATACGTGTCATCTGAAGTTTGAACAGTTTGCCTCTAAAATGCATTAAATAAGTAGTGTTCATAATTGTGTTTACTAATTTGATTAATTCAATAAATAAATTATGTAAATAAACTATGTAAACAAATAACGTAAATAAATAAATACCATTAATGCCTGTGTTTGTTCCACTTCATATACAAATCTTAAATCGGTCATCTGAATTGAGATAAATGATGTTGGTCTTTGTGATTACGATTTTTAGCATTTCAATAAATTCATGATTCTTGAACAGTCTTTCATTTAAAATGGGCGACAGTAAACACATTATTATGAGTTTATTCAGTTTTAATGCTGCCAATTCATAAATACTTTCTGTTACCCATTGCTTGATTCGTCTGTTTTTTTCTTGTGAATATCAACATCTGATTTGTATACATCATTGAATGTTCTCATTTTTACATCCGGGTACTTAAACACTCATTCAATGCACGTGTATTAAACGTCATAGGACATTTGTGAATAAGATAAAAAACGATTTCTTGCTATTTTATCATTAATATTGTTATATATGCAAAAACAAACAAACTTACACCAATGTTGGAATTTCTCCTAAAATTTGATTGTGTATTTGGTTGACGTTTATAGTCTGACTTCTGCGAGAATTGAAAACGGTATGTGAATGCAAAGTACAAAATCACTAAAAAAAGGTGAATCGAATAATATAACAACTCTAATACTAGTCAGTATTTGTTTTATTTTCATCCCACGCCTTCCATGAATTTATTACAAATAGTTTTCACTATACAATAGAATAGCAAAGTACCTGTTGATTTTGTCTCGCTCTCCTGAGAAGTATAATAATTATAACAGAAACGGTAGTCAATAAAATACCCATACAAATACTTAAAATATATTTTAACATTTTGTTTGCGACTGGTGGTAATTTTTGTTTGTCCTCAAATATTGTTATTAGTGCCGCACCAGTTTGTGTTGAAGTTGTTGTCGTTTCAAGAGTCTCATAACCTGGAACAATACAATTGGTTAATCAAAATTGTGCATGATTATTTAATTAAAAATCAAATTAACATATGGACTAAATATACAACATAGATTGGTTTGGCGAGGGCGTATGTTTGCGCATACATTATTGAGACTATTCTGCAGCGACAAAAACATTTACTGGTATTGGTGATTCAATATCATAATTGTTAAATATTATTTATTGTTATACTTATACCCCAGACCATTCGTCCCGGTGTTATCGCTATCGCCACACGAGACTCCAGCTTGTCTCCTATACAATTTTCCTTCCGCCCACTTAATTTTAATATTCATATGACCTTGCACTGACATCAATAGCCAATCGCATTCGACCGCGGACGTCACTCTAAATAAACAACTGAATAAATTAATATACCATATTTGGAAGATAGCGGGTAAATTCAACGTTGTTGGTGTGTTCCTTCGGGTTCCGAAGTCGCACGAAACGAGTTCATGTTCCGTTATCTTTCGCAAGTAAAACAGGTCGGTATGTATTAAACATGGCATTTGTTTTCTTGTTTTAACCCCCTTATTACGCAAGCTTCCGTCGAAGTGGTGTTTTTTTTCGACGATTTGTGGCATGTTGCAAAACGAACGAAACATTGCGGCATTCTTAGCGGTGGATAAGGGATCGACTATGTCGTCACATTTATGTCTCGTTTGAAAGAGAATAAACAACCGCTCAGAAAAAAATGTTGCTAATATTTAAGTGCGGTGCCTTGAAATCGCCTGCCCGACGTCCAAATTTCAAAAGGATGTTCGATTTGCAATGACGACCGTTCATATGTACTAGGCGACGTTACTAATTACTACTAGGGTCGGTGTTTGCATTAAGAATTATAGAACAAAAGATCAGCAAAGCGGTGCTTTTGTCGGTGCTTTTGTCAAAGGGAATATTGATAAAATGTTGCAAAACAGAATCGCGAGTTGGGTGAAAAATTGCGCCGGCGGCATTCTCAGCGATGGCGACACCCGAGAAACACCGTGTCACGGTGCATTCGTGCATCAGTACACCGAAGAAATACATACATATTGTTGCGGACGACTATTGTAGACTGTGTTCGTGTAGTCTTCGAGTTTGTGGACAGTTAAAGTCGTGTGTGAATTTATTCAAGCCAGGAAAAGCAGGAGGGATAACTTATGGAAATCGTCTTTCCAATTTGATCCAGTGCGACGTTGTGAAAGGAGCGACTCTGTCGTCTCATCTATGTCTAGTTTGTAAGAGAAAGATTGATAGCGCAGAAAAATCCGCCAATAATGTAAAACAGTGGCGTGAAATTGTCAGTCATTCTAATATCTCCCAACCTGTGAACGAAAGGGTTAAGCGTGCTGCCTTGAAATCGCCTGCCAAAACTAAAATGGCGCGTGTCACGTGACTTTGTTTACTAAAGATAGCGTGGGCGTTTGATTGACACTCAACTCATTAGTATTCCACCAATCACAGCTACATCTACTTTCTGGATGTGCGCAGTCAAATTGTATAGGAGACAAGCTGGAGTCTCGTGTGGCGATAGCGATAACACCGGGACGAATGGTCTGGGGTATTATACTTAATGTGTAGTTAACAAACTACATTTGAGTTTCAAATTATATTGAATAATATTTTACAGAATCACATTATAAATCAGCGGACAATTTAAAATAATGTCGATAATAACAGATCATCAATTAAAAAAATTATGGACATATTAGTAACATTCATAACGCTTTTAACGGAAAATCAAACATATTTAAGGTAATGTATCAGATTTAAGAAAATGATAGATGTTATAAAAAAGTTCATATAAAATGTAATAGGTAAATAACAGTGAATATATAATATACTATATCATGATTAACTCAGTGGTCAGTAACTAATATTAATATTTTAGAATTGAGTTATAGGTCACATGAAAAAAACTAAATCTTCAACTAAGTACCTGGGTCATCAAATGTTGTTGTTAGTGCCGTACCAGCTTGTGTTGGAGTTGTTGTCGTCGTTGCAAGAGTCTCATAACCTGGAACAATACAAATTGTTAATCAAAATTGGGCATGATTATTTAATTAAAAATCAAATTAACATATGGACTAAATATACAACATAGATGGGTTTGGTGAGAGTACATGTGCGCACATACATCATCGTTATTCTGCAGGTATTGATGATTGTATTGTATAACTCAATCTTCAACTAAGTACCTGGCTCAGCAACTTGAAGTAGGAATTCCACTGTTTTCCTGTTTGTCGCAAGGACACTCTCACCAATACACGAATACATTCCCTCATGATCAGTTTCAACGGACTCGATATGTAACTCAGTGGTGGTGTTATACAGCTCATCACCTTGTTGTGCAATTTCGGGGGCCTTGGAAGCATTGATGCGTTGTTTATAAAGTTGCCATTCTAGCGCTGCTGCTGGACGCCCCTGTATGGCTCTGCATATGGCAGTGAAACTGTTGAAGCGTGGTATAATGATTGAAGTGTTATTCCCAAGTTTCTTATTTTGAGGCACGGATAAGTCGAGGTACAATTCAAAAGGAACTGAAAGACAAACACGATCTAAACTGCTTTAACTTTTATTTAGAAATTATGAACGGCAAGTGGGGGTATTAGGTAGCATACATAAAACTTCTCTTGATAAAATTGGCAAAGTTTTGTTTTCTTGTTACCGTATCTCAAACAATTTTTACATCTACATCTAAATTTCAGAAAACGGTACCCGGATACTCTCCACATGGTTACGGAATTTTAAATAAAGTATATGCTGATCATGTGATTTCATTTACTATGCATATGTCTTGTTCAAAGTATTCCAGATACAGATGACAGGCGACTAGGATAGGAATGAAAAGACCTGAATGAACTATTATCTGGTCACGTGATTTCATTAGTTAATAACAAATCTAGTTGTCAGAGCACTGTAACTTAGATGCATTTATTACTGACATTATTGCTGAGTTTTAGTTTTGGATAAATGCAACAGGAAGCATCCAAAATAAAGCTTATACTTGGGTTCGTTACAGTGTTTTCCCTGAAAATCGAGTAGTGTGGTTGTTTTGCATTTCCATCTGAATACTTTATCACACTGAAAGTATTTATAGGTCCCTTGAGAAACTGAAAATCCATGCTCTCAAAACCAATGAAAATGTGTTATTCATAGCATATAATTCCTCACTGTCAATAAAATCAAATGTCACTCACTCTCACAGGTTTACAATTTTTTTTCTTCTACGTTGGGTTTTATTTCGAAATATAATGACAACACTGCTGATATCATATAAGATGAAGACGTCACGAAAGTGTTTGTTATTAGTACTTACCACATACTATCAGATTTGTCCTGCTGATGTGATGTTTGTTGTTAAAATTGTTATCAACAGTGCAAGTATAATTAGATTCATCAGAATAATCACTTGCAAATATAATTAGAGATCCATTAACATTGATCTTATACTTATTTTTGTCGATGTACTTTTCTCCGCCACTAGGAAAAATTCGCTGTGCAATGAATCGTTTGGGTATACCAATACCCCAGCGAATTGATACCATGCACTTTGCCATGTCGCCAGTTACAATGCAAGATGGACACTTGATAGTTGCATTTTCTGCTCTATTTACAGTTTGGGTGACTGTTCCATTAACGTCTTGTTGAACAACTGGACAAGCACAAACTGATCAATAAAATTGTAAATGAAGCATAGAATCGTTTAATATGAATATATAGTACTATGAGGATTATATAGAATATTATTGCTTGGTTTGGAATAGTTAAAAATTAATACATTTTCCGTTACAAACATAAAATTGTTAATGGTTCAAAATGGTTAACTGTCACATGTTATTATACGAAAAGTTTTTAGTTTGTGTTAAAGTATTTAATCAGCATGTTAATTTTATGCTTATCTTTATTTTAAATATTTATATTATGAAGGAAATTGCAGGAGCTTGCTATATTTGACGCAATACAAACTACCACATCACTTTTATACACACAAACACACACACACACACACACATACGCGCCCGCAGTTACACGCACGCACACGTTCATGCTCACCCGACACGCTACAGTTGTACATTGTCACGTTTGAACACACATTAGCTGTCGAAGAAATTCTTCCAGCTAGACTATCACCCTTGCATTTCATCTTACCGATTAAAAGTAGCATGGTAATCTTCGTACACATTCCATCACCCATGTCGAAAACGTCCTCTGAGTCACACTGTCCCCCGTATCAGACTAATTTCGACGACGCACTACTTTAGCAGAAATATTCGCGTTCTGTTCACCTAAGGTCAAATTTAGTCATTTAAATACAATGAGCCATGGCACGTCTGACCTGATAAATGTTGATTGTGGAGGACATTTATTTGAAGTGATTGAAGTGGTTTGTGGGGGCAATGCAGGAGGCAACGGGGAGACAATAACATGTAAATAACAGTCACAGGCGAACTTACGTTGCTGTGAAATTCAATGTGTGTTTTTAATTACATTTATCTACATGACATGAATACAATTTTTCAAGACTAGTTGTATATTAACAGCTTTGCAAATTTGCAAAAGCCTACAGAACTGCATTTTAAAAGGTTAAAGTTAAAGAACCTTTTGTACACATGTACTAAAATATGTCATAGCAACATTGGTGATATGAAGATCAATGCTGGTCGAGTAACTAAATCTCCAGTGAAAACAAAAATATAACAAAATAATGTACTCTGTGGTCGGGTTTATTTAGCAGAGTTTATGTTTCTAATATTTCTTTAAACCGAAAACGAAAATATTACAATAGTACTCGAAACTAATTAACTTTCGTTTCGTAAGTTTGTATACGTGCATTCCTCGGCTTGTTGAACAAGCCTACTATAGGTTTTATTAGGCAGAATATGCTAAGCAAAAGCTTGAAACAAAATAGACAAGGCCCAGTCGACATTAAGGCACGTCATCTACTGGGAAACAATATTACAAATTTAAATATTACAAATCTAAACCAGTCAAACAAGGAGAGTCAGATATATGTTTCATATATAATATTTCACATCTTGAAGACGAATCAATGCTACACTGTTGTAATGCTTTAAATTTGCAAGAATTTGTTTTTGTTTTTCATTTACAATTTTGTTAATTGCAATCAATTAAATTACAAAGCAAGACAATTACTAAAAATTAACATTGAAAAACAAAGTATGTTACATCGACAATTAAGCATTTACACACAAAAAAACAGCAAGTACGAGGGTCCCAATAAAAGAATTCATTGCGGACTTTAGTCGTCCAAATAGGTAGTCAGCGGGCCCCACTTCAAAATAAAATAATTTTTCCTTAAGATTTGTTTATCAACATTCATACTCATCTTTACATTTCTTATAAAATATTAGAATGAGTTAAATTTGTATAGCGACTCGTATATAACAAGTATTTACCTGTTAAAATGAGGTGATTCAATAGAGCACCTTCCTCTGGAATTCAAAAGAATATATTGTCCGATGTTAATGTAAAACTTGTTTCTTAAGCTTTGAAATTCCGCCAATTTTAAATTAGCTCCCCCAAAAAATTTGCAATTTTTCAATTCAAGAAAAGGTGCTCTATTGTTTTCTCTTATTTACAATATTTACATACATTATCAGCTCTAAGTTTGTTTTGAAAAAGGTAATAATGCGATGAAAAATTTTACACTTGATTTTTTTTCATTTTTCTTTCATTGTAGTTATGTAGTTTTCAAATTTTTCCCAATCCGAACGATTTGCATTCCATTTTGGGATTAATGCAAGTCTCTCATACCATGCTTTGACCAATAAATTATAAGAATCACGTGTTTTTCCTGTAAAAGTAGGGTCAGGGTTACCTCTTACTTGCTCACATGCATCATCTTCCCGCATTATCTTCTAAGATCTTGGAATTGCATGCAATATACTTACATATGTTAAAAAGTTTGTTTTGATTTTATATTCATTTGTTCGTTTGACATTAGGTGACCATTGTTGTTACACAGATGACCTATACATTCTACTCCATGACTTAACCACTGTCTATAAAATAGTGAATTTTCACTTAATAATATATATCATTCCACAAAATGTCCGACCTCCATAAATTCAACTTTTCATACGTCTTTTGCAGGTTTAATTTATATTTTTGCTTCGATCACGCCCGACAAATATTCTAAGGTGTCTAATTGTTTTTTTGGGTGGGAGCTAAACATCTATCTGTTGTCAAAAACTGTGAAAACTTTCTAATACACTCAGCAGTTCTGAGGGAAACTTGGTTTCCTAGATTTAGGGTGGTATCGTCTGCAAAACCTGAATATTTATGCACAACAGAATTTATCAGGTTTATACCATTAATTTGATCATTAGCTCGAATAACATTAGTTAATAATTCAAGTGCGATGAGAATCAAAAGCTTTCTTAAAATCCACAAATAAAGAGACCCAAGATTATCCTCACAGTAATCAATAATATCACTGATTAGTCTAATGTTATCAAAAATATTACTTACCAGAATAAATGCTAACTGAACTTCATGAATAATTAATGGTAAAACACTGTCAAGACCCTTAGTCATACATCTTGTAGCAATATTGTAGTCAGTATTATGTAACGAAACTGATGTCCCATTACGCAGTTCTAGAACATCTTTATGTGGTTCTGGTAATAATGTAATAATGGCGTGTTTTGGGCTATACGACATCGATCCATGCACGTAACCATAATTTAGAGAGGATATTAGAGCATACCAGTTTTCAACCCAAAATGCAAGGTAGAATTCAGGCAGTAACCTTTCACTACCAGGTGTTTTGTTTAGAGGGAATGTATTTAAGGAGTATACAGTTTTCGTAAGGAGGCCTTTACAAATTTTCAGTTTCATGGGATCTATCTTTATTTTTTTTTTCAAATTTGGAGCCGAACTAGTGTGCAGGTCAGAGTAGAAATTTCAATTTTTTTCAAGAAGTTCTTATTCCTTGGTTAACTCCTTATTATCTACTATCAATTTTTGATAGTTTTCTTTATGCACTTTCGTTTTTCTAAATTTAGAAAATATTCAGTGTATTTTTCCCTTTCTTGATACAATTAGTATTCGTGACCGGACCACATAACCCTGAATTTTCTGGTCAATAATGCTCTCAAGCTTGTATTATTATTATATTACATTAAAATGACCTCCTCCAAATCCATTTGTAGTTGCACAAATTTTATACTTCAGAACGACTCTGATCTTTGAGAGTTGCAGTGTCCTGTAGGACATTTGTAATAAGTTGTTTTATTTCATCTAAATAATATTTTTTTCTTCAGGGAACGACGGCGGCCAGTAGCGGGCAATTAAAAATTTGATAGTTTGATATATCACAAAAACACGGTACCATCATGTTAATTGCCAATAAAATAAAGGATAAGTTAATAATTCAGAATTACAGGCCACTATTTCTGTTTGACATAGATGTTAAGACTGCTTCGAAGGCCATTGCAAATCTATCTATCCATCCATCCATCATTCCATCCATCCTTCCATCCATCCATCCATCCACCCGACCCAACCACCCAGCCACCCATCCAACCACCGCACCCACCCACCATCCACCCACAATCCACTCATCTACCAAAACGAATTTGAAGAAAATCACTTATCATGTCTAAAATAATAAACTAGTATCCATCTGTAACTGCATTAACATTGATATCAATATATTATTGTGCTTTTGAAAAATATCATCTTCCAAAGTTTAAACTCATGTGTTTCACATACAAATATAAATAACTTTTAGCAAAAAAATAAGTCATTCGTATAAATAAGTGAAAACATTAATAATTGCGCAGTTTGTATTGAATTTCGAACTCATATTGTTATCATACTGAATCCATAAGTTATGATGATATATGGCAGGTGCAAATTCATTACACCTGAATGCAAATATGATTTAAATTTTGGAGATATTATGAAAGTTCTCTTCAATCTTTACACCATCATTTGTAGTATCATCAGCAAAAATAAAAAGCAGTAACTTGTTGTATAGTTGACCGCCTCCGCCCTACTGGAAGATCCTGTTAGACAAAACATATTATATTATATTCAACTCGACATCCAGTCCATATACAGAATATTATTGCACACGTAAAGTATACTTGATTGCTCACTGTTATATTCGTTATGTGTGATTCTTACCTTTTGTTGCACGGGCAGTAGGACCTACCCCAGTAATGCGGAAAGTTGTGGCCGTATATGCTTTATAGAGAGAACATATTTGTTTGAATGATATTAGTTTTTATGTCACAAACACTGTGACATTTTTCAATTCTTTCGTTGTTATGCAGCAAAATATATTATTAAGTAAGATCATATTGATTAAAGTTATTGTTCATACACAAGTTGCTTAACACACTACATAGTTTGTAATAATATAGAAAATGATCCTTGATTATACTTATGTAATCGGTGATTATGAACATTTATTTATTTATTGGTCCATCGGGAATACATTATGTTATGAATTATTCTTAATATATTTCTGAATTCTCATGTGAAAGCCAGTTTATCAGGGTCCCACCTAAAAAGCCGAAAGTGTTTAACAATGTCGAAAAGGACAATGTCTTTTAATATCATAATACTTACTACCAGTTGCAGGCGTAGATATCGTTGCTGTGCTAGATTCAACGGTGTGGGAAGGTTTGGTGGTAGATGCTGTATATAAACATATGTTTTTAAATTATAACCCCTGTTATGTTATGTGATGTAAAATGTTCACTAGTAATTTTTGGCGTCGTAATTCTCAAGTTGCAGTCGTAAATATCATTGCTGAACAAGTTTCAAAAATGTCATAGTTAACAACGAGTCTTGAAGTGATTTAAGCCTGGTGGTCATATTATCATTCAATTATCACATAATTCACTTATTCGAACACGAGCATGCATTTTAATCACATTTTATAACTGATGGTGTTCATTGGAGTGAGGAGGAATTTATATACAAAATTATGTACATCTTGACATAACATTTATATTTAGAACTAACCTTCTGTGAATGTGATAGGATTCGAAACATACGAGTTACACTGTGTTTCTGCTTTACATGTATACGGACCCGGGTATTCATTTGCTCGATTCACTTTTAATGTTGAATTAGTAGGCGCTCCATACATTATTGAGAAAGGAAAAACATTCTGTTGAAGAAAGATTATTTGAATAAAACAAAGAATTAGACATGCAAAACAAAAACATATTAGTATATGTAGAATAAAGAGCAGAAGAGGGTATTGATCAAATACACCACTCACCTTAATTTCACGATCACGGTAATGCCATTTAATACTGCCAATTGTTGTTTTCGCGTGACAGATTAGCTCTCCTTCGGCGTTTTCATCACGTGGTGCGATTGATTCGTTGGCCGATAGTTGAATGTTTTCTGTGCGAAAAATTATACCAATGTTACACAATGGGATACACAATTATGAAAAATTTATAAGAACAAATCGACTATTTGTTAACTGTATTGTTAGTGAATTAACTTCAAATCGAGTTTGGGCATGTATATACATTGCTCCGTTCATTAAATCTGATAATTTCTTTTATAGAAATCAATATTACAGTCCCAAATATCGATAGAAGCCACTGTTATATTGCACCTCAATTATTTGAATAGGTTCTATTGACCACTTATGGTATCACCACTACCGAGATGCAATACGTAACGTGGCTCATGTTCTATTTTTGATGATAATTACCTTCTACTGATATGAACATTTCTGTCACATAGTTCGACTGCGAGTCACTGTTCTGAACTAAACGATATGAACCTTTTAATGCACATGACATTTTGAAGAAATAGATTGACAATATCTTCTCGTAAACATTTCCCTTTAACTCGATGTATGGCTTCTCGCATGTACATACTTCTCCAGCTTCAATCATGTGAGAGACAAACTCCCTTTGTTCGTCCAGGTATTGTATTTCGAACTTTAAGTACTGTAAATGTAAATGAATAGACATGCGTCTATCATGTCGACCCTTCATGAATACTTTTGCGGCTGGCTGAGAATCTGAAATAGTTGAAAACATACTAAACGTTACAATATTACAATAGAACAGTAGTCATCATCAATGCCAATAACAATATGTGACTGATTAAGACAAAACATGTTAATGATACCAGTTGTAACTAACAGCTTTAACATTAATAACTTGACACTAAGTGGGATCAAGAGGTTAGATACCAAAACACGCAAATTCCTCACTATGGAAATAATGCACCACACAAAATCTGATATGGACCGTCTTTACTTACCAAGAACAGTAGGAGGAAGTGGCATGACCCAGCTAGAAATATCCTTTAAGACAACCACCATCGGACTGGACAGATACCTAAATTCTGAAGACCCTTTGTTCCAGCTGGTACAACAACACGAGAAAAAAAGGAAATCTACTCGACCTCAAAAGAAGCAAGAAAATACAAACTGGAGCTGGGAATGATCAATAAAATCCATCAAAATGAAAACAAGGGAATCACAAAATATGCAAAAAGAGTAAAGAAAAAAACTAAGCACCATGCTCAGGATATAATGCTAAAGAAATGAAAAGAGAGGGTAATTCATGGCAAGTATCCAAAGAGATTAAAAGAAGCAGATATTGACCAACACAAGCCCAATCAATGGCTGCGAAGTGGACTGAAAGCAGAATCAGAAAGGACTGATTGTTGCAGCACAAGACCAGAGCCTAACAACTAGATCATACCATCACCGTATCATCAAAAATATCACAGACCCTCAGTGCAGAATATGTGGCAGATATGAGGAGAACATCGATCGTATTGTATCTGGCTGTCCTGAATTAGCAAAGACAGAATACATTTAAAGACACAACAGGGCAGCTGCATGCGTGCACTTGAAAATCTGCAGATATTATAGGATCAAGACTGCAGACAAATGGTATGAATACCAAACAGATACAGTAATTGAGAGTGAGGAAGTAACAGTCCTGTGGAATATGCCAATACAAACAGATAAAGCAATAAGTGCCAACAGACCACTGGCAGACATGTGCATTCTCATTGACATGACAGTACCATCGGATAGAAATACATCTGTGAACCTGGCTAAAAAATAGTTCATCTACAAAGACTTTGAAATTGAAGTCAACAAAATATGGGAAATGACAACTAGAACAGTGCCAGTAGTGATCGGGTCAGTAGGGCTCATAATGAAGGGCCTGGAAATATACACCAACAAAATTCCGGAATACATTAACATCTTGGTACTCAAAAAGATCTGCATCCTTCGATTGGCCCACATACTAAGAAGAGTCTTATTTACATTTTACCTTCTAGCGCTCAAGGTCCATGAAATGGCCCGGCTCTACAGGATGTTACACAAGGACTACAATAATAATAATAATAATAATAATAATAATAATAATAATAGTTGGTACTTGCCTATTACTTCGAGGTATGTCTCGGCAATATTTGTTCCGTTTTCTGTTTTCCACATGTAATTCCCGGAATCTTTGATATTTACTTTGTATATTTTTAGGTAGTGCTGCTTCTCATAGTTAACCATCGTATACTTATCTTGTTGTGACAGTTCATTGTTTGTACACATAATTTCACGGACCTCTCCTAAAATGTCATATATAATACACAAGTATATAAGAAATTATTTACAAAATGTTGAAGATCATCATTTGATCCATTTTTTGGCTCAAAATAAGGTATATTTATCAAATTCATAAATCACATATTTGGCAATCTTAGAATAACTAGTCCAAAATATTATTGCAAATGACTATAATTTTAGTTTATCTACTAGTTTTTAAATGAATTATCTCATTTTTCCCGGTGACATTTGATAAAAAGTCATACATTACTATTCATATCGATCCTATTAATTAAAAAAAATAAAAAAAATACCAATGTGATAACATGTTTCTACTATGAAGTGATAAATGTTCTCCCGTAATGCATTCCATGCATGTACATTGACATGTTCCTTAGTGTAAATTTTAAATAATAATGATCTACATGAATTACTGAAACATGAACGTGTTCGTTGGGAACACTGAAGCTGGATATTGTATCTTTCCTGGAGACATTGCCTTTCAAGCATGTTTTGTTTGCAAAAAGCAGTTCGGTTGCAATCGTTGTTTACCTAATTTATGGGAGCAACGGCATACAATAAAGCTATATAGCATTATGGTTATATTTTGATGATGGTTAACTACCAAAAAGTATTTTATTTTGGATGTTAAAGTAATATTATTTTCCTTTATAATAATCCTCATATTGGAATATGTTAAAATACTGCAAAATTGAAGCTTAAACTTAAAGTGAATAAGAGTTGTAAATTGTGAATTACTGAATTAATTAAGTTTAATTATCGTGTGTAACGACTTTTAAGTAAAGTGAAAAGATCAACCTATGTGTGTGGAAAACACTAATGGCTGTGTAGATGGTAACCTGTGGCAAACTAGACAAAGTATATAAGATGCGAATAATTTTGACTATTCAGATATTTACGATTATGCACCTATCCTATAAATCGAACGTGATTCTTGCATTTGCATTATATTAAATGTATTTATGTTTTTCACAAACACTTACCTTCGAATACACGCTCAACACACATAGCTGTGATCTGACCACTCCCAATCATTACATTCACCCCATGTATGACGTTTGAATCTGTGTTGCTCTGGACTATTATGGTGTTTTTGTCTATATTTCTCGAATCTATAAAGTTGCGTATATAAAAGAAAGAAAAAGAGGTTATGGTATCGCCACTACAATGATGCATTACACAGCATAACTGATGTTTTTTTATTTGCTGATAAATACCTTCTACTGATATGAGCATTGTTGTCACGTAATGTAAGTTCCTGTCTCTGCTCTCAACTAAATGATAATAACCACTCTTTGAATATGACATTTTCAGGAAATAGATAGACAATATTCCCTCGTGAACATGTGGTAGAACATCTTGTTCATATGTGTTGCATTTTATTTCACATCTTTTACATATTTCCCCAGCGACGACCTCGAATGAGAACAACTCGTGTTGTTCTTTGGGCATGAACGATGTGTCTATAGACTTGTTGAAATGTAATGGTAAATGAATAGACATGCGTCTGTCATTTCCTCCCGCTATGGTTAATGTTGAGTTCGCCTTATAATCTGAAATTGAAGACATGATAAACGTTAATTTCTTTCACTTCAAAATTGATATAAATGTTTATATAATAAATGTTGTCACATTTATATTAATAGCAAAACAAAACGTTATTAGGACAAAGCATTGAAAATAATAATAATAATATCAAAATGGAGTACGGTCTAGCAAAGTGTGTCAAATCAACTTTCAAACGAGGGAGATTGACCCAAACCGACAACATAACTATTGACACTGACACAACAATCAAAGAACTAGAACAGGAGGGGACCCAATCTAGGAATCACGGAGATGGAATACAACACTCTGCTATGAAATAGTCAGAAAAGAATATTACAGACGGATTAGGATGATTTAAGGAGGGAACTCAATGCTACTCACATATTTGAAGCTATAATCACCCTAGCCATACCAATTGTAACTCACAGCTTTAACATTATTAACTGGAAACTAAGTTAGATCAAGAAGTTAAATACCAAAACAAACAAATTCCTTACTATATAAAGAATGCACCACCCAAAATCTGATAAGGACCGCCTTTACCTACCAAGAACAGGAGGAGGAAGAGGCATGACCCAGCTTGAAATGTCTTTCAAGACAACCAACATCGGTCCGGACACATACCTAGCAAATCCTGAAAACCCTCTGCTCCTGGTGGCACAACACAGAAAAAAAAAGAAAATCTACTCTAGCTCAAAAGAAGCAAGAAAATACAAACTGGAGTTGGGAATCACCAATAAAATCCATCAAAATAAAATTAAGGGAATTACAAAATACTAGTATACAAAGAGAGTAAAGAAAAAAGCTAAGCAACATGCTCAAGATATAATACTGAAGAAATGGGAAGAAAAGGTAACGCATGGCAACTATCCAAAAGGATTTAAATTAGCAGATGTTGACCATAATTAGACCAATCAATGGCTGCGAAGTGGTGAACTGAAAGGACTGATTATTGCAGCACAAGACCGGAGCATAGCAACCAGATCATATCATCACTGTATCATCAAAAATATCACAGACCCTCAGTGCAGAATATGTGGCAGATATGATTAGAGCATCGATCATATTGTATCTGGCTGTCCTGAATCAGCAAAGACAGAATACATTCAAAGACAGAACAGGTCAGCTGGATACATGCGCTGGAAGATCTGCAGACATGATAGGATCAAGATAGCAGACAAGTGGTATGAACACTAACCTGATATAGAAAATGAGACACTTACATGACAGTACCACCAGAAACTGGCTAAAAGTACAAAGACCTTGAAATTGAAATCAACAATATGTGTGGAATGACAACTGGAACAATGCCAGTAGTGAACAGGGCTCATGAGGAATAATAATAATTACTTTAAATAAAACTTCGTTATGACACCAACATTTCTGAAATTGATTCAATTGATTTAAAAACTTGGAATAATGAAATTCAATTAAAATACGTTTTTAATTCTACTACGGAATATGTTAGATAGTTCAGCATGAACATGGCTTTTAAAACTATTAAAATGTGTGGTGTGGAAAACAATTTTAGCAGCTGTGAAAATATAATTAATTAACTGCTGAGGCACTTTTAACCCTGTGAAGGAACCACAATGAGGGAATACTATCAATCTCGGACAAGCGTTTAGATCAATCACAATTTTTAAAACTGAGCCAAGACGAAGAAGAACGAATTCGTAAATGGATAGTGTATATTTGGTACTTACCTATTACTTCGAGATATGTCTTTGCAATATTACTTCCGTTCTCCCTTTTCCATTGATAATTCCCAGAATCATCGAGTGTTACATTGTGTATTTGTAGGTAATACTGCTTGTTAACTTTAATCAGTTCATACTTAGCTTGGTTTAACGCCTTTTTGTGGGTTACGTTTATTTTGCAGACCTGTCCTAAAATGTTATATATAAATTGTATAAGCACTAGCAACTATTATTTTGACATCTTGAAAATCATCGTTTAATCCATTTTTGTGGCTCAAAATAAGGTATATTTATCCCATATAAATCACATCTGCTTCATACTTTCATTATTGGACACAGTCATTGAGCAATCGTTTTTGTACTTGTTTCTATGGTGAAATTATTGTCTTATATTTCGATTGTCTCTCGGTGACATTTGATTAATAAGCTATACATTGTTATTGATTTTAATTCTATTACTTTTAATTGAACGAGTTTTCAGTATTATAATATGTTTTTACTATATGCAGTGATAAACGTTCTCCCATAATATATTGCAGAAATGCACAGTTCCATGCTCAGTAGTAACAATTGTATGTAATTAATGATGTACATAAAATAATGAAATAATAATATAACCATGTACGCTTAGCAATCCTATTGGCAAAGCTCAAGAAAGCTTTCCTGGAGACATTGTCTTACAAGCTGACAGAAAAGAAGTATTTCACCCATTTATTTGTTTGCCAAAATCGTTGTTTATTTCAGTTGTGCGAGATACAATATACAATAAAGCTATATGCCAATATGTTGATGGTCGCTAACAAAACATTTCTAAGAATTGTATTTAGGATGTTATAAGGCATGTTTATTAGCTAAATGGTGTAAACACAAAAAAAAACATGATGTGATGTGTCATTTCATATTAATGCATGAATACAATAAATAAGTTTGACAGTCTGCCACTTGCTCATCTTATTTCATGTTGTGACTGTTTCGAATACTAGAAAGTATCTACCATGCACTGAGAATGTGTGCATTGAATACGTAAAGTGTATGTATGCTAAATTGTTAGAAAGATTCTTACCTTCAAATATGTGATAAACATACACTGACTCAAACCTAGACAGACCACTGCTCATACGTACATTCATTCCAGGTATGACGTTTGCATATGTGTTCCGCGGGATGGATATGGTCTTGTTGCCGACATTCCTAGAATCTGACAGACAGACAGACAGACAGTCATACATACAGACAGACACACACACAGACAGACAGAGTAAAGTAACGTAATTTCATGGCTCCATATTATATTTACAAGGTGACTAGTTACATTGTACATACCTACGTCGTCACGACAAAGAGACATTCCATCAATAGAATAGTACGTGGAAATAAATAACACGATGCTAATATAGTTCAACATCATTCCTACCAAAGAAAAAAAAATAGAAAACATTATTACAAGAGACCGTTAAAAAACAACTGATTCTTAATTTAGCTAAAATGCCAACAAACTAATTATGAGGATTTCGTTTTTTCCAATTACTAACACCTTGATTTGTCGATGATGTGGAATAGTTTAATAAACTAAAGTAATATATACTGTAAAATTTAGTTTGAATAAAAATGTTTATATATATTTATTTGAGCTCATCAGTGTTTAATAATAATACTAATTAAAACCGAATTAAGCAAGAAGTGCCACATTGTATACTGCAATTATATTTTAATTGAATACAATTGCATTGTAATGGTTGCGTTTTTTTGCTACAATTAACTTTACACACATTTCAATGGGAACTAAGATTATTTGAGCTCGTTCTGTGTGTATTCATACCAGGATTATACGCCAACACATAACCATATAAATTGCTATTTTGAAAAATACTACAAACAGTAGTTTGTGGGAATGGAATATATTTATTTTCTCATTTTCTAAAATCTAATTGTGAATCCAATCATTGTAGGGTAATGAATTTGTTTTTCAGACTGCAAATATCACATATCTTATTGTTAAATCGCTTAGGGTTACACATTCAATGTCATCTAATGTGAATGTTTCATAAAAAATTGTTTGTCTAATGGCCAATATAACAAAATGTCAGCCAAATCGTGCGACTGAATGTAATAAACTGAATAAATGTTTTTCTCAACGCTTAGTTAGTACATGCTACATATAAAATATTACGTTTGCCTGTTAAATTTCTCATGATCCCTAAATCACTTATAGGGAAATGCCCTATTTGTGGTAATCCCCCCCCCCCAATCCAAGATGATGACCAGACCAAGTTATTCTTATAAACACGTTGGCCAGACAAACAAAATATGAGATTGATAATTTAAAGAACTTTAAATTTAAATTATCTTATTTTCCTTAATTACAGATTACAGCCCCGAAAGGAAACAATTAGGAATATACCCAGGTCTACAAAGAACACTCTAGGGTAGCATTCCCTATAGAAAAAAAGGCCTCTCCTGAGGGGTCACCCTCAGGGCGACCATGCGCGCGAGACCTGGTTTGTTCTTTCTTTCTTGTTTCCACTACAAACAAACATTTTTCATCCTTTGGTGGAAGGACGCACGAAACTTGAAAACAGGAATACACCTAGATCTGACAACTCCCTCGCTGACTCTCATTACGGATGCGTCGTTCCAGGGATGGGTCGATCATCTGATGGACCTTCAGGTCCAAGGGACATGGCCGTCCGCATATTAGGACCGCCACATCAATTGGTTGGAGTTGCAGACCCTCCTATTGTCCCTGAAACATTTCCAGGAAGTCGCACACTACCATAGAATCCTGCTTCAACAAACAACACCTCAGTAGTGCTATACATCAACAGGGAGGGGGCGCGTTCCTCCACATTGTCGAAGCTAGCAGCGGAGATTCCCTTTTGGTGCCTAGAAAACCAGGTGAAGTTTTCGGTTCACCGCCTTCCATAGATACGCAATAGAGCTGCAGAGCCCTCTCGAGACGTATTCGGTTTCAGAACGCCGAGTAGCAGATCCCCCAATGGGTGGCGGATCGGCTTTTTCATCTCTTGGACGTGCCCGGATAGATATGTTTGCCAATCTCAGGAATGTCAAGCTCCTGTCGTACGTGTCACTCCTCCTAGAGATGAGCGCTTTCGACACGAACGCTCTATCGATTTCTTGGAGTCTCATGGACACGTACGCCTTTCCATCCTTCCTACTGGTGCACCAAGTGATGGAGAAGTTACGACTCGAGCCCATCTGTCTTCTGACTTTGGTGGTGCCCAATTGGCAAGTGAAGATCTGGTTCCCAATGTTGCTGGAACTTCTAGTCAAGTTACCCGTAGAGTTGCCCGATCTTCCGGATCTGTTGACCCAACCGGCACTCTACCGATGAGCCATGCGCTATTCCATCTTCACACGTGGGGGCTGTCAATAAACTCAAGACTTTTCTGCAGAGTTGTCCAAGTTCCTCACTTCGACACAGTCGGACGGCACCAGACGTTTGTACGAATCCAGATGGCGACTGTACATTGATTGATGTGACGGAAAGGAGATTGATCATCTCAGTCCCTCTATTAGCGAGGTTGCCGATTTTTTCCTATATTATTCGATCAAAGGAAATCTATATCAATGTGTATTGGATATTGGTCAGTTTTATTCCCAGTATTATCAGAATCTGCTGGACTGAAACATGCTTTGAGTTCTATTATGATACAACTGTTTAAGCCTTTCCGCTTGAAGAGGCCATGCGCCATGGGGCTAGCAAATTTTCCTGACTGGGACTTGTCGTTGGTTCTTACAGCGTTACAACACCCCCCCTTCGAGCTTATTGATAAAGCGGACATGAAATATGTCACTTTGAAAACAGTTTTCTTTTGGCTCTGACGTCAGGTAGGTGGCGCTCAGAGATAGGGACACTCTTTTAGTGACCGATATGCCTCCTTTAATGAACTCACAAGTTATTTTGAAGACTCGGTTGGGCTTTCTTGCCAAGAATCAAATCCCAGGGCGTGACCCGAGCCGATCGCCATCCAATGCCTCACTAACTTGGTGGACAAGGAGGACCGTCAGGAATGGGTTCTATGTCCTGTCCGAGCTCTGAGCTGGTACTCCGACCGCACCAAAGTGTCTAGGGGCAGTGAGAAGCGCACGTTTGTCTGTTATGGGCGGAGGATTGTTGATACGGCCGTGGAAGCATATAAATTAACTGCTTCTTCATTGGCTCATTTGGAACATCACTATCATCACTAGTTGGCTTTGATGTCTGGGGCTTCGCTCGAGCAGGTGCTCCGAGCGGGGTTCTGGAGATCACAGAATGTCTTCATTAACTATTACCAGAGAGATCTCCAATCGCTGAAGGAGGGTCTCTACAGGTTGGATCCAGTGGTGATGGGTCAGACAGTGTTCGTTGACCCTGCCCGCACCACCAAGGGGTCCTATGCACGAAAGCCTAGTGCTACAGCATCTTCAGTCGAAACCAGCCTTATTTGCTTGACGCTGCAGATTTCGACCTGTGCTATCGAACCCCTGCAATACACTGTTTTGATGCACTAGAATTGTTGGGGCCCTATTTTTACAGTTCAGTCAACCGGCTTTAAGTAAGCCTCCCTAAATTGGGGAGTCTACTCTCGAGGCACCTGGTCCCTGAAGAGCCGCCTACATTTCAGCTGTCGGAGCTTCCCCACTTCCAGTGAGCATGCTACTCTGTCTAACGAGTAATAAAAGGAATTGATTATTTCCACGGACTTTCTGGTAGGTGATGTAATAAACTATTAGAGTTGTACAAACCCGTTTGTTTACCTAATCATACCTTCCAGAAAGTTCGTGAAAACCGGCCACCTCCCGACAAGCTTCCGGTGGCCGTTTTGGCAACGGAAACGTTTGTGAGAATGAACGGACCAGGCCTCGCGCGCGTGATCGCCCTGAGGGTGAACCCTCAGGAGAGGCCTTTTTTTCTATAGTAAATTCCACCCTAGGGTGTTCTTTGTAGACCCGGGTATATTCTCTAATTGTTTCCGTTCGGGGCTGTAATCTGTAATTAAGCCTAACGAGTAATAAATGGAATTTATTATTTCCATGGTATTTATTATTTCTGGTAAGTATGATTAAGTAAACAGGTTTGTACAACCTTAATAGTTGCACTAAGCTGAAACATTTAAAATACCTGGATACTTTTATACTAAATTATGATCTAACTCAAACACGTGAGTGATGCTGGGTTGAGAACATGTTAATTAATTTGAATACATACCTATGATAACAATGTAAAATCCTTTATTAATGATAACTGAATATTTGAATTTAACTTGAGTGTTACCTGGTTGTTTTTTTAAGTATTTATTTCCTAGCATTTACGTTATTGTCTCGATATCGAACAAATAACAAGCAGAACTAGTAACAATACAATACTGTTTAAACAAATTTCAGCTAACCTTGTTTTTACTTAGCGCATATGAGCTGAAATTTACAAATGAGGCAATAAATTAATGGTAGGTCAAATAACACCGTGTTCCAAATGACCGGAGTTGTTTAACGCATAGCGACATGATAGGTTTCTGAGCAGCGCAAAGTATGCGTAGACCAAAACATGACTCATCATTATTCTATTGTTCTTGTGTAGGGATTAACTGCGAAGTGATAAATAACTATTATTCAATAATTACAAGAACTGTGTAATACCCAATAACACATTTTCTTTTATTTTGCCTTTTTTCTGCATAGTGTATTTACCATTTGTTTTTAGAAATCTGTTCACTGTATGTACACTGTTGCTTATTGTTATTTATTTCATATTTATACAATCTGTTTAACTCTGTTAGATAAAAAGATCTAAACAAATTTGAAGTATTCAGTAAATTCAGTGTGTGAATAAAACCATGTGAAATAATGGCTCTTACAGTTGAGTTATTGCCCTGCTTCGTGATTTTGACAAGTTGTCGTTATACCACACAACTTTTATATTCAACAATACTGCGCTAGACCGGATTTAGTGTATTGCAGTCTAAAGTTTCTATGAATAATGTAGTCATCGGTGATCGTGCCGAAGTTGTCAACTGTGCATGAGGGTGTGAGTATTTTGTATACCATTCCATTTTACGGGGCAGAGATATATAACAACCAATTTTGGTAATTGAAGAATTCAATGTAAAAACAAGCCCGCTTTTTTCCAAATAGATACATGCCAGGTAACCCAAAAATATGCACTCCACGAAAAAGCATACACACATTAGCGGGTTTGGGATTGTTCACTTTCATGGAATGACGGATAGATGGTCCATACACCGTCAGAGGAGTGAAATATGTTGTCTGGGTATAGTAGTTGTATTGAGCGTTCGTAAATGGAGAACTCATAATCAATACCAAAGTTATAAAACAACAAGACAATTGAAATCTTAAATAACACTTGGTAACCTGTTGAAAATAGACGGACAAACATGGATTTTGACTATGGCCTGATATATGGTTTGATATAATTATAATATAATTTGATGAAATTAGTAGCTACAGGCCAAAAAAGAGGCGGTAGATTATAGTAGAAACAACAATTAGTTGATTTGAGGAACTTAAGGGAATTTGACAGTACTAAGGGCGTGAGATCGATCATACATAATAAGCCCAACATGCGATGAGAA
Organism: Saccoglossus kowalevskii; assembly: GCF_978046115.1. NCBI lineage: Eukaryota > Metazoa > Hemichordata > Enteropneusta > Harrimaniidae > Saccoglossus > Saccoglossus kowalevskii. Next base: position 17,929,786 of record NC_140645.1, read on the forward strand.
ACATTTCCCGACATTTTCTTAAAACTAACGAGAATAATTTGGCTGACGATGGCAACTGGAAAACACACTATGCCTGAAACTCCATTATTCAACAACAATAGGCGAAATACAAAATTTGGTAATGTAATAAGACATTTCTGGTAGAATATACAAATCGAAGACTTGAAAACGATTATTAAGTTTTGTACAACGGTAAATGATTTCTAATCTATTCAAGAACATATTTGATGAAACATTTCAGTAGTTACATACCCAACATGTCTTGTGCGTTAGACACTAGTTGATTGTTGAATGGGTTGCCTCTAAGCAACAACACCTAATACATGAGGTTACGTGACAATTAATAATGTCTGTAAATAAAATGTGGGAGGTGGCTTTGGGCTGTATTACAATACCCAGCGGTATAACCTATTGTTCCCATTGTTTTGTATTGATCATTGCTTTGTATTCAAATTGTACGGTGTCATTGAATACATGTAAACCATATATATATATATATATATATATATATATATATATATATATATGATTGATTTTAATTCCGACAGATTTAATACATGTCATGATTATTACAATATGCACTGATCTTTGAACTCTGAAATGTATTATAATGTTGCCGCCTTTATGACAAAATGATAATTTGTGTAAAAGTAGACTTGGAAAAATTCAACTAAATTTCAAGTTAACTTGATTGTTATTAGTACATGTAATTGATTTGCTAATTACATCTGTACACGAAACTAAGATGACTAACCTCTAATATAAAACCATGCTGGGGCTCACTTATGGAATGTTTCAATGAGCGAAATTAATACGTTCTATTATAATACGTTAAAAGTAAATATAGAAACATATCATAAATTGCAGATTATTTTCACGTGGAGAAGTTATGGTGTCTTGTGACTAACGAAATGAAAGCTGAACGTCCACTTGGCATGTCAAGAGGCAATTTTAATTTAAGTGATTGTTTGTGAATACTGAAACGTTGTGTGGCCCCTTTTGTTCGGCGTATGTCTTGACTGCTGAGTGTGTGACTCTAACACGGGTTGTGATTTCACTGAAAAAATATCTATTATAGAGGTAGATACGTGATAAAATGAAATACACATGTCAATAAATAAAATGTTTGGGGTGGCTTTGGTTTTCAATACATCGCCCCCTCAAGTGATTAGACGCTATAGCCTATCGTTTGAAAGGACAATGTCTTGTTCCTATTGTTGTATACAGAAGCAATTGCAAGCGTGGTTATATTTAGTCTACTTAGATATTAGTACCTTGCCATTGTTTGTGAAACGTGGTATATTGTGTCCATGGTATATGGACATTTTGCAAACAACAATTCATCCATTTCCCTCTATTTTCCACGTGTGCCAACACATAATCAATACATTAGTTCGTTTTGTTTGTTTTACATTTTTATATATTCTACTTGAAGGATTGAATAACAATATGGTACAGGATTTCCCTGGACCACACTGTAGAATTCACAAAAGAAATTGAGACGTTTGTGTGATCTATAAATTCTATAATGAAATGAGCAATATGAGGACAACGTAAATTTGAATGTCTCATATATATATTCGAGTGAAAGGCGACGATGGGCATGCGCCGTTCAATGTGTCGGCACAATAGTTGTTTTATAAGCGGTAGTCATATGTCTAATTTAACATACGTCACATTACTTGAATAAGCACATTACGCATGTCTGCAATAAATTAAATTTTATTAGTACATGTTTACGAACGCTAAAATGCATTATCATAGCTTTGTCTTGGGTCGGGCTGTATATTACAATCGTATATTGCATTACATAGTATATTTATAGCATAAGTATGGCCATTACAATTTGGTATTGTTTGTGAAAGAGAGACATTATATTGTATCAATTATTGAAATAATTGCTACATACTAAGATAAGTATTACAACAAATGTGGGTGTATTATCCACATTCAGTGCATAAGCAATCTGCATTTTGTATGATAAAACTGACAAAAAACGCAACTGTGATATAATAGATAATTCACTCTACAACACAATACATCCTCATAACTTACATAAAACACAAAAAAATAAACAACAGAGGCAACTGCGTGTTATAATACAGTTGTAATTTGAATAATATAAAAAACAATAACAACCTAACATATGTAATTCTGAAATTGTGTTGTAATAATGTCACAATTTCTCGCCGGCATATCTGTTTTTATGTGAGAAGTTTACATATATATAATGATCAAACCTGTCAAATGTTAGGTAATCCTTCAGCAGAAAAAAATATATAGTCGCCGACATGGTTATTCTCTGTTCTTAAAGTGTCGACCCCCCCCCCCCCCGACGAAGTGCTATCAAAATAAATGAATGTACGAGACTATGCCACGATACGAGCAGTAGGCAACGGGACGACGATACCAGGTTGACAAGTATACAAACAGCAGTGACGAACAAGCTTGCAGTGTAGTCTCTCAAATCACTTTAAATGAAAAGACTTTAACATTAAGAATATGAGAACATGTTTTATATTGGGCCAAACTGATAACACTCCTTAAATCCAATTCCCAGAAGTAAAAAAAAGCTTCAGAATAATGCATGATCACTAAGCGTCAGTCTGTGAGTCAATGGTAATCATGAAATAAAGACTAATTAAGATGGGACTGCATGTAATGTCATGTAGTCTCGTATTCGTATTTATGTTATGCACTAATATACATCACTCAGTGTATAAGCGAAATGGCTGACAGTTGACAAACACCTTGTGGCAATTGCGAAATAATATCTTAGCTGTTTCATTTTTATGGTGGAAGTTAAAGCATCTCTATTATATATATAACAAATATGACATAGCTACTACACTTGACCCATGTTAGTCAAGGAAATTAAATTCCGGAAATTGAAAATGGGAAATTAAACAGCAACTAAATACTAAAAAAATGTGGTGAGGTTTGGTTAGCAGTGTTTATGTTTCTAATAAAAATAAAAGAAACAACAGGTGATTAAATTGAATGACATATTTATGTATGTAGCGACCACTAGATGACTTGTTGTGTACGTAACTAAACTAATGATAACCTTTCGTTTTGTACGTTTCTATACGTGCATACATTGCGCTTATTTATCATTATGGGAACAAATGGATGTTTTATAATTACACTCCATAATATTTTAATAAATACATTCTATAATATTTTGTGTACAGATCATGATATTGTTCACCCAGAGAAACAGAATATTGTGAAAATAAATAATATATTAAGTCAGGACATGTGAGTTGTTGGTCTAGAATGAAATAACAATATCCGTTATTCACAATGTTGTACGCTAAAGGAAAAGCAAAGGAAAAACTACTGCACTAGCTAGAACAGTTTTTAATAGTCTTCGAAGCAAATATTGAGAATGTAAAATTACAGATTGAAAAAAAACGAGTGTCCTCAGGTATTAGGCAAGGACACATTTGGTTTGAGCTTGACAGCAAAAAATATTTATTGGGGCTTTGAAAAAACAAGGTACAAATCGACAATAAGGAAAGCAATAATACAAACTTTACTGGAATATTTTTGATATTTTGATCTAGTGATATATAACAAAAAAAGGCAGTCATCATCTTAATTAACAAAAATGGGGAATTTAAGGGACAAATTCGGAATTATAGACTAATATCCCTGTATGTATTAGTATAAAAGTCAAGATTGCTTCAAATGTTAATATTGAGTGCATGATTAGGGTGATAAATACTGTAATTCATTCTAACCAGCATACAGTCGTGAACGGTCGTTTCGTAAGTGCAACGTATTTGACGCTCTTATGGTATTCTAAACAACATAGAATCAGAGTTAACCTCTGGTGCATATTTTCAACTATTAACACACGTCTACACTATCAAATACTGTCATATAGATGACGACACCTTTTTTTCTAAATATAAAATTATTTTCATTCAAACTTTCATATATTTTCATTATAATTTTGTTAATACATAATTTATAGTATTATAGTTCCTATTGAGTATTAAGATAACTCAGATCAGTCTGTAGGATTATAATTGTGATGTTGCAAATTTTCCATTATAATATAAGTTTTGCAGTTTGAGCATAACTACCGACTGAATGCATTGTGATAAATAATCTATTGGAATGAGACATAGTGGCTGGGGTCAAAGGTCGCGACAATGATAATTTATAGGTTGAAGGATTAGCATTTTTGTTTATCAGTGCGTGAATTCATGTGTCATCACACTATAGCTTTGAGTCTATTCGACTTGTGTCTTGTTTGGTGCTAAACTGCATGTTGGTACAGTGTGTACACTTGACACTGTTCTGTATCTGGTGATAAGATTTTTTTTTCACTTTTCCTTGTTCAATAGTTTGGTTAAGTGAATGTGTCTTGTCAGTTTTATTCAAGCAACGCGTTTTAAAAAGTAACGTGCTGAATTTTAATTTCTGTTTTAGCCGCATTGCCCCCAACTCAAACCACATTACGTTGGTAAATAATTCACGAAATAGTTTGTACAATAAGTATACGTTATTTTTTGTTAAAGACCTCGTATTTTGAAAAACATAAACTCCTAGAAAACGTATAAGGCTATTGGAAACCAAAAACTAAAAGAATGGGATAGCTATAATTCGCAGTTTAGAACACCAAAATCAACGATTTTTTTAGTGGCCGTGTGACCTTGTGTCTGACACATTCATATGCAAATGTTAATCAGTGAAACAAACATGGGCGGAGACCAACCACGCAAGTGTTATAAACACTCATTGTGTATCAGAAAGCTACTGATAACACATCTAGGCCCCCAAATGCAGACGGGCAGCAGTTGGGCCACCAAACAATCAAGCAGTCGGCAACGTAAACCCAAAGCTCGAGCAGTCACAGCACAATCAGGTGTACAATAAACGCTCCCAGAACTTCGATTAGTTGCATCGATTATTCAGGGCTCAGACTACTATAGCATGAACATACTAACACGTCTATGACTATAGATAGTAGTCTGATTTCAGAGTGCGAACAATAACATTCATACTTCTCAGGACTTTGCAATACTTACAACCGGGTGTGTGTGTGTGATTAGAACTTCTAGTATGTCGGACCATGTATCTACTAATGGTAGCACGTCCATGGTCGGACCTTTCATGCCGTAGTAGGCAGTGAGAAAAAGTAATCATGAATCATGAAGGTTATATGGAAGAACCAAATTTCCCATTAATTGTTTGCGCTCACTGGAGATGCAAATATCAACATAACCAGTGGTGGCGAACAAAAATGCATTGTCTTGAGTTAATCTTTGTGTAGGCACACAGATTAAACCCGTGTTGTTGATTTTGGCAAACACTACTGAGGCTGCCTTGCTTTCATTCAGAAAATCTACATTTTAACGAACTTACATGACATTCTATGTTATGTTAACTTTATAATATGAAAGTTTATAGTGCATTTCATCAATTAATAAATAAATAAATGTGAAATTCGTAATTTTCAACACAAATAATAGTCTCGCTACTTTAACAATTTCGTTCAGTGTTTTCTAGTTAATAGGACATAACTCAAAGTATCCTTAAATATTCTCTTGTTTAATTAGTAGTGCCTTGCATATTGCAAAAGCAGCGACTGATATGATAAGATTATGATAAGACTCATGCCAATCGTTTTCAAGAATGATATGTCTAAACTCTATGGTATATATATTTTTTAAAACATGGTTCCACAATTCTACAATTAAATATCAAAAACATTTTACTATGGTACAGTCAAAAATAAAATGTTTACAATTGTCTGCTTCACCACAGTAAACACACGTTGGTGTACTAGAGATTCCCACTTTAGCAAGTAACAATTTCACAATTATAACGGGTTTATAATAGTTGATTTTGACGAATGATTACACCCAGGAATTGTGTGGTTGATCAGGGCTACCAATCGCACGGTAATCTGCAAATGTAAAAACATTGTTTGGTTTATATTATTGATAATGGCAGATGTGTAGGTGAGAATAATTTTTGTACAATCTATTTACTATTTCATCTTTGTATAAGTATAAGATCATCTTTCTAATACAAATAATATTGACAACACTAGAATACAATTTGTACCTTTATACTTGAAGCAACCCAAATTCTTTTTTTCACATCTTCCTTGACAAACTTCAACCTGATTAAAATATGTACATGTATTCATTCATGTCACTATTTTTATGGTAAGTTACATTTAGTAATTCTGTAATTAGAAATTATTCGGGAAGCATATACTGTTTACACTATGCCATACGTTATTTTCGGTATAACATGAATTAGATTTTTATGAAATGACATCAGCAGTCACATCTTGATTAACCACATGCAATTCTATGGAACGCCGAAACATATGTGATGTTTCATCATGTTGTTATGTGGTTCCATCTTTATGTTAGATAGTCCGTATTTATGTTATGCAGTGCCGTATTTATGCTATGCAGTCCCATCTTAATGTCATGTAATCTCGTATTTATGTTATGCAGTCCCATCTTAATGTCATGTAGTCTCGTATTTATGTTATGCAGTCCCATCTTAATGTCATGTAGTCTCGTATTTATGTTATGCAGTCCCATCTTAATGTCATGTAGTCTCGCATTTATGTTATACAGTCCCATCTTTATGTCATGTAGTCTCGTATTTATATTATGCGGTCCCATCTTTATGTCATGTAGTCTCGTATTTATGTTATGCAGTCCCATCTTAATGTCATGTAGTCTAGTATTTATGTTATGCAGTCAAATCTTTATGTCATGTAGTCTTGTATTTATGTTATGCAGTCCCATCTTAATGTCATGTAGTCACGTATTTATAATATGCGGTCCCATCTTTATGTCATGTAGTCTCGTATTTATGTAATGCAGTCCCATCTTTATGTCATGTAGTCTCGTATTTATATTATACAGTCCCATCTTAATGTCATGTAGTCTCGTATTTATGTTATGCAGTCCCATCTTTATGTCATGTAGTCACGTATTTATATTATACAGTCCCGTTTTAATGTCATGTAGTCACGTATTTATGTTATACAGTCCCATCTTTATGTCATGCAGTCTCGTATTTATATTATGCGGTCCCATCTTTATGTCATGTAGTCTCGTATTTATATTATACAGTCCCATCTTTATGTCATGTAGTCTCGTATTTATATTATGCAGTCCCATCTTTATGTCATGTAGTCTCGTATTTATGTTATGCAGTCCCATCTTTATGTCATGTAGTCTCGTATTTATGTTATGCAGTCCCATCTTTATGTCATGTAGTCTCGTATTTATATTATGCAGTCCCATCTTTATGTCATGTAGTCTCGTATTTATGTTATGCAGTCCCATCTCTATGTCATGTAGTCTCGTATTTATATTATGCAATCTCATCTTAATGTCATGTAGTCTCGTATTTATATTATGCGGTCCCATCTTTATGTCATGTAGTCTCGTATTTATGTTATGCAGTCCCATCTTTAAGTCATGTAGTCTCGTATTTATGTTATGCAATCCCATCTTTATGTCATGTAGTCTCGTATTTATATTATACAGTCACATCTTTATGTCATGTAGTCTCGTATTTATGTTATGCAATCCCATCTTTATGTCATGTAGTCTCGTATTTATATTATACAGTCCCATCTTTATGTCATGTAGTCTCGTATTTATATTATGCGGTCCCATCTTTATGTCATGTAGTCTCGTATTTGAATTATACAGTCCCATCTTTATGTCATGTAGTCTCGTATTTATGTTATGCAATCCCATCTTTATGTCATGTAGTCTCGTATTTATATTATACAGTCCCATCTTTATGTCATGTAGTCTCGTATTTATGTTATGCAGTCCCATCTTTATGTCATGTAGTCACGTATTTATATTATACAGTCCCGTTTTAATGTCATGTAGTCACGTATTTATGTTATACAGTCCCATCTTTATGTCATGTAGTCTCGTATTTATATAATGCAATCCCATCTTTATGTCATGTAGTCTCGTATTTATATTATACAGTCCCATCTTTATGTCATGTAATCTCGTATTTATGTTATGCAGTCCCATCTTTATGTCATGTAGTCACGTATTTATATTATACAGCCCTGTTTTAATGTCATGTAGTAACGTATTTATGTTATACAGTCCCATCTTTATGTCATGTAGTCTCGTATTTATATTATGCGGTCCCATCTTTATGTCATGTAGTCTCGTATTTATGTTATGCAGTCCCATCTTAATGTCATGTAGTCTCGTATTTATATTATGCGGTCCCATCTTTATGTCATGTAGTCTCGTATTTATGTTATGCAGTCCCATCTTTATGTCTTGTAGTCTCGTATATATGTTATGCAGTCCCATCTTTATGTCACGTAGTCTCGTATTTATGTTATGCAGTCCCATCTTTATGTCATGTAGTCTCGTATTTATATTATACAGTCCCATCTTTATGTCATGTAGTCTCGTATTTATATTATTCGGTCCCATCTTTATGTCATGTAGTCTCGTATTTATGTTATGCAGTCCCATCTTAATGTCATGTAGTCTCGTATTTATATTATGCGGTTCCATCTTTATGTCATGTAGTCTCGTATTTATGTTATGCAGTCCCATCTTTATGTCTTGTAGTCTCGTATTTATGTTATGCAGTCCCATCTTAATGTCATGTAGTCTCGTATTTATGTTATACAGTCCCATCTTTATGTCATGTAGTCACGTATTTATATTATGCAGTCCTATCTTTATGTCATGTAGTCACGTACTTATGTTATGCAGTCCCATCCTTATGTCATGTAGTCTCGTATTTATGTTATGCAGTCCCATCTTTATGTCATGTAGTCTCGTATTTATATTATACAATCACATCTTTATGTCATGTAGTCTCTTATTTATGTTATGCAGTCCCCATCTTTATGTCATGTAGTCTCGTATTTTTATTATGCAGTCCCCTCTTTATGTCATGTAGTCTCGTATTTATATTATGCAGTCCCCTCTTTATGTCATGTAGTCTCGTATTTATATTATACAGTCCCATCTTTATGTCATGTAGTCTCGTATTTATGTGATGCAGTCCCATCTTAATGTCATGCAGTCTCGTATTTATGTTATGCAGTCCCCTCTTTATGTCATGTAGTCTCGTATTTATATTATGCAGTCCCCTCTTTATGTCATGTAGTCTCGTATTTATATTATACAGTCCCATCTTTATGTCATGTAGTCTCGTATTTATGTTATGCAGTCCCATCTTAATGTCATGCAGTCTCGTATTTATGTTATGCAGTCCCTTCTTTATGTCATGTAGTCTCGTATTTATATTATACAGTCCCAACTTTATGTCATTTAGTCTCGAATTTATGTTATGCAGTCCCATCTTAATGTCATGTAGTCTCGTATTTATGTTATGCAGTCCCATCTTTATGTCATGTAGTCTCGTATTTATGTTATGCAGTCCAATCTTAATGTCATGTAGTCTCGTATTTATGTTAAGGAGTCCCATCTTTATGTCATGTAGTCTCGTATTTATGTGATGGAGTCCCATATTTATGTCATGTAATCTCGTATTTATGTTATGCAGTCCCATCTTTATGTCATGTAGTCTCGTATTTATGTGATGCAGTCCCATCTTTATGTCATGTAATCTCGTATTTATGTTATGCAGTCCCATCTTTATGTCATGTAGTCTCGTATTTATGTTATGCAGTCCCATCTTTATGTCATGTAGTCTCGTATTTATGTTATGCAGTCCCATCTTAATGTCATGTAGTCTCGTATTTATGTTATGCAGTCCCATCTTTATGTCATGTAGTCTCGTATTTATGTTATGCAGTCCAATCTTAATGTCATGTAGTCTCGTATTTATGTTAAGGAGTCCCATCTTTATGTCATGTAGTCTCGTATTTATGTGATGGAGTCCCATATTTATGTCATGTAATCTCGTATTTATGTTATGCAGTCCCATCTTAATGTCATGTAGTCTCGCATTTATGTTATACAGTCCCATCTTTATGTCATGTAGTCTCGTATTTATATTATGCGGTCCCATCTTTATGTCATGTAGTCTCGTATTTATGTTATGCAGTCCCATCTTAATGTCATGTAGTCTAGTATTTATGTTATGCAGTCAAATCTTTATGTCATGTAGTCTTGTATTTATGTTATGCAGTCCCATCTTAATGTCATGTAGTCACGTATTTATAGTATGCGGTCCCATCTTTATGTCATGTAGTCTCGTATTTATGTAATGCAGTCCCATCTTTATGTCATGTAGTCTCGTATTTATATTATACAGTCCCATCTTAATGTCATGTAGTCTCGTATTTATGTTATGCAGTCCCATCTTTATGTCATGTAGTCACGTATTTATATTATACAGTCCCGTTTTAATGTCATGTAGTCACGTATTTATGTTATACAGTCCCATCTTTATGTCATGCAGTCTCGTATTTATATTATGCGGTCCCATCTTTATGTCATGTAGTCTCGTATTTATATTATACAGTCCCATCTTTATGTCATGTAGTCTCGTATTTATATTATGCAGTCCCATCTTTATGTCATGTAGTCTCGTATTTATGTTATGCAGTCCCATCTTTATGTCATGTAGTCTCGTATTTATGTTATGCAGTCCCATCTTTATGTCATGTAGTCTCGTATTTATATTATGCAGTCCCATCTTTATGTCATGTAGTCTCGTATTTATGTTATGCAGTCCCATCTCTATGTCATGTAGTCTCGTATTTATATTATGCAATCTCATCTTAATGTCATGTAGTCTCGTATTTATATTATGCGGTCCCATCTTTATGTCATGTAGTCTCGTATTTATGTTATGCAGTCCCATCTTTAAGTCATGTAGTCTCGTATTTATGTTATGCAATCCCATCTTTATGTCATGTAGTCTCGTATTTATATTATACAGTCACATCTTTATGTCATGTAGTCTCGTATTTATGTTATGCAATCCCATCTTTATGTCATGTAGTCTCGTATTTATATTATACAGTCCCATCTTTATGTCATGTAGTCTCGTATTTATATTATGCGGTCCCATCTTTATGTCATGTAGTCTCGTATTTGAATTATACAGTCCCATCTTTATGTCATGTAGTCTCGTATTTATGTTATGCAATCCCATCTTTATGTCATGTAGTCTCGTATTTATATTATACAGTCCCATCTTTATGTCATGTAGTCTCGTATTTATGTTATGCAGTCCCATCTTTATGTCATGTAGTCACGTATTTATATTATACAGTCCCGTTTTAATGTCATGTAGTCACGTATTTATGTTATACAGTCCCATCTTTATGTCATGTAGTCTCGTATTTATATAATGCAATCCCATCTTTATGTCATGTAGTCTCGTATTTATATTATACAGTCCCATCTTTATGTCATGTAATCTCGTATTTATGTTATGCAGTCCCATCTTTATGTCATGTAGTCACGTATTTATATTATACAGCCCTGTTTTAATGTCATGTAGTAACGTATTTATGTTATACAGTCCCATCTTTATGTCATGTAGTCTCGTATTTATATTATGCGGTCCCATCTTTATGTCATGTAGTCTCGTATTTATGTTATGCAGTCCCATCTTAATGTCATGTAGTCTCGTATTTATATTATGCGGTCCCATCTTTATGTCATGTAGTCTCGTATTTATGTTATGCAGTCCCATCTTTATGTCTTGTAGTCTCGTATATATGTTATGCAGTCCCATCTTTATGTCACGTAGTCTCGTATTTATGTTATGCAGTCCCATCTTTATGTCATGTAGTCTCGTATTTATATTATACAGTCCCATCTTTATGTCATGTAGTCTCGTATTTATATTATTCGGTCCCATCTTTATGTCATGTAGTCTCGTATTTATGTTATGCAGTCCCATCTTAATGTCATGTAGTCTCGTATTTATATTATGCGGTTCCATCTTTATGTCATGTAGTCTCGTATTTATGTTATGCAGTCCCATCTTTATGTCTTGTAGTCTCGTATTTATGTTATGCAGTCCCATCTTAATGTCATGTAGTCTCGTATTTATGTTATACAGTCCCATCTTTATGTCATGTAGTCACGTATTTATATTATGCAGTCCTATCTTTATGTCATGTAGTCACGTACTTATGTTATGCAGTCCCATCCTTATGTCATGTAGTCTCGTATTTATGTTATGCAGTCCCATCTTTATGTCATGTAGTCTCGTATTTATATTATACAATCACATCTTTATGTCATGTAGTCTCTTATTTATGTTATGCAGTCCCCATCTTTATGTCATGTAGTCTCGTATTTTTATTATGCAGTCCCCTCTTTATGTCATGTAGTCTCGTATTTATATTATGCAGTCCCCTCTTTATGTCATGTAGTCTCGTATTTATATTATACAGTCCCATCTTTATGTCATGTAGTCTCGTATTTATGTGATGCAGTCCCATCTTAATGTCATGCAGTCTCGTATTTATGTTATGCAGTCCCCTCTTTATGTCATGTAGTCTCGTATTTATATTATGCAGTCCCCTCTTTATGTCATGTAGTCTCGTATTTATATTATACAGTCCCATCTTTATGTCATGTAGTCTCGTATTTATGTTATGCAGTCCCATCTTAATGTCATGCAGTCTCGTATTTATGTTATGCAGTCCCTTCTTTATGTCATGTAGTCTCGTATTTATATTATACAGTCCCAACTTTATGTCATTTAGTCTCGAATTTATGTTATGCAGTCCCATCTTAATGTCATGTAGTCTCGTATTTATGTTATGCAGTCCCATCTTTATGTCATGTAGTCTCGTATTTATGTTATGCAGTCCAATCTTAATGTCATGTAGTCTCGTATTTATGTTAAGGAGTCCCATCTTTATGTCATGTAGTCTCGTATTTATGTGATGGAGTCCCATATTTATGTCATGTAATCTCGTATTTATGTTATGCAGTCCCATCTTCATGTCATGTAGTCTCGTATTTATGTTATGCAGTCCCATCTTTATGTCACGTAGTCTCGTATTTATGTTATGCAGTCCCATCTTTATGTCATGTAGTCTCGTATTTATATTATGCAATCCCATCTTTATGTCATGTAGTCTCGTATTTATATTATACAGTCCCATCTTTATGTCATGTAGTCACGTATTTATGTTATACAGTCCCATCTTAATGTCATGTAGTCTCATATTTATGTTATGCAGTCCCATCTTTATGTCATGTAGTCTCGTATTTATATTATACAGTCCCATCTTTATGTCATGTAGTCTCGAATTTATGTTATGCAGTCCCATCTTAATGTCATGTAGTCTCGTATTTAGGTTATGCAGTCCCATCTTTATGTCATGTAGTCTCGTATTTATGTTATGCAGTCCCATCTTAATGTCATGTAGTCTCGTATTTATGTTATGCAGTCCCATCTTAGTGTCATTTAGTCTCGTATTTATGTTATGCAGTCCCATCTTTATGTCATGTAGTCTCGTATTTATGTTATGCAGTCCCATCTTAATGTCATGTAGTCTCGTATTTATGTTATGCAGTCCCATCTCTATGTCATGTAGTCTCGTATTTATGTTATGCAGTCCCATCTTTATGTCATGTAGTCTCGTATTTATGTTATGCAGTCCCATCTTTATGTCATGTAGTCTCGTATTTATGTTATACAGTCCCATCTTTATGTCATGTAGTCTCGTATTTATATTATGCAGTCCCCTCTTTATGTCACGTAGTCTCGTATTTATGTTATGCAGTCCCATCTTTATGTCATGTAGTCTCGTATTTATATTATACAATCCCATATTTATGTCATGTAGTCTCGTATTTATGTTATGCAGTCCCATCTTAATGTCATGTAGTCTCGTATTTATGTTATGCAGTCCCATCTTTATGTCATGTAGTCTCGTATTTATGTGATGCAGTCCCATCTTTATGTCATGTAATCTCGTATTTATGTTATGCAGTCCCATCTTTATGTCATGTAGTCTCGTATTTATGTTATGCAGTCCCATCTTTATGTCATGTAGTCTCGTATTTATGTTATGCAGTCCCATCTTAATGTCATGTAGTCTCGTATTTATGTTATGCAGTCCCATCTTTATGTCATGTAGTCTCGTATTTATATTATACAGTCCCATCTTTATGTCATGTAGTCTCGAATTTATGTTATGCAGTCCCATCTTAATGTCATGTAGTCTCGTATTTATGTTATGCAGTCCCATCTTTATGTCATGTAGTCTCGTATTTATGTTATGCAGTCCCATCTTAATGTCATGTAGTCACGTATTTATGTTATGCAGTCCCATCTCTATGTCATGTAGTCTCGTATTTATGTTATGCAGTCCCATCTTAATGTCATGTAGTCTCATATTTATGTTATGCAGTCCCATCTTAATTTCATGTAGTCTCGTATTTATGTTATGCAGTCCCATCTTGATGTCATGTAGTCTCGTATTTATGTTATGCAGTCCCATCTTTATGTCATGTAGTCTCGTATTTATGTTATACAGTCCCATCTTTAGGTCATGTAGTCTCGTATTTATATTATGCAGTCCCATCTTTATGTCATGTAGTCACGTATTTATATTATACAGTCGCGTTTTAATGTCATGTAGTCTCGTATTTATATCATGCGGTCCCATCTTTATGTCATGTAGTCTCGTATTTATATTATACAGTCCCATCTTGATGTCATTTAGTCTCGTATTTATATTATGCAGTCCCATCTTAATGTCATGTAGTCTCGTATTTATGTTATGCAGTCCCATCTTTATGTCATGTAGTCTCGTATTTATGTTATGCAGTCCCATCTTAATGTCATGTAGTCTCGTATTTATGTTATGCAGTCCCATCTCTATGTCATGTAGTCTCGTATTTATGTTATGCAGTCCCATCTTTATGTCATGTAGTCTCGTATTTATGTTATGCAGTCCCATCTTAATTTCATGTAGTCTCGTATTTATGTTATGCAGTCCCATCTTGATGTCATGTAGTCTCGTATTTATGTTATGCAGTCCCATCTTTATGTCATGTAGTCTCGTATTTATGTTATACAGTCCCATCTTTAGGTCATGTAGTCTCGTATTTATGTTATACAGTCCCATCTTTATGTCATGTAGTCTCGTATTTATATTATGCAGTCCCATCTTAATGTCATGTAGTCTCGTATTTATGTTATGCAGTCCCATCTTAATGTCATGTAGTCTCGTATTTATGTTATGCAGTCCCATCTTTATGTCATGTAGTCTCGTATTTATATTATACAGTCCCATCTTTATGTCATGTAGTCTCGTATTTATGTTATGCAGTCCCATCTTAGTGTCATTTAGTCTCGTATTTATGTTATGCAGTCCCATCTTTGTGTCATGTAGTCTCGTATTTATGTTATGCAGTCCCATCTTTGTGTCATGTAGTCTCGTATTTATGTTATGCAGTCCCATCTTTATGTCATGTAGTCTCGTATTTATGTTATGCAGTCCCATCTTAATGTCATGTAGTCTCGTATTTATGTTATGCAGTCCCATCTTTATGTCAAGTAGTCTCGTATTTATATTATACAGTCCCATCTTCATGTCATGTAGTCTCGTATTTATGTTATGCAGTCCGATCTTAGTGTCATTTAGTCTCGTATTTATGTTATGCAGTCCCATCTTTATGTCATGTAGTCTCGTATTTATGTTATGCAGTCCCATCTTAATGTCATGTAGTCTCGTATTTATGTTAGGCAGCCCCGTCTCTATGTCTTGTAGTCTCGTATTTATGTTATGCAGTCCCATCTTTATGTCATGTAGTCTCGTATTTATGTTATGCAGTCCCATCTTTATGTCATGTAGTCTCGTATTTATATTATGCAGTCCCCTCTTTATGTCATGTAGTCTCGTATTTATGTTATGCAGTCCCATCTTTATGTCATGTAGTCTCGTATTTATATTATACAATCCCATATTTATGTCATGTAGTCTCGTATTTATGTTATGCAGTCCCATCTTTATGTCATGTAGTCACGTATTTATATTATACAGTCCCGTTTTAATGTCATGTAGTCTCGTATTTATGTTATGCAGTCCCATCTTTATGTCATGTAGTCTCGTATTTATGTGATGCAGTCCCATCTTTATGTCATGTAATCTCGTATTTATGTTATGCAGTCCCATCTTTATGTCATGTAGTCTCGTATTTATGTTATGCAGTCCCATCTTTATGTCATGTAGTCTCGTATTTATGTTATGCAGTCCCATCTTTATGTCATGTAGTCTCGTATTTATATTATGCAATCCCATCTTTATGTCATGTAGTCTCGTATTTATATTATACAGTCCCATCTTTATGTCATGTAGCCACGTATTTATGTTATGCAGTCCCATCTTAATGTCATGTAGTCTCGTATTTATGTTATGCAGTCCCATCTTTATGTCATGTAGTCTCGTATTTATATTATACAGTCCCATCTTTATGTCATGTAGTCTCGAATTTATGTTATGCAGTCCCATCTTAATGTCATGTAGTCTCGTATTTATGTTATGCAGTCCCATCTTTATGTCATGTAGTCTCGTATTTATGTTATGCAGTCCCATCTTAATGTCATGTAGTCTCGTATTTATGTTATGCAGTCCCATCTTTATGTCATGTAGTCTCGTATTTATGTTATGCAGTCCCATCTTAATGCCATGTAGTCACGTATTTATGTTATGCAGTCCCATCTCTATGTCATGTAGTCTCGTATTTATGTTATGCAGTCCCATCTTTATGTCATGTAGTCTCGTATTTATGTTATGCAGTCCCCTTTTAATGTCATGTAGTCTCGTATTTATGTTATGCAGTCCCATCTTAATGTCATGTAGTCTCGTATTTATGTTATGCAGTCCCATCTTAATGTCATGTAGTCTCGTATTTATGTTATGCAGTCCCATCTTTATGTCATGTAGTCTCGTATTTATGTTATGCAGTCCCATCTTTATGTCATGTAGTCTCGTATTTATGTTATACAGTCCCATCTTTATGTCATGTAGTCTCGTATTTATATTATGCAGTCCCATCTTTATGTCATGTAGTCACGTATTTATATTATACAGTCCCGTTTTAATGTCATGTAGTCACGTATTTATGTTATACAGTCCCATCTTTATGTCATGTAGTCTCGTATTTATATTATGCGGTCCCATCTTAATGTCATGTAGTCTCGTATTTATGTTATGCATTCCCATCTTAATGTCATGTAGTCTCGTATTTTTGTTATGCAGTCCCATCTTTATGTCATGTAGTCTCGTATTTATATTATACAGTCCCATCTTTATGTCATGTAGTCTCGTATTTATGTTATGCAGTCCCATCTTAGTGTCATTTAGTCTCGTATTTATGTTATGCAGTCCCATCTTTATGTCATGTAATCTCGTATTTATGTTATGCAGTCCCATCTTAATGTCATGTAGTCTCGTATTTATGTTATGCAGTCCCATCTCTATGTCATGTAGTCTCGTATTTATGTTATGCAGTCCCATCTTTATGTCATGTAGTCTCGTATTTATGTTATGCAGTCCCATCTTTATGTCATGTAGTCTCGTATTTATGTTATGCAGTCCCATCTTTATGTCATGTAGTCTCGTATTTATATTATACAATCCCATATTTATGTCATGTAGTCTCGTATTTATGTTATGCAGTCCCATCTTAATGTCATGTAGTCTCGTATTTATGTTATGCAGTCCCATCTTTATGTCATGTAGTCTCGTATTTATGTGATGCAGTCCCATCTTTATGTCATGTAATCTCGTATTAATGTTATGCAGTCCCATCTTTATGTCATGTAGTCTCGTATTTATGTTATGCAGTCCCATCTTTATGTCATGTAGTCTCGTATTTATGTTATGCAGTCCCATCTTTATGTCATGTAGTCTCGTATTTATATTATGCAATCCCATCTTTATGTCATGTAGTCTCGTATTTATATTATACAGTCCCATCTTTATGTCATGTAGTCACGTATTTATGTTATGCAGTCCCATCTTAATGTCATGTAGTCTCGTATTTATGTTATGCAGTCGAATCTTTATGTCATGTAGTCTCGTATTTATATTATACAGTCCCATCTTTATGTCATGTAGTCTCGAAATTTATGTTATGCAGTCCCATCTTAATGTCATGTAGTCTCGTATTTATATTATGCTATCCCATCTTTATGTCATGTAGTCTCGTATTTATATTATACAGTCCCATCTTTATGTCATGTAGTCAAGTATTTATGTTATGCAGTCCCATCTTAATGTCATGTAGTCTCGTATTTATGTTATGCAGTCCCATCTTTATGTCATGTAGTCTCGTATTTATATTATACAGTCCCATCTTTATGTCATGTAGTCTCGAATTTATGTTATGCAGTCCCATCTTAATGTCATGTAGTCTCGTATTTATGTTATGCAGTCCCATCTTTATGTCATGTAGTCTCGTATTTATGTTATGCAGTCCCATCTTAATGTCATGTAGTCTCGTATTTAAGTTATGCAGTCCCATCTTTATGTCATGTAGTCTCGTATTTATATTATACAGTCCCATCTTTATGTCATGTAGTCTCGAATTTATGTTATGCAGTCCCATCTTAATGTCATGTAGTCTCGTATTTATGTTATGCAGTCCCATCTTTATGTCATGTAGTCTCGTATTTATGTTATGCAGTCCCATCTCTATGTCATGTAGTCTCGTATTTATGTTATGCAGTCCCATCTTTATGTCATGTAGTCTCGTATTTATGTTATGCAGTCCCATCTTAATTTCATGTAGTCTCGTATTTATGTTATGCAGTCCCATCTTGATGTCATGTAGTCTCGTATTTATGTTATGCAGTCCCATCTTTATGTCATGTAGTCTCGTATTTATGTTATACAGTCCCATATTTAGGTCATGTAGTCTCGTATTTATATTATGCAGTCCCATCTTTATGTCATGTAGTCACGTATTTATATTATACAGTCCCGATTTAATGTCATGTAGTCTCGTATTTATATTATGCGGTCCCATCTTTATGTCATGTAGTCTCGTATTTATATTATACAGTCCCATCTTGATGTCATGTAGTCTCGTATTTATATTATGCAGTCCCATCTTGATGTCATGTAGTCTCGTATTTATGTTATGCAGTCCCATCTTTATGTCATGTAGTCTCGTATTTATGTTATGCAGTCCCATCTTAATGTCATGTAGTCTCGTATTTATGTTATGCATCCCATCTTAATTTCATGTAGTCTCGTATTTATGTTATGCAGTCCCATCTTGATGTCATGTAGTCTCGTATTTATGTTATGCAGTCCCATCTTTATGTCATGTAGTTTCGTATTTATGTTATACAGTCCCATCTTTATGTCATGTAGTCTCGTATTTATGTTATACAGTCCCATCTTTATGTCATGTAGTCTCGTATTTATATTATGCGGTCCCATCTTAATGTCATGTAGTCTCGTATTTATGTTATGCAGTCCCATCTTAATGTCATGTAGTCTCGTATTTATGTTATGCAGTCCATCTTTATGTCATGTAGTCTCGTATTTATATTATACAGTCCCATCTTTATGTCATGTAGTCTCGTATTTATGTTATGCAGTCCCATCTTAGTGTCATTTAGTCTCGTATTTATGTTATGCAGTCCCATCTTTGTGTCATGTAGTCTCGTATTTATGTTATGCAGTCCCATCTTTATGTCATGTAGTCTCGTATTTATGTTATACAGTCCCATATTTATGTCATGTAGTCTCGTATTTATATTATACAGTCCCATCTTTATGTCATGTAGTCTCGAATTTATGTTATGCAGTCCCATCTTAATGTCATGTAGTCTCGTATTTATGTTATGCAGTCCCATCTTTATGTCATGTAGTCTCGTATTTATGTTATGCAGTCCCATCTTAATGTCATGTAGTCTCGTATTTATGTTATGCAGTCCCATCTTTATGTCATGTAGTCTCGTATTTATGTTATGCAGTCCCATCTTTATGTCATGTAGTCTCGTATTTATGTTATGCAGTCCCATCTTAATGCCATGTAGTCAAGTATTTATGTTATGCAGTCCCATCTCTATGTCATGTAGTCTCGTATTTATGTTATGCAGTCCCATCTTTATGTCATGTAGTCTCGTATTTATGTTATGCAGTCCCCTTTTAATGTCATGTAGTCTCGTATTTATGTTATGCAGTCCCATCTTAATGTCATGTAGTCTCGTATTTATGTTATGCAGTCCCATCTTAATGTCATGTAGTCTCGTATTTATGTTATGCAGTCCCATCTTTATGTCATGTAGTCTCGTATTTATGTTATGCAGTCCCATCTTTATGTCATGTAGTCTCGTATTTATGTTATACAGTCCCATCTTTATGTCATGTAGTCTCGTATTTATATTATGCAGTCCCATCTTTATGTCATGTAGTCACGTATTTATATTATACAGTCCCGTTTTAATGTCATGTAGTCACGTATTCATGTTATACAGTCCCATCTTTATGTCATGTAGTCTCGTATTTATACTATGCGGTCCCATCTTAATGTCATGTAGTCTCGTATTTATGTTATGCAGTCCCATCTTAATGTCATGTAGTCTCGTATTTATGTTATGCAGTCCCATCTTTATGTCATGTAGTCTCGTATTTATATTATACAGTCCCATCTTTATGTCATGTAGTCTCGTATTTATGTTATGCAGTCCCATCTTAGTGTCATTTAGTCTCGTATTTATGTTATGCAGTCCCATCTTTATGTCATGTAGTCTCGTATTTATGTTATGCAGTCCCATCTTAATGTCATGTAGTCTCGTATTTATGTTATGCAGTCCCATCTCTATGTCATGTAGTCTCGTATTTATGTTATGCAGTCCCATCTTTATGTCATGTAGTCTCGTATTTATGTTATGCAGTCCCATCTTAATGCCATGTAGTCACGTATTTATGTTATGCAGTCCCATCTCTATGTCATGTAGTCTCGTATTTATGTTATGCAGTCCCATCTTTATGTCATGTAGTCTCGTATTTATGTTATGCAGTCCCATCTTAATGTCATGTAGTCTCGTATTTATGTTATGCAGTCCCATCTTTATGTCATGTAGTCTCGTATTTATGTTATGCAGTCCCATCTTTATGTCATGTAGTCTCGTATTTATGTTATACAGTCCCATCTTTATGTCATGTAGTCTCGTATTTATATTATGCAGTCCCATCTTTATGTCATGTAGTCACGTATTTATATTATACAGTCCCGTTTTAATGTCATGTAGTCACGTATTTATGTTATACAGTCCCATCTTTATGTCATGTAGTCTCGTATTTATATTATGCGGTCCCATCTTAATGTCATGTAGTCTCGTATTTATGTTATGCATTCCCATCTTAATGTCATGTAGTCTCGTATTTATGTTATGCAGTCCCATCTTTATGTCATGTAGTCTCGTATTTATATTATACAGTCCCATCTTTATGTCATGTAGTCTCGTATTTATGTTATGCAGTCCCATCTTAGTGTCATTTAGTCTCGTATTTATGTTATGCAGTCCCATCTTTATGTCATGTAGTCTCGTATTTATGTTATGCAGTCCCATCTTAATGTCATGTAGTCTCGTATTTATGTTATGCAGTCCCATCTCTATGTCATGTAGTCTCGTATTTATGTTATGCAGTCCCATCTTTATGTCATGTAGTCTCGTATTTATGTTATGCAGTACCATCTTTATGTCATGTAGTCTCGTATTTATATTATGCAATCCCATCTTTATGTCATGTAGTCTCGTATTTATATTATACAGTCCCATCTTTATGTCATGTAGTCACGTATTTATGTTATGCAGTCCCATCTTAATGTCATGTAGTCTCGTATTTATGTTATGCAGTCGAATCTTTATGTCATGTAGTCTCGTATTTATATTATACAGTCCCATCTTTATGTCATGTAGTCTCGAATTTATGTTATGCAGTCCCATCTTAATGTCATGTAGTCTCGTATTTATATTATGCAATCCCATCTTTATGTCATGTAGTCTCGTATTTATATTATACAGTCCCATCTTTATGTCATGTAGTCACGTATTTATGTTATGCAGTCCCATCTTAATGTCATGTAGTCTCGTATTTATGTTATGCAGTCCCATCTTTATGTCATGTAGTCTCGTATTTATATAATACAGTCCCATCTTTATGTCATGTAGTCTCGAATTTATGTTATGCAGTCCCATCTTAATGTCATGTAGTCTCGTATTTATGTTATGCAGTCCCATCTTTATGTCATGTAGTCTCGTATTTATGTTATGCAGTCCCATCTTAATGTCATGTAGTCTCGTATTTATGTTATGCAGTCCCATCTCTATGTCATGTAGTCTCGTATTTATGTTATGCAGTCCCATCTTTATGTCATGTAGTCTCGTATTTATGTTATGCAGTCCCATCTTAATTTCATGTAGTCTCGTATTTATGTTATGCAGTCCCATCTTGATGTCATGTAGTCTCGTATTTATGTTATGCAGTCCCATCTTTATGTCATGTAGTCTCGTATTTATGTTATACAGTCCCATCTTTAGGTCATGTAGTCTCGTATTTATATTATGCAGTCCCATCTTTATGTCATGTAGTCACGTATTTATATTATACAGTCCCGTTTTAATGTCATGTAGTCTCGTATTTATATTATGCGGTCCCATCTTTATGTCATGTAGTCTCGTATTTATATTATACAGTCCCATCTTGATGTCATGTAGTCTCGTATTTATATTATGCAGTCCCATCTTGATGTCATGTAGTCTCGTATTTATGTTATGCAGTCCCATCTTGATGTCATGTAGTCTCGTATTTATGTTATGCAGTCCCATCTTTATGTCATGTAGTCTCGTATTTATGTTATACAGTCCCATCTTTAGGTCATGTAGTCTCGTATTTATATTATGCAGTCCCATCTTTATGTCATGTAGTCACGTATTTATATTATACAGTCCCGTTTTAATGTCATGTAGTCTCGTATTTATGTTATGCAGTCCCATCTTAATGTCATGTAGTCTCGTATTTATGTTATGCAGTCCCATCTTTATGTCATGTAGTCTCGTATTTATGTTATGCAGTCCCATCTTTATGTCATGTAGTCTCGTATTTATGTTATACAGTCCCATCTTTATGTCATGTAATCTCGTATTTATATTATGCAGTCCCATCTTTATGTCATGTAGTCACGTATTTATATTATACAGTCCCGTTTTAATGTCATGTAGTCACGTATTCATGTTATACAGTCCCATCTTTATGTCATGTAGTCTCGTATTTATATTATGCGGTCCCATCTTAATGTCATGTAGTCTCGTATTTATGTTATGCAGTCCCATCTTAATGTCATGTAGTCTCGTATTTATGTTATGCAGTCCCATCTTTATGTCATGTAGTCTCGTATTTATATTATACAGTCCCATCTTTATGTCATGTAGTCTCGTATTTATGTTATGCAGTCCCATCTTAGTGTCATTTAGTCTCGTATTTATGTTATGCAGTCCCATCTTTATGTCATGTAGTCTCGTATTTATGTTATGCAGTCCCATCTTAATGTCATGTAGTCTCGTATTTATGTTATGCAGTCCCATCTCTATGTCATGTAGTCTCGTATTTATGTTATGCAGTCCTATCTTTATGTCATGTAGTCTCGTATTTATGTTATGCAGTCCCATCTTAATGCCATGTAGTCACGTATTTATGTTATGCAGTCCCATCTCTATGTCATGTAGTCTCGTATTTATGTTATGCAGTCCCATCTTTATGTCATGTAGTCTCGTATTTATGTTATGCAGTCCCATCTTAATGTCATGTAGTCTCGTATTTATGTTATGCAGTCCCATCTTTATGTCATGTAGTCTCGTATTTATGTTATGCAGTCCCATCTTTATGTCATGTAGTCTCGTATTTATGTTATACAGTCCCATCTTTATGTCATGTAGTCTCGTATTTATATTATGCAGTCCCATCTTTATGTCATGTAGTCACGTATTCATATTATACAGTCCCGTTTTAATGTCATGTAGTCACGTATTTATGTTATACAGTCCCATCTTTATGTCATGTAGTCTCGTATTTATATTATGCGGTCCCATCTTAATGTCATGTAGTCTCGTATTTATGTTATGCATTCCCATCTTAATGTCATGTAGTCTCGTATTTATGTTATGCAGTCCCATCTTTATGTCATGTAGTCTCGTATTTATATTATACAGTCCCATCTTTATGTCATGTAGTCTCGTATTTATGTTATGCAGTCCCATCTTAGTGTCATTTAGTCTCGTATTTATGTTATGCAGTCCCATCTTTATGTCATGTAGTCTCGTATTTATGTTATGCAGTCCCATCTTAATGTCATGTAGTCTCGTATTTATGTTATGCAGTCCCATCTCTATGTCATGTAGTCTCGTATTTATGTTATGCAGTCCCATCTTTATGTCATGTAGTCTCGTATTTATGTTATGCAGTCCCATCTTTATGTCATGTAGTCTCGTATTTATGTTATGCAGTCCCATCTTTATGTCATGTAGTCTCGTATTTATATTATACAATCCCATATTTATGTCATGTAGTCTCGTATTTATGTTATGCAGTCCCATCTTAATGTCATGTAGTCTCGTATTTATGTTATGCAGTGCCATCTTTATGTCATGTAGTCTCGTATTTATGTGATGCAGTCCCATCTTTATGTCATGTAATCTCGTATTAATGTTATGCAGTCCCATCTTTATGTCATGTAGTCTCGTATTTATGTTATGCAGTCCCATCTTTATGTCATGTAGTCTCGTATTTATGTTATGCAGTCCCATCTTTATGTCATGTAGTCTCGTATTTATATTATGCAATCCCATCTTTATGTCATGTAGTCTCGTATTTATATTATACAGTCCCATCTTTATGTCATGTAGTCACGTATTTATGTTATGCAGTCCCATCTTAATGTCATGTAGTCTCGTATTTATGTTATGCAGTCGAATCTTTATGTCATGTAGTCTCGTATTTATATTATACAGTCCCATCTTTATGTCATGTAGTCTCGAATTTATGTTATGCAGTCCCATCTTAATGTCATGTAGTCTCGTATTTATATTATGCAATCCCATCTTTATGTCATGTAGTCTCGTATTTATATTATACAGTCCCATCTTTATGTCATGTAGTCACGTATTTATGTTATGCAGTCCCATCTTAATGTCATGTAGTCTCGTATTTATGTTATGCAGTCCCATCTTTATGTCATGTAGTCTCGTATTTATATTATACAGTCCCATCTTTATGTCATGTAGTCTCGAATTTATGTTATGCAGTCCCATCTTAATGTCATGTAGTCTCGTATTTATGTTATGCAGTCCCATCTTTATGTCATGTAGTCTCGTATTTATGTTATGCAGTCCCATCTTAATGTCATGTAGTCTCGTATTTATGTTATGCAGTCCCATCTCTATGTCATGTAGTCTCGTATTTATGTTATGCAGTCCCATCTTTATGTCATGTAGTCTCGTATTTATGTTATGCAGTCCCATCTTAATTTCATGTAGTCTCGTATTTATGTTATGCAGTCCCATCTTAATGTCATGTAGTCTCGTATTTATGTTATGCAGTCCCATCTTTATGTCATGTAGTCTCGTATTTATATTATACAGTCCCATCTTTATGTCATGTAGTCTCGAATTTATGTTATGCAGTCCCATCTTAATGTCATGTAGTCTCGTATTTATGTTATGCAGTCCCATCTTTATGTCATGTAGTCTCGTATTTATGTTATGCAGTCCCATCTTAATGTCATGTAGTCTCGTATTTATGTTATGCAGTCCCATCTTTATGTCATGTAGTCTCGTATTTATGTTATGCAGTCCCATCTTTATGTCATGTAGTCTCGTATTTATGTTATACAGTCCCATCTTTATGTCATGTAGTCTCGTATTTATATTATGCAGTCCCATCTTTATGTCATGTAGTCACGTATTTATATTATACAGTCCCGTTTTAATGTCATGTAGTCACGTATTTATGTTATACAGTCCCATCTTTATGTCATGTAGTCTCGTATTTATATTATGCGGTCCCATCTTAATGTCATGTAGTCTCGTATTTATGTTATGCATTCCCATCTTAATGTCATGTAGTCTCGTATTTATGTTATGCAGTCCCATCTTTATGTCATGTAGTCTCGTATTTATATTATACAGTCCCATCTTTATGTCATGTAGTCTCGTATTTATGTTATGCAGTCCCATCTTAGTGTCATTTAGTCTCGTATTTATGTTATGCAGTCCCATCTTTATGTCATGTAGTCTCGTATTTATGTTATGCAGTCCCATCTTAATGTCATGTAGTCTCGTATTTATGTTATGCAGTCCCATCTCTATGTCATGTAGTCTCGTATTTATGTTATGCAGTCCCATCTTTATGTCATGTAGTCTCGTATTTATGTTATGCAGTCCCATCTTTATGTCATGTAGTCTCGTATTTATGTTATGCAGTCCCATCTTTATGTCATGTAGTCTCGTATTTATATTATACAATCCCATATTTATGTCATGTAGTCTCGTATTTATGTTATGCAGTCCCATCTTAATGTCATGTAGTCTCGTATTTATGTTATGCAGTGCCATCTTTATGTCATGTAGTCTCGTATTTATGTGATGCAGTCCCATCTTTATGTCATGTAATCTCGTATTAATGTTATGCAGTCCCATCTTTATGTCATGTAGTCTCGTATTTATGTTATGCAGTCCCATCTTTATGTCATGTAGTCTCGTATTTATGTTATGCAGTCCCATCTTTATGTCATGTAGTCTCGTATTTATATTATGCAATCCCATCTTTATGTCATGTAGTCTCGTATTTATATTATACAGTCCCATCTTTATGTCATGTAGTCACGTATTTATGTTATGCAGTCCCATCTTAATGTCATGTAGTCTCGTATTTATGTTATGCAGTCGAATCTTTATGTCATGTAGTCTCGTATTTATATTATACAGTCCCATCTTTATGTCATGTAGTCTCGAATTTATGTTATGCAGTCCCATCTTAATGTCATGTAGTCTCGTATTTATATTATGCAATCCCATCTTTATGTCATGTAGTCTCGTATTTATATTATACAGTCCCATCTTTATGTCATGTAGTCACGTATTTATGTTATGCAGTCCCATCTTAATGTCATGTAGTCTCGTATTTATGTTATGCAGTCCCATCTTTATGTCATGTAGTCTCGTATTTATATTATACAGTCCCATCTTTATGTCATGTAGTCTCGAATTTATGTTATGCAGTCCCATCTTAATGTCATGTAGTCTCGTATTTATGTTATGCAGTCCCATCTTTATGTCATGTAGTCTCGTATTTATGTTATGCAGTCCCATCTTAATGTCATGTAGTCTCGTATTTATGTTATGCAGTCCCATCTCTATGTCATGTAGTCTCGTATTTATGTTATGCAGTCCCATCTTTATGTCATGTAGTCTCGTATTTATGTTATGCAGTCCCATCTTAATTTCATGTAGTCTCGTATTTATGTTATGCAGTCCCATCTTGATGTCATGTAGTCTCGTATTTATGTTATGCAGTCCCATCTTTATGTCATGTAGTCTCGTATTTATGTTATACACTCCCATCTTTAGGTCATGTAGTCTCGTATTTATATTATGCAGTCCCATCTTTATGTCATGTAGTCACGTATTTATATTATACAGTCCCGTTTTAATGTCATGTAGTCTCGTATTTATATTATGCGGTCCCATCTTTATGTCATGTAGTCTCGTATTTATATTATACAGTCCCATCTTGATGTCATGTAGTCTCGTATTTATATTATGCAGTCCCATCTTGATGTCATGTAGTCTCGTATTTATGTTATGCAGTCCCATCTTTATGTCATGTAGTCTCGTATTTATGTTATGCAGTCCCATCTTAATGTCATGTAGTCTCGTATTTATGTTATGCATCCCATCTTAATTTCATGTAGTCTCGTATTTATGTTATGCAGTCCCATCTCGATGTCATTTAGTCTCGTATTTATGTTATGCAGTCCCATCTTTATGTCATGTAGTTTCGTATTTATGTTATACAGTCCCATCTTTAGGTCATGTAGTCTCGTATTTATGTTATACAGTCCCATCTTTATGTCATGTAGTCTCGTATTTATATTATGCGGTCCCATCTTAATGTCATGTAGTCTCGTATTTATGTTATGCAGTCCCATCTTAATGTCATGTAGTCTCGTATTTATGTTATGCAGTCCATCTTTATGTCATGTAGTCTCGTATTTATATTATACAGTCCCATCTTTATGTCATGTAGTCTCGTATTTATGTTATGCAGTCCCATCTTAGTGTCATTTAGTCTCGTATTTATGTTATGCAGTCCCATCTTTGTGTCATGTAGTCTCGTATTTATGTTATGCAGTCCCATCTTCATGTCATGTAGTCTCGTATTTATGTTATGCAGTCCCATCTTTATGTCATGTAGTCTCGTATTTATGTTATACAGTCCCATCTTTATGTCATGTAGTCTCGTATTTATATTATACAGTCCCATCTTTATGTCATGTCGCCACGTATTTATGTTATGCAGTCCCATCTTAATGTCATGTAGTCTCGTATTTATGTTATGCAGTCCCATATTTATGTCATGTAGTCTCGTATTTATATTATACAGTCCCATCTTTATGTCATGTAGTCTCGAATTTATGTTATGCAGTCCCATCTTAATGTCATGTAGTCTCGTATTTATGTTATGCAGTCCCATCTTTATGTCATGTAGTCTCGTATTTATGTTATGCAGTCCCATCTTAATGTCATGTAGTCTCGTATTTATGTTATGCAGTCCCATCTTTATGTCATGTAGTCTCGTATTTATGTTATGCAGTCCCATCTTTATGTCATGTAGTTTCGTATTTATGTTATACAGTCCCATCTTTATGTCATGTAGTCACGTATTTATATTATACAGTCCCGTTTTAATGTCATGTAGTCTCGTATTTATATTATGCGGTCCCATCTTTATGTCATGTAGTCTCGTATTTATATTATACAGTCCCATCTTGATGTCATGTAGTCTCGTATTTATATTATGCAGTCCCATCTTGATGTCATGTAGTCTCGTATTTATGTTATGCAGTTCCATCTTTATGTCATGTAGTCTCGTATTTATGTTATGCAGTCCCATCTTAATGTCATGTAGTCTCGTATTTATGTTATGCATCCCATCTTAATTTCATGTAGTCTCGTATTTATGTTATGCAGTCCCATCTTGATGTCATGTAGTCTCGTATTTATGTTATGCAGTCCCATCTTTATGTCATGTAGTTTCGTATTTATGTTATACAGTCCCATCTTTAGGTCATGTAGTCTCGTATTTATGTTATACAGTCCCATCTTTATGTCATGTAGTCTCGTATTTATATTATGCGGTCCCATCTTAATGTCATGTAGTCTCGTATTTATGTTATGCAGTCCCATCTTAATGTCATGTAGTCTCGTATTTATGTTATGCAGTCCATCTTTATGTCATGTAGTCTCGTATTTATATTATACAGTCCCATCTTTATGTCATGTAGTCTCGTATTTATGTTATGCAGTCCCATCTTAGTGTCATTTAGTCTCGTATTTATGTTATGCAGTCCCATCTTTGTGTCATGTAGTCTCGTATTTATGTTATGCAGTCCCATCTTTATGTCATGTAGTCTCGTATTTATGTTATACAGTCCCATATTTATGTCATGTAGTCTCGTATTTATATTATACAGTCCCATCTTCATGTCATGTAGTCTCGTATTTATGTTATGCAGTCCCATCTTAATGTCATGTAGTCTCGTATTTATGTTATGCAGTCCCATCTTTATGTCATGTAGTCTCGTATTTATGTTATGCAGTCCCATCTTAATGTCATGTAGTCTCGTATTTATGTTATGCAGTCCCATCTTTATGTCATGTAGTCTCGTATTTATGTTATGCAGTCCCATCTTAATGCCATGTAGTCAAGTATTTATGTTATGCAGTCCCATCTCTATGTCATGTAGTCTCGTATTTATGTTATGCAGTCCCATCTTTATGTCATGTAGTCTCGTATTTATGTTATGCAGTCCCCTTTTAATGTCATGTAGTCTCGTATTTATGTTATGCAGTCCCATCTTAATGTCATGTAGTCTCGTATTTATGTTATGCAGTCCCATCTTAATGTCATGTAGTCTCGTATTTATGTTATGCAGTCCCATCTTTATGTCATGTAGTCTCGTATTTATGTTATGCAGTCCCATCTTTATGTCATGTAGTCTCGTATTTATATTATACAGTCCCATTTTTATGTCATGTAGTCTCCTATTTATATTATGCAGTCCCATCTTTATGTCATGTAGTCACGTATTTATATTATACAGTCCCGTTTTAATGTCATGTAGTCACGTATTCATGTTATACAGTCCCATCTTTATGTCATGTAGTCTCGTATTTATATTATGCGGTCCCATCTTAATGTCATGTAGTCTCGTATTTATGTTATGCAGTCCCATCTTAATGTCATGTAGTCTCGTATTTATGTTATGCAGTCCCATCTTTATGTCATGTAGTCTCGTATTTATATTATACAGTCCCATCTTTATGTCATGTAGTCTCGTATTTATGTTATGCAGTCCCATCTTAGTGTCATTTAGTCTCGTATTTATGTTATGCAGTCCCATCTTTATGTCATGTAGTCTCGTATTTATGTTATGCAGTCCCATCTTAATGTCATGTAGTCTCGTATTTATGTTATGCAGTCCCATCTCTATGTCATGTAATCTCGTATTTATGTTATGCAGTCCCATCTTTATGTCATGTAGTCTCGTATTTATGTTATGCAGTCCCATCTTTATGTCATGTATTCTCGTATTTATGTTATGCAGTCCCATCTTTATGTCATGTAGTCTCGTATTTATATTATACAATCCCATATTTATGTCATGTAGTCTCGTATTTATGTTATGCAGTCCCATCTTAATGTCATGTAGTCTCGCATTTATGTTATGCAGTCCCATCTTTATGTCATGTAGTCTCGTATTTATGTGATGCAGTCCCATCTTTATGTCATGTAATCTCGTATTAATGTTATGCAGTCCCATCTTTATGTCATGTAGTCTCGTATTTATGTTATGCAGTCCCATCTTTATGTCATGTAGTCTCGTATTTATGTTATGCAGTCCCATCTTTATGTCATGTAGTCTCGTATTTATATTATGCAACCCCATCTTTATGTCATGTAGTCTCGTATTTATATTATACAGTCCCATCTTTATGTCATGTAGTCACGTATTTATGTTATGCAGTCCCATCTTAATGTCATGTAGTTTCGTATTTATGTTATGCAGTCGAATCTTTATGTCATGTAGTCTCGTATTTATATTATACAGTCCCATCTTATGTCATATAGTCTCGAATTTATGTTATGCAGTCCCATCTTAATGTCATGTAGTCTCGTATTTATATTATGCAATCCCATCTTCATGTCATGTAGTCTCGTATTTATATTATACAGTCCCATCTTAATTTCATGTAGTCTCGTATTTATGTTATGCAGTCCCATCTTGATGTCATGTAGTCTCGTATTTATGTTATGCAGTCCCATCTTTATGTCATGTAGTTTCGTATTTATGTTATACAGTCCCATCTTTAGGTCATGTAGTCTCGTATTTATGTTATACAGTCCCATCTTTATGTCATGTAGTCTCGAATTTATGTTATGCAGTCCCATCTTAATGTCATGTAGTCTCGTATTTATGTTATGCAGTCCCATCTTTATGTCATGTAGTCTCGTATTTATGTTATGCAGTCCCATCTTAATGTCATGTAGTCTCGTATTTATGTTATGCAGTCCCATCTCTATGTCATGTAGTCTCGTATTTATGTTATACAGTCCCATCTTTATGTCATGTAGTCTCGTATTTATGTTATGCAGTCCCATCTTAATTTCATGTAGTCTCGTATTTATGTTATGCAGTCCCATCTTGATGTCATGTAGTCTCGTATTTATGTTATACAGTCCCATCTTTAGGTCATGTAGTCTCGTATTTATATTATGCAGTCCCATCTTTATGTCATGTAGTCACGTATTTATATTATACAGTCCCGTTTTAATGTCAAGTAGTCTCGTATTTATATTATGCGGTCCCATCTTAATGTCATGTAGTCTCGTATTTATGTTATGCAGTCCCATCTTAATTTCATGTAGTCTCGTATTTATGTTATGCAGTCCCATCTTGATGTCATGTAGTCTCGTATTTATGTTATGCAGTCCCATCTTTATGTCATGTAGTTTCGTATTTATGTTATACAGTCCCATCTTTAGGTCATGTAGTCTCGTATTTATGTTATACAGTCCCATCTTTATGTCATGTAGTCTCGTATTTATATTATGCGGTCCCATCTTAATGTCATGTAGTCTCGTATTTATGTTATGCAGTCCCATCTTAATGTCATGTAGTCTCGTATTTATGTTATGCAGTCCATCTTTATGTCATGTAGTCTCGTATTTATATTATACAGTCCCATCTTTATGTCATGTAGTCTCGTATTTATGTTATGCAGTCCCATCTTAGTGTCATTTAGTCTCGTATTTATGTTATGCAGTCCCATCTTTGTGTCATGTAGTCTCGTATTTATGTTATGCAGTCCCATCTTCATGTCATGTAGTCTCGTATTTATGTTATGCAGTCCCATCTTTATGTCATGTAGTCTCGTATTTATGTTATACAGTCCCATCTTTATGTCATGTAGTCTCGTATTTATATTATGCAGTCCCATCTTTATGTCATGTAGTCACGTATTTATATTATACAGTCCCGTTTTAATGTCATGTAGTCACGTATTTATGTTATACAGTCCCATCTTTATGTCAAGTAGTCTCGTATTTATATTATGCGGTCCCATCTTAATGTCATGTAGTCTCGTATTTATGTTATGCAGTCCCATCTTAATGTCATGTAGTCTCGTATTTATGTTATGCAGTCCCATCTTTATGTCATGTAGTCTCGTATTTATATTATACAGTCCCATCTTTATGTCATGTAGTCTCGTATTTATGTTATGCAGTCCCATCTTAGTGTCATTTAGTCTCGTATTTATGTTATGCAGTCCCATCTTTATGTCATGTAGTCTCGTATTTATGTTATGCAGTCCCATCTCAATGTCATGTAGTCTCGTATTTATGTTATGCAGTCCCATCTCTATGTCATGTAGTCTCGTATTTATGTTATGCAGTCCCATCTTTATGTCATGTAGTCTCGTATTTATGTTATGCAGTCCCATCTTTATGTCATGTAGTCTCGTATTTATGTTATGCAGTCCCATCTTTATGTCATGTAGTCTCGTATTTATGTTATGCAGTCCCATCTTAATGTCATGTAGTCTCGTATTTATGTTATGCAGTCCCATCTTAATGTCATGTAGTCTCGTATTTATGTTATGCAGTCCCATCTTTATGTCATGTAGTCTCGTATTTATATTATACAGTCCCATCTTTATGTCATGTAGTCTCGTATTTATGTTATGCAGTCCCATCTTAGTGTCATTTAGTCTCGTATTTATGTTATGCAGTCCCATCTTTATGTCATGTAGTCTCGTATTTATGTTATGCAGTCCCATCTCAATGTCATGTAGTCTCGTATTTATGTTATGCAGTCCCATCTCTATGTCATGTAGTCTCGTATTTATGTTATGCAGTCCCATCTTTATGTCATGTAGTCTCGTATTTATGTTATGCAGTCCCATCTTTATGTCATGTAGTCTCGTATTTATGTTATACAGTCCCATCTTTATGTCATGTAGTCTCGTATTTATATTATGCAGTCCCCTCTTTATGTCATGTAGTCTCGTATTTATGTTATGCAGTCCCATCTTTATGTCATGTAGTCTCGTATTTATATTATACAATCCCATATTTATGTCATGTAGTCTCGTATTTATGTTATGCAGTCCCATCTTAATGTCATGTAGTCTCGTATTTATGTTATGCAGTCCCATCTTTATGTCATGTAGTCTCGTATTTATGTGATGCAGTCCCATCTTTATGTCATGTAATCTCGTATTTATGTTATGCAGTCCCATCTTTGTCATGTAGTCTCGTATTTATGTTATGCAGTCCCATCTTTATGTCATGTAGTCTCGTATTTATGTTATGCAGTCCCTTCTTTATGTCATGTAGTCTCGTATTTATATTATGCAATCCCATCTTTATGTCATGTAGTCTCGTATTTATATTATACAGTCCCATCTTTATGTCATGTAGTCACGTATTTATGTTATGCAGTCCCATCTTAATGTCATGTAGTCTCGTATTTATGTTATGCAGTCCCATCTTTATGTCATGTAGTCTCGTATTTATATTATACAGTCCCATCTTTATGTCATGTAGTCTCGAATTTATGTTATGCAGTCCCATCTTAATGTCATGTAGTCTCGTATTTATGTTATGCAGTCCCATCTTTATGTCATGTAGTCTCGTATTTATGTTATGCAGTCCCATATTAATATCATGTAGTCTCGTATTTATGTTATGCAGTCCCATCTTTATGTCATGTAGTCTCGTATTTATGTTATGCAGTCCCATCTTAATGTCATGTAGTCACGTATTTATGTTATGCAGTCCCATCTCTATGTCATGTAGTCTCGTATTTATGTTATGCAGTCCCATCTTTATGTCATGTAGTCTCGTATTTATGTTATGCAGTCCCCTCTTAATGTCATGTAGTCTCGTATTTATGTTATGCAGTCCCATCTTAATGTCATGTAGTCTCGTATTTATGTTATGCAGTCCCATCTTAATGTCATGTAGTCTCGTATTTATGTTATGCAGTCCCATCTTTATGTCATGTAGTCTCGTATTTATGTTATGCAGTCCCATCTTTATGTCATGTAGTCTCGTATTTATGTTATACAGTCCCATCTTTATGTCATGTAGTCTCGTATTTATGTTATACAGTCCCATCTTTATGTCATGTAGTCTCGTATTTATATTATGCGGTCCCATCTTAATGTCATGTAGTCTCGTATTTACGTTATGCAGTCCCATCTTAATGTCATGTAGTCTCGTATTTATGTTATGCAGTCCCATCTTTATGTCATGTAGTCTCGTATTTATATTATACAGTCCCATCTTTATGTCATGTAGTCTCGTATTTATGTTATGCAGTCCCATCTTAGTGTCATTTAGTCTCGTATTTATGTTATGCAGTCCCATCTTTATGTCATGTAGTCTCGTATTTATGTTGTGCAGTCCCATCTTTATGTCATGTAGTCTCGTATTTATGTTATACAGTCCCATCTGTATGTCATGTAGTCTCGTATTTATGTTATGCAGTCCCATCTTAATGTCATGTAGTCTCGTATTTATGTTATGCAGTCCCATCTTTATGTCATGTAGTCTCGTATTTATGTGATGCAGTCCCATCTTTATGTCATGTAATCTCGTATTTATGTTATGCAGTCCCATCTTTATGTCATGTAGTCTCGTATTTATGTTATGCAGTCACATCTTTATGTCATGTAGTCTCGTATTTATGTTATGCAGTCCCATCTTTATGTCATGTAGTCTCGTATTTATATTATGCAATCCCATCTTTATGTCATGTAGTCTCGTATTTATATTATACAGTCCCATCTTTATGTCATGTAGTCACGTATTTATGTTATGCAGTCCCATCTTAATGTCATGTAGTCTCGTATTTATGTTATGCAGTCCCATCTTTATGTCATGTAGTCTCGTATTTATATTATACAGTCCCATCTTTATGTCATGTAGTCTCGTATTTATGTTATGCAGTCCCATCTTAATGTCATGTAGTCTCGTATTTATGTTATGCAGTCCCATCTTTATGTCATGTAGTCTCGTATTTATGTTATGCAGTCCCATCTTAATGTCATGTAGTCTCGTATTTATGTTATGCAGTCCCATCTCTATGTCATGTAGTCTCGTATTTATGTTATGCAGTCCCATCTTTATGTCATGTAGTCTCGTATTTATGTTATGCAGTCCCATCTTAATTTCATGTAGTCTCGTATTTATGTTATGCAGTCCCATCTTGATGTCATGTAGTCTCGTATTTATGTTATGCAGTCCCATCTTTATGTCATGTAGTCTCGTATTTATGTTATACAGTCCCATCTTTAGGTCATGTAGTCTCGTATTTATATTATGCAGTCCCATCTTTATGTCATGTAGTCACGTATTTATATTATACAGTCCCGTTTTAATGTCATGTAGTCTCGTATTTATATTATGCGGTCCCATCTTTATGTCATGTAGTCTCGTATTTATATTATACAGTCCCATCTTGATGTCATGTAGTCTCGTATTTATATTATGCAGTCCCATCTTGATGTCATGTAGTCTCGTATTTATGTTATGCAGTCCCATCTTTATGTCATGTAGTCTCGTATTTATGTTATGCAGTCCCATCTTAATGTCATGTAGTCTCGTATTTATGTTATGCAGTCCCATCTCTATGTCATGTAGTCTCGTATTTATGTTATGCAGTCCCATCTTTACGTCATGTAGTCTCGTATTTATGTTATGCAGTCCCATCTTAATTTCATGTAGTCTCGTATTTATGTTATGCAGTCCCATCTTGATGTCATGTAGTCTCGTATTTATGTTATGCAGTCCCATCTTTATGTCATGTAGTCTCGTATTTATGTTATACAGTCCCATCTTTAGGTCATGTAGTCTCGTATTTATGTTATACAGTCCAATCTTTATGTCATGTAGTCTCGTATTTATATTATGCGGTCCCATCTTAATGTCATGTAGTCTCGTATTTATGTTATGCAGTCCCATCTTAATGTCATGTAGTCTCGTATTTATGTTATGCAGTCCCATCTTTATGTCATGTAGTCTCGTATTTATATTATACAGTCCCATCTTTATGTCATGTAGTCTCGTATTTATGTTATGCAGTCCCATCTTAGTGTCATTTAGTCTCGTATTTATGTTATGCAGTCCCATCTTTGTGTCATGTAGTCTCGTATTAATGTTATGCAATCCCATCTTAATGTCATGTAGTCTCGTATTTATGTTATGCAGTCCCATCTTTATGTCATGTAGTCTCGTATTTATGTTATGCAGTCCCATCTTTATGTCATGTAGTCCCGTATTTATGTTATACAATCCCATCTTTATGTCATGTAGTCTCGTATTTATGTTATGCAGTCCCCTCTTTATGTCATGTAGTCTCGTATTTATATTATGCAGTCCCCTCTTTATGTCATGTAGTCTCGTATTTATGTTATGCAGTCCCATCTTAATGTCATGCAGTCTCGTATTTAAGTTATGCAGTCCCATCTTGATGTCATGTAGTCTCGTATTCATGTTATACAGTCCCATCGTTATGTCATGTAGTCTCGTATTTATATTATGCAGTCCCCTCTTTATGTCATGTAGTCTCGTATTTATGTTATGCAGTCCCATCTTAATGTCATGTAGTCTCGTATTTATATTATACAGTCCCATCTTTATGTCATGTAGTCTCGTATTTATGTTATGCAGTCCCATCTTTATGTCATGTAGTCTCGTATTTATGTGATGCAGTCCCATCTTTATGTCATGTAATCTCGTATTTATGTTATGCAGTCCCATCTTTATGTCATGTAATCTCGTATTTATGTCATGCAGTCCCATCTTTATGTCATGTAGTCTCGTATTTATGTTATGCAGTCCCATCTTTATGTCATGTAGTCTCGTATTTAAATTATGCAATCCCATCTTTATGTCATGTAGTCTCGTATTTATATTATACAGTCCCATCTTTATGTCATGTAGTCACGTATTTATGTTATGCAGTCCCATCTTAATGTCATGTAGTCTCGTATTTATGTTATGCAGTCCCATATTTATGTCATGTAGTCTCGTATTTATATTATGCTGTCCCATCTTTATGTCATGTAGTCTCGTATTTATATTATGCAATCCCATCTTTATGTCATGTAGTCTCGTATTTATATTATACAGTCCCATCTTTATGTCATGTAGTCACGTATTTATGTTATGCAGTCCCATCTTAATGTCATGTAGTCTCGTATTTATGTTATGCAGTCCCATCTTTATGTCATGTAGTCTCGTATTTATATTATTATACAGTCCCATCTTTATGTCATGTAGTCTCGAATTTATGTTATGCAGTCCCATCTTAATGTCATGTAGTCTCGTATTTATGTTATGCAGTCCCATCTTTATGTCATGTAGTCTCGTATTTATGTTATGCAGTCCCATCTTAATGTCATGTAGTGTCGTATTTATGTTATGCAGTCCCATCTCTATGTCCTGTAGTCTCGTATTTATGTTATACAGTCCCATCTTTATGTCATGTAGTCTCGTATTTATGTTATGTAGTCCCATATTAATATCATGTAGTCTCGTATTTATGTTATGCAGTCCCATCTTTATGTCATGTAGTCTCGTATTTATGTTATGCAGTCCCATCTTAATGTCATGTAGTCTCGTATTTATGTTATGCAGTCCCATCTTTATGTCATGTAGTCTCGTATTTATGTGATGCAGTCCCATCTTTATGTCATGTAATCTCGTATTTATGTTATGCAGTCCCATCTTTGTCATGTAGTCTCGTATTTATGTTATGCAGTCCCATCTTTATGTCATGTAGTCTCGTATTTATGTTATGCAGTCCCATCTTTATGTCATGTAGTCTCGTATTTATATTATGCAATCCCATCTTTATGTCATGTAGTCTCGTATTTATATTATACAGTCCCATCTTTATGTCATGTAGTCACGTATTTATGTTATGCAGTCCCATCTTAATGTCATGTAGTCTCGTATTTATGTTATGCAGTCCCATCTTTATGTCATGTAGTCTCGTATTTATGTTATGCAGTCCCATATTAATATCATGTAGTCTCGTATTTATGTTATGCAGTCCCATCTTTATGTCATGTAGTCTCGTATTTATGTTATGCAGTCCCATCTTAATGTCATGTAGTCACGTATTTATGTTATGCAGTCCCATCTCTATGTCATGTAGTCTCGTATTTATGTTATGCAGTCCCATCTTTATGTCATGTAGTCTCGTATTTATGTTATGCAGTCCCCTCTTAATGTCATGTAGTCTCGTATTTATGTTATGCAGTCCCATCTTAATGTCATGTAGTCTCGTATTTATGTTATGCAGTCCCATCTTAATGTCATGTAGTCTCGTATTTATGTTATGCAGTCCCATCTTTATGTCATGTAGTCTCGTATTTATGTTATGCAGTCCCATCTTTATGTCATGTAGTCTCGTATTTATGTTATACAGTCCCATCTTTATGTCATGTAGTCTCGTATTTATGTTATACAGTCCCATCTTTATGTCATGTAGTCTCGTATTTATATTATGCGGTCCCATCTTAATGTCATGTAGTCTCGTATTTATGTTATGCAGTCCCATCTTTATGTCATGTAGTCTCGTATTTATATTATACAGTCCAATATTTATGTCATGTAGTCTCGTATTTATGTTATGCAGTCCCATCTTAATGTCATGTAGTCTCGTATTTATGTTATGCAGTCCCATCTTTATGTCATGTAGTCTCGTATTTATGTGATGCAGTCCCATCTTTATGTCATGTAATCTCGTATTTATGTTATGCAGTCCCATCTTTATGTCATGTAGTCTCGTATTTATGTTATGCAGTCACATCTTTATGTCATGTAGTCTCGTATTTATGTTATGCAGTCCCATCTTTATGTCATGTAGTCTCGTATTTATATTATGCAATCCCATCTTTATGTCATGTAGTCTCGTATTTATATTATACAGTCCCATCTTTATGTCATGTAGTCACGTATTTATGTTATGCAGTCCCATCTTAATGTCATGTAGTCTCGTATTTATGTTATGCAGTCCCATCTTTATGTCATGTAGTCTCGTATTTATATTATACAGTCCCATCTTTATGTCATGTAGTCTCGAATTTATGTTATGCAGTCCCATCTTAATGTCATGTAGTCTCGTATTTATGTTATGCAGTCCCAGCTTTATGTCATGTAGCCTCGTATTTATGTTATGCAGTCCCATCTTAATGTCATGTAGTCTCGTATTTATGTTATGCAGTCCCATCTCTATGTCATGTAGTCTCGTATTTATGTTATGCAGTCCCATCTTCATGTCATGTAGTCTCGTATTTATGTTATGCAGTCCCATCTTAATTTCATGTAGCCTCGTATTTATGTTATGCAGTCCCATCTTGATGTCATGTAGTCTCGTATTTATGTTATGCAGTCCCATCTTTATGTCATGTAGTCTCGTATTTATGTTATACAGTCCCATCTTTAGGTCATGTAGTCTCGTATTTATATTATGCAGTCCCATCTTTATGTCATGTAGTCACGTATTTATATTATACAGTCCCGTTTTAATGTCATGTAGTCTCGTATTTATATTATGCGGTCCCATCTTTATGTCATGTAGTCTCGTATTTATATTATACAGTCCCATCTTGATGTCATGTAGTCTCGTATTTATATTATGCAGTCCCATCTTGATGTCATGTAGTCTCGTATTTATGTTATGCAGTCCCATCTTTATGTCATGTAGTCTCGTATTTATGTTATGCAGTCCCATCTTAATGTCATGTAGTCTCGTATTTATGTTATGCAGTCCCATCTCTATGTCATGTAGTCTCGTATTTATGTTATGCAGTCCCATCTTTATGTCATGTAGTCTCGTATTTATGTTATGCAGTCCCATCTTAATTTCATGTAGTCTCGTATTTATGTTATGCAGTCCCATCTTGATGTCATGTAGTCTCGTATTTATGTTATGCAGTCCCATCTTTATGTCATGTAGTCTCGTATTTATGTTATACAGTCCCATCTTTAGGTCATGTAGTCTCGTATTTATGTTATACAGTCCCATCTTTATGTCATGTAGTCTCGTATTTATATTATGCGGTCCCATCTTAATGTCATGTAGTCTCGTATTTATGTTATGCAGTCCCATCTTAATGTCATGTAGTCTCGTATTTATGTTATGCAGTCCCATCTTTATGTCATGTAGTCTCGTATTTATATTATACAGTCCCATCTTTATGTCATGTAGTCTCGTATTTATGTTATGCAGTCCCATCTTAGTGTCATTTAGTCTCGTATTTATGTTATGCAGTCCCATCTTTGTGTCATGTAGTCTCGTATTAATGTTATGCAATCCCATCTTAATGTCATGTAGTCTCGTATTTATGTTATGCAGTCCCATCTTTATGTCATGTAGTCTCGTATTTATGTTATGCAGTCCCATCTTTATGTCATGTAGTCCCGCATTTATGTTATACAGTCCCATCTTTATGTCATGTAGTCTCGTATTTATGTTATGCAGTCCCCTCTTTATGTCATGTAGTCTCGTATTTATATTATGCAGTCCCCTCTTTATGTCATGTAGTCTCGTATTTATGTTATGCAGTCCCATCTTAATGTCATGCAGTCTCGTATTTAAGTTATGCAGTCCCATCTTTATGTCATGTAGTCTCGTATTCATGTTATACAGTCCCATCGTTATGTCATGTAGTCTCGTATTTATATTATGCAGTCCCCTCTTTATGTCATGTAGTCTCGTATTTATGTTATGCAGTCCCATCTTAATGTCATGTAGTCTCGTATTTATATATTATACAGTCCCATCTTTATGTCATGTAGTCTCGTATTTATGTTATGCAGTCCCATCTTTATGTCATGTAGTCTCGTATTTATGTGATGCAGTCCCATCTTTATGTCATGTAATCTCGTATTTATGTTATGCAGTCCCATCTTTATGTCATGCAATCTCGTATTTATGTCATGCAGTCCCATCGTTATGTCATGTAGTCTCGTATTTATGTTATGCAGTCCCATCTTTATGTCATGTAGTCTCGTATTTAAATTATGCAATCCCATCTTTATGTCATGTAGTCTCGTATTTATATTATACAGTCCCATCTTTATGTCATGTAGTCACGTATTTATGTTATGCAGTCCCATCTTAATGTCATGTAGTCTCGTATTTATGTTATGCAGTCCCATATTTATGTCATGTAGTCTCGTATTTATATTATGCTGTCCCATCTTTATGTCATGTAGTCTCGTATTTATATTATGCAATCCCATCTTTATGTCATGTAGTCTCGTATTTATATTATACAGTCCCATCTTTATGTCATGTAGTCACGTATTTATGTTATGCAGTCCCATCTTAATGTCATGTAGTCTCGTATTTATGTTATGCAGTCCCATCTTTATGTCATGTAGTCTCGTATTTATATTATTATACAGTCCCATCTTTATGTCATGTAGTCTCGAATTTATGTTATGCAGTCCCATCTTAATGTCATGTAGTCTCGTATTTATGTTATGCAGTCCCATCTTTATGTCATGTAGTCTCGTATTTATGTTATGCAGTCCCATCTTAATGTCATGTAGTGTCGTATTTATGTTATGCAGTCCCATCTCTATGTCCTGTAGTCTCGTATTTATGTTATACAGTCCCATCTTTATGTCATGTAGTCTCGTATTTATGTTATGCAGTCCCATATTAATATCATGTAGTCTCGTATTTATGTTATGCAGTCCCATCTTTATGTCATGTAGTCTCGTATTTATGTTATGCAGTCCCATCTTTATGTCATGTAGTCTCGTATTTATGTTATGCAGTCCCATCTTTATGTCATGTAGTCTCGTATTTATATTATGCAGTCCCCTCTTTATGTCATGTAGTCTCGTATTTATGTTATACAGTCCCATCTTTAGGTCATGTAGTCTCGTATTTATGTTATACAGTCCCATCTTTATGTCATGTAGTCTCGTATTTATATTATGCGGTCCCATCTTAATGTCATGTAGTCTCGTATTTATGTTATGCAGTCCCAGCTTTATGTCATGTAGCCTCGTATTTATGTTATGCAGTCCCATCTTAATGTCATGTAGTCTCGTATTTATGTTATGCAGTCCCATCTCTATGTCATGTAGTCTCGTATTTATGTTATGCAGTCCCATCTTCATGTCATGTAGTCTCGTATTTATGTTATGCAGTCCCATCTTAATTTCATGTAGTCTCGTATTTATGTTATGCAGTCCCATCTTGATGTCATGTAGTCTCGTATTTATGTTATGCAGTCCCATCTTTATGTCATGTAGTCTCGTATTTATGTTATACAGTCCCATCTTTAGGTCATGTAGTCTCGTATTTATATTATGCAGTCCCATCTTTATGTCATGTAGTCACGTATTTATATTATACAGTCCCGTTTTAATGTCATGTAGTCTCGTATTTATATTATGCGGTCCCATCTTTATGTCATGTAGTCTCGTATTTATATTATACAGTCCCATCTTGATGTCATGTAGTCTCGTATTTATATTATGCAGTCCCATCTTGATGTCATGTAGTCTCGTATTTATGTTATGCAGTCCCATCTTTATGTCATGTAGTCTCGTATTTATGTTATGCAGTCCCATCTTAATGTCATGTAGTCTCGTATTTATGTTATGCAGTCCCATCTCTATGTCATGTAGTCTCGTATTTATGTTATGCAGTCCCATCTTTATGTCATGTAGTCTCGTATTTATGTTATGCAGTCCCATCTTAATTTCATGTAGTCTCGTATTTATGTTATGCAGTCCCATCTTGATGTCATGTAGTCTCGTATTTATGTTATGCAGTCCCATCTTTATGTCATGTAGTCTCGTATTTATGTTATACAGTCCCATCTTTAGGTCATGTAGTCTCGTATTTATGTTATACAGTCCCATCTTTATGTCATGTAGTCTCGTATTTATATTATGCGGTCCCATCTTAATGTCATGTAGTCTCGTATTTATGTTATGCAGTCCCATCTTAATGTCATGTAGTCTCGTATTTATGTTATGCAGTCCCATCTTTATGTCATGTAGTCTCGTATTTATATTATACAGTCCCATCTTTATGTCATGTAGTCTCGTATTTATGTTATGCAGTCCCATCTTAGTGTCATTTAGTCTCGTATTTATGTTATGCAGTCCCATCTTTGTGTCATGTAGTCTCGTATTAATGTTATGCAATCCCATCTTAATGTCATGTAGTCTCGTATTTATGTTATGCAGTCCCATCTTTATGTCATGTAGTCTCGTATTTATGTTATGCAGTCCCATCTTTATGTCATGTAGTCCCGCATTTATGTTATACAGTCCCATCTTTATGTCATGTAGTCTCGTATTTATGTTATGCAGTCCCCTCTTTATGTCATGTAGTCTCGTATTTATATTATGCAGTCCCCTCTTTATGTCATGTAGTCTCGTATTTATGTTATGCAGTCCCATCTTAATGTCATGCAGTCTCGTATTTAAGTTATGCAGTCCCATCTTTATGTCATGTAGTCTCGTATTCATGTTATACAGTCCCATCGTTATGTCATGTAGTCTC
This sequence comes from Saccoglossus kowalevskii, assembly GCF_978046115.1. NCBI lineage: Eukaryota > Metazoa > Hemichordata > Enteropneusta > Harrimaniidae > Saccoglossus > Saccoglossus kowalevskii. The sequence goes on from NC_140645.1 coordinate 17,974,140, forward strand.
GTATTTATATTATGCAGTCCCCTCTTTATGTCATGTAGTCTCGTATTTATGTTATGCAGTCCCATCTTAATGTCATGTAGTCTCGTATTTATGTTATGCAGTCCCATCTTTATGTCATGTAGTCTCGTATTTATGTTATGCAGTCCCATCTTTATGTCATGTAGTCTCGTATTTATGTTATGCAGTCCCATCTTTATGTCATGTAGTCTCGTATTTATGTGATGCAGTCCCATCTTTATGTCATGTAATCTCGTATTTATGTTATGCAGTCCCATCTTTATGTCATGTAATCTCGTATTTATGTCATGCAGTCCCATCTTTATGTCATGTAGTCTCGTATTTATGTTATGCAGTCCCATCTTTATGTCATGTAGTCTCGTATTTAAATTATGCAATCCCATCTTTATGTCATGTAGTCTCGTATTTATATTATACAGTCCCATCTTTATGTCATGTAGTCACGTATTTATGTTATGCAGTCCCATCTTAATGTCATGTAGTCTCGTATTTATGTTATGCAGTCCCATATTTATGTCATGTAGTCTCGTATTTATATTATGCTGTCCCATCTTTATGTCATGTAGTCTCGTATTTATATTATGCAATCCCATCTTTATGTCATGTAGTCTCGTATTTATATTATACAGTCCCATCTTTATGTCATGTAGTCACGTATTTATGTTATGCAGTCCCATCTTAATGTCATGTAGTCTCGTATTTATGTTATGCAGTCCCATCTTTATGTCATGTAGTCTCGTATTTATATTATTATACAGTCCCATCTTTATGTCATGTAGTCTCGAATTTATGTTATGCAGTCCCATCTTAATGTCATGTAGTCTCGTATTTATGTTATGCAGTCCCATCTTTATGTCATGTAGTCTCGTATTTATGTTATGCAGTCCCATCTTAATGTCATGTAGTGTCGTATTTATGTTATGCAGTCCCATCTCTATGTCCTGTAGTCTCGTATTTATGTTATACAGTCCCATCTTTATGTCATGTAGTCTCGTATTTATGTTATGCAGTCTCATATTAATATCATGTAGTCTCGTATTTATGTTATGCAGTCCCATCTTTATGTCATGTAGTCTCGTATTTATGTTATGCAGTCCCATCTTTATGTCATGTAGTCTCGTATTTATGTTATGCAGTCCCATCTTTATGTCATGTAGTCTCGTATTTATATTATGCAGTCCCCTCTTTATGTCATGTAGTCTCGTATTTATGTTATGCAGTCCCATCTTTATGTCATGTAGTCTCGTATTTATGTTATGCAATCCCCTCTTTATGTCATGTAGTCTCGTATTTATATTATGCAGTCCCCTCTTTATGTCATGTAGTCTCGTATTTATGTTATGCAGTCCCATCTTTATGTCATGTAGTCTCGTATTTATGTTATGCAGTCCCATCTTTATGTCATGTAGTCTCGTATTTATGTTATGCAGTCCCATCTTTATGTCATGTAGTCTCGTATTTATGTTATGCAGTCCCATCTTTATGTCATGTAGTCTCGTATTTATGTTATGCAGTCCCATCTTTATGTCATGTAGTCTCCTATTTATATTATGCAATCCCATCTTTATGTCATGTAGTCTCGTATTTATGTTATGCAGTCCCATCTTTATGTCATGTAGTCTCGTATTTATATTATGCAAACCCATCTTTATGTCATGTAGTCTCGTATTTATATTATACAGTCCCATCTTTATGTCATGTAGTCTCGTATTTATGTTATGCAGTCCCATCTTAATGTCATGTAGTCTCGTATTTATGTTATGCAGTCCCATCTCTATGTCATGTAGTCTCGTATTTATGTTATGCAGTCCCATCTTTATGTCATGTAGTCTCGTATTTATGTTATACAGTCCCATCTTTATGTCATGTAGTCTCGTATTTATGTTATGCAGTCCCCTCTTTATGTCATGTAGTCTCGTATTTATATTATGCAGTCCCCTCTTTATGTCATGTAGTCTCGTATTTATGTTATGCAGTCCCATCTCTATGTCATGTAGTCTCGTATTTATGTTATGCAGTCCCATCTTTATGTCATGTAGTCTCGTATTTATGTTATACAGTCCCATCTTTATGTCATGTAGTCTCGTATTTATGTTATGCAGTCCCCTCTTTATGTCATGTAGTCTCGTATTTATATTATGCAGTCCCATCTTGATGTCATGTAGTCTCGTATTTATGTTATGCAGTCCCATCTTTATGTCATGTAGTCTCGTATTTATGTTATGCAGTCCCATCTCTATGTCATGTAGTCTCGTATTTATGTTATGCAGTCCCATCTTCATGTCATGTAGTCTCGTATTTATGTTATGCAGTCCCATCTTTATGTCATGTAGTCCCGTATTTATGTTATGCAGTCCCATCTTTATGTCATGTAGTCTCGTATTTATGTTATGCAGTCCCATCTTTATGTCATGTAGTCTCGTATTTATATTATGCAATCCCATCTTTATGTCATGTAGTCTCGTATTTATGTTATGCAGTCCCATCTTTATGTCATGTAGTCTCGTATTTATATTATGCAAACCCATCTTTATGTCATGTAGTCTCGTATTTATATTATACAGTCCCATCTTTATGTCATGTAGTCTCGTATTTATGTTATGCAGTCCCATCTTAATGTCATGTAGTCTCGTATTTATGTTATGCAGTCCCATCTCTATGTCATGTAGTCTCGTATTTATGTTATGCAGTCCCATCTTTATGTCATGTAGTCTCGTATTTATGTTATACAGTCCCATCTTTATGTCATGTAGTCTCGTATTTATGTTATGCAGTCCCCTCTTTATGTCATGTAGTCTCGTATTTATATTATGCAGTCCCCTCTTTATGTCATGTAGTCTCGTATTTATGTTATGCAATCCCATCTTTATGTCATGTAGTCTCGTATTTATGTTATGCAGTCCCATCTCTATGTCATGTAGTCTCGTATTTATGTTATGCAGTCCCATCTTCATGTCATGTAGTCTCGTATTTATGTTATGCAGTCCCATCTTAATTTCATGTAGTCTCGTATTTATGTTATGCAGTCCCATCTTGATGTCATGTAGTCTCGTATTTATGTTATGCAGTCCCATCTTTATGTCATGTAGTCTCGTATTTATGTTATACAGTCCCATCTTTAGGTCATGTAGTCTCGTATTTATATTATACAGTCCCATCTTTATGTCATGTAGTCACGTATTTATGTTATGCAGTCCCATCTTAATGTCATGTAGTCTCGTATTTATGTTATGCAGTCCCATCTTTATGTCATGCAGTCTCGTATTTATATTATTATACAGTCCCATCTTTATGTCATGTAGTCTCGAATTTATGTTATGCAGTCCCATCTTAATGTCATGTAGTCTCGTATTTATGTTATGCAGTCCCATCTTTATGTCATGTAGTCTCGTATTTATGTTATGCAGTCCCATCTTAATGTCATGTAGTGTCGTATTTATGTTATGCAGTCCCATCTCTATGTCCTGTAGTCTCGTATTTATGTTATACAGTCCCATCTTTATGTCATGTAGTCTCGTATTTATGTTATGCAGTCCCATATTAATATCATGTAGTCTCGTATTTATGTTATGCAGTCCCATCTTTATGTCATGTAGTCTCGTATTTATGTTATGCAGTCCCATCTTTATGTCATGTAGTCTCGTATTTATGTTATGCAGTCCCATCTTTATGTCATGTAGTCTCGTATTTATATTATGCAGTCCCCTCTTTATGTCATGTAGTCTCGTATTTATGTTATGCAGTCCCATCTTTATGTCATGTAGTCTCGTATTTATGTTATGCAATCCCCTCTTTATGTCATGTAGTCTCGTATTTATATTATGCAGTCCCCTCTTTATGTCATGTAGTCTCGTATTTATGTTATGCAGTCCCATCTTTATGTCATGTAGTCTCGTATTTATGTTATGCAGTCCCATCTTTATGTCATGTAGTCTCGTATTTATGTTATGCAGTCCCATCTTTATGTCATGTAGTCCCGTATTTATGTTATGCAGTCCCATCTTTATGTCATGTAGTCTCGTATTTATGTTATGCAGTCCCATCTTTATGTCATGTAGTCTCTTATTTATATTATGCAATCCCATCTTTATGTCATGTAGTCTCGTATTTATGTTATGCAGTCCCATCTTTATGTCATGTAGTCTCGTATTTATATTATGCAAACCCATCTTTATGTCATGTAGTCTCGTATTTATATTATACAGTCCCATCTTTATGTCATGTAGTCTCGTATTTATGTTATGCAGTCCCATCTTAATGTCATGTAGTCTCGTATTTATGTTATGCAGTCCCATCTCTATGTCATGTAGTCTCGTATTTATGTTATGCAGTCCCATCTTTATGTCATGTAGTCTCGTATTTATGTTATACAGTCCCATCTTTATGTCATGTAGTCTCGTATTTATGTTATGCAGTCCCCTCTTTATGTCATGTAGTCTCGTATTTATATTATGCAGTCCCCTCTTTATGTCATGTAGTCTCGTATTTATGTTATGCAGTCCCATCTTTATGTCATGTAGTCTCGTATTTATGTTATGCAGTCCCATCTCTATGTCATGTAGTCTCGTATTTATGTTATGCAGTCCCATCTTCATGTCATGTAGTCTCGTATTTATGTTATGCAGTCCCATCTTAATTTCATGTAGTCTCGTATTTATGTTATGCAGTCCCATCTTGATGTCATGTAGTCTCGTATTTATGTTATGCAGTCCCATCTTTATGTCATGTAGTCTCGTATTTATGTTATACAGTCCCATCTTTAGGTCATGTAGTCTCGTATTTATATTATGCAGTCCCATCTTTATGTCATGTAGTCACGTATTTATATTATACAGTCCCGTTTTAATGTCATGTAGTCTCGTACTTATATTATGCGGTCCCATCTTTATGTCATGTAGTCTCGTATTTATATTATACAGTCCCATCTTGATGTCATGTAGTCTCGTATTTATATTATGCAGTCCCATCTTGATGTCATGTAGTCTCGTATTTATGTTATGCAGTCCCATCTTTATGTCATGTAGTCTCGTATTTATGTTATGCAGTCCCATCTTAATGTCATGTAGTCTCGTATTTATGTTATGCAGTCCCATCTCTATGTCATGTAGTCTCGTATTTATGTTATGCAGTCCCATCTTTATGTCATGTAGTCTCGTATTTATGTTATGCAGTCCCATCTTAATTTCATGTAGTCTCGTATTTATGTTATGCAGTCCCATCTTGATGTCATGTAGTCTCGTATTTATGTTATGCAGTCCCATCTTTATGTCATGTAGTCTCGTATTTATGTTATACAGTCCCATCTTTAGGTCATGTAGTCTCGTATTTATGTTATACAGTCCCATCTTTATGTCATGTAGTCTCGTATTTATATTATGCGGTCCCATCTTAATGTCATGTAGTCTCGTATTTATATTATGCAGTCCCATCTTGATGTCATGTAGTCTCGTATTTATGTTATGCAGTCCCATCTTTATGTCATGTAGTCTCGTATTTATGTTATGCAGTCCCATCTTAATGTCATGTAGTCTCGTATTTATGTTATGCAGTCCCATCTCTATGTCATGTAGTCTCGTATTTATGTTATGCAGTCCCATCTTTATGTCATGTAGTCTCGTATTTATGTTATGCAGTCCCATCTTAATTTCATGTAGTCTCGTATTTATGTTATGCAGTCCCATCTTGATGTCATGTAGTCTCGTATTTATGTTATGCAGTCCCATCTTTATGTCATGTAGTCTCGTATTTATGTTATACAGTCCCATCTTTAGATCATGTAGTCTCGTATTTATGTTATACAGTCCCATCTTTATGTCATGTAGTCTCGTATTTATATTATGCGGTCCCATCTTAATGTCATGTAGTCTCGTATTTATGTTATGCAGTCCCATCTTAATGTCATGTAGTCTCGTATTTATGTTATGCAGTCCCATCTTTATGTCATGTAGTCTCGTATTTATATTATACATTCCCATCTTTATGTCATGTAGTCTCGTATTTATGTTATGCAGTCCCATCTTAGTGTCATTTAGTCTCGTATTTATGTTATGCAGTCCCATCTTTGTGTCATGTAGTCTCGTATTAATGTTATGCAATCCCATCTTAATGTCATGTAGTCTCGTATTTATGTTATACAGTCCCATCTTTATGTCATGTAGTCTCGTATTTATGTTATGCAGTCCCATCTTTATGTCATGTAGTCCCGCATTTATGTTATACAGTCCCATCTTTATGTCATGTAGTCTCGTATTTATGTTATGCAGTCCCCTCTTTATGTCATGTAGTCTCGTATTTATATTATGCAGTCCCCTCTTTATGTCATGTAGTCTCGTATTTATGTTATGCAGTCCCATCTTAATGTCATGCAGTCTCGTATTTAAGTTATGCAGTCCCATCTTTATGTCATGTAGTCTCGTATTCATGTTATACAGTCCCATCGTTATGTCATGTAGTCTCGTATTTATATTATGCAGTCCCCTCTTTATGTCATGTAGTCTCGTATTTATGTTATGCAGTCCCATCTTAATGTCATGTAGTCTCGTATTTATATTATACAGTCCCATCTTTATGTCATGTAGTCTCGTATTTATGTTATGCAGTCCCATCTTTATGTCATGTAGTCTCGTATTTATGTGATGCAGTCCCATCTTTATGTCATGTAATCTCGTATTTATGTTATGCAGTCCCATCTTTATGTCATGTAATCTCGTATTTATGTCATGCAGTCCCATCTTTATGTCATGTAGTCTCGTATTTATGTTATGCAATCCCATCTTTATGTCATGTAGTCTCGTATTTATATTATACAGTCCCATCTTTATGTCATGTAGTCACGTATTTATGTTATGCAGTCCCATCTTAATGTCATGTAGTCTCGTATTTATGTTATGCAGTCCCATATTTATGTCATGTAGTCTCGTATTTATATTATGCTGTCCCATCTTTATGTCATGTAGTCTCGTATTTATATTATGCAATCCCATCTTTATGTCATGTAGTCTCGTATTTATATTATACAGTCCCATCTTTATGTCATGTAGTCACGTATTTATGTTATGCAGTCCCATCTTAATGTCATGTAGTCTCGTATTTATATTATACAGTCCCATCTTTATGTCATGTAGTCTCGTATTTATGTTATGCAGTCCCATCTTAATGTCATGTAGTCTCGTATTTATGTTATGCAGTCCCATCTCTATGTCATGTAGTCTCGTATTTATGTTATGCAGTCCCATCTTTATGTCATGTAGTCTCGTATTTATGTTATACAGTCCCATCTTTATGTCATGTAGTCTCGTATTTATGTTATGCAGTCCCCTCTTTATGTCATGTAGTCTCGTATTTATATTATGCAGTCCCCTCTTTATGTCATGTAGTCTCGTATTTATGTTATGCAGTCCCATCTTTATGTCATGTAGTCTCGTATTTATGTTATGCAGTCCCATCTTTATGTCATGTAGTCTCGTATTTATGTTATGCAGTCCCATCTTTATGTCATGCAGTCCCGTATTTATGTTATGCAGTCCCCTCTTTATGTCATGTAGTCTCGTATTTATGTTATGCAGTCCCATCTTTATGTCATGTAGTCTCGTATTTATGTCATGCAGTCCCCTCTTTATGTCATGTAGTCTCGTATTTATATTATGCAGTCCCCTCTTTATGTCATGTAGTCTCGTATTTATGTTATGCAGTCCCATCTTTATGTCATGTAGTCTCGTATTTATGTTATGCAGTCCCATCTTTATGTCATGTAGTCTCGTATTTATGTTATGCAGTCCCATCTTTATGTCATGTAGTCCCGTATTTATGTTATGCAGTCCCATCTTTATGTCATGTAGTCTCGTATTTATGTTATGCAGTCCCATCTTTATGTCATGTAGTCTCCTATTTATATTATGCAATCCCATCTTTATGTCATGTAGCCTCGTATTTATGTTATACAATCCCATCTTTATGTCATGTAGTCTCGTATTTATATTATGCAATCCCATCTTTATGTCATGTAGCCTCGTATTTATATTATGCAATCCCATCTTTATGTCATGTAGCCTCGTATTTATATTATGCAATCCCATCTTTATGTCATGTAGTCTCGTATTTATATTATGCAATCCCATCTTTATGTCATGTAGTCTCGTATTTATGTTATGCAGTCCCATCTTTATGTCATGTAGTCTCGTATTTATATTATGCAATCCCATCTTTATGACATGTAGTCTCGTATTTATATTATACAGTCCCATCTTTATGTCGTGTAGTCTCGTATTTATGTTATGCAGTCCCATCTTTATGTCATGTAGTCTCGTATTTATATTATGCAAACCCATCTTTATGTCATGTAGTCTCGTATTTATATTATACAGTCCCATCTTTATGTCATGTAGTCTCGTATTTATGTTATGCAGTCCCATCTTAATGTCATGTAGTCTCGTATTTATGTTATGCAGTCCCATCTCTATGTCATGTAGTCTCGTATTTATGTTATGCAGTCCCATCTTTATGTCATGTAGTCTCGTATTTATGTTATACAGTCCCATCTTTATGTCATGTAGTCTCGTATTTATGTTATGTTATGCAGTCCCCTCTTTATGTCATGTAGTCTCGTATTTATATTATGCAGTCCCCTCTTTATGTCATGTAGTCTCGTATTTATGTTATGCAGTCCCATCTTTATGTCATGTAGTCTCGTATTTATGTTATGCAGTCCCATCTCTATGTCATGTAGTCTCGTATTTATGTTATGCAGTCCCATCTTCATGTCATGTAGTCTCGTATTTATGTTATGCAGTCCCATCTTAATTTCATGTAGTCTCGTATTTATGTTATGCAGTCCCATCTTGATGTCATGTAGTCTCGTATTTATGTTATGCAGTCCCATCTTTATGTCATGTAGTCTCGTATTTATGTTATACAGTCCCATCTTTAGGTCATGTAGTCTCGTATTTATATTATGCAGTCCCATCTTTATGTCATGTAGTCACGTATTTATATTATACAGTCCCGTTTTAATGTCATGTAGTCTCGTACTTATATTATGCGGTCCCATCTTTATGTCATGTAGTCTCGTATTTATATTATACAGTCCCATCTTGATGTCATGTAGTCTCGTATTTATATTATGCAGTCCCATCTTGATGTCATGTAGTCTCGTATTTATGTTATGCAGTCCCATCTTTATGTCATGTAGTCTCGTATTTATGTTATGCAGTCCCATCTTAATGTCATGTAGTCTCGTATTTATGTTATGCAGTCCCATCTCTATGTCATGTGTCTCGTATTTATGTTATGCAGTCCCATCTTTATGTCATGTAGTCTCGTATTTATGTTATGCAGTCCCATCTTAATTTCATGTAGTCTCGTATTTATGTTATGCAGTCCCATCTTGATGTCATGTAGTCTCGTATTTATGTTATGCAGTCCCATCTTTATGTCATGTAGCCTCGTATTTATGTTATACAGTCCCATCTTTAGGTCATGTAGTCTCGTATTTATGTTATACAGTCCCATCTTTAAGTCATGTAGTCTCGTATTTATATTATGCGGTCCCATCTTAATGTCATGTAGTCTCGTATTTATATTATGCAGTCCCATCTTGATGTCATGTAGTCTCGTATTTATGTTATGCAGTCCCATCTTTATGTCATGTAGTCTCGTATTTATGTTATGCAGTCCCATCTTAATGTCATGTAGTCTCGTATTTATGTTATGCAGTCCCATCTCTATGTCATGTAGTCTCGTATTTATGTTATGCAGTCCCATCTTTATGTCATGTAGTCTCGTATTTATGTTATGCAGTCCCATCTTAATTTCATGTAGTCTCGTATTTATGTTATGCAGTCCCATCTTGATGTCATGTAGTCTCGTATTTATGTTATGCAGTCCCATCTTTATGTCATGTAGTCTCGTATTTATGTTATACAGTCCCATCTTTAGGTCATGTAGTCTCGTATTTATGTTATACAGTCCCATCTTTATGTCATGTAGTCTCGTATTTATATTATGCGGTCCCATCTTAATGTCATGTAGTCTCGTATTTATGTTATGCAGTCCCATCTTAATGTCATGTAGTCTCGTATTTATGTTATGCAGTCCCATCTTTATGTCATGTAGTCTCGTATTTATATTATACAGTCCCATCTTTATGTCATGTAGTCTCGTATTTATGTTATGCAGTCCCATCTTAGTGTCATTTAGTCTCGTATTTATGTTATGCAGTCCCATCTTTGTGTCATGTAGTCTCGTATTAATGTTATGCAATCCCATCTTAATGTCATGTAGTCTCGTATTTATGTTATACAGTCCCATCTTTATGTCATGTAGTCTCGTATTTATGTTATGCAGTCCCATCTTTATGTCATGTAGTCCCGCATTTATGTTATACAGTCCCATCTTTATGTCATGTAGTCTCGTATTTATGTTATGCAGTCCCCTCTTTATGTCATGTAGTCTCGTATTTATATTATGCAGTCCCCTCTTTATGTCATGTAGTCTCGTATTTATGTTATGCAGTCCCATCTTAATGTCATGCAGTCTCGTATTTAAGTTATGCAGTCCCATCTTTATGTCATGTAGTCTCGTATTCATGTTATACAGTCCCATCGTTATGTCATGTAGTCTCGTATTTATATTATGCAGTCCCCTCTTTATGTCATGTAGTCTCGTATTTATGTTATGCAGTCCCATCTTAATGTCATGTAGTCTCGTATTTATATTATACAGTCCCATCTTTATGTCATGTAGTCTCGTATTTATGTTATGCAGTCCCATCTTTATGTCATGTAGTCTCGTATTTATGTGATGCAGTCCCATCTTTATGTCATGTAATCTCGTATTTATGTTATGCAGTCCCATCTTTATGTCATGTAATCTCGTATTTATGTCATGCAGTCCCATCTTTATGTCATGTAGTCTCGTATTTATGTTATGCAATCCCATCTTTATGTCATGTAGTCTCGTATTTATATTATACAGTCCCATCTTTATGTCATGTAGTCACGTATTTATGTTATGCAGTCCCATCTTAATGTCATGTAGTCTCGTATTTATGTTATGCAGTCCCATATTTATGTCATGTAGTCTCGTATTTATATTATGCTGTCCCATCTTTATGTCATGTAGTCTCGTATTTATATTATGCAATCCCATCTTTATGTCATGTAGTCTCGTATTTATATTATACAGTCCCATCTTTATGTCATGTAGTCACGTATTTATGTTATGCAGTCCCATCTTAATGCCATGTAGTCTCGTATTTATATTATACAGTCCCATCTTTATGTCATGTAGTCTCGTATTTATGTTATGCAGTCCCATCTTAATGTCATGTAGTCTCGTATTTATGTTATGCAGTCCCATCTCTATGTCATGTAGTCTCGTATTTATGTTATGCAGTCCCATCTTTATGTCATGTAGTCTCGTATTTATGTTATACAGTCCCATCTTTATGTCATGTAGTCTCGTATTTATGTTATGCAGTCCCCTCTTTATGTCATGTAGTCTCGTATTTATATTATGCAGTCCCCTCTTTATGTCATGTAGTCTCGTATTTATGTTATGCAGTCACATCTTTATGTCATGTAGTCTCGTATTTATGTTATGCAGTCCCATCTTTATGTCATGTAGTCTCGTATTTATGTTATGCAGTCCCATCTTTATGTCATGCAGTCCCGTATTTATGTTATGCAGTCCCCTCTTTATGTCATGTAGTCTCGTATTTATGTTATGCAGTCCCATCTTTATGTCATGTAGTCTCGTATTTATGTCATGCAGTCCCCTCTTTATGTCATGTAGTCTCGTATTTATATTATGCAGTCCCCTCTTTATGTCATGTAGTCTCGTATTTATGTTATGCAGTCCCATCTTTATGTCATGTAGTCTCGTATTTATGTTATGCAGTCCCATCTTTATGTCATGTAGTCTCGTATTTATGTTATGCAGTCCCATCTTTATGTCATGTAGTCCCGTATTTATGTTATGCAGTCCCATCTTTATGTCATGTAGTCTCGTATTTATGTTATGCAGTCCCATCTTTATGTCATGTAGTCTCCTATTTATATTATGCAATCCCATCTTTATGTCATGTAGCCTCGTATTTATGTTATACAATCCCATCTTTATGTCATGTAGTCTCGTATTTATATTATGCAATCCCATCTTTATGTCATGTAGTCTCGTATTTATATTATGCAATCCCATCTTTATGACATGTAGTCTCGTATTTATATTATACAGTCCCATCTTTATGTCGTGTAGTCTCGTATTTATGTTATGCAGTCCCATCTTTATGTCATGTAGTCTCGTATTTATGTTATACAATCCCATCTTTATGTCATGTAGTCTCGTATTTATATTATGCAATCCCATCTTTATGTCATGTAGTCTCGTATTTATATTATGCAATCCCATCTTTATGACATGTAGTCTCGTATTTATATTATACAGTCCCATCTTTATGTCGTGTAGTCTCGTATTTATGTTATGCAGTCCCATCTTTATGTCATGTAGTCTCGTATTTATGTTATGCAGTCCCATCTTTATGTCATGTAGTCTCGTATTTATGTGATGCAGTCCCATCTTTATGTCATGTAATCTCGTATTTATGTTATGCAGTCCCATCTTTATGTCATGTAATCTCGTATTTATGTCATGCAGTCCCATCTTTATGTCATGTAGTCTCGTATTTATGTTATGCAGTCCCATCTTTATGTCATGTAGTCTCGTATTTAAATTATGCAATCCCATCTTTATGTCATGTAGTCTCGTATTTATATTATACAGTCCCATCTTTATGTCATGTAGTCACGTATTTATGTTATGCAGTCCCATCTTAATGTCATGTAGTCTCGTATTTATGTTATGCAGTCCCATATTTATGTCATGTAGTCTCGTATTTATATTATGCTGTCCCATCTTTATGTCATGTAGTCTCGTATTTATATTATGCAATCCCATCTTTATGTCATGTAGTCTCGTATTTATATTATACAGTCCCATCTTTATGTCATGTAGTCACGTATTTATGTTATGCAGTCCCATCTTAATGTCATGTAGTCTCGTATTTATGTTATGCAGTCCCATCTTTATGTCATGTAGTCTCGTATTTATATTATTATACAGTCCCATCTTTATGTCATGTAGTCTCGAATTTATGTTATGCAGTCCCATCTTAATGTCATGTAGTCTCGTATTTATGTTATGCAGTCCCATCTTTATGTCATGTAGTCTCGTATTTATGTTATGCAGTCCCATCTTAATGTCATGTAGTGTCGTATTTATGTTATGCAGTCCCATCTCTATGTCCTGTAGTCTCGTATTTATGTTATACAGTCCCATCTTTATGTCATGTAGTCTCGTATTTATGTTATGCAGTCCCATATTAATATCATGTAGTCTCGTATTTATGTTATGCAGTCCCATCTTTATGTCATGTAGTCTCGTATTTATGTTATGCAGTCCCATCTTTATGTCATGTAGTCTCGTATTTATGTTATGCAGTCCCATCTTTATGTCATGTAGTCTCGTATTTATATTATGCAGTCCCCTCTTTATGTCATGTAGTCTCGTATTTATGTTATGCAGTCCCATCTTTATGTCATGTAGTCTCGTATTTATGTTATGCAGTCCCATCTTTATGTCATGTAGTCTCGTATTTATATTATGCAGTTCCCTCTTTATGTCATGTAGTCTCGTATTTATGTTATGCAGTCCCATCTTTATGTCATGTAGTCTCGTATTTATGTTATGCAGTCCCATCTTTATGTCATGTAGTCTCGTATTTATGTTATGCAGTCCCATCTTTATGTCATGTAGTCCCGTATTTATGTTATGCAGTCCCATCTTTATGTCATGTAGTCTCGTATTTATGTTATGCAGTCCCATCTTTATGTCATGTAGTCTCCTATTTATATTATGCAATCCCATCTTTATGTCATGTAGTCTCGTATTTATGTTATGCAGTCCCATCTTTATGTCATGTAGTCTCGTATTTATATTATGCAATCCCATCTTTATGTCATGTAGTCTCGTATTTATATTATACAGTCCCATCTTTATGTCATGTAGTCTCGTATTTATGTTATGCAGTCCCATCTTAATGTCATGTAGTCTCGTATTTATGTTATGCAGTCCCATCTCTATGTCATGTAGTCTCGTATTTATGTTATGCAGTCCCATCTTTATGTCATGTAGTCTCGTATTTATGTTATACAGTCCCATCTTTATGTCATGTAGTCTCGTATTTATGTTATGCAGTCCCCTCTTTATGTCATGTAGTCTCGTATTTATATTATGCAGTCCCCTCTTTATGTCATGTAGTCTCGTATTTATGTTATGCAGTCCCATCTTTATGTCATGTAGTCTCGTATTTATGTTATGCAGTCCCATCTTTATGTCATGTAGTCTCGTATTTATGTTATGCAGTCCCATCTTTATGTCATGCAGTCCCGTATTTATGTTATGCAGTCCCCTCTTTATGTCATGTAGTCTCGTATTTATGTTATGCAGTCCCATCTTTATGTCATGTAGTCTCGTATTTATGTCATGCAGTCCCCTCTTTATGTCATGTAGTCTTGTATTTATATTATGCAGTCCCCTCTTTATGTCATGTAGTCTCGTATTTATGTTATGCAGTCCCATCTTTATGTCATGTAGTCTCGTATTTATGTTATGCAGTCCCATCTTTATGTCATGTAGTCTCGTATTTATGTTATGCAGTCCCATCTTTATGTCATGTAGTCCCGTATTTATGTTATGCAGTCCCATCTTTATGTCATGTAGTCTCGTATTTATGTTATGCAGTCCCATCTTTATGTCATGTAGTCTCCTATTTATATTATGCAATCCCATCTTTATGTCATGTAGCCTCGTATTTATGTTATGCAGTCCCATCTTTATGTCATGTAGTCTCGTATTTATGTTATGCAGTCCCATCTTTATGTCATGTAGTCTCGTATTTATGTTATGCAGTCCCATCTTTATGTCATGTAGTCTCGTATTTATGTTATGCAGTCCCATCTTTATGTCATGTAGTCTCCTATTTATATTATGCAATCCCATCTTTATGTCATGTAGCCTCGTATTTATGTTATGCAGTCCCATCTTTATGTCATGTAATCTCGTATTTATGTTATTCAGTCCCATCTTAATGTCATGTAGTCTCGTATTTATGTTATGCAGTCCCATCTTTATGTCATGTAGTCTCGTATTTATGTTATGCAATCCCATCTTTATGTCATGTAGTCTCGTATTTATATTATGCAATCCCATCTTTATGTCATGTAGTCTCGTATTTATATTATGCAATCCCATCTTTATGACATGTAGTCTCGTATTTATATTATACAGTCCCATCTTTATGTCATGTAGTCTCGTATTTATGTTATGCAGTCCCATCTTTATGTCATGTAGTCTCGTATTTATGTTATGCAGTCCCATCTTTATGTCATGTAGTCTCGTATTTATGTTATGCAGTCCCATCTTTATGTCATGTAGTCTCGTATTTATGTTATGCAGTCCCATCTTAATGTCATGTAGTCTCGTATTTATGTTATGCAGTCCCATCTTTATGTCATGTAGTCTCGTATTTATATTATACAGTCCCATCTTTATGTCATGTAGTCTCGTATTTATGTTATGCAGTCCCATCTTTATGTCATGTAGTCTCGTATTTATGTTATGCAGTCCCATCTTAATGTCATGTAGTCTCGTATTTATGTTATGCAGTCCCATCTTTATGTCATGTAGTCTCGTATTTATATTATACAGTCCCATCTTTATGTCATGTAGTCTCGTATTTATGAAATTCAGTTTTTTATTTACGAAGACAAAACAACATTAATTTTTAATTTGCGAGTGGACGTATACTGTAAATTCTAACTTTGTTTAAGCGTTGCAAATGTTATTAAATGCAATATCGACAGTGAGTCACAAGCTCTTCACGTGGAAATTATGAAAAGTGCGTATGGATTAGTTTGTGCATGTGCATGTTTGCAAATCATGTCCGCACGTTATCCCAAAAGCGACATGTTTTATTAAAGTATATGATATTATGATATTGTCTGCCGTTATCACATTAAACTTTCTGGTTATTTAATGTGTGTCGTAATAGTCGAAAGTGATGTTTACCGAACAGTGCTAAAACAGATGACTGAGATGACTGATATAAAAACAATTGCCATGGGATGTAAATATATAAAACTGTTTTCTTTACCTTCATTACTACTACAACTATTACTGCACCTACTAGCACTATCGTTGCTACTGGAACGGCAACTTTATATATTGAATATGGTGTTTTGGACTCGTAGCCCTTTTCTGATGTGTTGATATAATCCGTAATATTTACTAACTTGACTGTGTAAATTTCCATTGTGGTTTCACGTTGTTTTGAGACTTCTGATAATCATAGTGAAAATGATAACATCGTGATTAGGATTAATGATAAGCAACATAATAATTAGCAAACTATACTATCAGTGAAATACAATCTGTCAATATATGCTGAACTAATAACTAATAATGCGTATAGGGAGTTGAGTTTATTGTTGGTCATTTAGAAAACTAGAAAAAACCCAAAAGGTAATCGATTTTGTGAAGTTTCTACTTAGATGAATCGTGACTTTGTTGTGGTGAACACCCTGACACAGAAAACATGTGACCCAACGAAAAGCATCTAATGAAACACATTTCGTACGTAATTATAAAGTACCTTGTAGCCGTAGCATAAAATATTTAGTCTGGTGGTTTACACTCACGCCATTCTCACCCACACAGCTATAATTGCCTTCCTGGGTTTGCTTAATAGATCCGAAGAAAAGTTTACTAGAGGAGTTACATAACTTCTCGTCACAAACGTCCCACTGAAACACGAATGTATCAGTGTTACTGTTGAGAACAATTCCATTGAATCGCCACTCTAACTTGACTACTGGTCGCCCTAATGTAGCTTCGCAAGTCACACTAAGGGCAGTAGATGGTCGGACGCGAAATTCAAGGTTCGATTCTTGTTCATCAATCATTGTTTCAATGTCGTGAGATAGTTGCAAACTGAATGGCACTGAAAGAAAAAATCATTTATACATTTTACTGTGCACGAGATTTAACTGTTGGGCAAACTTTTCGCAAACAATAATACCTACTAAAATATGATACTCACCATTAATATTATTATACAATTGTTACAGCAAAGTCAGTCTATTATCAAACTATATATATAAAAGAGACATATATCGGAAAACATCCGTCTTGTGGGGGATTTAATAATAAAGCTAATTATTTAAGGACGCTGCTGTTTTTAGATTTAACAAAACATTTGACACTACTGAGAGGCCTTCGTTATAACTTTTGCGTCAAAATTAGCGAGCTATATTTCAACATATAGTACCATGCAGACGCATACAACACATACAAAATCAATTAATCGTTCTAAAACTAAAGTCAGACGTTCTCAGTGGATTAGATAAAGTGAAACTTACTCGTAAGTCTGTATAATGATGATCTAAAATCAAGGATAAGTTTCCTATGCTTGTGCTACAACAAGTGCCGAAATAAATTGATCTTAACAACTGCTATCTCCCGATCGATGTTCATTAGAGAATTTTAATTGTAACATTTGTCTTTGGCTTGATTTCAGCACATTCAATCAACAAACCAACACTCTAGAATACAAGTATTTTATGAGGAGTGTTGTGTGGTGAAAAACGTAAAAAGGAATTGTGTAAGTATCTAGATTAAATGAACGCATACAAACTAATGACACAGTATCATTTCTTTGCATGGCAAAATTATATGTAAACATTATGCACAAAAATCAGTGGCTGCAATTTAGATAACAAATTTAGAACGAGTGTGAAATTTTGATTCAAACAAATTGTGCGAAATACTCATAAATGGTGATTTCGTTTTATAATTTAATGTAATAAACAATATATAATTTCAATTTTAAAAACACCCATCAAGTATAGCGGGACTTGATATTCAAATTCCAATGATGAAAGACAAAATCATATCTCATAGATATATTGCAATTTGCCAAATTGATAGATACATGGTACTGTTATTATTTATATGTGGGCATGTGCGAAATCAAAGCCAAAGAGGCAAAATTTTTCAAAAATCCATCCTTTGAAACAGATTTTCAAAAACAAAACCACAATAAAGTGCTTAAAGCATTTTTTTGTAGCTGCAGAAATTAGAATATAAAATGGAACTATCATTGCCACATAGCACACGTTACTAGTATAACGATGCAGCTTTGATTCCTGCAAAACTCTAAAAAAGGTACCGTGACCCTTGAAAATATCATAAACATACTCTTTGCCCATTGTAAACCAATCTGATGTGCGCATACCTATGTGTAGGTTGCTACTACTGACCTCCAGGGACTGAGCCATTTTTTTATGTAATTTATCTGTATTTATGTTTTTAAAACTTTACAAAATTACATGTCTTAACATAATATATATAAAAAACTTTATGGAACATGTCAAAATAGTCAGTCACTCGGTCGATCACCTCCCCCCCCCCCCTCCACACACACAGACCCACGTACGCATTCATGCATTTCGCGTACTAATAACATAGTAATTTATTACACGCACACTGTAATACCTAGCTTCATATCAACAATAGTTTCCTGGTACACTGTTTTCTTCAACGAAACTTAGAAACATGACATAGAAATATAGAAGCCCTATAATTGTGTCTATTCTAAAACAGTTCAACCGACAGCCAGTTTAGCGCTACTTGTTTTATGCAGGAGGATGTTTTACGCGTTATTTTATGTGTTCAAAATTGTTCCATTTTAAACTGCGCAAGCACACAAAATGCTTTTATACATAATTAATTTGGCACTTAAAATCAGTGTTTGATTATTTTTTAAGCTCATAACAATACAATCAGTCAATTTAGAACTACTATTTATGATATTGGACTTTCATTTTGACACAATTGTACTGAAAAGACGAGTTTTTCATTGCTCGTGAATATTAATTTACGCAAATGATAATATTATTTCAACCGATCGTGTCATGCAACTCCTCCATATATATATATATATATTTCAAGTAATAGTTTTATCACTCTCGTCTCATGGAGTGTGTCATACATGAAAAATACTTATGAACATCATAAAATTAAAAATTTCGAAAGTTTACAGTGAACAACTATATATTATATATACCTTAAAACTCACGTAAATGTTTACGTAAATGCACGATTACTGAAACGAATATATGTAATTATCGCTTCTGTACAGATAGCATTTCACACTACTTTTACCCTATCTAAAAGAAGAACTCCTTTTGGTGTTCAGGGAATACTATCTTGATTGCGAAGCAATTATTACTTAAATTGAAGAATGGCTATAAACCTAAAATAACAGGCAAGTTACATTTGAACACGAGCTTAGAGAGCGACGATCAATGCAAATTATGTATTCGATAAATACGTACCACATATTATAAGTTTCACTATCCCTCTGTATACTAAGTGTATGGTATTACTATAGACAAGAGTACATGTGTATACGTTCTCGTCCGTGTAGTCGGTGTTAAACACACGAAGAGAGGAATTTTCTAGAATACTGTACTTAGTATGATCTATATACTTGGAAGGGCCAGTCTCCAAACGCTGTCCAATGAACCTGTATGATGTTCCGATGTTCCATCTGGTAGATAAAACGTGTGCCGCTTTATCATTCAGCTGATTGACTGGACATTGGAGTTCAATGGATTCCCCTTTGTTGACTGTTTGCTCGACGACTGAAGCATCAGACCTGGGTACTTGAATTACATAAATATATACAATCATACGTAATTCGTATTTTTTAACATATATTGCATATCACCGAAATTGTAATCAGTACATGCAATGATAGCTAGTCACCCATATTCTTAGTATCAGATGCAATCGGATAATGATTGTTATTATTCAGTGATCGTTTTTTGTCATGGTTCTAGTTTCAACGTTGTTAATCTTAAAATAACACATTCATAAACCTCCGAATTGTATTTGTATGCACACGTATAACACTGCGATGAAAACTTGTGAAATTCTTTCGTTTTAAGGACGAAAAACCCCGAAAAAACTTATTTTGACAATATAATGCATTTTTTTTTTATTCCTGGAAATAATTTACATTATAGGCAGCTGAATAACTTTCGAAACATTGACAACAAATAAATACAAATTGTCTTTATTTCATTTTTATTTGGTAGGGTGGATACAAAGATGGATTAAAGGAGCTCTGTTCTACATTGTGAATAATACCAATCTGATAATAGAAGACATTTTTAATCGATATTTTCTTGCATATTTATTGATTATCGTACACAAATTGTTTTATTGCTTATAATAACGCTATAAGATTGAGATTTAGCCTTAAACGGGCTAGCAGCGCTAGTGGTAATTTCGTGAATAGAAATATTTTGAACTTTGAATCTCGTCAGCGCAAGGAATTATATAACTTCAGTCAGCGCCTACTTACGAGCAATAATGCTTTAATTCGTACTTGTGTCAACTCTGACAGTTTTTTCTTATCCAAATTTTAAACTAATCTTAGACGTTGTATTTATTAGTGTTGGTGTTTGTTATGTATTTAATATGGGTCTTTTTTTTTTGCCTGAAATACAGGATTAATAATTACTGTGGCAAATAAATGATGTTTTATTTCTCTGTTGTACTGAATATGTGACTGTGACTTGAGACATCAGAGATAAAGAATGTAGCTTTCTCTTGTCAGTGTTTCAGTGTGCATATCTTATATGTAGATGTTTACAATTGACAAACATTAAAAGTAATCCTACTTGCCATTATCTAGGCTATGCTCAGTTATGTCTGTCAGTCATAAATATTTGTAAATAATAATTATGCCTTTGTTTAAAGACGAGAAGAACATCCATTTTTCACCACAAAAATAAATATGACACTACATAAAGTTAATGCCAAAGTGCCAATTCCCTCATTATTGAAAAGTCCCACTAAAACCATTTCGCCACATTAGGAATAATTCATAACGAAATGTGTTACACAAGCACCCATAAATAATTTTCATAATTACCGATTACACAAAAATATTACAGAAAAAGAGAATTTGCTATATTCTCTATATTTCTTCCTTTTATTTGTTTTGAATTA
Organism: Saccoglossus kowalevskii; assembly: GCF_978046115.1. NCBI lineage: Eukaryota > Metazoa > Hemichordata > Enteropneusta > Harrimaniidae > Saccoglossus > Saccoglossus kowalevskii. Next base: position 17,995,290 of record NC_140645.1, read on the forward strand.
AGACTGAAAGAAGCTGAATGAAATTACAAACTATGTAGTGTGTTCAACAACTCATGTATGAACACTAACTTTAATAAATAATTTTACTGTGAATACAATAAAAAAAATGTCGGAATTTCGAAAACGGAAATTCTTTATCGCAGTGTTGTAGGAATTTAGTACTTACAAAGCAAAACCGCAACCATTAGGGTGCAGAATAGAAAGTCCATTTGTGTGACGCGGCTGTTATTTGTCTAATATAATAAATCAATATCTCCAATTACAACGATTCTGTCAATATAATATAAAATCAATTAAATGGCAGTATGTTAAGTAGCAAAGGTATGTAGTTTAGGGTGTTATTCACGACACATTAATGATGTGCGGTGCAAAGCAAAAGTGTTACACTGTAATGCATTTTGTCTCGTGCTATACACAAAAAAATGGGTACTATTATATCACTTTTTAAAATGAATCTAGTTTGTTGTATCAAAGTTAACATATGTCAAATCTTGTGATTTCCAACTTATATCACGAAAACCAAAAAAAAGGCAAAGTTAAACAGTAGGTTTCACTACATTACAAGATTGAACACACTTAAGTTTCATTTGATAATTTAATGCATAATCGTTATCATGTGCATGAAGTCATATGTGCTTTTATGAAACAATTGAATTTCAAATAGTTGTTCAATTAAGGTGCAATAAACAATCTATATTATAACAAGGTAGGTTTTTCTGTCGAGTGATTTACATTAGCTGTTTAAATGTCAGTACAATGCCGGACTATAAATTTCGCGAGATTTAAACTAGGGGTATACTTATCAATACAATTGTTGTCTTTACAATCTGCATTAGACTAAACTACATACGACCTACATAATGTTTTACATAAACAACATTTATAGTGGTATACACACTTTTAACCATTTGCTATCTTATGTTGGCCCAGGGACGTTTTTGATTCGCCAATTTCAGCCTATGATAATATGTATTGTTTTCACCTCTTCTTGAGCAGGTGAAACAGTGCGTAAATTGTTTGTTTTTGTGTCTCAACAGGTATTAATAAATTCTGTATACTTCCATCAACAACCATAATAATCCTGACATGGCACAGAATTGAACATAAATTTCTTTCAGACCAAAGTATTCTGTGATTCGCTAATTATAGCAGGTAGTTCGTTCAATTCGTAATTACATACTACTTTAATAAAGTAATAGGCGACTAATCCCACTATCTGATATGAGAGTTTGAATAAAATGTAATTTGGTCATTTAAGAAACCGCACATATTATTATTAACAATACTCACTTACTTTGGACCCCGTGAACCGGTTAAAATTATATTGAATTGATTCTTAAAGCAGTTGCATTGACTTGTGAACAGTGCTAAAAACATAAATACAAAGATTCTATTGCACGCTTCTAGAGTAATGTAATACTGTTGCTGTTTAACCAAGGTGCGATTTACATTACACACAACCGGAATTAACCGCTGCGTTTCACACAACAGCACAGTCAACGAAAAATAGACCGCAAACTTGTCCCTTTTGCAAGGGTACGCACTTCGCATCGAACTGTACGATAATTACTGATTCACGTAAGAGACTGGCCATTGTTAAGAAAGGTCGACTTTGCTTCAATTGTTTCGGTAAGCACAGAGTTTCTGAGTGCAAATCGAAATATTTGTGTCGCGTCTGCAAGAAACGCCACCATACCGCTCTACACTACGACGCGAACAAGCCTGACCGGTCATCTACATCCTCTACTACTTCTGAAATCACCGTGACCCTGACCAAAGCCAACCCTTTGCGAAATAAGAAGACAGCCATCGGACCCGTGCTGTTGAAAACCGCGCTTGTGCCGGATATCAGCCGGGAACGGAAATCCTATACGCGCTGTTGTTCTTTTCGATGAAGGGGCAAATATGACATTCACAACAGAGAAATTTGCCCGAGAGTTGTCCGCGAAAACAACACGCCGCGAGCACATCAAACTATCAACATTTGGCGACAAAACGTCCAATGTACGCGCCATGGCATTCACTGAGTTAACCGCACATGAATTGAATGGAAATACCTCGACGATCGACGCAATGATTATACCTGAAATATCTTAGGACTTGACTAATCACATTTCCCAGGAAATTCATAACATGAGCCATTTGAAGGGATTACATTTCGCTCATCCAGTTTCTGATCATGAGAAACTTCCTATTGATATATTAATTCGGGCTGATCAATATTGGAATTCGTTGGATCTCAAGTAATTTCCGGTATGGTCGGTCCAACCGCCGTATCCTCCAAATTTGGATATTTGCTTTCCGGGCCCTCTGGAACTACTAATACAATGGATTCTAATGTACGTATGCTTCACGTGATTTCTACTCCGGACAATTATGTTACCAAGAATACTATTGTAACGGAAAATGGCCGCGAAATTGTTGATAACGTGGATATTCAATATACTTGCCGAGGCGACGACGCAAAAGTCCAAAATGTGTGGGACTTGGAACTAATTGGAATTAAAGAAAGTCCGGAAACTGACAAACGTATGAGCTAAGAATCGTATAGAGACACGCATCTGAGGGTCGACCAAGGAAAATACGTCGCACGACTACCATGGAAAGAGGATCACCGACCGCTGCCGACGAACTATAGTGTTACTGTAAACCGTACGCGTAACATGATTCGCCGACTAACCCCCGATGTCATCAAAAAGTATGATGACATCATCACCGAGCAACGACGTCGTGATTTCATCGAGGAAGTTAACGAAGACGATACTAGTATCGGACACTATTTACCGCATAGAGCGGTAAAGAAGGACTCGGCAACTACACCCATTAGAATTGCGTATGACTGCAGTTGTAGTCAGGGTGCTAGCTTTCTGAGCTTGAATGACTGTCTATCGTTGATAAATGACCTACCAGCCATTCTACTACGATTTCGCCCAAATAACATTGCATTAACAAGTGACATTGAAAAGACCTTTCTGAATGTTAGATTGGAAGAAGACGAGAGGAAATTCACGAAATTTCTGTGGCTGTTAGACGCGTCTGACCCAGAAGGTAAATTCATAACATTACAATTTAAAACAGTATTGTTTGGCGCTGTTTGTTCACCGTTTATCTTAAATGCGGTTATAAAAACGCATTTAGACGCCAACAACACACTTTCTACAGCCAAAACATTAAAGAACAATATTTATGTTGATAATGTGATCGATGGTGTTGATACTACAGAAAATGCCATAACATACTATAAAGAAGCCAACAAGCTAATGACGACGAGCGGATTTAAACTCAGGGCGTGGTCTTCTAATTTTGAACAATTGAACGAACTTTCCAAACGTGACAACCTCAATGAGCCCGCCGAAACTGTGTCTGTTTTGGGAATGCGATGGTCGACGAAATCGGATAAGTTGACCTACCCCAAAGTTAATAATGTACCGCTATTAACTGATCTAATTACGAAACGCGACATTGTCAGTTTCACTTCCGCGTTATACGACCCGATTGGTTACCTAACTCCAGTCCACGTTAAAGCCCGGTTATTCATACAGTTGTTATGGAAACTCGAACTAGGCTGGGACGAACCGCTTAACTCAGACCTATGTTCGATGTGGATGCATATCGCTGAGGATATAAACGATGCAAGCAATATTCAGGTGAAACGTCAATATTTCCCTGAAGTCAATCCTGATGCCGAGTTCGAATTACACGCTTTCGCCGACGCCAGTCCCAAGGCATATGGTGCGGTGATCTACCTAAGATGTGCACAACAAACTTCCTTTGTGATGGCGAAAACCAGAATCGCGCCAATGACCGAAACTATGCTACCAAGATTGGAACTTATGGCAACATTAATTGCTGCACGTCTCAGTAAATATGTCAAAGATGCGCTATCTGACAAATATATAACATTACTAATTTCTATTTGTGGTCAGACAGCCAAATCACGCTTCACTGGTTAAGTAGTAACAAGAAACTGCCGATCTTCGTGAAAAATCGTGTGGATGAAATTTGTGAATTTCAGTCTACTAGGAAATATTGTCCAACCGAAGAAAATCCCGCTGACTTACTAGCCAGATGGATTACCTACGAAAACCTGGAAAATTCTGATTTGTGGTGGAAAGGCCCAAGGCTACCAACAACAAGCGAATGGCCGACTTGTCCTGCCTTTGATGCAAATGTGCTGCATTCTGCGATTGAGCCAAATGAATCTCATCTAATTAACCCACACACGAGAGGTGGGGTGAATGAACTATCTGCCCACGATGTTGGAATTATCACTACTCCAGAACGGGAAAATACTATTGATAATCAATCGTGTGCTGTTACTAATCTCAGTGATCGGGGAATTCACCAAATTATGGATATTTCCAGATATAACGATTTGGACAAACTTTTACGTGTGACCAGCTATGTGCTACGTTTTATCAGCCGCATTAAGTCTAACGATATAAACACTGGAATAATAACCGGTGACGAACTGAACCGCGCTGAAAATATGTGGGTCAAACATATTCAAACGTCAATACTACGGCGATACAATTCAATCCGTTAAATTTAATTTAACGCGATGTTCTCCCATCGTTCAACAACTGAATTTGTTCGTGGATGAAGATGATATACTCCGCTGTGGAAGTAGAATCCATAATGCTGCATTAGATTTTGTGACAAAATTTCCAGCATTAATACCCTCGCATCACAAACTAACGGACTTGATCTTTTGGAAAGCACACACTCTGATGTGTCATGAAGGAGTTCAATCCACAGTGACGCATATACGACAGAAATATTGGATACCTAAAATACGGATTATTGTGCGTAACGTCATTCATAAGTGTGTGAAATGCAATAAAGTTACAGGGAAACCGTACGCAAACCCAGTTCAGGCACCGTTGCCGAATTATCGAGTGAACATTGTCCCTGCTTTCACTATAACTGGTGTAGATTTCACTGGAAATCTATTTACGAAATCAGCTGATGGAACACGCGATAAAGCGTACGTTTGTTTATTTACTTGCGGGGGGGGGGTGACACGTGCGATTCACTTCGAACTTGTGCCTGATTTGTCAACAAAAACATTCATGCACGCATTCAGAAGATTTGCTGCCAGACGTTCACTTCCAAGCCGCATGTTGTCTGATAATGCATCAACCTACATTTTCGCGGCTGATGAAATTCGCACACTCTTTGATACACCGGAAGTCCGAGACTTTCTCGCTGCACACCGAGTGCAATGGACATTCATACCGAAACGTGATCCGTGGTATGGAGGTTTTTGGGAGAGGTTAATTGGGCTAACAAAAAATGCTATTAAGAAGACACTAGGTCGAGCGTTAATAACATTCGATGAACTCTCAACAGAAGTAACAGAAGTTGATGCCGTTCTTAATGGCCGACCCCTTACGTACGTATCATCAATTATTAATGACAACATAGCATTGACCCCGAATCACTTACTTCACGGGCGGACATTACCCTCATTACCACGCGACCCTACTTATCAGTTTTCAGACCACCGTGAAATGAATAATCGTTATGTCCACTTGTCATGATTACATGCTCAATTTTGGCGAAGATGGTCGACCGAATATTTGACTGCCCTTCGAGAGAGACACCCAACTACCGGAAGTAAAGGGAATACAATGAAAGTTGGAGATGTTGTGATAATCCACAGTGATGTGGATAAACGCCAGAAATGGCATCTTGGCACCGTAACTAAATTAGTTTACGGCAACGACCAGCTTGTGAGATCTGCTGAGTTAAATAATGCTAACGGACCTACCAATCGACCGATACATAAATTGTATCCGTTAGAAATTGTTTCTAAGGAATTAACGTCGCCTGAAAGTAATAATCAATCAGATGTTGGATTACCTGCAGAGACAATACAAAATATTGGACTAACCGCTGACAAAGATGTCACCACCACCCAGATGACTGGTGACACTATTCCTAAGCGACCAACCAGGTATTCTGCTGTGGCAGCCCGAATAAGAATTGCTGATTTAATGTGACTTTCGAAATTTCATTTTCATTATTATGTTTTTATTCGTAATATTCAACCAAATAAATATGGACAGTCGGCTGAAATGCCTTCCGTGGACACTTCATTTACTTGAATCTTTTATCCAATATCGTTATTAATAGTTCGAGGTACATGATTTCATTGATAATGTAGTAGACATACATTTCATGTGTTTATTTTTGAGGCGCGGAGAATTTAGAGAAGCAGTCTTGTAATGTTACGTCTCGGATTCTGAGATGAATCTCTCAGCCTATCAGATTGTTTTAATTTTAGCCTATCACAGGCGAGATGTTATTGACCTGTCGTACACATTGCCGCCAATTTATATTTATGTTACGATTGCTACTTTATAGAGTTGTGTTTTCTATCACGTTCGTTCAGAGAGTATATATACTCAGAATGTGTGTATTTCACCAGTGTTCACCTGTTGTTACTACTTACTATATCAGTCTATCTGGCAATAAACCACCACTGTGTTTTTTGCATAAAACTGATCTGTCTGGTTCTGTTCCGGTATAGTCTTCCCGAATCCTACCCCAGGGAGTTAACTGCTACTCACTACATTTACTCCCCAACATAGGTATTCGTCCTACCGGAAATAGAACACGCGATCTATCCGACGCACAACAATTTACATTTTAGAGTGCAAATTTTCTAACATTACTGATACATTGTTCAGGTGGAGTTTAATAAAAAATAACAACGTTAAGATTTTCGGTCACGATGTTCAAACTCTGTGCCTGCGCCTGAACCGGGTGCCTGAATCGTCATGTTCATTTTGGGGAGGTACACGGTCACCCACATCGCGTACTTTTCTCGCAGGTTCAAACCTGTATGGGCCACTTTGTCCCTGGCACTCTAAAACAAAATCGTGACATCTCTTGTTGTCATCATATTCCTCGATCTCACAACTCTCGTCAGACGATAATAAGATAGATTCCGTGTCGCTTTCCGAGCAATGCATGCGTATAGCGGCCATTGTGAAACGATGACAAGTTCCCCCCGTGACGTCAAAAATCACCATTGTATGCTAATTAGAAACTCATAGTTGCTGTCGACATAGGAAGTAAAGTACTGAGAAATAATTCTAAACTCATATTTGCTGTCGACATAGGAAGTAAAGTAAGCAAATAACACCGAATAATCGGCAAGGTAAAGACTATGTCTAATTATAGTAAGCACGTGCAAGGTAAAGAATATGTCTAATTATAGTAAACACGTACTGCGTGCGTGACTCGAACCGGCGCTCGCGTACGGCACCCAATCGCCTAGCTTCACGCCACTACACGTCTTCCCCTCGGCCACCTGGCATCCCCAAAAAAGGATGCTTAATAACCGAGCTTATTACGTGCAGAGAACATGAAACCCGTTCACGCGATCCGCGCCACACAGCGTGGCCAGAATGCGGCAAAGGCCTTCAGATCTGGCTGTAGTAGGATGGTGAAAGTAATGGTACAGCATTGTAACAGTGAATAAGTACTGAGAAATAATTCTAAACTCATAGTTGCTGTCGACATAGGAAGTAAAGTAAGCAAATAACACCGAATAAACGGCAAGGTAAAGACTATGTCTAATTATAGTAAACACGTACTGCGTGCGTGACTCGAACCGGCGCTCGCGTACGGCACCTAATCGCCTAGCTTCACGCCACTACACGTCTTCCCCTCGGCCACCGGGCATCCCCAAAAAAGGATGCTTAATAACCGAGCTTATTACGTGCAGAGAACATGAAACCCGTCCACGCGATCCGCGCCACACAGCGTGGCCAGAATGCGGCAAAGGCCTTCAGATCTGGCTGTAGTAGAATGGTGAAAGTAATGGTACAGCATTGTAACAGTGAATAAGTACTGAGAAATAATTCTAAACTCATAGTTGCTGTCGACATAGGAAGTAAAGTAAGCAAATAACACCGAATAAACGGCAAGGTAAAGACTATGTCTAATTATAGTAAGCACGTGCAAGGTAAAGAATATGTCTAATTATAGTAAACACGTACTGCGTGCGTGACTCGAACCGGCGCTCGCGTACGGCACCCAATCGCCTAGCTTCACGCCACTACACGTCTTCCCCTCGGCCACCTGGCATCCCCAAAAAAGGATGCTTAATAACCGAGCTTATTACGTGCAGAGAACATGAAACCCGTTCACGCGATCCGCGCCACACAGCGTGGCCAGAATGCGGCAAAGGCCTTCAGATCTGGCTGTAGTAGGATGGTGAAAGTAATGGTACAGCATTGTAACAGTGAATAAGTACTGAGAAATAATTCTAAACTCATAGTTGCTGTCGACATAGGAAGTAAAGTAAGCAAATAACACCGAATAAACGGCAAGGTAAAGACTATGTCTAATTATAGTAAACACGTACTGCGTGCGTGACTCGAACCGGCGCTCGCGTACGGCACCTAATCGCCTAGCTTCACGCCACTACACGTCTTCCCCTCGGCCACCGGGCATCCCCAAAAAAGGATGCTTAATAACCGAGCTTATTACGTGCAGAGAACATGAAACCCGTCCACGCGATCCGCGCCACACAGCGTGGCCAGAATGCGGCAAAGGCCTTCAGATCTGGCTGTAGTAGAATGGTGAAAGTAATGGTACAGCATTGTAACAGTGAATAAGTACTGAGAAATAATTCTAAACTCATAGTTGCTGTCGACATAGGAAGTAAAGTAAGCAAATAACACCGAATAAACGGCAAGGTAAAGACTATGTCTAATTATAGTAAACACGTACTGCGTGCGTGACTCGAACCGGCGCTCGCGTACGGCACCCAATCGCCTAGCTTCACGCCACTACACGTCTTCCCCTCGGCCACCGGGCATCCCCAAAAAGGATGCTTAATAACCGAGCTTATTACGTGCAGAGAACACGAAACCCGTTCACGCGATCCGCGCCACACAGCGTGGCCAGAATGCGGCAAAGGCCTTCAGATCTGGCTGTAGTAGAATGGTGAAAGTAATGGTACAGCATTGTAACAGTGAATAAGTACTGAGAAATAATTCTAAACTCATAGTTGCTGTCGACATAGGAAGTAAAGTAAGCAAATAACACCGAATAAATGGCAAGGTAAAGACTATGTCTAATTATAGTAAACACGTACTGCGTGCGCGTGCGTGACTCGAACCGGCGCTCGCGTACGGCACCCAATCGCCTAGCTTCACGCCACTACACGTCTTCCCCTCGGCCACCTGGCATCCCCAAAAAAGGATGCTTAATAACCGAGCTTATTACGTGCAGAGAACATGAAACCCGTTCACGCGATCCGCGCCACACAGCGTGGCCAGAATGCGGCAAAGGCCTTCAGATCTGGCTGTAGTAGGATGGTGAAAGTAATGGTACAGCATTGTAACAGTGAATAAGTACTGAGAAATAATTCTAAACTCATAGTTGTGGTCGACATAGGAAGTAAAGTAAGCAAATAACACCGAATAAACGGCAAGGTAAAGACTATGTCTAATTATAGTAAACACGTTCTGCGTGCGTGACTCGAACCGGCGCTCGCGTACGGCACCTAATCGCCTAGCTTCACGCCACTACACGTCTTCCCCTCGGCCACCGGGCATCCCCAAAAAAGGATGCTTAATAACCGAGCTTATTACGTGCAGAGAACACGAAACCCGTTCACGCGATCCGCGCCACACAGCGTGGCCAGAATGCGGCAAAGGCCTTCAGATCTGGCTGTAGTAGGATGGTGAAAGTAATGGTACAGCATTGTAACAGTGAATAAGTACTGAGAAATAATTCTAAACTCATAGTTGCTGTCGACATAGGAAGTAAAGTAAGCAAATAACACCGAATAAACGGCAAGGTAAAGACTATGTCTAATTATAGTAAACACGTACTGCATGCGTGACTCGAACCGGCGCTCGCGTACGGCACCCAATCGCCTAGCTTCACGCCACTACACGTCTTCCCCTCGGCCACCTGGCATCCCCAAAAAAGGATGCTTAATAACCGAGCTTATTACGTGCAGAGAACATGAAACCCGTCCACGCGATCCGCGCCACACAGCGTGGCCAGAATGCGGCAAAGGCCTTCAGATCTGGCTGTAGTAGAATGGTGAAAGTAATGGTACAGCATTGTAACAGTGAATAAGTACTGAGACATAATTCTAAACTCATAGTTGCTGTCGACATAGGAAGTAAAGTAAGCAAATAACACCGAATAAACGGCAAGGTAAAGACTATGTCTAATTATAGTAAACACGTGCAAGGTAAAGAATATGTCTAATTATAGTAAACACGTACTGCGTGCGTGACTCGAACCGGCGCTCGCGTACGGCACCCAATCGCCTAGCTTCACGCCACTACACGTCTTCCCCTCGGCCACCGGGCATCCCCAAAAAGGATGCTTAATAACCGAGCTTATTACGTGCAGAGAACATGAAACCCGTTCACGCGATCCGCGCCACACAGCGTGGCCAGAATGCGGCAAAGGCCTTCAGATCTGGCTGTAGTAGGATGGTGAAAGTAATGGTACAGCATTGTAACAGTGAATAAGTACTGAGAAATAATTCTAAACTCATAGTTGCTGTCGACATAGGAAGTAAAGTAAGCAAATAACACCGAATAAACGGCAAGGTAAAGACTATGTCTAATTATAGTAAACACGTACTGCATGCGTGACTCGAACCGGCGCTCGCGTACGGCACCCAATCGCCTAGCTTCACGCCACTACACGTCTTCCCCTCGGCCACCTGGCATCCCCAAAAAAGGATGCTTAATAACCGAGCTTATTACGTGCAGAGAACATGAAACCCGTCCACGCGATCCGCGCCACACAGCGTGGCCAGAATGCGGCAAAGGCCTTCAGATCTGGCTGTAGTAGAATGGTGAAAGTAATGGTACAGCATTGTAACAGTGAATAAGTACTGAGACATAATTCTAAACTCATAGTTGCTGTCGACATAGGAAGTAAAGTAAGCAAATAACACCGAATAAACGGCAAGGTAAAGACTATGTCTAATTATAGTAAACACGTGCAAGGTAAAGAATATGTCTAATTATAGTAAACACGTACTGCGTGCGTGACTCGAACCGGCGCTCGCGTACGGCACCCAATCGCCTAGCTTCACGCCACTACACGTCTTCCCCTCGGCCACCGGGCATCCCCAAAAAGGATGCTTAATAACCGAGCTTATTACGTGCAGAGAACATGAAACCCGTTCACGCGATCCGCGCCACACAGCGTGGCCAGAATGCGGCAAAGGCCTTCAGATCTGGCTGTAGTAGGATGGTGAAAGTAATGGTACAGCATTGTAACAGTGAATAAGTACTGAGAAATAATTCTAAACTCATAGTTGCTGTCGACATAGGAAGTAAAGTAAGCAAATAACACCGAATAAACGGCAAGGTAAAGACTATGTCTAATTATAGTAAACACGTACTGCGTGCGTGACTCGAACCGGCGCTCGCGTACGGCACCCAATCGCCTAGCTTCACGCCACTACACGTCTTCCCCTCGGCCACCTGGCATCCCCAAAAAAGGATGCTTAATAACCGAGCTTATTACGTGCAGAGAACATGAAACCCGTCCACGCGATCCGCGCCACACAGCGTGGCCAGAATGCGGCAAAGGCCTTCAGATCTGGCTGTAGTAGAATGGTGAAAGTAATGGTACAGCATTGTAACAGTGAATAAGTACTGAGAAATAATTCTAAACTCATAGTTGCTGTCGACATAGGAAGTAAAGTAAGCAAATAACACCGAATAAACGGCAAGGTAAAGACTATGTCTAATTATAGTAAACACGTACTGCGTGCGTGACTCGAACCGGCGCTCGCGTACGGCACCCAATCGCCTAGCTTCACGCCACTACACGTCTTCCCCTCGGCCACCTGGCATCCCCCAAAAAGGATGCTTAATAACCGAGCTTATTACGTGCAGAGAACATGAAACCCGTCCACGCGATCCGCGCCACACAGCGTGGCCAGAATGCGGCAAAGGCCTTCAGATCTGGCTGTAGTAGAATGGTGAAAGTAATGGTACAGCATTGTAACAGTGAATAAGTACTGAGAAATAATTCTAAACTCATAGTTGCTGTCGACATAGGAAGTAAAGTAAGCAAATAACACCGAATAAACGGCAAGGTAAAGACTATGTCTAATTATAGTAAGCACGTGCAAGGTAAAGAATATGTCTAATTATAGTAAACACGTACTGCGTGCGTGACTCGAACCGGCGCTCGCGTACGGCACCCAATCGCCTAGCTTCACGCCACTACACGTCTTCCCCTCGGCCACCTGGCATCCCCCAAAAAGGATGCTTAATAACCGAGCTTATTACGTGCAGAGAACATGAAACCCGTCCACGCGATCCGCGCCACACAGCGTGGCCAGAATGCGGCAAAGGCCTTCAGATCTGGCTGTAGTAGAATGGTGAAAGTAATGGTACAGCATTGTAACAGTGAATAAGTACTGAGAAATAATTCTAAACTCATAGTTGCTGTCGACATAGGAAGTAAAGTAAGCAAATAACACCGAATAAACGGCAAGGTAAAGACTATGTCTAATTATAGTAAACACGTACTGCGTGCGTGACTCGAACCGGCGCTCGCGTACGGCACCCAATCGCCTAGCTTCACGCCACTACACGTCTTCCCCTCGGCCACCGGGCATCCCCAAAAAGGATGCTTAATAACCGAGCTTATTACGTGCAGAGAACACGAAACCCGTTCACGCGATCCGCGCCACACAGCGTGGCCAGAATGCGGCAAAGGCCTTCAGATCTGGCTGTAGTAGGATGGTGAAAGTAATGGTACAGCATTGTAACAGTGAATAAGTACTGAGAAATAATTCTAAACTCATAGTTGCTGTCGACATAGGAAGTAAAGTAAGCAAATAACACCGAATAAACGGCAAGGTAAAGACTATGTCTAATTATAGTAAACACGTGCAAGGTAAAGAATATGTCTAATTATAGTAAACACGTACTGCGTGCGTGACTCGAACCGGCGCTCGCGTACGGCACCCAATCGCCTAGCTTCACGCCACTACACGTCTTCCCCTCGGCCACCGGGCATCCCCAAAAAGGATGCTTAATAACCGAGCTTATTACGTGCAGAGAACATGAAACCCGTTCACGCGATCCGCGCCACACAGCGTGGCCAGAATGCGGCAAAGGCCTTCAGATCTGGCTGTAGTAGGATGGTGAAAGTAATGGTACAGCATTGTAACAGTGAATAAGTACTGAGAAATAATTCTAAACTCATAGTTGCTGTCGACATAGGAAGTAAAGTAAGCAAATAACACCGAATAAACGGCAAGGTAAAGACTATGTCTAATTATAGTAAACACGTACTGCGTGCGTGACTCGAACCGGCGCTCGCGTACGGCACCCAATCGCCTAGCTTCACGCCACTACACGTCTTCCCCTCGGCCACCTGGCATCCCCAAAAAAGGATGCTTAATAACCGAGCTTATTACGTGCAGAGAACATGAAACCCGTCCACGCGATCCGCGCCACACAGCGTGGCCAGAATGCGGCAAAGGCCTTCAGATCTGGCTGTAGTAGGATGGTGAAAGTAATGGTACAGCATTGTAACAGTGAATAAGTACTGAGAAATAATTCTAAACTCATAGTTGCTGTCGACATAGGAAGTAAAGTAAGCAAATAACACCGAATAAACGGCAAGGTAAAGACTATGTCTAATTATAGTAAACACGTACTGCGTGCGTGACTCGAACCGGCGCTCGCGTACGGCACCCAATCGCCTAGCTTCACGCCACTACACGTCTTCCCCTCGGCCACCGGGCATCCCCAAAAAAGGATGCTTAATAACCGAGCTTATTACGTGCAGAGAACATGAAACCCGTCCACGCGATCCGCGCCACACAGCGTGGCCAGAATGCGGCAAAGGCCTTCAGATCTGGCTGTAGTAGAATGGTGAAAGTAATGGTACAGCATTGTAACAGTGAATAAGTACTGAGAAATAATTCTAAACTCATAGTTGCTGTCGACATAGGAAGTAAAGTAAGCAAATAACACCGAATAAACGGCAAGGTAAAGACTATGTCTAATTATAGTAAGCACGTGCAAGGTAAAGAATATGTCTAATTATAGTAAACACGTACTGCGTGCGTGACTCGAACCGGCGCTCGCGTACGGCACCCAATCGCCTAGCTTCACGCCACTACACGTCTTCCCCTCGGCCACCTGGCATCCCCAAAAAAGGATGCTTAATAACCGAGCTTATTACGTGCAGAGAACATGAAACCCGTTCACGCGATCCGCGCCACACAGCGTGGCCAGAATGCGGCAAAGGCCTTCAGATCTGGCTGTAGTAGGATGGTGAAAGTAATGGTACAGCATTGTAACAGTGAATAAGTACTGAGAAATAATTCTAAACTCATAGTTGCTGTCGACATAGGAAGTAAAGTAAGCAAATAACACCGAATAAACGGCAAGGTAAAGACTATGTCTAATTATAGTAAACACGTACTGCGTGCGTGACTCGAACCGGCGCTCGCGTACGGCACCTAATCGCCTAGCTTCACGCCACTACACGTCTTCCCCTCGGCCACCGGGCATCCCCAAAAAAGGATGCTTAATAACCGAGCTTATTACGTGCAGAGAACATGAAACCCGTCCACGCGATCCGCGCCACACAGCGTGGCCAGAATGCGGCAAAGGCCTTCAGATCTGGCTGTAGTAGGATGGTGAAAGTAATGGTACAGCATTGTAACAGTGAATAAGTACTGAGAAATAATTCTAAACTCATAGTTGCTGTCGACATAGGAAGTAAAGTAAGCAAATAACACCGAATAAACGGCAAGGTAAAGACTATGTCTAATTATAGTAAACACGTGCAAGGTAAAGAATATGTCTAATTATAGTAAACACGTACTGCGTGCGTGACTCGAACCGGCGCTCGCGTACGGCACCCAATCGCCTAGCTTCACGCCACTACACGTCTTCCCCTCGGCCACCGGGCATCCCCAAAAAGGATGCTTAATAACCGAGCTTATTACGTGCAGAGAACATGAAACCCGTTCACGCGATCCGCGCCACACAGCGTGGCCAGAATGCGGCAAAGGCCTTCAGATCTGGCTGTAGTAGGATGGTGAAAGTAATGGTACAGCATTGTAACAGTGAATAAGTACTGAGAATTAATTCTAAACTCATAGTTGCTGTCGACATAGGAAGTAAAGTAAGCAAATAACACCGAATAAACGGCAAGGTAAAGACTATGTCTAATTATAGTAAACACGTACTGCGTGCGTGACTCGAACCGGCGCTCGCGTACGGCACCCAATCGCCTAGCTTCACGCCACTACACGTCTTCCCCTCGGCCACCTGGCATCCCCAAAAAAGGATGCTTAATAACCGAGCTTATTACGTGCAGAGAACATGAAACCCGTCCACGCGATCCGCGCCACACAGCGTGGCCAGAATGCGGCAAAGGCCTTCAGATCTGGCTGTAGTAGGATGGTGAAAGTAATGGTACAGCATTGTAACAGTGAATAAGTACTGAGAAATAATTCTAAACTCATAGTTGCTGTCGACATAGGAAGTAAAGTAAGCAAATAACACCGAATAAACGGCAAGGTAAAGACTATGTCTAATTATAGTAAACACGTACTGCGTGCGTGACTCGAACCGGCGCTCGCGTACGGCACCCAATCGCCTAGCTTCACGCCACTACACGTCTTCCCCTCGGCCACCTGGCATCCCCAAAAAAGGATGCTTAATAACCGAGCTTATTACGTGCAGAGAACATGAAACCCGTCCACGCGATCCGCGCCACACAGCGTGGCCAGAATGCGGCAAAGGCCTTCAGATCTGGCTGTAGTAGAATGGTGAAAGTAATGGTACAGCATTGTAACAGTGAATAAGTACTGAGAAATAATTCTAAACTCATAGTTGCTGTCGACATAGGAAGTAAAGTAAGCAAATAACACCGAATAAACGGCAAGGTAAAGACTATGTCTAATTATAGTAAACACGTGCTGCGTGCGTGACTCGAACCGGCGCTCGCGTACGGCACCCAATCGCCTAGCTTCACGCCACTACACGTCTTCCCCTCGGCCACCTGGCATCCCCAAAAAAGGATGCTTAATAACCGAGCTTATTACGTGCAGAGAACATGAAACCCGTCCACGCGATCCGCGCCACACAGCGTGGCCAGAATGCGGCAAAGGCCTTCAGATCTGGCTGTAGTAGAATGGTGAAAGTAATGGTACAGCATTGTAACAGTGAATAAGTACTGAGAAATAATTCTAAACTCATAGTTGCTGTCGACATAGGAAGTAAAGTAAGCAAATAACACCGAATAAACGGCAAGGTAAAGACTATGTCTAATTATAGTAAACACGTGCAAGGTAAAGAATATGTCTAATTATAGTAAACACGTACTGCGTGCGTGACTCGAACCGGCGCTCGCGTACGGCACCCAATCGCCTAGCTTCACGCCACTACACGTCTTCCCCTCGGCCACCGGGCATCCCCAAAAAGGATGCTTAATAACCGAGCTTATTACGTGCAGAGAACATGAAACCCGTTCACGCGATCCGCGCCACACAGCGTGGCCAGAATGCGGCAAAGGCCTTCAGATCTGGCTGTAGTAGGATGGTGAAAGTAATGGTACAGCATTGTAACAGTGAATAAGTACTGAGAAATAATTCTAAACTCATAGTTGCTGTCGACATAGGAAGTAAAGTAAGCAAATAACACCGAATAAACGGCAAGGTAAAGACTATGTCTAATTATAGTAAACACGTACTGCGTGCGTGACTCGAACCGGCGCTCGCGTACGGCACCCAATCGCCTAGCTTCACGCCACTACACGTCTTCCCCTCGGCCACCTGGCATCCCCAAAAAAAGGATGCTTAATAACCGAGCTTATTACGTGCAGAGAACATGAAACCCGTCCACGCGATCCGCGCCACACAGCGTGGCCAGAATGCGGCAAAGGCCTTCAGATCTGGCTGTAGTAGGATGGTGAAAGTAATGGTACAGCATTGTAACAGTGAATAAGTACTGAGAAATAATTCTAAACTCATAGTTGCTGTCGACATAGGAAGTAAAGTAAGCAAATAACACCGAAGAAACGGCAAGGTAAAGACTATGTCTAATTATAGTAAACACGTACTGCGTGCGTGACTCGAACCGGCGCTCGCGTACGGCACCCAATCGCCTAGCTTCACGCCACTACACGTCTTCCCCTCGGCCACCTGGCATCCCCAAAAAAGGATGCTTAATAACCGAGCTTATTACGTGCAGAGAACATGAAACCCGTCCACGCGATCCGCGCCACACAGCGTGGCCAGAATGCGGCAAAGGCCTTCAGATCTGGCTGTAGCAGAATGGTGAAAGTAATGGTACAGCATTGTAACAGTGAATAAGTACTGAGAAATAATTCTAAACTCATAGTTGCTGTCGACATAGGAAGTAAAGTAAGCAAATAACACCGAATAAACGGCAAGGTAAAGACTATGTCTAATTATAGTAAGCACGTGCAAGGTAAAGAATATGTCTAATTATAGTAAACACGTACTGCGTGCGTGACTCGAACCGGCGCTCGCGTACGGCACCCAATCGCCTAGCTTCACGCCACTACACGTCTTCCCCTCGGCCACCTGGCATCCCCAAAAAAGGATGCTTAATAACCGAGCTTATTACGTGCAGAGAACATGAAACCCGTCCACGCGATCCGCGCCACACAGCGTGGCCAGAATGCGGCAAAGGCCTTCAGATCTGGCTGTAGTACAATGGTGAAAGTAATGGTACAGCATTGTAACAGTGAATAAGTACTGAGAAATAATTCTAAACTCATAGTTGCTGTCGACATAGGAAGTAAAGTAAGCAAATAACACCGAATAAACGGCAAGGTAAAGACTATGTATAATTATAGTAAACACGTACTGCGTGCGTGACTCGAACCGGCGCTCGCGTACGGCACCCAATCGCCTAGCTTCACGCCACTACACGTCTTCCCCTCGGCCACCGGGCATCCCCAAAAAGGATGCTTAATAACCGAGCTTATTACGTGCAGAGAACACGAAACCCGTTCACGCGATCCGCGCCACACAGCGTGGCCAGAATGCGGCAAAGGCCTTCAGATCTGGCTGTAGTAGGATGGTGAAAGTAATGGTACAGCATTGTAACAGTGAATAAGTACTGAGAAATAATTCTAAACTCATAGTTGCTGTCGACATAGGAAGTAAAGTAAGCAAATAACACCGAATAAACGGCAAGGTAAAGACTATGTCTAATTATAGTAAACACGTGCAAGGTAAAGAATATGTCTAATTATAGTAAACACGTACTGCGTGCGTGACTCGAACCGGCGCTCGCGTACGGCACCCAATCGCCTAGCTTCACGCCACTACACGTCTTCCCCTCGGCCACCGGGCATCCCCAAAAAGGATGCTTAATAACCGAGCTTATTACGTGCAGAGAACATGAAACCCGTTCACGCGATCCGCGCCACACAGCGTGGCCAGAATGCGGCAAAGGCCTTCAGATCTGGCTGTAGTAGGATGGTGAAAGTAATGGTACAGCATTGTAACAGTGAATAAGTACTGAGAAATAATTCTAAACTCATAGTTGCTGTCGACATAGGAAGTAAAGTAAGCAAATAACACCGAATAAACGGCAAGGTAAAGACTATGTCTAATTATAGTAAACACGTACTGCGTGCGTGACTCGAACCGGCGCTCGCGTACGGCACCCAATCGCCTAGCTTCACGCCACTACACGTCTTCCCCTCGGCCACCTGGCATCCCCAAAAAAGGATGCTTAATAACCGAGCTTATTACGTGCAGAGAACATGAAACCCGTCCACGCGATCCGCGCCACACAGCGTGGCCAGAATGCGGCAAAGGCCTTCAGATCTGGCTGTAGTAGGATGGTGAAAGTAATGGTACAGCATTGTAACAGTGAATAAGTACTGAGAAATAATTCTAAACTCATAGTTGCTGTCGACATAGGAAGTAAAGTAAGCAAATAACACCGAAGAAACGGCAAGGTAAAGACTATGTCTAATTATAGTAAACACGTACTGCGTGCGTGACTCGAACCGGCGCTCACGTACGGCACCCAATCGCCTAGCTTCACGCCACTACACGTCTTCCCCTCGGCCACCTGGCATCACCAAAAAAGGATGCTTAATAACCGAGCTTATTACGTGCAGAGAACATGAAACCCGTTCACGCGATCCGCGCCACACAGCGTGGCCAGAATGCGGCAAAGACCTTCAGATCTGGCTGTAGTAGGATGGTGAAAGTAATGGTACAGCATTGTAACAGTGAATAAGTACTGAGAAATAATTCTAAACTCATAGTTGTGGTCGACATAGGAAGTAAAGTAAGCAAATAACACCGAATAAACGGCAAGGTAAAGACTATGTCTAATTATAGTAAACACGTGCAAGGTAAAGAATATGTCTAATTATAGTAAACACGTACTGCGTGCGTGACTCGAACCGGCGCTCGCGTACGGCACCCAATCGCCTAGCTTCACGCCACTACACGTCTTCCCCTCGGCCACCGGGCATCCCCAAAAAGGATGCTTAATAACCGAGCTTATTACGTGCAGAGAACATGAAACCCGTTCACGCGATCCGCGCCACACAGCGTGGCCAGAATGCGGCAAAGGCCTTCAGATCTGGCTGTAGTAGGATGGTGAAAGTAATGGTACAGCATTGTAACAGTGAATAAGTACTGAGAAATAATTCTAAACTCATAGTTGCTGTCGACATAGGAAGTAAAGTAAGCAAATAACACCGAATAAACGGCAAGGTAAAGACTATGTCTAATTATAGTAAACACGTACTGCGTGCGTGACTCGAACCGGCGCTCGCGTACGGCACCCAATCGCCTAGCTTCACGCCACTACACGTCTTCCCCTCGGCCACCTGGCATCCCCAAAAAAAGGATGCTTAATAACCGAGCTTATTACGTGCAGAGAACATGAAACCCGTCCACGCGATCCGCGCCACACAGCGTGGCCAGAATGCGGCAAAGGCCTTCAGATCTGGCTGTAGTAGGATGGTGAAAGTAATGGTACAGCATTGTAACAGTGAATAAGTACTGAGAAATAATTCTAAACTCATAGTTGCTGTCGACATAGGAAGTAAAGTAAGCAAATAACACCGAAGAAACGGCAAGGTAAAGACTATGTCTAATTATAGTAAACACGTACTGCGTGCGTGACTCGAACCGGCGCTCGCGTACGGCACCCAATCGCCTAGCTTCACGCCACTACACGTCTTCCCCTCGGCCACCTGGCATCACCAAAAAAGGATGCTTAATAACCGAGCTTATTACGTGCAGAGAACATGAAACCCGTTCACGCGATCCGCGCCACACAGCGTGGCCAGAATGCGGCAAAGGCCTTCAGATCTGGCTGTAGTAGGATGGTGAAAGTAATGGTACAGCATTGTAACAGTGAATAAGTACTGAGAAATAATTCTAAACTCATAGTTGTGGTCGACATAGGAAGTAAAGTAAGCAAATAACACCGAATAAACGGCAAGGTAAAGACTATGTCTAATTATAGTAAACACGTTCTGCGTGCGTGACTCGAACCGGCGCTCGCGTACGGCACCTAATCGCCTAGCTTCACGCCACTACACGTCTTCCCCTCGGCCACCGGGCATCCCCAAAAAAGGATGCTTAATAACCGAGCTTATTACGTGCAGAGAACATGAAACCCGTCCACGCGATCCGCGCCACACAGCGTGGCCAGAATGCGGCAAAGGCCTTCAGATCTGGCTGTAGTAGAATGGTGAAAGTAATGGTACAGCATTGTAACAGTGAATAAGTACTGAGAAATAATTCTAAACTCATAGTTGCTGTCGACATAGGAAGTAAAGTAAGCAAATAACACCGAATAAACGGCAAGGTAAAGACTATGTCTAATTATAGTAAACACGTACTGCGTGCGTGACTCGAACCGGCGCTCGCGTACGGCACCCAATCGCCTAGCTTCACGCCACTACACGTCTTCCCCTCGGCCACCTGGCATCCCCAAAAAAGGATGCTTAATAACCGAGCTTATTACGTGCAGAGAACATGAAACCCGTCCACGCGATCCGCGCCACACAGCGTGGCCAGAATGCGGCAAAGGCCTTCAGATCTGGCTGTAGTAGGATGGTGAAAGTAATGGTACAGCATTGTAACAGTGAATAAGTACTGAGAAATAATTCTAAACTCATAGTTGCTGTCGACATAGGAAGTAAAGTAAGCAAATAACACCGAATAAACGGCAAGGTAAAGACTATGTCTAATTATAGTAAACACGTGCAAGGTAAAGAATATGTCTAATTATAGTAAACACGTACTGCGTGCGTGACTCGAACCGGCGCTCGCGTACGGCACCCAATCGCCTAGCTTCACGCCACTACACGTCTTCCCCTCGGCCACCGGGCATCCCCAAAAAGGATGCTTAATAACCGAGCTTATTACGTGCAGAGAACATGAAACCCGTTCACGCGATCCGCGCCACACAGCGTGGCCAGAATGCGGCAAAGGCCTTCAGATCTGGCTGTAGTAGGATGGTGAAAGTAATGGTACAGCATTGTAACAGTGAATAAGTACTGAGAAATAATTCTAAACTCATAGTTGCTGTCGACATAGGAAGTAAAGTAAGCAAATAACACCGAATAAACGGCAAGGTAAAGACTATGTCTAATTATAGTAAACACGTACTGCGTGCGTGACTCGAACCGGCGCTCGCGTACGGCACCCAATCGCCTAGCTTCACGCCACTACACGTCTTCCCCTCGGCCACCTGGCATCCCCAAAAAAGGATGCTTAATAACCGAGCTTATTACGTGCAGAGAACATGAAACCCGTCCACGCGATCCGCGCCACACAGCGTGGCCAGAATGCGGCAAAGGCCTTCAGATCTGGCTGTAGTAGAATGGTGAAAGTAATGGTACAGCATTGTAACAGTGAATAAGTACTGAGACATAATTCTAAACTCATAGTTGCTGTCGACATAGGAAGTAAAGTAAGCAAATAACACCGAATAAACGGCAAGGTAAAGACTATGTCTAATTATAGTAAACACGTGCAAGGTAAAGAATATGTCTAATTATAGTAAACACGTACTGCGTGCGTGACTCGAACCGGCGCTCGCGTACGGCACCCAATCGCCTAGCTTCACGCCACTACACGTCTTCCCCTCGGCCACCGGGCATCCCCAAAAAGGATGCTTAATAACCGAGCTTATTACGTGCAGAGAACATGAAACCCGTTCACGCGATCCGCGCCACACAGCGTGGCCAGAATGCGGCAAAGGCCTTCAGATCTGGCTGTAGTAGGATGGTGAAAGTAATGGTACAGCATTGTAACAGTGAATAAGTACTGAGAAATAATTCTAAACTCATAGTTGCTGTCGACATAGGAAGTAAAGTAAGCAAATAACACCGAATAAACGGCAAGGTAAAGACTATGTCTAATTATAGTAAACACGTACTGCGTGCGTGACTCGAACCGGCGCTCACGTACGGCACCCAATCGCCTAGCTTCACGCCACTACACGTCTTCCCCTCGGCCACCTGGCATCCCCAAAAAAGGATGCTTAATAACCGAGCTTATTACGTGCAGAGAACATGAAACCCGTCCACGCGATCCGCGCCACACAGCGTGGCCAGAATGCGGCAAAGGCCTTCAGATCTGGCTGTAGTAGGATGGTGAAAGTAATGGTACAGCATTGTAACAGTGAATAAGTACTGAGAAATAATTCTAAACTCATAGTTGCTGTCGACATAGGAAGTAAAGTAAGCAAATAACACCGAATAAACGGCAAGGTAAAGACTATGTCTAATTATAGTAAACACGTACTGCGTGCGTGACTCGAACCGGCGCTCGCGTACGGCACCCAATCGCCTAGCTTCACGCCACTACACGTCTTCCCCTCGGCCACCTGGCATCCCCCAAAAAGGATGCTTAAAGTGTACACTGAACGCTAGATTTTATTTCATTTTCTGCTATCTTGTATTTAAATATCAAACACCAGAAATTTGTTTTAAAATCCGATGACTCATTTACGAAATATAGCGGATTCTGTTAAAATCGCACGTAAGCTCCCCCCGTTTGACCTCGTTTACATGACCTCTTGGATGTGACGTCATAAGTGTGACCGCCCTGTTCAGTTTGCCGCCATTGATATGTAAACCGTATGTAAATGTCGTTCGTGATCAGCTGTGTTATTGTTGATTTTCGTGTATGTTCTACGGTTTTATTTTAGTGATATTGCAACCAAAGACGCGAACTGTTGCGTTTGGGATTTTTTTTTATTCATTTGAGCTTCGTATTTAAACTAGTAATGTCAAGTCGTTGTGACAGACGAGGTAAACGCTGCGTTGCTTTCGGGTGCTGGAACACGAACCTTGACGGTGTTTCGCTTCACGCATTCCCCCTCGACAGACCGTCTTTGAGCAAACTTTGGACGAAGTTTGTTCGGGTGAAGAGAGCTAAATGGCATGGTCCTACGAAGCATTCCGTGCTTTGCTCAGTCCATTTCACAGACGAGTGCTATCCGGCAAAATACAAGTTTATGCGTGCGATGGGACAAGTTCCCGGAAGAAAAACTTTGCACAAAGATGCCGTGCCAACAATTCATACCGGTGTCCTGGCGGAGAGTATTAGTAACAAGACTGATACAAGTCCAGCGTATCCGGCTGTGTCAACACCTAAAAGGCCAAGGATTGCTTTTCTTAAAAGAGAAAATGCTAAGGTAGGTATTTGTATTCGTTCATGTTCGACTATGTGCCGCGCACTGAATTTACCGCGAGTATGTTTACGTTTACACATAACGACTGTCTATGGCGGTAATGCTATTACGTACGTTCACTTGTCTGTTTTGTTCATACATTATTATTTGTAATCATTGTTTGATACAGGTAACTCTGCAGTATTCGGAGGACACCCATGACGAGGACACAAGCCACCAAGTACAGGACACTGATTCTCTTACCGACAGCTCTATTCAGGTACTGAACATTTGCGAGAAACTTGCATGAAAAACATGTATGTACATAAATGTATTCTATAAACAGCGTCTTGGTGTGTTTATATTAGTGTGTTTATAAATAAATAAATAATCACTTCCTAAATTTTGTTTCACATTTAAGACTTTAACCAAGGCTAAGACTGTTAGAACATATGGTACTCAAATATCTTACAAGCAGCCTAATAAGAGAAGTGTGCGTGTACAAGTAAGGCCCTTTGGATCAAATAAAGGTATGTATTGTATGTGGGGAGGCTAGGAGAATATTTTATGTTGAAAATATTTTTTTCTCGTATCTTGACAATGAATATATTTTTTTTCTCTTACCCTCAGATTTTTTTTAAAAAAAGTTCTCCATCACACTGCCAGGTTTTCAGATGGGACAATTACATTTGGTATTGTATTTGAACTTGACTGTGTTATTTGCATTACAGTTTGCCAGACAGAGATGTTGCATCCTCCAGAAAGAAGAAGCGTTCAAGTACAATGTGATCTCCTGAAACCAAACCAAACAATACAAGTACAAGAACCACCCCCAGACAATGAACTTGACACAACTTGGTCAAGTTCAGAGTCCAATGCAACAACTGATTCTGATGAAACGTATGAACAGTCAGAATGTGAATCACAAGCTTCATATTCGAGTGCTGATGATTGGTAAGTTTTAATAAAATTATAAAATATAAATGGGAAAATTTGTGAATCAAAGTAGGTAAACATGGTGAGCATTGAGTAGCTTCAGATCACACGGTTTATGGTAAAATAAAATATGTTATACAATAAATATAGTTTAGTTTATTTCTCTTAATTATAGGTGTATGCAGAAAAATAGATTGTTTGTTGTTGGGGAAGCTCAACTCATGAATTTATTCCACACATGTACCAGACGCTCTTCACCTACATTAGGTGAAATCACACACATATGTGGCACAATGGTAAGAGTGGAGCAGAATTGTGTTTTTTGTGGACTAAGCACAAAATGGAACAGCCAATCCATGATAGGTTCCATTCCAAGTGGAAATCTTAGACTTTCTTGTGGAATTTTGTTAGCTGGGGCATTAGCATCAAAAACTTTACGTGTCCTACAGTTTATGAATATGCCAAGTATTTCAACGGATACTTTCATGAAACATCAAAGGTACTACCTCCAACCAGCAGTAATGGAAGTATGGGGAAACATGCGTGGAAAGTACATTGATGATGCACTTCAAAATGGAAGGTCACTTTGCATAGGTGGAGATGGGAGGTGTGACACCCCTGGCCATAGTGCTAAATTTGGCTCATATTCAGTCATGGACCTTGATAATGGTACTATGATTGACATACAGCTTGTGCAGGTATTTATACATTTTACTTACCAAGTACCTCGTTTTATGTAAACACCAATCTAGTAACAATTTATAATTAAATTGAATCTATTGTTTATATTCAGAGTAACGAGGTGAAAAGTAGCTGCCACATGGAGAAGGAAGGTTTGGCAAGGAGTGTGGCATTTTTACAGGGTCAAGGTATTAATATCTACAAAATAGTCACAGACCGTCATGTTCAAATAATTAAATGGGTCAGAGAGAACATGACAGATACTCAACACTGTGTGGATGTGTGGCATGTTGCTAAAGGTAAGCAGTTTTCTCTCCCCACAATCTTTGAGAGCAGCTGTTTTATCATGCTTAAACATTTTTCCATTGTTCTATTGGTATGCAAATGATCCACTGTTATCCGTGGTCTATTGATATCAAAAATTGATGGGTACTAGGGTAGAACAGATTATTTTAGATGAAATTGTTAATCCTTGTAGGATATTTTCAATTTATTTTAGTCAAATACAGCATCAGTGATATTGATAATATTCAATATTTAGAGCAATTTAAGTGCAATTTTATAACATGACCAGCAAATTACCTTGCAACAGTTCAACTATAATCATGACTGAAAACACAGAATACTGATGATAGGATTTATTCCTTAAGGTCTACAGAAAAAAATGCTAGCTCTTTCTAAAGAGAAAGAGTGTGGTATATTACAAGACTGGATCAAAAGTGTCACCAATCATCTTTATTGGACTGCTGCCTCAACACCTGATGGAAATGGTGATTTGATGATGGACAAATGGACATCTGTTGGAAACCACATCCAAAATATTCATGAGGGGCATGGAACTTTCTTTCCCAGATGTGAACATGACGATTTAACAAGACAAGAGAGAAGAAAGCGATGGTTAAAACCAGGTATTTCTCTCTTATTCACATTTTAACACACTTTGACTAGGATGGTATATGTATGCTGTTATTATAATGCCTAAATATTATATATATATTTCCAGGAACTAAACCCTTAGAGAAATTGATAACGCTCCTCAATTCTCGACAAATGAAGAAAGATATACCTAAGTTGTCAACAATACAACAGACTTCAGAACTGGAAGGATACCATTCTGTGGTGAATCAGTTTGCCCCAAAGATGCATGGGTTCTCATACAATGGAATGATGTGCAGGTAACTGCGTACTTGTATTAATCAACATTGAAAATAAACAAGTAACTTTGCGGTCAAAAGAGCTTTGTTGTAATATACTGTGAGTTGGAAACGTAGGCTGGAGTGATGTTGATAAAGATTGGCACCATAAAAGAAACTTGTCATTGTATTATTTCACAATGTGTACCCCCCAAAAAACTACCTTCCAACTGGTACAGTTGTCTAATAGCAGCAAAATATATTAACATTGAAATGACGACCTGAAATTCAACATTTTTGAAAAAACATTGGCCCTGGTAGTTCTGGCTAACAAATTAGTAGATTAAATTAGTACAAATATCATAAGTTTTATCACATTAAATTCTACAATCAAACAGAGAACAACATATTGTTTACAAATCAACAGGTTTGGAGACCTGTGTAATACACAAGTTCTCATTACTGTCTTTGACTTTAATTATTTACTGACAGGTCTTATCCCTATGATAGAGCCTTCTAACTTCAAAAGTTAGCAATCACAATTGATGTAGTATGTAACAAGTATTCTAACACTCAGAATTTGTAATTCTATTAAGTCCTTAGTGGTAAAATACAGTATATCATAATGCATGGTTGTTTTATTTATAGGCTTGTCTTGGCAGCAATGCATTATAATGAAAATGGTGGGCGACATGCTGCTGTTACTAAGCAGGGAAATCCTTGCTATAAAATAACTTATCCAAAATTTAAAAAAGGCAGTTACACAGTGCGTCAAGTAAAGACAGAACCTACCTTCAGTAAGTACTGGTATAAAATGTTCTACATGCATGTACACTAGCAGCTTTATATATTTGCATGACTGAAGCTACTTAAAATCACAACCACAGCTCAGTTTTTCAACAAATAAAACAATAACAATAATTAAAAAAATAAAATATTCTTTATTACAGATTATGTACAAAATGTGACAACTAATGTCACTGCAAGAGTGGTAAAATGTACCATGTCACAGGCAAAAGGTGATGTGTTGAACAAAGTACCTCCTGCACTCTGCAGTGAGTTCAAAAGACCGAATAAAGAAGTGGCAGTTTCTGACTTTCAGTCGAGGTTTTTTAATCAACATAATTAAATCCCTGATAAACTCCATTCTGTGAAGGATATGTTTCTCTGATAAGATGAACTGCACATGATGGGAGTGGACATCTTTGCCTAAATATCCCCAGCACCATCGGACAAGTTGCCTGTAGGCAACATACCTGTATCTCCTGCAAGGAAAATAAATTGAATGTACAAATTCTGTCTACTGCACACAGTTTATTCCAACCTAATAAAATGCCTATACTTCTATTGGACATGAGAGAATACTGTTAGTACACAATTACAAATGTAATGTAGTTGGTATGGCCCTCAACAAAATACTGAGGTTCTGGTTGTACATATTTATGTGTCAACCATTTTCAGTTCACAAAGTTCAGAAATTTCTAGCAAAACATAATTGTAATTGGTCTGACATTCATTAACATTTATGCACATCTACCATAATACATTTTCAGTGTAACAAAAACCATGATATATTTTGTCCTAATAAAATTGTGTTCATACCAGACCAGTATGTGCGACTTTTAATACTTACTCAGAGGATTCTGGAATAGTTCCATGGTACTGTCTATATACATGATAAGCTGTTAGCAAAACATACTTGTCCAGACACACTGGCTTAAATCCAGGATGTTCTGCGATGCATGCTGTATTTGGAACTTCATCACAGACAGCTTTCACCTGCATTATTTCATAACAGCATCTACATTCCTCAGCAGAGGGCATGACATGGCATCTGTTACACTGACACCTGAATTATATAAACAACATATACTTGAAGCAGGTATCTCAGCAAAAATGAAATTTACTATCTTGTTATTTACCTCCTAAATACAGTATAATTATTTGTGAGAACAAATTATTACCATATCAGAACTATCAAAGGTAAATTGTCAAAATCTTAAGATTGATATTTTTTTGCATATTTTCAAAATCATTTATTCCTGACACTTGAAAATACGGTCTTCACCTTAATATTCATTAGGCATTACCTCTACGATATAGCACCACCCCACCCCAAGTCTCAAATAAAAAAACAAAAACATCACAGCAACTTATTGGGAATAAGTTTTTTAAGCCTCCTCCCAAATACTAACATTCTGGCCCCTTACAATTTAATTGTATGTGTTGTGGTTGTCATGATCTGTCTAATATAATGCTGGATGTCCAATATACAAGATAATTTCAATTTGGCTAATTAGTAAATGTCTTGCTTAAATTCGACTTTATAATTTATAATTACATCACAGTTGGGGATAGAGGGACTGTGATTACATGCATCACAAATATAAGCTCCTATGCATACAATTTAATCATAAATTGTAATTAACTACTAGGGCAATAATATGAAGCTTAAATGGTAGCTGTTGTGTCACCGATCGTATTGTACTGACTTGCAAATATAATGTCAACAGATACAGAAAATGAAATTAAACTTAGTGGGCTATGCATGTCTGAGTTCTGTGATTGAACGTAATCAGAACATTTCGTTCTGGGACTTAAACTACTCCGAAATACAGGTTAATAATTATTCAAAATATGCGGAACTCCGAAAGTTAATGTTATCAAAACCAGCTGATTCGACCACTTACCACTCGGTAGTATTCAGGCGATCGCCCAAAGCATCACCGACATCGTTTTCTTCAGCAGAATCACTGTGACTGTCGTCGTTAAATTCGGGCTCAAATTGGTAGGGCCGTATACCTCCGTCAACCGATGAACCCTCGACATCGAAGTCAGAAGACTCGTAATTCAACTCAAGCTCGCAATCACGGCTCTGCGACGACGCATCACTTGGAGTTGACGAACTTTCAGCACTATGAGTTGGCGACGCCATTATTCCTTAGGGTTATGTTTGGGTCACACTTGTGACGTCACAGATTTGACGCCCATAAATGACGCGGAGTTCCTGACAGACAAATGAGCATCGACGCACCGGTAAAAATGCTAACATTGATCGCCCATAACAAAGCTCATGGTGCGTGAATTTTGATGAAATTTTCGGTATTGTCACCAATTTATTTATTGAAATATAATATCTTTGACGAATTTATCGTTCAGTGTACACTTTAATAACCGAGCTTATTACGTGCAGAGAACATGAAACCCGTCCACGCGATCCGCGCCACACAGCGTGGCCAGAATGCGGCAAAGGCCTTCAGATCTGGCTGTAGTAGAATGGTGAAAGTAATGGTACAGCATTGTAACAGTGAATAAGTACTGAGAAATAATTCTAAACTCATAGTTGCTGTCGACATAGGAAGTAAAGTAAGCAAATAACACCGAATAAACGGCAAGGTAAAGACTATGTCTAATTATAGTAAGCACGTGCAAGGTAAAGAATATGTCTAATTATAGTAAACACGTACTGCGTGCGTGACTCGAACCGGCGCTCGCGTACGGCACCCAATCGCCTAGCTTCACGCCACTACACGTCTTCCCCTCGGCCACCTGGCATCCCCAAAAAAGGATGCTTAATAACCGAGCTTATTACGTGCAGAGAACATGAAACCCGTCCACGCGATCCGCGCCACACAGCGTGGCCAGAATGCGGCAAAGGCCTTCAGATCTGGCTGTAGTACAATGGTGAAAGTAATGGTACAGCATTGTAACAGTGAATAAGTACTGAGAAATAATTCTAAACTCATAGTTGCTGTCGACATAGGAAGTAAAGTAAGCAAATAACACCGAATAAACGGCAAGGTAAAGACTATGTCTAATTATAGTAAACACGTACTGCGTGCGTGACTCGAACCGGCGCTCGCGTACGGCACCCAATCGCCTAGCTTCACGCCACTACACGTCTTCCCCTCGGCCACCGGGCATCCCCAAAAAGGATGCTTAATAACCGAGCTTATTACGTGCAGAGAACACGAAACCCGTTCACGCGATCCGCGCCACACAGCGTGGCCAGAATGCGGCAAAGGCCTTCAGATCTGGCTGTAGTAGGATGGTGAAAGTAATGGTACAGCATTGTAACAGTGAATAAGTACTGAGAAATAATTCTAAACTCATAGTTGCTGTCGACATAGGAAGTAAAGTAAGCAAATAACACCGAATAAACGGCAAGGTAAAGACTATGTCTAATTATAGTAAACACGTGCAAGGTAAAGAATATGTCTAATTATAGTAAACACGTACTGCGTGCGTGACTCGAACCGGCGCTCGCGTACGGCACCCAATCGCCTAGCTTCACGCCACTACACGTCTTCCCCTCGGCCACCGGGCATCCCCAAAAAAAGGATGCTTAATAACCGAGCTTATTACGTGCAGAGAACATGAAACCCGTCCACGCGATCCGCGCCACACAGCGTGGCCAGAATGCGGCAAAGGCCTTCAGATCTGGCTGTAGTAGGATGGTGAAAGTAATGGTACAGCATTGTAACAGTGAATAAGTACTGAGAAATAATTCTAAACTCATAGTTGCTGTCGACATAGGAAGTAAAGTAAGCAAATAACACCGAAGAAACGGCAAGGTAAAGACTATGTCTAATTATAGTAAACACGTACTGCGTGCGTGACTCGAACCGGCGCTCGCGTACGGCACCCAATCGCCTAGCTTCACGCCACTACACGTCTTCCCCTCGGCCACCGGGCATCCCCAAAAAGGATGCTTAATAACCGAGCTTATTACGTGCAGAGAACATGAAACCCGTTCACGCGATCCGCGCCACACAGCGTGGCCAGAATGCGGCAAAGGCCTTCAGATCTGGCTGTAGTAGGATGGTGAAAGTAATGGTACAGCATTGAAACAGTGAATAAGTACTGAGAAATAATTCTAAACTCATAGTTGCTGTCGACATAGGAAGTAAAGTAAGCAAATAACACCGAATAAACGGCAAGGTAAAGACTATGTCTAATTATAGTAAACACGTACTGCGTGCGTGACTCGAACCGGCGCTCGCGTACGGCACCCAATCGCCTAGCTTCACGCCACTACACGTCTTCCCCTCGGCCACCTGGCATCCCCAAAAAAGGATGCTTAATAACCGAGCTTATTACGTGCAGAGAACATGAAACCCGTCCACGCGATCCGCGCCACACAGCGTGGCCAGAATGCGGCAAAGGCCTTCAGATCAGGCTGTAGTAGGATGGTGAAAGTAATGGTACAGCATTGTAACAGTGAATAAGTACTGAGAAATAATTCTAAACTCATAGTTGCTGTCGACATAGGAAGTAAAGTAAGCAAATAACACCGAATAAACGGCAAGGTAAAGACTATGTCTAATTATAGTAAACACGTACTGCGTGCGTGACTCGAACCGGCGCTCGCGTACGGCACCCAATCGCCTAGCTTCACGCCACTACACGTCTTCCCCTCGGCCACCTGGCATCCCCAAAAAAGGATGCTTAATAACCGAGCTTATTACGTGCAGAGAACATGAAACCCGTCCACGCGATCCGCGCCACACAGCGTGGCCAGAATGCGGCAAAGGCCTTCAGATCTGGCTGTAGTAGAATGGTGAAAGTAATGGTACAGCATTGTAACAGTGAATAAGTACTGAGAAATAATTCTAAACTCATAGTTGCTGTCGACATAGGAAGTAAAGTAAGCAAATAACACCGAATAAACGGCAAGGTAAAGACTATGTCTAATTATAGTAAACACGTGCTGCGTGCGTGACTCGAACCGGCGCTCGCGTACGGCACCCAATCGCCTAGCTTCACGCCACTACACGTCTTCCCCTCGGCCACCTGGCATCCCCAAAAAAGGATGCTTAATAACCGAGCTTATTACGTGCAGAGAACATGAAACCCGTCCACGCGATCCGCGCCACACAGCGTGGCCAGAATGCGGCAAAGGCCTTCAGATCTGGCTGTAGTAGAATGGTGAAAGTAATGGTACAGCATTGTAACAGTGAATAAGTACTGAGAAATAATTCTAAACTCATAGTTGCTGTCGACATAGGAAGTAAAGTAAGCAAATAACACCGAATAAACGGCAAGGTAAAGACTATGTCTAATTATAGTAAACACGTGCAAGGTAAAGAATATGTCTAATTATAGTAAACACGTACTGCGTGCGTGACTCGAACCGGCGCTCGCGTACGGCACCCAATCGCCTAGCTTCACGCCACTACACGTCTTCCCCTCGGCCACCGGGCATCCCCAAAAAGGATGCTTAATAACCGAGCTTATTACGTGCAGAGAACATGAAACCCGTTCACGCGATCCGCGCCACACAGCGTGGCCAGAATGCGGCAAAGGCCTTCAGATCTGGCTGTAGTAGGATGGTGAAAGTAATGGTACAGCATTGTAACAGTGAATAAGTACTGAGAAATAATTCTAAACTCATAGTTGCTGTCGACATAGGAAGTAAAGTAAGCAAATAACACCGAATAAACGGCAAGGTAAAGACTATGTCTAATTATAGTAAACACGTACTGCGTGCGTGACTCGAACCGGCGCTCGCGTACGGCACCCAATCGCCTAGCTTCACGCCACTACACGTCTTCCCCTCGGCCACCTGGCATCCCCAAAAAAAGGATGCTTAATAACCGAGCTTATTACGTGCAGAGAACATGAAACCCGTCCACGCGATCCGCGCCACACAGCGTGGCCAGAATGCGGCAAAGGCCTTCAGATCTGGCTGTAGTAGGATGGTGAAAGTAATGGTACAGGATTGTAACAGTGAATAAGTACTGAGAAATAATTCTAAACTCATAGTTGCTGTCGACATAGGAAGTAAAGTAAGCAAATAACACCGAAGAAACGGCAAGGTAAAGACTATGTCTAATTATAGTAAACACGTACTGCGTGCGTGACTCGAACCGGCGCTCGCGTACGGCACCCAATCGCCTAGCTTCACGCCACTACACGTCTTCCCCTCGGCCACCTGGCATCACCAAAAAAGGATGCTTAATAACCGAGCTTATTACGTGCAGAGAACATGAAACCCGTTCACGCGATCCGCGCCACACAGCGTGGCCAGAATGCGGCAAAGGCCTTCAGATCTGGCTGTAGTAGGATGGTGAAAGTAATGGTACAGCATTGTAACAGTGAATAAGTACTGAGAAATAATTCTAAACTCATAGTTGTGGTCGACATAGGAAGTAAAGTAAGCAAATAACACCGAATAAACGGCAAGGTAAAGACTATGTCTAATTATAGTAAACACGTTCTGCGTGCGTGACTCGAACCGGCGCTCGCGTACGGCACCTAATCGCCTAGCTTCACGCCACTACACGTCTTCCCCTCGGCCACCGGGCATCCCCAAAAAAGGATGCTTAATAACCGAGCTTATTACGTGCAGAGAACATGAAACCCGTCCACGCGATCCGCGCCACACAGCGTGGCCAGAATGCGGCAAAGGCCTTCAGATCTGGCTGTAGTAGAATGGTGAAAGTAATGGTACAGCATTGTAACAGTGAATAAGTACTGAGAAATAATTCTAAACTCATAGTTGCTGTCGACATAGGAAGTAAAGTAAGCAAATAACACCGAATAAACGGCAAGGTAAAGACTATGTCTAATTATAGTAAACACGTACTGCGTGCGTGACTCGAACCGGCGCTCGCGTACGGCACCCAATCGCCTAGCTTCACGCCACTACACGTCTTCCCCTCGGCCACCTGGCATCCCCAAAAAAGGATGCTTAATAACCGAGCTTATTACGTGCAGAGAACATGAAACCCGTCCACGCGATCCGCGCCACACAGCGTGGCCAGAATGCGGCAAAGGCCTTCAGATCTGGCTGTAGTAGAATGGTGAAAGTAATGGTACAGCATTGTAACAGTGAATAAGTACTGAGAAATAATTCTAAACTCATAGTTGCTGTCGACATAGGAAGTAAAGTAAGCAAATAACACCGAATAAACGGCAAGGTAAAGACTATGTCTAATTATAGTAAGCACGTGCAAGGTAAAGAATATGTCTAATTATAGTAAACACGTACTGCGTGCGTGACTCGAACCGGCGCTCGCGTACGGCACCCAATCGCCTAGCTTCACGCCACTACACGTCTTCCCCTCGGCCACCTGGCATCCCCAAAAAAGGATGCTTAATAACCGAGCTTATTACGTGCAGAGAACATGAAACCCGTCCACGCGATCCGCGCCACACAGCGTGGCCAGAATGCGGCAAAGGCCTTCAGATCTGGCTGTAGTACAATGGTGAAAGTAATGGTACAGCATTGTAACAGTGAATAAGTACTGAGAAATAATTCTAAACTCATAGTTGCTGTCGACATAGGAAGTAAAGTAAGCAAATAACACCGAATAAACGGCAACGTAAAGACTATGTCTAATTATAGTAAACACGTACTGCGTGCGTGACTCGAACCGGCGCTCGCGTACGGCACCCAATCGCCTAGCTTCACGCCACTACACGTCTTCCCCTCGGCCACCGGGCATCCCCAAAAAGGATGCTTAATAACCGAGCTTATTACGTGCAGAGAACACGAAACCCGTTCACGCGATCCGCGCCACACAGCGTGGCCAGAATGCGGCAAAGGCCTTCAGATCTGGCTGTAGTAGGATGGTGAAAGTAATGGTACAGCATTGTAACAGTGAATAAGTACTGAGAAATAATTCTAAACTCATAGTTGCTGTCGACATAGGAAGTAAAGTAAGCAAATAACACCGAATAAACGGCAAGGTAAAGACTATGTCTAATTATAGTAAACACGTACTGCATGCGTGACTCGAACCGGCGCTCGCGTACGGCACCCAATCGCCTAGCTTCACGCCACTACACGTCTTCCCCTCGGCCACCTGGCATCCCCAAAAAAGGATGCTTAATAACCGAGCTTATTACGTGCAGAGAACATGAAACCCGTCCACGCGATCCGCGCCACACAGCGTGGCCAGAATGCGGCAAAGGCCTTCAGATCTGGCTGTAGTAGAATGGTGAAAGTAATGGTACAGCATTGTAACAGTGAATAAGTACTGAGACATAATTCTAAACTCATAGTTGCTGTCGACATAGGAAGTAAAGTAAGCAAATAACACCGAATAAACGGCAAGGTAAAGACTATGTCTAATTATAGTAAACACGTGCAAGGTAAAGAATATGTCTAATTATAGTAAACACGTACTGCGTGCGTGACTCGAACCGGCGCTCGCGTACGGCACCCAATCGCCTAGCTTCACGCCACTACACGTCTTCCCCTCGGCCACCGGGCATCCCCAAAAAGGATGCTTAATAACCGAGCTTATTACGTGCAGAGAACATGAAACCCGTTCACGCGATCCGCGCCACACAGCGTGGCCAGAATGCGGCAAAGGCCTTCAGATCTGGCTGTAGTAGGATGGTGAAAGTAATGGTACAGCATTGTAACAGTGAATAAGTACTGAGAAATAATTCTAAACTCATAGTTGCTGTCGACATAGGAAGTAAAGTAAGCAAATAACACCGAATAAACGGCAAGGTAAAGACTATGTCTAATTATAGTAAACACGTGCAAGGTAAAGAATATGTCTAATTATAGTAAACACGTACTGCGTGCGTGACTCGAACCGGCGCTCGCGTACGGCACCCAATCGCCTAGCTTCACGCCACTACACGTCTTCCCCTCGGCCACCGGGCATCCCCAAAAAGGATGCTTAATAACCGAGCTTATTACGTGCAGAGAACATGAAACCCGTTCACGCGATCCGCGCCACACAGCGTGGCCAGAATGCGGCAAAGGCCTTCAGATCTGGCTGTAGTAGGATGGTGAAAGTAATGGTACAGCATTGTAACAGTGAATAAGTACTGAGAAATAATTCTAAACTCATAGTTGCTGTCGACATAGGAAGTAAAGTAAGCAAATAACACCGAATAAACGGCAAGGTAAAGACTATGTCTAATTATAGTAAACACGTACTGCGTGCGTGACTCGAACCGGCGCTCGCGTACGGCACCCAATCGCCTAGCTTCACGCCACTACACGTCTTCCCCTCGGCCACCTGGCATCCCCAAAAAAGGATGCTTAATAACCGAGCTTATTACGTGCAGAGAACATGAAACCCGTCCACGCGATCCGCGCCACACAGCGTGGCCAGAATGCGGCAAAGGCCTTCAGATCTGGCTGTAGTAGGATGGTGAAAGTAATGGTACAGCATTGTAACAGTGAATAAGTACTGAGAAATAATTCTAAACTCATAGTTGCTGTCGACATAGGAAGTAAAGTAAGCAAATAACACCGAATAAACGGCAAGGTAAAGACTATGTCTAATTATAGTAAACACGTACTGCGTGCGTGACTCGAACCGGCGCTCGCGTACGGCACCCAATCGCCTAGCTTCACGCCACTACACGTCTTCCCCTCGGCCACCTGGCATCCCCAAAAAAGGATGCTTAATAACCGAGCTTATTACGTGCAGAGAACATGAAACCCGTCCACGCGATCCGCGCCACACAGCGTGGCCAGAATGCGGCAAAGGCCTTCAGATCTGGCTGTAGTAGAATGGTGAAAGTAATGGTACAGCATTGTAACAGTGAATAAGTACTGAGAAATAATTCTAAACTCATAGTTGCTGTCGACATAGGAAGTAAAGTAAGCAAATAACACCGAATAAACGGCAAGGTAAAGACTATGTCTAATTATAGTAAACACGTGCTGCGTGCGTGACTCGAACCGGCGCTCGCGTACGGCACCCAATCGCCTAGCTTCACGCCACTACACGTCTTCCCCTCGGCCACCTGGCATCCCCAAAAAAGGATGCTTAATAACCGAGCTTATTACGTGCAGAGAACATGAAACCCGTCCACGCGATCCGCGCCACACAGCGTGGCCAGAATGCGGCAAAGGCCTTCAGATCTGGCTGTAGTAGAATGGTGAAAGTAATGGTACAGCATTGTAACAGTGAATAAGTACTGAGAAATAATTCTAAACTCATAGTTGCTGTCGACATAGGAAGTAAAGTAAGCAAATAACACCGAATAAACGGCAAGGTAAAGACTATGTCTAATTATAGTAAACACGTGCAAGGTAAAGAATATGTCTAATTATAGTAAACACGTACTGCGTGCGTGACTCGAACCGGCGCTCGCGTACGGCACCCAATCGCCTAGCTTCACGCCACTACACGTCTTCCCCTCGGCCACCGGGCATCCCCAAAAAGGATGCTTAATAACCGAGCTTATTACGTGCAGAGAACATGAAACCCGTTCACGCGATCCGCGCCACACAGCGTGGCCAGAATGCGGCAAAGGCCTTCAGATCTGGCTGTAGTAGGATGGTGAAAGTAATGGTACAGCATTGTAACAGTGAATAAGTACTGAGAAATAATTCTAAACTCATAGTTGCTGTCGACATAGGAAGTAAAGTAAGCAAATAACACCGAATAAACGGCAAGGTAAAGACTATGTCTAATTATAGTAAACACGTACTGCGTGCGTGACTCGAACCGGCGCTCGCGTACGGCACCCAATCGCCTAGCTTCACGCCACTACACGTCTTCCCCTCGGCCACCTGGCATCCCCAAAAAAGGATGCTTAATAACCGAGCTTATTACGTGCAGAGAACATGAAACCCGTCCACGCGATCCGCGCCACACAGCGTGGCCAGAATGCGGCAAAGGCCTTCAGATCTGGCTGTAGTAGGATGGTGAAAGTAATGGTACAGCATTGTAACAGTGAATAAGTACTGAGAAATAATTCTAAACTCATAGTTGCTGTCGACATAGGAAGTAAAGTAAGCAAATAACACCGAAGAAACGGCAAGGTAAAGACTATGTCTAATTATAGTAAACACGTACTGCGTGCGTGACTCGAACCGGCGCTCGCGTACGGCACCCAATCGCCTAGCTTCACGCCACTACACGTCTTCCCCTCGGCCACCTGGCATCACCAAAAAAGGATGCTTAATAACCGAGCTTATTACGTGCAGAGAACATGAAACCCGTTCACGCGATCCGCGCCACACAGCGTGGCCAGAATGCGGCAAAGGCCTTCAGATCTGGCTGTAGTAGGATGGTGAAAGTAATGGTACAGCATTGTAACAGTGAATAAGTACTGAGAAATAATTCTAAACTCATAGTTGTGGTCGACATAGGAAGTAAAGTAAGCAAATAACACCGAATAAACGGCAAGGTAAAGACTATGTCTAATTATAGTAAACACGTTCTGCGTGCGTGACTCGAACCGGCGCTCGCGTACGGCACCTAATCGCCTAGCTTCACGCCACTACACGTCTTCCCCTCGGCCACCGGGCATCCCCAAAAAAGGATGCTTAATAACCGAGCTTATTACGTGCAGAGAACATGAAACCCGTCCACGCGATCCGCGCCACACAGCGTGGCCAGAATGCGGCAAAGGCCTTCAGATCTGGCTGTAGTAGAATGGTGAAAGTAATGGTACAGCATTGTAACAGTGAATAAGTACTGAGAAATAATTCTAAACTCATAGTTGCTGTCGACATAGGAAGTAAAGTAAGCAAATAACACCGAATAAACGGCAAGGTAAAGACTATGTCTAATTATAGTAAACACGTACTGCGTGCGTGACTCGAACCGGCGCTCACGTACGGCACCCAATCGCCTAGCTTCACGCCACTACACGTCTTCCCCTCGGCCACCTGGCATCCCCAAAAAAGGATGCTTAATAACCGAGCTTATTACGTGCAGAGAACATGAAACCCGTCCACGCGATCCGCGCCACACAGCGTGGCCAGAATGCGGCAAAGGCCTTCAGATCTGGCTGTAGTAGAATGGTGAAAGTAATGGTACAGCATTGTAACAGTGAATAAGTACTGAGAAATAATTCTAAACTCATAGTTGCTGTCGACATAGGAAGTAAAGTAAGCAAATAACACCGAATAAACGGCAAGGTAAAGACTATGTCTAATTATAGTAAGCACGTGCAAGGTAAAGAATATGTCTAATTATAGTAAACACGTACTGCGTGCGTGACTCAAACCGGCGCTCGCGTACGGCACCCAATCGCCTAGCTTCACGCCACTACACGTCTTCCCCTCGGCCACCTGGCATCCCCAAAAAAGGATGCTTAATAACCGAGCTTATTACGTGCAGAGAACATGAAACCCGTCCACGCGATCCGCGCCACACAGCGTGGCCAGAATGCGGCAAAGGCCTTCAGATCTGGCTGTAGTACAATGGTGAAAGTAATGGTACAGCATTGTAACAGTGAATAAGTACTGAGAAATAATTCTAAACTCATAGTTGCTGTCGACATAGGAAGTAAAGTAAGCAAATAACACCGAATAAACGGCAACGTAAAGACTATGTCTAATTATAGTAAACACGTACTGCGTGCGTGACTCGAACCGGCGCTCGCGTACGGCACCCAATCGCCTAGCTTCACGCCACTACACGTCTTCCCCTCGGCCACCGGGCATCCCCAAAAAGGATGCTTAATAACCGAGCTTATTACGTGCAGAGAACACGAAACCCGTTCACGCGATCCGCGCCACACAGCGTGGCCAGAATGCGGCAAAGGCCTTCAGATCTGGCTGTAGTAGGATGGTGAAAGTAATGGTACAGCATTGTAACAGTGAATAAGTACTGAGAAATAATTCTAAACTCATAGTTGCTGTCGACATAGGAAGTAAAGTAAGCAAATAACACCGAATAAACGGCAAGGTAAAGACTATGTCTAATTATAGTAAACACGTACTGCATGCGTGACTCGAACCGGCGCTCGCGTACGGCACCCAATCGCCTAGCTTCACGCCACTACACGTCTTCCCCTCGGCCACCTGGCATCCCCAAAAAAGGATGCTTAATAACCGAGCTTATTACGTGCAGAGAACATGAAACCCGTCCACGCGATCCGCGCCACACAGCGTGGCCAGAATGCGGCAAAGGCCTTCAGATCTGGCTGTAGTAGAATGGTGAAAGTAATGGTACAGCATTGTAACAGTGAATAAGTACTGAGACATAATTCTAAACTCATAGTTGCTGTCGACATAGGAAGTAAAGTAAGCAAATAACACCGAATAAACGGCAAGGTAAAGACTATGTCTAATTATAGTAAACACGTGCAAGGTAAAGAATATGTCTAATTATAGTAAACACGTACTGCGTGCGTGACTCGAACCGGCGCTCGCGTACGGCACCCAATCGCCTAGCTTCACGCCACTACACGTCTTCCCCTCGGCCACCGGGCATCCCCAAAAAGGATGCTTAATAACCGAGCTTATTACGTGCAGAGAACATGAAACCCGTTCACGCGATCCGCGCCACACAGCGTGGCCAGAATGCGGCAAAGGCCTTCAGATCTGGCTGTAGTAGGATGGTGAAAGTAATGGTACAGCATTGTAACAGTGAATAAGTACTGAGAAATAATTCTAAACTCATAGTTGCTGTCGACATAGGAAGTAAAGTAAGCAAATAACACCGAATAAACGGCAAGGTAAAGACTATGTCTAATTATAGTAAACACGTACTGCGTGCGTGACTCGAACCGGCGCTCGCGTACGGCACCCAATCGCCTAGCTTCACGCCACTACACGTCTTCCCCTCGGCCACCTGGCATCCCCAAAAAAGGATGCTTAATAACCGAGCTTATTACGTGCAGAGAACATGAAACCCGTCCACGCGATCCGCGCCACACAGCGTGGCCAGAATGCGGCAAAGGCCTTCAGATCTGGCTGTAGTAGGATGGTGAAAGTAATGGTACAGCATTGTAACAGTGAATAAGTACTGAGAAATAATTCTAAACTCATAGTTGCTGTCGACATAGGAAGTAAAGTAAGCAAATAACACCGAATAAACGGCAAGGTAAAGACTATGTCTAATTATAGTAAACACGTACTGCGTGCGTGACTCGAACCGGCGCTCGCGTACGGCACCCAATCACCTAGCTTCACGCCACTACACGTCTTCCCCTCGGCCACCTGGCATCCCCAAAAAAGGATGCTTAAAGTGTACACTGAACGCTAGATTTTATTTCATTTTCTGCTATCTTGTATTTAAATATCAAACACCAGAAATTTGTTTTAAAATCCGATGACTCATTTACGAAATATAGCGGATTCTGTTAAAATCGCACGTAAGCTCCCCCCGTTTGACCTCGTTTACATGACCTCTTGGATGTGACGTCATAAGTGTGACCGCCCTGTTCAGTTTGCCGCCATTGATATGTAAACCGTATGTAAATGTCGTTCGTGATCAGCTGTGTTATTGTTGATTTTCGTGTATGTTCTACGGTTTTATTTTAGTGATATTGCAACCAAAGACGCGAACTGTTGCGTTTGGGATTTTTTTTTATTCATTTGAGCTTCGTATTTAAACTAGTAATGTCAAGTCGTTGTGACAGACGAGGTAAACGCTGCGTTGCTTTCGGGTGCTAGAACACGAACCTTGACGGTGTTTCGCTTCACGCATTCCCCCTCGACAGACCGTCTTTGAGCAAACTTTGGACGAAGTTTGTTCGGGTGAAGAGAGCTAAATGGCATGGTCCTACGAAGCATTCCGTGCTTTGCTCAGTCCATTTCACAGACGAGTGCTACCCGGCAAAATACAAGTTTATGCGTGCGATGGGACAAGTTCCCGGAAGAAAAACTTTGCACAAAGATGCCGTGCCAACAATTCATACCGGTGTCCTGGCGGAGAGTATTAGTAACAAGACTGATACAAGTCCAGCGTATCCGGCTGTGTCAACACCTAAAAGGCCAAGGATTGCTTTTCTTAAAAGAGAAAATGCTAAGGTAGGTATTTGTATTCGTTCATGTTCGACTATGTGCCGCGCACTGAATTTACCGCGAGTATGTTTATGTTTACACATAACGACTGTCTATGGCGGTAATGCTATTACGTACGTTCACTTGTCTGTTTTGTTCATACATTATTATTTGTAATCATTGTTTGATACAGGTAACTCTGCAGTATTCGGAGGACACCCATGACGAGGACACAAGCCACCAAGTACAGGACACTGATTCTCTTACCGACAGCTCTATTCAGGTACTGAACATTTGCGAGAAACTTGCATGAAAAACATGTATGTACATAAATGTATTCTATAAACAGCGTCTTGGTGTGTTTATATTAGTGTGTTTATAAATAAATAAATAATCACTTCCTAAATTTTGTTTCACATTTAAGACTTTAACCAAGGCTAAGACTGTTAGAACATATGGTACTCAAATATCTTACAAGCAGCCTAATAAGAGAAGTGTGCGTGTACAAGTAAGGCCCTTTGGATCAAATAAAGGTATGTATTGTATGTGGGGAGGCTAGGAGAATATTTTATGTTGAAAATATTTTTTTCTCGTATCTTGACAATGAATATATTTTTTTTCTCTTACCCTCAGATTTTTTTTAAAAAAAGTTCTCCATCACACTGCCAGGTTTTCAGATGGGACAATTACATTTGGTATTGTATTTGAACTTGACTGTGTTATTTGCATTACAGTTTGCCAGACAGAAATGTTGCATCCTCCAGAAAGAAGAAGCGTTCAAGTACAATGTGATCTCCTGAAACCAAACCAAACAATACAAGTACAAGAACCACCCCCAGACAATGAACTTGACACAACTTGGTCAAGTTCAGAGTCCAATGCAACAACTGATTCTGATGAAACGTATGAACAGTCAGAATGTGAATCACAAGCTTCATATTCGAGTGCTGATGATTGGTAAGTTTTAATAAAATTATAAAATATAAATGGGAAAATTTGTGAATCAAAGTAGGTAAACATGGTGAGCATTGAGTAGCTTCAGATCACACGGTTTATGGTAAAATAAAATATGTTATACAATAAATATAGTTTAGTTTATTTCTCTTAATTATAGGTGTATGCAGAAAAATAGATTGTTTGTTGTTGGGGAAGCTCAACTCATGAATTTATTCCACACATGTACCAGATGCTCTTCACCTACATTAGGTGAAATCACACACATATGTGGCACAATGGTAAGAGTGGAGCAGAATTGTGTTTTTTGTGGACTAAGCACAAAATGGAACAGCCAATCCATGATAGGTTCCATTCCAAGTGGAAATCTTAGACTTTCTTGTGGAATTTTGTTAGCTGGGGCATTAGCATCAAAAACTTTACGTGTCCTACAGTTTATGAATATGCCAAGTATTTCAACGGATACTTTCATGAAACATCAAAGGTACTACCTCCAACCAGCAGTAATGGAAGTATGGGGAAACATGCGTGGAAAGTACATTGATGATGCACTTCAAAATGGAAGGTCACTTTGCATAGGTGGAGATGGGAGGTGTGACACCCCTGGCCATAGTGCTAAATTTGGCTCATATTCAGTCATGGACCTTGATAATGGTACTATGATTGACATACAGCTTGTGCAGGTATTTATACATTTTACTTACCAAGTACCTCGTTTTATGTAAACACCAATCTAGTAACAATTTATAATTAAATTGAATCTATTGTTTATATTCAGAGTAACGAGGTGAAAAGTAGCTGCCACATGGAGAAGGAAGGTTTGGCAAGGAGTGTGGCATTTTTACAGGGTCAAGGTATTAATATCTACAAAATAGTCACAGACCGTCATGTTCAAATAATTAAATGGGTCAGAGAGAACATGACAGATACTCAACACTGTGTGGATGTGTGGCATGTTGCTAAAGGTAAGCAGTTTTCTCTCCCCACAATCTTTGAGAGCAGCTGTTTTATCATGCTTAAACATTTTTCCATTGTTCTATTGGTATGCAAATGATCCACTTTTATCCGTGGTC
Organism: Saccoglossus kowalevskii; assembly: GCF_978046115.1. Classification (NCBI taxonomy): domain Eukaryota; kingdom Metazoa; phylum Hemichordata; class Enteropneusta; family Harrimaniidae; genus Saccoglossus; species Saccoglossus kowalevskii. The sequence goes on from NC_140645.1 coordinate 18,039,406, forward strand.
TATTGATATCAAAAATTGATGGGTACTAGGGTAGAACAGATTATTTTAGATGAAATTGTTAATCCTTGTAGGATATTTTCAATTTATTTTAGTCAAATACAGCATCAGTGATATTGATAATATTCAATATTCAGAGCAATTTAAGTGCAATTTTATAACATGACCAGCAAATTACCTTGCAACAGTTCAACTATAATCATGACTGAAAACACAGAATACTAATGATAGGATTTATTCCTTAAGGTCTACAGAAAAAAATGCTAGCTCTTTCTAAAGAGAAAGAGTGTGGTATATTACAAGACTGGATCAAAAGTGTCACCAATCATCTTTATTGGACTGCTGCCTCAACACCTGATGGAAATGGTGATTTGATGATGGACAAATGGACATCTGTTGGAAACCACATCCAAAATATTCATGAGGGGCATGGAACTTTCTTTCCCAGATGTGAACATGACGATTTAACAAGACAAGAGAGAAGAAAGCGATGGTTAAAACCAGGTATTTCTCTCTTATTCACATTTTAACACACTTTGACTAGGATGGTATATGTATGCTGTTATTATAATGCCTAAATATTATATATATATTTCCAGGAACTAAACCCTTAGAGAAATTGATAACGCTCCTCAATTCTCGACAAATGAAGAAAGATATACCTAAGTTGTCAACAATACAACAGACTTCAGAACTGGAAGGATACCATTCTGTGGTGAATCAGTTTGCCCCAAAGATGCATGGGTTCTCATACAATGGAATGATGTGCAGGTAACTGCGTACTTGTATTAATCAACATTGAAAATAAACAAGTAACTTTGCGGTCAAAAGAGCTTTGTTGTAATATACTGTGAGTTGGAAACGTAGGCTGGAGTGATGTTGATAAAGATTGGCACCATAAAAGAAACTTGTCATTGTATTATTTCACAATGTGTACCCCCCAAAAAACTACCTTCCAACTGGTACAGTTGTCTAATAGCAGCAAAATATATTAACATTGAAATGACGACCTGAAATTCAACATTTTTGAAAAAACATTGGCCCTGGTAGTTCTGACTAACAAATTAGTAGATTAAATTAGTACAAATATCATAAGTTTTATCACATTAAATTCTACAATCAAACAGAGAACAACATATTGTTTACAAATCAACAGGTTTGGAGACCTGTGTAATACACAAGTTCTCATTACTGTCTTTGACTTTAATTATTTACTGACAGGTCTTATCCCTATGATAGAGCCTTCTAACTTCAAAAGTTAGCAATCACAATTGATGTAGTATGTAACAAGTATTCTAACACTCAGAATTTGTAATTCTATTAAGTCCTTAGTGGTAAAATACAGTATATCATAATGCATGGTTGTTTTATTTATAGGCTTGTCTTGGCAGCAATGCATTATAATGAAAATGGTGGGCGACATGCTGCTGTTACTAAGCAGGGAAATCCTTGCTATAAAATAACTTATCCAAAATTTAAAAAAGGCAGTTACACAGTGCGTCAAGTAAAGACAGAACCTACCTTCAGTAAGTACTGGTATAAAATGTTCTACATGCATGTACACTAGCAGCTTTATATATTTGCATGACTGAAGCTACTTAAAATCACAACCACAGCTCAGTTTTTCAACAAATAAAACAATAACAATAATTAAAAAAATAAAATATTCTTTATTACAGATTATGTACAAAATGTGACAACTAATGTCACTGCAAGAGTGGTAAAATGTACCATGTCACAGGCAAAAGGTGATGTGTTGAACAAAGTACCTCCTGCACTCTGCAGTGAGTTCAAAAGACCGAATAAAGAAGTGGCAGTTTCTGACTTTCAGTCGAGGTTTTTTAATCAACATAATTAAATCCCTGATAAACTCCATTCTGTGAAGGATATGTTTCTCTGATAAGATGAACTGCACATGATGGGAGTGGACATCTTTGCCTAAATATCCCCAGCACCATCGGACAAGTTGCCTGTAGGCAACATACCTGTATCTCCTGCAAGGAAAATAAATTGAATGTACAAATTCTGTCTACTGCACACAGTTTATTCCAACCTAATAAAATGCCTATACTTCTATTGGACATGAGAGAATACTGTTAGTACACAATTACAAATGTAATGTAGTTGGTATGGCCCTCAACAAAATACTGAGGTTCTGGTTGTACATATTTATGTGTCAACCATTTTCAGTTCACAAAGTTCAGAAATTTCTAGCAAAACATAATTGTAATTGGTCTGACATTCATTAACATTTATGCACATCTACCATAATACATTTTCAGTGTAACAAAAACCATGATATATTTTGTCCTAATAAAATTGTGTTCATACCAGACCAGTATGTGCGACTTTTAATACTTACTCAGAGGATTCTGGAATAGTTCCATGGTACTGTCTATATACATGATAAGCTGTTAGCAAAACATACTTGTCCAGACACACTGGCTTAAATCCAGGATGTTCTGCGATGCATGCTGTATTTGGAACTTCATCACAGACAGCTTTCACCTGCATTATTTCATAACAGCATCTACATTCCTCAGCAGAGGGCATGACATGGCATCTGTTACACTGACACCTGAATTATATAAACAACATATACTTGAAGCAGGTATCTCAGCAAAAATGAAATTTACTATCTTGTTATTTACCTCCTAAATACAGTATAATTATTTGTGAGAACAAATTATTACCATATCAGAACTATCAAAGGTAAATTGTCAAAATCTTAAGATTGATATTTTTTTGCATATTTTCAAAATCATTTATTCCTGACACTTGAAAATACGGTCTTCACCTTAATATTCATTAGGCATTACCTCTACGATATAGCACCACCCCACCCCAAGTCTCAAATAAAAAAACAAAAACATCACAGCAACTTATTGGGAATAAGTTTTTTAAGCCTCCTCCCAAATACTAACATTCTGGCCCCTTACAATTTAATTGTATGTGTTGTGGTTGTCATGATCTGTCTAATATAATGCTGGATGTCCAATATACAAGATAATTTCAATTTGGCTAATTAGTAAATGTCTTGCTTAAATTCGACTTTATAATTTATAATTACATCACAGTTGGGGATAGAGGGACTGTGATTACATGCATCACAAATATAAGCTCCTATGCATACAATTTAATCATAAATTGTAATTAACTACTAGGGCAATAATATGAAGCTTAAATGGTAGCTGTTGTGTCACCGATCGTATTGTACTGACTTGCAAATATAATGTCAACAGATACAGAAAATGAAATTAAACTTAGTGGGCTATGCATGTCTGAGTTCTGTGATTGAACGTAATCAGAACATTTCGTTCTGGGACTTAAACTACTCCGAAATACAGGTTAATAATTATTCAAAATATGCGGAACTCCGAAAGTTAATGTTATCAAAACCAGCTGATTCGACCACTTACCACTCGGTAGTATTCAGGCGATCGCCCAAAGCATCACCGACATCGTTTTCTTCAGCAGAATCACTGTGACTGTCGTCGTTAAATTCGGGCTCAAATTGGTAGGGCCGTATACCTCCGTCAACCGATGAACCCTCGACATCGAAGTCAGAAGACTCGTAATTCAACTCAAGCTCGCAATCACGGCTCTGCAACGACGCATCACTTGGAGTTGACGAACTTTCAGCACTATGAGTTGGCGACGCCATTATTCCTTAGGGTTATGTTTGGGTCACACTTGTGACGTCACAGATTTGACGCCCATAAATGACGCGGAGTTCCTGACAGACAAATGAGCATCGACGCACCGGTAAAAATGCTAACATTGATCGCCCATAACAAAGCTCATGGTGCGTGAATTTTGATGAAATTTTCGGTATTGTCACCAATTTATTTATTGAAATATAATATCTTTGACGAATTTATCGTTCAGTGTACACTTTAATAACCGAGCTTATTACGTGCAGAGAACATGAAACCCGTCCACGCGATCCGCGCCACACAGCGTGGCCAGAATGCGGCAAAGGCCTTCAGATCTGGCTGTAGTAGAATGGTGAAAGTAATGGTACAGCATTGTAACAGTGAATAAGTACTGAGAAATAATTCTAAACTCATAGTTGCTGTCGACATAGGAAGTAAAGTAAGCAAATAACACCGAATAAACGGCAAGGTAAAGACTATGTCTAATTATAGTAAACACGTGCTGCGTGCGTGACTCGAACCGGCGCTCGCGTACGGCACCCAATCGCCTAGCTTCACGCCACTACACGTCTTCCCCTCGGCCACCTGGCATCCCCAAAAAAGGATGCTTAATAACCGAGCTTATTACGTGCAGAGAACATGAAACCCGTCCACGCGATCCGCGCCACACAGCGTGGCCAGAATGCGGCAAAGGCCTTCAGATCTGGCTGTAGTAGAATGGTGAAAGTAATGGTACAGCATTGTAACAGTGAATAAGTACTGAGAAATAATTCTAAACTCATAGTTGCTGTCGACATAGGAAGTAAAGTAAGCAAATAACACCGAATAAACGGCAAGGTAAAGACTATGTCTAATTATAGTAAACACGTGCAAGGTAAAGAATATGTCTAATTATAGTAAACACGTACTGCGTGCGTGACTCGAACCGGCGCTCGCGTACGGCACCCAATCGCCTAGCTTCACGCCACTACACGTCTTCCCCTCGGCCACCGGGCATCCCCAAAAAGGATGCTTAATAACCGAGCTTATTACGTGCAGAGAACATGAAACCCGTTCACGCGATCCGCGCCACACAGCGTGGCCAGAATGCGGCAAAGGCCTTCAGATCTGGCTGTAGTAGGATGGTGAAAGTAATGGTACAGCATTGTAACAGTGAATAAGTACTGAGAAATAATTCTAAACTCATAGTTGCTGTCGACATAGGAAGTAAAGTAAGCAAATAACACCGAATAAACGGCAAGGTAAAGACTATGTCTAATTATAGTAAACACGTACTGCGTGCGTGACTCGAACCGGCGCTCGCGTACGGCACCCAATCGCATAGCTTCACGCCACTACACGTCTTCCCCTCGGCCACCTGGCATCCCCAAAAAAAGGATGCTTAATAACCGAGCTTATTACGTGCAGAGAACATGAAACCCGTCCACGCGATCCGCGCCACACAGCGTGGCCAGAATGCGGCAAAGGCCTTCAGATCTGGCTGTAGTAGGATGGTGAAAGTAATGGTACAGCATTGTAACAGTGAATAAGTACTGAGAAATAATTCTAAACTCATAGTTGCTGTCGACATAGGAAGTAAAGTAAGCAAATAACACCGAAGAAACGGCAAGGTAAAGACTATGTCTAATTATAGTAAACACGTACTGCGTGCGTGACTCGAACCGGCGCTCGCGTACGGCACCCAATCGCCTAGCTTCACGCCACTACACGTCTTCCCCTCGGCCACCTGGCATCCCCAAAAAAGGATGCTTAATAACCGAGCTTATTACGTGCAGAGAACATGAAACCCGTCCACGCGATCCGCGCCACACAGCGTGGCCAGAATGCGGCAAAGGCCTTCAGATCTGGCTGTAGTAGAATGGTGAAAGTAATGGTACAGCATTGTAACAGTGAATAAGTACTGAGAAATAATTCTAAACTCATAGTTGCTGTCGACATAGGAAGTAAAGTAAGCAAATAACACCGAATAAACGGCAAGGTAAAGACTATGTCTAATTATAGTAAGCACGTGCAAGGTAAAGAATATGTCTAATTATAGTAAACACGTACTGCGTGCGTGACTCGAACCGGCGCTCGCGTACGGCACCCAATCGCCTAGCTTCACGCCACTACACGTCTTCCCCTCGGCCACCTGGCATCCCCAAAAAAGGATGCTTAATAACCGAGCTTATTACGTGCAGAGAACATGAAACCCGTCCACGCGATCCGCGCCACACAGCGTGGCCAGAATGCGGCAAAGGCCTTCAGATCTGGCTGTAGTACAATGGTGAAAGTAATGGTACAGCATTGTAACAGTGAATAAGTACTGAGAAATAATTCTAAACTCATAGTTGCTGTCGACATAGGAAGTAAAGTAAGCAAATAACACCGAATAAACGGCAAGGTAAAGACTATGTCTAATTATAGTAAACACGTACTGCGTGCGTGACTCGAACCGGCGCTCGCGTACGGCACCCAATCGCCTAGCTTCACGCCACTACACGTCTTCCCCTCGGCCACCGGGCATCCCCAAAAAGGATGCTTAATAACCGAGCTTATTACGTGCAGAGAACACGAAACCCGTTCACGCGATCCGCGCCACACAGCGTGGCCAGAATGCGGCAAAGGCCTTCAGATCTGGCTGTAGTAGGATGGTGAAAGTAATGGTACAGCATTGTAACAGTGAATAAGTACTGAGAAATAATTCTAAACTCATAGTTGCTGTCGACATAGGAAGTAAAGTAAGCAAATAACACCAAATAAACGGCAAGGTAAAGACTATGTCTAATTATAGTAAACACGTGCAAGGTAAAGAATATGTCTAATTATAGTAAACACGTACTGCGTGCGTGACTCGAACCGGCGCTCGCGTACGGCACCCAATCGCCTAGCTTCACGCCACTACACGTCTTCCCCTCGGCCACCGGGCATCCCCAAAAAGGATGCTTAATAACCGAGCTTATTACGTGCAGAGAACATGAAACCCGTTCACGCGATCCGCGCCACACAGCGTGGCCAGAATGCGGCAAAGGCCTTCAGATCTGGCTGTAGTAGGATGGTGAAAGTAATGGTACAGCATTGTAACAGTGAATAAGTACTGAGAAATAATTCTAAACTCATAGTTGCTGTCGACATAGGAAGTAAAGTAAGCAAATAACACCGAATAAACGGCAAGGTAAAGACTATGTCTAATTATAGTAAACACGTACTGCGTGCGTGACTCGAACCGGCGCTCGCGTACGGCACCCAATCGCCTAGCTTCACGCCACTACACGTCTTCCCCTCGGCCACCTGGCATCCCCAAAAAAGGATGCTTAATAACCGAGCTTATTACGTGCAGAGAACATGAAACCCGTCCACGCGATCCGCGCCACACAGCGTGGCCAGAATGCGGCAAAGGCCTTCAGATCTGGCTGTAGTAGGATGGTGAAAGTAATGGTACAGCATTGTAACAGTGAATAAGTACTGAGAAATAATTCTAAACTCATAGTTGCTGTCGACATAGGAAGTAAAGTAAGCAAATAACACCGAATAAACGGCAAGGTAAAGACTATGTCTAATTATAGTAAACACGTACTGCGTGCGTGACTCGAACCGGCGCTCGCGTACGGCACCCAATCGCCTAGCTTCACGCCACTACACGTCTTCCCCTCGGCCACCTGGCATCCCCAAAAAAGGATGCTTAATAACCGAGCTTATTACGTGCAGAGAACATGAAACCCGTCCACGCGATCCGCGCCACACAGCGTGGCCAGAATGCGGCAAAGGCCTTCAGATCTGGCTGTAGTAGAATGGTGAAAGTAATGGTACAGCATTGTAACAGTGAATAAGTACTGAGAAATAATTCTAAACTCATAGTTGCTGTCGACATAGGAAGTAAAGTAAGCAAATAACACCGAATAAACGGCAAGGTAAAGACTATGTCTAATTATAGTAAACACGTGCTGCGTGCGTGACTCGAACCGGCGCTCGCGTACGGCACCCAATCGCCTAGCTTCACGCCACTACACGTCTTCCCCTCGGCCACATGGCATCCCCAAAAAAGGATGCTTAATAACCGAGCTTATTACGTGCAGAGAACATGAAACCCGTCCACGCGATCCGCGCCACACAGCGTGGCCAGAATGCGGCAAAGGCCTTCAGATCTGGCTGTAGTAGAATGGTGAAAGTAATGGTACAGCATTGTAACAGTGAATAAGTACTGAGAAATAATTCTAAACTCATAGTTGCTGTCGACATAGGAAGTAAAGTAAGCAAATAACACCGAATAAACGGCAAGGTAAAGACTATGTCTAATTATAGTAAACACGTGCAAGGTAAAGAATATGTCTAATTATAGTAAACACGTACTGCGTGCGTGACTCGAACCGGCGCTCGCGTACGGCACCCAATCGCCTAGCTTCACGCCACTACACGTCTTCCCCTCGGCCACCGGGCATCCCCAAAAAGGATGCTTAATAACCGAGCTTATTACGTGCAGAGAACATGAAACCCGTTCACGCGATCCGCGCCACACAGCGTGGCCAGAATGCGGCAAAGGCCTTCAGATCTGGCTGTAGTAGGATGGTGAAAGTAATGGTACAGCATTGTAACAGTGAATAAGTACTGAGAAATAATTCTAAACTCATAGTTGCTGTCGACATAGGAAGTAAAGTAAGCAAATAACACCGAATAAACGGCAAGGTAAAGACTATGTCTAATTATAGTAAACACGTACTGCGTGCGTGACTCGAACCGGCGCTCGCGTACGGCACCCAATCGCCTAGCTTCACGCCACTACACGTCTTCCCCTCGGCCACCTGGCATCCCCAAAAAAAGGATGCTTAATAACCGAGCTTATTACGTGCAGAGAACATGAAACCCGTCCACGCGATCCGCGCCACACAGCGTGGCCAGAATGCGGCAAAGGCCTTCAGATCTGGCTGTAGTAGGATGGTGAAAGTAATGGTACAGCATTGTAACAGTGAATAAGTACTGAGAAATAATTCTAAACTCATAGTTGCTGTCGACATAGGAAGTAAAGTAAGCAAATAACACCGAAGAAACGGCAAGGTAAAGACTATGTCTAATTATAGTAAACACGTACTGCGTGCGTGACTCGAACCGGCGCTCGCGTACGGCACCCAATCGCCTAGCTTCACGCCACTACACGTCTTCCCCTCGGCCACCTGGCATCACCAAAAAAGGATGCTTAATAACCGAGCTTATTACGTGCAGAGAACATGAAACCCGTCCACGCGATCCGCGCCACACAGCGTGGCCAGAATGCGGCAAAGGCCTTCAGATCTGGCTGTAGTAGAATGGTGAAAGTAATGGTACAGCATTGTAACAGTGAATAAGTACTGAGAAATAATTCTAAACTCATAGTTGCTGTCGACATAGGAAGTAAAGAAAGCAAATAACACCGAATAAATGGCAAGGTAAAGACTATGTCTAATTATAGTAAACACGTACTGCGTGCGCGTGCGTGACTCGAACCGGCGCTCGCGTACGGCACCTAATCGCCTAGCTTCACGCCACTACACGTCTTCCCCTCGGCCACCGGGCATCCCCAAAAAAGGATGCTTAATAACCGAGCTTATTACGTGCAGAGAACATGAAACCCGTCCACGCGATCCGCGCCACACAGCGTGGCAAGAATGCGGCAAAGGCCTTCAGATCTGGCTGTAGTAGAATGGTGAAAGTAATGGTACAGCATTGTAACAGTGAATAAGTACTGAGAAATAATTCTAAACTCATAGTTGCTGTCGACATAGGAAGTAAAGTAAGCAAATAACACCGAATAAACGGCAAGGAAAAGACTATGTCTAATTATAGTAAACACGTACTGCGTGCGTGACTCGAACCGGCGCTAGCGTACGGCACCCAATCGCCTAGCTTCACGCCACTACACGTCTTCCCCTCGGCCACCTGGCATCCCCAAAAAAGGATGCTTAATAACCGAGCTTATTACGTGCAGAGAACATGAAACCCGTCCACGCGATCCGCGCCACACAGCGTGGCCAGAATGCGGCAAAGGCCTTCAGATCTGGCTGTAGTAGAATGGTGAAAGTAATGGTACAGCATTGTAACAGTGAATAAGTACTAAGAAATAATTCTAAACTCATAGTTGCTGTCGACATAGGAAGTAAAGAAAGCAAATAACACCGAATAAACGGCAAGGTAAAGACTATGTCTAATTATAGTAAACACGTGCAAGGTAAAGAATATGTCTAATTATAGTAAACACGTACTGCGTGCGTGACTCGAACCGGCGCTCGCGTACGGCACCCAATCGCCTAGCTTCACGCCACTACACGTCTTCCCCTCGGCCACCGGGCATCCCCAAAAAGGATGCTTAATAACCGAGCTTATTACGTGCAGAGAACATGAAACCCGTTCACGCGATCCGCGCCACACAGCGTGGCCAGAATGCGGCAAAGGCCTTCAGATCTGGCTGTAGTAGAATGGTGAAAGTAATGGTACAGCATTGTAACAGTGAATAAGTACTGAGAAATAATTCTAAACTCATAGTTGCTGTCGACATAGGAAGTAAAGAAAACAAATAACACCGAATAAACGGCAAGGTAAAGACTATGTCTAATTATAGTAAACACGTGCAAGGTAAAGAATATGTCTAATTATAGTAAACACGTACTGCGTGCGTGACTCGAACCGGCGCTCGCGTACGGCACCCAATCGCCTAGCTTCACGCCACTACACGTCTTCCCCTCGGCCACCGGGCATCCCCAAAAAGGATGCTTAATAACCGAGCTTATTACGTGCAGAGAACATGAAACCCGTTCACGCGATCCGCGCCACACAGCGTGGCCAGAATGCGGCAAAGGCCTTCAGATCTGGCTGTAGTAGGATGGTGAAAGTAATGGTACAGCATTGTAACAGTGAATAAGTACTGAGAAATAATTCTAAACTCATAGTTGCTGTTGACATAGGAAGTAAAGTAAGCAAATAACACCGAATAAACGGCAAGGTAAAGACTATGTCTAATTATAGTAAACACGTACTGCGTGCGTGACTCGAACCGGCGGTCGCGTACGGCACCTAATCGCCTAGCTTCACGCCACTACACGTCTTCCCCTCGGCTCCCCTCGGCCACTGGGCATCCCCAAAAAAGGATGCTTAATAACCGAGCTTATTACGTGCAGAGAACATGAAACCCGTTCACGCGATCCGCGCCACACAGCGTGGCCAGAATGCGGCAAAGGCCTTCAGATCTGGCTGTAGTAGGATGGTGAAAGTAATGGTACAGCATTGTAACAGTGAATAAGTACTGAGAAATAATTCTAAACTCATAGTTGCTGTCGACATAGGAAGTAAAGTAAGCAAATAACACCGAAGAAACGGCAAGGTAAAGACTATGTCTAATTATAGTAAACACGTACTGCGTGCGTGACTCGAACCGGCGCTCGCGTACGGCACCCAATCGCCTAGCTTCACGCCACTACACGTCTTCCCCTCGGCCACCGGGCATCCCCAAAAAGGATGCTTAATAACCGAGCTTATTACGTGCAGAGAACATGAAACCCGTTCACGCGATCCGCGCCACACAGCGTGGCCAGAATGCGGCAAAGGCCTTCAGATCTGGCTGTAGTAGGATGGTGAAAGTAATGGTACAGCATTGTAACAGTGAATAAGTACTGAGAAATAATTCTAAACTCATAGTTGCTGTCGACATAGGAAGTAAAGTAAGCAAATAACACCGAATAAACGGCAAGGTAAAGACTATGTCTAATTATAGTAAACACGTACTGCGTGCGTGACTCGAACCGGCGGTCGCGTACGGCACCTAATCGCCTAGCTTCACGCCACTACACGTCTTCCCCTCGGCTCCCCTCGGCCACTGGGCATCCCCAAAAAAGGATGCTTAATAACCGAGCTTATTACGTGCAGAGAACATGAAACCCGTTCACGCGATCCGCGCCACACAGCGTGGCCAGAATGCGGCAAAGGCCTTCAGATCTGGCTGTAGTAGGATGGTGAAAGTAATGGTACAGCATTGTAACAGTGAATAAGTACTGAGAAATAATTCTAAACTCATAGTTGCTGTCGACATAGGAAGTAAAGTAAGCAAATGACACCGAATAAACGGCAAGGTAAAGACTATGTCTAATTATAGTAAACACGTACTGCGTGCGTGACTCGAACCGGCGCTCGCGTACGGCACCTAATCGCCTAGCTTCACGCCACTACACGTCTTCCCCTCGGCCACCTGGCATCCCCAAAAAAGGATGCTTAATAACCGAGCTTATTACGTGCAGAGAACATGAAACCCGTCCACGCGATCCGCGCCACACAGCGTGGCCAGAATGCGGCAAAGGCCTTCAGATCTGGCTGTAGTAGGATGGTGAAAGTAATGGTACAGCATTGTAACAGTGAATAAGTACTGAGAAATAATTCTAAACTCATAGTTGCTGTCGACATAGGAAGTAAAGTAAGCAAATAACACCGAATAAACGGCAAGGTAAAGACTATGTCTAATTATAGTAAACACGTGCAAGGTAAAGAATATGTCTAATTATAGTAAACACGTACTGCGTGCGTGACTCGAACCGGCGCTCGCGTACGGCACCCAATCGCCTAGCTTCACGCCACTACACGTCTTCCCCTCGGCCACCGGGCATCCCCAAAAAAGGATGCTTAATAACCGAGCTTATTACGTGCAGAGAACATGAAACCCGTTCACGCGATCCGCGCCACACAGCGTGGCCAGAATGCGGCAAAGGCCTTCAGATCTGGCTGTAGTAGGATGGTGAAAGTAATGGTACAGCATTGTAACAGTGAATAAGTACTGAGAAATAATTCTAAACTCATAGTTGCTGTCGACATAGGAAGTAAAGTAAGCAAATGACACCGAATAAACGGCAAGGTAAAGACTATGTCTAATTATAGTAAACACGTGCAAGGTAAAGAATATGTCTAATTATAGTAAACACGTACTGCGTGCGTGACTCGAACCGGCGCTCGCGTACGGCACCCAATCGCCTAGCTTCACGCCACTACACGTCTTCCCCTCGGCCACCGGGCATCCCCAAAAAGGATGCTTAATAACCGAGCTTATTACGTGCAGAGAACATGAAACCCGTTCACGCGATCCGCGCCACACAGCGTGGCCAGAATTCGGCAAAGGCCTTCAGATCTGGCTGTAGTAGAATGGTGAAAGTAATGGTACAGCATTGTAACAGTGAATAAGTACTGAGAAATAATTCTAAACTCATAGTTGCTGTCGACATAGGAAGTAAAGAAAGCAAATAACACCGAATAAACGGCAAGGTAAAGACTATGTCTAATTATAGTAAACACGTGCAAGGTAAAGAATATGTCTAATTATAGTAAACACGTACTGCGTGCGTGACTCGAACCGGCGCTCGCGTACGGCACCCAATCGCCTAGCTTCACGCCACTACACGTCTTCCCCTCGGCCACCGGGCATCCCCAAAAAGGATGCTTAATAACCGAGCTTATTACGTGCAGAGAACATGAAACCCGTTCACGCGATCCGCGCCACACAGCGTGGCCAGAATGCGGCAAAGGCCTTCAGATCTGGCTGTAGTAGGATGGTGAAAGTAATGGTACAGCATTGTAACAGTGAATAAGTACTGAGAAATAATTCTAAACTCATAGTTGCTGTCGACATAGGAAGTAAAGTAAGCAAATAACACCGAATAAACGGCAAGGTAAAGACTATGTCTAATTATAGTAAACACGTACTGCGTGCGTGACTCGAACCGGCGGTCGCGTACGGCACCTAATCGCCTAGCTTCACGCCACTACACGTCTTCCCCTCGGCTCCCCTCGGCCACTGGGCATCCCCAAAAACGGATGCTTAATAACCGAGCTTATTACGTGCAGAGAACATGAAACCCGTTCACGCGATCCGCGCCACACAGCGTGGCCAGAATGCGGCAAAGGCCTTCAGATCTGGCTGTAGTAGGATGGTGAAAGTAATGGTACAGCATTGTAACAGTGAATAAGTACTGAGAAATAATTCTAAACTCATAGTTGCTGTCGACATAGGAAGTAAAGTAAGCAAATGACACCGAATAAACGGCAAGGTAAAGACTATGTCTAATTATAGTAAACACGTACTGCGTGCGTGACTCGAACCGGCGCTCGCGTACGGCACCTAATCGCCTAGCTTCACGCCACTACACGTCTTCCCCTCGGCCACCTGGCATCCCCAAAAAAGGATGCTTAATAACCGAGCTTATTACGTGCAGAGAACATGAAACCCGTCCACGCGATCCGCGCCACACAGCGTGGCCAGAATGCGGCAAAGGCCTTCAGATCTGGCTGTAGTAGGATGGTGAAAGTAATGGTACAGCATTGTAACAGTGAATAAGTACTGAGAAATAATTCTAAACTCATAGTTGCTGTCGACATAGGAAGTAAAGTAAGCAAATAACACCGAAGAAACGGCAAGGTAAAGACTATGTCTAATTATAGTAAACACGTGCAAGGTAAAGAATATGTCTAATTATAGTAAACACGTACTGCGTGCGTGACTCGAACCGGCGCTCGCGTACGGCACCCAATCGCCTAGCTTCACGCCACTACACGTCTTCCCCTCGGCCACCGGGCATCCCCAAAAAAGGATGCTTAATAACCGAGCTTATTACGTGCAGAGAACATGAAACCCGTTCACGCGATCCGCGCCACACAGCGTGGCCAGAATGCGGCAAAGGCCTTCAGATCTGGCTGTAGTAGGATGGTGAAAGTAATGGTACAGCATTGTAACAGTGAATAAGTACTGAGAAATAATTCTAAACTCATAGTTGCTGTCGACATAGGAAGTAAAGTAAGCAAATGACACCGAATAAACGGCAAGGTAAAGACTATGTCTAATTATAGTAAACACGTACTGCGTGCGTGACTCGAACCGGCGCTCGCGTACGGCACCTAATCGCCTAGCTTCACGCCACTACACGTCTTCCCCTCGGCCACCTGGCATCCCCAAAAAAGGATGCTTAATAACCGAGCTTATTACGTGCAGAGAACATGAAACCCGTCCACGCGATCCGCGCCACACAGCGTGGCCAGAATGCGGCAAAGGCCTTCAGATCTGGCTGTAGTAGGATGGTGAAAGTAATGGTACAGCATTGTAACAGTGAATAAGTACTGAGAAATAATTCTAAACTCATAGTTGCTGTCGACATAGGAAGTAAAGTAAGCAAATGACACCGAATAAACGGCAAGGTAAAGACTATGTCTAATTATAGTAAACACGTACTGCGTGCGTGACTCGAACCGGCGCTCGCGTACGGCACCTAATCGCCTAGCTTCACGCCACTACACGTCTTCCCCTCGGCCACCTGGCATCCCCAAAAAAGGATGCTTAATAACCGAGCTTATTACGTGCAGAGAACATGAAACCCGTCCACGCGATCCGCGCCACACAGCGTGGCCAGAATGCGGCAAAGGCCTTCAGATCTGGCTGTAGTAGGATGGTGAAAGTAATGGTACAGCATTGTAACAGTGAATAAGTACTGAGAAATAATTCTAAACTCATAGTTGCTGTCGACATAGGAAGTAAAGTAAGCAAATAACACCGAAGAAACGGCAAGGTAAAGACTATGTCTAATTATAGTAAACACGTGCAAGGTAAAGAATATGTCTAATTATAGTAAACACGTACTGCGTGCGTGACTCGAACCGGCGCTCGCGTACGGCACCCAATCGCCTAGCTTCACGCCACTACACGTCTTCCCCTCGGCCACCGGGCATCCCCAAAAAAGGATGCTTAATAACCGAGCTTATTACGTGCAGAGAACATGAAACCCGTTCACGCGATCCGCGCCACACAGCGTGGCCAGAATGCGGCAAAGGCCTTCAGATCTGGCTGTAGTAGGATGGTGAAAGTAATGGTACAGCATTGTAACAGTGAATAAGTACTGAGAAATAATTCTAAACTCATAGTTGCTGTCGACATAGGAAGTAAAGTAAGCAAATGACACCGAATAAACGGCAAGGTAAAGACTATGTCTAATTATAGTAAACACGTACTGCGTGCGTGACTCGAACCGGCGCTCGCGTACGGCACCTAATCGCCTAGCTTCACGCCACTACACGTCTTCCCCTCGGCCACCTGGCATCCCCAAAAAAGGATGCTTAATAACCGAGCTTATTACGTGCAGAGAACATGAAACCCGTCCACGCGATCCGCGCCACACAGCGTGGCCAGAATGCGGCAAAGGCCTTCAGATCTGGCTGTAGTAGGATGGTGAAAGTAATGGTACAGCATTGTAACAGTGAATAAGTACTGAGAAATAATTCTAAACTCATAGTTGCTGTCGACATAGGAAGTAAAGTAAGCAAATAACACCGAAGAAACGGCAAGGTAATTATACTATGTCTAATTATAGTAAACACGTGCAAGGTAAAGAATATGTCTAATTATAGTAAACACGTACTGCGTGCGTGACTCGAACCGGCGCTCGCGTACGGCACCCAATCGCCTAGCTTCACGCCACTACACGTCTTCCCCTCGGCCACCGGGCATCCCCAAAAAAGGATGCTTAATAACCGAGCTTATTACGTGCAGAGAACATGAAACCCGTTCACGCGATCCGCGCCACACAGCGTGGCCAGAATGCGGCAAAGGCCTTCAGATCTGGCTGTAGTAGGATGGTGAAAGTAATGGTACAGCATTGTAACAGTGAATAAGTACTGAGAAATAATTCTAAACTCATAGTTGCTGTCGACATAGGAAGTAAAGTAAGCAAATGACACCGAATAAACGGCAAGGTAAAGACTATGTCTAATTATAGTAAACACGTACTGCGTGCGTGACTCGAACCGGCGCTCGCGTACGGCACCTAATCGCCTAGCTTCACGCCACTACACGTCTTCCCCTCGGCCACCGGGCATCCCCAAAAAAGGATGCTTAATAACCGAGCTTATTACGTGCGGAGAACATGAAACCCGTCCACGCGATCCGCGCCACACAGCGTGGCCAGAATGCGGCAAAGGCCTTCAGATCTGGCTGTAGTAGGATGGTGAAAGTAATGGTACAGCATTGTAACTGTGAATAAGTACTGAGAAATAATTCTAAACTCATAGTTGCTGTCGACATAGGAAGTAAAGTAAGCAAATGACACCGAATAAACGGCAAGGTAAAGACTATGTCTAATTATAGTAAACACGTACTGCGTGCGTGACTCGAACCGGCGCTCGCGTACGGCACCTAATCGCCTAGCTTCACGCCACTACACGTCTTCCCCTCGGCCACCTGGCATCCCCAAAAAAGGAAGCTTAATAACCGAGCTTATTACGTGCAGAGAACATGAAACCCGTCCACGCGATCCGCGCCACACAGCGTGGCCAGAATGCGGCAAAGGCCTTCAGATCTGGCTGTAGTAGGATGGTGAAAGTAATGGTACAGCATTGTAACAGTGAATAAGTACTGAGAAATAATTCTAAACTCATAGTTGCTGTCGACATAGGAAGTAAAGTAAGCAAATAACACCGAAGAAACGGCAAGGTAAAGACTATGTCTAATTATAGTAAACACGTGCAAGGTAAAGAATATGTCTAATTATAGTAAACACGTACTGCGTGCGTGACTCGAACCGGCGCTCGCGTACGGCACCCAATCGCCTAGCTTCACGCCACTACACGTCTTCCCCTCGGCCACCGGGCATCCCCAAAAAAGGATGCTTAATAACCGAGCTTATTACGTGCAGAGAACATGAAACCCGTTCACGCGATCCGCGCCACATAGCGTGGCCAGAATGCGGCAAAGGCCTTCAGATCTGGCTGTAGTAGGATGGTGAAAGTAATGGTACAGCATTGTAACAGTGAATAAGTACTGAGAAATAATTCTAAACTCATAGTTGCTGTCGACATAGGAAGTAAAGTAAGCAAATGACACCGAATAAACGGCAAGGTAAAGACTATGTCTAATTATAGTAAACACGTACTGCGTGCGTGACTCGAACCGGCGCTCGCGTACGGCACCAAATCGCCTAGCTTCACGCCACTACACGTCTTCCCCTCGGCCACCTGGCATCCCCAAAAAAGGATGCTTAATAACCGAGCTTATTACGTGCAGAGAACATGAAACCCGTCCACGCGATCCGCGCCACACAGCGTGGCCAGAATGCGGCAAAGGCCTTCAGATCTGGCTGTAGTAGGATGGTGAAAGTAATGGTACAGCATTGTAACAGTGAATAAGTACTGAGAAATAATTCTAAACTCATAGTTGCTGTCGACATAGGAAGTAAAGTAAGCAAATAACACCGAAGAAACGGCAAGGTAAAGACTATGTCTAATTATAGTAAACACGTGCAAAGTAAAGAATATGTCTAATTTTAGTAAACACGTACTGCGTGCGTGACTCGAACCGGCGCTCGCGTATGGCACCCAATCGCCTAGCTTCACGCCACTACACGTCTTCCCCTCGGCCACCGGGCATCCCCAAAAAGGATGCTTAATAACCGAGCTTATTACGTGCAGAGAACATGAAACCCGTTCACGCGATCCGCGCCACACAGCGTGGCCAGAATGCGGCAATGGCCTTCAGATCTGGCTGTAGTAGGATGTTGAAAGTAATGGTACAGCATTGTAACAGTGAATAAGTACTGAGAAATAATTCTAAACTCATAGTTGCTGTCGACATAGGAAGTAAAGTAAGCAAATAACACCGAATAAACGGCAAGGTAAAGACTATGTCTAATTATAGTAAACACGTACTGCGTGCGTGACTCGAACCGGCGGTTGCGTACGGCACCTAATCGCCTAGCTTCACGCCACTACACGTCTTCCCCTCGGCTCCCCTCGGCCACTGGGCATCCCCAAAAAAGGATGCTTAATAACCGAGCTTATTACGTGCAGAGAACATGAAACCCGTTCACGCGATCCGCGCCACACAGCGTGGCCAGAATGCGGCAAAGGCCTTCAGATCTGGCTGTAGTAGGATGGTGAAAGTAATGGTACAGCATTGTAACAGTGAATAAGTACTGAGAAATAATTCTAAACTCATAGTTGCTGTCGACATAGGAAGTAAAGTAAGCAAATAACACCGAATAAACGGCAAGGTAAAGACTATGTCTAATTATAGTAAACACATACTGCGTGCGTGACTCGAACCGGCGCTCGCGTACGGCACCTAATCGCCTAGCTTCACGCCACTACACGTCTTCCCCTCGGCCACCGGGCATCCCCAAAAAAGGATGCTTAATAACCGAGCTTATTACGTGCAGAGAACATGAAACCCGTCCACGCGATCCGCGCCACACAGCGTGGCCAGAATGCGGCAAAGGCCTTCAGATCTGGCTGTAGTAGAATGGTGAAAGTAATGGTACAGCATTGTAACAGTGAATAAGTACTGAGAAATAATTCTAAACTCATAGTTCCTGTCGACATAGGAAGTAAAGTAAGCAAATAACACCGAATAAACGGCAAGGTAAAGACTATGTCTAATTATAGTAAACACGTACTGCGTGCGTGACTCGAACCGGCGCTCGCGTACGGCACCCAATCGCCTAGCTTCACGCCACTACACGTCTTCCCCTCGGCCACCGGGCATCCCCAAAAAGGATGCTTAATAACCGAGCTTATTACGTGCAGAGAACACGAAACCCGTTCACGCGATCCGCGCCACACAGCGTGGCCAGAATGCGGCAAAGGCCTTCAGATCTGGCTGTAGTAGGATGGTGAAAGTAATGGTACAGCATTGTAACAGTGAATAAGTACTGAGAAATAATTCTAAACTCATAGTTGCTGTCGACATAGGAAGTAAAGTAAGCAAATAACACCGAATAAACGGCAAGGTAAAGACTATGTCTAATTATAGTAAACACGTACTGCGTGCGTGACTCGAACCGGCGCTCGCGTACGGCACCCAATCGCCTAGCTTCACGCCACTACACGTCTTCCCCTCGGCCACCTGGCATCCCCCAAAAAGGATGCTTAATAACCGAGCTTATTACGTGCAGAGAACATGAAACCCGTCCACGCGATCCGCGCCACACAGCGTGGCCAGAATGCGGCAAAGGCCTTCAGATCTGGCTGTAGTAGAATGGTGAAAGTAATGGTACAGCATTGTAACAGTGAATAAGTACTGAGAAATAATTCTAAACTCATAGTTGCTGTCGACATAGGAAGTAAAGTAAGCAAATAACACCGAATAAACGGCAAGGTAAAGACTATGTCTAATTATAGTAAACACGTGCAAGGTAAAGAATATGTCTAATTATAGTAAACACGTACTGCGTGCGTGACTCGAACCGGCGCTCGCGTACGGCACCCAATCGCCTAGCTTCACGCCACTACACGTCTTCCCCTCGGCCACCGGGCATCCCCAAAAAGGATGCCTAATAACCGAGCTTATTACGTGCAGAGAACATGAAACCCGTTCACGCGATCCGCGCCACACAGCGTGGCCAGAATGCGGCAAAGGCCTTCAGATCTGGCTGTAGTAGGATGGTGAAAGTAATGGTACAGCATTGTAACAGTGAATAAGTACTGAGAAATAATTCTAAACTCATAGTTGCTGTCGACATAGGAAGTAAAGTAAGCAAATAACACCGAATAAACGGCAAGGTAAAGACTATGTCTAATTATAGTAAACACGTACTGCGTGCGTGACTCCAACCGGCGCTCGCGTACGGCACCCAATCGCCTAGCTTCACGCCACTACACGTCTTCCCCTCGGCCACCTGGCATCCCCCAAAAAGGATGCTTAATAACCGAGCTTATTACGTGCAGAGAACATGAAACCCGTCCACGCGATCCGCGCCACACAGCGTGGCCAGAATGCGGCAAAGGCCTTCAGATCTGGCTGTAGTAGGATGGTGAAAGTAATGGTACAGCATTGTAACAGTGAATAAGTACTGAGAAATAATTCTAAACTCATAGTTGCTGTCGACATAGGAAGTAAAGTAAGCAAATAACACCGAATAAACGGCAAGGTAAAGACTATGTCTAATTATAGTAAACACGTACTGCGTGCGTGACTCGAACCGGCGCTCGCGTACGGCACCCAATCGCCTAGCTTCACGCCACTACACGTCTTCCCCTCGGCCACCTGGCATCCCCAAAAAAGGATGCTTAATAACCGAGCTTATTACGTGCAGAGAACATGAAACCCGTCCACGCGATCCGCGCCACACAGCGTGGCCAGAATGCGGCAAAGGCCTTCAGATCTGGCTGTAGTAGAAAGGTGAAAGTAATGGTACAGCATTGTAACAGTGAATAAGTACTGAGAAATAATTCTAAACTCATAGTTGCTGTCGACATAGGAAGTAAAGTAAGCAAATAACACCGAATAAACGGCAAGGTAAAGACTATGTCTAATTATAGTAAACACGTACTGCGTGCGCGTGCGTGACTCGAACCGGCGCTCGCGTACGGCACCTAATCGCCTAGCTTCACACCACTACACGTCTTCCCCTCGGCCACCGGGCATCCCCAAAAAAGGATGCTTAATAACCGAGCTTATTACGTGCAGAGAACATGAAACCCGTCCACGCGATCCGCGCCACACAGCGTGGCCAGAATGCGGCAAAGGCCTTCAGATCTGGCTGTAGTAGAATGGTGAAAGTAATGGTACAGCATTGTAACAGTGAATAAGTACTGAGAAATAATTCTAAACTCATAGTTGCTGTCGACATAGGAAGTAAAGTAAGCAAATAACACCGAATAAACGGCAAGGTAAAGACTATGTCTAATTATAGTAAACACGTACTGCGTGCGTGACTCGAACCGGCGCTAGCGTACGGCACCCAATCGCCTAGCTTCACGCCACTACACGTCTTCCCCTCGGCCACCTGGCATCCCCAAAAAAGGATGCTTAATAACCGAGCTTATTACGTGCAGAGAACATGAAACCCGTCCACGCGATCCGCGCCACACAGCGTGGCCAGAATGCGGCAAAGGCCTTCAGATCTGGCTGTAGTAGAATGGTGAAAGTAATGGTACAGCATTGTAACAGTGAATAAGTACTGAGAAATAATTCTAAACTCATAGTTGCTGTCGACATAGGAAGTAAAGTAAGCAAATAACACCGAATAAACGGCAAGGTAAAGACTATGTCTAATTATAGTAAACACGTACTGCGTGCGCGTGCGTGACTCGAACCGGCGCTCGCGTACGGCACCTAATCGCCTAGCTTCACACCACTACACGTCTTCCCCTCGGCCACCGGGCATCCCCAAAAAAGGATGCTTAATAACCGAGCTTATTACGTGCAGAGAACATGAAACCCGTCCACGCGATCCGCGCCACACAGCGTGGCCAGAATGCGGCAAAGGCCTTCAGATCTGGCTGTAGTAGAATGGTGAAAGTAATGGTACAGCATTGTAACAGTGAATAAGTACTGAGAAATAATTCTAAACTCATAGTTGCTGTCGACATAGGAAGTAAAGTAAGCAAATAACACCGAATAAACGGCAAGGTAAAGACTATGTCTAATTATAGTAAACACGTACTGCGTGCGTGACTCGAACCGGCGCTAGCGTACGGCACCCAATCGCCTAGCTTCACGCCACTACACGTCTTCCCCTCGGCCACCTGGCATCCCCAAAAAAGGATGCTTAATAACCGAGCTTATTACGTGCAGAGAACATGAAACCCGTCCACGCGATCCGCGCCACACAGCGTGGCCAGAATGCGGCAAAGGCCTTCAGATCTGGCTGTAGTAGAATGGTGAAAGTAATGGTACAGCATTGTAACAGTGAATAAGTACTGAGAAATAATTCTAAACTCATAGTTCCTGTCGACATAGGAAGTAAAGTAAGCAAATAACACCGAATAAACGGCAAGGTAAAGACTATGTCTAATTATAGTAAACACGTGCAAGGTAAAGAATATGTCTAATTATAGTAAACACGTACTGCGTGCGTGACTCGAACCGGCGCTCGCGTACGGCACCCAATCGCCTAGCTTCACGCCACTACACGTCTTCCCCTCGGCCACCGGGCATCCCCAAAAAGGATGCTTAATAACCGAGCTTATTACGTGCAGAGAACATGAAACCCGTTCACGCGATCCGCGCCACACAGCGTGGCCAGAATGCGGCAAAGGCCTTCAGATCTGGCTGTAGTAGGATGGTGAAAGTAATGGTACAGCATTGTAACAGTGAATAAGTACTGAGAAATAATTCTAAACTCATAGTTGCTGTCGACATAGGAAGTAAAGTAAGCAAATAACACCGAATAAACGGCAAGGTAAAGACTATGTCTAATTATAGTAAACACGTACTGCGTGCGTGACTCGAACCGGCGGTCG
Source organism: Saccoglossus kowalevskii (assembly GCF_978046115.1). Classification (NCBI taxonomy): domain Eukaryota; kingdom Metazoa; phylum Hemichordata; class Enteropneusta; family Harrimaniidae; genus Saccoglossus; species Saccoglossus kowalevskii. The sequence continues at coordinate 18,062,262 of NC_140645.1, forward strand.
CGTACGGCACCTAATCGCCTAGCTTCACGCCACTACACGTCTTCCCCTCGGCTCCCCTCGGCCACTGGGCATCCCCAAAAAAGGATGCTTAATAACCGAGCTTATTACGTGCAGAGAACATGAAATCCGTTCACGCGATCCGCGCCACACAGCGTGGCCAGAATGCGGCAAAGGCCTTCAGATCTGGCTGTAGTAGGATGGTGAAAGTAATGGTACAGCATTGTAACAGTGAATAAGTACTGAGAAATAATTCTAAACTCATAGTTGCTGTCGACATAGGAAGTAAAGTAAGCAAATAACACCGAATAAACGGCAAGGTAAAGACTATGTCTAATTATAGTTAAACACGTACTGCGTGCGTGACTCGAACCGGCGCTCGCGTACGGCACCTAATCGCCTAGCTTCACGCCACTACACGTCTTCCCCTCGGCCACCGGGCATCCCCAAAAAAGGATGCTTAATAACCGAGCTTATTACGTGCAGAGAACATGAAACCCGTCCACGCGATCCGCGCCACACAGCGTGGCCAGAATGCGGCAAAGGCCTTCAGATCTGGCTGTAGTAGAATGGTGAAAGTAATGGTACAGCATTGTAACAGTGAATAAGTACTGAGAAATAATTCTAAACTCATAGTTCCTGTCGACATAGGAAGTAAAGTAAGCAAATAACACCGAATAAACGGCAAGGTAAAGACTATGTCTAATTATAGTAAACACGTACTGCGTGCGTGACTCGAACCGGCGCTCGCGTACGGCACCCAATCGCCTAGCTTCACGCCACTACACGTCTTCCCCTCGGCCACCGGGCATCCTCAAAAAGGATGCTTAATAACCGAGCTTATTACGTGCAGAGAACACGAAACCCGTTCACGCGATCCGCGCCACACAGCGTGGCCAGAATGCGGCAAAGGCCTTCAGATCTGGCTGTAGTAGAAAGGTGAAAGTAATGGTACAGCATTGTAACAGTGAATAAGTACTGAGAAATAATTCTAAACTCATAGTTGCTGTCGACATAGGAAGTAAAGTAAGCAAATAACACCGAATAAACGGCAAGGTAAAGACTATGTCTAATTATAGTAAACACGTACTGCGTGCGCGTGCGTGACTCGAACCGGCGCTCGCGTACGGCACCTAATCGCCTAGCTTCACACCACTACACGTCTTCCCCTCGGCCACCGGGCATCCCCAAAAAAGGATGCTTAATAACCGAGCTTATTACGTGCAGAGAACATGAAACCCGTCCACGCGATCCGCGCCACACAGCGTGGCCAGAATGCGGCAAAGGCCTTCAGATCTGGCTGTAGTAGAATGGTGAAAGTAATGGTACAGCATTGTAACAGTGAATAAGTACTGAGAAATAATTCTAAACTCATAGTTGCTGTCGACATAGGAAGTAAAGTAAGCAAATAACACCGAATAAACGGCAAGGTAAAGACTATGTCTAATTATAGTAAACACGTACTGCATGCGTGACTCGAACCGGCGCTAGCGTACGGCACCCAATCGCCTAGCTTCACGCCACTACACGTCTTCCCCTCGGCCACCTGGCATCCCCAAAAAAGGATGCTTAATAACCGAGCTTATTACGTGCAGAGAACATGAAACCCGTCCACGCGATCCGCGCCACACAGCGTGGCCAGAATGCGGCAAAGGCCTTCAGATCTGGCTGTAGTAGAATGGTGAAAGTAATGGTACAGCATTGTAACAGTGAATAAGTACTGAGAAATAATTCTAAACTCATAGTTCCTGTCGACATAGGAAGTAAAGTAAGCAAATAACACCGAATAAACGGCAAGGTAAAGACTATGTCTAATTATAGTAAACACGTGCAAGGTAAAGAATATGTCTAATTATAGTAAACACGTACTGCGTGCGTGACTCGAACCGGCGCTCGCGTACGGCACCCAATCGCCTAGCTTCACGCCACTACACGTCTTCCCCTCGGCCACCGGGCATCCCCAAAAAGGATGCTTAATAACCGAGCTTATTACGTGCAGAGAACATGAAACCCGTTCACGCGATCCGCGCCACACAGCGTGGCCAGAATGCGGCAAAGGCCTTCAGATCTGGCTGTAGTAGGATGGTGAAAGTAATGGTACAGCATTGTAACAGTGAATAAGTACTGAGAAATAATTCTAAACTCATAGTTGCTGTCGACATAGGAAGTAAAGTAAGCAAATAACACCGAATAAACGGCAAGGTAAAGACTATGTCTAATTATAGTAAACACGTACTGCGTGCGTGACTCGAACCGGCGGTCGCGTACGGCACCTAATCGCCTAGCTTCACGCCACTACACGTCTTCCCCTCGGCTCCCCTCGGCCACTGGGCATCCCCAAAAAAGGATGCTTAATAACCGAGCTTATTACGTGCAGAGAACATGAAACCCGTTCACGCGATCCGCGCCACACAGCGTGGCCAGAATGCGGCAAAGGCCTTCAGATCTGGCTGTAGTAGGATGGTGAAAGTAATGGTACAGCATTGTAACAGTGAATAAGTACTGAGAAATAATTCTAAACTCATAGTTGCTGTCGACATAGGAAGTAAAGTAAGCAAATAACACCGAATAAACGGCAAGGTAAAGACTATGTCTAATTATAGTTAAACACGTACTGCGTGCGTGACTCGAACCGGCGCTCGCGTACGGCACCTAATCGCCTAGCTTCACGCCACTACACGTCTTCCCCTCGGCCACCGGGCATCCCCAAAAAAGGATGCTTAATAACCGAGCTTATTACGTGCAGAGAACATGAAACCCGTCCACGCGATCCGCGCCACACAGCGTGGCCAGAATGCGGCAAAGGCCTTCAGATCTGGCTGTAGTAGAATGGTGAAAGTAATGGTACAGCATTGTAACAGTGAATAAGTACTGAAAAATAATTCTAAACTCATAGTTGCTGTCTACATAGGAAGTAAAGTAAGCAAATAACACCGAATAAACGGCAAGGTAAAGACTATGTCTAATTATAGTAAACACGTACTGCGTGCGCGTGCGTGACTCGAACCGGCGCTCGCGTACGGCACCTAATCGCCTAGCTTCACACCACTACACGTCTTCCCCTCGGCCACCGGGCATCCCCAAAAAAGGATGCTTAATAACCGAGCTTATTACGTGCAGAGAACATGAAACCCGTCCACGCGATCCGCGCCACACAGCGTGGCCAGAATGCGGCAAAGGCCTTCAGATCTGGCTGTAGTAGAATGGTGAAAGTAATGGTACAGCATTGTAACAGTGAATAAGTACTGAAAAATAATTCTAAACTCATAGTTGTTGTCGACATAGGAAGTAAAGTAAGCAAATAACACCGAATAAACGGCAAGGTAAAGACTATGTCTAATTATAGTAAACACGTACTGCGTGCGTGACTCGAACCGGCGCTAGCGTACGGCACCCAATCGCCTAGCTTCACGCCACTACACGTCTTCCCCTCGGCCACCTGGCATCCCCAAAAAAGGATGCTTAATAACCGAGCTTATTACGTGCAGAGAACATGAAACCCGTCCACGCGATCCGCGCCACACAGCGTGGCCAGAATGCGGCAAAGGCCTTCAGATCTGGCTGTAGTAGAATGGTGAAAGTAATGGTACAGCATTGTAACAGTGAATAAGTACTGAGAAATAATTCTAAACTCATAGTTCCTGTCGACATAGGAAGTAAAGTAAGCAAATAACACCGAATAAACGGCAAGGTAAAGACTATGTCTAATTATAGTAAACACGTGCAAGGTAAAGAATATGTCTAATTATAGTAAACACGTACTGCGTGCGTGACTCGAACCGGCGCTCGCGTACGGCACCCAATCGCCTAGCTTCACGCCACTACACGTCTTCCCCTCGGCCACCGGGCATCCCCAAAAAGGATGCTTAATAACCGAGCTTATTACGTGCAGAGAACATGAAACCCGTTCACGCGATCCGCGCCACACAGCGTGGCCAGAATGCGGCAAAGGCCTTCAGATCTGGCTGTAGTAGGATGGTGAAAGTAATGGTACAGCATTGTAACAGTGAATAAGTACTGAGAAATAATTCTAAACTCATAGTTGCTGTCGACATAGGAAGTAAAGTAAGCAAATAACACCGAATAAACGGCAAGGTAAAGACTATGTCTAATTATAGTAAACACGTACTGCGTGCGTGACTCGAACCGGCGGTCGCGTACGGCACCTAATCGCCTAGCTTCACGCCACTACACGTCTTCCCCTCGGCTCCCCTCGGCCACTGGGCATCCCCAAAAAAGGATGCTTAATAACCGAGCTTATTACGTGCAGAGAACATGAAACCCGTTCACGCGATCCGCGCCACACAGCGTGGCCAGAATGCGGCAAAGGCCTTCAGATCTGGCTGTAGTAGGATGGTGAAAGTAATGGTACAGCATTGTAACAGTGAATAAGTACTGAGAAATAATTCTAAACTCATAGTTGCTGTCGACATAGGAAGTAAAGTAAGCAAATAACACCGAATAAACGGCAAGGTAAAGACTATGTCTAATTATAGTTAAACACGTACTGCGTGCGTGACTCGAACCGGCGCTCGCGTACGGCACCTAATCGCCTAGCTTCACGCCACTACACGTCTTCCCCTCGGCCACCGGGCATCCCCAAAAAAGGATGCTTAATAACCGAGCTTATTACGTGCAGAGAACATGAAACCCGTCCACGCGATCCGCGCCACACAGCGTGGCCAGAATGCGGCAAAGGCCTTCAGATCTGGCTGTAGTAGAATGGTGAAAGTAATGGTACAGCATTGTAACAGTGAATAAGTACTGAAAAATAATTCTAAACTCATAGTTGCTGTCTACATAGGAAGTAAAGTAAGCAAATAACACCGAATAAACGGCAAGGTAAAGACTATGTCTAATTATAGTAAACACGTACTGCGTGCGTGACTCGAACCGGCGCTCGCGTACGGCACCCAATCGCCTAGCTTCACGCCACTACACGTCTTCCCCTCGGCCACCGGGCATCCTCAAAAAGGATGCTTAATAACCGAGCTTATTACGTGCAGAGAACACGAAACCCGTTCACGCGATCCGCGCCACACAGCGTGGCCAGAATGCGGCAAAGGCCTTCAGATCTGGCTGTAGTAGAAAGGTGAAAGTAATGGTACAGCATTGCAACAGTGAATAAGTACTGAGAAATAATTCTAAACTCATAGTTGCTGTCGACATAGGAAGTAAAGTAAGCAAATAACACCGAATAAACGGCAAGGTAAAGACTATGTCTAATTATAGTAAACACGTACTGCGTGCGCGTGCGTGACTCGAACCGGCGCTCGCGTACGGCACCTAATCGCCTAGCTTCACACCACTACACGTCTTCCCCTCGGCCACCGGGCATCCCCAAAAAAGGATGCTTAATAACCGAGCTTATTACGTGCAGAGAACATGAAACCCGTCCACGCGATCCGCGCCACACAGCGTGGCCAGAATGCGGCAAAGGCCTTCAGATCTGGCTGTAGTAGAATGGTGAAAGTAATGGTACAGCATTGTAACAGTGAATAAGTACTGAGAAATAATTCTAAACTCATAGTTGCTGTCGACATAGGAAGTAAAGTAAGCAAATAACACCGAATAAACGGCAAGGTAAAGACTATGTCTAATTATAGTAAACACGTACTGCGTGCGTGACTCGAACCGGCGCTAGCGTACGGCACCCAATCGCCTAGCTTCACGCCACTACACGTCTTCCCCTCGGCCACCTGGCATCCCCAAAAAAGGATGCTTAATAACCGAGCTTATTACGTGCAGAGAACATGAAACCCGTCCACGCGATCCGCGCCACACAGCGTGGCCAGAATGCGGCAAAGGCCTTCAGATCTGGCTGTAGTAGAATGGTGAAAGTAATGGTACAGCATTGTAACAGTGAATAAGTACTGAGAAATAATTCTAAACTCATAGTTGCTGTCGACATAGGAAGTAAAGTAAGCAAATAACACCGAATAAACGGCAAGGTAAAGACTATGTCTAATTATAGTAAACACGTACTGCGTGCGCGTGCGTGACTCGAACCGGCGCTCGCGTACGGCACCTAATCGCCTAGCTTCACACCACTACACGTCTTCCCCTCGGCCACCGGGCATCCCCAAAAAAGGATGCTTAATAACCGAGCTTATTACGTGCAGAGAACATGAAACCCGTCCACGCGATCCGCGCCACACAGCGTGGCCAGAATGCGGCAAAGGCCTTCAGATCTGGCTGTAGTAGAATGGTGAAAGTAATGGTACAGCATTGTAACAGTGAATAAGTACTGAGAAATAATTCTAAACTCATAGTTGCTGTCGACATAGGAAGTAAAGTAAGCAAATAACACCGAATAAACGGCAAGGTAAAGACTATGTCTAATTATAGTAAACACGTACTGCGTGCGTGACTCGAACCGGCGCTAGCGTACGGCACCCAATCGCCTAGCTTCACGCCACTACACGTCTTCCCCTCGGCCACCTGGCATCCCCAAAAAAGGATGCTTAATAACCGAGCTTATTACGTGCAGAGAACATGAAACCCGTCCACGCGATCCGCGCCACACAGCGTGGCCAGAATGCGGCAAAGGCCTTCAGATCTGGCTGTAGTAGAATGGTGAAAGTAATGGTACAGCATTGTAACAGTGAATAAGTACTGAGAAATAATTCTAAACTCATAGTTCCTGTCGACATAGGAAGTAAAGTAAGCAAATAACACCGAATAAACGGCAAGGTAAAGACTATGTCTAATTATAGTAAACACGTGCAAGGTAAAGAATATGTCTAATTATAGTAAACACGTACTGCGTGCGTGACTCGAACCGGCGCTCGCGTACGGCACCCAATCGCCTAGCTTCACGCCACTACACGTCTTCCCCTCGGCCACCGGGCATCCCCAAAAAGGATGCTTAATAACCGAGCTTATTACGTGCAGAGAACATGAAACCCGTTCACGCGATCCGCGCCACACAGCGTGGCCAGAATGCGGCAAAGGCCTTCAGATCTGGCTGTAGTAGGATGGTGAAAGTAATGGTACAGCATTGTAACAGTGAATAAGTACTGAGAAATAATTCTAAACTCATAGTTGCTGTCGACATAGGAAGTAAAGTAAGCAAATAACACCGAATAAACGGCAAGGTAAAGACTATGTCTAATTATAGTAAACACGTACTGCGTGCGTGACTCGAACCGGCGGTCGCGTACGGCACCTAATCGCCTAGCTTCACGCCACTACACGTCTTCCCCTCGGCTCCCCTCGGCCACTGGGCATCCCCAAAAAAGGATGCTTAATAACCGAGCTTATTACGTGCAGAGAACATGAAACCCGTTCACGCGATCCGCGCCACACAGCGTGGCCAGAATGCGGCAAAGGCCTTCAGATCTGGCTGTAGTAGGATGGTGAAAGTAATGGTACAGCATTGTAACAGTGAATAAGTACTGAGAAATAATTCTAAACTCATAGTTGCTGTCGACATAGGAAGTAAAGTAAGCAAATAACACCGAATAAACGGCAAGGTAAAGACTATGTCTAATTATAGTTAAACACGTACTGCGTGCGTGACTCGAACCGGCGCTCGCGTACGGCACCTAATCGCCTAGCTTCACGCCACTACACGTCTTCCCCTCGGCCACCGGGCATCCCCAAAAAAGGATGCTTAATAACCGAGCTTATTACGTGCAGAGAACATGAAACCCGTCCACGCGATCCGCGCCACACAGCGTGGCCAGAATGCGGCAAAGGCCTTCAGATCTGGCTGTAGTAGAATGGTGAAAGTAATGGTACAGCATTGTAACAGTGAATAAGTACTGAAAAATAATTCTAAACTCATAGTTGCTGTCTACATAGGAAGTAAAGTAAGCAAATAACACCGAATAAACGGCAAGGTAAAGACTATGTCTAATTATAGTAAACACGTACTGCGTGCGTGACTCGAACCGGCGCTCGCGTACGGCACCCAATCGCCTAGCTTCACGCCACTACACGTCTTCCCCTCGGCCACCGGGCATCCTCAAAAAGGATGCTTAATAACCGAGCTTATTACGTGCAGAGAACACGAAACCCGTTCACGCGATCCGCGCCACACAGCGTGGCCAGAATGCGGCAAAGGCCTTCAGATCTGGCTGTAGTAGGATGGTGAAAGTAATGGTACAGCATTGTAACAGTGAATAAGTACTGAGAAATAATTCTAAACTCATAGTTGCTGTCGACATAGGAAGTAAAGTAAGCAAATAACACCGAATAAACGGCAAGGTAAAGACTATGTCTAATTATAGTAAACACGTACTGCGTGCGTGACTCGAACCGGCGCTCGCGTACGGCACCTAATCGCCTAGCTTCACGCCACTACACGTCTTCCCCTCGGCCACCTGGCATCCCCAAAAAAGGATGCTTAATAACCGAGCTTATTACGTGCAGAGAACATGAAACCCGTCCACGCGATCCGCGCCACACAGCGTGGCCAGAATGCGGCAAAGGCCTTCAGATCTGGCTGTAGTAGGATGGTGAAAGTAATGGTACAGCATTGTAACAGTGAATAAGTACTGAGAAATAATTCTAAACTCATAGTTGCTGTCGACATAGGAAGTAAAGTAAGCAAATAACACCGAAGAAACGGCAAGGTAAAGACTATGTCTAATTATAGTAAACACGTGCAAGGTAAAGAATATGTCTAATTATAGTAAACACGTACTGCGTGCGTGACTCGAACCGGCGCTCGCGTATGGCACCCAATCGCCTAGCTTCACGCCACTACACGTCTTCCCCTCGGCCACCGGGCATCCCCAAAAAGGATGCTTAATAACCGAGCTTATTACGTGCAGAGAACATGAAACACGTTCACGCGATCCGCGCCACACAGCGTGGCCAGAATGCGGCAATGGCCTTCAGATCTGGCTGTAGTAGGATGGTGAAAGTAATGGTACAGCATTGTAACAGTGAATAAGTACTGAGAAATAATTCTAAACTCATAGTTGCTGTCGACATAGGAAGTAAAGTAAGCAAATAACACCGAATAAACGGCAAGGTAAAGACTATGTCTAATTATAGTAAACACGTACTGCGTGCGTGACTCGAACCGGCGGTTGCGTACGGCACCTAATCGCCTAGCTTCACGCCACTACACGTCTTCCCCTCGGCTCCCCTCGGCCACTGGGCATCCCCAAAAAAGGATGCTTAATAACCGAGCTTATTACGTGCAGAGAACATGAAACCCGTTCACGCGATCCGCGCCACACAGCGTGGCCAGAATGCGGCAAAGGCCTTCAGATTTGGCTGTAGTAGGATGGTGAAAGTAATGGTACAGCATTGTAACAGTGAATAAGTACTGAGAAATAATTCTAAACTCATAGTTGCTGTCGACATAGGAAGTAAAGTAAGCAAATAACACCGAATAAACGGCAAGGTAAAGACTATGTCTAATTATAGTAAACACGTACTGCGTGCGTGACTCGAACCGGCGCTCGCGTACGGCACCTAATCGCCTAGCTTCACGCCACTACACGTCTTCCCCTCGGCCACCGGGCATCCCCAAAAAAGGATGCTTAATAACCGAGCTTATTACGTGCAGAGAACATGAAACCCGTCCACGCGATCCGCGCCACACAGCGTGGCCAGAATGCGGCAAAGGCCTTCCGATCTGGCTGTAGTAGAATGGTGAAAGTAATGGTACAGCATTGTAACAGTGAATAAGTACTGAGAAATAATTCTAAACTCATAGTTCCTGTCGACATAGGAAGTAAAGTAAGCAAATAACACCGAATAAACGGCAAGGTAAAGACTATGTCTAATTATAGTAAACACGTACTGCGTGCGTGACTCGAACCGGCGCTCGCGTACGGCACCCAATCGCCTAGCTTCACGCCACTACACGTCTTCCCCTCGGCCACCGGGCATCCCCAAAAAGGATGCTTAATAACCGAGCTTATTACGTGCAGAGAACACGAAACCCGTTCACGCGATCCGCGCCACACAGCGTGGCCAGAATGCGGCAAAGGCCTTCAGATCTGGCTGTAGTAGAATGGTGAAAGTAATGGTACAGCATTGTAACAGTGAATAAGTACTGAGAAATAATTCTAAACTCATAGTTCCTGTCGACATAGGAAGTAAAGTAAGCAAATAACACCGAATAAACGGCAAGGTAAAGACTATGTCTAATTATAGTAAACACGTACTGCGTGCGTGACTCGAACCGGCGCTCGCGTACGGCACCCAATCGCCTAGCTTCACGCCACTACACGTCTTCCCCTCGGCCACCGGGCATCCCCAAAAAGGATGCTTAATAACCGAGCTTATTACGTGCAGAGAACACGAAACCCGTTCACGCGATCCGCGCCACACAGCGTGGCCAGAATGCGGCAAAGGCCTTCAGATCTGGCTGTAGTAGGATGGTGAAAGTAATGGTACAGCATTGTAACAGTGAATAAGTACTGAGAAATAATTCTAAACTCATAGTTGCTGTCGACATAGGAAGTAAAGTAAGCAAATAACACCGAATAAACGGCAAGGTAAAGACTATGTCTAATTATAGTAAACACGTACTGCGTGCGTGACTCGAACCGGCGCTCGCGTACGGCACCCAATCGCCTAGCTTCACGCCACTACACGTCTTCCCCTCGGCCACCTGGCATCCCCCAAAAAGGATGCTTAATAACCGAGCTTATTACGTGCAGAGAACATGAAACCCGTCCACGCGATCCGCGCCACACAGCGTGGCCAGAATGCGGCAAAGGCCTTCAGATCTGGCTGTAGTAGAATGGTGAAAGTAATGGTACAGCATTGTAACAGTGAATAAGTACTGAGAAATAATTCTAAACTCATAGTTGCTGTCGACATAGGAAGTAAAGTAAGCAAATAACACCGAATAAACGGCAAGGTAAAGACTATGTCTAATTATAGTAAACACGTGCAAGGTAAAGAATATGTCTAATTATAGTAAACACGTACTGCGTGCGTGACTCGAACCGGCGCTCGCGTACGGCACCCAATCGCCTAGCTTCACGCCACTACACGTCTTCCCCTCGGCCACCGGGCATCCCCAAAAAGGATGCTTAATAACCGAGCTTATTACGTGCAGAGAACATGAAACCCGTTCACGCGATCCGCGCCACACAGCGTGGCCAGAATGCGGCAAAGGCCTTCAGATCTGGCTGTAGTAGGATGGTGAAAGTAATGGTACAGCATTGTAACAGTGAATAAGTACTGAGAAATAATTCTAAACTCATAGTTGCTGTCGACATAGGAAGTAAAGTAAGCAAATAACACCGAATAAACGGCAAGGTAAAGACTATGTCTAATTATAGTAAACACGTACTGCGTGCGTGACTCCAACCGGCGCTCGCGTACGGCACCCAATCGCCTAGCTTCACGCCACTACACGTCTTCCCCTCGGCCACCTGGCATCCCCCAAAAAGGATGCTTAATAACCGAGCTTATTACGTGCAGAGAACATGAAACCCGTCCACGCGATCCGCGCCACACAGCGTGGCCAGAATGCGGCAAAGGCCTTCAGATCTGGCTGTAGTAGGATGGTGAAAGTAATGGTACAGCATTGTAACAGTGAATAAGTACTGAGAAATAATTCTAAACTCATAGTTGCTGTCGACATAGGAAGTAAAGTAAGCAAATAACACCGAATAAACGGCAAGGTAAAGACTATGTCTAATTATAGTAAACACGTACTGCGTGCGTGACTCGAACCGGCGCTCGCGTACGGCACCCAATCGCCTAGCTTCACGCCACTACACGTCTTCCCCTCGGCCACCTGGCATCCCCAAAAAAGGATGCTTAATAACCGAGCTTATTACGTGCAGAGAACATGAAACCCGTCCACGCGATCCGCGCCACACAGCGTGGCCAGAATGCGGCAAAGGCCTTCAGATCTGGCTGTAGTAGAAAGGTGAAAGTAATGGTACAGCATTGTAACAGTGAATAAGTACTGAGAAATAATTCTAAACTCATAGTTGCTGTCGACATAGGAAGTAAAGTAAGCAAATAACACCGAATAAACGGCAAGGTAAAGACTATGTCTAATTATAGTAAACACGTACTGCGTGCGCGTGCGTGACTCGAACCGGCGCTCGCGTACGGCACCTAATCGCCTAGCTTCACACCACTACACGTCTTCCCCTCGGCCACCGGGCATCCCCAAAAAAGGATGCTTAATAACCGAGCTTATTACGTGCAGAGAACATGAAACCCGTCCACGCGATCCGCGCCACACAGCGTGGCCAGAATGCGGCAAAGGCCTTCAGATCTGGCTGTAGTAGAATGGTGAAAGTAATGGTACAGCATTGTAACAGTGAATAAGTACTGAGAAATAATTCTAAACTCATAGTTGCTGTCGACATAGGAAGTAAAGTAAGCAAATAACACCGAATAAACGGCAAGGTAAAGACTATGTCTAATTATAGTAAACACGTACTGCGTGCGTGACTCGAACCGGCGCTAGCGTACGGCACCCAATCGCCTAGCTTCACGCCACTACACGTCTTCCCCTCGGCCACCTGGCATCCCCAAAAAAGGATGCTTAATAACCGAGCTTATTACGTGCAGAGAACATGAAACCCGTCCACGCGATCCGCGCCACACAGCGTGGCCAGAATGCGGCAAAGGCCTTCAGATCTGGCTGTAGTAGAATGGTGAAAGTAATGGTACAGCATTGTAACAGTGAATAAGTACTGAGAAATAATTCTAAACTCATAGTTGCTGTCGACATAGGAAGTAAAGTAAGCAAATAACACCGAATAAACGGCAAGGTAAAGACTATGTCTAATTATAGTAAACACGTACTGCGTGCGCGTGCGTGACTCGAACCGGCGCTCGCGTACGGCACCTAATCGCCTAGCTTCACACCACTACACGTCTTCCCCTCGGCCACCGGGCATCCCCAAAAAAGGATGCTTAATAACCGAGCTTATTACGTGCAGAGAACATGAAACCCGTCCACGCGATCCGCGCCACACAGCGTGGCCAGAATGCGGCAAAGGCCTTCAGATCTGGCTGTAGTAGAATGGTGAAAGTAATGGTACAGCATTGTAACAGTGAATAAGTACTGAGAAATAATTCTAAACTCATAGTTGCTGTCGACATAGGAAGTAAAGTAAGCAAATAACACCGAATAAACGGCAAGGTAAAGACTATGTCTAATTATAGTAAACACGTACTGCGTGCGTGACTCGAACCGGCGCTAGCGTACGGCACCCAATCGCCTAGCTTCACGCCACTACACGTCTTCCCCTCGGCCACCTGGCATCCCCAAAAAAGGATGCTTAATAACCGAGCTTATTACGTGCAGAGAACATGAAACCCGTCCACGCGATCACAGCGTGGCCAGAATGCGGCAAAGGCCTTCAGATCTGGCTGTAGTAGAATGGTGAAAGTAATGGTACAGCATTGTAACAGTGAATAAGTACTGAGAAATAATTCTAAACTCATAGTTCCTGTCGACATAGGAAGTAAAGTAAGCAAATAACACCGAATAAACGGCAAGGTAAAGACTATGTCTAATTATAGTAAACACGTGCAAGGTAAAGAATATGTCTAATTATAGTAAACACGTACTGCGTGCGTGACTCGAACCGGCGCTCGCGTACGGCACCCAATCGCCTAGCTTCACGCCACTACACGTCTTCCCCTCGGCCACCGGGCATCCCCAAAAAGGATGCTTAATAACCGAGCTTATTACGTGCAGAGAACATGAAACCCGTTCACGCGATCCGCGCCACACAGCGTGGCCAGAATGCGGCAAAGGCCTTCAGATCTGGCTGTAGTAGGATGGTGAAAGTAATGGTACAGCATTGTAACAGTGAATAAGTACTGAGAAATAATTCTAAACTCATAGTTGCTGTCGACATAGGAAGTAAAGTAAGCAAATAACACCGAATAAACGGCAAGGTAAAAACTATGTCTAATTATAGTAAACACGTACTGCGTGCGTGACTCGAACCGGCGGTCGCGTACGGCACCTAATCGCCTAGCTTCACGCCACTACACGTCTTCCCCTCGGCTCCCCTCGGCCACTGGGCATCCCCAAAAAAGGATGCTTAATAACCGAGCTTATTACGTGCAGAGAACATGAAACCCGTTCACGCGATCCGCGCCACACAGCGTGGCCAGAATGCGGCAAAGGCCTTCAGATCTGGCTGTAGTAGGATGGTGAAAGTAATGGTACAGCATTGTAACAGTGAATAAGTACTGAGAAATAATTCTAAACTCATAGTTGCTGTCGACATAGGAAGTAAAGTAAGCAAATAACACCGAATAAACGGCAAGGTAAAGACTATGTCTAATTATAGTTAAACACGTACTGCGTGCGTGACTCGAACCGGCGCTCGCGTACGGCACCTAATCGCCTAGCTTCACGCCACTACACGTCTTCCCCTCGGCCACCGGGCATCCCCAAAAAAGGATGCTTAATAACCGAGCTTATTACGTGCAGAGAACATGAAACCCGTCCACGCGATCCGCGCCACACAGCGTGGCCAGAATGCGGCAAAGGCCTTCAGATCTGGCTGTAGTAGAATGGTGAAAGTAATGGTACAGCATTGTAACAGTGAATAAGTACTGAAAAATAATTCTAAACTCATAGTTGCTGTCTACATAGGAAGTAAAGTAAGCAAATAACACCGAATAAACGGCAAGGTAAAGACTATGTCTAATTATAGTAAACACGTACTGCGTGCGTGACTCGAACCGGCGCTCGCGTACGGCACCCAATCGCCTAGCTTCACGCCACTACACGTCTTCCCCTCGGCCACCTGGCATCCCCAAAAAAGGATGCTTAATAACCGAGCTTATTACGTGCAGAGAACATGAAACCCGTCCACGCGATCCGCGCCACACAGCGTGGCCAGAATGCGGCAAAGGCCTTCAGATCTGGCTGTAGTAGAATGGTGAAAGTAATGGTACAGCATTGTAACAGTGAATAAGTACTGAGAAATAATTCTAAACTCATAGTTGCTGTCGACATAGGAAGTAAAGTAAGCAAATAACACCGAATAAACGGCAAGGTAAAGACTATGTCTAATTATAGTAAACACGTACTGCGTGCGCGTGCGTGACTCGAACCGGCGCTCGCGTACGGCACCTAATCGCCTAGCTTCACACCACTACACGTCTTCCCCTCGGCCACCGGGCATCCCCAAAAAAGGATGCTTAATAACCGAGCTTATTACGTGCAGAGAACATGAAACCCGTCCACGCGATCCGCGCCACACAGCGTGGCCAGAATGCGGCAAAGGCCTTCAGATCTGGCTGTAGTAGAATGGTGAAAGTAATGGTACAGCATTGTAACAGTGAATAAGTACTGAGAAATAATTCTAAACTCATAGTTGCTGTCGACATAGGAAGTAAAGTAAGCAAATAACACCGAATAAACGGCAAGGTAAAGACTATGTCTAATTATAGTAAACACGTACTGCGTGCGTGACTCGAACCGGCGCTAGCGTACGGCACCCAATCGCCTAGCTTCACGCCACTACACGTCTTCCCCTCGGCCACCTGGCATCCCCAAAAAAGGATGCTTAATAACCGAGCTTATTACGTGCAGAGAACATGAAACCCGTCCACGCGATCCGCGCCACACAGCGTGGCCAGAATGCGGCAAAGGCCTTCAGATCTGGCTGTAGTAGAATGGTGAAAGTAATGGTACAGCATTGTAACAGTGAATAAGTACTGAGAAATAATTCTAAACTCATAGTTCCTGTCGACATAGGAAGTAAAGTAAGCAAATAACACCGAATAAACGGCAAGGTAAAGACTATGTCTAATTATAGTAAACACGTGCAAGGTAAAGAATATGTCTAATTATAGTAAACACGTACTGCGTGCGTGACTCGAACCGGCGCTCGCGTACGGCACCCAATCGCCTAGCTTCACGCCACTACACGTCTTCCCCTCGGCCACCGGGCATCCCCAAAAAGGATGCTTAATAACCGAGCTTATTACGTGCAGAGAACATGAAACCCGTTCACGCGATCCGCGCCACACAGCGTGGCCAGAATGCGGCAAAGGCCTTCAGATCTGGCTGTAGTAGGATGGTGAAAGTAATGGTACAGCATTGTAACAGTGAATAAGTACTGAGAAATAATTCTAAACTCATAGTTGCTGTCGACATAGGAAGTAAAGTAAGCAAATAACACCGAATAAACGGCAAGGTAAAAACTATGTCTAATTATAGTAAACACGTACTGCGTGCGTGACTCGAACCGGCGGTCGCGTACGGCACCTAATCGCCTAGCTTCACGCCACTACACGTCTTCCCCTCGGCTCCCCTCGGCCACTGGGCATCCCCAAAAAAGGATGCTTAATAACCGAGCTTATTACGTGCAGAGAACATGAAACCCGTTCACGCGATCCGCGCCACACAGCGTGGCCAGAATGCGGCAAAGGCCTTCAGATCTGGCTGTAGTAGGATGGTGAAAGTAATGGTACAGCATTGTAACAGTGAATAAGTACTGAGAAATAATTCTAAACTCATAGTTGCTGTCGACATAGGAAGTAAAGTAAGCAAATAACACCGAATAAACGGCAAGGTAAAGACTATGTCTAATTATAGTTAAACACGTACTGCGTGCGTGACTCGAACCGGCGCTCGCGTACGGCACCTAATCGCCTAGCTTCACGCCACTACACGTCTTCCCCTCGGCCACCGGGCATCCCCAAAAAAGGATGCTTAATAACCGAGCTTATTACGTGCAGAGAACATGAAACCCGTCCACGCGATCCGCGCCACACAGCGTGGCCAGAATGCGGCAAAGGCCTTCAGATCTGGCTGTAGTAGAATGGTGAAAGTAATGGTACAGCATTGTAACAGTGAATAAGTACTGAAAAATAATTCTAAACTCATAGTTGCTGTCTACATAGGAAGTAAAGTAAGCAAATAACACCGAATAAACGGCAAGGTAAAGACTATGTCTAATTATAGTAAACACGTACTGCGTGCGTGACTCGAACCGGCGCTCGCGTACGGCACCCAATCGCCTAGCTTCACGCCACTACACGTCTTCCCCTCGGCCACCGGGCATCCTCAAAAAGGATGCTTAATAACCGAACTTATTACGTGCAGAGAACACGAAACCCGTTCACGCGATCCGCGCCACACAGCGTGGCCAGAATGCGGCAAAGGCCTTCAGATCTGGCTGTAGTAGGATGGTGAAAGTAATGGTACAGCATTGTAACAGTGAATAAGTACTGAGAAATAATTCTAAACTCATAGTTGCTGTCGACATAGGAAGTAAAGTAAGCAAATAACACCGAATAAACGGCAAGGTAAAGACTATGTCTAATTATAGTAAACACGTACTGCGTGCGTGACTCGAACCGACGCTCGCGTACGGCACCCAATCGCCTAGCTTCACGCCACTACACGTCTTCCCCTCGGCCACCTGGCATCCCCAAAAAAGGATGCATAATAACCGAGCTTATTACGTGCAGAGAACATGAAACCCGTCCACGCGATCCGCGCCACACAGCGTGGCCAGAATGCGGCAAAGGCCTTCAGATCTGGCTGTAGTAGAATGGTGAAAGTAATGGTACAGCATTGTAACAGTGAATAAGTACTGAGAAATAATTCTAAACTCATAGTTGCTGTCGACATAGGAAGTAAAGTAAGCAAATAACACCGAATAAACGGCAAGGTAAAGACTATGTCTAATTATAGTAAACACGTGCAAGGTAAAGAATATGTCTAATTATAGTAAACACGTACTGCGTGCGTGACTCGAACCGGCGCTCGCGTACGGCACCTAATCGCCTAGCTTCACGCCACTACACGTCTTCCCCTCGGCCACCGGGCATCCCCAAAAAGGATGCTTAATAACCGAGCTTATTACGTGCAGAGAACATGAAACCCGTCCACGCGATCCGCGCCACACAGCGTGGCCAGAATGCGGCAAAGGCCTTCAGATCTGGCTGTAGTAGAATGGTGAAAGTAATGGTACAGCATTGTAACAGTGAATAAGTACTGAGAAATAATTCTAAACTCATAGTTGCTGTCGACATAGGAAGTAAAGTAAGCAAATAACACCGAATAAACGGCAAGGTAAAGACTATGTCTAATTATAGTAAACACGTACTGCGTGCGCGTGCGTGACTCGAACCGGCGCTCGCGTACGGCACCTAATCGCCTAGCTTCACGCCACTACACGTCTTCCCCTCGGCCACCGGGCATCCCCAAAAAAGGATGCTTAATAACCGAGCTTATTACGTGCAGAGAACATGAAACCCGTCCACGCGATCCGCGCCACACAGCATGGCCAGAATGCGGCAAAGGCCTTCAGATCTGGCGGTAGTAGAATGGTGAAAGTAATGGTACAGCATTGTAACAGTGAATAAGTACTGAGAAATAATTCTAAACTCATAGTTGCTGTCGACATAGGAAGTAAAGTAAGCAAATAACACCGAATAAACGGCAAGGTAAAGACTATGTCTAATTATAGTAAACACGTACTGCGTGCGTGACTCGAACCGGCGCTCGCGTACGGCACCTAATCGCCTAGCTTCACGCCACTACACGTCTTCCCCTCGGCCACCGGGCATCCCCAAAAAAGGATGCTTAATAACCGAGCTTATTACGTGCAGAGAACATGAAACCCGTCCACGCGATCCGCGCCACACAGCATGGCCAGAATGCGGCAAAGGCCTTCAGATCTGGCGGTAGTAGAATGGTGAAAGTAATGGTACAGCATTGTAACAGTGAATAAGTACTGAGAAATAATTCTAAACTCATAGTTGCTGTCGACATAGGAAGTAAAGTAAGCAAATAACACCGAATAAACGGCAAGGTAAAGACTATGTCTAATTATAGTAAACACGTGCAAGGTAAAGAATATGTCTAATTATAGTAAACACGTACTGCGTGCGTGACTCGAACCGGCGCTCGCGTACGGCACCCAATCGCCTAGCTTCACGCCACTACACGTCTTCCCCTCGGCCACCGGGCATCCCCAAAAAGGATGCTTAATAACCGAGCTTATTACGTGCAGAGAACATGAAACCCGTTCACGCGATCCGCGCCACACAGCGTGGCCAGAATGCGGCAAAGGCCTTCAGATCTGGCTGTAGTAGGATGGTGAAAGTAATGGTACAGCATTGTAACAGTGAATAAGTACTGAGAAATAATTCTAAACTCATAGTTGCTGTCGACATAGGAAGTAAAGTAAGCAAATAACACCGAATAAACGGCAAGGTAAAAACTATGTCTAATTATAGTAAACACGTACTGCGTGCGTGACTCGAACCGGCGGTCGCGTACGGCACCTAATCGCCTAGCTTCACGCCACTACACGTCTTCCCCTCGGCTCCCCTCGGCCACTGGGCATCCCCAAAAAAGGATGCTTAATAACCGAGCTTATTACGTGCAGAGAACATGAAACCCGTTCACGCGATCCGCGCCACACAGCGTGGCCAGAATGCGGCAAAGGCCTTCAGATCTGGCTGTAGTAGGATGGTGAAAGTAATGGTACAGCATTGTAACAGTGAATAAGTACTGAGAAATAATTCTAAACTCATAGTTGCTGTCGACATAGGAAGTAAAGTAAGCAAATAACACCGAATAAACGGCAAGGTAAAGACTATGTCTAATTATAGTTAAACACGTACTGCGTGCGTGACTCGAACCGGCGCTCGCGTACGGCACCTAATCGCCTAGCTTCACGCCACTACACGTCTTCCCCTCGGCCACCGGGCATCCCCAAAAAAGGATGCTTAATAACCGAGCTTATTACGTGCAGAGAACATGAAACCCGTCCACGCGATCCGCGCCACACAGCGTGGCCAGAATGCGGCAAAGGCCTTCAGATCTGGCTGTAGTAGAATGGTGAAAGTAATGGTACAGCATTGTAACAGTGAATAAGTACTGAAAAATAATTCTAAACTCATAGTTGCTGTCTACATAGGAAGTAAAGTAAGCAAATAACACCGAATAAACGGCAAGGTAAAGACTATGTCTAATTATAGTAAACACGTACTGCGTGCGTGACTCGAACCGGCGCTCGCGTACGGCACCCAATCGCCTAGCTTCACGCCACTACACGTCTTCCCCTCGGCCACCGGGCATCCTCAAAAAGGATGCTTAATAACCGAACTTATTACGTGCAGAGAACACGAAACCCGTTCACGCGATCCGCGCCACACAGCGTGGCCAGAATGCGGCAAAGGCCTTCAGATCTGGCTGTAGTAGGATGGTGAAAGTAATGGTACAGCATTGTAACAGTGAATAAGTACTGAGAAATAATTCTAAACTCATAGTTGCTGTCGACATAGGAAGTAAAGTAAGCAAATAACACCGAATAAACGGCAAGGTAAAGACTATGTCTAATTATAGTAAACACGTACTGCGTGCGTGACTCGAACCGGCGCTCGCGTACGGCACCCAATCGCCTAGCTTCACGCCACTACACGTCTTCCCCTCGGCCACCTGGCATCCCCAAAAAAGGATGCATAATAACCGAGCTTATTACGTGCAGAGAACATGAAACCCGTCCACGCGATCCGCGCCACACAGCGTGGCCAGAATGCGGCAAAGGCCTTCAGATCTGGCTGTAGTAGAATGGTGAAAGTAATGGTACAGCATTGTAACAGTGAATAAGTACTGAGAAATAATTCTAAACTCATAGTTGCTGTCGACATAGGAAGTAAAGTAAGCAAATAACACCGAATAAACGGCAAGGTAAAGACTATGTCTAATTATAGTAAACACGTGCAAGGTAAAGAATATGTCTAATTATAGTAAACACGTACTGCGTGCGTGACTCGAACCGGCGCTCGCGTACGGCACCTAATCGCCTAGCTTCACGCCACTACACGTCTTCCCCTCGGCCACCGGGCATCCCCAAAAAGGATGCTTAATAACCGAGCTTATTACGTGCAGAGAACATGAAACCCGTCCACGCGATCCGCGCCACACAGCGTGGCCAGAATGCGGCAAAGGCCTTCAGATCTGGCTGTAGTAGAATGGTGAAAGTAATGGTACAGCATTGTAACAGTGAATAAGTACTGAGAAATAATTCTAAACTCATAGTTGCTGTCGACATAGGAAGTAAAGTAAGCAAATAACACCGAATAAACGGCAAGGTAAAGACTATGTCTAATTATAGTAAACACGTACTGCGTGCGCGTGCGTGACTCGAACCGGCGCTCGCGTACGGCACCTAATCGCCTAGCTTCACGCCACTACACGTCTTCCCCTCGGCCACCGGGCATCCCCAAAAAAGGATGCTTAATAACCGAGCTTATTACGTGCAGAGAACATGAAACCCGTCCACGCGATCCGCGCCACACAGCATGGCCAGAATGCGGCAAAGGCCTTCAGATCTGGCGGTAGTAGAATGGTGAAAGTAATGGTACAGCATTGTAACAGTGAATAAGTACTGAGAAATAATTCTAAACTCATAGTTGCTGTCGACATAGGAAGTAAAGTAAGCAAATAACACCGAATAAACGGCAAGGTAAAGACTATGTCTAATTATAGTAAACACGTACTGCGTGCGTGACTCGAACCGGCGCTCGCGTACGGCACCTAATCGCCTAGCTTCACGCCACTACACGTCTTCCCCTCGGCCACCGGGCATCCCCAAAAAAGGATGCTTAATAACCGAGCTTATTACGTGGGGAGAACATGAAACCCGTCCACGCGATCCGCGCCACACAGCGTGGCCAGAATGCGGCAAAGGCCTTCAGATCTGGCTGTAGTAGAATGGTAAAAGTAATGGTACAGCATTGTAACAGTGAATAAGTACTGAGAAATAATTCTAAACTCATAGTTGCTGTCGACATAGGAAGTAAAGTAAGCAAATAACACCGAATAAACGGCAAGGTAAAGACTATGTCTAATTATAGTAAACACGTACTGCGTGCGCGTGCGTGACTCGAACCGGCGCTCGCGTACGGCACCTAATCGCCTAGCTTCACGCCACTACACGTCTTCCCCTCGGCCACCGGGCATCCCCAAAAAAGGATGCTTAATAACCGAGCTTATTACGTGCAGAGAACATGAAACCCGTCCACGCGATCCGCGCCACACAGCATGGCCAGAATGCGGCAAAGGCCTTCAGATCTGGCGGTAGTAGAATGGTGAAAGTAATGGTACAGCATTGTAACAGTGAATAAGTACTGAGAAATAATTCTAAACTCATAGTTGCTGTCGACATAGGAAGTAAAGTAAGCAAATAACACCGAATAAACGGCAAGGTAAAGACTATGTCTAATTATAGTAAACACGTACTGCGTGCGCGTGCGTGACTCGAACCGGCGCTCGCGTACGGCACCTAATCGCCTAGCTTCACGCCACTACACGTCTTCCCCTCGGCCACCGGGCATCCCCAAAAAAGGATGCTTAATAACCGAGCTTATTACGTGCAGAGAACATGAAACCCGTCCACGCGATCCGCGCCACACAGCATGGCCAGAATGCGGCAAAGGCCTTCAGATCTGGCGGTAGTAGAATGGTGAAAGTAATGGTACAGCATTGTAACAGTGAATAAGTACTGAGAAATAATTCTAAACTCATAGTTGCTGTCGACATAGGAAGTAAAGTAAGCAAATAACACCGAATAAACGGCAAGGTAAAGACTATGTCTAATTATAGTAAACACGTACTGCGTGCGTGACTCGAACCGGCGCTCGCGTACGGCACCTAATTGCCTAGCTTCACGCCACTACACGTCTTCCCCTCGGCCACCGGGCATCCCCAAAAAAGGATGCTTAATAACCGAGCTTATTACGTGCGGAGAACATGAAACCCGTCCACGCGATCCGCGCCACACAGCGTGGCCAGAATGCGGCAAAGGCCTTCAGATCTGGCTGTAGTAGAATGGTAAAAGTAATGGTACAGCATTGTAACAGTGAATAAGTACTGAGAAATAATTCTAAACTCATAGTTGCTGTCGACATAGGAAGTAAAGTAAGCAAATAACACCGAATAAACGGCAAGGTAAAGACTATGTCTAATTATAGTAAACACGCACTGCGTGCGTGACTCGAACCGGCGCTCGCGTACGGCACCCAATCGCCTAGCTTCACGCCACTACACGTCTTCCCCTCGGCCCCCTGGCATCCCCAAAAAAGGATGCTTAATAACCGAGCTTATTACGTGCAGAGAACATGAAACCCGTCCACGCGATCCGCGCCACACAGCGTGGCCAGAATGCGGCAAAGGCCTTCAGATCTGGCTGTAGTAGAATGGTGAAAGTAATGGTACAGCATTGTAACAGTGAATAAGTACTGAGAAATAATTCTAAACTCATAGTTGCTGTCGACATAGGAAGTAAAGTAAGCAAATAACACCGAATAAACGGCAAGGTAAAGACTATGTCTAATTATAGTAAACACGTACTGCGTGCGTGACTCGAACCGGCGCTCGCGTACGGCACCTAATCGCCTAGCTTCACGCCACTACACGTCTTCCCCTCGGCCACCGGGCATCCCCAAAAAAGGATGCTTAATAACCGAGCTTATTACGTGCAGAGAACATGAAACCCGTCCACGCGATCCGCGCCACACAGCGTGGCCAGAATGCGGCAAAGGCCTTCAGATCTGGCTGTAGTAGAATGGTGAAAGTAATGGTACAGCATTGTAACAGTGAATAAGTACTGAGAAATAATTCTAAACCTATAGTTGCTGTCGACATAGGAAGTAAAGTAAGCAAATAACACCGAATAAACGGCAAGGTAAAGACTATGTCTAATTATAGTAAACACGTACTGCGTGCGTGACTCGAACCGGCGCTCGCGTACGGCACCCAATCACCTAGCTTCACGCCACTACACGTCTTCCCCTCGGCCACCTGGCATCCCCAAAAAAGGATGCTTAATAACCGAGCTTATTACGTGCAGAGAACATGAAACCCGTCCACGCGATCCGCGCCACACAGCGTGGCCAGAATGCGGCAAAGGCCTTCAGATCTGGCTGTAGTAGAATGGTGAAAGTAATGGTACAGCATTGTAACAGTGAATAAGTACTGAGAAATAATTCTAAACTCATAGTTGCTGTCGACATAGGAAGTAAAGTAAGCAAATAACACCGAATAAACGGCAAGGTAAAGACTATGTCTAATTATAGTAAACACGTGCAAGGTAAAGACTATGTCTAATTATAGTAAACACGTACTGCGTGCGTGACTCGAACCGGCGTTCGCGTTCGGCACCCAATCGCCTAGCTTCACGCCACTACACGTCTTCCCCTCGGCCACCGGGCATCCCCAAAAAGGATGCTTAATAACCGAGCTTATTACGTGCAGAGAACATGAAACCCGTTCACGCGATCCGCGCCACACAGCGTGGCCAGAATGCGGCAAAGGCCTTCAGATCTGGCTGTAGTAGGATGGTGAAAGTAATGGTACAGCATTGTAACAGTGAATAAGTACTGAGAAATAATTCTAAACTCATAGTTGCTGTCGACATAGGAAGTAAAGTAAGCAAATAACACCGAATAAACGGCAAGGTAAAGACTATGTCTAATTATAGTAAACACGTATTGCGTGCATGACTCGAACCGGCGCTCGCGTACGGCACCTAATCGCCTAGCTTCACGCCACTACACGTCACGGCAAATGTGATATCCCAGAGTTCAATGCGTTTTGTACCATCCAATATACACTTTATCTCCGCAAGAGGGCGCAATTTCAAATTGAAAGAAAAACTAGCATACACGCTATTACCATTCTATGACCTTAATTGACCCACCAGCCTCATTCCCAACTTGATACTGGAATTCTCATTTTTTTGATGTATTTAAAGTTTTTTACCCGGATCGTTTTAACCATTTCAATAAATAGTTATAGACTATAATTGATTATGCGAAATTACTGCATTTTTGGTGGTTTTTGGCCTACTCCTCTCTCTGTTATGTTAGAATTACCGCGAGAGTGCCTCCTATGGATTGTCAACATGGCGGCTCACAAAGTTACGTTCGGTAAGTCCTTTTTTTTACGTTTTACACACAAAAAAAGCAATTTTTAGAAAATATCGTTCGATTTCTTCAATTGTTGGCGCCTTTTTTGTTGCAAAAATGCTGGTCGTGAAAATGAAAAACGTAATTTTGTTGGGGATTTCGAGAGCTTTACAACGATATGTAGATCGACCATATACACGTTATGTCCCTCATAGGAGTAGTGAATAAAGTGTCATAATGTATTTTGTCATTAATTTGCATACCATATATTCACTATTGAGATAATATATACACTATTGAGATACTATGGGTATAGGGATAAAATGAACATTTTCCATGTATCTGTTTTTGATACCAATGCATTTCATTCGTTTCTCTCAATATTATTTTCTGACATATTATTCATAATAAATTATGTAATATTAAAGTGAGAATATACTAAATATAGTTAATAACAAATGATTTTCAAAAAAAATGTGCCACGCCCCCTCCACTTGCCCCATTTCTCCAGTAAACGTGACACACATTGATGTGTTTGAAGTTGAAGAATTAATACCTAGAAAATAGTGTCATTACAAATTTGACAATTTAGGCTGACTTTAGAATAGTTTTACCAAGTGTAAATAATAATTTATTATTATGACAGATTTTTGATATTAAATATTGAGATTAGTAATGCATCTTGTGTTTTGTTTCAGATCTTTTGTGCTGAACTTACCATGGACAGTTTGCATGTGACGAGTGATACCTGGCTTGATTTTATATACAACATGGAGATGTGATGCATATAGTGTGCATTTGTATTCCTTGTGTTAGCCAAATAAAATTTCAAAATGTGATTCAGCAGAATCCAACAAATTCACTTCAATGTGTTCAGTGTATTTAATTTCAAATGCTAGTGAAGCTGCTTCAAGTTTCTTATCAAGTTTGTTAAGATCATCCTTTTTAGTAACTTGAAGTAACTTTGCTGAATATTTGCTTCATTAATTTTAACCTTGGTATCAAATTGGTCAACCAGTTTTGTTTCATATTGCTTCATATCATGTTTTTGATCTTCAGATAACTTTGCAAACTTTTGTAT
Organism: Saccoglossus kowalevskii; assembly: GCF_978046115.1. Lineage (NCBI taxonomy): Eukaryota > Metazoa > Hemichordata > Enteropneusta > Harrimaniidae > Saccoglossus > Saccoglossus kowalevskii. Next base: position 18,088,186 of record NC_140645.1, read on the forward strand.
AAATTCCAGTTGTTGGTCGATCTTTTGAGCCTCGTTGAAGAGCTTGTCAATTAGTTTACCCACGTTTCTCAATGTAGCATGAAGTTGATCCATAGTGTATTCATTTATGGGGTCATACTTTATAAGAGGATGATTACTCTGACCATTACTTTTTTCTTCTGCCCATGAATTCATATCCGCAAGAGTGATAGACATATCCCATTCATGATTTGGATGTGACATTTATGAACTGTAGCCAAACATAAATTGCAGAAAAAAATGGTATTCTTTCTCTGCAAGACCAAACTTTTATACTTTTCATCTCGTTCCAGTTTTCTACAGTATTTCATCCCCTTTATACCATGTTGGGCAAATTTTTCAGTGCATGCCAGAACAGGAAGAATATCAACTTCTATCAGTGCATCACTCTCTGTGGCATTTATAATGGCAAATGGAATGCGGCTTGCATCAGAAGACTGGATTTGAATTTCTCCATACTTCATTACCATTATATTTTATCAGACGTATAGCACCACTGATGGCAAATTGAAATTTTGGGACACTCCCTTGAAATCTTGGAAAGTGTGGCCACCCTCACCTACAACTATTTCTAACTTCTGTCTCTCATTTTCATGATCAAGGTCATAATCCAATTTCTTTTCAGTCAATATGTTGAGGACACTTCTCCAAACCAGGCCTTCAATATCATGAACAAACCAGCCCTTTTTATTTTGAGAGGCAGTTTCTGACACCATAGTGTGGAACCGTTTCAAATTATTTCACAAAGTGGTTAATTTGAGAATTCAATTTAACAGAAGGAGGCAGAATATCTGATGTGATGGCTTCCTTGAAAAATGATACAGATAATACTGATTTGGCAAATGTTTTATCTTTATTTAATCGTAATTGCCAAAGGGCACTCTCATCAAATCCAGACAACTTTTCACCTACTGCCTGGTGCTGATTTAAGATTTTACTGATGTAGGCTCGACTCTCAGTGGCTTTCTTAGAAATTGCTGATCTTTTCGTGCTAAATAGAACTGCAACAGAGACTTCCAAATATTTCTTTGAATCATCCCATTCGTGACCCTTTATATTTTCCAGCAAATTTCTCACCACTTGTCTTACTTGAGATGGCCCTTTTTGAATGATCAAATCGGAAAGTTGCCCTATTTCATTAGCAACGAGCGATCTCGCCTTCAGCTTAAATCTGTGAAAAGCACGGCTGGCAATAGAGCTTGCCGTCATTCCCATAACGAACAAATCATTCGACGCGATAGCATAAAATCGCCTACAAACCATTCGAAGTGAGCACATCGTTTTAACTTTCTCGAACTGTGAACTATAGTCATCACTGTCATTAAAAAAGCAACAAAACCCGAATATTCGAGTCAAAGTCTCGGAAGAAAGATCAGAAAGCGAACGACCTTGTGTGCCGACGGACAACATCGGCGATCGAGTGAGCAGTTGAAGCCAATTTCCCACGTAATTTTGCGGCTAAACTTGCCTGCTTGACTCTTTTGGATACTCTTAGCATGATTGTGTAGGAATACGTCCAGAAAATGTGATATTGGTACAATAAATCGCACGATAAGCACATGGAAGGCTAACCCGGAAACAACTCAAGCGCTAAAAACGGTTTTTGCGCAGAACGATGCCAGAATTTCAGTTCTGCGCATAGCAATATGCGTTGGTACAGAACGTGTTGAATTCTGGGTAAAACCTCCATTCATGTAATCCTTCTTTTCAAACCTCGAATCACTCTTACATTCGCCATACGCACAACGTTTAACTCCCATTGATGCTTTAAATGCCGATACTGTTGAGTGATTGTTGTTTACAACACTGCAATCAATATGGTTGCCATTGCTGCAGTTTAGCAGCTCTTATTGGCCGCTTAATAAGCTATTTTGATATTACGTTGCGGCCATAGAGCTGCAGATCGCGTCCATTGAGAACCGCACGCTATTTTTGATGTTATCGAACGATTTCAATGAAATTTAAAACGAATAAAAGTTATCCTTGCAAACACAAACATCTTAGGTATCTACTAACCGAAAATGAAGGACTATTTCTTCTTGAAAAGTATATATGTCTGTGTATAATTAGACCGAACGTAATTTAATCGATTGAACGACGGATTTCAAGATGACCTCTGTCATGTGACCTGATCACATGACAATGACGAAACATGCGCAGTTGACATTTTAACTGAAAATTGAGAATGGCAGGTTCTTGCATTCATTGTGGAGATGAGTTCCAGAAGAAAGTTAAAGGGTATCGCAGGCAATCCATTGCATCTAGACTTAAAACCTCGGAAACTGTTGACAATGCATTAGTGAATGTTCTAAAGCTGAAACCCATTACCCCGTTGGCTTGTTGTCTCTTTCCGCATAATATTGAGGAGCATTGGTGGTAAAATATACATCATACTTTTGCCATACAAGTAGTACATTCTACTTGTTGAGCTTTTAGGTCAAATTTAAAAATATCTTTCAGATTCTGGTCAAAAGACTCAACAATTTTGTCCTTTGTGAATTCCATGCTGTCTGCTGTCTGCTCCTGTCACTTGTAACACTCTTTGGCAAGTTACAAGATTATTTTTAGATTTTTCACAATATATAAATAAAACTGCTTGAAAAAAATATTTTTAATAATTCATGTACTTTATTTGATTTTTTCAAAAAAAGATGAGTCACTTAATGGTGAAATGAAATTAAAATTATAAAAAGCCGTCTGCCGATGTTTCGTCACATGAAGCGCTGTCCCAGACAGGCGCCGATGGCCGTCTGCTGTAGTCACGTGATTACACTCGTCACTAAAAGAGCCAAGTCACGTGATAGAGGTCGGCTTCAAAATGGCGGCGTTCAATCGGAGGTTTCACTTCGGCACAGTTTTAACGTAAAATAGTCTCATTTACACGGGCAAATTTGCTTAAAGCTTGCTGTAATCAGTAACAGATATATTTGTGAGAACATATTTGTCTATTTTTTCCTGCAAGTCGAGGTAATTTTATTACAATCACAATTTCAATGATACATAACTGGTATATTTAAAAATCTGTGCATTTCTTTAGGGAAGGGAACTGTTAACTGCAGCTCTCTGGTCGCCCCGCAACGTATACCACGACCAAGAGAGCTGCATAAACTGCAGCAATGGTTGCCACCGTCGTGAATGAAAAGCTTGACCTTTGTGATTTCGTATGATCTCGCTTAACGCGGAATATGGCTTATTGGACGTGGATGTTTCCTTATCCAGAACATTATTATTGATCATTTTTCACTTGATTTTTTTTCATAATGTTGTTTATAAATAAATTTTTCACATAAAAAAAAGTCAATTGTCCGAATTCTGTTACACTTTAAATGGACATACCATAAAGAGTTTTTATTGGCGATTTTTATTGCACTTACGCCTAAAACCCCCAGAAAGGCGTGACCCCCCTCCTCTGGTCGAATTTCGACCCTCGATAGCAGCCATAACAGTTGACCATTACAAATTTAGAAAGGTCAGTGCACAAGTTCACATCACCACCAATCAGCACAGCAAATTTGAAAAGATTCTGTTCAGCCATTTTCTCAAACGAGCTGACGAAAATAACGAAGGAAAGAAGAAGAAAAACTTATATAACAATGAGCGATAACAAAAGGGGTCCAGCCCTGAAGGGGCTTGGACGCCTAAAAATATATCAACAAACGTGTGTTCAATGAATATATGGACAATGGACAAAACTTGGGTTGAATAGAGAATATAAAATAAACTTACTCGTCTGTAGACTGTTGTGTTTACTGTTTACTGTATCTGTTGCCAGCCACTGCGCAACTGCCAGCCGTGATAAATCGGTTGACCTAACACTATTAATCACTGGCTGTCATCCAACTTTTCAGAAGTACATGTAGGAATTACAATCAATAGGAATTCTGAGAAAAATGCTTAACCCCATTTTATGGGTTTTTTGTCTTATTTTCACATTATGGCAGACAAACTCAACAATTTGTAGTGCGGTCATTTCTAATGTACCCTATTCAAAGTTTAATGAAGTCAAAATCCCAAATATTTAAATAAATTCTCAAAATTGTGTTGTGTATCTTGTCACTGACAAGAGATTTGCATACTGTCAGTATATTAGCCAAGTATTACAACTCTTTCAATTTCACAATTATTGCTCTTTTCTCAGAATTTTTGTGAATAGTTAGCTAATTAATCCCATCTTGAGTTTACTATTGAACAGTGCATGTAAACCCCCCCCCCCCTCCCCCAATTAATCAGAAATCCTGTTGATTTGAATTTAATTTGATCAGGGATGTGTAATACGAGTATTTTATATTTAGATCCTTTTCTTGTTTGTATATTTTTATTTATTTTTAAATCATAAAATTGTTTCGTTGAACTACTTTTTTTCACATAAGATTTGATTAAGCTTTTTATGTAGAGCAAATTCTATGTGTGGCCATGGTAAATCAAACCACTGTTGTGTTTTGGTATATCCAAGGTTGCCCGTCACAGGTCTCCGGCCTAAATGCAGATGCCGTGGAATTGTTTTTTTGTTTTTAATTAATTGGAGAAATAATGAGCTGATGAATTGAGACTTTTGATTCAGTAGAATTTTTTTTTTTTAAATTATAGTGATAAACTACTTTTAATTGTCATTATTCTATGCATTATTTCTAGAAATTAATTAAAATTACTAATCATGCCAAACGTTGGTCTGTACTTGTTTGTGGTGAATGAGAACATTATATTTTACAGTACTGCATCTAATAATCAGGCTTATATTGTATGTTGCCACTTTCTACAACTAGTTGTCTGGGTATAGGGCGCCACCAAGTGGTAGATTTTGATAAATAACTCCCAGGGTTTAAATTTTGGGGATTTTTTTTGCATGGGAAATTACTCGTCTAATGATATTCCATCATATATAAGATCAACAAGAACTTTATTAAACCTTCTTATTTCTCTGAAGTAACAGTTTGCCTAGGACCACCTGAGGTTGTTGTTTTAACCATAATTATGGCTCAATTCACTGGAATTTAGTCATTTTTGGCAGATCTCATCTTACATAACCGAAGTTTACTTTGACCTAATTATTATAAGTTTTGACCTCTCCTGACCTTGCATAGATCTGATAATTATGAGGTTGTGTGTTCAAGCACACATTTCATGAGATCAGCTCCATTTATTTGGCAGGTATAGTGCAAAGTAACTGGGAATCTTTTTTATTTTTATTTTACCACTTTTCTTGCTTTGTATTCAACTATTTAGACACAATGGAGTAATTTTTTATCCAGAAATGTCATATTTTGCTATGCGTTTCACCCATTTCTGTCAATCTCTTATATCTTGGTTGAAGATTTTGAAAATTTGTAATTCGGTATATTTTTTGCCCTAATCTTATTAATAGGCTGTGGTTGGGCTGTGGTCTGTAAATATAAATGTTTTTATTAAACTGGTCCAAAAATTCTATTCATTCATCAATGAATTATTCATGTCACCACTAATTTCAATGGCTCTAGGAATTCTGAGAAAAATGCTTAACCCCATTTTATGGGTTTTTTGTCTTATTTTCACATTATGGCAGACAAACTTAAAAATTTGTAGTGCGGTCATTTCTAATGTACCCTATTCAAAGTTTAATGAGGTCAAAATCCCAAATATTTAAATAAATTCTCAAAATTGTGTTGTGTATCTTGTCACTGACAAGAGATTTGCATACTGTCAGTATATTAGCCAAGTATTACAACTCTTTCAATTTCACAATTATTGCTCTTTTCTCAGAATTTTTGTGAATAGTTAGCTAATTAATCCCATCTTGGGTTTATTATTGAACAGTGCATGTAACCCCCCCCCCCCAATTAATCAGAAATCCTGTTGATTTGAATTTAATTTGATCAGGGATGTGTAATACAAGTATTTTATATTTAGATCCTTTTCTTGTTTGTATATTTTTATTTATTTTTAAATCATAAAATTGTTTCGTTGAACTACTTTTTTTCACATAAGATTTGATTAAGCTTTTTATGTAGAGCAAATTCTATGTGTGGCCATGGTAAATCAAACCACTGTTGTGTTTTGGTGTATCCAAGGTTACCCGTCACAGGTCTCCGGCCTAAATGCAGATACCGTGGAATTGTTTTTTTGTTTTTAATTAATTGGAGAAATAATGAGCTGATGAATTGAGACTTTTGATTCAGTAGAATTTTTTTTTTTTAAATTATAGTGATAAACTACTTTTAATTGTCATTATTCTATGTATTATTTCTAGAAATTAATTAAAATTACTAATCATGCCAAACGTTGGTCTGTACTTGTTTGTGGTGAATGAGAACATTATATTTTACAGTACTGCATCTAATAATCAGGCTTATATTCATTGCCTACCATCTATTTTGGTGTTATGCTGAGTGTGTATGTTGCCACTTTCTACAACTAGTTGTCTGGGTATAGGGCGCCACCAAGTGGTAGATTTTGATAAATAACTCCCAGGGTTTAAATTTTGGGGATTTTTTTTGCATGGGAAATTACTCGTCTAATGATATTCCATCATATATAAGATCAACAAGAACTTTATTAAACCTTCTTATTTCTCTGAAGTAACAGTTTGCCTAGGACCACCTGAGGTTGTTGTTTTAACCATAATTATGGCTCTATTCACTGGAATTTAGTCATTTTTGGCAGATCTCATCTTACATAACCGAAGTTTACTTTGACCTAATTATTATAAGTTTTGACCTCTCCTGACCTTGCATAGATCTGATAATTATGAGGTTGTGTGTTCAAGCACACATTTCATGAGATCAGCTCCATTTATTTGGCAGGTATAGTGCAAAGTAACTGGGAATCTTTTTTATTTTTATTTTACCACTTTTCTTGCTTTGTATTCAACTATTTAGACACAATGGAGTAATTTTTTATCCAGAAATGTCATATTTTGCTAGGCGTTTCACCCATTTCTGTCAATCTCTTATATCTTGGTTGAAGATTTTGAAAATTTGTAATTCGGTATATTTTTTGCCCTAATCTTATTAATAGGCTGTGGTTGGGCTGTGGTCTGTAAATATAAATGTTTTTATTAAACTGGTCCAAAAATTCTATTCATTCATCAATGAATTATTCATGTCACCACTAATTTCAATGGCTCTAGGAATTCTGAGAAAAATGCTTAACCCCATTTTATGGGTTTTTTGTCTTATTTTCACATTATGGCAGACAAACTTAACAATTTGTAGTGCGGTCATTTCTAATGTATCCTATTCAAAGTTTAATGAGGTCAAAATCCCAAATATTTAAATAAATTCTCAAAATTGTGTTGTGTATCTTGTCACTGACAAGAGATTTGCATACTGTCAGTATATTAGCCAAGTATTACAACTTTTTCAATTTCACAATTATTGTTCTTTTCTCAGAATTTTTGTGAATAGTTAGCTAATTAATCCCATCTTGAGTTTATTATTGAACAGTGCATGTAACCCCCCCCCCCCCCCAATTAATCAGAAATCCTGTTGATTTGAATTTAATTTGATCAGGGAAGTGTAATACGAGTATTTTATATTTAGATCCTTTTCTTGTTTGTATATTTTTATTTATTTTTAAATCATAAAATTGTTTCGTTGAACTACTTTTTTCACATAAGATTTGATTAAGCTTTTTATGTTGAGCAAATTCTCGTCTAATGATATTCCATCATATACAAGATCAACAAGAACTTTATTAAACCTTCTTATTTCTCTTAAGGTCTCATGCCACTAATTAACCAAAGGCTGCTCGTAGCCCTCAATTTAAATGCCTAGCAAGAACCAATGAAATTTTTTAAATATTATTTTTCTCAGGTGCTCCCTGTTTGAGGGCGTAATCACCTGGGTCAGAGGTGAGACCAACATGTGGTCTTTTGTTTACTACTTAGCGGCTGTGTACCTGTGGGTTTATTCTGTGTGTTAATGGATGTTCTAATCTTGGTGTTTTTCCAGTGATTTCTCTTGGTGCAATGCAAATACAGTAGGTGTGTCTTGTTTACCTGAGATTTGCAAGAGTTTGAGCTGGCCAACATGTTAGTTTTTTTCATATGGTTGATTTCTGGCATGTTGATTTCCCATTTTTGAGCCATATTTTCAACTTTCTTCGTCATTTTCATATAGCAATCTCGTCATATGTTAACATTGTCGTCTATGGAAATTCAATTGGTGGTATGAGCCATGTAGTAAAGATCGATTGTATACATGACATGGTGATCCAAGAAATATTGAACTGTGGTGGCGATCCAATAACCGGACGTTTTGAAAATTTCACGCCTGTGGCCGACAAATTTAACATGTCTGTACAGGGCGTTCGTAAGATATGGAGACGATCCATTGAAGGAGATCGAAACTTTACAAGCTGATCATTTTCCAGAATTGACGAAGAACACAAATAATTAATAGAAACGAACGTCCATGGAACTGCCAACGCCGCCGGAAGATGCCACAAGTCTCAGTCACTTCTACGACTCGCTCGAATCCCATGTTCGCGATCTACATGCACTGGGTGAAGACGAGAACTCATACGGTAAACGTCTTGTACCCATGATTCTAGAAAAACTATCGACTGAAATACAACGTCTTCTAGCAAGGGCACGTGGAGATGTCGCTTGGAACCTACCCGATCTCCGGAAAGCCATACTCACCGAAATAAAGATAAGTCAGGTTGGTAACAATAACACTTTAACAAATTAACCCACGATTACTGCAACCTTTCACACTACAGAGAACAACTCGTCCGCAACGCCTTTGCACCTACTGCAAAGGATCGCATTCGCCTTCCGAATGTACGGTTGTTACAGACGAAGCGCCGTTTGGAGTTCGTACGCCGAGACAAACTGTGTTTTAATTATTTAGCTAAGCATCTCATTGGAAACTGTGCATCGAAACACACCTGCAGACACTGTCAACAAAAGCATCACTCATCGCTTCACATTCATGGATATAACTGCAGTAACCCAGGAAATAATAGCAGTGCCACAAATGGATCTAATCCCAGTGGGGATACTCGTCACAATTCAGGATTACAGGCAGATTCGGCCACTGGATATAATACACCGGTTTATTCGGTCAATAATGGAAAGCCTACTATCATGCCTACAAATGGAAATAATACTTGTGTACATTTTACTTCAACCCTGAACTTTGCGCCAAAAGGGCCCGTTCTATCCAAAACTGCTAAAATACCAGTTTCTGCCAATAATGGAACTATTGCCTACGCTACTGTACTATTTGACGAAGGAGCTAATCGCACATTTGTTACTGAAAGTTTCGCTGACAAATTACACGCGAACACTACGCGTTCCGAAAACATTGATCTTGCTTCATTTGGGAACAAACATACATGCATACACTCAATGAAAAAGTAGACATTCGATCTGCATACTATTTCCGGCAACAAAGCGGAAATTGACGTATTGTTCATACCAGAGATATCGACTTCGATGTCCAATCACGTCGATTCCAAACTGTTGACACTTCCTTATCTGAAAGGGCTACGCCTAGCTCACCCAGTTTCTAATGACACTAACGACATCGACATTTTAATAGGTGCCGACTACTACTGGAATTTCGTCGGAGACGAAATTATACGTGGTAAAGGCCCTACAGCCGTGTCATCTCCTTTTGGTTACTTGTTATCTGGTCCCAAACTTAATGGGAAATCTACCGCTGCTGTTAATGTGCTACACGTAATGACTGACACTTGCAAAACTGACATTGCTATCACTTCATACTGAGACCTTGAGTCCATCGGCATCAAAGATGATCCACGCTCCAATGACGTCACACACGAGGTAAACGAACTATGTACCGAGGATTCCCTCGATCTACGTTCTAACATCAACATCGACGCGTCCGCCGATGTCAACATTACTAATTCGGGGTTTCCTCGCGGCCCAGAGACACCGATAAGCGTAAACAGAGACGCACCCACCGTTTTTCACGTGTCAGACATTCATCAATCTGAGATATAATCAACTCTGTCCATTGCCATGAATACCGACGATGAACACTGTCATTTATCGGATAATTCTATACGCGACACTTCGTTTATAGATTCACCTTCAGAATCTATAGCCTCTTCTGACATTTCTCTGGGAATGCAACGTATCATTGATCTGACTAAATATGGTTCTTTGAGTAAACTGTTGAGAATTACCGCTTATGTTCAACGGTTCGTGTATATACTGATACGCAATAATACTACATTGACAGCCAATGAACTTGAACGAGCCGAAACCGCGTGGATTAAATGTGTACAGAAAGAGACATACAGTGACACTATGATGTCACTTCGGGGACATAATGCAAAGTACGGTCGTTTGGTGCGCCAAATGAAACTTTTTATCGATAATGATGGTATTCTGCGATGTGGTGGAAAATTACATAACGCTCCTATTGACTTTGCTACGAAGTTTCCGATTCTTCTACCTAAGGGACATACGTTTACTACTCTGATCATTCGGCATGATCATATTCGTCTATTGCACAGCGATACGCAGGCTATTGTGACGTCGCTAAGACAACGATTCTGGATCCCGCAAATTCGACGCGCAGTGAACTACGTCATTCATAAATGTTTAACTTGTCGAAAGGTGGACGGGAAACCATATCAATCTCCGTTAACTTCGCCATTACCGGATTACCGTGTCAATATGACTCCACCGTTTTCAGTAACCGGCGTGGATTTTACTGGTGCATTGCTTGTCAAATCCCCCGATAACAAAGAAAGCAAGGCATACGTTTGCTTGTTCACGTGTGCGGCCACGCGTGCAATACACCTTGAACTGGTACCCGACTTGAGTACTCGAACTTTTATAATGGCTGCACGACGCTCCCTACCAAGTAAGATGTTATCCGATAACGCGACTACCTATTTATCCGCCACTGACGAAATTCACGCTTTGTTCGAGTCTACCGAAGTAAAGAATCTACTAGCCAAAAATCGCGTTTACTGGACATTCATTCCTAAACGTGCACGTTTAGGAATGAATGTGGGTGGGTTCTGGGAGCGATTAATAGGATTAACCAAAACAACAATAAAAAAGGTACTCGGCCGCGCTTTTGTTACCTTTGAATAACTCCTAACTATTCTTACTGAAATCGAGTCAATTTTAAACGACCGACCTCTGACCTATGTATCAACGACCGACCCCGTCGCATTAACGCCATCACACCTTCTTAACAACGTTAACGCCGCCTTACATTTCTACTGACATCGATGAACTTAATGATCCTAACTATGGGGATCATAACGCTAATAACGAACGATATAAACATATATCTACCCTACAAACGAGTTTCTGGAATCGGTGGTCAACCGAATACCTAACTGCGCTCCGAGAAAGGCATCAAACGACTATTTCCGGGGTAAGAGATAATATTATACAAGTTGGTGATGTCGTTCTCGTTCATAATGACATTGAAAAACGCGTACGATGGAAATTAGCTACTGTTATAAAACTTGTGCTTGAAAATGATGGCCTAGTGACACCAGCAGAAATAAAAACCTCATCTGGTATGGCAAATCCTCCTATCTATATCCTATTCAGATGAAGAGAGTCCACCACGAGACACAGAACCCGGCTAGACATTTTATACAAGATCGTCTCAAAGACTTGTGATTATACCCTGAAATTGTTTATCGGATATTACCTGCCAATGTTTTGGATTACTTGCCGTTAATTGGTTGAACATTGTGAAATACATTGACTTTTTGTTCTCAGTTGCAACATTTGACATTTTATTATCATGATAGAGATATTTTCTAAAAACTTTTCATGTTAACTTTGATTCAAAATGTTTGATTATGCGACTCTTATTACATGTTGTCTTCTATGATCATTGATAGCGTTGATTTAATACAATATTGCCTCGTATTTGTTAATATGACGTGCTAGTCGATAGTTTTTTTTCGTGGCCGGGAGAATGTCGGAAATAGATATAGATAGAATTATTGTTTACTATTTTTACTGATATTGTGTATCGTGTTATATTATTATACTGCTATATACATCGTTTATACTGCCTAAGCTTGAATGTAACAAAACGGGATACGACCTTGAACACTGTGTTATGAGCAAACGTGAGAGCCAACACCACAACATTTTTATTGACCAATCACAGTATTATATATTTGTATCTAAGTTTCCCCGCTCAAATTCAGAATCCCCACGAGGGTATATAAGCATCCATTGTAATTGTTCACGAATAAACAACTTGTGTTCTACTCTTGAAAGTAAATGTCTTGTTTGACTGCTGGACATTCGGTATTATAAAAAAATATTACGTCCAAAAATACGACTTCTCACAAATCCCAAGTTTCAACATCAAGTCGTCTTGTTCCTTTTCTACTTTGCTGCAGTGATTTTTTTCTGCCGATATTTCGCCGATGTTTTTACCTGCAGTATTGTCACCTATGTCGTGTGTAGTACCGGTATCTGTATTTACTGTGGAATCAGTAGCTTTTGGCCAAGTAACACCTTTCATTTTCCAGGTCTATTGTTTTTCTCTGTTTTGCGCTTGAATGTTTTTTTTTTTATTTTCATTTTCTCCCGTTTTTTGACTGTCAAATTCACAGATTAATACCTGTAGATCAATCGAGTCATCCGGAAGTTTTCCTTCTAACATTGTTTCAAGTTGAAGAACATTTCTTCATGGAATGTCTTAGGTACCAAACAGAAAGACAAAAGCTATTTAATAATATCAGTATTCTAGAAGAATTGAAAAGTGATAACCAGATATTTAAATATATTATGAGTTCAAGAGAAGACGTACTAATAAGACAAGTTGGTGAATACTTATACAAAATATTTGAAATCAGAAATAACAATAACTGACATTTTACTTTTACTTTAATTTTATATGTATTGTACTTTATTACTAACATTTTATTGCTGTTAACCAATGGAAATTATTTCTAAGGATGCAATAAATTCATTATTATTATTAGTTGTCTACTGTCCATATTGACTTCCAACCATTTTACCTGGCCTCCAGTTGTCAGATATTTGTCCGTGTCACTGGCAATTAGTTATTGTATTATTTTTGCAGCAAATGTGTTCCGGGTAACCTATCTAACCTATCCAGATCTAGATTTTTATCCTTACTTTTTCCCTTTCGTGACTTTATTTCACTTGGTGCTACTTTTGTTTTTGGCAATGAGGATGATGTTGCTGCTGGTGATAACAGTAGGTCTGATGTCTGTAGTGTAGATGGTAGTGATGATATTGATACTAGCGACAGTAGTGGGACTGGTGCCACGTTTGTTGGTTGCTATGAAGATTTTGTTACTGGTGATAGCTGTATGTCTGATGACTTTGGTGCGGGTGGTAGTGATGATGTTTGTATTGGCAGCAGGTCTGGTGTAGGTGACAGTGGTGACGTTGGCAATAATGATGGTAGTGGGTCTGGTGCCACTTTTGTTGGTGGCAATGAAGATTTTGTTACTTGTGATAGCAGTGGGGCTGATGCCTGTGGTGTAGGTGGTAGTGATGATATTGGTAGGCCTACATGTTGTGGCAGTAGGTCTGGTGTAGGTGACCAGTACCACTTTTCTTGGGTGTAATAAGGATGCTGTTACTCTTGATAGCAGTGGGGCTGTGGTGTAGGTGGCAGTGATGATATTGTCATTATTGATCGTAGTGGGTCTAATACCACTTGTGTTGGTGGCAATGAGGATGTTGCTCCTGGTGATGGTCTGTTGCCAGTGGTTTAGGTGGCAGTGTAGATGAATTGTCAGCTTTAATAAGACCTGTTTTGCAATAATGGATACTACTTTTAATTATATTTACACATATTTTAAACACAAGGGATTTGCATGTACTAACATTTTATGTTTATTTTTGTGATATATATTATTTTACATCTGTTAACAAAATACTTTCTATATGTATAGTTTTATTTTTTTATATTTACATATATTCAGTTTATTTATTTTATGTTTTATAAAAAAGGTGCAAAATAAACAAAATTGTGTCTCAATCTTTAAGAAAAAAATATTCGTCCGCCACCCTTCAGCATTGATAAAAAGTCACTGGCCTCCCTTTGTGGCTTTGGAAATTATGCTGACCCCCCCCTTCTGTTGTGCAGAAGTACGTTTTGTTCTTGGATTAAGAAATAAAACAACAATTACTTGTCCAAAATATTTGACATTCTAATTTAGTTTTCCAAGCAATTTGCATAAATCCAAAACAGTGATTTTGTTGGCTATTAAACAGCCTACCTAGATCTCAAGTTTTTCTTCACAGAATAAAACCGTTCTGGAGATAAGATTTGTGAATCTTTTAATTATTATGTGCAATGCTGCAATGTATTATGGGAAAGGGTGAAGGCCCAGTATTCATTGTACACTTTATTCATAATACATTAAAATTGGAAGTGTGTGTTTTTAATTAGAATATATTTTTAATAAGAACAATTCGTAGCTGACAATAAATGTCATGATTATAAATGTTATTATTATACATCTGTCACTGTAACGCCATACGTCACAGCGTGCCGTAATTTTGTGGTATTTTACGGGGTATTTTCAGCCTACCAGACAAAGAAACGCGAATTCCAATTGTGGAATGATTACGTGCATAAGCGTCCTCTAATAATAAAATAAAAAAACATGGCTGCCACCAGGGTTTGACCGGACTCCACACAAAAACGTTCGCTGATTCTATTGTAAACTTTTTGGATTTCGGCATTCCTGTGAAGTATCCTTGAAAGGAAAAGATTTATAATAATAAGGTTATTATGAGGATACCTCAAAATATGGACTCCGACAGTACGCCGCTCATCGACCTCGTGTGCGTCGGTCGCTGTACTGTCTTCGTGCATACTTTGAGGTATCCTCGTAGTAACCTCGTATTATTATGCATATCTGCAATACCTCTAGCTTTGTTGCAGATAGGATCATGCAACCAGCACCATTTCGACAATAACAAAAATACATGAGTACCATATATGTGTAAGCCCTCTCTCAGTGACCTTCCAATGACCTTTGTAACCAGTGACAATGGGTCTCCCTAACGTCACAGTAGAGGCACTCGAAGCAGACAAATTTATCTCACAGGTTCGGGTTATGGCATGGACAGCTTCACTATATTTACCAGTGCAAGGAAGGTGTATGACCAAACACACATGGAATAGTTTCTCACAAAAAATGATTTAATAAATAACAACAAAAAATTGCACACTGGCTAACTATACACAACATCAATATAGGTTAGCCTAAAGCAGCAAAAGGTATACACTAGACTTAGTAAATTCAAAATAGAAAATACTAAATGCCCAATTCAATTTCTCCTATCAGTAACAGGAATCCACTCAAAATTTACAACTTACCACAACTTTACAACTTATGTCAGTAAGTATAAAAATTTAGTACTCTCCCTTTAACAAATAGGCCAAACATAAGAATAGTTAAAGGGATCTACGTAAGATATACCACAGAACAATCTATGTTTAATTCTCAATACAGGAATATGTAACAAACGCAATAGTAATACGGTTTATGCTCCCAAACGCTTAAACGCACAAACCCGTATAACAACAATTTTAGCCGGAATGGCCAAAAATGTAAAACAGAAAACTGAGCGCGCGGTATGCTGAATAGTGCGACGGAAAGGCCAAATATACTTCAGTCGCACAGACAATGAAAACGTCAAAACACACGATCAACGCTAAGTAGCCAGATTCATTGAACAATCAAGAAAAAATTACTATAAATGCAACAAGTTATTCATTGAATCCGGTACTCCCGAAACTCTTCACTGATAGTGTACTCTATAGAGCGGTAAATTCAAAGGACGATAAAATACACTATGTCGTAACAAAAATTAAAATTATATGCTACAATAAAAACAACTCATACAGGGAAATTACTAAGGAACCTTAGATTATAAAACATATGGCATGCACTATCGAAATGGGTCCAACTGAAGTTTTTATGGACACAGTATACGGGACTCACGTATCTTCAACGGCGGTTCTGTCGGTCCACAAACTTGATTTCTTCGTGCACAACAAACGATGCTTGAAAAACTTCAAATGATCCGGAATTTCTGTCACATCCACGCTGAGTTTCTCTGCAGCTTGATTATTGAGTTTCCGAGCACATAGTCCGTCAAAAATGTAGAAATATTCAAAATGTTCCGGAGACTTCTTGCCGCACGTCAGCTCACAACATCCGCCATAACAACCGCCTGCCTCCGTCTCGCTCTTAGGTAGGCTCGTACCAATTGCAAGAAGGCCGGGGGACCAATCTAAAATCCCTGCAACTCTAAATATTTAAACCCTAACTACGAAATTTATATCATCTAAAATTATAATAATACTATAAAATAATACAACCTATGGAGCAAAAAAAACAACGCGCTGACACAATACAAAGTCATTAGCGGTGCGCAGCAAAACCCTCTAAAAAAAAAAACTGGTCATGCCCTACGTGTGTTGAAATCATGACGTCACTCACATAGCAACTTTCCAAGACCAACTTGTCAACAAAAGTCAAGCCGTTCAGCCCATACTGCGTCAAATTAGAACACACTCATAAATTTTATAACACAAGAAAATTCCCTATCAAAATAACATAATAATGAACAAAAGAAATACTGCTTACTCCTAGGAATATACAAGACAAATATATAAATAACTCAAAATATAAATATAACTAGGTCACAGACGTAATTTATGCAAATTAACCTTGACACCAGAAAGATCTTCAATGCTGACTAAAAAATATAAATGAGGGTCTCGTTCACAATACAAAATGAACTACTCTAGGTGATTTTAACCCAATCATGTGTGGCCTACCTACACTAATATCCTCGTTTGAGGACAACAAATTAACCCCATGGGTCTAACACCCATTGGCGCAACTCGACAGAAGTCGTGGTTACACCCTCCCTTTTCAATTCTAAAGCGTCCTCGCTTACTAATGCATGTGTTCAGTGACCCGGATCTTCCTTCTGTCTTCCGGAGACCCCAGGATCATCTTCATCTGTGGGACCCCAGTTTGAGATTTTTGCCTCCTCTGCTCCGTCTTCAGGTCACACGACGCAGGTTTGGTTTAATTTAAAAACTAATAGTACTAATAGTACTATTACGTTTGCGGTTTATATTAGGACTTTAACGGTATGTGTTTGTAAATGAGCAACACAGTATTACAGAGACTACATGCCTAAACCAGGCATACTACGGTGCCAAGCCACACTAGTTCACACTACTCCCATCTGGAGTCTCATTGACAAGGCTAGAAGTCACAACAAATCCAAACGTCACCACAGTACTTATCAGTAACACGGAAAAAATCCTAAAAGCAGAAACATACACTCTGACTGCTCACCAATCCTGTATAAATGTGCTTAGTGCACTAAAGGATCAAGACAAAGAGATACCAGAAGGGTATCCTAATACATCAGGTGAAAATGCTTTTCTTACACACGTATCCACACAATTCACAAGAAATAAAAGGCAACTCATACTGCTTGATAATCCCGCCAAAGTCCCGTCCTTATTAGAGGCCAAACTTTCCTAGCTAATTAAATAATTTTTCTTCTTCCAGTCATGTGAGTCTACATCTCACACTATTCAACAACTCTTCCTGTCCATCATTTTATAGCACTTCATCACTAAATCCAACATCTTGAACATCATCTCATTCCTATTGTTCCATTTAATCTCCACGGATTTGTCTCTATTTGTGAGGCATTCTTCATTTCGCAGTATTTGTCGTTGAGACCATCCAAGCCTATTCGGCGGTTTCCTTTGTCTTCCTGACCTACGGGGTATCGTTCTTTCAGTATCGGTAGTTGAGTCTATGTTTTCTTCATGATGGGATTCAACGGGCTCTGATACCACTTCCTCATAGGTTAGTTCCTCCTCAGCAAGATCTTTCCCCATGACACTATCGATTCTCTCCATCATGTCTGAACTCTCTGGGACTACTACTCTTTCCCGTGTAGTGGGTTCTGACCTGCTTAGGGGTGATCTCATATTCAAACATGCGGGCCAAACCTGGGTTAACCCGGTCTTCCCTTGCTAGCCCTAATCAGACCGACTAGACCTAAAATATGCAAATTAGTAGTAGGTTTGAACCTAACCTCCGGATTAACTGCCCATTAACGCCCCCACTGAAAACAAACAAGAGAGAACAAAGAAAGCAAACCTAGGGAAACCCAGGTTTTCCAACAATAGAGTTCCAAGGACAAATATTCAAAAGAGTTTTCAGTGCAAGAAAAAAAAATAAGATGTATACAATGGAGCTCCAAGTGCAGTAGAACAATTTTTGCAGGTGAAATAAATAATAATGAAAAAAAAAACTTGCATGAGTAATTCAAATTACATTATTACTTATTAGTGATTGGTAAGATCACATAGAATTCCTGAACATAGAGCTGCGCTTCATAGACACATACATTGAAAAAATGCAATGGCCAACAAAATGCACAAACAGAAGAAAGAAATGTTTTTGTCAACTTAATATTTTTAAAGTGTCTTTAATTGTTGGCAAAGATCTGGATTTAATTTAAATTGGAGAACATACAAAACAGTTTTAGTTTGTATTATTTTTTCAAACACTCATTGCACACTGGAAAAATTAAATATTTTAATATAAGAATTGTTTTAACGATTTTAAAAACATGATTTAAATAATGATAAAAAATCCTGCTTCTTACTCACTATCTAAAAAATAAACCTCAGTAAAGAGGCCTGGCAACTTTTATGTTAAATATTCTAGAAACAAAAATTTAAATAACAAAGAATTGTTGTCAGAATAGGTCTTCATTTTCACACGGTTACTTTATAATATTACTTTCAACATGGCTTTCAGAAGAGATTGGTTGTTCGTTCGTCATCCGTCTGAATATGGAACTAATGTCGGCTCTTTTCAGGGCCCTGCAAATTATTCTGCAGAAAGTGCATTAGTTGCTAGTTCGGCGGCTCTGAATACCCTGAGGTTTGCTCGACGGGATTGGTTATTTAGACCAGTGGAGCGTCATGTTGGTATGACATCAACAATCAAAGAAAGCTTAGAAAGAACTCCCATGTGCTGAGAGTATTGGAGACACATTAAATATAATTCGAAATTACTTAGCTGAAAACTAATTATGCAAATCAGAAAATTAATATGACCAGATTTGAGTGTAAAACTAATGAGGTCTGCGCAATGTAACAGAAAATCTATGTCTCCAAGTTTAATTGAAATGTGATTAGAACCAAAAAATTATGAATTATTATGCTTATTAGGGAATTAATATGAACAGATTTTTACCCCAAACTCATTAGGTTTGTACATTGTCCTAGAGCATCTTTGTACTAAGTTTCATTGAAATGGAATAATTAGTACCGTGAAAACTCCAAAATTTCGACCCCTCTAAAAATTCGCCCACCTATTTATTTGCCGGGTTTCGGTGTTTTATTTACCTCCAAATTTTCGACTCCACTAAGAATTGCCGACTCATTCTTATTCGAAAATTTCGACCAGTTTTAGTTTTCCCCCAAACGAAAAAAAAAACGATGTGAGCGTTCAAACGGGACCTTCCTCGAAGGCATGAATCCGGGTTTCTGATTGACTGAGAGATTTTTATTTTATTGGTAACGAAAATATATTCTAAATAAACGAAGTTTCAAATAAAAACGAACACAAAAATCTCGGCATGCTGCGTTTCTGAATTGTTGATTATTACTGTACTCAGTAGTGATTATAATAATGTACACAAAATAAATTTGTTGAATGGTTATGAAATACAAATAAAAGTCAACTTAGTTTCATCGTAAGCGAATGATTCCGGTCTCGTATAAACGTTTGATGCTGTAGGATATCCGCCATGTTCTCTTAGGTCAAATAGGTCAAATCGCTAATTAACCAATCAAAAAGCTGGATGATGCCAACGTGTTCAAATTACCATAGCTTATTTAAATATGTTAATGTTATTGAACGCAATGCGGAAGAGATTGATGTTGTAGTACGATATTTTGGCTTGGATTTTGATGCGAAAACGGCATGATTTTTTTTAAATAAAAAAATTAGTTGTTTTTAAAAAATAAACTGGTCATCTGAAGAATAATTTAACATTGTTCACAGTGATAACAGCTCATTCTCGAAAGGAAGCTTACCCGCTCACGCTAGTCACGATAAAAATCATACACGTGTACTCTTGAATAGACAAACGTCAATGACTACGGTAAAACTTAGACTCTATTTTAGCCGGCAGGATTGATTGAAATGTCCGAAAAATGACGCCAAAATACACCTTAAAAGTCCCATTTTATTTTCTTAAATCCCATTTTATTTTTTAATCCAAGGGCGAATTTACGGCAGAATTTGGTCCCTCAAATCACCGGTACGGTGCTCAAATAAGGGACACGTGAGCTTTGATTCTAACCGGATACATTGCACTGGGTCGGGGAGATCGTTTGCTAAACTTCCATGTATCTTTTGTCCAATGGGTACCTGTACTTCGAACATTCGCAAGTTTTTCTAGGTAGTGCGAGACAGCTTTGTCTTTTGACCTATTAGTTTTGTGCTGACCTCTTCTCCGCGTCTTGATGTTTTGTTTTGCTTGTCATAATACTCACTGATTGATGACTTTGTTTAGATTTTGAGTTACAACTCGGCCACGACCTTTGCTTTTACCGTGAAACATGAGGAAGTTTACGTCAATTGACGAACATTGCATTTTTTAAAAACTAATGAAGCACACTGTCTATCATCCCCATTTTTTCATTTGCTGATTTCTATTCTGAAAAATTCGACCGTCCGAAAATGCACCTTAATTTTGACTCTGAAAACATGTCACATATCTAACACCAATTATTTAAAACCGGTCGAAATTTTGGAGTTTTTACGGTACTTTAGATATCAGTGTGAAAGCTTAAAATTGGTTAATTATGCAAATTAGGTAATTAATATGTACAGATTTTAACCCACAATTATTCAGGTCTGTCTATTGTCCTACAGCATCCATGTACATTCATTGATATGTGATGTATAGTACCTGAGATATCAGTGTGAAAGTTGGTTAATTATGCAAATTAGGTGATTAATATGCACAAATATTTACCGGAAACTAATTGGGTCTGCATAATTCTAGATTCATTGAAATGTGATGATTAGTACTTTAGATATCAGTAGAAAAGCTGAAAATTAATTATGCAAATTAGGTAATTAATATGCACAATTATTTACCCTAAAACTAATCAGGTCTCTGCATAGTCCTAAAGGATCTATGTACCAAGTTTCATTGAAATGCGATGATTAGTACTTGAGATACCCGTGGAAAAGCTGAAAATTAACTAATTATGCAAATTAGGTGATTAATATGCACAAATATTTATCGAAAACAATCAATCTCTGCATAGTCCTTGAGTATGTAAGTACCAAGTTTCATTGAAATGTAATGCTAACTACTTATATCAAATGCTGAAAATTAATTAATTATGCAAATTAGGTAATTAATATGTACTGATATTACCATAAAAACTATCAGGTCTGTGCAGTGTCGTATGACATCTATGTACCAAGTTTCATTGAAATGTAATGATTAGTACTTGAGATATCAGTGGAAAAACCGAAAATTGACTAATCATTATGCAAATTAGGTAATTAGTATCCACGGATTATTACCAAAAACTAATCAAAACCTAGCATTAGTTCAGAGCATCTATGTACCAAGTTTCATCAAAATCCAATGAGTGGTTGTTTAGATATCAGTGGAACAGTCATGGAACCACTAAAAAATAGCTAATTATCATGCAAATTAGGTAATTAATATGCACGGATTTTTACCAAAAATTAATCAAATCTGCGCATATGTTCAGAGCATCTATGTACCAAGTTTCATCAAAATCCAATGAGTGGTTCTTTAGATATCAGTGGAACAGTCATAGAACAGCTAAAAATTAGCTAATTATCATGCAAATTAGGTAATTAACGAGCATGGATTTTTACCAAAACCTAATCAAATCTGCGCATTGGCCCAGAGCATCTATGCACCAAGTTTCATCAAAAACCGATGTATGGTTCTTGAGATAGCAGTGGAACAGTCGGACACACATACACACACACACATACACACATACACACATACACACATACAGACACACTAACTGCAAAGACTCCCATTTTGTGCTTCGCACATGGGAGTCAACAAACAAAAAAACGCCGGTTTATGGCATTATTTTATTGCGTGCTCTTATTGTCACACTTGTCATGTTGCAACAAAGTGGCGTGACTATATGATCGATCTGTTAACAGGCAAGGATTTATTACCGTTATTATATTATTGTCACGTGATTTGTTCCACTTTATGTGTAATGTCTTAAGTATCTTTGTTGTAATTTGTACATATCAATTCGTATATCGAACAAACGACCCCGATTGAAGGGCATGTATTTTGTGACGTCACTAATTCGTGTGTAGGTACGGCCTCAGGAATTGTGCCCTGTAAATGTTTGTTTCCAAAATGGTTACAAAGTACAATGTATATTAATTAAAACTGATCATTGTAAGCTAATAGCAAACTGATTTTTTGTTGTTGCAGACAATGACAATTAATGCGTGCGTAGGTTAAATTGTTGATGAGGAAAGAACGTACTATATAGGGAAAAAAGTTGAAGAAGAATTTATGGATACAATGGTTTAATTCAAGTGAATGGTGTCACCTGGTCTATTTAATTACATCAACTAAGAATTTTTTTTTTTTTTTTTTTTTTTGCTTTTTATTATCCAAACAGTCTTGGCTATAGACTGTTAAAATTTTGTAGAATTGTGAATAGTGGAACATACTCAAAAAACAATTTTAAAATATAGATAACAGGTGCAAACATTCTCTCTTTTAAATGCTTGGCAAGATTTAGCAAGGCTGTACATAAATAATAAAAAAGAAACATGGTGAAAAAAAGAAATTACGGGATCTCCATAATACGCACTATATTTAACTTTTTACAAATCGATAATACATTTAAATTTGGAACTGTTACAGCCATTTTAATTATGAACATTAGCAAACTTCTTACTGAGAGAATTGTTATGCAAATTAGCAATTATCTCAGCTTCTTTTAGTGCACATCCCAGAGCTTAAAAAAATAGCTCCTAGACGCTTTGACCTTTTGTTTTGAAATTTTCACAAATGATTGACAATGTGTTTATCATCGGGGCATTGTTTTTGGTTGAACAGTGTTACAACAATCGTACATACAACTAGCCTGGGTGTTAATTTATGCATAAACTTGAAGTAGTGAAATTTGGGCTGCTGCCCTGCAAAATTGACAACTGGTAGACAGTTTTCAAGACGGCGATTTCTTCATAGTAAACAGATGTACCCATAAACCAATTTTGACAGGAAACAGAAGCATGGTTTAGGAGCTATTTTTTAAAATCACTTTTGACCAAAAAAGCACATTTTTGTGCACATTTCAAACTACAGTGTCCAGGAAGACCTAGATTTCTACCCCAAAACATATAAAAAGTTTCCCAAAAGTCTAAAACAATTTCACATTGGCAGAATAGGTGTAACAGTGTCTCTTCATGAGAAGAACAAAAGGTACACCGGTCAGAAACAGCCCTGGGTGGTTTCATCTTATGTAACACAGTATTCGTGATAAGAATGTTGTGAATTATTTTGAACTGAAATTCTCTAAGCCGCGTGTCTATAGTTATCAGAAGAGGTAGTTGATACACAGACTGCCAGCTTAGTAAATTAGAGATATTTAGTAACACTGTGAAGAATGTCCCAGAGCTAGGGGAAATAAATTTATAGTCCACTATACTTTGACTAACATTCCTAGTTGTGCAGTTTTTAATTTCCAGTGTATTGATACCATGTTTAAATTTACAAGGCTCTTCCAATGGAAATTGTTTTAGGGTAAGCTTGAAGCGATTTCTTGATGTTAATGTTTTAATGGAAATTGGAAGATCATTCCAGTGTTTTACTAATGAATATGTTAAACTGTTTTTAGTTGAGCTTAGTTTTACTTTTGGAATTTCAAGTTTGTCAGAAATAACTGAACGTGTCAAATAAGAGTGAGAGATTGAAGAGGCATAATGACCCAGAGAACGAGCATAATGATCGCCCTTCAGGTCATAAATAAACATGCACGTTTGGAACTTGCATAATTTATGCACATCAAGAATGCCCAATCTTTTAAAGAGTTGTGAGCTACTTGCACGGGGATTTGAAAAAGTGGCTAAGCGAATAAATTTTTTCTGTAATTTTAAAATTGGATCTATAACGGTACTAAAAGTGTTGCCCCATATTTCAATACAATAGCTTATGTGTGGAAGAATGAGTGAATTATATAGTAATATTATAAGTGATTTGGGTAGGTAGTGATGCAGATATGAAATGAGTCCAATCATTTTACTAATTTTTTTAACAATATTATTAATGTGAGGTCTCCAAGTAAGTGATCTGTCGAGAGTGACACCAAGATATAGCACAGAGGAAGCAAGTTCAATAGGAGAGTTATCAATATTTAATAAACTTTGCATATTTGTCTTCTTTTGAGCTGTTTTGAAAACCATAAAATTTGTTTTATCAATATTTATGGTTAATTTATTTGCCTTGCACCATGTGCAAACCTTATTCAATTCTGAATTAAGTAGGCCAATATCAATAGAATCATTTTTAACGGAGTGAAACAGATTTGTGTCGTCAGCAAAAAGCCTAAACTGGAAAGTGTTGGATGATTTTACAATATCATTTATATAAATTAAAAACAAAAGTGGTCCAAGAATGGACCCTTGTGGGACCCCACAAGAAATTACTTAAAGTCAAAGTTAGAAAGAAAAACAAAATATTTTGGCGATTTCATATATATTTTGGGTGTACATGTTTTGGCACAATATTTGTTTGCATAGCATTATTCTAACAAACATGACCATGACAACTATGCTTAAAAGTGTGTTTTTCACAATATAATGCATAATGGCACAGAATAGCAAATGTGTGTCAATGTTCTATTCTCTTGTACACAGAGGGTAATAATGGGGTGATCACATGAACTCATTAGTAAGCATACAAGGTTTTACAAGCTAACAATGTATAATTCATGTATGCTATCCGATAGATAAAATCAACATTCAGCATAAAAGTGAGATAGGCGTGTCCCTTGCAACCAAGCCAACAGCAAAGAACAACACAGCATTCTTGGTAAACATAACTATTAATTACCACTTTATTGAGCAATAGAGATAGCTTTGGCACCTAGCAACTCATAACAAACAGTCCAAATGATACATACCGGTAAGTTCAATGCAGTTCATACTTTGAATGTACATTTATTTTCTTGAAAGTTTGTTGGTAGGTATATTTCTAGCACCTACTGACAAGCATAGCAACTTGGTTTCAATAGCATATCGGATTATACTTGTTGCTATATTTTGTTAGCGAGCTATAGCATTGGGGCACAATGCAGATACAACAAGCAGCCTGTCGGCTGAGATAGCTCCGCTGTTAGCAATGCACATGGCAATTAAAGAACAGAAGATATCATTAGAAAATGAACAAATCTGAGAGAGGTCCACATGTAGTACCTATATGTATAATATATCAAAGCAATTGGACTTGCGGTTTTCAACAAGAAGTCAAAAATATCACTTTTTACCAAAAATTACAAAAATATTCATCAAAATTAGAGAATTAAAGATATCATTATGAAACGAACAAATCTGAGAGAGGTCCACATGTAGTACCTATATATGTAATATCAAAGCAATTGGACTTGCGGTTTTCAACAAGAAGTCGAAAATATCACTTTTTACCAAAAATTACAAAAATATTCACCGAAATTAGAGAATTAAAGATATCATTACAAAATGAACAAATCTGAGAGAGGTCCACATGTAGTACCTATATATGTAATATCAAAGCAATTGGACTTGCGGTTTTCAACAAGAAGTCGAAAATATCACTTTTTACCAAAAATGACAAAAATATTTACCAAAATTAGAAAATTAAAGATATCATTACAAAATGAACAAATCTGAGAGAGGTCCACATGTAGTACCTATATATGTAATATCAAAGCAATTGCACTTGCGGTTTTCAACAAGAAGTCGAAAATATCACTTTTTACTAAAAATGACAAAAATATTCACCAAAATTAGAGAATTGAAGATATCATCATGAAATGAACAAATCTGTGAGAGGTCTACCCAAGGTACATATACACCAAGTATCAAAGCATTCAGGCTTGTAGTTTTCAAGAAGAAGTCGAAAAAGTAAAACATTGACACGGACGACGACGACGGACGACGACGACGGACAATCACTCATATGATAAGCTCCGCTCGACAAAGTCGACAGCGGAGCTAATAAACAAAGCCAACATAAAACGTTGGTCATAATTTTGCCTGAAAATCAGGATAGCAGCAAAACCAAGTGACTGGTCGAATTATTTTATTTTTTTCATAAGAAACTTTGTAATAAACACAATATCAAGTTGATCAGTTAAAGTACTTTTGAGAAACATCTACCGGTACTTTTAATTGTGATCATTTTTGACTGAAATCCCAAATGCCAGCCGAACAATGGAAAACAATGGTACGTGTACAATCAACCATGATATAATTACCATTTCAACATTGTGATGTGATTGGCAAACAGGCACCTTGTGACCAAAGCCAACGGTGCATATATTGTAGGTACATACATGTGTTCTAATATGCAGGCCCAGAATATCAATAGCAAATATTAATAACTAACATTGTGGAAACAATTAAATATTGTTTTAAAAAACAATACAAGGTAAAAATGGAAGGTCACATCTCAATGCAAAACAATGCCAGTATAAAGTGCCATAGTTGTCATGGATCAAGCATATGAATTTTGTGTAAACAAACAATGTATTTGACACACGTTGCTACGGATCCCATATTGAGGATGAATTTCCTTTGAAATATGTAAATATATAATAATGTAATAATATTTTTCAGGACCATGTATTACTTTGATAGTAATAGTGAAGGATACATGCACCTCACTACAGGTATGTCTTTGTACAAAATTTTTACAAAAGCTGTAAAAGTGTGTTTGAGAACTGGGACGCTGAGTCATATCATGACAGTCTACATTGTGCAATAGACAGCCATTTCGAATCTGAACTTGAATACAATGTCAATATAGATGACAGGGCATGTAATAGATATGGCTCTGTAACAGCATTCACAAAAAAACAAAACAGTTGACAATGGTCATTTTGAAACAAATCTGAAGAACAAAACAAAATGCATCAAGGTCCTATAATGCTCATTCCATGTGGAAAGTTTGAACAGAATGGGTCTATACACAACCAGTTCTGGAATGGCAGAAATTGATAAATCTTTAGCACTAAAATGGCCACCATTCGGCCACTTTGAATTGGATCATAACAAAAATGCATATGCATATAATATTTTCTCAACAGTTGGATGAACTGCAATATACATTCATCAGCTCATAAAACAAGTAATTTGTTGAGGTATCATTTGGTGAGGGCATCAAAATAATATTCACATCCTAAAATCATGGACATTCAAAAATGCATCTTCAAGTTTTAAAATTCTGTATCAGAAGACCATTTTTGTAATAACAGATCTGCTGTCACATTCTGTTAGACAATTTCTAAATGTCTTTTTTCTCGGTTGAATATAAAGTTGATCCAATTCCTGAGGTAGTTTTTGCTGTAATGTGTATGGTCCTGAAACCTGTATTCCCTGTATGTAATGCCGTGTGATATTAGATACAATTGTTGTATTAATAGCATCATAAATCCCAGCAGTGTTAGTGATGTGTACAGACATGATGCATAGATCAGACCAGTTCTACAAAGAAGAATGAGAAAAAAAACACTTAATTAATTCTAAGATTTTGTCAAAATTTGAAATATGAGAATTACGTATTTTTTAAAGAGATTTTTGCCAAAACTTATGTATTTTTTACAGTACAGTCAAACCTATCTATAGTGGCCACCCATGGGACTTTAAGATTTTGGCCTTTATAGACAGGTGGCCTTTCTATACAGGTTCACTAATTTATTCATAAATATTAATTAAAACAGATCTGGCAACCCCATTTGACACACATTATCACACTACTGTACACAGTATCCAAACATTTTATTACAAATAAAAAATGTTGATTTTTTATTCAATTTTAAATTGTTTTATGTAAATTAAAATCATTTCACAAAAGTTGATCATTGCACAATAATGAGTAGTATCGAAAATTAAATGTTTGAAGATTTGTACAGTAAAGTTCATGTTCAGCAGCAGTTTTAGTATCATATCCTACTAAAGAAATCACTTGGCTTGCTTTGCTTAGCTATTCTGAATTTGTATGTTTCTTTTAATAATTATTGTGTCTCGTACACTTAGTAACTGTTCTAATAAATCGGAATGTCTCTGGGCTATAGCAAATTCTTTCAAGGAGAAGGGAGAGGGTCAGTTAGCAGTGCTTTATTGATCCCTACAACGTATACAAAAAGAACACTTATCTATTGTAGTGATGGATCTCCTTCCAGTTACGTGACAACTTGAAAGCTTCCTCCCCAATCACAATAACCTTGACATTTTGTTTATTTTTTTCAAAAATCGTCCTGACCTTCCTCACTTGCGAAATGGTTGATCCCTCAAAACATTACTTTGCGCAATCGAGTCTGGGCGACTTCCATGTTATTGTACTGCTGCAACAATAGAAACATGTGAAATATGCCTGGCGACTTTGGCCGGGGAACTGAGGTCAATTTAACATCATTGTTAGAAGCATCTATTGTTACATGTACCGAGGCAGTAGCGATTGAAAAAAATTTAGTTGGACAACAAGACGATATTGCACACACATTCACCCACAGTGATCGATACACAGTAACAGAAACGACTCGACCCGAGTTATCATAACCCCGGAAGAACAAGAACGTTGCACTGATTTTTTCCGTTTGCTATCAGTTCCAGTTACTTGTATATTTGTCGATATTTATATGAGTTCAAAGTGAATAAATATCAATACTAAATAACAAGTGAGTTGTGATGTTTTTTGTTGGTAATCAATTCGATCGACATTCTGATTCACCCTGGCTACATAGGGACTGTGCCCCGGCGATTCACAAAATGTTTGCGGGTCGTTGTGGTTGCTCGATTCATTGAACAAAACCCCTGGTAAAAAGTTATTCCTGTGGTATACATATTTTGACAAAACATTTATGACAGCATGTTTTTATCAGGACACTTTCAAATTCTTAATTATGTTTTTTTGTGTTCCCAGACCATCAGTGTGCTGACCGTGGTTAACTGAATAAAACATAATTGCCGAAGCCATCAGTTGAATAAAAGTTGTGAAAATGTGCTAACTTTGTCCTTTGTGATCTTTGGAGCTTATTAGTTGGCTGAGGTTTAAGGCAAGACATCCGAGAACTATGTCTGTTATGCAGTTCAACTGATCACTGCAGTCACTGAAGCCTAGCCATTGGCCGCCTTAGACTGGTAGTCATTGAATACAGGGTACTTTACATATAAATTTCATCGGGACTGTTCGGTTGCGACCGCTATAGGCAGGTGGCCGCTGTATCCAGGTGGTCATTAACACAGGTTTGACTGTAGTTGTACTATATACCTGTATATGCGTAATTACATGACATTGTTTATATTGTAGCCAAGTAAAACAGATTAATAATATTGAGGTGTCTAATAAATGCAAAGTACATGTTTGCTAGCACATGGTCATTGATGGTGAATAGTTTAACCCCCCCCCCCCCCCCGCCCTATACAATGTATAATGAACATTTTAGCTAATCCCCTCAATGCTCGTACATTAACTTCTAGTGAGGATCGCACATATAGTTTGTCCTGTGATTTGCCCAATTACATGCACTGAAGCAAGGTGAACTATATTAACATATGGGAAACATAATTATGTTGGAATTGTTTCATGAAATGCGTTCTATTGAAAAAAAAACTGACAGAATCTGTTGTAGATATGGACAATAGCATTTCCACTGATGGTAAACTCTGCTGTCACTCTGTATTATTCAGATTCTTGTTTTTTATGTAAATAGCATCTTTGTTGATTTAAGAAGCCCTTCGTACAGCGTACAACGATAGGCAATAGTGGCCCAAAGTGTAATTTTCTATATGTCAACACAACTTGATCCTTCACTGAGAGAATAGACATGTAAATATGTACTATGGTGCATAAAACTAGTGTATCCCAACAAATAATAGATGTACTAACCTTCTGGTACGATATGCGGTATTATCACATTCTACAGTAAAGATGTACAGAGGGTAAGTACACAGACTGCGTACACCAAGGTAGATCCCGTAACATCCTGTGATGATTATAAACACCAATGACAAGATGAATGACCTGTGATTGTGTGCTCCAATACAACTGTCAATCCTGATAAAAACAACAGTAGTTAATGGAATATTAGAATATAAGTGATGAAATGAGTTTCTGGTTGGCTTGTCACTTGGCCATCTACAGCCTTGTAGAGTAAGTGTTATTCACATTCTGTTCTTCGCTGCTCACATAAAAACTGCCATGGATTGATGCACACTATACAAATATACATATACAAATTGATGAAGCACACTGCAAATTGGTCCAAACAAATGAACAGATTTCGAGCCTCACACATACCTCGAACCAAACACAAAATGATAATGACTAGAATTTGATGTATCTGTAAAACTCTCAATTAAGCATCAAATTTGGCACAATATAGTTACATTCCTGTGTACGAAAAGCAAAGTTATATGTACCCGGTAGGTTATTGTTGTTGTACACATGCATATTTCAGATATTCTGTCATACATGTCTACCTTAATTTTCTAAAGTAGGCAGTATTCGTGCATGAACAGCTAACCACCGAATAAAATCATTCACTTTGACAACACCATGGATCCAGTGGCTACTATACTAGCAAGAGTGCCAAGATTTGTCTATCTTATATTTGCTCTATTGTGTGAAAGTCCGAAAACGAATGTCTGCTGCAAAAATTGCATGATTTCATTTTTAATTTAAATTTCTTTTTTATAGCTGAATGTTGAATTGTCGATCTTTGAAGAGATATTACCATATTGCATTGAGATACCATTATTTCAACAAAATTGATCATCATCAAATGATAAAGCACATTATTAAGAGTGGAAACACCAAAAAAATATATTCAGAATTCATGTTTGTCTTGTTTTTTTATGTTCAATTTCACACATAACACAGGATCTCCCAGTGAATGGAAAAAGGTCTATTAGTATTAGTATTACAATTGCTTACGTAGATGGTCAAAAATAAGTACCTGGTAATTCAAGTAACGCAGTGTACAGTGAATGCAATGTTTACTTCTATCTGAAATGTGCGTGTAATAGAGCAAAAACAGAAATAGCAGCTTCAGTTTTATGGTGAACATATTGATTATTTTATTATTGACGTGCAGGTTGAATTTGAAAGTTTGCCAAAGGTTTGTAAATATTAGCAGGCAATGAGTTTGCATAGCAACCAGCATTGATCTAAATTAGTATCGAACTGAATATAACAGTGCTGACATGAACAGAATTTGGTTCGCCACACTATTTATGTATATGGAATTTTTATTTTATTTTGTGTTAAATTATTTCTAGGTTTTCATAGCATGACATGAGATGCAAGTTATTGTGTCCTTACCTTACAGTAACTACATGTAGGTCAGGCTAGACATATTCAATCTTTTATTGAACTAATATTTTTCTGAAAATATAATTTTGTGGCACACAAACTACCGTATATGTATATTATTAAGTTATACTTTCCCAATTGTTCTGGAATGTCACTGATGTCCCTCCTTTGGTCTACCTGTACATGCATGTGACAAGTTTGTATGACTATATACTTATTCTTGGAAACAATACAGAATAATTTAGTTTATATAAATTTGTCTATTTTAGTGATATATGAATACAACTTACCATACACAATGGTGGTCCAGTCGGTGCACGCAATGCTGACAGACTTTACAATGTCCTGCCCTAGGAGGGCGCCATAACTGGCAAAACTCACACCAAAGCTGATGACCACGGCAGTCATCATTAGTGTACATCTGCTCGTTTCCCGAACCTTTACATTGAACCTGATTGCTTGATGGGGAAGTTGGTTGCCTGTTGTTACCATGGTTTTGCCGCTGTAGCTTCCCAGGGGTGCGTTTTGAAACAATAAATGACATAAACATCAAGGTGGCGAGAACAGTTGCTAGTACTATTTCTGAGTCATCAAGGGTTCCCATGGGAACTAAACATAAATAAAAAACGCCACCCATAAAGAAAACTGACACAAGTCCAAAGCTGTAGAAGAACATAGTCCGGCGTTTGAGTCTCGAAACAAGGCGATAGTGGAGAAGGGCACCAAGGGGCAGAAGAAACAGAATTACCAGGGTTGTATAGAGATTCCATGATGCGCAGAATAACGCCACAGGCACAACGATGACTGGCAAGATGGCCGACGTGTCTACAAGTTCATCAATTCGTTTGGCTCCGCCACCGAGGCATGATGGGATTCGTAATCTATCACACACAACAGCTTGTATGAGCTTGTAGTTTTTTTCAGGAATTGGTTGACATTTCAAAAATCTGAGATAAATAAAACAGAATAAACACCTAATTTATGTATTTCAGTTTGGCATGATTCACTGAAGAGTGGAAATGAAATCGAAAGAATGTCATGTAGATGATTACTGACAACACCACAAGACTGGTGGCTAATTTTTTTTTCTAATGATTACTACTCGTTGTTTAAAGTTGGTACAAATACGGGGAATGTATACATGTCAATTTATTTGTTTGTTTTGTTGACCTTTGACTAGCTGGCAGTCATCTCCGTTGAACCGAATCACAAAACATGAACCTTTTGTTATTTGCTTTAGCCAATTTGATTGAAACTTGGTATGAATGTCAAACATGATTGGCTATATTCATTTTCTTTCCAATTTAAGACTTATTTTTCCAATTGTTTCTATTTTTGTTATCGTACTGCAATTAATAGGTACCACTCGGTTATTTCGTCGTCAGACGTCACCCGTCAGATAAGCGTTAAACCGTTGTCAAGGCACGGGCACAGTAACGAAATAAGTTATTATTTATCATGATTAATCCTTACCGGTCACATGTCTCATCAACAACTTGACAGTCACACAAAAAAGCCAATACGTGACTTTTTTCTCCATTAACGTTTCGATATTCACAACAACACAGTGGCTCGCCGACTTCGTCACTGGGAGCCGCCATTTTGTAGTCAGGCCCCCTAACTATATGAGTTTTTGAATACCTTTCTTCTCTTCAAATACGCCATCGCTGAACTTGAGTTTCCCAAAGAACAGACCTTTAACTAACGGAAATCACAGAAATAAAAAAATAAAAACAAAGGACTGTGGAGGGACTGTGGCTGGATAAGATATTTTGTATGAGTTTCGGCTGTCGAAAGCAAGCAAAGTACTCTCGAGTACTCGGTAATCAGTTGCTCTAATTTTACATCCAGAGAAATTCGATAACAAAATCTCGACAACTCTCACTGTTTAATATTACCAGTACACATATGAACCACCTGTAAGAACAGCATGATAAATATGTCAATGAATTGATTAAAATAACAACAAATTTAGTAATCCAGATTTGACATTTACCCAATACATGTAATAATAATCAGGGAGAATAAAAAAATACAACAACAATGACTTACTTCCAATAAAATCTTGCATATATTTCACACATCGTGAATTCTCAACTTCTGAAGGTATATTGCCATCACATATTAGAGGTATGAACGGATACGAAACTTTGCGGGCGGAAGATGATTTTGATAGCACAATAATATAATAATTATAATTTTTCATTATCTTTCATTTTCAAGTAAGGTCAGACTTTTTTTATTCCTTGTTTCGCGGGTTTTTACAAGGCAATTTTTTGAGGAGGGCGTAAATAAATAAAATTAATTCTTTTTTTCCATCAGATTTGTGTGATTCTCAAAAAATTGTAAGTGAGTTCATTGATCGGAGAGAAAAAATGAAATAAAATTGTATTCCATGTATAACCTTGTTTCTCATCTGCGCAAGACTTCAGTACTTTTATCATGATACTGCCACGAAAATGCAACTTGGATTTGTTAGGTGGTGGGCGGAAAAAAATGAAGATAAAGTTAAGAAATTACGCTGAAATAAAATTATATTTTTATTTCATTTTCGGCCCCTGTTCATTCGGCGGGTTCGCGAAACAAGGGATAATAAAAGTGTGTCCTAACTAAACTTTGAGAAATTTACGATGAAGTGCATTTCAGCGTGTATATAGTTTGTTATTTTTTTTATTTATTCCAAACACTTTATTTGTTCAAAATGGAATTATTTTGTCCGTATTTATTTCATTTATGCACGAAATGTGTTATAATATAGTATTGTGTTGAAAATATAGCAGAAAAACGTATTATCGTGGGATACCTACTGAAGTCAAAAACATGACGCCACCTACGGCGACATTTATAGAATGGCATGGAAAGACAAGCGGCCGGCTTTACGAACAGGATTGTTGTTATCAAACAATATTCACGGGACAGACAGAGCCAGAGAGAGACAGAAGTGAGTCGACAATGGCACTGGGTAGACCAGTGAGTGAGTCGGTGAGATAATATTATCTCCATAGTAGCACTGGACGGACCAGTGAGTCGATGAGATGCCGGCATAAGGGATTGACCACTTGGAACTAATCATCACATTTCAATTAAACTTTGTACATAGATGCTCTAGGGCAATATGCACCCTGATTAGTTTTGGATTGAGATCCGTAGACACTATTTACCTAATTTGCATAATAGTACAAATTTTCATTTTTTTCTTCTGGTATCTCAACACACATTTTTCGGATGTCAATAAAACCAGGTACGTGGGTGCTCTGGTATAAACCACATAGCTGTTGGAGAAGAGGACATGTAACCAGTGATATGACAAAGGCATTGCACAAGAGTACGACTAACTTATCACGTGACCATATATGGTCATGTGACCTCATATATATATATGTATATCTGTAATATTTCAAGCACTGCCGTCGAATGGACAATGTAGCCAATGCAATATTCAAGGCATTTAACGAGAGGCGTGGCTAACTTATCATGTGACCTCATTATTTTGCATAACGTCTCTACTCAATTCCTGGTAGTGCTAAATAATTGATACTGCAGGATGTTAATCTTAGAGACATAATGTCACCAGTATTGTAAACTACATTCCAAATATATGCTTGAAAACAAAAATAATGACTTGAGAGAGAGACCATCTTTATATGAACGGAAAAAGTGAATGCCTAAATATAATAAAACAAGCACAATAAACAGATCCACAAACTACAACTAGGTTTAAGCACAGTCCATCCATAGATGGACTGTGGTGTAAGCTATCCGATAAATGAAAAAATATCTATCTTTCTAAAACACATGACGAATAGTAAGTTGTCGATATCCCACTATAGAAAGACTTGCTGGCTAAAGAATTGTGTTGAGCTTCTAAATCTATATAAAGTATCAAAATATATGGTCTTCTTCTAGAATATGCAGGGAACAATGAATCGATTGTCTTAATAGAATGCTCTGTTATCAAAAGGCCATGCTTCGCGGAAAGCCATACCCCGGGCTGTCCGAGCACTGAATACACATTAGACAGTAATCGTTTCCAGACCAGGGATAGCGGAACTGTGCCGCTATACTAGAATATCAAACACTTTTGCACAGATAGAACAATGCAAACGGTACAATATTGAAAGCATTGGACATGATGAATTGTTGGAAGGGTCGAGGTATGCGTTGGGATCGAAATCGCGTTCTGCGCCATATTTGCAACTTGAAATCTTTCCAAGATTTGATTCGCGTGTATAATTAGGGCATCTGAAAAGTTTTTAAAACGGTGAATATATTTTTGTGTGTGAAAAAAATATGTTTCCAAGGGAAGCTGCCACACGTTAAATAATTTTCGGATTTGTTTTATTACACAGAAACCATAAATAGTAATAATCAGAAAATATGTAATATGTGGGTGATCAACATTCATTTTTATAAAGACTTAGTGGAGAGATACAATTTATATATACCATCTTTTAAAAAACAAGCCGTTTTTCGGTTGAGATAGCTCCGCTGTTTGCAATCCACATTTCAATTAAAGAACAGAAGATATCATTAGAAAATGAACAATATGTATAGTATCAAAGCAATGGGACTTGCTGTTTTCAACAAGAATTCAAAAATATCACTTTTCACCAAAAATGACAAAAATAATCATCAAAATTAGATAATTGAAGATATCACCACGAATTTAACAAATCTGAAAGAGGTCCACATTTAGTGCCTATATGTGTAAAATCAAAGCAACTGGACTTACGATTTTCAACAAGAAGTCGAAAATATTACTTTTTACCAAAAATGACAAATATTCTCCAAAATTAGAGAATTAAAGATATCATTACAAAATGAACAAATCTAAGAGCGGTCCACATGTAGTACCTATATATGTAATATCAAAGCAATTGATCTTTCGGTTTTTAACAAGAAGTCGAAATTGTAACTTTTTACCAAAAATGACAAAAATATTCACCAAAATTAGAGAATTGAAGATATCATCATGAAATGAACAAACCTAAGAGAGGTCTACCCAAGGTACATGTACACTTGTATCAAAGCATTCAGGCTTGTAGTTTTCAAGAAGAAGTCAAAAAAGTAAAACATTGACACGGACGACGACGGACAATCACTCATATAATAAGCTCCGCTCGACAAAGTCGACAGCGAAGCTAAAAAGTGTATCCTAGTACACCATCTATACAGTTCTATGCAACGGGCATTTATCCTTTCAGATATAGTATAGGTAAAAGCCCATGGTACTGCCAGCGTTGATGAGTTATTGTTGCGCCCTCATCGTCAGACTCACTAATAATTTACGTCCTTGTCCGTCGGGAAGGGCGCAGTAACTCATGCTGAATGTGATACTTAGTATTAAAGTTGAGGGCGTGGTACGAGATTATTGGGGTTACACCATAGATTATCACCGCTGAATTACTAGTACATTAATCGGGGTAAAAACAAAATACATCACGTCGACCGTGCTAGTCAGTCCCAAACTTTAATTATTCAAACATACTCTTTCTCACAACTTCAGGATGACCTTTTTCTCTTAATTTTTTTGATACAATGTCCAATTTTTCGTGAATTTTGCTTTTCATTTCACTGTCAAGTCCACGGAATATATTTACTTTTACGTCTTGTTTATAATCGCTATCTGTGACCGGCAGTCGCGTGTTTATTCCCTGCTTAATGCAGTCCGCTCTCGAGTCGTCGAATTGAAGGCCTAGGTATTCAACCATACGTTTCACTTCTTTCACTGGATCGTCAAGGAGATCTTCATAGTGCACAAACATTACGGGTTTCCCGGACGCAAGCCACACTTCAGGGACACCCTGCCACCATTCAAGTCGGTGATAGACGTGCTTTTTCCAATCTGATGAAAAAAGGGTAAAAAAAAGTATGAATTCTAAATATAAAACGCACGGATATTATTATTGTACGTGTAGTAATATCGCGTGGATTATCAAGATAATGACGTCTCTAGTTCAACCGGATAACTTTATTGCTGTTGTTTTTATTTGATGTCGATTAGAAAGAACAAAGATTCCACAGTTACTAGTAGTTGTTAAATCTCGCGAATTTGAATAAATGGCGTCACTGTTGGTGATTGCAAATAACAATTCCTCCACATCTTAACTATAGTCTCAAATATTTCACATACTAGTAAATAAACAACTTGAATGCTAGCGTGATTCGAATACATGTTGTTTTGAATCGACGATTAATCACATTCCATGACGATAACAATACACGCTAAAACGCAAAGGCTCATGGATAGAACGCTTATTTGTAAACAGGTCGTCTGCCGCGCATGCGCAGGTGACGACTCCCTTTTTGAGCGCCAAAGTCAACTTTTGTCAGCATTCATAAAATAAAATGTTACATTTTTGACACATTTTTTGTTTTACAAATTTTTGATCGAGACGAATTATGAATGAAGACGAATTATGCCCATCTGGTACAAACTTTTCAAAAAATATGGAAAATGCTTTAAAAAGACAAAATGTTACACTAAAAATTTGGCGGGAAACATGTTTTTACAAAACTCACCAGGATGATGAAATATATCATCAGCAGAATTGATGACGGAATGATTGGCACTGTAGACTCTGTGTAATTCTCCTACTATCATATCAAAGGGATTACGTATCAAAACGATTGCTTTCTCGAATTCCTTGGATGCCAGCTCACCACGTGCGTGCGTTTTCACGATAAGCGTATTTTTGTAGCTGTAGTCCACCATCTCACCATGGAAACCTGGGTGTGTCAAAAAAAAAAATGAAAGTCAATATTAGCCTGATAGCCTGATTGTACTCTTGTCCCAAAGCTGGAAAAAAATATATGTTTCCGTATAATGATCGCTTATTGGTCTTTTTTTTCAAAACATAAATCATTATAGTAATCAGTCAACACATTAGAAAAGTGGATTAAAGTACTAGAAAGTCGTAATATGTTACTTGCAATTGTTATTTAATCACGCATAAATATGCAAAGACTTGAGCTACAATTTTGTGTTTATCACCAACGCACGATTTAACAAAGTTGACATTGACAATATTTTGTATTCTCAGCAATCAGTGTCAGTCAGACTGAACCACAGACTGGTGTTATTCTCCGCTTCCAACTCACGCGTCGTATCCGGACACATCTCATCTCCGGACACTACGCAAGAACGAGGTCGTTGACCTTACCTCCGTAAAACAGTCTTCTGTCACGGTAAACGGATCCCGTGTAAATGCCGGTAGCTTTTTCCAACAAGCTTCGTGCCCACGTGTTACCAGACCCCGGTGCACTGGCAAGCGCCACCAACGGTCGAGAATGTACAGGTGCCAAGCAGACTCTACAAGGATCGTCTGCAAAATAATTAAGGTAATAATTTAAAAAATCTTACTAATATTTTTTCAGCGATCGTCGGAGAACAATATATAAAATTACGCACAAGTGTATAATAAAGACAGCTGTTTTTTAAAACCGAAACAATCCATAAATCTCACCTCGACCAGATGACTCCCACATCCACGAATCATCTTCTTCGAATTCAATGACTTGGTCTTTGGGAAAGAGAGCATTAAGGTCTTCTTCTAGGTCCGTTACTGGGACTGCAACGAGAGGGGAGATTTGTTTAATGCGGGAGGGTCGTCACCTGCGCACGCGTGGGAATTGAGTCCCAAGCGATGATAACAACACATGCTAAAAATGCAAAGGCTCATGGGTAGACGCTTGTTTGTAAACAATGACACGCTATGGCCATCTGACGCATGCGCCTGTGACGACTCTCCCGCTTTAATGAGAAACATTAATGAGAACCATTATTTGAAAATAAACTACTAGTAGTAGCACGTTTTTTTT
This sequence comes from Saccoglossus kowalevskii, assembly GCF_978046115.1. NCBI lineage: Eukaryota > Metazoa > Hemichordata > Enteropneusta > Harrimaniidae > Saccoglossus > Saccoglossus kowalevskii. The sequence goes on from NC_140645.1 coordinate 18,127,622, forward strand.
ACTTACTATTTACAGCTGGTGGCACGACGGTTATCCATTTGTTGTCTTGGTCGGTCATATCTGCTAAGTGATCCCGATGAATAACTGGTGGGTTGGCCGCAGCTGGGTGCTCGTGTGAAACCGCCTGCGGCACGTTCTGGACGGGTTGAGGGCGTGGTTCCGTCTCGTGCATCTTTTGAACTGTGAGGGAATGCGCTTTGTAGTCGTCATCGTCTTCCAAGTCTTGGGGTTCGAGTTGATGCTCAGCCGAAGTGTCATGTTCTCCATGTTCGATGAGAGTTGCTAGGATTAAAAAGGAAACTGTATGAGGTGGAACAACCTACACAAAGAAAGTTGACACACTTGCATATAAACCATAAATAGCCGGAAAAATAAAGGGCGTGGTCGTCGTGCCGCGTACGTGCGAGGTATGAGTCTCATATAAACAAAGACGGCGAGGTTACCAAACGTTAATTAGATAATTTGTTTGGTGGTTGCATTGGAAAGTATTCGTGATTTTATAAGAAAAGCGCATTGTGTTGTTGGAAAATCATTGTTTATCAACAAAAATGTCGCACTTGCGCGGCGTGACGACCACCGCCCTTTAAACTTTGGAATGGCACTATACAGGTGCAGCCAACGAGCAATAAATTGAAATAGTCAATTCTCTGGGACAACATTTATTTTATGAGCCTTTTGAAGTATGCTAATTAATATAAAGGAAAGAGGGGGAAATTAAGAGCTGTTCATAAGCTACCCTCCACCTGAAAAAAAAAAATCTTCCCCACCTGCTGACCAAATTCATCTTTTCCATGCTCTCATTAAAAAAAAAACACTTTTTTGCCTACTCTTCTACCGCCAACTTGCCTTTCTTGCCCTCCTGCTGACCAAATTCATCTTCATTTCCCCTCCCCTCATTAAACAGATAGACAGCCGCTGCCGAGGTGTAACATCAACTTCGTACATTCATAGTGATGACAACTGTTATGAACTCTATTCCTCACTTACACTGGTTTCAGTACAATGTTTGTGAATATTCCGGGTGAATATCACAGGGACAGTACCTACATTGCTGTGCCGATTGGTGGCGTAATTCATCGAGTCATTGGCCTATATGGGCTTCTTGAATACATTAACCACTCAGCAGATCAGTGGGTAACTCGCATTTTCAGTTATTGATAGCACACGGCTGTCCATATTTAGCAGATGTTGTTTCCCCCAATGCGTTTTTTTTTATTATACCCTGCCCTAAAGGCTGTGTTGCCCACCCTGCGATATTTTTTATGTAAGTGGGGGTGGGGTTTACTGATATTTCCCGCCCCCTACAAAAAATAAAAAAAAATCCCCTGCCCTCAATAAAAATCCCTTGGAACAGCTTTTCCGATGAGCAGCTCCATTGGCTGCAGCTGACTATACAATACAACTGTACAATTCAGTAAATTACGAATGTTTACACTTTCTTCATATGCGTACAAACTCTTCTGTTTGGCAAACATACATTTGAAAACGCAGGATATCTTACACGTATTTTCAATTATTAATCAGTTTATTCGATAGAGAAGGAGATATATTTAATAAAGAAAACTACCTTTCTCAGTTATTCGAAACCGAGGTTCAAATAAGTTATCACTGTTTCAGTCGCCACTAAGTGTAACATAAGGCTCCTGTCTCGTTATTCAAAGTGTTTGCCAGGATTTTTAACTTGAAATTATGTTTTTATAGCTCAATGTCGATAACTGATAGCGGAATACTGCTGTGGAGTACCCCCTACTTAAGCACGAAAATATTTTCGAGTTTGTCGAATTCAACGTGATGCGTTGATGCCACTACGATACTGTGACTCTCGTTTGTACTGTTTTACTTTCCATTTCACGCATAACTCGGGATCTCGTAGTAAACGGAAATGATCTACATGAGGATGGACGCATTTCATTAGGCTTTGAACCGTTTATTCCAATAGTAATACAGTTATCCTATTCAAAAGAATATACATACGTTTAACCTCAGGTTTCTCGTCAATCAGATACTTGTTAGGGTTGTCGTATTCTTTGGGTTCATTCTCATCAACTTCTGCAAAATGAAAAAAGCGTCACACGTTCTGTCGTTAATTATTCGGAAACATTAATTTGAGGTCTTCGGTACGACGAAACGTCTGGTAAACAGAAGATAACTACTGTTGACTCGTGTCACATTTTACCGATGGTGTGTTGAGCTTCTACACACTGTGTGCGCCAGGGATGTAATCGTATAAAGCAGCTATCGACCTTTTCATTGAAACTATAGCGCCCTCTCTGGTCTCGTATGATAATATTTAGTTGACCATTGAGGGCGCTGTTCTCGCAATTTGTTCATAATAATATAAAAATGAGCGAACAATAAACATAGCTGTACTTTACTACGCGTTCCGTGTTGGAATTGATGTGCATGTATTACATTCATACTTAGCTGTTACGAAACACACATCACAATCACGCATTTACCCGAGACCAATCGAAATAAGCATAACAACGACAACAATAACAACGACAACAACAATAACAACAGAAAACCTACTTTTTTGACCAGGCGATGCAGTTGTAAAGTATTGTTTGACATCAACGTGTTCTTCGGGTGGATTATTTGCATCTGAGTAGAAAAACAAAACAAATAAAAAAACATACTGTGAATCTTTATTTCTCGAATAGCACACTGGGGGCGCCAATTATGATCCTTGATTATATATGATTATTATTATTATTATTATTATTATTATTACGTGATCGCATGCACAAAGTGCGTTCCTCTCATTTGTCATCATAGTTGTCATGCAAACTAATAGTAACGTGACGTCACGCAATACCCTAACCTAACAACCTAACAGCTTACCGATCCGTGTATCCATGCTCACAGGCGGCTGTACGTCATCGCCTCCGTTAATTTCTGAATGTACAAAAGGGTGTACGTTATTCAACATAGCAGCATATTGCTGACAGAAAGTGCATGGCATAGGGAGGGGACACACCCCTCCCCAATGAAACGATGTCACCCGTGGTTCGTAGTTCATGTACATATCATATATAGAGTTTAAAGGAGGTAAAATTAAATAGTAGAGGTGATGTATTCAAGCCCCATACTGAAACTTGCTGTTCAGCGGGTGAAAACAAGCTCTCACGAAATCAAACTAGTGCAAATATTTGTCAGACTATTTGATGTGCCGCGGCGGTTGCACCAATATTTTTGTAAGGATTACGTAACCAGGCATAAACACTTATTTAACGTTCGTCATTTTTCATAACTAATTATAAAATAATATTATGCAGTAATTAATATAAATAGAGGGAAAAGAAATTGACCTTGCATGATTTTATCTACAACCTTCTACCACAGTCCCTCTAGAGGGACTGTGCTTCTACCTAATGTTTGATTTGCTCGCTGAATGTAAACAGCATGTTTATTCCCGATGTGCATTGCGGCGTTTCTACAAGTCACGCTTCTAGCGAAAAAGCGTCCATGTGATCTCATGTAAATGGGTGAAAGGCCTGTCACATTAATACTTAATAGCGTTGATTTTTGTTTGATTTGAAATCAACTGTCGATTAATCACGGTTAGTAACCGTGGACTATATATGAGAGATATATTCTGTTCAAAATGGCGAACGACTAAATAAGAACGACATTAGTAATAGTGAATCACCGAAATACAAGAAAATTCAAATAGATCATTTCCAGCGCCTTGCGAGATCTCGCGTGAATTTGTGAGATAAATCACGATTGCGAAATTGTTACAAAAAAGGGCATATTTTTTCCAGGCAAAAATATTAAGACCCGATATTATTTTGATGTTATTTGTTTAACATTTATTTTCATTATTATTCAAATGAAGTCGATTCTCAACGAAAGTCATTCTTAGATTACTGGCAGTATGTGGGCGCGATATTCCCTCAGCTTAAAGAAATGTTTTTTTTTTTATTTTTTCAGTTCAAGAAATTATAAAAGACCGTGACCATGGTGGACTAGTCAGAAAAATACAAAGAAATAGTGAATTGGACTTTCCCTAGAACTGCACTACCAGTAATAACAGGAAAGTTTCCTTTATCACGCGATTCCGAACGTTCAAAACTCGTTCCATACAAGATCTCGTCAGAAAGTGTAAATATACATTTATTATTAAATAATGTTCACAATTTACTGAATTTGGCATGTATGACATCACTATATTTACCTGCTGACTGGCTGTTTGATTCTACGTAGTTATCATCCTCTGTCAAATAAACAAAACAAAGAAAACGAATTTTCAAACGTGAAACATTCAAACACGAACAAACTCACACAAGTACCAGTGGGGGCGCTCTTTGGGTAAATGGTGATCACCCAGTTCCTTTAAATACATTTATTTATTTTTGAATAAGTGAAACGCATATATAAATTAAGAAATAAAGAAGAAATGAAATGCCCATACTTCAATTCTGAACTCGTAAAATTTTGAGAGACAAAGAAAAATATCAAACGGTTTGGGTAACCATCTTGTTCTGCACAGCAGAACAGACACCCAGGAAAATCGCACCACGATTCCTCTTGGTGGGTGTAATTCCTAGTCATCATGAACAAAGAATAACTGGGACCATACCATCTTTGCACGGTAACACAAAAAATACACCACCATATACAATGATACTGATTGTTGAAATATACCTAGAAAACGTGTTGAGCACATTTGCTCAGTCCCCGACGAGTATTCCCTCAATTGTATTCATGACTTAAAGGTAGAGCAGGCTACTCATAATTTTTGAGAAACTTGGTCATAAATTGCATGACAATGTTCATTGATTTATTGTGTAATATCATGAAGCAGGCACTCTGAACTAGCATTCTTGTGTGTGTTACAGTGATGTATTTTGAAAAAAACATGTTCTAATATTTTTTCACGCTCTTTTTAGACAATCCCATAGTAAAATGTTAAGGAAAATGGCATATTTTGTTTCACTATTTAAAACTCAGATTTTTTAAATAATCGAGGACAACAAAAAGTACCTCATAATTCGCAACATATAATTGTGTGTCACCAGCCTACATTTGAGATGGGACATGTCTCTGACCTTAGAGTAACATATGATAACATCACTATAATATTGCCAAAATGGCCAAAATTCACTAAAATACAACCATAGTTTTCTCGAAAATTAAGCTGGTGACCCCCAACATTTTAAAGTCAATATCCCAGTATATTGCCCGGAAGGACATTTAATCGGAAAACGAATATATTATTGGTATTTGAAATCATGAGTAGGCTTCTACCTTATCATAATGGCGTTCTTCTTGACAGCCGTTAATTTGGTTCACAGATTTTCATTTTGCCCGAATACATCGTATAACCACAGTGATATAACCTGTTCTATATATAATGACATTGCCATGAATGTAATAGGGATCGTATCTACATATGTTGTACCGCTCACCACCCGTTGTTTTTTTCATACTTATCTGCTAGTATGCAAATAAAACAACCATAGTTGCGATATCATAGTACCGGGTGTGATTTCTGTTATTTTTTCTATTTTCTATTTGCCTCTGTTTTGTTTTGTTCTAATATCAAACACGAACGACAGATTAAACCACTGCGATCCTAGCTGTCACTGTTTAGCTCTTCCATTCACCGTGGTGATTGACTTACCTGATGGGACGATTGCACGCCTGTGTTTTGATACCATGTATTGTTGAAGTAATATCGAGGCAGGGAGTAAAGCTGCCAAAATGCAGAAATTTCTCGTCACTCGCATCTTCATCTGAAAATACTGAATATTTAGGAGTCATAAAAAGTTAAAGCAATACAGTCATCGCGTAGCGTGTTCGAATTTCGCGTAAACAAGCAATTTATTTTAGACGCGTTTGAAAATATTGTTAATAGACCATTTCTCGCCCACTGCGAGATCTCGTGTTATTAAAATCAAGCGTAAAACAGGACAAATGTCAAAGCGTCATAGGTGCGTCAAAACATCGCGTGGGATTCGACAAACGTGGAATTTTTTTTAAGGTGTTTAATATTGTGTTATACATATATGATAAGGGTAAATTTTAACGAAGTAAGGGAATGTCAACGCCATATTCCTCTCTGAAAGATAAGCTTTCAAAAAATTCAAGTTCAAAATCAAATCAAATTTTCCATGCGCGATATCTCACAGTGAATGGCAAATAACCTATTCAAGTAATACTAAAAATGATCTTTGCTGTGTACGGAATGCATACCTACGGAGTAAAACACATATGGACACGTTGATAATCGTAAGATTAAAGTTGCATCAACGATAAAAACACGTATATACAATAATGCAGTTGACCATAATATTGAACATTAATTCACTGCCCAGTGGACGGCGTCGTGGTATCGATATACCAGTGTTTTCAACCAAAACAATGTATGATACAATTCTACACGACTCGGAGCATACCTTGAATCTAGTACAGTGTTATAATAATCAAATCACGTCAGAAATTGTAATTGGCAATTTTATTCCTCCATCATAATGAACTAAAGACTACTGTTAACAATGTAATAGCATACAGTACTGTAAAATACTTTATTTTCGCTTGGAATTAATTTTCGCTGAAGGAATGATTCTGTAAAAATAAAATCCAGCGAATATACCTTTTTCCTATATTTTATATTTAACTTGTCAAAAATCTGTGAAAATAAATTACATACAAAACACCAAAAAAGTAAGTCTTTCCAACGAAAATTAATTCCAGCTGAAATGAAGTATTCTACAGTATGCCTCAGACACAGGATAATAAATTAAGAACATTTTAATGGAAGCTGTTACATAAAATTCTGATGACAAACATTAAATTATTTAAAATTGTTACAGTTCCATCTCTGCTATGTACTTTCTGTGGGAATGAGAATGAGACTTTAAATCACGTTTTTATGATCGTAGAATCACTAATAGATTCTTGACAACACTCGATGTTTATTCTACAGATCTATCATCAGAGCAAATTCTGTCGGAGGACTCTGCTTTGCCGGAACTGGTCAAATTTCTTGTATTATTGGGGAGGAGTTTTCTATACCATGCCTGATGTAATGGTATATTACCACAATTTGTTAAATTAAGTTTGTACAACAGACACAGGAAGTGGAATATTATGTGTCTTTTTGCATGCCACGTTATTTCTAACTGAAGTTATTACAGATTTTATTATTATATTTTTTTTTATTATTAATCTAAATGTGTCTCTTTTTGGCTTGGCTGCACTTTTTGTACTATTTTGTTTTTGCTTTTTGTAATGTAATATGAGGTTAATACGAGGATACTGCAAAGTGTGCACGAAGACAGTACAAATGGATACATCATTGAAATGCCGAATTTCAAAACGTTTAGAACATACTAAGTACTTGGCGAACTCTTTTGTGTGGGGTCCGGTCAAACCCTGGGGTAGCCATGTTAGTTTTTATTATTAGAGGACGCTTCCATACTGCGAGTAATCGTTCCATATTTGGAATTCGCATTTCCTTATATGGTAGGATGAAAATACCGCAAAATCACGGCACGCTGTAACTTATGTCGTTACGGTGACAGGTGTATAAAAATGACTTTTTATTTTGTCATGTATCTGTTATTTATCTTGCTGCAATAATAACAATAAATCAAAATAATAATAATAAGAAATGAATAAATTTAAGAAAAACATTGGATTAAGTAGAAAAAAAAAACACAAAAAAAACATTAAATTCACGTGCGTATTACATTCCATTGTGCCAGTGAACGTGTGAGATTGTGTACAAACTTTGACTTTGTATTGCTTCATGGGAAATCTCGTCATGATTAAATTCAAAATGGCGGCCCGTGAACTGGCTTATTGGATCGATTTTCGCCCTCTAGCGATGGCCGTCCATCAACAAAATAAATATTGCTTTCGAGAGATTTGTTAAATTCTAAACAGTGCATTGCTCATCAACAATGCAGCTTTCAGCCATATGCGTAATTTCAACGTCACAGAAGCGATCCGTCGGCAGTAAGCGCGACTTATTATTAAGGGTATATTATGACGAGGGGAGGCAAGGGGGAATAGCTGGTACAGTTTACAGGAAAAAAAATGGCATTGTACGTTTTTACAGGAAATAAAATGAAAGTTCCACTTACAGTAACGAATTGGGTTTCATATTTTACAGATAAAGCAAATTCCTAATTACATTTTACATTTTATACTAGTTTTGATAATTTGTGTTTAAGAATCAAAATTCTTAATTGTGTACGAAATACGCAATTTATTTTGGAAAATGCTTCATACGCTTACAAAATATAAGATCTTTTTACAAATTACGGACGAATAAAATAGTACGTGTTACGCCATGTGTCATTTAATTAGTATGCAATTTCCACGAGTATCTGAAATCATTAAACAACATAATTATATAGATATGGAATCACCATTTGATCACAAAAATGAACAAGAATTATGTCATACAGTTTACAAAATACATTGAAACAAACAAAGAATAATAATAATAAAATGTGCTCGTTATAGACAAGTTTGTCGACGGCATGAATGGGAGTCTCATGTACATCCATCAAACTGTCACTAAACGGAACAATAAGTGCCTGACAGTGGTATCTTAGCAACAGTGACCACACCTGCCACTGATATCATATCATATGATCGCTAAGCAACGGGCAGTGTAAATTTTTAATCATAATTTGCAACGTAGATCTTGTTCCCAGATTGTTATATTTGAGATAGTCAAGGGCAGCTAGATATGTTCGACCGGCATTCATTGTATGAATACTACATTCTTAGGTAAACTAAATATAACTTTCATAGCTTTACATACACACAAAAAACTAAACTTGTCTGGTACTCCTATTTATACATAACATGCAAATGACCTTCAGTGGCACGTGGTATTCATTGTCTGTCTACGTCATACAATCTGTTGGCTCGTTCGTGGCCAGTTGTGTAATAAAGAATCGTCCTCCAAATATCACATCGCGACACGATATGCAATGTTTGATTTGAAACACGGCGGAATACTTATAAAATGCTTCACTGGTTTGGGTCATTTGTTTGTATGTACGAGGCGGTTACCGCTTACGTCACGAACAAAATTCGAACGCGGCTGCATGGAACACTATATCTCTCGTCACTAAAAACACACAAAACGTGCAGACTAGTTCAAGACCATTCCATATTTGGTCAATATTCTCTGTATAATATAATTGTACAATATAAATTCACCGGATATAATGTCGAAAAAATCATAGCAACTTAATCCATGCAGCGCGTGTCGTGTGTGATGGTTTCAAGGACATGCCGCTGTAGATTATTACCGAGCGGGCACGGCAGAATAAAAGCAGCTTCGGTGCTAATCGCGAGTCGTATTAGGTAACTGTAGACAGCTGGGTCATAGTAGGTCGTAAATTCGGGTTCATAGTTCAGTGGGTCAAAACATTAACGGTGAATTTTCACGCAAATTATATTGCAAAACTTCGCTAATTGTTTTTTTTAGAAATATTATTAAAAAAACCCGCTTCACTCAGTGAAATGTGGCAACAGTAGAAGTTGACGGAAATACAGGGCACAGAATACAAAAAACGTCAATTGGTTGGCCAATTAGGTAAGAGCAATGTAACCACGTCGTTGGAAATCAGGATCAACTTACAAAATTATTGCTTTACGTGAGTCGTGCTAGATTATTCCCTCCCGTGGTTTAAAATACAGTAAATGTACTTTTCATTGCATTGGTTTATGCTCGATCATGCGCACTCATTAGTTTATGATTATGTCTGGGACGCTTGTATCAAAACACCGCAAATGTAATTCTGTGTTATAATAACAACTATGCCACCATGGAACACGGCCGTGACGTGCAATAACGGTGTATGCTATGTAATAACCATCCTAGTAGTCTGATTGGTCAATTCAATTAGAACTGTTGACGCCGTGGTTGACGAGGTCGATATGTTAGAGGTTTTACGTAAAATTATTTGAAGGATTACTAGGAATTATATAAATTCGAATATTTCTGTTAGTGTCAGATGTCACACCAAATTCTCCCAGTCTTCGCTTGTCCACGCACAAAAGTGTGTTTAAAGAGCGGTAGTCGTCACGCTGCTCATGTGCGACATTTGTGTTGATAAATATTGATTTCCCCACAATCCAATGCGCTTTTCTAATGGAATCACGGGTACGGGTTTTGACCTGAGCGCCACTCGCACTAATTACCAAAGGTGACACCTACGATACCGTCCAGTCAGTCATCAATATTTAAGCGATTAAAGTAACTTCTCAGTTTTACTCAATAGCCTGTGCAACAGTCAAAGTCACCATCTTTGTTTATAAGTTACCCATATCTCGCGCATACGTGGTGCGACGACCACCGTCCTTTAACCCATGTATAAAATCCGCTTACTCTCACTGAGTGTGTAAAGTCTACAGCCTGAATTAACGCCATGTGTAATGTAGTATTCAAGCTGCCAACGCATCCCCGAAACCGTTACTATACTGACGGCTCAATTAACACATTCTTCAATCGCGTGTGGATTAACAAGCTGACGGTAACGGGAATCATGAAACGGCTAGCTTTTATGCAAATTAGCTAAAAAGCGAGTTTGTGTTTTTAACGTTCGGGGTTTGTGCGGAGATTTGTGTTGATTATATGCCATCTTCCTCATGAATGTATTATTTTGGATTAACACAATAGGAATAAATAAATCAAAATTCGAGGAGCTATTTAAAGCGGGGGAGTCGTCACTTGCGCATGCGTTAGATGGCCATAACGTGTCTTTGTTTACAAACAAGTGACTACCCATGAGCCTTTACGTTTTTAGCGTGTGTTGTTATTGTTGCTTGGGACTCAATTGCCGCGCGTGCGCAGGTGACGACCCTCCCGCTTTAAGGTTGAAACTGCCCACTAACTAAAGAACCGAAACGAAGATATTGTCAAGCAAGCATCATAAATACACATGATTAAAGCAGTGTATACAGCGTGAAACCAACACAAACGCAAAACAAACGCAAAATAAAACGCATATTTTCAGGACATTATAAACCTGCATACCATACCATAGTAAATCTGATAACGCAGGGTCAGGCATGAGGTCACCTCTACTTATCTACCATGACTGAAAATACTCATCTACGTCAGATATACTATTGATGGTGTATATATATAACCATACCTAACAATCACTGTGAAGACAACATCTCATTAATAATATTATTCATGGATTTCATCATGAAATCAACGTTGTCCGCATAATGGTATCTTTCTATCACACACACGTTACTATGACTACGTCAAAATGAGGTTTATGGGTGAATACAATGTCGTTTAAACCGACAACTGTGTCTAGTTGTCACCTAGAATTTAGTAAATATACTAAAAACACGATTTTCATTTATATACGACTACATGTGACAACAAGTAATTACGACGCTCAGGTTTTTAACGTTATTTGTATCGCCCAATTACGTCATAGGCGCATTTCGTTTCCAGGTGGCGCAATTTAAAGAAAGAAGTATCACCAGTGAGACACACAGCAGGCGACAGTCTGAAAAAAAACTAAATTTCAAGAGCATCTTCGAAGTACTTTTCACGTACTTAAAAAAATAGCCAACGCGGAATACACAGTGCTAATCATAATGTGTTCGTACGCCATTTTACCGGGCCGATGATTTGCTTTAGTCAGGGTATAAATAAAATGACAAAAAACAAAATAATAATTGACTGGTTTATTCATTAACTATCTTCCCACATATAAAATATCCCTTTTTCGTTATGATTTGACTCCGAACTATATCATGTTACCTATTATGTATTTGAAGCATGTATATTAATTTGAGTTTTATTATTAACATGACATTTGAAATAAATGGCCACAGCAATATTTGCATATTTAAGTTCTAGTTCTACATTATTATTAAGAATGCCATAATATGAATATATTTTAAAATCGTGATTAGGTCGCAATCTCCTTGTTATCTAACAACTGAGACTATGAGAGACAGAGAAGAGATGTTTTACTCAACAGTGATAATGCCAACACACCGGGTATTGTCGGTGAGTGTAGTGACAGCTGTAGATGGCACACAAAAGCAACATTGAAATCAAACATTGGAACATTGAAAAAAAAGGAGAGTTGTTAGCTTAGTGGCAGATCCTAACCGATTGATCAATTGATCAATAATAGTGGCGATCTACTTCTTGCTAAATTAAGCTATGTAACATAAAGTTGATACACCAAATCACAACACGCCGTCTTTCATGTCGATACGATAACCCGTAAACGTGTTTGTTTCCCGCCAACTCACCTCTATTGTGTGGTAATCTTTGTGTTGTGTGATTTCCAAGTCTACTTTGGTTATAGTACGTTTGCGCAACAACTACTCTTACCACTACAGCCGAAGCATCAGCAACAAATACGATTGATCCACGCGAGAGAGAGAGAGAGACAACAAAATGACTGAAATGTATCCTACTATGTGTCCACCATATTAGGACATCTGTTACCAAACCTGTTGAGATATTTGCATATATGAAATAGGACACAATAATCCACGTTGTTCACACTCAAGCGCGCGTGTTTCCCCAAACGTGGCACCATGCTTGAACGGGCGGTATTGAAGCTCTCTATAATTACTAGGTTAAGGGCAATTTCTTAAGTTGTTCGAATTTTCTGCTGTAACCTGTTACTGTCTATACCGTGTCTGTACAGTTGTATATTGTGTGAAAAATGCATCGACACGGGATAGAGTTTTCGTCCCTCGAGTGACGTAAACACTGCTGATTTATAATTCGCAACAGTCGTATTTGTCAATTCTTATTCATGACGGAAATAAAATGTCAGTTTGTCGATGTATTTATCCTTGTTTAATTTAGATATATATACCGTATTTTAATTATATTGATTTTGCCCCGGCTACGTGCAACGCAGTCACCTTTCATTAAAGACTGGCTACCATTTGTTTCACAGTGTCTCCCACGTAACCGTGTCAATTTCATTGAATGTGCAAGCCTAACATACTCAAACGGGTATACGCCCTCAACCTCGCAATTAACTGATAGCCATCTGTTGTTGGTTATGTGTTTATAGTACAAATTGAACTATGTATACTTCATTTGCATATTTGCATTATTCTACCGCATTTTTCTCAACAACAAAAAACAGATCGACTGTGAACCACACATTTTCGCTTTACTATCGACTAATACTATTACTAAAACGATTAATTGTAGAACGATGTTGGTACGATTTATTGTCACTATGCTACATGCGCTAACAAATATGCGCACTAAAATCCCTTGCATACGAACACCTAATTACGCGAAGAACCTAGAACACTAGCCGGGGTATTTGAAACTAAAAATTGGCATTCCAGCACAGCAGCCAATCAGCGACGGCCTAACGCTTAGATGACAATTTCGGTTTCAATTACCCCGGCTTAGTGTTCTAGATTCTTCGCGTAATTAGGTGTTCGTATGCAAGAGATTTTTCCACACAAAAAACGACGAATTCGGCCGAATTTTGTTATCGGTTGGCTTAATATAACCCCAACGGACCGTATTTTTGTGAAAGATTGGTATTTTTGTCCTGATTTGTAGGAATCTGAAAAACGCGTTTTACAACTTCTCTTATTTAGTTTTATGCGTCATTCAAGATGGCGGCCCCCATATAGTAAATATCGTATTTATTTTATTATCACGTGTGCGCCAGCTGACTGTGCATGGAACCACTCAACCACTGCCATTGTTGTGTTGCGGCATCGTAAACGACGACATACCTTCGCATTTTGTAATAATTTAATGCGTTTTTAAAAATAAATAAATGCGCATTTTGTAATAAGCCTGTGAATGTAATGAACATGTTCATGATAATGGTGCGACCTAGAACCTTGTTTTGTTTCTCAACAGTTCTCCAAACTCGGCCTTCTCTACTACTATATGGTGGCATCATGGAAGGTACTACCTTTCATCTCAGACAACTAATAATTCATCGTCGTCTAAGCTTTCATGGTGGCCTATCATGTTTCATACCTATACTCAAGTACCAATCTCATCGAAGCGTGTAGCCTGTCTGACATAAACCGGGACTCAGTACCGCTGACCATACGCATCCCGTTTTCAAGTGAGAACACCCTCTGCCCCGTCGTAAGGTTTGTAAGGCAACATAAATAACAAAAACGTCATTTTTGAAAAATACTTTTCTTGATAGCATTTCTATTCAGTTAGTCAAAGCTATAAATGAAATCTCCATGATCCACGCGCCATTTTAGTGTTTCAGTATGTGTGTTGTTTCTACAAAAGTGTTCAACAGTGAAGGATATTTCATGCCTCGATATTTATAACGATTCCACTGGAAATCAGACAGTGTATGTTGATGAATTGGGCAAACCTGTATACAGATATAAAATAAATAAATATTTTCTCGATGCAACATGATTAAAAACATACATTTTATTAAAGTGGCTCACGCAAAACAAAATCTCAAAATGTCATCGCCTTTGAATCTAAATCACATGATGTGGAATAGCTATAAGGTACTAGTAACGTGAAAAGGCAGTGGTCGTCGAGTATTTTACACGCGTTGTATACGTTACTATAGGTCCCTCGAAATACGACGTGGCGCGACGACCACCGCCATTTTTTACGATGTGATGACAAGACTGCCTGAATGGATTTGTTCAGTATCGATTGCAGTCTGCTTCAGCGTTACGATCATACACACGATCGTTCGTTCTGAATCCCGTTATATTCTGTAAGTCATGTGATCAATCCCCGTTATCTCATTGGATTGACCACGGTTACTAAAAGAGATTGACGTGTCAGTTAGACGTCGTTAACTACCGCACACACAAAAGTATCGCCCATCTCTTCACATCCACGACTCCAGACGTTTAAACATGTTTAAACTTTAAATGTAACTCCAGCTACACTGCTACGACGTCGATGTGATGGCACTTTTATTAAAAATATCATATATTTGTTGGTTATTTAAAAATTGGACGGTGAAAGTCGCTGTATTTGATTTTCTTGTGTGGAAAAAAGTCGTAAAATTAAGTACGGAAAAAGTCATCACACTCGAAAGGTAACTAACGCCCCGGGCTAACGCTAACGCTAAGGCTAAGGTAATCTTCTTTAACGACCTTCTGGCTTTGCCAGATTACAGAAACAATTACTAGTATGTTTACCGCATCCTTTAAAACGAATTCACAATGAAACTCGTTGACAGAGACAACAATCTCAGGCACCTGTTCGCACGGGATCGACGGGTTTGAAACCTCTCCGTGTCAGTAAACTTGAAACGCGAGCCATTCTCACTTCCACATCCCCCACAATATGCAATACGACCTTGAACTCAACCGAGTTTTGGTCATGCACTACATGTCTATGGAATCGGCCCTCTATGTTTGATTTGAGACATTCCATCCGTCCCACGTCTTCTGAAACGTTCAAAAAACGGAGCATGTTCCCCATTTCCGGTACAGTGTTGTCTACGATGTCTTCGTAATTGACGACGTATAAAGGCCCGGTGAATAACGTCAGCCACGTGGTCATCACGTCTTCCCATCTGTCAATTGTTTCTTGTATAAGTGAAACGAATTCTACAGACAGAACAGAAGATTGAAAATAAGCACACTGTTTTTGCATCTTGTATTGTATCGCATCACACCTGTCCGTAATTCATACCGGAACAAGCTAAAAACACAAAATGTGAAAAAATAATGTCGTGTTTGCAAACAAAATATTAAAAACAAATATCTTGCCCTGGTCTTTCCACGCATTTCTATTTGAGAGTACCGCAGGTACTAGTACATGTATACCTACACTAAATACATGTATACCTACAATGTAACTGCTCTTCAAAAACAAACAAATCCTCCAAAAGCAGTGAGTGTCTATTCACGAATTGCGTAGTACGTGTTGAATTCATGAAGTATCTATGTAAATACATAATTGTGTTCTACAATAACTTTCCAAACGTCAATGTTCACATACTGTGACGTGACACAGGTGATACGACCTCATTCAACACAGTAGCTACCCGTGCTTGCTAGTCCACAACAAATCCCCTCAAGATCTCCCAGTCTGGTTCATAGAACTCTGGCCGGCCTGTCTGTTAGTGCAAATATTTCACTGTGATGAGCACGCACCTCGGGTCGCGTGTGTGTTTGTTAGGGTCAAACAATGATTCACCACAAAGTAAACTAATTATTTTAGCTGGATTCAAACCCTACGAATATTCCACCTCTATAGCCAACAAACACACATTAACTCATATTGACGTGACGTTGTATGTACCTGGAGACTGTACTGTTTCTTCATCCCATTCCACGGTACCAAGATGGCGCTGATCTGCGAGAAGGCGGTTACACTCACTGATGGCCGAAGTGACGGGATTTCTGACTAACAGGATAGCAGCAGAGTAATGCTTCATCTGGTGGATATTACGCGTGTGCGTTTTCACCACGATCGTTGTGCCAGACTTCCAGTCTTCGAGTTCACCAATGAAACCTGGGAGGTTAGCGCAGTGTATATTAAATACGTTAGAAAAAAATAAAAAATAGTCAAACAACAAATCAACCAGTCAAATATTATGTAATACAAATTATTTCATTTACCTCCTTCAAATAATTCCGGGTCTTCGAAAACAGAACCAGTGAAACTACCCGTGGCTTGTTCCAATAAATGCCGTACCCACGTATTTCCAGAACCTGGGGCACTGATCAGGGCGACCGGCGGGTACGTGTGGGGTGCTGCTAAGTTGACTGCACAGCCTGTGGATCGTAAAAAATAACTGGGAAATGTAATTTTCATACTGTAATGCAAATGTAACAAATATAAAATAGACCGCACAGCTGTCTCAGGTTATTCATTTGATAGCAATATGATGTTTGCTTGACAGTAAAATGACCTCCGTAGCCGTTACCCAGCAACTGTGAACACATCATGGCTGAAATAAGATTCTTAATTTGGGCCTCTGAGAAATAAATTTAATTTTTTTTTCGTCAAAACAACAAGTGTCGTGCTGTACTTATATGGTTAATACTAACGCATTATAATGCCGACATTTTATGAATGTAATCTCTTCTTTGATTGGTCGACTAAATCACGAAACGGAAAGTTGTAATGACACAACACATATTAATTTATTCCAATTGTGCACAAAATGGCGCCTGAGTATATATCGGTTGCCGAATTCTTATGTATATGAATACTAAGGGAAGGTCCTAAGCCAGTATAGAGAAGACATCAAAACTGAAAGGGAAAACTCAGACAGAAACAAAATCACGTACATTTTCTTTTTCTGTTTTGTACTGATGCGTTTATTGGTTGTTGAGGGTTTCGTTATATGCATATTATCTAATCGCCAGTCAATAAAATAAATAAAATAAAATAAAATAAAATAAAATAAAATAAAATAAAATAAAATAAAATAAAATAAAATAAAATAAAATAAACGACGATTTTTTTTGCAATTCTTGCCTTCAATTTTTTGTAGTTGAGATGTTATGTTAAGCTGGTTTCAAAGCTTTCTTCATTTTCATTCTACGTTGCGTTTACGTCAAATGTTATTAACATGTAACAAATTTGTCCCAGAGAAGGTAAATATATCGATTTCTACCTCGACCGCCTTGAATTGGACATTTAGAATGTTTGTGGTTATAGACGTTACCTGATTATAACGTGGTGTATACTGGCAACTCAAAATATACGAGAAATTTACTACAAATTAAGCCTAGTGTATTTGCAACAACCATTTCCATTGGCCCAAACTCCCAAATTCGTGACAGCCGAGGTACAAATAAAGTAAGCCATGCTCATTTTATGATACATATCTCGTGATCACGATTTAACACAGTAGTTAACAGTCCACGCTAACGCCCCTGTCACAAGTGTCTCCTTCCGCTAGTCATAATCAAATTGACACATGGTAATCTGTGATATAAATCGTACTTACTCGGAACACGCTTCACAATAGGGAAATGGATGACCGAGGGCACATTATTGACAACCACCATCAGCAGCGCCATAACGATCACCATAAAAAACCTGGCCCTCAATCCGATCAATTCCGGCATTATTGAATCAGTGCGTACTACGATGTGCAAATCACCTATTTAGCGTATCTGCCTTGAGAGCATCTTAAAATATCCCATCGGCCATCACGGTACTACGAAGAAGGACGTCACGCCGCCGTACGCTAGAATTGGGCATTGTTTTTGTTCTTTCATACGAGGATATTGCGCTCAGTGCAAGCTTCGATGGCAATTGAAATGTTGGTAATCGTCTGCACCATATGTCGCCGCGTATAATACATTTACCGTCGTTGAGCTTAATTTGCATATTGAACATCACGTGACACGAGCAATGCACGTCAATAAAATCATAATGACGTGTCTGCGACTAAATGATTTGCTTTCAATTGAAATGCACACGGCCCAGTCTGTTTTATACATTAAAAGACCTACCACTAAAACACCACTATATTCTGTCCATGGGTTTTTTTTCCCTGCGTTACAGCTGTCACATACATAATCTATGACAGATTTAAATACGTTTTACGAAGTCACGACGGCCATTCACCGGCAAAAAAAAAAAAAAAATGCTAAAGTCAGTCGAGAACCGAATATAACACGAAGGGCATTGTCGTTGGAACTTTCAGTCCCACAGAGAAAAGACTATAACAGCATTTGCTGTAACATTCAGGTTACATAGAATTGTTTTTTGGCGCCGAATCTAACAAAATATAGTATTATATATAGTATCCACTTTTATGCCACTGCTCTGATTGAAATTGACACTGCGAAACATGGCAAGTAAATGATTGGAATTTCAATAATTAACCATCTGTCGGCTAAGCATTGAAGCGAAATTCACCGAAAAACAAAAAAACGAGTAGTACTAAATTCCCCTAAGCAATAAACAAGTCAAAACAATACTTTATAAGTTGCGGGAATTTATTCACATCTAACAAATAATAATGATGGCAGAACACATTCATTCGAATCATGTCGAAATAGAATGAGGGAAAGGCCTTTGGCGAAGAGTGAAGTATCGCTCAAGAGAGAGGTAAGTGCAATTGACAACATAACTGATGTGTTCGATAGTAGGCGTGAATATACGCAATTTATTGAGAGCTGTAATGAAAAATATCAATACACAAACAAAACACATGATACAATATCGAGCAAAGTACCTTTAAACATGGTATACATATTCAGATTTCTGGGCGGGATTCAAATGATTATGACACAACTCACAATAATTGATTTCACCTAAAGAGTGGTTCTGAATGTCAAACAAACAATTGTTTGTTTTCATAATCACCATTTTCATATGTATATATCAGATTACATCAGAACACATAAATACAATAAATCATTTAGTTCTGTTTCTTTAATCGAAGTATTAGTTTAAATATATTTTGATGTATACTTATAAATATGTACTAATAAATACACACATACACATATATAATTACACTATTAAAAGTAATACATAATTACAAGAAATTTTCTTACATCGAAGTATTGGATTAATATGTAGACACAGGTTATTGTTTTATACACATCTTACTTTATATAAAAACACTACAATAACATAAATAATATCTATGTGCAACCAATGCTGTTTCTGTCATATGTATTCAATTGAAATATTTGTCTAAAATGTACCAACAATTCTAAAGATGATTTAGTAAAATCGTCCATTAATATACATATATGGAACAAATTTCTTCGTTTCTATTTTACACTATCCAGTAAGAGGCCATGCAACATTGGTTAGTAATTACACAAATATTTCTTGCTGATTTTATACAAATCAACTTTAAATGACAAAATGACAAAAAAGTATTCAAAATGTTTTCCAATATTGTATTATTCATTTTTTTATGAAGTACAATTGTTGAAAGGTTAATATTGTCATTGAGAAAATGCTTCAAAAAGTTCAATATTTGTTTTGCCAGTAAGTAAGTGAGTAACCGATATATATATCGACTCAAATGCTTAATTCAAACCCTTCGTCTGTTTGATGTAAACCGTTTATGTTCACCATACACTGAATAAATGAAGTTCAAAACATGAAATAAAAAAAAATCAGACAAACATGCTCAAAAAACGCATCTCCAAATAAACACTGTACATACACCACAATTGGGATTAACTTTAATAGATTCAGTTGCCATGAAGTCATTAACACCTAAAACAATTTCTCCTCATTCGTAGATAAGACCGCTGTCTGTGAGCATGTAAACTCAAATTTAAAAAAAAAACAATCTTGATCAATGGCAGATTTGCCTTTGAGACAAAGACCAATCGACTATATTAGAGGGAGCGGGTTACAGATGCGATTGCCATGAAGACAGGAAGTAGTTTACAAATGATAGACATTTTGCTTACTCAGTTTGCCTTCTATATAGTTGATTATGTATTCTGACTAGACCGGTTGGTTCCGGTTGACTTGCCACGAGTTCTGTAGAGGTTATTTAGGATATCCCTATAAAAATTTCTTGTCCGAGAATTACAAATGAAGGAAAAAAAGATGAATACTCCCTGTAAACTGTTACACACTATGAATAGATAGGAAACAATATCAGAGTTAGTAAAAGACTCGATCAATCCAAATATCCAGGTAAACCCCATAACCAAAGACAACTTTACACTTAGTATAATTTGACGTCTTGTAACCGGAGGGCTGGTAGTAGAATTCGATTTAAGCAATATGCTACTCTTGCTATGTAATTTGGTGAGTATTACAATATAGCAAACCAAATTACAGGAAAGAATGAGAAACAGTGGTAAGTCAAATAACATCACCAATGACAATGGTTCGGTAATCCAACATATGCCGATCCCGTACCCTACACTGAATGGGGTACAGTCACATACATCAATATACACTGAAACGCCAACTAGAATAGCTGGGGACAACCATGCATACGTCATATAAAATATAAACCGTTTCACTCGGTTTTTTGAGGAACATGCCGAACCAATTGACTGAGAAAATTTGTGACAGAGATCAACAGCTAGAACGTTCATCCAGAAAAAACAAACCAGCCACAGATAGTGGGAAGCAATTGCAACACATTTACAAATGATGACGTGTTTAGTTTTACCGATGGCTGTTAGAAACAAGAGTTGTGCCAGAAATAAAGCAATTGTTAAATTGACAACGAGCCCACTAGAGAGTGTTCGAAGGTTTGGAAATACCATATATGTGAGTAATGAAAGTAAGCATGCAGACAAAGACAAGGAAATTCCAATATTGCTGATGATCGTCTTGCGAACATCGTATTTAAAATTGTGTAAATCCGTGAACGTAGTGCTATCTTTACTTATGCAGATGTATGCAAACGAACCATTCTTACTAAGTGCAAACCGAGAAGCTGGTATCACAAGTTTTCTATCTTTGAGTGACAGCTCTCTGTCATTTATAATGAAATCAGTATTTGCAAGAACTAATAGCGTGAAGTGATCTTGGCAAATTAATACGTGATGCTTATCTGAACATTTCTCGATTGAAACTTTACTGTGATTGACCCTGCAATCCTCGCAACATTGTGAGTTTATCGTGTGAGTGTTTATAATGTCAACCACGTGTCGATACCCTTCATCGGAATATGCCGAGAATGGAATATTGTCCAATTGGTCTGCATCAGATATGAACAAAGAATCGACAATTTCCACAGTGTCATTCGGACAAAACACACCCTGGTCTCTAAATTCCTCAAGATGTGCAGACATCATATTGGAAGAAGGAGACTGAACTATGTGAAACATATCTGCCAGATCACTGACCTTTGCTAGAAATGTCACTGAATATGTTTCATTGCCATGTTTATGTAGCATTACTGAACTCAAATCAATATCAACTGATGTCAAGTTCGTTTCAATTTCAAGACTGGCAAATAAAGTAACGTTACGAAGCATGATGTTCAGTTGGGTTTCACTCATGTGTTCATGGCAGTAGCCGATTTGTATCAGATACTCATTACTAACTTTGGTTGGCGAACGATTGTTTGTGTCCACGACAGGGGCATCAATACAGTTCTTCGTAACCTGATCAAACATGGTATTACCTTTGCATGGATTTTCCCACAGATCCGACTCACCGTCACTATACAGTTCAATGTTGCCTTTCAAGTCTACTTGAAATAGGACATTCAGAGGAACATTTGTGTGGGGATTATTATACGAATATCCGTCCGTATTCAGTCCACATCTGAGCTGTTGATCAGCGGGATTAAAACCATTACATAAAGCGCAGAATACATTCTTATATGTATTTGTATTCAATTTCACAACGGAGAATGGCATGGTGCGGCACAGGTGGTCATAGCTGTGATGGTCAGAATTGTTTGAAGTAGATGGACACCAGTCTATTATATCAAAATAACACGAATGTGTGCGTGACATATCGTTAGGCTCTGGTGAATAAGACCTTCCACATCCATAGTCATTCCTTAACGTCTCTATCAATTGTACTGTGTCATATCTACTGGTAACAGCCACTGCGGTTTCCAATGATGGGTTTCTACATTCCCATTTCATTTTCCAGAAACTTACTTCAGTCATATTTATACCATGACAAGCAGCGCAGTAGACATTTTTAAATACTGTAATATGACCTCCTTTTCCATGTTCAACAGGTGTTGATTGGAGAATTGTCGAATTTGCTGAAAATGTCAGATGAAATCATGATAAAGAATTGTTCTTAACAGTGACTGCCACGATCACCAGGAATTGGAAATAATATAATAATAGTAACTGGTTGTATAGGAAACCATATGCAAATAAATAATACTCTTACCTTTATAGACATTTCTACACATCATTTTCAAGTTGGTATCGATCATCTCATTTGCTGGACATCTTGTAACCATGGACACGAAATTGTAGTCAGGGGAAAATTCTACACACTCGGAAAAAACGCTATTGTAAGGGTCGAACCCTTTGCGGAGCAGTTCCCCAGCCAGGATACCGTATTTGCTTGAACTGTTGAATATGCAGACCTCAATGAAATCAGGACAACAATCTCCATACTTAATGCAATCAATATTACAATTGCACATCCATTGAGTAATATCTACTTCTAAATTTGTCGATGCATTGCAAATTGGGTTACCACTGATGTTACACGAGTTTAGCGCATCGATACCATTCGGACCTGGACATGCTGAAGCTATATCATATATGGGGTGAGTCGTAGATAGTGTCAATTCTACCGGGGACGACGTTGACGTTGATACGTTATTCGACAGTTCATCCGTGGAAAACGGTACGTAACTTCTCCTCGAACGCACAGACCCTACATTTCGTGTACGCCTCTCGGGTTCGTGGAAAGACTCCGAACTGAAACTCACTCCTTTAGTAGTAATGTCAGACGGAGTTACCCCGAATTGTCCGTGTTTCATAAATGTACACGATATTCCGACTAAAACCATCAATAGAAGATTAATGAGTGTCAGTGATCCCATTGTTCTGGCTAGTTGCGAATTCTTATTCCGGACCCTGTAATATTGAAAAGCTTATTAATAATAAACAAGTTTGAAGTTTTCGGTTGTCGAATGGCAGCTATGGCAATTAAGTGACAATATGGGAACGGGGGTGGATCGAATGCACAAGCAATCCTCCGTGAAAGTATCTATCGTAGTTTTTGAAAATGATAAAAATGTCTTGAATAAAATAAGAATGCTGTTGCTTGATCACTATATAATACGTTGTAATATTATTAAGTGCAATATTTACGATGCATACAAGTAAAAAACGTTTTTGAATTCCCCACACCTTCGTGATGGAGATAGAAACATTATCTATTTTATTTTGTAGTGCGCATCGTTGTTATGCTACCAATTCGAACAGAAGCGTAGCGCCGCGCAGAACGACATGGCATAACCAAGTTGATTCAGTAGATGGAGAAGGTGAACAAATCAGGACTACGACAAATATTTCACGTTCTCAAATTTTTACGTTTAGTAAATACGAATATATTGCTCGTCAACTCCAGCATTGGTGCTAAGGATAACACACATAGTCATTTGAAATATGAAAGTGTTTGTTTTACGGAATCATAAAGATGTAAATATCTAAATCAATTATGTTAACTTTTTCTTAATATTCAAAAACCCTTCTTTCATGTGCAGATTCTTAGTCGTTTTGTTGGTCGTGCGCACTGTTATTAGCGACTTTAAGCACATGTCAGCAAGATTGCGTATAGTGCTGAAATTCGTGTTAAGCAACCACGTGTGTTGTAGTCAAAATATCGGTGTCTCCCAGCACGGCTAAAATCTATTCAATTTCCGGTGGCTCATAATTTCTGTCTTCGTTTAGAATGAACCAAACTACGAATGACTTTTGTTTTACCATCATGTCATAAATCTTTCCAACTACAATTAAAGCTAAAATTAATAAGCATCGTCGGGTAAGCATTAGAACAATTGTGGTTTTATATTATGTTCACCAGTAATATTTACATGCCTTTTCCATTGTACTATACAATGCTCCTGTCTGATCACATCTACACGATTTGAATTCCAATTTCGGAAAGACAGTAGAATTGTGTTTTTCAGTTTTAGAATTCTTATACAATGCTTTTGTGTATATGTTTCTGGCTTCCTACATATGCAAACTTTCGTTTTGTCTAAATACGTATGGTAAATGAATGATTTGTTTGTAATATTCTGTTGTAGTTTGTTTTTATAATATGCAACTATGTATTTATAAATGAATAATAATAACAAACAAAATCATGGTAGATCAGACCACAAAACATACATAGACAACAAATTGTTGGCCATAATATATATTATTTTATAACCGCTTTCAAATAATAGAAGAAGTAACATTATCCAGATTTTTAATATTTCCGTCTACATGAAACAAAATAATACAAATGATCTACGTAATCATACGTTTTCGATTAAAGGGTCCCAAACATATCACCTCAATTGCATGTGAAAGTTGAATAACTAATTTTCATTTGAGAAAAAAAAATTAAGTGAAATATCTGAGCATCGACTTGTTTAAAAGTCAAGTTTTCTTTCTGGGTACTAGCTTGTCAACTGGATGTCTGCTATGGGCACACAGCGGCGTTCGTTCACAACTCTTAAAATAATAAAGAAATAATAAAGTTCTGCATTTCTTTCATAATTTACAAGCATTCAGAAAAAATGGCATGCGAATAATGTTCCACAGTTTCATATATATAACAGTATTCTACTGAACAAAATCACAATGATTGCATGCAGGTCATTCTTGATTTCCCTCCCACAATGCTGTCAGCTTCGAAGACAGCTATTGCATAATAAATTCTCCACACATGTACCGTTCTTATACTAGCGAATGAACATGCTAGTATGTATTTGTTTGACGATGATTGTGATAGTGTGAAGCGTAACAAATCTATAAAACATTAAGCCTGGATCGCGATAAAATGACGTACGTACCTTACTGAGACGGAGGTATTTCTTCGCGAGTCTGTTGACAGAAAGGAATAATGCTGAAGCAACGTTTAAGCTTTTTTAAATGTATGTGAAATCCGGGTCTACGACACAATATCCACAACCAATAGAAACGCTAGAACGAATAACTGATTGGCTATCAACACGTAGTCGGATAATACATTCAAATACAAAGTTATATTTATTTTAATTTTTTGCGTTTAATTTTTACATCAATGAGAAATGAAATTCTAATAATTAAAATGGTACAATTACTACATAATCTATTGACATGAACAATACAATACACATAATTGTTTCCGTTCGACAAATGTTGTTCTTTTAAAAAGACTCAAAACACCATAGCCTACTTGTATACTGTGATTTAATTACATATCCAATTTCAATATTTTTTTACTATAGTTCTTTACTGACTCAATGTGAACATTTTGGTTTGTTATGTTGAATCTACCTGGTATAGCAGTTTATTTATTTGTGTAACGTCATTAATATTACAAACGAGCTATTAGGATTCTTTTGAAGATTTATTTCCATAAAACGACGCAAAATCCAGAAATTTGTCGGATAATATGTAAAAAAAGATAACGCCGTAAAATCAAATTATTATTCATGGAAATCGTCGCACAGTGATATCCAATGTAGTTACTTTGTTTGATTGAGACCTTCTGGTTTTTATAATGACTCATCGGATGGATGTATATCCATCATGGTTTGGTCGATAGAGGGCACGCCTTATGCGTGGGACGTACACAATTTCACCAACGATAGGCTTAGGGTATTTTAAACCATTCATCCTCACTACTCGCTTTTTCTTTGTATTAATATATTGGCAAATTGTGTTTTCTTTAATTATTGTGTCGCACGTGTAACGTAATGTAGAAAGTTATTGCTTGCCTACCATGGGCGTGAGAGGCTGAATATTAAGACCGCTGATGTTTATCTGTTGTTCATATTTGTGGCAAAAGAAATAAATGAATATGTGCATTATCGTTTACACAAAACATAAGATAATTGTCTTGTGCTCGTTTTTTTTTCTGTAGAGGATATGACAACTCCTATCCTCGGGGGCGGACATCCGGGCATTTTCACCGCCTGGCAACCAGCGGCGGTGAAAACAAAGGCCCAAAACTCGCAGAAAACGGTACTTTGGGATGATTGTTGAGACTCCTCTGAACAGTGTAACAAGATTAGCCCTACGTGTGTAACATATATAAATTTGGTTGTTCGGGATTACTTCAAAGTTGAGTTTGTGTTGTTTTCTCGAATTTTCACCGGCTCGACCGGCGTTCCACAGCAGCGCGCACAGATCCCATAGAAATGCGTGGCACAGTGGTGCGCGTCTTAGCAACGTGGAACGTCTTGTGACGTAGCTCCGCCCCCGAGGATATAACAAAACATTTATAATCATTGGGGTTGGCCGGAAGATTTGTTCCCCTTTATGTTTGTCTCCTAATATTGATGGACAGGGGAACTCATATTTGAAAAATAAAACAAAATTATAACTAAAAACCTTGAAGCATCTACAATCGATTTGCATTTCTGTAACTAGCTTGTGCTGTACTGTATGTTGGCTCACAATTTATGTGCAGGCGGTTGTCTAGCCACACGAGGTGGAACCACAGTATCGCGAAGATGGGGCGCAAGAATCCAATCTATCTATGCAGCTAGTTATTTGTGATGCCGTATAAGAGATTGTATTGACAATCATATCCCATTCTAGGGCATATTATTTCAAACAATGGAAAAATAATATCACAGACAAATTACGCACATACGTGTATTTTAAATCAAGATCCTCGACCAAAAATATTTTTCTTCTCGAATATGATGGAGCATACATCCAGTAATTGCTTGCTGTTTCGCGTGCTACACTTTTCTTCAAAGTTGAATTGGAAAGAAGGCATAATTGCTTCTGCGCGCTACCATTGTGTACGTAGAACTTGAGATTTGGGAGATGAGTGTTTTCTATTAAATATGGCATATACACACATTTGCTGCCTCCTGGAAGTTATATTTTTTTTAATCAGCCTACCAGCGAGATCTGCAACCATTAAATCAACCTGTAGCTCAATGTCTTCACGACACAATTTCAAATATAGCCGCAATTAATTTTTTTCAAGGTTATAAACATAGGCATTAAGTGCTACATAAATTAGCATAACTGATTGAAGTGCGTTGTTCATGATTTGCAATGAATCATGAATGACTGGGCATGCGCCATATCAGCTATATATTGTCTTTACCATAATTATTAATAAACGAAAACACGCTTTGTGCGACATATATGTTTGAGGCGAGAGCCAAGCACAAGTATGTGCATTTTAGCCCAGGTTGCAAATTCTTATCTCGCAACAGTGCTTGAAATATTACAATTACGCATATTAAAAAGATCCCATGACCTCGCATGGTCATCAAATTTACATATTTCTTGTCAGCTAACAACATTATTGAATCTGAAAGAGCGCTCAAGATATTACTGATATGTGCATTATAATAAGGTTATATGATATATTCGAGATATTTCTTGCCCGATACCATCATTAAATCACTGGTTGCATGTTTCTCTCTGTAACAGTGCTTGAGATATCACGGATATGTATATTAACAAGGTCACATGACATTATATAGTATATATGTCATGTTAGACTTCTTGGCTAGTTCCTTCAGTATAGCATCGGTTGCAAGTTCTTATCCATAACAGTGCTAGAGATATTGCTGATATGTAATTCATGAGGTCACATGACCCCAATTACAACATGTACTGTCAACTACTATTTCTGCATTAAAAACACAAAGTTTGAGTTGCAGCTCCCTTTCTTGATGTATTATGCATTCCCCTTTCAGTATACAGTGCATACTGGACACTCCCCATTTCCCCATAATGCATTTCTTAATATGAAAACAAAATGGAATAAAAACATCAAATATCTTTTTCTTCAGAACGACTTGGTTTCGAGATATTGGCAGTGTGGATGGCCTACACAATGCTTGTTTTGTATTTTTTCTTAAATAACGATTAAATAACATACAAAATTCAAATAAAAAATAGCTACGTTGACGAACAAGTCACGTGATTTCGGAAAAGTCGGGAAAAAACAATATGATTTAAATCTCGACAGGCTTTGAAATTGTCCTCACCAGCATTGTGACTCTGTGAGTCAAAAAGCAACAACTATTCATAGATTTTATAGATATTCCTGTATATGGACTTTGTCAATAACAAAATACGAATATTTATCTTGTTCAAAGCAATAACCATTTTAAAACAGTATTTCATGGTTTTATCTCTAAAAAATAAACGAATTATCCCAAGAAATAATGACTTCAGTTAACATTTGGAAAATAGCATGATAGAGAAAGAGGGGCGTTGGATGAAGTTTCAGCAAAGTACAGTGACATTTGGTATTAGTAAAAAAAAAGCGGAATGAAAAAAAAAGCCTCTGAAGATAATATGCATTTCAGGCGTTTTGTGTGGGCTTCATAACGCACGACACTATTACAATAATTGCCTTCGCCTGTAGCATGATTCTGTATGTCAGAGAAACAACAGCTAAATGAATAATTTACATTTGTACGGATGCTTGTGCGCTTATAATATCACAATAATATCATACACACATCTTTTTCCAGCTTTTTAATCTGTGGCCAATCGCACTCATTACCCAATTTGGACACTAATATCAATACGCGTTCGTTTTACTCATTTTGGAAATATCTCTTCTAATTTGGAATACTGAAAACAATCGACTTGTTATACGAACATGAAGTTCGTCGTCTTTAAACAATCTGCACTATGGGTGACCAACCATGACCATGTTTCAATACTGAGAATGATATGAAGTTATTACGAGGATACCTCAAAGTATAAACACAGACTGTACAGCGGCAATATCGCTGCGCGTCGGTCGATGCGGCGGCGTACTGTCTGAGTGTATACTGAGGTATCCTCTTGATAACCTTATTATTTTACATCTTTTACTTTCAAGGATACATCATAGGAATGCCGAAATCCAAAAAGTTTAGAACAGAATCAGCGAACTTCTTTGTGTGGAGTCCGGTCAAACCCTGGTGGCAACCATGTTGTTTCTATTATTAGAGGACGCTTCCGCGCGTAATCGTTTCATATTTGGAATCCGCGTTTCCTTATATGGTAGGATGAAAATACGCTATAAAATACCGCAAAATTACGGCACGCTGTAACTTATGGCGTTACGGTGACAGATGTATGATACTCAATGTTATACATATCGCAGAATACATCCTTCTCCACTTTGAGTCGTTGGTTCATTCTAGCTTGTTTCTGCGCCCTCTGGACCACAACACCATATATTCTGGTACATTTATTCTGAAGCATGGCATATTCCATGTCGCGGGATTTATCGTGGCTGGGATTTGCGCGTTTTATTTTTTCGAACCAGTGTCTCGCATGCACGTCGTGATGCGAAAGTGAAACATTTGTCAGAAAGAATAGCGACGCGCTGTAAAATCCTGAGAATTACTTGTGGTAGGACGCGACTAATGGGGTTCCCAGGGATTTGAAACAAGAAAATTTAGGCGATTTTGTATATACTTTCATGTTACATTTTGATATTGAGGTCGATATGCTACAGGTGTATTTGACCCCAGAAGTATACTACATGTACTTCTTTCTCTCATTTGCAATTTACACATAGCTATGAAGACCAGTTTAAAACGTGGGAGTCGTCACCTGCGCATGCGTCAGATGGCCATAGCGTGTCATTGTTTACAAACAAGCGTCTACCCAGTTTTTAGCGTGTGTTGTTATCGTCGCTTGGGACTCAATTCCCGCTCGTGCGCAGGTGACAACCCTCCCGCTTTAATGAGACACGGAAGTCAGTCTTTTCAATCGAAATATCTGAAAATTGGAATAGAATAGTAAATACAGATTGGTCACAGAAACGAATGAATTATTATAAGAACTAAACAATGTTGAAATATTACATTGAAAATGATAGCAACAAAATAATGGTTTGACCAATTCAAAGGTTGGGAGGCCAGAAAAAAAATTGCAAAATCAATTTCTTCTTGAGTTTTAAGCTGGATTATTTTCTCAAGATGATACAGTTGTAATGTTGTATTTGTCTTTATTCAAAAAGAAATCTATCTTCCCCAGAGTCGAGGTGTCACGTGATAACTCGTGTCGATATTCCGTATCAATTCCATTAAGAAAAAAAAAACAGAAAAAAAATCATGATTTGACACACTCCCAGTAATTTCTTTCAGTTGTGTGTACAATACATCTAAGTTGAATTGCTGAACGGTATGTCAAACAGCAGATGTTGAAGATGAGTAGGTTCCATTATTAAGGCATATACATACGCACATTTGCGGTCGTGATATTTGCAGAATTGATATTTGTTTAATCAACCTATGAGAAATATATGAAACCATGAAATCAACCTGTATGTCATTATTCTGATTAAAATTTAAAAGTTCACATTGCAATTTTTTTGTTGGGGGGGGGGGGATTTACCTTCAGTTACTGAGCGCTTTTGGTAACAAAACACACGAATAATGATTTTGTTCTACCTAAGCAAACAGCAATTCAAAGCAATACTTCATAGTTTGTAAAAAAAAATGGTTGAAGGGAATTTATACATATCAAACAATAATGACATCATTACGCATCTGAAATATATTGATAAGACGTGAGAAGATCGGAAGAATTCACAACGTGGCGTGTTTGCTAGGCGTTAAAATATCTGCCGATATTTGTGGCTGTAAATGAGTTCTACCCCGCTGTGAAATGAAAGTTAATATCCAATATAAAAATAAGTTATGAGCGAGCAAAATATAGTAGACAATATCCAGCAAAGTAAAGTAACTTTTAAAAGTAATACAATCAGTGCAGATTAAAAACAATATCATCTAAATGAGGTACGCATTTTCAGGTTTCCACGTGGGATTCAGATGTTTATTCAAAATGCGTGGTACAATTACAATAATTGTTTTCACCCGTAGGGTGATTCTCTATGTCAAAAAAGCAATAATTACTATATAAATCGCTTACAATTACACACACAGATGTACGTATGATTATATTATCACTCCAATAAAATACAAAACTTTAATTTGTGTTCATTCCCTGGATTCTTGTATATGTATACTCGTATGTATATGTTGGAAGTTTTTGTTTCATCCGTTGAAAATGTAATTCAAATATTTCGACAAAAATAATTCTCGCAATCATGGTGTTATGCTTGATATTGCGAAAATTATGTCTCACTAAAACCAAATAATTTTATTACATAATTGGTTAGTGTATTATATTATCTAAGAGTGTTTTACGTTGGCAATGTAACTAGTTGAAATTACCAGAAGAATCATGGGAAACAAATTACCATAGTCAATCTTGGAGCTGTATGATTAAGGGCAGAAAAGTACATTCAACTAGGTAAAAACGACCATCTACAAGATGTGATTAATTGGGTTTGGTGTAGAAATGGGGGTGCGTAGAAACCTTTTGAAAATACAATTTTCGTGATACAAATTGTACACACCAAATACTTTCTTTACGATTTAATTTCAAAATGACTTTCGTCATTTAAGAAAAAAAAAACTACACTCAGTTTGCTTTAACATGAAGAAAATTTCCCTACAGTCCAAATGAGCGAATTTGTAAAAACGGCTTACCATGATTCAACATGGCCGCTTATTTTATTGCGGTCGCTATGACGCAATGGTAAGTTACTTTTCCATAATTTGAATTACGTGTCTTAGCACTAGATTGAAGGGGCAGGAAAGTGGTACGACATAGAAATAAAATATTGGGCAAATTGTCAACATTCTGTGTTTCTAACTTTTGCCCTGACTCAACTCTAGTTTATTAACTTGTAATATGCGTCGCGAATTGAATCAACAAAAAAACAAATTAATTAAATAATTTTGCCGTAAGTGGGCAGAGTATTTTTCAGCTTCATTGTCACCGTTTGGTCATTGAGCGCAATTGAAGACGTTTGTCAGAAATGAGTTCGTAATGTTATTTTACTAATAAATAGTTGATACAGTACCATATTTGTGTCCCATGTGAAGATTATTCATCAAATAAGTATTACATATGTACCGATTTTATCGCTAAGATTGTATATTGTATATTTGAGAAATCACTGCGTGAATCAGATTACGCGAGATCTCGCAAACTACAGAAAATGGCTCTTTGTGCCATTCCTTTATTGAATAATCACAATTGTGTATCAATACCAAACAATTACAAACTTGAATAAAATCAATTCAGATATCGTATAATAATAAACATTCACCATGTTACTGCATAGGAAGACATAGAGGATACCACAGTATGCACTCAGACAGTACGCCGCCGCATCGACCGACGCGCAGCGATATTGCCGCTGTACAGTCTGTGTTCATACTTTGAGGTATCCTCGTAATAACCTCATATCATTCTCAGTATTGAAACATGGTCATGGTTAGTCACCCATAGTGCACATTGTTTAAAGACGACGAACTTCATGTTCGTATAACAAGCCGATTGCATGGGGGTCGGCGACGAAATCTGCTCACTATCCCTTGCGCCCCATAGCCACAATGGGTCGCGCATTTTTTTCGAGGGGCGACCTCCCTTCTGCCCACCCACTCGTGGTAGATGTTGCGACCATAAATGTAATATTATCAACAACAGAGGTACTAACCCAATTTTAACTGTTATTATTTTGTTAAAGTTTCTAATTATTTGGTTATGCAAATACTAGTTTTTGAACGCAATGAATTATGACCAAAACCTCTACACATTGAAAAATATTCAATCAAATGTGTTACATTTTGAAATTGACGCATACAAACTTCAAGCTACCGGTAAGCTGTTCCCAGTGAATGAAATACCCATAGTTCATTTGCTAATTGATGAATGACAGTGAAATGGACATTAATATAACGAGATGAGTACGTATCGTACATGTATACACGTGTCGTGGACAGCTTATTTGTCTTTTTATCGTCATTTAAATATTGAGATTGTAATAAAATTCATAATCCTACTGTCGATAACGGCACCTTCAATGCTGTCTTATGTTTTAACGTTCTCGGCACAACTCATGTCAGAAATACTGTGAAACCATTATTTGTATGTTTTGAGCATATTCACTGTCTTTTAATTTCACGAATTTGTCAAAGAAACAATGAGTTTTATTGTTATTTTACATGTTCACGTAGAATTAATTTAGCGGATTTTACTTATCAGCGAAAATAACAAAATTAAAGCCCAGTGAATAATTAATGCATTTATAGTACATTATCAAAACAATTGAACATTATTGGTTTGAAATAATGTGTGTTCATTCACTTATTAACGATTAACTCAGCTTTGTCTCAATGAGAACTTCGGGCGCTTTTAGAATGCAAATTTGTAATATCTGAAAACAGAAAATCTGGCACTTAATCGTACATGTCATTTTTCGAAGGCAGTAATGCTTGATACATGTTATTGTAAACATTCAGTAAGTTTACTGCCCCGTAAAAACACACACACACACAACATTCACAGAAGACACAATCCTCAACTGAATTGTATATCCTCGGGGGCGGACATCCGGGTATTTTCACCGCCTGGCAACCAACGGCGGTGAAAACAATGGCCCAAAACTCGCAGAAAACGGTACTTTGGGATGATTGTTGAGACTCTTCTGAACAGTGTAACAAGATTAGCCCTACGTGTGTAACATATATTAATTTGGTTGTTCGGGATTACTTCAAAGTTGAGTTTGTGTTGTTTTCTCGAATTTCCACCGGCTCGACCGGCGTTCCACAGCAGCGCGCACAGAGCCCATAGAAATGCATGTACAGTGGTACGCGTCTTAGCAACGTGGAACGTCTCATGACGTAGCTCCGCCCCCGAGGATAGTAATCCGGGAACATGTACACTGGGTCCAATGAGGGCGCTATCACACTGAACCACTTATGTGATGCGACAAACCAAAATTATTGTTATAGATATTGCTAAACTCTCATAATCTATATCATGGGATAAGCAAGAAGAAGACATGATTGGCAGAGTAATCAGTGCATAAGCATGGAGCACGTGGCCGTCGCGCTGGGCATGTGCGACATTTGTGTTGATAAACAGTGATTTTCCCACAATTCAATACGCTCTTCTAATGGAAATCACGAGTATGAGGTTTGACCTGGGCGCGACTTGCACTGAATACCGCCGGTGACTCCTTCGATGCCTTCCAATCAACTAAACATTATCTAATTAAAGCTTGGAGACGTCTCAGTTTGTACTTGTCGATCTGCGAAACAGTCAAAGTCGCCATCTTTGTTTATATGAAACCCATATATCTCGCGCATGCGTGGCGCGACGACTACCGCCCTTTAAAATACAGAAAATTAGCAGTAATTGCAAGTCAGTAACCCAAATGATGCCAGGAAACAAGTAGGTCTAGGTAGCATTGCTGTTTTGTTTTAACTGTCCCGCACTAGGTGGTCCGCTTATGACATTGCATCTGAGTCGTTGAACGCCCTCAATGTATAAAGAAAAAATTTCATGTTCCAGACAGTCGAGGCGCTGTGAATATCTAGAATTCAAATAACAGGGTATATCTAGCTTCACAGTACCTGAAGTGTATTCTTATGGAAATAAAATAAAATAGGAATACAATGTATACAGTAACGACATAGATTTGTTCCTGCATTTGTACAAACCAGCTGAACACACATTTAAGATCGCACACACATCGTACGACCTGTGAAATTAAAGCGGGAGGGTCGTCACCTGCGCACGCGCGGGAATTGAGTCCTAAGCGATGATAACAACACACGCTGAAAACGCAAAGGCTCATGGGTAGACGCTTGTTTGTAAACGATGACACGATATGGCCATTTGACGCATGCGCAGGTGACGATTCCTTTGCTTTGAAGCGGCAATATATATTTTTTTCACTATACTAACCCGAAATTTTGAGACAAAATTTGTTCAATGCCAGATCTATCATCATTACTATGTTGTTTGATACAGGAAAGGAAGTAGTTCGCCGACCATAACTTTTTATTAGAACGTTGTGAGCAACAGTATACAATACTTAAGATTAAGTCAGTTTCGAATTAGGTACTCACTTCAAATCCTTTTACCTGTTTGATGTATACCATCTTTACATTAAATAAATGTACACACTGATCAAGTTATTAACAGCAAAATTAGCCAATCAATTATAGCGTCACAGCTGGCAGTTCCCTGTAGCTATAAAAGCCATGGTGTTATTGGCCATGAGCCATGAGATCTGTTTCAAACGTTTTAGTTATTTTAAGCAGTGAGTTATGAAGCAGGCGTGGTGCTGGGTGATCAGCGCCAACAAACAGTGGACATTAGAGAAATATTTATTGAACTGGAAATTATGTATACTTTAAATTAAATTGAACACGTCAGTGTAAACGTAGTTAACAACTTGGGACATCGGGAAATGTTTTGGGGCTATACTCTCACAATACCCTCCCCCTATGATGAATCCTGAAGTCCAAACATGTACGCATTTTCTTTTTTATTCTTGTTGCGTTTTTGTTTCATCATTAGAGGTACTAAACTTCGCCGATTATTTTTACTTTAAATGGTCTGTAGCCATACTGTACGTGTGCCTCGGCCAATCATGACGTAACTAGCCTGGAAAATATAGGCATGAGAGTGGTGCATTTGCATCTAAATTCAAAGGAAAAAGCAATGGAGAAGTACCACTTTTCATAAATATAATTTCAGCTTCGGCATTTCAGGTTTGTTACACTGTTCATGGAAGTCTCAATAACAATCCCAAAGTATCGTTTTCTGAGAGTAATATTTCTTAATAAGCGGGTGTTTTGGATCTTCCAACTCTTGTATCGGTAATGGTAATTGTTTCACTTTCAATTTAAATAATGTTTACACAAACGAGTCACAATGGGCAGCTCTATTGGTCTGAGTTATGTCTGTTTATTCATGTATTATCAAAAGGATTTTTGTCAAGTTATAGTATAGAGATGATACTATGGCACCACTTCAAATAGTCGTGACGAATTGTTGCAGTTCACCGCATTTATGAATAATTTTAATTCTGCTATACAGTACACAGATGAGACATAAAATATTGTTTTATTTATCCACCTTTGGAATCGTATTTCTGCCAAAATTAGAACATGGCATTCCAAAATGCATCGCACCATTTGACGCCGTTACGTGCCTTTTCGAGATGCGAGATTTTAATAGCGAGTATTTATAATGCCATTCCACTATGTGCCTTGACTTTTGGATGATTTTTCACTAGTACTATGCCCCTTGGCATTTACGACATTCGATTCCACTGTGCGCTGTGCCATTCTACAATGATCATGCCAATCGAAGCAACCTCATTCCACGTTTTCGCACCCTGCCTTCTGTCATTTGAAGCAACCCATTCGTCAAATGCGCCCTCTGTCGACAAATTGAGGAAAATTTCGCAGGTCGAAAATTCGTCATTTGAAGGGCAATCGTTTCTGAATCGAACGAGACGTTATTTGTCAATAGCGGCGCCGCTTTTATAACACAACGATGGGGAAGAAGCTACTCAACTATCAACATAGCATGATTTGAATCACGGAAGAGCACATTCGACCAGCATAACTAAATCAACTGGCGTCACTAAATTCTAACATATCAGCGACGGTCAGAAGAGCGCAGACTATAAATGAAAGTAGAACATATTTTCATATTATATTGTATAACATTTGTTATTGTCATAGAACCATAATATGTATGTATATTATGACATTTTCATACTTTTAGATTTTAGTTTGTAAGTACATGAATAAAACGTCACGAATTAAACGTGGGTTAAATTGCGAAGCAGTCATTTCAGCATATTTCACGCTATTGTATTACACTTTCGGCGTCTGCAATGCGCGACTGGGCTCGATCTTTTCCACACACCCGCCATGGAGGAATTTCCAAACTTCGAATCATGCGAATACATTATGTGCATGCATACATAATACGTAATATCCAATTACTCAAGTTGATCTGTTTCGCCGAGTAATGCAACTAACGCTAGTCAAAAATATTTTCTCACAGCAAATTATATGTACATCGAATTACAAGAAGGACTTTAAAATTGACACGAGCGTTGACTTTGCATCGAGATAGAGGGCGAGCAATATTTATTTAATGCCCCCGCCAGCACTAGAACAATTGATCAGGGAATGCGTTAAAACACAACAGGCTGTAATATTAAAATCTGATTCATTTTGGCAATATGTGTTATTAATTCTGGGAAAAACACATTTGATAGAGAAAAAGATACAGCAATATCATCGTGAAAACAAATATCTAGCTCGAAATCTTATGAAGAAAAAAAAAGTGTACAGTCGTCCAACCTTCCCTCCTGACCATTGTTTCAAATGGTCAACTTCTGAACTATGACATTAAAATTATCGTATCGATGTGACAATTTGTCACGTTTGCGACAGTTCATGATCAATATTACCGAAATTTTGATTCAAATTAATAAACATAGTTTTATTGCCAATTCAACACGATTCTAGGGATGGTTGATGAACTCCCATACACGAAATACTAGTAATATATACTTCTGAATCTGTAAACAGGAAGCACAGTAATTCAGAAAATAAATCCTAAAATAAATAACCGTACTTGAGAGTATAGTTTGAACTTTTATTCACAAACGTACGCAACTTTTTTATTCTGGTTGACAGTAGAAATATTTGTGACAAAATTCACGTCCCTCCGAATGGACGCCATATTTCGAGCCCTGAGTGACATTAGCTCGGCTAGTAGGCAGTACGTACGCATTTTAAAGCTGCTTATATTAAACCTCAAGTACACATTAAATTACACTAACATAACATACACATTAAATTACACTGACATATGTTAAATTCTGACTGGGCTCAATATCGTTGAACCAGTTAGTATTCGTGAAAGAACGGATTGAAATGTTTATTCCCTTCCATACCAAATCAGTAAGGTAAAGCTAACGAAGGTCTAAACCCTCCTGATTCGAGTTTGAATTGAACTTTGTTTTGTCTTCGATTTTTATGGCAAATTGAACACGTTAAAAAAGCACTTGCTTCACTTGCTGCTTGCCACATGTTTTTTCCCCGAGTATTTGCCTGTAAAATAAATACACCAGCGAACAAATAATGCTATGACATACGTGGCAACGTATTATATTTTAGATTGCAGAATCCGATTTATTTGGTTCGATGTGACTGTCCAGCTGAAAAAGATACGGAGTGTTCTATTTCAAATCACCACCACTTGAAAAACAAAAACAATGTCATGTCGGCGTTGCAGCTCGTCTTGCTAATTTTCACAAAGCATATATCGAGCGTCAATATCGAAGTACTGTCAATGTTTATAATTTTCCGTCGCAAAGAGACATGGCCAGACGATGTATAAATGTAGTCATAACGTTTGATATCAACTAAAATGTATTTTAAGAACTGGCCAGCCATGTATAAACAGGGATATAGAGAAAACAGGAAAAAAAACAGATCTTGCCACATCGTGATACTGATCTTTGTCATTTGTCGTGGCAGTTTGTTCGACATGTGAGGTAATTCCAATGCAGCAATACTATCGATGCTATTCATTTGCAAATCCTTTCAAGTTCAAAGTCGCTGATACACGCGTCTTGATATAACCTCTTTTTTCAAACACAAATTGTTATTGTTACGATCCCAAATAAAGTGCATGTCACGCGTATATCATTAGATGTTACGGTGTACATTGTGTTTAAAGGTAAACATCTGTTTGCTGATTTAATTAAAACTAACAAATTTATTATATCTTGTTTCACGAACAAAATAATATTCAACATTTAAATTTGCTCGTGCTGTACTGAACAACTCACGAATTCAAAAATGTTCGCTGTGGCAGGAAAGCAAGTCCGCGCTTCATTAAAGAGTTACGTCATCAAAATCGCTGATTGTAATGGTAGACGCAAGAAGTCGACTGAGAATAATTCTTTGAACCAATTTTAAATCGTCAGTTATACGAAATAATAGAAAACTCCCGGAGTTTAAGTGTTTTTACCATGTAATAGCACATCATTGACCACTTTCCTCTAAATGTCACAAAGTCGCATGTATTGGATCAGAAGACACTCAGTTTAGATAATAATACCGAAAGTGTATTGCGCACGTCCGGTGCGCCCATAATAACATATGATTAAAGGAAGTACAGATCTCACTAGCATACCTAATTCATCGCCGATAACCATTGTCTTCAGCGGCGTAACATCATACGTATAAATATCCATAATGATATTTACCCTGTAGCAGATGTGTTGTACAGTGTGCCTGTATCAACTGTTTCAATTTAAAAACATATTTGGACGAACCTACAATTAGGATACGTTCTCCGGGTTGCCATCGACAGTGATGTTATTGAACTTGACCGTACTCATTAATGAGTACTAGAAAAAATCTAGAATTGGACGACAAATAATTCGCGCTGTTTTGGGTTTGAAGGCTGCCGAGTTCATTTTGTGTCGCACTTAGACAGTTGGATATTTAATTTATAGGTTTTTATTGCAATCAAATGCCCGTGGCTCAAAATTCATAAACTATAAATTAAATATAAAGTAACAAAAACAGTAATAACACACTGTGTTTATAAATTTCATAACGTAATTTAAGGGAATGAAAAAGGAAGGCTGCAAGAGATTTCAATTCATTTCTGTCTTCAGACAATAATAACGTTAAAAACTTCTCATATGAGGGCGGGGTAAAATAATACCTAGGGATGTATGTTTTCCTAAATTCATCAAAGAAGGGACAAATCAACAAAAAGTGTAACTCATCTTCAATTTCTACCTTTTCACAAAGTGGGCAAAGGTGTTCATCTCTTGGGATATCATTTCTCTTGTCGGTTTCTATCCTAAGACAACGAGAAGAACAACGAAAATGGGATAACATAAACCTATGATAGGGAATACAAATAGCAAACAAATAACACTCGGGCTCAAGCTGTGTTTTAAAATTTCAATAATTGTTAAGTTTGTCCTTGCCAATAGTCTAGAAACAAAAAATGTTAACAAAATTACTGGCAGGAAAACAACACTCCCAAATACTTATAATATGATGTGGTTATAAAACCACTTTTCATTACTTGAAATCCTACTTCCCCCTTTAAAAACAACAACTTTAGTCTTAGACAGATTGACAGACATTTTCCAAACATTACAATATTCACTATTCAACAGCCTCTGTAACCCAATAATCGAATAAGAAAATAAAACAACATCGTCTGCAAATAATAAACACATAATTTCCACGCGATCAGGTGATAACTGAACCCCTGCACTAATGTCTGTAAATGAGAAGCAAACTCATTTACAAAAAGGAAAGGGCTCAGTATGCACCCCTGTCTTGTAGAGATAACCAATATATGATAATACATATAGCGCCCTCTGGTGGTCATATATCCAGATACTTTTGCTCTGTATGTTTGTTCGTGTTACAGTGGAGTAAACCTCATGTCTGTAAGTTTCACCTGACCTAATAGTCTGTTGTTTTATTAGCGAATATTACATGGTGGCAGCGGTGTTTTGACTTACAAAAATGGCAGATCAAAACCAAGCAGTTCCAGGAACACCACTACAGGCAACTCAACTACCAATTCCCGAGAAATTTGATGGATCAACCGGACCAAAACAAGCAGAACTGTGGCCAAAATGGCTGAAACGTTTTGAACGCTACAGAATGGCTTCAGGTCTCCAAAACAAGACAGAACGTGAACAGGTCAGTACACTACTGTATGCTATGGGAGATTGTGCAGATGATATCCTCACAACACTGCGAATTGACGAGGAAACCTCCACATATGAGGATGTGAAAAAAGCTCTGAATGACTATTACCAAGTTCGTCGTAATATAATAGTGGAGCGAGCAAGATTCAATAAACGGGTCCAAACACATGGGGAACCCATTGATGTCTTCATACAAGATTTATATCGCTTAGCTGAAGACTGTGATTATGGTGTGCTGAAAGATGACCTTATAAGGGACAGAATCGTTGTAGGAGTTTTAGATGACTCACTGTCTGACCACCTGCAAATGAAATCAACCCTTACACTCGCTATCGCTGTACAAACATGTCGTCAGGCCGAAGCTAGAAAACAAAGTCGTGAAGTAGTTCGTGGGGACACTAGTATAAAGCCAAGTAATGTTGATTTTGTAAAACACTCAACTGCATCCCGTAGAAGTAACCAGAAATATAAAGCACAGCCAAAGAAAAGTGACAAACATGGTTACAGCCGTACTAGCACACAAACACAAGATAGCTGTCGATGGTGTGGTGGTCAACGTCACGATCGTCGTATATGTCCTGCCAGAGACTCTACATGTCATAAATGTCAGAAATCCGGACACTTTAAAAAAGTTTGTCGTAGTACAAGACAAGAAAGCAGTAAAATAAACGAGGTACACAACCTTGAAGAGATACAGATTCCATTTCTCGGAGAAGTATATGGAAGTGATGACTACTGGAGTGCAGAAATAAAGGTAAACGGACATGACACACACTTCAAATTAGATACTGGTGCTACAGTGTCGGTCATTAGCGACAAATTACCATGGCTGAATGAGGCAAAACTGAGTTCAACTCGTCAATCGCTTCGCGGACCAGCAGGTACGCAGCTTCCAGTAATCGGTACATTCCGAGCTACACTAGTGTACCGTGAAAATAAGAGATCCGAGACTGTTTATGTGATAAAGAACCAGGCATGTTCATTACTCAGCAGGAATATGTGCGTTCAACTGGGACTTATCTCACGTGTTGATGAAGTGGGAAAATCAGACCCAAACACACCAACCAACTTCAGAGCAGAATTCCCAGCATTATTCTAAGGTCTAGTTAAAGTCTGAATATCACATAACACTTTGCGCTGACCCAGAGCCAGTATGTCTGTATACACCGAGAAAAGTACCACACCCATTACTGCCCAAAGTGAAGACAGAAATTGAGGCAATGCTACAACAGGAAGTAATTTCTCCAGTGCCTACTGAGCCACTGATGTCATCATCATTTCCATCTCGTCCATGGGAACGAGTGGGAATGGACCTCTTTCAATACAAATCCAGAGTATACATAATAGTGGTAGATTACTACTCTCAATGGGTGGAAATAAAGAAACTACCAACGTTAACATCCGAGTGCGTGATCACTACGCTGAAAGAGATGTTCGCTGAACATGGAATACCTGAGATTGCAATGTCTGATAACGGACCACAATTTAGCTCAGAATTGTTCAGTCAGTTTGCAGTAATATATGGATTTGTCCACATAACCAGTTCACCCAGATATCCACGATCCAATGGTGAAGCTGAAAGAGCAGTACAAACTGTCAAAGATCTGCTCAAGAAAAATGAAGATCCATACCTCGCTCTTCTCTCCTACAGAACCACACCACTACAAAATAATCTTGCGCCAAGTCAGCTACTGATGGGAAGACTACTACGCACACAACTACCGATGCTCCCAAATACTCTACAAGCACGACTTCGCAATTAAGATCTTGAGAAAGTGAAAGAGAGTGAAGACATCTATCAATCTAATCAACAAATTAAGTTCAACCAGTGACATCGAGCGCGTGAACTTCCCATACTTCACCCCGGTGACAAAGTATGGATTCGAGATCAAGACCGACATGGTCATATAGTAAAGACCACTGAACATCAACGATCTTATCTTGTCAAATCTAATCAAGGTATTGTTAGACGCAATAGGAGAGCACTAGTTCACACTACTAATGAACTGGAATCTCCAAAATCTAAAGCTCATTCATCTCCAGTGAAATACACACCAGATTCTACTGATCAACAAACAAACACCCAATCTATCACTGCAAATGATCATCCAAGCAAACCTGGTAATGGCATTGTAAAAACAGG
This sequence comes from Saccoglossus kowalevskii, assembly GCF_978046115.1. NCBI lineage: Eukaryota > Metazoa > Hemichordata > Enteropneusta > Harrimaniidae > Saccoglossus > Saccoglossus kowalevskii. The sequence continues at coordinate 18,170,929 of NC_140645.1, forward strand.
GTCTGGAAGAATTGTGAAGATGCCAGTACGTCTAGATTTATAGTAATGTCACCAAAGCAGACATTGAAATTAGTTTAGCAGTTCATTATTAGTGAATATTATGTTAGTTGATATATTGCAGTTAGAGTTAATGAATTACATTATGTTGTGTTGTATTCAGAGAAAAATTCGTGGACTTGTTACGAACAATAGTGAGAACACTTGATACAGGACATTAGTTTCAGTTCAGCCCTTCTGTACTTTAAAGGGAGGTGTAGAGATAACCAATATATGATAATACATATAGCGCCCTCTGGTGGCCATATATCCAGATACTTTTGCTCTGTATGTTTGTTCGTGTTACAGTGGAGTAAACCTCATGTCTGTAAGTTTCACCTGACCTAATAGTCTGTTGTTTTATTAGCGAATATTACAGTCTAACACCAACAGGACAGTCAAAGAATTCAGTGAAACCATTTAAAGATTTCACACATGCTTCGACATTACTACAAATAACATTTTGAACATTTTCCCAAATTTAATAGAATATACCAAAGCCTTTGACGCTCTACAGTGTCAACGGCTTTGAAAAAGTCAATAGAAGGCACAATAGAATTTCCCTTCACTTCTGGTAATATACTTTTGAATGATTGCCTGCAAAATAAATACTATCTAATATCTATGGTTGAATAGCCTTTACGAACCCCAGTTTAACCCTCTGTAATTTTATTAAGAACAGCTGACCAATTAACTAGGCGTCTATTTAAAATGCCTGTGAAAATTTGCTAAGTAGTGAAGTACCCTATAATTCTCCGTACTGTTTGGAGGCTCATGCTTATACAAAGGAATAATAATAGCTCCCGTTCACTGCTCGGGGAAGCCATTTTTCCCCCCACATTTTATTATATTTATTAGTAATATATCAAAGGTTTAGTTACTTCTGTTGTCACATTTTTATTTACTTTCCCCATCATTTCATATTTATGTGGTCTTTCTATAACAGTAGCTCATCAATATACAGCCCCAATTATTGTTGAAATAAACAACACTAATATTCTCAACGCTTGTAATAAACATGAGCTTTTCAGTTTGATATTATTGGCACTGAACCATGCCTCGAGTCAATCAACTTATAAATAAATACCACTGAAATCAATCATAGACAGTTGTGTTAATACAAGACTACGATCCATTGTATCAAAAGACCCTTTACGGTGTAAAAATTGCAGTTAATTTGTGTATACTCAGTTACTCTCAAGCATAACTACGGTTTCAATGTAATGGGTTTTTCTAAACCAAGATTGACGATCTTTCACATAAGAATTAATTTGATTATAAACTGCACGCTACAAGATCTTAGATAATATAAAAATACTTTATAATGTATGTACTTTCCAGGGTTTACTTGTGTTTATCCAATCTTGTTCTATTTTCCGCGACACCGTGTACTGAAAAAACAACAACATGTTATAGCTTGTGTCCCTTTGAATATATAAGCTGGATTTGTTTCATTTCATAAATCTATTTCATTTCGATTACGGAAAGTAACCTCCATGTATTCATAATTATTTGATGAATCATGATACTCAATTTTCTCAATAATTGTTCAACTTGAGTTTTTTTGTCGATGTGTCGCGTCACTGGGGGTCTCCAGACGTCATACGATACTGTTAACGTTTGCGAAACAGATACCCTACCGCAAATTGATTTGATGTGGTGTATTCAATAGCGTAGAATTGGGGAAATAAATACGTGTTTATCATGAGAATGCAGAGTAATTACGAAGGCAGTGCCTAAATGCATATTTTGCGGTGTTCCTAACATAACCATATTATTTTACATCGTACTGCTTGTAATAACGCAAATGATAGATAACAACCCAACATATCAGAGACAAACGTTTTCAAAAACTTGCGCAGGTGTACACGGTAGCGTGCTATGCCGCCAGGATTCCATTTCAGTGACGTGTTACACGTGGCAAATTATTTATCAACGCGTTCAAAAGTCGACGACGTTTAAACTTTGTTAATGCTGAATGTATAAAAATAATTAGTGTCACAAGTTGTAGAATCGTGATAGCTTCGTGTATCGACATCGATATAATTTTATTTCATTAATGGCATAGAATTCTACGCGTCAGGGCCACTCGTGCATCAGGGCCGAGTTGAAGAGATCAGATTAAGTTGGTTTCCATCTAACGATCATTCTACTCATTAGCATTTCTCCTTTGTAATTGCAAACACATGCGAACACATTTACCAGTTGTTGAAAAGTAGCGCCAACGCTACAAATATATTTCTACAAATAAGGATAAAGAAATTATTCTATAAAAATATAAAATTGCCACAGCCGGACAAGTCTAAAATGCATGTTGTTTTTTATTTTATTTGAACAAATTTGTCTCATCTATTCACGTCATTTTGACGCGATTAAAGTTCTCCATCGCTAGAGGACAAAGAGGAAAGACGTATTAGTTCTTCCAAAGAATATTGTGATAACGACTGACATTATATTGTTATTGTTAATAGCTTTAATGTCGAAAGATTGTATATAATCGGTACTAGAATTCTAACTGCCAAAATGAACCCTTTTGCGAAGCACTCCGACCATAGCCGCGGTTTAATGTCGTCACACAAATAAGATAAGCAAATTGATATAAATTTGTGTTTCAGGTACTGGTCACATGATGAGCCCAGACGTTTATATCAAATCAGTAATAAATTTAACGATAAATACAGTGAAATTGCTATTGAATATGCAATCAAATCGGTATATACAATTGAATCACTTATTTACCCCTTTTTGCTAAAAGAGTTACAATAAATCACGACAAATTGTTTTGACATTACATATTGTTGTTTTGTATATGCGTTTATTGTAATAATTGCGCAATTTTGTAACAAAGTTCAAGATAATTACTGGCATCAATTTCTTACTGAATGCTACCATGAATACATTTTTTGCATTTGTAGTTTGCAACTGAATCTTTGTTGACAGTCACCTAGTCATTCCAGCGTTCTTATTGGCTGAGGTAAATGTGTCTTTTACCCGGATTTCAATAAATGTATCATCTTTAACGGAGCTGCAGCATTACTTCTCCCTGCCATCAGAATCACAGAAGGGATAATCCTGTTTCAAAGGTACGTACGTTTAGCACTATCGCTTTTCCTGACTTTGGATGCAACTTTTGACTTTCTGATAACAGAATTCCTATCTCAGTTACGATGGATCGCGATAGAGCGAAGAAATATGAAGTCTTTAAAGTGGTTTGTAGGCAGAGCAAATTAAGCGAAATGAAATTTATTACTGCAGTAAATTTATTTTTTAATCATAAGAAAATCCACCGTCTGTCCGAGTTCAATTGCAAAATTGAGATTCAAAAATTGACATTTCGCATGTAAACTGTATCTAAGTTGAATAACTAATTTTCAATAATGAGAGACATTTTGAAATATCAATACTTTTCTAACTTTCATCAATTTCACCGGACCGTTTTTCCTTATCTATGTATGTCTTGACACATTTGTTGGAACACATTCAAAAACAGACCATTATTCACATCTAATTTGCTCGAACATGATCTCACCAAAACCAAAAACGAATAATAAGCATTCTACGTATAAACGCAAGAAGATATTGTTATATTGACGAGTTCGTAACATTGGTAAACTTAACTCGTGGCATCTATATTCAGAATACAAAGTCAGATTTGATAATTCTAAAATACAAAATGGCTTTAGTTCACCCATTACTACAAAGTTCAGTCAATCATTATGCAGATGTAACACACAACGACCCAACATAAAGATGAATATTTTCTATACACATTGGAATGTGAAAACTCTATATATCTCATATCCGTATAAAAGAATTGGTAGGATAGAGGTATCAAATATCTTCCGCATAATAGAACCATCTGAGTGAACCATCTTTCGGGAACATGACGCTGTTTTTTCGCTTATTTGGAAATTACTTTCTCCAGGGAAGTTTTCAATTCATTTGATGTAAAGGCTACGCCATAGAGGTGAACTATTCCAGAGCTTCTGTGGACCAACATCACAATAAAATGAGTTGTCAGTCTTTGGGGTTGTTTCGATGTATGATTTCACAGAGCTATACATAAATTCGTGAATTTAAAAAAGAATTCCCCCAGCATTTCAATCTTGGTTAGTTCGAAAGACAGCGAAATATGATCTACTCTATCAAATGCATTTTTGTAGACGATCAATCTCACCGACCACATGGATAAGACACTTATTTGCGCGGACCGTGCCAATATTACACAAACACTGCCATACGCTAGTTAAATAATAACACATGTTTGTGAGGGTAATATTATGATTTGTTGTCTACCTTCGGCTCTGGCATCATCAATATTGTGGTCGTCACCAACAACCCGAGTGCAGACAACAAATCGTTATATTGCTCGAATGACTATGTGTTATTTATTTTATCACAACAGATGTCCACCATGTACAATTACGTCTACCATATATCACACAAACACGCTCTGCCACAAAATAACAACATTTATTTTTGAAGTATGCAATATTCTATATATATTATAACAAGTTTCACATACATACATTGTTTACTGTAAAAAAACTGCGAAATACACACAGTAAATGCTATTTTCAACGGAGGATTCTTTCTTAGTAACCGTGTTTCAGCAGTGTGACCCACTCAATGTATCGAGTATAACATTTTTAAACGAATTTGAAAATTCTTAAACGCGATTTTTTTGGCTACTCGCTAGATAAAAATGTCAGAGTGCCGTGGAAATGACTGAAACTACTTTCTCGTGAACGTACTACACCTTTTATACACAAGTCACACAGCTCAGAGCTTTTTCGATTAGCATCGGCGTGGAACGCGTAGAAATGCACATAACGTAGAACGCGCCGTAGCGATCCCGGCTGCGACGTTTCAGTGGCGGCTTTACCGTACATTTTTGCTTCATAAAAGAATGCAATAAACATCAAAACAAAGTATCTTACTCAATATCCATTCTGGCACGTTCGCTGTCTATTTCGGGTGGCTAAAGTTTCTTCAAAACCTTTAAAGTATCCCCGAAAACAACAGCGGCCGGTGCAGCACCAGAGCAGCGAACGACAATTTGTTTAGGCAGTATCGTTGTGCAGTAGTTTCATTGACGTCATCCATGTGATAAACTCATGTAATATCCACTTGGCGGGCAAAATACCATGTAATATCCATTTTTATTCGAAGTCATGTGACCGAGTCTCAACTAATTACAGCGACGTAACAGCAGTGAGATGTGAAATTGTAGCTTGTTTTCTTCTAACATACCGTCAATCATATTTTTTAAAGATTCTCAAAAATTGTTTGTAAACATATCCCAAATATATTTCATGACCAGTATGATGGTTGGTTGTATATTCTGTGCGGTTCGGACCTACTTTGCGATATCAGGTATTCATGCACATGCATTGTTTAATTTGCCAAGTTAAATTTAGTTTCTTTTGCTTAATTCAGTAGATTATTTTGTTATGCTTAGTTTAGTATATTTAGTTTGTTATGTTTTGTTTAGTAGATTTAGTTTGTTATGTTTATTTTAATAGATTTAGTTTGTTATGATTAGTTTAGTAGATTTAGTTTGTTATGCTTAGTTTAGTAGATTTAGTTTAGTATGCTTAGTTTAGTAGACTTAGTTTGTTATGTTTAGTTTAGTTTAGTAGATTTAGTTTGTTATGTTTAGTTTAGTAGATTTAGTTTGGTATGCTTGGTTTAGTAGATTTAGTTTCGTATGATAAGTTTAGTAGATTTAGTTTGTTATGTTTAGTTTAGTAAATTTAGTTTGTTATGCTTAGTTTAGTAGATTTAGTTTGTTATGTTTATTTTAGTAGATTTAGTTTGTTGTGCTTAGTTTAGTAGATTTAGTTTGTTATGCTTAGTTTAGTAGATTTAGTTTGTTTTGCTTAGTTTAGTAGATTTAGTTTGTTTTGCTTAGTTTAGCGGACTCAGTTTGTTATGCTTAGTTTAGTAGATTTAGTTTGTTATATTTCGTTTAGTAGATTTAGTTTGTTATGTTTAGTTTAGTAGATTTAGTTTCTTTTGCTTAGTTCAGTAGATTATTTTGTTATTCTTAGATTAGTAGATTTAGTTTGTTGTGGTTAGTTTAGTAGATGTAGTTTGGTATGCGTAGTTTAGTAGATTTAGTTTGTTATGTTGAGTTTAGTAGATTTAGTTTGTTATGTTTAGTTTAGTAGATTTAGTTTGGTATGCTTGGTTTAATAGATTTAGTTTGTTTTGCTTAGTTTAGTAGATTTAGTTTGTTATGTTGAGTTTAGTAGATTTAGTTTGTTATGTTTAGTTTAGTAGATTTAGTTTGGTATGCTTGGTTTAATAGATTTAGTTTGTTTTGCTTGGTTTAGTAGATTTAGTTTGTTTTGCTTAGTTTAGTAGTTTTAGTTTGTTTTGCATAGTTTAGTAGACTGAGTTTGTTATGCTTAGTATAGTAGATTTAGTTTGTTATGTTTAGTTTAGTTGATTTAGTTTGTTGTGTTTCGTTTAGTAGATTTAGTTTGGTATGCTTAGTTTAGTAGATTTAGTTTCTTTTGCTTAGTTCAGTAGATTATTTTGTTATGCTTAGATTAGTAGATTTAGTTTGTTGTGGTTAGTTTAGTAGATTATTTTGTATTATATTTTGTTTCACTGTGTTCATCTCGTAGACAACAACACAAATGAAACCCAATTATTACATATCGCAAAACAACAACTCGTCGTTTCATGATATTATTCAGTCAGCTAAGATAAAAACAACATTATTTTCGATACACTGTGTTGAAAAATAAAATGTGATTCGAGTTACATAGGAGAGTCTATACACCAAATTGTATAAACATTAATCACCATTGCATAAAAGAAACTGGCGCAAGCACGTGACGTGACAATCAGCAAACAATATTTAATTATCAAATTGTGTAACATTTTACAGGATCTGGAAAAGAAATCCGCAACTAGGAAGAACAATGGACTCACTGACAATATTTAATTTTATATTGATGGTTTTAGTCGGAATATCGTTTACTTTTATGAGACATGGAACATTACAGGGAATGAAATCTAGGCAGGACTCTTCCTATGAAACCGACAAGCATCAGCGAATTATTGATTCTCTGCGTTGGAAAAGAAGTAATGTGGCTCAGCCTACAAATCAAGAGTTTGATAATATATCAGCATCGACTTCGTCAATGGAGGAATTGAAACCAACTATGACCTACCCCCAGTATGACACGGTTCCGCCATGTCCTGATTCGAATGGTGTTGATATGTTAAATTCGTGCTACAATAACAACACTCGTGTCTGTAATGCATCGACAAATATCCACGCGACACTGCCTATATCTCCGTGGATGTGCAATTGTAATATTGATTGTATTAAATATGGAGATTGCTGCCCCGATTTTATCGATGCCTGCATTTTCAATAAGTCGGACAATTTTAATACTTTGGCTGATGATCTGCTTCGCAAGGGATTCCACCCTAACTATAGTGTTTTTTCTGATTGTATAGAATTTTCACGGGATTACAATCATGTATCCATGGTTACAAGATGCCCACTAGACAAGACGATTGATAGTGAGTTGCGCATGATGTGCACAGATGTCAACGAAGGTCAGAACATAATTCATGCATCTCATTATCAGTTAATAATAACCCTTCGATAATTATGTATTTATCAGTCCCTGTTTAGAACACTTATTTATTATGATTTGATGTTTTTTACAGAAAACTCCTTAATTCTACAATCATTACCTGTTGAACACAAGACTGAAGAAGGGATCACATACTTTCAAAATGTATACTGTGCTGCTTGCCATGGTATCAACTTGACGGAAGTAAGATTCTGGAAAATGAAATGGGCATGTAGATTTCCATCACCTGAATCAAAAAAAGCTCTTGTCAATAAATATGACATATTTCGGTTAATGGAAACACTAAAGAATGACAGTGGATGTGGACTGAAACTTATTCCACTACCTGAGGACTTGTCTCTTACACATTCGTGTTATAAGGACGTGATAGATTCGTGTCCATCTACTTCAAACAATTCTGAACACAACTATGATCAACTATGCCACACCATGCCAATCTCTGTTGTGCAGCACAATAACGATAAATATCGGAATGTGTTCTGTGCTGTATGTAATGGTATTAATCCCGTTGAGCAAGAACTTGAATGTGGATTGAATAGAATACCATATTTGGCGTATCCGACCGGATCGATTCTTTCCCTAGATGTTCTGTTTCAAGTTGATTTTAAAGGCAACATTCAAATAACTATTGGCAAGGAGTCTGAACAGTTGGAACATCCATGCGAAGAAAATACCATATTGGATATGGCTACGATGGACTGTATTGCTATACCTGATATACCTTCGGTAGACAGATACCATATGTTGTCATATAAAGTCAGTAGACATACCTTCATCGGTCAGAACTACCTAATACGGATCGTCTTTTGCCAAGAACACATGGGTGAAAACCAAATGAACACCTTGCTTCGGAACGTCACTTTATTTGCTAGTCTTGAATTTATGCCAAGGCTGGCATCAGTTGACATTGATTTGAGTTCAGTTCTGCTACATAAACATAGTAATGAAACATATTCAGTGACATTTCTAGCAAAGGTCCATGATCTGGCTGATACATTTCACATAGTTCAGTCTCCTTCTTCCAATATGATGTCTGCACATCTCGAAGAATTTAGTGACCAGGGTGTGTTTTGTCCGAATGGCAATGTGGAAGTTGTCGATTCTTTGTTCATATCTGATGCAGGCCAATTGGACAATATTCAATCCTCGGCATATTCCGATGAAGCATATCGACACGTGGTTGACATTATAAACACTCACACGTTAAACACTCAGTGTTGTGAGGATTGCTGGGTTAATCACAGTAAAGTTTCAATCGAGAAATGTTCAGATAAGCATCACGTATTAATTTGCCAAGATCAATTCCAGTTATCTATTCTTGCAAATACTGCGTTCGTTATAAATGACAGAGAGTTGTCACTCAAACATAGAAAACTTGTAATACCAGCTTCTCGGTTTGAACTTAGTAAGAATGGTTCGTTTGCATACATCTGCATTGACATTGATTGCACTACGTTCACGGATTTACACAATTTTAAATACGATGTTCGCAAAACGATCATCAGTACTATTGGGATTTCCTTGTCTTTGTCTGCATGCTTACTTTCATTAATCACATATATGGTATTTCCAAACCTTCGGACACTCTCTAGTGGGCTCGTTGTCAATTTAACAATTGCTTTGTTTCTGGCACAACTCCTGTTTCTAACAGCCATCGATAAAACTAAACACGTCATCATTTGTAAATATGTTGCCATTGCTTCCCACTATCTGTGGCTGGTTTGTTTTTTCTGGATGAACATTCTGGCTGTTGATCTCTGTCACAAATTTTCTCAGTCAATTGGTTCGGCATGTTCCTCAAAAAACCGAGTGAAACGGTTTATATTTTATATGACGTATGCATGGTTGTCCCCAGCTATTCTAGTTGGCGTTTCAGTGTATATTGATGTATGTGACTGTACCCCATTCAGTGTAGGGTACGGGGTCGGCATATGTTGGATTACCGAACCATTGGCATTGGTGATGTTATTTGACTTACCACTGTTTCTCATTCTTTCCTGTAATTTGGTTTGCTATATTGTAATACTCACCAAATTACATAGCAAGAGTAGCATATTGCGTAAATCGAATTCTACTACCAGCGCTCCAGTTACAAGACGCCAAATTATACTGAGTGTAAAGTTGTCTTTGGTTATGGGGTTTACCTGGATATTTGGTTTGGTCGAGTCTTTTTCTAACTCTGATATAGTATCTTATCTATTCATTGTGTGTAACAGTTTACAGGGAGTATTTATCTTTTTCTCCTTTATTTATAATTCTCGGACAAGACATTTTTATCGGGATATCCTAAGAAACCTCTACAGTACTCGGAACAAGTCAACCGGAACCAAGCCTACTCAGTAGAAAACGTTTTACAACAATACATAAGCATAGCACATAACTTCATTGCAGTTTGTAAGTGCTTATTTATGTTACCATTGAAGATCTTTTCCAAAATCGATTGGTATTAGTTTCAAGGCAAATCCCCTCCTAAACGATTTTGAAAATTTTACTTTAACTATATTTGCGTATTGTCTGACCTGCTGATTATAACTAACAGAGTTGAACTATAACTTGAAAAACAATCCCGTCTCCAGGACAACCAGTTCCAAACTACTACCAAATCATTATCGAGAACAAACCGTCCAAATAATGTTATCCAGCTCACTATCAAAACAACACTGATAAGTAGATAAACGCCTTGACAGAGGTTATGAATCGGAATACATGTTATTACTCAAAATGGTAGAAGTGAAAATTTTAGTCATATCAGCATGTGTGGTAATGCTATGTGTACTCAATTTGGACCCAAATTATAGGGAAATTTTGACGAATACTATTTATATTGAAGTTATATAATTATAAAGCCTTAGGTTAATTGGATAATATTTTTACATTTCCTCTGTCCTCTGTATCCACCCAGGTTGTTAAAATTCAGATAGCAGCCAGATGTCGCAATATCACAAAATATGTTCTAAAGCACATTTAAATGTTGTGAGAGGATTCCCCACTATTTTCTAAACCGGAAAATGATGTTTACCGTACAGTGATACTAAAAATATTATATATATAAATTATGGAAACAATAATTAAAAATAAATAAGTATGTAAATACATACAAATTTATACCCTCTTACATATTATTTATAACAGGAATATATATGAATATGCTTTTACCTTTGTTGATTATGTTTTGTTAGTCATTTAGCGCTTTTTGTTTTATGTCATACGCTCATAGAACAAACACAGTTTACACACATTTCAGGTGAAATGGTTTCTCAGATTATATATATGCTCTTTAAGAATGTACATGTTTGATTATTATTAGTCCGCTCATATCCATGTTATTCCTAGCAAAACGCCATTCTACTATCTTAATATGTCGTGACAGTAACAAGTTTATTTGCATTTTATATGAATCGATGCTGAGCTTGATGCCCACATGACATACCTTGACATGTATTGAAAATGATCATGGCGTCACAATGAGACAACACCATCAAATTTCACCGCCCGCCTCCACGGTGTTGTTCCGTTTGGATATTCCTCCCTCCCCATAACCGTGTATGTCAGGTGGTTGCACGATATAAAATTTACTTAACAATAGAAAGCTTTGTTACAAATGACTAACAAAAGCACTTGGAATTTTGCATTATTTTTGATCTCTTCATCTTTGGACTTATTTCTGCCGATTAATGTTGCAGTGGTATCATGAGCCCTGAGGTATAACACCTGCTCCTCCATAATACTCAACAGTGGTGACAACACTATTACCACGTACCCTCGATGGTCGCAAGGCTAGTAAAGCATAATAACATAATTATCTACCACTTCCAGTCCGACTAAGAACGAATACACCAGACACAGAATTAAGTATAGCTTGAATAGTTTTGGTCTGTATATCTGTGAGTTGTATGATGTTTCGATATCATCGCTGTCGACATCCGAGCAAACATAGCCTCCATTGTGCGCAGACATATTTGTTTTGATAGCATGGCCAAGCTCGTTGATGAAAGAAGCAATTTGATTGGCTGTTAATAAACTGATTCTAAACTGTGAGGACACTGTTACATACACATAGTCCTAATGAAATACTTCAAGGTGATAGTGCTTTGCCGAACATTCACCTTGAACACCCAAAACGTTAAATCTGTTTGTTGGCAAATAGAGGGCCTACACAATTTTTAGAAACATTGTTCCAGTTAGCCCAAAGAGCACGGGTAGTGCCGTTAACAGCGGGAATGAATGTTGGTAGAGAGTCGAGCGATTAAACATCCCTTGCGGACGATTGTGTGTGAACGTACTTGTGTGAACGAATGTTATCTTCAATTCTGAATCATGTATAACCCAATGCTGACTCGTATCTGTTTACAATTTAACTGCTAATTGTTCGTATTACAGACAAAGTACATTCTGTGTATGCATTGGTCACTAGACTATGTGCTGTACACTATGCCAACAAGGAGTTGCTTTAACCCAATTTTTTCCTTCTCAGACCCCAAACTTTAGCACAAAACGGGTCCCATTTGTATACAGAATATATTTTCCATTGCATTTTCTCATCGGGATTCTCTAACGCAATAAATGCCAACCATGTTTTTTGTTATTATGAGTGGTCGGCAGTCATTTCTAGCGCCCTCAATGATCTTATTGGACCCCTTTTATTTATCTGGTATATTATATATATAATATAATTTTATGTGCTGGTTGTTATTATCGCAGCAATACATCTTTTACAATATAGTTATAATAGCTGGTGTTGTATGCCTCTCCATCTGAATATTTTACACCATTTAGTACATAATATGTTTATCGAACATGGTACTTTTAATTGAAAATATAGGTGTTAGAATTCACGAACACTGGTACATATATATATTTCTTAACTTTCGCATTTATTTCCCTATAAGACAGTAAGAAATTGACAGATCCATGTTTTTTTATGATCGTATTCATGCCAATATCGAATATTTGATCAGATCTTTGCCCTTTTTCAAAATGCCCTTAAGTCGTATATTTTATAATACCTTTTTTAATCTATATTTTAATAATATTTATAATATTTATTGTATTTTTGTGTATAATTGAATCTTATTAGTGAGTGATTCTTGTGTTGTTTAATTGACAGCTTAATGTTATTGTTCATCCAAATAAGTGATCTGAAAACTGTCTCATCATCTATGATACATAATGTACATATTTCAATACAACTTTCACAAACGAGTTTAGCTATATCTGATACAGCAATAATTGCTAATAAACATGATATTAATTTAGTCATATTTATATTGAGTGTGCATCATATGTTTTTGTCAAGTACAATGAAACACGTGGTTCACCGCGATGACGCAATTAAGTTGTCTTTATGTACAGGTCTACAGATTACTAATTACTATATAACATTATGTGATATTGCCCTATGGGATGCTGTGAATTGTTTTGTTTTTTATTTAATGGCGTGGTAATAATTACAATATGATTACAATTGTAGGTATGTCCATTTATGCAGTAACGTTGTCAAGGTTTACAGTGTTTGTATACTGTGTAATTGCAATTGTTTAATTGTACTGATTGATATACAATTTTTGATAGTCATGTTTTACCTGTTTACCTGAAACTAAAAGAATATTGTTTTTCACAAACCCAGTTCGATTTTGAAATCACTTTAAAAGGGCGCTTGATGGAACAAATATGTGTACAATAATATGATGCTTGTAAAACTGCTAAAACGTTATTTTTATTGTATAAGTATAACAAAAAAAGTAATTTGACATGCATCTATGTAGTTGTGTGCCATTGATATACATAATCACTCTCTAGGTGAAACCATATGGAGATTCCTTCAATACTTTTTTCACCATGTGCCTTTCTTATAATGTATGTACAGTCTTGCTAAGCAATAAAAAGTGAGAATGTTTGTACTTGTTTTCTATATTTTAAAATCGTTTTTTGAGTATGTTCCACTATTCACAATGCTGGGAAATGTTAACAGTCTATAGCCAAGACTGTTTAGTTAATAAAAAGCAAAAAAAAAAAGAATCACTCCCAAGTACCACGAACCTGCGTCCATACCTTAAGTCATGCGTTTTGTCGACATGCATAAATTGCATACCATGTTTAGAGACGATTTTTTTTATTTTTGCATCACTGTCAGGAATTGTTATATTCAATATATTTTGTTTAATGTTTATTTTCCCCCAAAAACAAACATTAGTTTTTAATTTCACGAGGCAGTAAAATTACTTTACAGTTATTTACAGTTATATTTGAATGCATAGGAATTTAACTATGTTGTCAATCGTTCCAACATCTCTCTTGGTAAAACTTCACATCCCCTCTCAAATTCTTCATCGACATGTTTCACGTGTGTACTGGATCATATCGCACACTGTGGACTTTTAAAAACGGTAGGCTAAATTGTCCAAAAAATGCAGCCAGAATTTATCCAGGCCGGTGGTAGCCACTTTTTGATTGGTAAGAATTTTCAAGAAGTGTTTTATTATACCTAAAATAGAATTTGCAATGCTTTCTGGGATTGCGAGTCATTCTATTAATCAAAATTACATATTGGAATTGGGAATTCTTAAGTGGACAGTGGTACAACACTACATGTGCTTATCATAGCCTAGGAGATCGTTAATATAAAATCTGAAGATTCAAATGGTGTTGGTTACCTTCTCCTACATAGAGACTAGACGGGTACTGTGAAGTGTAGCACGGTTGGGCTATTGAAAAACTATCCTCAGTATTTGCTGGTGCCAAGTGTATTGACAAGTACTAAATAATTCAATTAAATGTGTTACATTTTGGAATTGACGCATACAAACTTCAAGTTACCGGTAAGCTATTCCCAGTGAATGAAATAGCCATAGTTCATTTGCCAATTGATGAATGACAGTGAAATGGACATTAATATAACGAGATGAGTACGTATCGGATATGTATACACGTGTCGTGGAAAGCTTATTTGTCATTTTATCGACATTTAAATATTGAGATTGTATTAAAATTCATAATCCTACTGTCGATAACGGCGCCTTCAATGCTGTCTTATGTTTTAACGTTCTCGGCGCAACTCATGTCAGAAATACTGTAAAACCATTTATTCCCACTGACATTTAATTTCACTATTTTGGTGTTTTGAGAATATTCAGTGTGCTTTAATTTCACGAATTTGTCAAGGAAACAATGAGCTTTATTGTTATTTTACATGTTTACGTAGAATTATTTTAGCGGATTTTACATATCAGCGAAAATAACAAAATTAAAACTCAGTGAATAATTAATGCATTTACAGTACATAATCAAAACAATTGAACACTATCGGCTTGAAATAATGTGTGTTCATTGACTAATTGGCGATTAACTCGGCTTCGCCTCAATGAGAACTTCGGGCTCTTTTAGAATGCAAATTTGTAATATCTAAAAAAAGAAAATTTGGCACATAATCGTGCATGTCATCATTTTCCGAACGCAGTAATACTTGCTACATGTAATTGTAAATATACTGTAAGTTTACTGCCTCGTAAAAAAAAAAACACACAAATCATTCACAAAAAAACACAATCCTCAACTGAATGTTAACCGGGGTATAATAACACTGGGATATAATGAGGGCGCTATCACACTGAACCACATATGTGATGTGGCATACCAAACTGTATTCATTATAATAAAAACTAAATTAATTTCATAATTACTGACAAAATTGACAAAATTATTGCTATAGATATTGCTAAACTCTCCTAATCTATATGATTGGTAGAGTAATCAGTGCATAAACATGGAGCATATTGTTTAAAGTGCAGTGGTCGTCCGCTGCGCATGTGCGACATTTGTGTTGATAAACATTGATTTTCCCACAATCCAATACGCTCTTCAAATGGAAATCGCAAGTATGAGGTTTGGCCTGGGCACTACTTGCACTGATTACCGCCGGTGACTCATTCGATACCTTCCAATCACCTAAACATTACCTAATTTAAGCTTGGAAACATCTCAGTTTGTATTCGTCGATGTGCGCAACAGTCGCCATTTTTGTTTATATGATACCAATATATCTCGCGCATGCGTGGCGCAACGACTGCCGCCTTTTAAAATACAGGACATTAGCAGTAATTGCAAGACAGGGGCCCAACATACAGATGCCAGGAAACAAGTAGGTCTAATTAGTATTGCTGTGTCGTAAGTCAGGGGTGATATCAAAGGTCGGTTTAACTCTCTGTCCCGCGCTAGGTGGTTTGCATATGACATTGCATCGGAGTCGTTGAACGCCCTCAATGTATGAAGAAAAAATGTCATGTTCCCGACAGCCGTGGCGCTATGAATATGTGAAATGCATATAACAGGGTATACTGTGAGTAACTGCATCCAGAATTATGGGGAAACCAGAAATGTAATTGCATATTACAGCGTATGACAAAGTGGGAGTGTGTACAAATTCGCAGTAGTTGCTGGGTTGGTGTGGCTTGTTAGATGTTTTATATATCTGGTAGCGTCGCTTATGTGTTGGATTCAAATACGAACACAACCTGCAGCACCATCAATGTAGTGAAACCTTAATTAATAAGAAATAGGATATTGTTTTATTCTTCCACCTTTGGAATCGTATTCCTGCCAAACTTAGAACATGGCATTCCAAAATGCATCGCACCATTTGACGTCATGACGATCCTTTTCGAGATGAGAGATTTTAATAGCGAGTATTTATATTGCCATTCCACTATGTGCCTTGTCTTTTGGATGATACGAAATGCCATTTCAGTAGTATTATGCACCTTGCCATTTACGACATTCGATTGCAATGTGCGCTGTGCCATTCTACAATCATGGTCATGCCAAACGAAGCAACCTCATTCCACGTTGTTACACTCTGCCTTCTGTCATTTTGCGCAACCCATTCGCCCTCTTTCTACAAATTGAGAAAAAAGGCGCAGGTCGAAAAAATCGTCATTTGAAGAGCAATCGTTAGTGAATCGGACGAGACGTTATTTATCAATAGCGGCGCCGCTTTTATAACACAACGATGGTGAAGAAGCTTCTCAACTATCAACAGAGCATGATTTGAATCACGGAAGAGCACCTTCGACCAGCATAACTAAATCAACTGGCGTCACAAAATTCTAACATATCAGCGATGGTCAGAAGAGCGCAGACTATAAATGTAAGTAAAACATATTTACACATTTGTTACTGTCATAGAACCATAATATGTATGTATATTAGGACATTTTCATACTTTTAGATTTTGGTTTGTAAGTACATGAATAAAACGTCACGAATTACATTGTTCAGATATCGATTCATATTTTGGCAATTACGACGAAACTCACTGATTATGATTTGATGAGTGGTTTCCAGTGAAAGGCTGCACAGCAAAAAATACTACATTCCCTCCTTCTTCACACCAGGGGTGTTTTGAGGGTGAATATTGGGGTGAATATTAGACAAGATACAAACCTTTACTTTATGATGCATTAGATACGCTTTATACCCGATTCCACTGGCAGTGAAAAATAACTACTTGATTCTAATTAAGCACTAGTGTATATCTACGATAAAGAGGTTATTTTGCACTGGGGGTAAATGGGGTGAAGACCAAACTTCGCGCAATCTGAGCCCTACACATAAATGGCGAGGAAGGAGTGTTTTCACCTATCGGGATTATATCCTATTTATCTAAAATACACACAGGGATGAATCTGCACTTTTCACACATTTACTCACATAGAGTCAATGCTCAAATTCATTCGTATTAACATAAGGTGTGAACTGGTGTAAAACTGAATTTTAGTGCGGATTAAGTATGACCTAATTTTGTTTAATAAACACATGGGTCGCAGTGAGTTGAATCACAACATTCACCCCCATTATCGCCATGCATGGAATGAGTTGATTTCAATTTATTCGACATGGGGTGAAATCATGTCATGTGATAAGTATGTCACACATGTTTATTAGTCTGGTTTATGCACCATGTGTAGACTGTAGTATAAAATGCTTTTACATTATTCAACTCGTAGTGAAATTATCACATTCAGTCCCATTCATAGCGGGTGTAAACTAATGCCAATATCTACTTTATCGCCGTCGCATTATGGTACAATTTGTTTTAATAAACACATGGGTCTTAATGAGTTGAATCACGACATTCACCCCCATTATCGCCATGCATAGAATGAGTTGATTTCAATTTATTTGACATGGGGTGAAATCATGTCAAAACGTCCCATTCTTCTATGGTGGATAAGTATGTCACACATGTTTATTAGTCTGGTTTATGCACCATGTGAAGACTGTAGTATAAAATGCTTTTACATTATTCAACTCGTAGTGAAATTATCACATTCATTCCCATTCATAGCGGGTGTAAACTAATGCCAATATCGATTTTATTGCCGTCGCATTATGGTACAGTTTGTTTTAATAAACACATGGGTCTTAATTCATTTGATATAGTTTTGAGCGCACGCCCGTAAGTGTAAACAAGCGACCTGATGGTCGAAATAGCTCTGCTGTCTTCATTATCATGGAACATTTGTCAACTTATAAGTTCATAGGTGTTCTGTTTGTAGGCTGTATGATCTAACCATGTTTTCACCATTGTGTTACTCTTCTCAAAATTTATGTAAAATTGCGTTTTCTTCGAAATTTTTATCAAGACATTTAGGGCAACTTAAAATGCTGTCTTGTCTAAAATGAAGTAGGAAATAAAATAAAACATTTTTGGCGAAAAGATTTAAGGATCTGGGGAATGCAAGGAACAAATTTGGTATCTTATTTCTTAATTTTCTGTGGAATGTTGATACACAAAGTTTTGCTGGAAATGCCTTGAACCAGAAACTTGACACTGCATGAAATATTACTTGCGCAACTGTGATTGTGAGATCGTTCACGCTCGCTAATACTCTGTTATCATTTGGTCTTATATCCAAAGTACTGAACGGAAATAGAGTCAGTGACTGGAACTAATTAAAGATATAAACTTTGCCAACGGACTGTTGTTTTACCACACATGATAACCCTGACATCCAACGAGTGTTCTGGCAGTGTTTTATTTGAGTAGTCTTCCAATATTATGAACAATTAATCAAGTATATAATGGCGTGTTAAATATTTCGTGTGTGATTGGCTACATGAGTGGAATGTGTGGAGGCCACGCCTCAGGATCTTAAATTTCCGTATAGTAGATTATGATTTGAAAGTGGAATAAAGTCAATTCTCTACGAGGCAGCGAAGACTAGAGGTTGACACGGATACCATCTGTGTGTGTCTTTGCTTGCTTGAAAGGTTTGCGAATGTAACGATGCCGGGTACCTGATTTGACGTTTAATAACATGAGAATTAACCCTCATATAAACACCAAAAACGCAACTTATAGTAATCAGGGCGTTTGTATTTTGGAGTTTGTTTTGCTGCACTAACAATATATAGTTCCCAAATGCAAACGGATATAAGCTAGCAAAGATGATTTCGGCGATTATCGCTTTTCTCGTTCCTTGTTCAAAGCTGAGTTCGATATATTTAGTATCCCGTGTTATTACCACCCTCCAGAAACAACATATTATTTCGAACGAGTCTTTAATTGTTTTTAATATCTACACATATGCTTGGTAGCCCTCAACATATTTAACGTAATAAAGTTGTACACTACTGTTGTGTTGTGTGGCAACAAATAACAAACAAACATACTCTGTAATTTTAAGATTAAGTTTGATTTATAAGTATCCTCGGGTGCGGACATCCGGGCATTTCTACCGCCTGGCAACCCTCGCGGTGAAAACAAAGGCCAAAAACTTGCAAAAACGGGTACTTTGGGATGGTTGTTGTGACTCCCCTGAACAGTGTAATAATATTAGTCCTACGTGTGTAACATATATAAATTTGGTTGTTCAGAATTACTTCAAAGTTGAGTTTGTATTGTTTTCTCGAATTTTCACCGACTCGACCGGCGTTCCACAGCAGCGCGCACATAGCCCATATAAATGCATGGTACAGTGGTGCGCGTCTTAGCAACGTGGATAGGACAATGAATAGCATGTGAATGCTGCATGACACACGTACATTGTCTCTTTCATAATTAACACTGTACTGGCCAATCACGATAAAATTATTCTGTTGGTAAAAATGTGTATACGTATTTTGAGATGTAATTCTATTTTTCACAGCAAATTACATCGAATTACAAAACGGACTCTTAAATTGATACGAGCGTTAACTTTGCATCGAGATAGAGGGCGGGCAATATCTAGATAATGCCCCCCCCCCCCCCAGCACGAGAACAATTGGGCAGGGAATGTCTTACGAACACAAAAGGTTAGACCAGGTGCTGTGCTGTAATATTAAAATCTGATTCATTTGGCAAAATGTGTTACTAATTCTGGGAAAAACACATATTAAAGAGAAAAAATACAGAAATATCATCATGGAAACAAATATCTAGCTCGATATCTCATAAAGAAAAAAAAGTACAGTCGTCCATCCTTCTTCGTGACAATAGTTTAAAATGGTCAACTTCTGAACTATGACATTACAATCGATGTGAAAAGTTGTGACGATTGTGACAATCCATGATCAATATTATTGCAACTGATTAGCAACTGAAATGTTGATTCATGATATTTTGATTTTTTTGATTCATGAAATGTTGGCGAAGTCAAATTAATAAACACAGGTTTATTACTAATTGAACGTGGTACTAGGGATAGTTGATGAACTGCCATACATAAAATACTAGTAATATATCTGTTTAATTTGTTTAAAATCTATTGGAACAAGTTAAAAGTCATGCCATAGTATGTTTTCAGATGAGTGAATTGTATACCTTCATTAATTAAAGCATAACTAGATACTCACTGCTTGTAACATTAATGAATTAATTTTAATATTTTATTTTAATTTCAGAACTAAAGCAAAATCACTACCTGAGACATATATCGTACATGTATTCACTGCGCCTAGACTACAAAATCTATAGGAACAAGTTAATAAAAGTCAAGCCATAGTATGTTTTCAGGTGAGTGAATTGTATACCTTCATTAATTAAAGCATAACTAGATATTCACTGCTTGTAATATTAGAATTAATGAATTAATTTTTATATTTTATTGTAATTACAAAACTAAAGCAAAATCACTACCTGAGACATATATCGTACATGTATTCACTGCGCCTAGGCTACAAAATCTATAGGAACAAGTTAAAAGTCATGCCATAGTGTGTTTTCATGTGAGTGAATTGTATACCTTCATTAATTAAAGCATAACTAGATACTCACTGTTTGTAATATTAATGAATTAATTTTAATATTTTATTTTCATCTCAGAACTAAAGCAAAATCACTACCTGAGACATATATCGTACATGTATTCACTGCGCCTTGGCTACAAAATCTATAGAAACAATTTAAAAGTCATGCCATATTATGTTTTCAGGTGGGTGAATTATATACCTTCATTAATTAAAGCATAACTTGATTCTCACTGCTTGTAATATTAATGAAATAATTTAAATTTTTTATTTTAATTTCAGAACTAAAGCAAAATCACTACCTGAGACATATATCGTACATGTATTCTCTGCGCCTGGGCTACAAAATCTATAGGAACAAGTTAAAAGTCATCCCATAGTATGTTTTCAGGTGAGTGAATTGTATACCTTCATTAATTAAAGCATAACTAGATATTCACTGCTTGTAATATTAGATTTGTTAATGTTTAATTTGTCTAAAATATTCCTCTCATAAGTAAATAGCGCCCTCACTCAACAATATTGAGAATGAGTGGTTGGTCAAAAGTTTGATGAGTCAGGTGCATCTATTGGCTAAGCTTGTTGAACATAGATTCAAATGAGTATAGAAACCATTAATGCTGTAGGGTGTACTGGGAGGGGTGGTGGATTTCATGTTTGTAATGATTGGTTGTAATGCGGTATCTCGTTGTTTTCAAGATGCAGCCTGATATTTGTTGCTTTCTTGGTTGTTCAATTGTGGCTAAAATGTGTGTGGTGGGTGGAAGATGTGTTTATTGTTTGTTGAATCATTGTTTAGACACCCTGCAAGTTGAAATGGTATGGTCCAAATCCAAATTCGATATATAGGTGTTGAATATCTGTGCGATATGGCAGTGTCGTCTAAAAACATGGTATCAAAATGATTTCTCTTTATTTAATTACTGTTGTAGATCCTGAGAACTAGCCATTGAATATGATGTCGGGAATAAATGGTTTTCTGAACAAGCTTTATTAATTATTGCTGGCAATATTCCAGTATGAATTGGGAGCAAACTGTGACACCAAATTTAGTTGTTGTATTGTTATGCTTCTAAAATATTTTTTTTCTAAATAAAATAAATTAAATAGAAATATTATGTGTATTTTTGTATGTGGAAACATGGCTAGCCCACTCAAAAATATAAAGAAGTGGGTTCTGCATTACTTTTTTTTTCAATTTTTATTTGTGAAAAAACTGGTATTTTACAGAGTGTAAACAGTAAAACACTCACAGTGCAAGGCTAGTTCACCAACATGTCTATTCTCTTGCCTTAGTGTGAAAGTACATGGTTTAGTGACTACCTCTCATGTTTTTAAATTTTAGAATTTCTTTTATTTGCGAAGGTTCTTCTATAAAATTCGAACAGATATACTTGTATAAAACCCCATAATCAATGTTATTGCAACTGATTAGCAACTGAAATGTTGATTCACGATATTTTGATTTTTTGATTTTTTTGATTCATGAAGTGTTGGCGAAGTCAAATTAATTAACATAGTTTTATTACCAATTTAACGTGATACTAGGGATAGTTGATGAACTGCCATACATAAAATACTAGTAATATATACTTGTATAAAAGCCCATAGTTCTGAATTTGTAAGCAAGAGACACATTAACTTAGAAAATAAATTCTGCAATAAATAACCGTACTTGAGAGTATAGTTTGAACTTGTATTCACAAACATACGCAACGTTTTTTTCTGGTTGACAGTAGAAACTTTTGTGACAAAATTCAAACCCAAATTACGTAGGAAAATATCACATGCCTGGAAATGGCTTCACGTCCCTCTGACTGTACGCCATATAACCCTGGATGATGCTAGATCGGCATGTAGACAGTAGGTCGACTTGTTTATTTCTCGCTCTCTTTCATATCCAATCAGTAAGTTAAAGCTAACGAAGGTCTGAACCCATGAGTCGGGTTTGAATTGAACCTCTTTTGTCTTCGATTGAACACATTACATAAACACTAATTATACCAGCTCACTTGCTGCTCGCCACATTTTTTTCGATTACAGAATCGGATAATATTTGGTTTGATGCGACTGCCCAGCTGAAAAGAAAAACTAGTGTTCTATCTCAATCCCAGCGAGGAATTACCACCGCTCGTAAAAAATAAAATGCCATGTCGATGTCGCAGTTCGTCTTGCTAATTTTCATTGAGCAATGCATATTTATACATTTATTTATAAATACCGTGTGTTATACACAGATAAGTGAACACAAAGTATACATCGAACGTCAATAACGAAGTACTGTCCATGTTTAATTTTCCATCGCAAAGAGATATGGCCAGACGATGTATAATTGTACTCATAATGTTTGATATCAACTAAAATGTATTTTATGACTGGCCAGCCATGTGCAAACAGAGTTATAGAGAAGACGAGAAAAAACATATCTCGTCGTATCGTGATACTGATCTTTGTCATTTGTCGTGGCAGTTTTTTCGACATGTGAGGTAATTCTAATGCAGCAATATTAATCACGCGTCGTGATTTAATCTCATTTTCAAACACAAATTTTGATTGTTACGATCCGAAATAAAGTGCATGTCACGCGTATATCATTAGATGTTACGGTGTACATTGTGTTTAAAGGTAAAAATATGTTTGCTGATTTAATTAAAAGGAACAAATTTATTATATCTTGTTTCACGAAAAACATATTATTCAACTTTTAAATTTGCTCGTGTTATAAAAAACAACTCACGAATTCAAAAAGTATTCATTTTCGCTGTGGAAGAAAAGCAAGTCCGCGCTTTATTAAAGGTTTATGTCATAAAAATCGCTGATTGTAATGGTAGACACGAGAAGTCAACTGAGAAAAATTCTTTGAATTTTTAAATCGTCAGTTATACTAAATAATTAAAAACTCCCAGAGTTGAAGTGTTTTCACCAAGTAATAGCACATCATTGACCACTTTCCTCTAAATGTCACGAAGTCGCATGTACTGGATCAGAAGACACGCAGTTTAGAGAATAATACCGAAAGTGTATTGCGTAAGTCCGGTGCGCCCATAATAACATCTGATTAAAGTACCGAACTCAGCGGCGTAACATCATACGTATACATATCCATAATGGTATTTACCCTGTAGCAGGTGTGTTTTCAAATTGTACAGTGTGCGTGTATCAACTGTTTCAATTTAAAAACATATTTGAACGATCCTGCAAATAGAATACGTCCTCCGGGTTGCCATCGACGTCATGACAGTGAATGTTATTGACCTTGACCGTACTCAGTAATGAGTACTAGAAAGAAACTAGAATTGGTTTACAAATAATTCGCGCTGTTTTGGGTTTGAAGGCTGCCGAGTTCATTTTGTGTCGCACTTGGAAAGTTGGATATTTAATTAATTTATAGGTTTCTATTGCAATCACATGCCTGTGGCCTAAAATTCATAAACTATCAATAACATATAAAGTAACAAAACAGTAATTACACACTGTATTTATAAATTTCATAACGTAATTTAAGGGAATGAAAAAGAAAGACTGCAAGAGATTTCAATTCATTTCTATCTCCAGACAATAATAACGTTAAAAACTTCTCATATGATGAAAACAACACTCCCAAATACTTATGGTATCAAGCAACATCTAGTCTTTTGTTATTATAAAACCACTTTTCAGTACTCTCCCTTTAAAAACAACAACTTTAGTCTTGGACAGATCGACAGACATTTTCCAAACAATACAGTATTCACTTAAGCTACAGTATTCAACAGCCTCTGTAGTCCAACAATCGAATCAGAAAATAAACCAACATCGTCTGCAAACAATAAATACAGAATTTCCACGCGATCAGGAGATGACTTAACCCCTGCACTGGTGTCTGCAAATGAGAAGCCAACTTATTTACAAAAAAAGGAACAAAGGAAAGGGCTCAGAATGCACCCCTGTCTAACACCAACAGGACACTCAAAGAATTCAGTGAAACTATTCAAAAATGTCACGCATGCTTCGACATTACTATTAATATTAAATAACATTTTGAACATTTTCCCTCCATTTAATAGAATATACCAAAACCTTTGACGCTCTACAGTGTCAAAGGCTTTGAAAAAGTCAATAGAAGGCACAATAGAATTTCCCTTCTCTTCTAGTAATATACTATTAAATGATTGCCTGCAAAATAAATACATTATCTTTGGTTGAACAGCCTTTACGAATACCGGCTTGACCCTCTGTAATTTTATCAAGAGCAGCTGACCAATTAACTAGTCGTCTATTTAAAATTCATGTGAAAATTTGCAGAGCAGTGAAATACCCTTATAATTATCCAGACTGTTTGGAGACCCATGCTTATACAAAGGAATAATAATAGTTCCCGTCCACTGCTCAGGGAAGGCACTTTTCCCCCATATCTTATTATATATATTATTATTACTATATTAGTAATTAGTAATTACTATATTAGTAATGTAGTAAAGGTGTAGTTACTTCTGCTGTCACCTTTTTATTCACTTTCCATATCATTTCATATTTATGTGGTATTTCTATGACAGTAGCTCATCAATATACAGCCCTAATTATTGTTGAAATAAACAACACTAATATTCTCCACGCTTGTAATAAACATGAGCTTTTCAGTTTGATATTATTGGCACTGAACCGTGCTTCGAGTCAATCAACTTATAAATAAATACCACTGAAATCAATCATAGACAGTTGTGTTAATACAAGACTACGATCCATTGTATCAAAAGATCCTTTACGGTCTAAAAATTGCAGTTAATTTGTGTATACTCAGTCACTCTCAAGCACAACTACGGTTTCAATGTAATGGGTTTTTCTAAACCAAGATTGACGATCTTTCACATAAGAATTAATTTGATTATAAACTGCACGCTACAAGATCTTAGATAATATAAAAATACTTGATAATGTATGTACTTTCCTGGGTTTACTTGTGTTTATCCAATTTTGTTCTATTTTCCGCGACACCGTGTACTGAAAAAAACAACAACATGTTATAGCTTGTGTCCCTTTGAATATATAAGCTGAATTTGTCTCATTTCATAAATCTATTTCATTTCGATTACGGAAAGTAACCTCCATGTATTCATAATTATTTGATGAATCATGATACTCAATTTTCTCAATAATTGTTCAACTTGAGTTTTTTTGTCGATGTGTCGCGTCACTGTGGGTCTCCAGACGTCATACGATACTGTTAACGTTTGCAAAACAGATACCCTACCGCAAATTGATTTGATGCGGTGTATTCAATAGCGTAGAATTGGGCAAATAAATACGTGTTTATCATGAGAATGCAGAGTAATTACGAAGGCAGTGCCTAAGTGCATATTTTGCGGTGTTCCTAACATAACCATATTATTTTACATCGTACTGCTTGTAATAACGCAAATGATAGATAACGACCCAAAATATCAGAGACAAACGTTTTCTAAAACTTGCGCAACTATGCCGCCGGGATTCCATTTCAGTGACGTGTTACAGGTGGCAAATTATTTATCAACGCGTTCAAAAGTCGATGACGTTTAAACTTTGTTAATGCTGAATGTATAACAATAATTAGTGTCACAAATTGCAGAATCGTGATAGCTTCGTGTATCGACATCGATATAATTTTATTTCATTAATGGCATAGAATTCTACGCGTCAGGGCCACTCGTGCATCAGGGCCGAGTAGAAGAGATCAGATTAAGTTGGTTTACATCTAACAATCATTCTACTCATTCTACACATGCGAACACATTTACCAGCCGTGGAAAAGTAGCGCCAACGCTACAAATAAATTTCTACAAATAAGGATAAAGAAATTATTCTATAAAAATATAAAATTGCCACAGCCGGACAAGTCTAAAATGCATGTTTAACATGTTGTTTTTTATTTTATTTGAACAAATTTGTCTCATCTATTCACGTCATGTTGACGCGATTAAATTTCTCCGTCGCTAGAGGACAAAGAGGAAAGACGTATTAGTTCTTCCAAAGAATATTGTGATAACGACTGACATTATATTGTTATTGTTAATAGCTTTAATGTCGAAAGATTGTATATAATAGGTACTAGAATTCTAACTGCCAAAATGAACCCTTTTGCGAAGCACTCCGATCAGAGCCGCGGTTTAATGTCGTCACACAAATAAGATAAGCAAATTGATATAAATTTGTGTTTCAGGTACTGGTCACATGATGAGCCCAGACGTTTATATCAACTCAGTAATAAATTTAACGATAAATACAGTGAAATTTCTATTGAATATGCAATCAAATCGGTATATACAATTGAATCACATATTTACCCCTTTTTGCTAAAAGAGTTACAATAAATCACGACAAATTGTTTTGACATTACATATTGCTGTTTTGTATATGCGTTTATTGTAATAATTGCGCAATTTTGTAACAAATTTCAAGATAATTACTGGCATCAATTTCTTACTGAATGCTACCATGAATACATTTTTTGCATTTGTAGTTTGCAACTGAATCTTTGTTGACAGTCACCTAGTCATTCCAGCGTTCTTATTGGCTGAGGTAAATGTGTCTTTTACCCGGATTTCAATAAATGTATCATCTTTAACGGAGCTGCAGCATTACTTCTCCCTGCCATCACAATCACAGAAGGGATAATCCTGTTTCAAAGGTACGTACGTTTAGCACTATCGCTTTTCCTGACTTTGGATGCAACTTTTGACTTTCTGACAACAGAATTCCTATCTCAGTTACGATGGATCGCGATAGAGCGAAGAAATATGAAGTCTTTAAAGTGGTTTGTAGGCAGAGCAAATTAAGCGAAATGAAATTTATTACTACAGTAAATTTATTTTTTAATCATAAGAAAATCCACCGTCCGAGTTCAATTGCAAAATTGTGCGCTGAGATTCAAAAATTGACATTTCGCATGTACACTGTATCTAAGTTGAATAACTAATTTTCAATAATGAGAGACATTTTGAAATATCAATACTTTTCTAACTTTCATCAATTTCACCGGACCGTTTTTCCTTATCTATGTATGTCTTGACACATTTGTTGGAACACATTCAAAAACACACCATTATTCACATCTAATTTGCTCGAACATGATCTCACCAAAACCAAAAACGAATAATAAGCATTCTACGTATAAACGCAAGAAGATATTGTTATATTGACGAGTTCGTAACATTGGTAAACATAACTCGTGGCATCTATATTCAGAATACAAAGTCAGATTTGATAATTCGAAAATACAAAATGGCTTTAGTTCACCCATTACTACAAAGTTCAGTCAATCATTATGCAGATGTAACACACAATGACCCAACATAAAGATGAATATTTTCTATACACATTGGAATGTGAAAACTCTATATATCTCATATCCGTATAAAAGAATTGGTAGGATAGAGGTATCAAATATCTTCCGCATAATAGAACCATCTGACTGAACCATCTTTCGGGAACATGACGCTGTTTTTTCGCTTATTTGGAAATTACTTTCTCCAGGGAAGTTTTCAATTAATTTGATGTAAAGGCTACGCCATAGAGGTGAACTATTCGATAGCTTCTGTGGACCAACATCACAATTAAATGAGTTGTCAGTCTTTGGGGTTGTTTCGATGTATGATTTCACAGAGCTATACATAAATTCGTGAATTTAAAAACGAATTCCCCCAGCATTTCAATCTTGGTTAGTTCGAAAGACAGCGAAATATGATCTACTCTATCAAATGCATTTTTGTAGACGATCAATCTCCCCGACCACATGGATAAGACACTTATTTGCGCGGACCGTGCCAATATTACACAAACACTGCCATACGCTAGTTAAATAATAACACATGTTTGTGAGGGTAATATTATGATTTGTTGTCTACCTTCGGCTCTGGCATCATCAATATTGTGGTCGTCACCAACAACCCGAGTGCAGACAACAAATCGTTATATTGCTCGAATGACCATGTGTTATTTATTTTATCACAACAGATGTCCACCATGCACAATTACGTCTACCATATATCACACAAACACGCTCTGCCACAAAATAACAACATTTATTTTTGAAGTATGCAATATTCTATATATATTATAACAAGTTTCACATACATACATTGTTTACTGTAAAAAACTGCGAAATACACACAGTAAATGCTATTTTCAACGGAGGATTCTTTCTTAGTAACCGTGTTTCAGCAGTGTGACCCACTCAATGTATCGAGTATAACATTTTTAAACGAATTTGAAAATTGTTAAACGCGATTTTTTTGGCTACTCGCTAGATAAAAATGTCAGAGTGCCGTGGAAATGACTGAAACTACTTTCTCATGAACGTACTACACCTTTTATACACAAGTCACACAGCTCAGAGCTTTTTCGATTAGCATCGGCGTGGAACGCGTAGAAATGCACATAACGTAGAACGCGCCGTAGCGATCCCGGCTGCGACGTTTCAGTGGCGGCTTTACCGTACATTTTTGCTTCATAAAAGAATGCAATAAACATCAAAACAAAGTATCTTACTCAATATCCATTCTGGCACGTTCGCTGTCTATTTCGGGTGGCTAAAGTTTCTTCAAAACCTTTAAAGTATCCCCGAAAACAACAGCGGCCGGTGCAGCACCAGAGCAGCGAACGACAATTTGTTTAGGCAGTATCGTTGTGCAGTAGTTTCATTGACGTCATCCATGTGATAAACTCATGTAATATCCACTTGGCGGGCAAAATACCATGTAATATCCATTTTTATTCGAAGTCATGTGACCGAGTCTCAACTAATTACAGCGACGTAACAGCAGTGAGATGTGAAATTGTAGCTTGTTTTCCTCTAACATACCGTCAATCATATTTTTGACAGATTCGCAAAAATTGTTTGTAAACATATCCCAAATATATTTCATGACCAGTATGATGGTTGGTTGTATATTCTGTGCGGTTCGGACCTACTTTGCGATATCAGGTATTCATGCACATGCATTGTTTAAATTTAGTTTCTTTTGCTTAATTCAGTAGATTATTTTGTTATGCTTAGTTTAGTATATTTAGTTTGTTATGTTTTGTTTAGTAGATTTAGTTTGTTATGTTTATTTTAAGAGATTTAGTTTGTTATGATTAGTTTAGTAGATTTAGTTTGTTATGCTTAGTTTAGTAGATTTAGTTTAGTATGCTTAGTTTAGTAAACTTAGTTTGTTATGTTTAGTTTAGTAGATTTAGTTTGTTATGTTTAGTTTAGTAGATTTAGTTTGGTATGCTTGGTTTAGTAGATTTAGTTTCGTATGATAAGTTTAGTAGATTTAGTTTGTTATGTTTAGTTTAGTAAATTTAGTTTGTTATGCTTAGTTTAGTAGATTTAGTTTGTTATGTTTATTTTAGTAGATTTAGTTTGTTGTGCTTAGTTTAGTAGATTTAGTTTGTTATGCTTAGTTTAGTAGATTTAGTTTATTTTGCTTAGTTTAGTAGATTTAGTTTGTTTTGCTTAGTTTAGCGGACTCAGTTTGTTATGCTTAGTTTAGTAGATTTATTTTGTTATATTTCGTTTAGTAGATTTAGTTTGTTATGTTTAGTTTAGTAGATTTAGTTTGGTATGCTTAGTTTAGTAGATTTAGTTTCTTTTGCTTAGTTCAGTAGATTATTTTGTTATTCTTAGATTAGTAGATTTAGTTTGTTGTGGTTAGTTTTGTAGATGTAGTTTGGTATACGTAGTTTAGTAGATTTAGTTTGTTATGTTGAGTTTAGTAGATTTAGTTTGTTATGTTTAGTTTAGTAGATTTAGTTTGGTATGCTTGGTTTAATAGATTTAGTTTGTTTTGCTTAGTTTAGTAGATTTAGTTTGTTATGTTGAGTTTAGTAGATTTAGTTTGTTATGTTTAGTTTAGTAGATTTAGTTTGGTATGCTTGGTTTAATAGATTTAGTTTGTTTTGCTTGGTTTAGTAGATTTAGTTTGTTTTGCTTAGTTTAGTAGTTTTAGTTTGTTTTGCATAGTTTAGTAGACTCAGTTTGTTATGCTTAGTATAGTAGATTTAGTTTGTTATGTTTAGTTTAGTTGATTTAGTTTGTTGTGTTTCGTTTAGTAGATTTAGTTTGGTATGCTTAGTTTAGTAGATTTAGTTTCTTTTGCTTAGTTCAGTAGATTATTTTGTTATGCTTAGATTTGTAGATTTAGTTTGTTGTGGTTAGTTTAGTAGATTATATTTTGTTTCACTATGTTCATCTCGTAGACAACAACACAAATGAAACCCAATTATTACATATCGCAAAACAACAACTCGTCGTTTCATGATATTATTCAGTCAGCTAAGATAAAAACAACATTATTTTCGATACACTGTGTTGAAAAATAAAATGTGATTCGAGTTACATAGGAGAGTCTATACACCAAATTGTATAAACATTAATCACTATTGCATAAAAGAAACTGGCGCAAGCACGTGACGTGACAATCAGCAAACAATATTTAATTATCAAATTGTGTAACATTTTACAGGATCTGGAAAAGAAATCCGCAACTAGGAAGAACAATGGACTCACTGACAATATTTAATTTTATATTGATGGTTTTAGTCGGAATATCGTTTACTTTTATGAGACATGGAACATTACAGGGAATGAAATCTAGGCAGGACTCTTCCTATGAAACCGACAAGCATCAGCGAAATATTGACTCCCTGCGTTGGAAAAGAAGTAATGTGGCTCAGCCTACAAATCAAGAGTTTGATAATATATCAGCATCGACTTCGTCAATGGAGGAATTGAAACCAACTATGACCTACCCCCAGTATGACACGGTTCCGCCATGTCCTGATTCGAATGGTGTTGATATGTTAAATTCGTGCTACAATAACAACACTCGTGTCTGTAATGCATCGACAAATATCCACGCGACACTGCCTATATCTCCGTGGATGTGCAATTGTAATATTGATTGTATTAAATATGGAGATTGCTGCCCCGATTTTATCGATGCCTGCATTTTCAATAAGTCGGACAATTTTAATACTTTGGCTGATGATCTGCTTCGCAAGGGATTCCACCCTAACTATAGTGTTTTTTCTGATTGCATAGAATTTTCACGGGATTACAATCATGTATCCATGGTTACAAGATGCCCACTAGACAAGACGATTGATAGTGAGTTGCGCATGATGTGCACAGATGTCAACGAAGGTCAGAACATAATTCATGCATCTCATTATCAGTTAATAATAACCCTTCGATAATTATGTATTTATCAGTCCCTGTTTAGAACACTTATTTATTATGATTTGATGTTTTTTACAGAAAACTCCTTAATTCTACAATCATTACCTGTTGAACACAAGACTGAAGAAGGGATCACATACTTTCAAAATGTATACTGTGCTGCTTGCCATGGTATCAACTTGACGGAAGTAAGATTCTGGAAAATGAAATGGGCATGTAGATTTCCATCACCTGAATCAAAAATAGCTCTTGTCAATAAATATGACATATTTCGGTTAATGGAAACACTAAAGAATGACAGTGGATGTGGACTGAAACTTATTCCACTACCTGAGGACTTGTCTCTTACACATTCGTGTTATAAGGACGTGATAGATTCGTGTCCATCTACTTCAAACAATTCTGAACACAACTATGATCAACTGTGCCACACCATGCCAATCTCTGTTGTGCAGCACAATAACAATAAATATCGGAATGTGTTCTGTGCTGTATGTAATGGTATTAATCCCGTTGAGCAAGAACTTGAATGTGGATTGAATAGAATACCATATTTGGCGTATCCGACCGGATCGATTCTTTCCCTAGATGTTCTGTTTCAAGTTGATTTTAAAGGCAACATTCAAATAACTATTGGCAAGGATTCTGAACAGTTGGAACATCCATGCGAAGAAAATACCATATTGGATATGGGTACGATGGACTGTATTGCTATACCTGATATACCTTCGGTAGACAGATACCATCTGTTGTCATATAAAGTCAGTAGACATACCTTCATCGGTCAGAACTACCTAATACGGATCGTCTTTTGCCAAGAACACATGGGTGAAAACCAAATGAACACCTTGCTTCGGAACGTCACTTTATTTGCTAGTCTTGAATTTATGCCAAAGCTGGCATCAGTTGACATTGATTTGAGTTCAGTACTGCTACATAAACATAGTAATGAAACATATTCAGTGACATTTCTAGCAAAGGTCCATGATCTGGCTGATACATTTCACATAGTTCAGTCTCCTTCTTCCAATATGATGTCTGCACATCTCGAAGAATTTAGTGACCAGGGTGTGTTTTGTCCGAATGGCAATGTGGAAGTTGTCGATTCTTTGTTCATATCTGATGCAGGCCAATTGGACAATATTCAATCCTCGGCATATTCCGATGAAGCATATCGACACGTGGTTGACATTATAAACACTCACACGATAAACACTCAGTGTTGTGAGGATTGCTGGGTTAATCACAGTAAAGTTTCAATCGAGACATGTTCAGATAAGCATCACGTATTAATTTGCCAAGATCAATTCCAGTTATCTATTCTTGCAAATACTGCGTTCGTTATAAATGACGGAGAGCTGTCACTCAAACATAGAAAACTTGTAATACCAGCTTCTCGGTTTGAACTTAGTAAGAATGGTTCGTTTGCATACATCTGCATTGACATTGATAGCACTACGTTCACGGATTTACACAATTTTAAATACGATGTTCGCAAAACGATCATCAGCACTATTGGGATTTCCTTGTCTTTGTCTGCATGCTTACTTTCATTAATCACATATATGGTATTCCCAAACCTTCGAACACTCTCTAGTGGGCTCGTTGTCAATTTAACAATTGCTTTGTTTCTGGCACAACTCCTGTTTCTAACAGCCATCGATAAAACTAAACACGTCATCATTTGTAAATATGTTGCCATTGCTTCCCACTATCTGTGGCTGGTTTGTTTTTTCTGGATGAACGTTCTAGCTGTTGATCTCTGTCACAAATTTTCTCAGTCAATTGGTTCGGCATGTTCCTCAAAAAACCGAGTGAAACGGTTTATATTTTATATGACGTATGCATGGTTGTCCCCAGCTATTCTAGTTGGCGTTTCAGTGTATATTGATGTATGTGACTGTACCCCATTCAGTGTAGGGTACGGGGTCGGCATATGTTGGATTACCGAACCATTGTCATTGGTGATGTTATTTGACTTACCACTGTTTCTCATTCTTTCTTGTAATTTGGTTTGCTATATTGCAATTCTCACCAAATTACATAGCAAGAGTACCATATTGCGTAAATCGAATTCTACTACCAGCGCTCGGGTTACAAGACGCCAAATTATACTGAGTGTAAAGTTGTCTTTGGTTATGGGGTTTACCTGGATATTTGGTTTGGTCGAGTCTTTTTCTAACTCTGATATAGTATCTTATCTATTCATTGTGTGTAACAGTTTACAGGGAGTATTTATCTTTTTCTCCTTTATTTATAATTCTCGGACAAGACATTTTTATCGGGATATCCTGAGAAACCTCTACAGTACTCGGAACAAGTCAACCGGAACCAAGCCTACTCAGTAGAAAACGTTTTACAACAGTACATAAGCATAGCACATAACTTCATTGCAGTTTGTAAGTGCTTATTTATGTTACCATTGAAGATCTTTTCCAAAATCGATTGGTATTAGTTTCAAGGCAAATCCCCTCCTAAACGATTTTGAAAATTTTACTTTAACTATATTTGCTTATTTTCTGACCTGCTGATTATAACTAACAGAGTTGAAATACAACTTGAAAAACAATCCCGTCTCCAGGACAACCAGTTCCAAACTACTACCAAATCATTATCGAGAACAAACCTTCCAAATAATGTTATCTAGCTCACTATCAAAACAACACTGATAAGTAGATAAACGCCTTGACAGAGGTTATGAATCGGAATAAATGTTATTACTCAAAATGGTAGAAGTGAAAATTTTAGTCATATCAGCATGTGTGGTAATGCTATGTGTACTCAATTTGGACCCAAAGTATAGGGAAATTTTGACGAATACTATTTATATTGAAGTTATATAATTATAAAGCCTTAGGATAATTGGATAATATTTTTACATTTCCTCTGTCCTCTGTATCCACCCAGGTTGTTAAAATTCAGATGGCAGCCAGATGTCGCAATGTCACAACATATGTTCTAAAGCACATTTAAATGTTGTGAGAGGATTCCCCACTATTTTCTAAACCGGGAAATGATGTTAACCGTACAGTGATACTAAAAATATTATATATATAAATTATGGAAACAATAATTAAAAATAAATAAATATGTAAATACATACAAATTTATACCCTCTGACATATTATTTATAACAGGAATATATATGAATATGCTTTTACCTTTGTTGATTATGTTTTGTTAGTCATTTAGCGCTTTTTGTTTTATGTCATACGCTCATAGAACAAACACAGTTTACACACATTTCAGGTGAAATGGTTTCTCAGATTATATATATGCTCTTTAAGAATGTACATGTTTGATCAGTATTAGTCCGCTTATATCCATGTTATTCCTAGCAAAATGCCATTCTGCTATCTTAATATGTCGTGACAGTAACAAGTTTATTTGCATTTTATATGAATCGATGCTGAGCTTGATGCCCACATGACATACCTTGACATGTATTGAAAATGATCATGGCGTCACAATGAGACAACACCATCAAATTTCACCGCCCGCCTCCACGGTATTGTTCCGTTTGGATATTCCTCCCTCCCCATAACCGTGTATGTCAGGTGGTTGCACGATATAAAATTTACTTAACAATAGAAAGCTTTGTTACAAATGACTAACAAAAGCACTTGGAATTTTGCATTATTTTTGATCTCTTCATCTTTGGCCTTATTTCTGCCGATTAATGTTGCAGTGGTATCATGAGCCCTGAGGTATAACACCTGCTCCTCCATAATACTCAACAGTGGTGACAACACTATTACCACGTACCCTCGATGGTCGCAAGGCTAGTAAAGCATAATAACATAATTATCTACCACTTCCAGTCCGACTAAGAACGAATACACTAGACACAGAATTAAGTATAGCTTGAATAGTTTTGTTCTGTATATCTGTGAGTTGTATGATGTTTCGATATCATCGCTGTCGACATCCGAGCAAACATAGCCTCCATTGTGCGCAGACATATTTGTTTTGATAGCATGGCCAAGCTCGTTGATGAAAGAAGCAATTTGATTGGCTGTTAATAAACTGATTCTAAACTGTGAGGACACTGTCACATACACATAGTCCTAATGAAATACTTCAAGGTGATAGTGCTTTGCCGAACATTCACCTTGAACACTCAAAACGTTAAATCTGTTTGTTGGCAAATAGAGGGCCTACACGCTTTTTAGAAACATTGTTCTAGTTAGCCCAAAGAGCACGGGTAGCGCCGTTAACAGCGGGAATGAATGTTGGTAGAGAGTCGAGCGATTAAACATCCCTTGCGGACGATCGTGTGTGAACGTACTTGTGTGAACGAATGTTATCTTCAATTCTGAATCATGTATAACCCAATGCTGACTCGTATCTGTTTACAATTTAACTGCTAATTGTTCGTATTACGGACAAAGTACATTCTGTGTATGCATTGGTCACTAGACTATGTGCTGTACACTATGCCAACAAGGAGTTGCTTTAACCCAATTTTTTCCTTCTCAGACCCCAAACTTTAGCACAAAACGGGTCCCATTTGTATACAGAATATATTTTCCATTGCATTTTCTCATCGGGATTCTCTAACGCAATAAATGCCAACCATGTTTTTTGTTTATCCAAAATATTATGAGTGGTCGGCAGTCATTTCTAGCGCCCTCAACGATCTTATTGGACGCCTTTTATTTATCTGGTATATTATATATATAATATAATTTTATGTGCTGGTTGTTATTATCGCAGCAATACATCTTTTACAATATAGTTATAATAGCTGGTGTTGTAGATGGCCTCTCCAACTGAATATTTTACACCATTTAGTACATAATATGTTTATCGAACATGGTACTTTTAATTGAAAATATAGGTGTTAGAATTCACGAACACTGGTACATATATATATTTCTTAACTTTCGCATTTATTTTCCTATAAGACAGTACGAAATTGACAGATCCATGTTTTTTTATGATCGTATTCATGCCAATATCGAATATTTGATCAGATCTTTGCCCTTTTTCAAAATGCCCTTAAGTCGTATATTTTATAATACCTTTTTTAATCTATATTTTAATAATATTTATAATATTTATTGTATTTTTGTGTATAATTGAATCTTATTAGTGAGTGATTCTTGTGTTGTTTAATTGACAGCTTAATGTTATTGTTCATCCAAATAAGTGATCTGAAAACTGTCCCATCATCTGTGATACATAATGTACATATTTCAATACAACTTTCACAAACGAGTTTAGCTATATCTGATACAGCAATAATTGCTAATAAACATGATATTAATTTAGTCATATTTATAATGAGTGTACATCATATGTTTTTGTCAAGTACAATGAGACACGTGGTTTACCGCGATAACGCAATTAAGTTGTCTTTATGTACAGGTCTACAGATTACTAATTACTATATAACATTATGTGATATTGCCCTATGGGATGCTGTGAATTGTTTTGTTTTTTATTTAATGGCGTGGTAATAATTACAATATGATTACAATTGTAGGTATGTCCATTTATGCAGTAACGTTGTCAAGGTTTACAGTGTTTGTATACTGTGTAATTGCAATTGTTTAATTGTACTGATTGATATACAATATTCGATAGTCATGTTTTACCAGTTTACCTGAAACTAAAAGAATGTTGTTTTTCACAAACCCAGTTCGATTTTGAAATCACTTTAAAAGGGCGCTTGATGGAACAAATATGTGTACAATAATATGATGCTTGTAAAACTGCTAAAACGTTATTTTTATTGTATAAGTATAACAAAAAAAGTAATTTGACATGCATCTATGTAGTTGATATACATAATCACTCTCTAGGTGAAACCATATGGAGATTCCTTCAATACTTTTTTCACCATGTGCCTTTCTTATGATGTATGTACAGTCTTGCTAAGCAATAAAAAGTGAGAATGTTTGTACTTGTTTTCTATATTTTAAAATCGTCTTTTGAGTATGTTGCACTATTCAGAATGCTGGGAAATGTTAACAGTCTATAGCCAAGACTGTTTGGTTAATAAAAAGCAAAAAAAAAGAATCACTCCCAAGTGCCACGAACCTGCGTCCATGCCTTATGTCATGCGTTTTGTCGACATGCATAAATTGCATACCATGTTTAGAGACGATTTTTTTTTATTTTTGCATCACTGTCAGAAATTGTTATATTCAATATATTTTGTTTAATGTTTATTTTTCCCCAAAAACAAACATTAGTTTTTAATTTCACGAGGCAGTAAAATTACTTTACAGTTATTTACAGTTATATTTGAATGCATAGGAATTTAACTATGTTGTCAATCGTTCCAACATCTCTCTTGGTAAAACTTCACATCCCCTCTCAAATTCTTCATCGACATGTTTCACGTGTGTTCTGGATCATATCGCACACTGTGGACTTTTAAAAACGGTAGGCTAAATTGGCCAAAAAATGCAGCCAGAATTTATCCAAGCCGGTGGTAGCCACTTTTTGATTGGTAAGAATTTTCAAGAAGTGTTTTATTATACCTAAAATAGAATTTGCAATGCTTTCTGGGATTGCGAGTCATTCTATTAATCAAAATTACATATTGGAATTGGGAATTCTTAAGTGGACAGTGGTACAACACTACATGTGCTTATCATAGCCTAGGAGATCGTTAATATAAAATCTGAAGATTCAATTGGTATTGGTTACCTTCTCCTACATAGAGACTAGACGGGTACTGTGAAGTGTAGCACGGTTGGGCTATTGAAAAACTATCCTCAGTATTTGCTGGTGCCAAGTTTATTGACAAGTACTAAATAATTCAATTAAATGTGTTACATTTTGGAATTGACGCATACAAACTTCAAGCTACCGGTAAGCTATTCCCAGTGAATGAAATACCCATAGTTCATTTGCCAATTGATGAATGACAGTGAAATGGACATTAATATAACGAGATGAGTACGTATCGGATATGTATACACGTGTCCTGGAAAGCTTATTTGTCATTTTATCGACATTTAAATATTGAAATTGTAATAAAATTCATAATCCTACTGTCGACAACGGCGCCTTCAATGCTGTCTTATGTTTTAACGTTCTCGGCGCAACTCATGACAGAAATAATGTAAAACCATTTATTCCCACTGACATTTATTTTCACTATTTTGGTGTTTTGAGAATATTCAATGTGCTTTAATTTCACGAATTTGTCAAGGAAACAATGTGTTTTATTGTTATTTTACATGTTTACGTAGAATTATTTTAGCGGATTTTACATATCAGCGAAAATAACAAAATTAAAACACAGTGAATAATTAATGCATTTACAATACATAATCAAAACAATTGAACACTATCGGCTTGAAATAATGTGTGTTCATTCACTAATTGACGATTAACTCGGCTTCGCCTCAATGAGAACTTCGGGCTCTTTTAGAATGCAAATTTGTAATATCTAAAAAA
Source organism: Saccoglossus kowalevskii (assembly GCF_978046115.1). Taxonomy (NCBI): domain Eukaryota; kingdom Metazoa; phylum Hemichordata; class Enteropneusta; family Harrimaniidae; genus Saccoglossus; species Saccoglossus kowalevskii. The sequence goes on from NC_140645.1 coordinate 18,210,409, forward strand.
AGAAAATGTGGCACATAATCGTGCATGTCATAATTTTCCGAACGCAGTAATACTTGCTACATGTAATTGTAAATATACAGTAAGTTTACTGCCTCGAAAAAAACACACACAAATCATTCACAAAAAAACACAATCCTCAACTGAATGTTAACCGGGGTATAATAACACTGGGATATAATGAGGGCGCTATCACACTGAACCACATATGTGATGTGGCAAACCAAACTGTATTCATTATAATAAAAACTAATTAAAATTAATTTCATAATAACTGACAAAATTGACAAAATTATTGCTATAGATATTGCTAAACTCTCCTAATCTATATGATTGGTAGAGTAATCAGTGCATAAACATGGAGCATATTGTTTAAAGCGCAGTGGTCGTCCGCTGCGCATGTGCGACATTTGTGTTGATAAAACATTGATTTTCCCACAATCCAATACGCTCTTTAAATGGAAATCGCAAGTATGAGGTTTGGCCTGGGCACTACTTGCACTGATTACCGCCGGTGACTCATTCGATACCTTCCAATCACCTAAACATTACCTAATTTAAGCTTGGAAACATCTCAGTTTGTATTCGTCGATGTGCGCAACAGTCGCCATTTTTGTTTATATGATACCAATGTATCTCGCGCATGCGTGGCGCAACGTCTGCCGTCTTTTAAAATACAGGACATTAGCAGTAATTGCAAGACAAGGGCCCAACAGATGCCAGGAAACAAGTAGGTCTAATTAGTATTGCTGTGTCGTAAGTCAGGGGTGATATCAAAGGTCGGTTTAACTCCATTGCATCGGAGTCGTTGAACGCCCTCAATGTATGAAGAAAAAATGTCATGTTCCCGACAGCCGTGGCGCTATGAATATCTGAAATGCATATAACAGGGTATACTGTGAGTAACTGCATCCAGAATTATGGGGAAACCAGAATTGTAATTGCATATTACAGCGTATGACAAAGTGGGAGTGTGTACAAATCCGCAGCAGTTGCTGGGTTGGTGTGGCTTGTTAGATGTTTTATATATCTGGTAGCGTCGCTTATGTGTGGGATTCAAATACGAACACAACCTGCAGCACCATCAATGTAGTGAAACCTTAATTAATAAGATAAATAGGATATTGTTTTATTCTTCCACCTTTGGAATCGTATTCCTGCCAAACTTAGAACATGGCATTCAAAAATCCATCGCACCATTTGACGCCATGACGAGCCTTTTCGAGATGAGAGATTTTAATAGCGAGTATTTATATTGCCATTCCACTATGTGCCTTGTATTTTGGATGATACGAAATGCCATTTCAGTAGTATTATGCACCTTGCCATTTACGACATTCGATTCCACTGTGCGCTGTGCCATTCTATAATCATGGTCATGCCAATAGAAGCAACCTCATTCCACGTTTTTACACTCTGCCTTCTGTCATTTTGCGCAACCCATTCGCCCTCTTTCGACAAATGGAGAAAAAAGGCGCAGGTCGAAAAATCGTCATTTGAAGAGCAATCGTTAGTGAATCGGACGAGACGTTATTTGTCAATAGCAGCGCCGCTTTTATAACACAACGATGGTGAAGAAGCTTCTCAACTATCAACAGAGCATGATTTGAATCACGGAAGAGCACCTTCGACCGGCATAACTAAATCAACTGGCGTCACAAAATTCTAACATATCAGCGATGGCCAGAAGAGCGCAGACTATAAATGTCAGTAAAACATATTTACATATTATATTGTATGACATTTGTTACTGTCATAGAACCATATGTATGTATACTATGACATTTTCATACTTTTAGATTTTGGTTTGTAAGTACATGAATAAAACGTCACGAATTACATTGCGAATTAAAGTGGTTCAAATTGCGAAGCAATTTGTCAGTCATTTCAGCATATTTCACAGTATTTTTTTACATGCCTTTATCCGCCCACCAATCAAACACACACTTTAGAATAGGAATATCCGGGGATTTTTGCAGTCCAGTGAGCCATGTACGGACCGTCGTCAATGGCAAGAGAGAGGTCCAATGATCAAAGAAATTCCCGGAACTACTTTCGTTTGATTGGAGAAAATTTATTAAAAATAAAAAGGACAATCATAATGATGTTAATATTCAATATTTTAATAAAAGTTTGCAACTACACAAAAATCCAATTTCACAACAATACACATCGGATACATGAGCTTGTCAACCAAAAATGAAATTCAAACAATTCGTAACTCGCAACAGTTCAACAACTTGCGACAACAGTGCATACTAATTTAAAATGAATTTCCTGACTAGATTCTGAGCTGGTGTCAATAACCCGTATACGACTGAATATGCGTGATTTAACATGCGTGGGTGACACATTCTTCCGTGTTCCCGGAACAGTTACATTCATTGTGATGGTGCAATTGTTCATGATGACGCCGGCAAACATATTCTGAAAATTGTCATTTTCGGTTCCCATTAGTGAGACAGGGTCAAGTTTATTCATACCTTGATCGTGAGGTACAACTTGCTTGTTTTTCATCGCTCAAAATATACGATAATTCTTTCTGTTCGGTTAAATTGAGTCCGTGATCGTAGTGTTGGAGACCAGCTGGATTCTGATGACCGGTCAATTTTTCAATTTTATGGGCGGCGACACCTGCAGATAACAAACTTTCAACGCAAGTCCTGCGTACAGAATGATTAGTTCTTCGACCTAACGTCGAGCAAATGATCACCTGCGCTCGGGCATAATATGTTCTGTATATCGCGCCAGAGCTCGATTTGTCCCACACACCCGCCATGGCGGCATTTCCAAACTTCAAATCATTCGAATACATCATGTGCATGTGCGTATCATACTTAATAGGCAATTGCTCAAGTTGATCTGTTTCGTAGTGAATGCAACTAACGCTAGTTAAAAATAATGCATACAGTAATAGACGCCGTTTACGACGTGTAGTCAAGTCAGTTGTAAATCTACAACGTAAATGTCATGATTGTATTTTCATGTGTTCAGATATGGATTCATATTTGGCAATTACGACGAAACTCACTGATTATGACTTGATGAGTGGTGTCCAGTGAAAGGCTGGGTGAGATCGTTCACGCTCGCTAATACTCTGTTATCATTTGGTCTTATATCCAAAGTACTGAACGGAAATAGAGTCAGTGATTGGAACTAATTAAAGATATAAACTTTGCCAACGGACTGTTGTTTTACCACACATGATAACCCTGACATCCAACGAGTGTTCTGGCAGTGTTTTATTTGAGTAGTCTTCCAATATTATGAACAATTAATCAAGTATTTCGTGTGTGATTGGCTACATGAGTGGAATGTGTGGAGGCCACGCCTCAGGATCTTAAATTTCCGTGTAGTAGATTATGATTTGGAAGTGGAATAAAGTCAATTCACTACGAGGCAGCGAAGACTAGAGGTTGATACGGATACCATCTGTGTGTGTCTTTGCTTGGTTGAAAGGTTTGCGAACGTAACGATGCCGGGTACCTGATTTGACGTTTAATAACACGAGAATTAACTCTCATATAAACACCAAAAACGCAACTTATAGTAATCAGGGCGTTTGTATTTTGGAGTTTGTTTTGCTGCACTAACAATATATAGTTCCCAAATGCAAACGGATATGTATATGTTTATTTCATCAGAAAAAAAATGAAAATACAAGTAATTAAATAGATAAAATACAAAAATCTGATGAGGACTGTGAAAATAGTTCTACTGAACTAGTCTAGTCCACAGCCCTGCCATGCTAGTAAACTTATGTGCATAGGTCATTGACAGACAGAAATTATTTATAATTTTAAATCTATATTAGGAAACAAAATAGATGAAAAATACAATTAATCAATAACTATTTATCAAAAAAAAAATAACCAAGCAACGAGTTGATATAATAATTAATTAATCTGTTATGAAACAATTATATGAATCAAACTGCTAATCAAACAAAAATAAGAAATATAAATAATGAATTGGTAGGGAAAAAAACAATAAACAAAATCTTCCAAAGAAGTAACAAATATGCCCTGGTTAGCAAATATAACACAAAGAAAATAAAGTAACTAAAATACTAATAATAGTCAAGATGGATATGCCAGTTAACTACTTAGGAGATGGGTCTTTAAATCTGATTTAAATTGATTTCTATTATTTGAACTTTTTAATAAAACTGTGAGGGAGTTCCAATGTGTAACAGCTGCATATTTAAAATTATGATGGGAAATAGACAAATGTAATTTCGGAATTGACAGGTTTCCTTCAGTTGATGCTTTAGTAGGATAGCTCTGTGACGGATTGCTTGCATAATACCTAAGACTACGGGCAACACGGTTGTGTTTGAGGTCAAAAATAAATAAACATGATTGAAGTTTGCAGATTTTGTGAATATCGGGAATTCCAAGTTGGCGAAAAAGGGGAGCAGAGTGAGCATGAAAGTCGGAAAAAGTGATAAGTCGAACTACCTTTTTTTGTAGACAAAGAATTGGCTCAAGTAAAGTTGGATAAGTGTTTCCCCAAATTTCAATACAGTATGTTAGATGAGGAAGGATTAATGTATTATATAGTACAATTAGTATAGAACGAGGAATATAGTGACGAATTCGGGATATAATACCAATTTTGGGAGTAATAATTTGTCTCACTTTTGTAACTGTTTAGGAGTGAAATATAATTTGCAGTGGATTGAGTATTCAAACTGACATCAATGTTAAAATCACCAAGAATCATACATTTTTTATTTGCAGAAGAGAACTTGTCGAGGCATTTTTCTAAAGTGTCGAGAAATTCCTGTAAAGGGGTATTTGGCTGCCTATAAATTACACCAACAATAATTTTTTGGCCAATGAAGACTTCCACAAATAATGATTCACAGTGGGCAATTTCAAAATTATCGATGCGTGAAAAAGACAATGAGTTGTGTATATACATTGAAACTCCCCCACCCTGGGAATGTTCACGGTTACATGTAACAAGTTGATAGGAAGTGAGATTAAACAGAGACAAGTCTGAATCATTTCGTAACCAAGTTTCTGTAATAGCGATGATAGCGATTTTTTGTTTGATGACACTTAAAAGGTAACCCAGGTCATCAAAATGCTTTCCCAGTGATCTGACATTAGAATGAAAAATTGCAAAATGCTGGCGGAATGGAACTATACCTGTATTAAATTGATCAATGGAGTACTGTTTACAGTTATATGTTATTAGGTGTGTATCAAGGGGGTCCATGAAAATGAGTCCAGTCTATATTGGTGGTCCAGGATAATAATTCCAGTCTATGTTGGACGGATAGGGTCTATGTCTAAGCTAGCAAAGATGATTTCGGCGATTATCACTTTTCTCGTTCCTTGTTCAAAGCTGAGTTCGATATATTTTAGTATCCCGTGTTATTAACACCCTCCAGAAACAACATATTATTTCGAACGAGTCTTTAATTTTTTTTAATATCTACACATATGCTTGGTAGCCCTCAACATATTTAACGTAATAAATTTGTACACTACTGTTGTGTTGTGTGGTAACAAATAACAAACAAACATATACTGTCATTTTAAGATTAAGTTATATTTATAAGTATCCTCGGGTGCGGACATCCGGGCATTTCCACCGCCTGGCAACCCTCGCGTGAACAGTGTAATAAGATTAGTCCTACGTGTGTAACATATATAAATTTGGTTGTTCAGAATTACTTCAAAGTTGAGTTTGTGTTCTTTTCTCGAATTTTTACCGACTCGAGTTCGTTCCACAGCAGCGCGCACACAGCCCATATAAATGCATGGTACAGTGGTGCGCGTCTTAGCAACGTGGAACGTCTGTGACGTAGCTCCGCCCCCGAGGATAGGACAATGAATAGCATGTGAATGCTGCATGACACACGTGCATTGCCTCTTTCATAATTAACACTGTACTGGCCAATCACGTTAAAATTATTCTGTTGGTAAAAATGTGTATACGTATTTTGAGATGTAATTCTATTTTTCACAGCAAATTACATCGAATTACAAAACGGACTCTTAAATTGATACAAGCGTTAATTTTGCATCGAGATAGAGGGCGGGCAATATCTAGATAATGCCCCCCCCCCAGCACGAGAACAATTGGTCAGGGAATGTATTACGAACACAAAAGGTTAGACCAGGTGCTGTGCTGTAATATTAAAATCTGATTCATTTGGCAAAATGTGTTACTAATTCTGGGAAAAACACATATTAAAGAGAAAAAATACAGAAATATCATCATGGAAACAAATATCTAGCTCGATATCTCATGAAGAAAAAAAAGTACAGTCGTCCATCCTTCTTCGTGACAATAGTTTAAAATGGTCAACTTCTGAACTATGACATTACAATCGATGTGAAAAGTTGTGACGATTGTGACAATCCATGATCAATATTATTGCAACTGAAATGTTGATTCATGATATTTTGATTTTTTGATTTTTTTGATTCATGAAAAGTTGGCGAAGTCAAATTAATAAACACAGTTTTATTACTAATTGAACGTGGTACTAGGGATAGTTGATGAACTGCCATACATAAAATACTAGTAATATATCTGTTTAATTTGTTTAAAATCTATAGGAACAAGTTAAAAGTCATGCCATAGTATGTTTTCAGGTGAGTGAATTGTATACCTTCATTAATTAAAGATAACTAGATACTCACTGCTTGTAACATTAATGAATTAATTTTAATATTTTATTTTAATTTCAGAACTAAAGCAAAATCACTACCTGAGACATATATCGTACATGTATTCACTGCGCCTAGACTACAAAATCTATAGGAACAAGTTAATAAAAGTCATGCCATAGTATGTTTTCAGGTGAGTGAATTGTATACCTTCATTAATTAAAGCATAACTAGATATTCACTGCTTGTAATATTAGAATTAATGAATTAATTTTTATATTTTATTGTAATTACAGAACTAAAGCAAAATCACTACCTGAGACATATATCGTACATGTATTCACTGCACCTAGGCTACAAAATCTATAGGAACAAGTTAAAAGTCATGCCATAGTATGTTTTCAGGTGTGTGAATTGTATACCTTCATTAATTAAAGCATAACTAGATATTCATTGCTTGTAATATTAATGAATTAATTTTAATATTTTATTTTAATTTCAGAACTAAAGCGAAATCACTACCTGAGACATGTATCGTACATGTATTCACTGCGCCTAGGCTACAAAATCTATAGAAACAAGTTAAAAGTCATGCCATAGTGTGTTTACATGTGAGTGAATTGTATACCTTCATTAATTAAAGCATAACTAGATATTCACTGCTTGTAATATTAGATTTGTTAATGTTTAATTTCTCTAAAATATTCCTCTCATTAGTAAATAGCGCCCCCACTCAACAATGTTTATAATGAGTGGTTGGTCAAAAGTTTAATGAGTCAGGTGCATCTATTGGCTAACCTTGTTGAACATAGATGCAAATGAGTATAGAAACCATTAATGCTGTAGGGTGTACTGGGAGGGGTGGTGGATTTCATGTTTGTAATGATTGGTTGTAATGCGGTATCTCGTTGTTTTCAAGATGCAGCCTGATATTTGTTGCTTTCTTGGTTGTTCAATTGTGGCTAAAATTTGTGTGGTGGGTGGAAGATGTGTTTATTGTTTGTTGAGTCATTGTTTAGACACCCTGCAACTTGAAATGGTATGTTCCAAATCCAAATTCGATATATAGGTGTTGAATATCTGTGCGATATGGCAGTGTCGTCTAAAAACATGGTATCAAAATGATTTCTCTTTATTTAATTACTGTTGTGGATCCTGAGAACTCGCCATTGAATATGATGTCGGGAATAAATGGTTTTCTGAACAAGCTTTATTAATTATTGCTGGCAATATTCCAGTATGAATTGGGAGCAAACTGTGACACCAAATTTAGTCATTGTATTTTTATGCTTTTTTTTCTAAATAAAATAAATTAAATAGAAATATTATGTGTATTTTTGTATGTGGAAACATGGCTAGCCCACTCAAAAATATAAAGAAGTGGGGTCTGTAGTTCTTTTATTTTAAGTGTAAACAATAAAACACTCACAGTGCAAGGCTAGTTCACCAACATGTCTATTCTCTTGCTTGAGTGTAAAAGTACATGGTTTAGTGACTACCTCTTATGTTTTTAAATTTTAGAATTTCTTTTATTTGCGAAGGTTCTTCTATAAAAATAGAACAGATATACTTGTATAAAAGCCCATAATCAATATTATTGCAACTGATTAGCAACTGAAATGTTGATTCACGATTTTTTTGATTTTTTTGATTCATGAAATGTTGGCGAAGTCAAATTAATTAACATAGTTTTATTACCAATTTAACGTGATACTAGGGATAGTTGATGAACTGCCATACATAAAATACTAGTAATATATACTTGTATAAAAGCCCATAGTTCTGAATTTGTAAACAAGAGACACATTAATTTAGAAAATAAATCCTGCAATAAATAACCGTACTTGAGAGTATAGTTTGAACTTTTATTCACAAACATACGCAACGTTTTTTTTCTGGTTGGCAGTAGAAACTTTTGTGACAAAATTCAAACCCAAATTACGTAAGAAAATATTACATGCCTGGAGATGGCTTCACGTCCCTCTGACTGTACGCCATATAACCCTGGATGATGCTAGATCGGCATGTTGACAGTAGGTCGACTTGTTTATTTCTCGCTCTCTTTCATATCCAATCAGTAAGTTAAAGCTAACGAAGGTCTGAACCCATGAGTCGGGTTTGAATTGAACCTCTTTTGTCTTCGATTGAACACGTTACATAAACACTAATGATACCAGCTCACTTGCTGCTCGCCACATTTTTTTCGATTACAGAATCGGATAATATTTGGTTTGATGCGACTGCCCAGCTGAAAAAGAAAAACTAGTGTTCTATCTCAATAAATAAATAAAATGCCATGTCAATGTCGCAGTTCGTCTTGCTAATTTTCATTGAGCAATGCATATTTATACATTTATTTATAAATACTGTGTGTTATACACAGGTAAGTGAACACAAAGTATACATCGAACGTCAATAACGAAGTACTGTCCATGTTTAATTTTCCATTGCAAAGAGATATGGCTAGACGATGTATAATTGTACTCATAATGTTTGATATCAACTAAAATGTATTTTAAGACTGGCCAGCCATGTGCAAACAGAGTTATAGCGAAGACGAGAAAAAACACATCTCGTCGTATCGTGATACTGATCTTTGTCATTTGTCGTGGCAGTTTTTTCGACATGTGAGGTAATTCCAATGCAGCAATACTACCGATGCTATTCATTTGCAAATCCTTTCCAGTTCAAAGTCGCTGATACACGCGTCGTGATTTAACCTCATTTTCAAACACAAATTTTGATTGTTACGATCCGATATAAAGTGCATGTCACGCGTATATCATTAGATGTTACGGTGTACATTGTGTTTAGAGGTAAAAATCTGTTTGCTGATTTAATTAAAAGGAACAAATTTATTATATCTTGTTTCACGAAAAACATATTATTCAACTTTTAAATTTGCTCGTGTTATACAGAACAACTCACGAATTCAAAAAGTATTCATTTTCGCTGTGGAAGAAAAGCAAGTCCGCGCTTTATTAAAGGTTTATGTCATCAAAATCGCTGATTGTAATGGTATACACGAGAAGTCGACTGAGAATAATTCTTTGAATTTTTAAATCGTCAGTTATACTAAATAATGAAAAACTCCCGGAGTTGAAGTGTTTTCACCAAGTAATAGCACATCATTGACCACTTTCCTCTAAATGTCACGAAGTCGCATGTACTGGATCAGAAGACACGCAGTTTAGAGAATAATACCGAAAGTGTATTGCGCATGTCCGGTGCGCCCATAATAACATCTGATTAAAGTACCGAACTCAGCGGCGTAACATCATACGTATACATATCCATAATGATATTTACCCTGTAGCAGGTGTGTATTCAAATTGTACAGTGTGCGTTTATCAACTGTTTCAATTTAAAAACAAATTTGAACGATCCTGCGAATTGAATACGTCCTCCGGGTTGCCATCGACGTCGTGACAGTGAATGTTATTGAATTTGACCGTACTCAGTAATGAGTACTAGAAAGAAACTAGAATTGGATTACAAATAATTCGCGCTGTTTTGGGTTTGAAGGCTGCCGAGTTCATTTTGTGTCGCACTTGGAAAGTTGGATATTTAATTAATTTATAGGTTTCTATTGCAATCACATGCCTGTGGCCTACAATTCATAAACTATCAATAAAATATAAAGTAACAAAAACAGTAATTACACACTGTATTTATAAATTTCATAACGTAATTTAAGGGAATGAAAAAGAAAGACTGCAAGAGATTTCAATTCATTTCTATCTCCAGACAATAATAACGTTAACAACTTCTCATATGATGAAAACAACACTCCCAAATACTTATTCTATCAAGCAACATCTAGTGTTTTGTTATTATAAAACTACTTTTCAGTACTCTCCCTTTAAAACAACAACTTTAGTCTTGGACAGATTGACAGACATTTTCCAAACATTACAGTGTTCACTTAAGCTACAGTATTCAACAGCCTCTGTAGTCCAACATTTGAATCAGAAAATAAACGAACATCGTCTGCAAACAATAAACACAGAATTTCCACGCGATCAGGAGATGACTTAGCCCCTGCACAGATGTCTGCAAATGAGAAGCCAACTTATTTCCAAAAAGGGAAAAAAGGAAAGGGCTCAGAATGCACCCCTGTCTAACACCAACAGGACAGTCAAAGAATTCAGTGAAACCATTCAAAGATTTCACGCATGCTTCTTCATTACTATTAATATTAAATAACATTTTGAACATTTTCCCTCCATTTAATAGAATATACCAAAACCTTTGACGCTCTACAGTGTCAAAGGCTTTGAAAAAGTCAATAGAAGGCACAATAGAATTCCCTTCTCTTCTAGTAATATACTATTAAATGATTGCCTGCAAAATAAATACATTATCTTTGGTTGAACAGCCTTTACGGTTTACGGTTTGACCCTCTGTAATTTTATTAAGAACAGCTGACCAATTAACTAGGCGTCTATTTAAAATGCCTGTGAAAATTTGCTGAGCAGTGAAGTACCCTATAATTCTCCGGACTGTTTGGAGACTTATACTTATACAAAGGAATAATAATAGCTCCCGTCCACTGTTCAGGGAAGACACTCCCCCCCACATTTTATTATATATATTAGTAATATATCAAAGGTGTAGTTACTTCTGTTGTCACATTTTTATTTACTTTCCCCATCATTTCATATTCATGTGGTCTTTCTATGACAGTAGCTCATCAATATACAGCCCTAACTATTGTTGAAATAAACAACACTAATATTCTCCACGTTTGAAATAAACACGAGCTTTTCACTTTGATGTTATTGGGACTGAACCGTGCTTCGAGTCAATCAACTTACAAATAAATACCACTGAAACCTGTCATAGACAGTTGGGTTAATACAAGACTACGATCCATTGTATCAAAAGACCCTTTACGGTCTAAAATTGCAGTTAATTTGTGTATACTCAGTCACTCTCAAGCACAACTACGGTTTCAATGTAATGGGTTTTTCTAAACCAAGATTGACGATCTTTCACATAAGAGTTAATTTGATTATAAACTGCACGCTACAAGATCTTAGATAATATAAGAATACTTTATATTGTGTGTACTTTCCTGGGTTTACTTGTGTTTATCCAATTTTGTTCTATTTTCCGCGACACCGTGTACTGAAAAAAACAACATGTTATAGCTTGTGTCCCTTTGAATATATAAGCTGGATTTGTCTCATTTCATAAATCTATTTCATTTCGATTACGGAAAGCAACCTCCATGTATTCATAATTATTTGATGAAACATGATACTCAATTTTCTCAATAATTGTTCAACTTGAGTTTTTTTGTCGATGTGTCGCGTCACTGGGGGTCTCCATACGTCATACGATACTGTTAACGTTTGCGAAACAGATACCCTACCGCAAATTGATTTGATGCGGTGTATTCAATAGCGTAGAATTGGGCAAATAAATAAGTGTTTATCATGAGAATGCAGAGTAATTACGAAGGCAGTGCCTAAGTGCATATTTTGCGGTGTTCCTAACATAACCATATTATTTTACATCGTACTGCTTGTAATAACGCAAATGATAGATAACGACCCAACATATCAGACACAAACGTTTTCTAAAACTTGCGCAACTATGCCGCCGGGATTCCATTTCAGTGACGTGTTACAGGTGGCAAATTATTTATCAACGCGTTCAAAAGTCGATGACGTTTAAACTTTGTTAATGCTGAATGTATAAAAATAATTAGTGTCACAAATTGCAGAATTGTGATAGCTTCGTGTATCGACATCGATATAATTTTATTTCATTAATGGCATAGAATTCTACGCGTCAGGGCCACTCGTGCATCAGGGCCGAGTAGAAGAGATCAGATTAAGTTGGTTTACATCTAACGATCATTCTACTCATTCTACACATGCGAACACATTTACCAGTCGTGGAAAAGTAGCGCCAACGCTACAAATAAATTTCTACAAATAAGGATAAAGAAATTATTCTATAAAAATATAAAATTGCCACAGCCGGACAAGTCTAAAATGCATGTTTAACATGTTGTTTTTTATTTTATTTGAACAAATTTGTCTCATCTATTCACGTCATGTTGACGTTCTCCGTCGCTAGAGGACAAAGAGGAAAGACGTATTAGTTCTTCCAAAGAATATTGTGATAACGACTGACATTATATTGTTATTGTTAATAGCTTTAATGTCGAAAGAATGTATATAATCGGTACTAGAATTCTAACTGCCAAAATGAACCCTTTTGCGAAGCACTCCGATCAGAGCCGCGGTTTAATGTCGTCACACAAATAAGATAAGCAAATTGATATAAATTTGTGTTTCAGGTACTGGTCACATGATGAGCCCAGACTTTTATATCAACTCAGTAATAAATTTAACGATAAATACAGTGAAATTGCTATTGAATATGCAATCAAATCGTTATATACAATTGAATCACATATTTAACCCTTTTTGCTAAAAGAGTTACAATAAATCACGACAAATTGTTTTGACATTACATATTGTTGTTTTGGCAATGCGTTTATTGTAATAATTGTGCAATTTTGTAACAAATTTCAAGATAATTACTGGCATCAATTTCTCACTGAATGCTACCATGAATACATTTTTTGCATTTGTAGTTTGCAACTGAATCTTTGTTGACAGTCACGTAGTTGTTCCAGCGTTCTTATTGGCTGAGATTAATGTGTCTTTTACCCGGATTTCAATAAATGTATCATCTTTAACGGAGCTGCAGCATTACTTCTCCCTGCCATCACAATCACAGAAGGGATAATCCTGTTTCAAAGGTACGTACGTTTAGCACTATCGCTTTTCCTGACTTTGGATGCAACTTTTGACTTTCTGACAACAGAATTCCTATCTCAGTTACGATGGATCGCGATAGAGCGAAGAAATATGAAGTCTTTAAAGTGGTTTGTAGGCAGAGCAAATTAAGCGAAATGAAATTTATTACTACAGTAACTTTATTTTTTAATCATAAGAAAATCCACCATCTCTCCGAGTTCAATTGCAAAATTGTGCGCTGAGATTCAAAAATTGACATTTCGCATGTACACTGTATCTAAGTTGAATAACTAATTTTCAATAATGAGAGACATTTTGAAATATCAATACTTTTCTAACTTTCATCAATTCCACCGGACCGTTTTTCCTTATCTATGTATGTCTTGACACATTTGTTGGAACACATTCAAAAACACACCATTATTCGCATCTAATTTTCTCGAACATGATCTCACCAAAACCAAAAACGAATAATAAGCATTCTACGTATAAACGCAAGAAGATATTGTTATTTTGACGAGTTCGTAGCATTGGTAAACATAACTCGTGGCATCTATATTCAGAATACAAAGCTTTAGTTCACCTATTACTACAAAGTTCAGTCAATCATTATGCAGATGTAACACACAACGACCCAACATAAAGATGAATATTTTCTATACACATTGGAGTGTGAAAACTCTATATATCTCATATCCGTATAAAAGAATTGGTAAGATAGAGGTATCAAATATCTTCCGCATAATAGAACCATCTGACTGAACCATCTTTCGGGAACATGACGCTGTTTTTTCGCTTATTTGGAAATTACTTTCTCCAGGGAAGTTTTCAATTCATTTGATTTAAAGGCTACGCCATAGAGGTGAACTATTCCAGAGCTTCTGTGGACCAACATCACAATAAAATGAGTTGTCAGTCTTTGGGGTTGTTTCGATGTATGATTTCACAGAGCTATACATAAATTCGTGAATTTAAAAAAGAATTCCCCCAGCATTTCAATCTTGGTTAGTTCGAAAGACAGCGAAATATGATCTACTCTATCAAATGCATTTTTGTAGACGATCAATCTCACCGACCACATGGATAAGACACTTATTTGCGCGGACCGTGCCAATATTACACAAACACTGCCATACGTTAGTTAAATAATAACACATGTTTGTGAGGGTAATATCATGATTTGTTGTCTACCTTCGGCTCTGGCATCATCAATATTGTGGTCGTCACCAACAACCCGAGTGCAGACAACAAATCGTGATATTGCTCGAATGACCATGTGTTATTTATTTTATCACAACAGATGTCCACCATGTACAATTACGTCTACCATATATCACACAAACACGCTCTGCCACAAAAAAACAACATTTATTTTTGAAGTATGCAATATTCTATATATATTATAACAAGTTTCACATACATACATTGTTTACTGTGAAAAACTGCGAAATACACACAGTATATGCTATTTTCAACGGAGGATTCTTTCTTAGTAACCGTGATTCAGCAGTGACCCACTCAATGTATCGAGTATAACATTTTTAAACGAATTTGAAAATTCTTAAACGCGATTTTTTTGGCTACTCGCTAGATAAAAATGTCAGAGTGCCGTGGAAATGACTGAAACTACTTTCTCATGAACGTACTACACCTTTTATACACAAGTCACACAGCTCAGAGCTTTTTCGATTAGCATCGGCGTGGAACGCGTAGAAATGCACACAACGTAGAACGCGCCGTAGCGATCCCGGCTGCGACGTTTCAGTGGCGGCTTTACCGTACATTTTTGCTTCATAAAAGAATGCAATAAACATCAAAACAAAGTATCTTACTCAATATCCATTCTGGCACGTTCGCTGTCTATTTCGGGTGGCTAAAGTTTCTTCAAAACCTTTAAAGTATCCCCGAAAACAACAGCGGCCGGTGCAGCACCAGAGCAGCGAACGACAATTTGTTTAGGCAGTATCGTTGTGCAGTAGTTTCATTGACGTCATCCATGTGATAAACTCATGTAATATCCACTTGGCGGGCAAAATACCATGTAATATCCATTTTTATTCGAAGTCATGTGACCGAGTCTCAACTAATTACAGCGACGTAACAGCAGTGAGATGTGAAATTGTAGCTTGTTTTCCTCTAACATACCGTCAATCATATTTTTGATAGATTCTCAAAAATTGTTTGTAAACATATCCCAAAATATATTTTATGACCAGTATGATGGTTGGTTGTATATTCTGTGCGGTTCGGACCTACTTTGCGATATCAGGTATTCATGCACATGCATTGTTTAATTTGCCAAGTTAAATTTAGTTTCATTTGCTTAATTCAGTAGATTATTTTGTTATGCTTAGTTTAGTATATTTAGTTTGTTATGTTTTGTTTAGTAGATTTAGTTTGTTATGTTTATTTTAATAGATTTAGTTTGTTATGATTAGTTTAGTAGATTTAGTTTGTTATGCTTAGTTTAGTAGATTTAGTTTAGTATGCTTAGTTTAGTAGACTTAGTTTGTTATGTTTAGTTTAGTAGATTTAGTTTGTTATGTTTAGTTTAGTAGATTTAGTTTCGTATGCTTGGTTTAGTAGATTTAGTTTCGTATGATAAGTTTAGTAGATTTAGTTTGTTATGTATAGTTTAGTAAATTTAGTTTGTTATGCTTAGTTTAGTAGATTTAGTTTGTTATGTTTATTTTAGTAGATTTAGTTTGTTGTGCTTAGTTTAGTAGATTTAGTTTGTTATGCTTAGTTTAGTAGATTTAGTTTGTTTTGCTTAGTTTAGTAGATTTAGTTTGTTTTGCTTAGTTTAGCGGACTCAGTTTGTTATGCTTAGTTTAGTAGATTTAGTTTGTTATATTTAGTTTAGTAGATTTAGTTTGTTATGTTTAGTTTAGTAGATTTAGTTTGGTATGGTTAGTTTAGTAGATTTAGTTTCTTTTGCTTAGTTCAGTAGATTATTTTGTTATTCTTAGATTAGTAGATTTAGTTTGTTGTGGTTAGTTTAGTAGATCTAGTTTGGTATGCGTAGTTTAGTAGATTTAGTTTGTTATGTTGAGTTTAGTCGATTTAGTTTGTTATGTTTAGTTTAGTTTAGTAGATTTAGTTTGGTATGCTTGGTTTAATAGATTTAGTTTGTTTTGCTTAGTTTAGTAGATTTAGTTTGTTTTGCTTAGTCTAGTAGTTTTAGTTTGTTTTGCATAGTTTAGTAGACTCAGTTTGTTATGCTTAGTATAGTAGATTTAGTTTGTTATGTTTAGTTTAGTAGATTTAGTTTGTTATGTTTCGTTTAGTAGATTTAGTTTGGTATGCTTAGTTTAGTAGATTTAGTTTCTTTTGCTTAGTTCAGTAGATTATTTTGTTATGCTTAGATTAGTAGATTTAGTTTGTTGTTGTTAGTTTAGTAGATTATCTTGTATTATATTTTGTTTCACTATGTTAATCTCGTAGACAACAACACAAATGAAACCCAATTATTACATATCGCAAAACAACAACTCGTCGTTTCATGATATTATTCAGTCAGCTAAGAAAAAACAACATTATTTTCGATACACTGTGTTGAAAAATAAAATGTGATTCGAGTTACATAGGAGAGTCTACACACCAAATTGTATAAACATTAATCACTATTGCATAAAAGAAACTGGCGCAAGCACGTGACGTGACAATCAGCAAACAATATTTAATTATCAAATTGTGTAACATTTTACAGGATCTGGAAAAGAAATCCGCAACTAGGAAGAACAATGGACTCACTGACAATATTTAATTTTATATTGATGGTTTTAGTCGGAATATCGTTTACTTTTATGAGACATGGAACATTACAGGGAATGAAATCTAGGCAGGACTCTTCCTATGAAACCGACAAGCATCAGCGAAATGTTGACTCCCTGCGTTGGAAAAGAAGTAATGTGGCTCAGCCTACAAATCAAGAGTTTGATAATATATCAGCATCGACTTCGTCAATGGAGGAATTGAAACCAACTATGACCTACCCCCAGTATGACACGGTTCCGCCATGTCCTGATTCGAATGGTGTTGATATGTTAAATTCGTGCTACAATAACAACACTCGTGTCTGTAATGCATCGACAAATATCCACGCGACACTGCCTATATCTCCGTGGATGTGCAATTGTAATATTGATTGTATTAAATATGGAGATTGCTGCCCCGATTTTATCGATGCCTGCATTTTCAATAAGTCGGACAATTTTAATACTTTGGCTGATGATCTGCTTCGCAAGGGATTCCACCCTAACTATAGTGTTTTTTCTGATTGTATAGAATTTTCACGGGATTACAATCATGTATCCATGGTTACAAGATGCCCACTAGACAAGACGATTGATAGTGAGTTGCGCATGATGTGCACAGATGTCAACGAAGGTCAGAACATAATTCATGCATCTCATTATTAGTTAATAATAACCCTTCGATAATTATGTATTTATCAGTCCCTGTTTAGAACACTTATTTATCATGATTTGATGTTTTTTTTACAGAAAACTCCTTAATTCTACAATCATTACCTGTTGAACACAAGACTGAAGAAGGGATCACATACTTTCAAAATGTATACTGTGCTGCTTGCCATGGTATCAACTTGACGGAAGTAAGTTTCTGGAAAATGAAATGGGCATGTAGATTTCCATCACCTGAATCAAAAATAGCTCTTGTCAATAAATATGACATATTTCGGTTAATGGAAACACTAAAGAATGACAGTGGATGTGGACTGAAACTTATTCCACTACCTGAGGACTTGTCTCTTACACATTCGTGTTATAAGGACGTGATAGATTCGTGTCCATCTACTTCAAACAATTCTGAACACAACTATGATCAACTATGTCACACCATGCCAATCTCTGTTGTGCAGCACAATAACAATAAATATCGGAATGTGTTCTGTGCTGTATGTAATGGTATTAATCCCGTTGAGCAAGAACTTGAATGTGGATTGAATAGAATACCATATTTGGCGTATCCGACCGGAACGATTCTCTCCCTAGATGTTCTGTTTCAAGTTGATTTTAAAGGCAACATTCAAATAACTATTGGCAAGGAGTCTGAACAGTTGGAACATCCATGCGAAGAAAATACCATATTCGATATGGGTACGATGGACTGTATTGCCATACCTGATATACCTTCGGTAGACAGATACCATCTGTTGTCATATAAAGTCAGTAGACATACCTTCATCGGTCAGAACTACCTAATACGGATCGTCTTTTGCCAAGAACACATGGGTGAAAACCAAATGAACACCTTGCTTCGGAACGTCACTTTATTTGCTTGAATTTATGCCAAAGCTGGCATCAGTTGACATTGATTTGAGTTCAGTATTGCTACATAAACATAGTAATGAAACATATTCAGTGACATTTCTAGCAAAGGTCCGTGATCTGGCAGATACATTTCACATAGTTCAGTCTCCTTCTTCCAATATGATGTCTGCACATCTCGAAGAATTTAGTGACCAGGGTGTGTTTTGTCCGAATGGCACTGTGGAAGTTGTCGATTCTTTGTTCATATCTGATGCAGGCCAATTGGACAATATTGAATCCTCGGCATATTCCGATGAAGGGTATCGACACGTGGTTGACATTATAAACACTCACACTCAGTGTTGTGAGGATTGCTGGGTTAATCACAGTAAAGTTTCAATCGAGAAATGTTCAGATAAGCATCACGTATTAATTTGCCCAGATCAATTCCAGTTATCTATTCTTCCAAATACTGCTTTCGTTTTAAACAACGGAGAGCTGTCACTCAAACATAGACAACTTGTAATACCAGCTTCTCGGTTTGCACTTAGTAAAAATGGTTCGTTTGCATACATCTGCATTGACATTGATAGCACTACGTTCACGGATTCACACAATTTTAAATACGATGTTCGCAAAACGATCATCAGTACTATTGGGATTTCCTTGTCTTTGTATGTATGCTTACTTTCATTAATCACATATATGGTATTTCCAAACCTTCGAACACTCTCTAGTGGGCTCGTTGTCAATTTAACAATTGCTTTGTTTCTGGCACAACTCCTGTTTCTAACAGCCATCGATAAAACTAAACACGTCATCATTTGTAAATATGTTGCCATTGCTTCTCACTATCTGTGGCTGGTTTGTTTTTTCTGGATGAACGTTCTAGCTGTTGATCTCTGTCACAAATTTTCTCAGTCAATTGGTTCGGCATGTTCCTCAAAAAACCGAATGAAACGGTTTATATTTTATATGACGTATGCATGGTTGTCCCCAGCTATTCTAGTTGGCGTTTCAGTGTATATTGATGTATGTGACTGTACCCCATTCAGTGTAGGGTACGGGGTCGGCATATGTTGGATTACCGAACCATTGTCATTGGTGATGTTATTTGACTTACCACTGTTTCTCATTCTTTCTTGTAATTTGGTTTGCTATATTGCAATTCTCACCAAATTACATAGCAAGAGTACCATATTGCGTAAATCGAATTCTACTACCAGCGCTCGGGTTACAAGACGCCAAATTATACTGAGTGTAAAGTTGTCTTTGGTTATGGGGTTTACCTGGATATTTGGTTTGGTCGAGTCTTTTTCTAACTCTGATATAGTATCTTATCTATTCATTGTGTGTAACAGTTTACAGGGAGTATTTATCTTTTTCTCCTTTATTTATAATTCTCGGACAAGACATTTTTATCGGGATATCCTGAGAAACCTTTACAGTACTCGGAACAAGTCAACCGGAACCAAGCCTACTCAGTAGAAAACGTTTTACAACAATACATAAGCATAGCACATAACTTCATTGCAGTTTTTAAGTGCTTATTTATGTTACCATTGAAGATCTTTTCCAAAATCGATTGGTATTAGTTTCAAGGCAATTTTGAAAATTTTACTTTAACTATATTTGCTTATTTTCTGACCTGCTGATTATAACTAACAGAGTTGAAATATAACTTGAAAAACAATCCCGTCTCCAGGACAACCTGTTCCAAACTACTACCAAATCATTATCGAGAACAAACCTTCCAAATAATGTTATCTAGCTCACTATCAAAACAACACTGATAAGTAGATAAACGCCTTGACAGAGGTTATGAATCGGAATAAATGTTATTACTCAAAATGGTAGAAGTGAAAATTTTAGTCATATCAGCATGTGTGGTAATGCTATGTGTACTCAATTTGGACCCAAATTATAGGGAAATTTTGACGAATACTATTTATATTGAAGTTATATAATTATAAAGCCTTAGGATAATTGGATAATATTTTTACATTTCCTCTGTCCTCTGTATCCACCCAGATTGTTAAAATTCAGATAGCAGCCAGATGTCGCAATGTCACAAAATATGTTCTAAAGCACATTTAAATGTTGTGAGAGGATTCCCCACTATTTTCTAAACCGGGAAATGATGTTAACCGTACAGTGATACTAAAAATATTATATATATAAATTATGGAAACAATAATTAAAAATAAATAAATATGTAAATACATACAAATTTATACACTCTGACATATTATTTATAACAGGATTATATATGAATATGCTTTTACCTTTGTTGATTATGTTTTGTTAGTCATTTAGCGCTTTTTGTTTTATGTCATACGCTCATAGAACAAACACAGTTTACACACATTTCAGGTGAAATGGTTTCTCAGATTATATATATGCTCTTTAAGAATGTACATGTTTGGTCATTATTAGTCCGCTTATATCCATGTTATTCCTAGCAAAATGCCATTCTGCTATCTTAATATGTCGTGACAGTAACAAGTTTATTTGCATTTTATATGAATCGATGCTGAGCTTGATGCCCACATGACATACCTTGACATGTATTGAAAATGATCATGGCGTCACAATGAGACAACACCATCAAATTTCACCGCCCGCCTCCACGGTGTTGTTCTGTTTGGATATTCCTCCCTCCCCATAACCGTGTATGTCACGTGGTTGCGCGATATAAAATGTAGCTAACAATAGAAAGCTTTGTTACAAATGACTAACAAAAGCACTTGGAATTTTGCAATATTTCTGATGTCTTCATCTTTGGCTTTATTTCTGTCGATATATGTTGCAGTGACATCATGAGCTCTGAGGTATAGCAACTACTCTTCTATAATACTCAATAGTGGTGACAACACTATTATCACGATCGATGGTCGCAAGGCCAGTAAAGCATAATAACGTAATGATTTACCACTTCCAATGCGACTAACAACGAATATATCAGACTCGGAATTAAGTATAGCTTGAATGGCTTTGGTCTTTGGATTACTCGTGCGAACAAATGTTATCTTTAACCCTATCATGTATGATCCAATATTGACAAGTATCTATTTAGAATCTAACTGCTAATTTTTCGTATTACAGACAAAGTACACTCTGTGTAAGAATTGATCACTCGACTATGTGTTGTACACTATGCCAACGAAGAGTTACTTTAACCCAATGTTTTCTTTTCCGGACTCAAAATTTCATTTTCTCATCGGACTCGCTAATGTAATAAATGCCAATCATTTTTTTTGTTTACATAAAGTATTCTTAATGATCGGCAGTTATTTCTAGCACCCTCAAAGGTCTTATTGGACGCCTTTTATTTATCTCGTAAATTACAGATTCACCATTTGTCAAATATAATTTTATTTGCTGGTAATTATTGCTGCAATAAGACTTATATAGTTGTAGATGGTCCCTCCAACTGAATATTTTAAACAATTTGATTTATAATATGTTTATTGAACATTGTACTTTTAGTTGAAAATAAAGGTGTTAGAATTCATCAACACTGCTGCATTGACATATATATTTTTTCTAACTTTCGCATTTACTTCCCCATAAGATCCGTGTTTTTTATAATCGTGTTCATGCCAATATCAAATGTGTCATTTGATTAGATGTATGCCTTTTAATGTTCAATGCACCTAAAACTCACCTAATCGTTTGCCCTTTTTCAAAATGCCCTTAAGTCGTATATTTTATATTACATATTGTTTTTCAATTTATATTTTATATATATTTATAATATTTATTGTATTTTTGTGTATATTTGAATCTTATTAGTGAGTGGTTCTTGTGTTGTTTAATTGACAGCTTAATGTTAATGTTAATGTTCATCCAAATAAATGAAATAAAAATCTATGATATATAATGTACATATTTCAATACAACTTTCACAATAACTAGTTTAGCTATATCTGATACAGCAATAATTGGTAATAAACATTATATTAATTTAGTCATGTTTATAAAGAGTGTACATCATATGTTTTTGTCTAGTACAGTGAGACACGTGGTTCAGCGTGATGACGCAATTAAGTGGTCTTTATGTACAGGTCTACTATATAACATTTATACGATATTGCCCTAAGGGATGCTGTGAATTGTTTTGTTTTTTATTTAATGGCGTGGTAATAATTAAAATATGTCCATTTATGCAGTAACGTTGTCAAGGTTAACAATGTTTTTATACTGTGTAATTGCAATTGTTCAATTGTACTGATTGATATACAATATTCGATAGTCATGTTTTACCTGTTTACCTGAACTTAAATGAATATTGTTTTTCACAAACCCAGTTCGATTTTGAAATCACTATCGAAGGGCGCTTGATGGAACAAATATCTGTACAATAATATGATGCTTGTAAAACTGCTAAAAAAGTTCTTTTTATTGTGTAAGTATAACAAAAAAGTAATTTGACATGCATCTATGTAGTTGTGTGCCATTGATATACATAATCACTCTCTAGGTGAAACCATATGGAGATTCCTTCAATACTTGTTTCACCATGTGCCTTTCTTATAATGTATGTACAATCTTGCTAAGCAATAAAAAGTGAGAATGTTTGTACTTGTTTTCTATATTTTAAAATCGTCTTTTGAGTATGTTGCACTATTCAGAATGCTGGGAAATGTTAACAGTCTATAGCCAAGACTGTTTGGTTAATAAAAAGCAAAAAAAAAAAGAATCACTCCCAAGTGCCACGAACCTGCGTCCATACCTTAAGTCATGCGTTTTGTCGACATGCATAAATTGCATACCATGTTTAGAGATGATTTGTTTTATTTTTGCATCATTATCAGGAATTGTTATATTCAATATATTTTGTTTAATGTTTATTTTTCCCCAATAACAAACATTAGTTTTTAATTTCACGAGGCAGTAAAATTACTTTACAGTTATTTACAGTTATATTTGAATGCATAGGAATTTAACTATGTTGTCAATCGTTCCAACATCTCTCTTGGTAAAACTTCACATCCCCTCTCAAATTCTTCATCGACATGTTTCACGTGTGTACTGGATCATATCGCACACTGTGGACTTTTAAAAACGGTAGGCTAAATTGGCCATAAAATGCAGCCAGAATTTATCCAGGCCGGTGGTAGCCACTTTTTGATTGGTAAGAATTTTCAAGAAGTGTTTTATTATACCTAAAATAGAATTTGCAATGCTTTCTGGGATTGCGAGTCATTCTATTAATCAAAATTACATATTGGAATTGGGAATTCATAAGTGGACAGTGGTACAACACTACATGTGCTTATCATAGCCTAGGAGATCGTTAATATAAAATCTGAAGATTCAAATGGTGTTGGTTACCTTCTCCTACATAGAGACTAGACGGGTACTGTGAAGTGTAGCACGGTTGGGCTATTGAAAAACTATCCTCAGTATTTGCTGGTGCCAAGTGTATTGACAAGTACTAAATAATTCAATTAAATGTGTTACATTTTGGAATTGACGCATACAAACTTCAAGCTACCGGTAAGCTATTCCCAGTGAATGAAATACCCATAGTTCATTTGCCAATTGATGAATGACAGTGAAATGGACATTAATATAACGAGATGAGTACGTATCGGATATGTATACACGTGTCGTGGAAAGCTTATTTGTCATTTTATCGACATTTAAATATTGAGATTGTATTAAAATTCATAATCCTACTGTCGATAACGGCGCCTTCAATGCTGTCTTATGTTTTAACGTTCTCGGCGCAACTCATGTCAGAAATACTGTAAAACCATTTATTCCCACTGACATTTAATTTCACTATTTTGGTGTTTTGAGAATATTCAGTGTGCTTTAATTTCACGAATTTGTCAAGGAAACAATGAGCTTTATTGTTATTTTACATGTTTACGTAGAATTATTTTAGCGGATTTTACATATCAGCGAAAATAACAAAATTGAAACTCAGTGAATAATTAATGCATTTACAGTACATAATCAAAACAATTGAGCACTATCGGCTTGAAATAATGTGTGTTCATTGACTAATTGACGATTAACTCGGCTTCGCCTCAATGAGAACTTCGGGCTCTTTTAGAATGCAAATTTGTAATATCTAAAAAAAGAAAATTTGGCACATAATCGTGCATGTCATCATTTTCCGAACGCAGTAATACTTGCTACATGTAATTGTAAATATACTGTAAGTTTACTGCCTCGTAAAAAAAAACACACACAAATCATTCACAAAAAAACACAATCCTCAACTGAATGTTAACCGGGGTATAATAACACTGGGATATAATGAGGGCGCTATCACACTGAACCACATATGTGATGTGGCATACCAAACTGTATTCATTATAATAAAAACTAAATTAATTTCATAATAACTGACAAAATTGACAAAATTATTGCTATAGATATTGCTAAACTCTCCTAATCTATATGATTGGTAGAGTAATCAGTGCATAAACATGGAGCATATTGTTTAAAGCGCAGTGGTCGTCCGCAGCGCATGTGCGACATTTGTGTTGATAAACATTGATTTTCCCACAATCCAATACGCTCTTCAAATGGAAATCGCAAGTATGAGGTTTGGCCTGGGCACTACTTGCACTGATTACCGCCGGTGACTCATTCGATACCTTCCAATCACCTAAACATTACCTAATTTAAGCTTGGAAACATCTCAGTTTGTATTCGTCGATGTGCGCAACAGTCGCCATTTTTGTTTATATGATACCAATATATCTCGCGCATGCGTGGCGCAACGACTGCCGCCTTTTAAAATACAGGACATTAGCAGTAATTGCAAGACAGGGGCCCAACATACAGATGCCAGGAAACAAGTAGGTCTAATTAGTATTGCTGTGTCGTAAGTCAGGGGTGATATCAAAGGTCGGTTTAACTCTCTGTCCCGCGCTAGGTGGTTTGCATATGACATTGCATCGGAGTCGTTGAACGCCCTCAATGTATGAAGAAAAAATGTCATGTTCCCGACAGCCGTGGCGCTATGAATATCTGAAATGCATATAACAAGGTATACTGTGAGTAACTGCATCCAGAATTATGAGGAAACCAGAATTGTAATTGCATATTACAGCGTATGACAAAGTGGGAGTGTGTACAAATCCGCAGCAGTTGCTGGGTTGGTGTGACTTGTTAGATGTTTTATATATCTGGTGCCGTCGCTTATGTGTGGGATTCAAATACGAACACAACCTGCAGCACCATCAATGTAGTGAAACCTTAGTTAATAAGATAAATAGGATATTGTTTTATTCTTCCACCTTTGGAATCGTATTCCTGCCAAACTTAGAACATGGCATTCAAAAATGACGAGCCTTTTCGAGATGAGAGATTTTAATAGCGAGTATTTATATTGCCATTCCACTATGTGCCTTGTCTTTTGGATGATACGAAATGCCATTTCAGTAGTATTATGCACCTTGCCATTTACGACATTCGATTGCACTGTGCGCTGTGCCATTCTACAATCATGGTCATGCCAAACGAAGCAACCTCATGTCACGTTTTTACACTCTGCCTTCTGTCATTTTGCGCAACCCATTCGCCCTCTTTCTACAAATTGAGAAAAAAGGCGCAGGTCGAAAAAATCGTCATTTGAAGAGCAATCGTTAGTGAATCGGACGAGACGTTATTTGTCAATAGCGGCGCCGCTTTTATAACACAACGATGGTGAAGAAGCTTCTCAACTATCAACAGAGCATGATTTGAATCATGGAAGAGCACCTTCGACCAGCATAACTAAATCAACTGGCGTCACAAAACTCTAACATATCAGCGATGGTCAGACGAGCGCAGACTATAAATGTAAGTAAAACACATTTACACATTTGTTACTGTCATAGAACCATAATATGTATGTATATTAGGACATTTTCATACTTTTAGATTTTGGTTTGTAAGTACATGAATTAAACGTCACGAGTTACATTGTTCAGATATCGATTCATATTTTGGCAATTACGACGAAACTCACTGATTATGATTTGATGAGTGGTTTCCAGTGAAAGACTGCACAGCAAAAAATACTACATTCCATCCTTCTTCACACCAGGGGTGTTTGAGGGTGAATATTGGGGTGAATATTAGACAAGATACAAACCTTTACTTTATGATGCATTAGATACGCTTTATACCCGATTGCACTGGCAGTGAAAAATAACTACTTGATTCTAATTAAGCACTAGTGTATATCTACGATAAAGAGGTTATTTTGCACTGGGGGTAAATGGGGTGAAGACCAAACTTCGCGCAATCTGAGCCCTACACATAAATGGCGAGGAAGGAGTGTATTCACCTATCGGGATTATATCCTATTTATCTAAAATACACACAGGGATGAATCTGCACTTTTCACACATTTACTCACATAGAGTCAATGCTCAAATTCATTCGTATTAACATAAGGTGTGATCTGGTGTAAAACTGAATTTTAGTGCGGATTAAGTATGACCTAATTTTGTTTAATAAACACATGGGTCGCAGTGAGTTGAATCACAACATTCACCCCCATTATCGCCATGCATGGAATGAGTTGATTTCAATTTATTTGACATGGGGTGAAATCATGTCAAAACGTCCCATTCTTCTATGGTGGATAAGTATGCCACACATGTTTATTAGTCTGGTTTATGCACCATGTGTAGACTGTAGTATAAAATGCTTTTACATTATTCAACTCGTAGTGAAATTATCACATTCAGTCCCATTCATAGCGGGTGTAAACTAATGCCAATATCGATTTTATTGCCGTCGCATTATGGTACATTTTGTTTTAATAAACACATGGGTTTTAATTCATTTGATATAGTTTTGAGCGCACGCCCGTAAGTGTAAACAAGCGACCTGATGGTCGAAATAGCTCTGCTGTCTTCATTATCATGGAACATTTGTCAATTTATAAGTTCATAGGTGTTCTGTTTGTAGGCTGTATGATCTAACCATGTTATCACCATTGTGTTACTCTTCTCAAAATTTATGTAAAATTGCGTTTTCTTCGAAATTTTTATTAAGACATTTAGGGCAACTTAAAAATGCTGTCTTGTCCAAAATGAAGTAGGAAATGAAGTAAAACATTTTTGGCGAAAAGATTTAAGGATCTGGGAAATGCAAGGGAAAAATCTGGTATCTTATTTCTTAATTTTCTGTGGAATGTTGATACACAAAGTTTTGCTGGAAATGCCTTGAACCAGAAACTTGACACTGCATGAAATATTACTTGAGCAACTGTGATTGTGAGATCGTTCACGCTCGCTAATACTCTGTTATCATTTGGTCTTATAACCAAAGTACTGAACGGAAATAGAGTCAGTAATTGGAACTAATTAAAGATATAAACTTTGCCAACGGACTGTTGTTTTACCACACATGATAACCCTGACATCCAACGAGTGTTCTGGCAGTGTTTTATTTGAGTAGTGTTCCAATATTATGAACAATTAATCAAGTATATAATGGCGTGTTAAATATTTCGTGTATGATTGGCTACATGAGTGGAATGTGTGGAGGCCACGCCTCAGGATCTTAAATTTCCGTGTAGTAGATTATGATTTGGAAGTAGAATAAAGTCAATTCTCTATGAGGCAGCGAAGACTAGAGGTTGACACGGATACCATCTGTGTGTGTCTTTGCTTGCTTGAAAGGTTTGCGAATGTAACGATGCCGGGTACCTGATTTGACGTTTAATAACATGAGAATTAACCCTCATATAAACACCAAAAACGCAACTTATAGTAATCAGGGCATTTGTATTTTGGAGTTTGTTTTGCTGCACTAACAATATATAGTTCCCAAATGCAAACGGATATAAGCTAGCAAAGATGATTTCGGCGATTATCTCTTTTCTCGTTCCTTGTTCAAAGCTGAGTTCGATATATTTTAGTATCACGTGTTATTTGCACCCTCCAGAAACAACATATTATTTCGAACGAGTCTTTAATTTTTTTTAATATCTACACATATACTTGGTAGCCCTCAACATATTTAACGTAATAAAGTTGTACACTACTGTTGTGTTGTGTGGTAACAAATAACAAAAAAACATATTCTGTCATTTTAAGATTAAGTTTTATTTATAAGTATCCTCGGGTGCGGACATCCGGGCATTTCCACCGCCTGGCAACCCTCGCGGTGAAAACAAAGGCCAAAAACTTGCAAAAACGGGTACTTTGGAATGGTTGTTGTGACTCCCCTGAACAGTGTAATAAGATTAGTCCTACGTGTGTAACATATATAAATTTAGTTGTTCAGAATTACTTCAAAGTTGAGTTTGTGTTGTTTTCTCGAATTTTCACCGACTCGACCGGCGTTCCACAGCAGCGCTCACATAGCCCATAGAAATGCATGTACATGTTTGGTCATTATTAGTCCGCTTATATCCATGTTATTCCTAGCAAAATGCCATTCTGCTATCTTAATATGTCGTGACAGTAACAAGTTTATTTGCATTTTATATGAATCGATGCTGAGCTTGATGCCCACATGACATACCTTGACATGTATTGAAAATGATCATGGCGTCACAATGAGACAACACCATCAAATTTCACCGCCCGCCTCCACGGTGTTGTTCCGTTTGGATATTCCTCCCTCCCCATAACCGTGTATGTCACGTGGTTGCGCGATATAAAATGTAGCTAACAATAGAAAGCTTTGTTACAAATGACTAACAAAAGCACTTGGAATTTTGCAATATTTCTGATGTCTTCATCTTTGGCTTTATTTCTGTCGATATATGTTGCAGTGACATCATGAGCTCTGAGGTATAGCAACTACTCTTCTATAATACTCAATAGTGGTGACAACACTATTATCACGATCGATGGTCGCAAGGCCAGTAAAGCATAATAACGTAATGATTTACCACTTCCAATGCGACTAACAACGAATATATCAGACTCGGAATTAAGTATAGCTTGAATGGCTTTGGTCTTTGGATTACTCGTGCGAACAAATGTTATCTTTAACCCTATCATGTATGATCCAATATTGACAAGTATCTATTTAGAATCTAACTGCTAATTTTTCGTATTACAGACAAAGTACACTCTGTGTAAGAATTGATCACTCGACTATGTGTTGTACACTATGCCAACGAAGAGTTACTTTAACCCAATGTTTTCTTTTCCGGACTCAAAATTTCATTTTCTCATCGGACTCGCTAATGTAATAAATGCCAATCATTTTTTTTGTTTACATAAAGTATTCTTAATGATCGGCAGTTATTTCTAGCACCCTCAAAGGTCTTATTGGACGCCTTTTATTTATCTCGTAAATTACAGATTCACCATTTGTCAAATATAATTTTATTTGCTGGTAATTATTGCTGCAATAAGACTTATATAGTTGTAGATGGTCCCTCCAACTGAATATTTTAAACAATTTGATTTATAATATGTTTATTGAACATTGTACTTTTAGTTGAAAATAAAGGTGTTAGAATTCATCAACACTGCTGCATTGACATATATATTTTTTCTAACTTTCGCATTTACTTCCCCATAAGATCCGTGTTTTTTATAATCGTGTTCATGCCAATATCAAATGTGTCATTTGATTAGATGTATGCCTTTTAATGTTCAATGCACCTAAAACTCACCTAATCGTTTGCCCTTTTTCAAAATGCCCTTAAGTCGTATATTTTATATTACATATTGTTTTTCAATTTATATTTTATATATATTTATAATATTTATTGTATTTTTGTGTATATTTGAATCTTATTAGTGAGTGGTTCTTGTGTTGTTTAATTGACAGCTTAATGTTAATGTTAATGTTCATCCAAATAAATGAAATAAAAATCTATGATATATAATGTACATATTTCAATACAACTTTCACAATAACTAGTTTAGCTATATCTGATACAGCAATAATTGGTAATAAACATTATATTAATTTAGTCATGTTTATAAAGAGTGTACATCATATGTTTTTGTCTAGTACAGTGAGACACGTGGTTCAGCGTGATGACGCAATTAAGTGGTCTTTATGTACAGGTCTACTATATAACATTTATACGATATTGCCCTAAGGGATGCTGTGAATTGTTTTGTTTTTTATTTAATGGCGTGGTAATAATTAAAATATGTCCATTTATGCAGTAACGTTGTCAAGGTTAACAATGTTTTTATACTGTGTAATTGCAATTGTTCAATTGTACTGATTGATATACAATATTCGATAGTCATGTTTTACCTGTTTACCTGAACTTAAATGAATATTGTTTTTCACAAACCCAGTTCGATTTTGAAATCACTATCGAAGGGCGCTTGATGGAACAAATATCTGTACAATAATATGATGCTTGTAAAACTGCTAAAAAAGTTCTTTTTATTGTGTAAGTATAACAAAAAAGTAATTTGACATGCATCTATGTAGTTGTGTGCCATTGATATACATAATCACTCTCTAGGTGAAACCATATGGAGATTCCTTCAATACTTGTTTCACCATGTGCCTTTCTTATAATGTATGTACAATCTTGCTAAGCAATAAAAAGTGAGAATGTTTGTACTTGTTTTCTATATTTTAAAATCGTCTTTTGAGTATGTTGCACTATTCAGAATGCTGGGAAATGTTAACAGTCTATAGCCAAGACTGTTTGGTTAATAAAAAGCAAAAAAAAAAAGAATCACTCCCAAGTGCCACGAACCTGCGTCCATACCTTAAGTCATGCGTTTTGTCGACATGCATAAATTGCATACCATGTTTAGAGATGATTTGTTTTATTTTTGCATCATTATCAGGAATTGTTATATTCAATATATTTTGTTTAATGTTTATTTTTCCCCAATAACAAACATTAGTTTTTAATTTCACGAGGCAGTAAAATTACTTTACAGTTATTTACAGTTATATTTGAATGCATAGGAATTTAACTATGTTGTCAATCGTTCCAACATCTCTCTTGGTAAAACTTCACATCCCCTCTCAAATTCTTCATCGACATGTTTCACGTGTGTACTGGATCATATCGCACACTGTGGACTTTTAAAAACGGTAGGCTAAATTGGCCATAAAATGCAGCCAGAATTTATCCAGGCCGGTGGTAGCCACTTTTTGATTGGTAAGAATTTTCAAGAAGTGTTTTATTATACCTAAAATAGAATTTGCAATGCTTTCTGGGATTGCGAGTCATTCTATTAATCAAAATTACATATTGGAATTGGGAATTCATAAGTGGACAGTGGTACAACACTACATGTGCTTATCATAGCCTAGGAGATCGTTAATATAAAATCTGAAGATTCAAATGGTGTTGGTTACCTTCTCCTACATAGAGACTAGACGGGTACTGTGAAGTGTAGCACGGTTGGGCTATTGAAAAACTATCCTCAGTATTTGCTGGTGCCAAGTGTATTGACAAGTACTAAATAATTCAATTAAATGTGTTACATTTTGGAATTGACGCATACAAACTTCAAGCTACCGGTAAGCTATTCCCAGTGAATGAAATACCCATAGTTCATTTGCCAATTGATGAATGACAGTGAAATGGACATTAATATAACGAGATGAGTACGTATCGGATATGTATACACGTGTCGTGGAAAGCTTATTTGTCATTTTATCGACATTTAAATATTGAGATTGTATTAAAATTCATAATCCTACTGTCGATAACGGCGCCTTCAATGCTGTCTTATGTTTTAACGTTCTCGGCGCAACTCATGTCAGAAATACTGTAAAACCATTTATTCCCACTGACATTTAATTTCACTATTTTGGTGTTTTGAGAATATTCAGTGTGCTTTAATTTCACGAATTTGTCAAGGAAACAATGAGCTTTATTGTTATTTTACATGTTTACGTAGAATTATTTTAGCGGATTTTACATATCAGCGAAAATAACAAAATTGAAACTCAGTGAATAATTAATGCATTTACAGTACATAATCAAAACAATTGAACACTATCGGCTTGAAATAATGTGTGTTCATTGACTAATTGACGATTAACTCGGCTTCGCCTCAATGAGAACTTCGGGCTCTTTTAGAATGCAAATTTGTAATATCTAAAAAAAGAAAATTTGGCACATAATCGTGCATGTCATCATTTTCCGAACGCAGTAATACTTGCTACATGTAATTGTAAATATACTGTAAGTTTACTGCCTCGTAAAAAAAAACACACACAAATCATTCACAAAAAAACACAATCCTCAACTGAATGTTAACCGGGGTATAATAACACTGGGATATAATGAGGGCGCTATCACACTGAACCACATATGTGATGTGGCATACCAAACTGTATTCATTATAATAAAAACTAAATTAATTTCATAATAACTGACAAAATTGACAAAATTATTGCTATAGATATTGCTAAACTCTCCTAATCTATATGATTGGTAGAGTAATCAGTGCATAAACATGGAGCATATTGTTTAAAGCGCAGTGGTCGTCCGCTGCGCATGTGCGACATTTGTGTTGATAAACATTGATTTTCCCACAATCCACTACGCTCTTCAAATGGAAATCGCAAGTATGAGGTTTGGCCTGGGCACTACTTGCACTGATTACCGCCGGTGACTCATTCGATACCTTCCAATCACCTAAACATTACCTAATTTAAGCTTGGAAACATCTCAGTTTGTATTCGTCGATGTGCGCAACAGTCGCCATTTTTGTTTATATGATACCAATATATCTCGCGCATGCGTGGCGCAACGACTGCCGCCTTTTAAAATACAGGACATTAGCAGTAATTGCAAGACAGGGGCCCAACATACAGATGCCAGGAAACAAGTAGGTCTAATTAGTATTGCTGTGTCGTAAGTCAGGGGTGATATCAAAGGTCGGTTTAACTCTCTGTCCCGCGCTAGGTGGTTTGCATATGACATTGCATCGGAGTCGTTGAACGCCCTCAATGTATGAAGAAAAAATGTCATGTTCCCGACAGCCGTGGCGCTATGAATATCTGAAATGCATATAACAAGGTATACTGTGAGTAACTGCATCCAGAATTATGAGGAAACCAGAATTGTAATTGCATATTACAGCGTATGACAAAGTGGGAGTGTGTACAAATCCGCAGCAGTTGCTGGGTTGGTGTGACTTGTTAGATGTTTTATATATCTGGTGCCGTCGCTTATGTGTGGGATTCAAATACGAACACAACCTGCAGCACCATCAATGTAGTGAAACCTTAGTTAATAAGATAAATAGGATATTGTTTTATTCTTCCACCTTTGGAATCGTATTCCTGCCAAACTTAGAACATGGCATTCAAAAATGACGAGCCTTTTCGAGATGAGAGATTTTAATAGCGAGTATTTATATT
Organism: Saccoglossus kowalevskii; assembly: GCF_978046115.1. Lineage (NCBI taxonomy): Eukaryota > Metazoa > Hemichordata > Enteropneusta > Harrimaniidae > Saccoglossus > Saccoglossus kowalevskii. The sequence continues at coordinate 18,244,372 of NC_140645.1, forward strand.
GCCATTCCACTATGTGCCTTGTCTTTTGGATGATACGAAATGCCATTTCAGTAGTATTATGCACCTTGCCATTTACGACATTCGATTGCACTGTGCGCTGTGCCATTCTACAATCATGGTCATGCCAAACGAAGCAACCTCATGTCACGTTTTTACACTCTGCCTTCTGTCATTTTGCGCAACCCATTCGCCCTCTTTCTACAAATTGAGAAAAAAGGCGCAGGTCGAAAAAATCGTCATTTGAAGAGCAATCGTTAGTGAATCGGACGAGACGTTATTTGTCAATAGCGGCGCCGCTTTTATAACACAACGATGGTGAAGAAGCTTCTCAACTATCAACAGAGCATGATTTGAATCATGGAAGAGCACCTTCGACCAGCATAACTAAATCAACTGGCGTCACAAAACTCTAACATATCAGCGATGGTCAGACGAGCGCAGACTATAAATGTAAGTAAAACACATTTACACATTTGTTACTGTCATAGAACCATAATATGTATGTATATTAGGACATTTTCATACTTTTAGATTTTGGTTTGTAAGTACATGAATTAAACGTCACGAGTTACATTGTTCAGATATCGATTCATATTTTGGCAATTACGACGAAACTCACTGATTATGATTTGATGAGTGGTTTCCAGTGAAAGACTGCACAGCAAAAAATACTACATTCCATCCTTCTTCACACCAGGGGTGTTTGAGGGTGAATATTGGGGTGAATATTAGACAAGATACAAACCTTTACTTTATGATGCATTAGATACGCTTTATACCCGATTGCACTGGCAGTGAAAAATAACTACTTGATTCTAATTAAGCACTAGTGTATATCTACGATAAAGAGGTTATTTTGCACTGGGGGTAAATGGGGTGAAGACCAAACTTCGCGCAATCTGAGCCCTACACATAAATGGCGAGGAAGGAGTGTATTCACCTATCGGGATTATATCCTATTTATCTAAAATACACACAGGGATGAATCTGCACTTTTCACACATTTACTCACATAGAGTCAATGCTCAAATTCATTCGTATTAACATAAGGTGTGATCTGGTGTAAAACTGAATTTTAGTGCGGATTAAGTATGACCTAATTTTGTTTAATAAACACATGGGTCGCAGTGAGTTGAATCACAACATTCACCCCCATTATCGCCATGCATGGAATGAGTTGATTTCAATTTATTTGACATGGGGTGAAATCATGTCAAAACGTCCCATTCTTCTATGGTGGATAAGTATGCCACACATGTTTATTAGTCTGGTTTATGCACCATGTGTAGACTGTAGTATAAAATGCTTTTACATTATTCAACTCGTAGTGAAATTATCACATTCAGTCCCATTCATAGCGGGTGTAAACTAATGCCAATATCGATTTTATTGCCGTCGCATTATGGTACATTTTGTTTTAATAAACACATGGGTTTTAATTCATTTGATATAGTTTTGAGCGCACGCCCGTAAGTGTAAACAAGCGACCTGATGGTCGAAATAGCTCTGCTGTCTTCATTATCATGGAACATTTGTCAATTTATAAGTTCATAGGTGTTCTGTTTGTAGGCTGTATGATCTAACCATGTTATCACCATTGTGTTACTCTTCTCAAAATTTATGTAAAATTGCGTTTTCTTCGAAATTTTTATTAAGACATTTAGGGCAACTTAAAAATGCTGTCTTGTCCAAAATGAAGTAGGAAATGAAGTAAAACATTTTTGGCGAAAAGATTTAAGGATCTGGGAAATGCAAGGGAAAAATCTGGTATCTTATTTCTTAATTTTCTGTGGAATGTTGATACACAAAGTTTTGCTGGAAATGCCTTGAACCAGAAACTTGACACTGCATGAAATATTACTTGAGCAACTGTGATTGTGAGATCGTTCACGCTCGCTAATACTCTGTTATCATTTGGTCTTATAACCAAAGTACTGAACGGAAATAGAGTCAGTAATTGGAACTAATTAAAGATATAAACTTTGCCAACGGACTGTTGTTTTACCACACATGATAACCCTGACATCCAACGAGTGTTCTGGCAGTGTTTTATTTGAGTAGTGTTCCAATATTATGAACAATTAATCAAGTATATAATGGCGTGTTAAATATTTCGTGTATGATTGGCTACATGAGTGGAATGTGTGGAGGCCACGCCTCAGGATCTTAAATTTCCGTGTAGTAGATTATGATTTGGAAGTAGAATAAAGTCAATTCTCTATGAGGCAGCGAAGACTAGAGGTTGACACGGATACCATCTGTGTGTGTCTTTGCTTGCTTGAAAGGTTTGCGAATGTAACGATGCCGGGTACCTGATTTGACGTTTAATAACATGAGAATTAACCCTCATATAAACACCAAAAACGCAACTTATAGTAATCAGGGCATTTGTATTTTGGAGTTTGTTTTGCTGCACTAACAATATATAGTTCCCAAATGCAAACGGATATAAGCTAGCAAAGATGATTTCGGCGATTATCTCTTTTCTCGTTCCTTGTTCAAAGCTGAGTTCGATATATTTTAGTATCACGTGTTATTTGCACCCTCCAGAAACAACATATTATTTCGAACGAGTCTTTAATTTTTTTTAATATCTACACATATACTTGGTAGCCCTCAACATATTTAACGTAATAAAGTTGTACACTACTGTTGTGTTGTGTGGTAACAAATAACAAAAAAACATATTCTGTCATTTTAAGATTAAGTTTTATTTATAAGTATCCTCGGGTGCGGACATCCGGGCATTTCCACCGCCTGGCAACCCTCGCGGTGAAAACAAAGGCCAAAAACTTGCAAAAACGGGTACTTTGGAATGGTTGTTGTGACTCCCCTGAACAGTGTAATAAGATTAGTCCTACGTGTGTAACATATATAAATTTAGTTGTTCAGAATTACTTCAAAGTTGAGTTTGTGTTGTTTTCTCGAATTTTCACCGACTCGACCGGCGTTCCACAGCAGCGCTCACATAGCCCATAGAAATGCATGGTACATTGGTGCGCGTCTTAGCAACGTGGAACGTCTGTGACGTAGCTCCGCCCCCGAGGATAGGACAATGAATAGCATGTGAATGCTGCATGACACACGTTCATTGTCTCTTTCATAATTAACACTGTACTGGCCAATCACGTTAAAATTATTCTGTTGGTAATAATGTGTATACGTATTTTGAGATGTAATTCTATTTTTCACAGCAAATTACATCAAATTACAAAACGGACTCTTAAATTGATACGAGCGTTAACTTTGCATCGAGATAGAGGGCGGGCAATATCTAGATAATTCCCCCACCAGCACTAGAACAATTGGGCAGGGAATGTCTTACGAACACAAAAGCTTAGACCAGATGCTGTGGTGTAATATTAAAATCTGATTCATTTGGCAAAATATATAGCTCGATATCTCATGAAGAAAAAAATGTACAGTCGTCCATCCTTCCTCGTGACAATAGTTTAAAATGGTCAACTTCGTAGCTCCGCCCCCGAGGATAGGACAATGAATAGCATGTGAATGCTGCATGACACACGTGCATTGTCTCTTTCATAATTAACACTGTATTGGCCAATCACGTTAAAATTATTCTGTTGGTAAAAATGTGTATACCTATTTTGAGATGTAATTCTATTTTTCACAGCAAATTACATCGAATTACAAAACGGACTCTTAAATTGATACGAGCGTAACTTTGCATCGAGATAGAGGGCGGGCAATATCTAGATAATGCCCCCCCCCCCAGCACTAGAACAATTGGGCAGGGAATGTCTGACGAACACAAAAGGTTAGACCAGGTGCTGTGCTGTAATATTAAAATCTGATTCATTTGGCAAAATGTGTTACTAATTCTGGGAAAAACACATATTAAAGAGAAAAAATACAGAAATATCATCATGGAAACAAATATCTAGCTCGATATCTCATGAAGAAAAAAAAGTACAGTCGTCCATCCTTCTTCGTGACAATAGTTTAAAATGGCCAACTTCTGAACTATGACATTACAATCGATGTGACAAGTTGTGACGATTGTGACAATCCATGATCATTATTATTGCAACTGATTAGCAACTGAAATGTTGATTCATGATATTTTGATTTTTTGATTTTTTTGATTCATGAAATGTTGGCGAAGTCAAATTAATAAGCACAGTTTTATTACCAATTGAACGTGGTACTAGGGATAGTTGATGAACTGCCATACATATAATACTAGTAATATATCTGTTTAATTTGTTTAAAATCTATAGGAACAAGTTAAAAGTCATGCCATAGTATGTTTTCAGGTGAGTGAATTGTATACCTTCATTAATTAAAGCATAACTAGGTACTCACTGCTTGTAACATTAATGAATTAATTTTAATATTTTATTTTAATTTCAGAACTAAAGCAAAATCACTACCTGAAACATATATCGTACATGTATTCACTGCGCCTAGACTACAAAATCTATAGGAACAAGTTAATAAAAGTCATGCCATAGTATGTTTTCAGGTGAGTGAATTGTATACCTTCATTAATTAAAGCATAACTAGATATTCACTGCTTGTAATATTAGAATTAATGAATTAATTTTTATATTTTATTTTAATTTCAGAACTAAAGCAAAATCACTACCTGAGACATATTTCGTACATGTATTCACTGCGCATCGGCTACAAAATCTATAGGAACAAGTTAAAAGTCATGCCATAGTGTGTTTTCATGTGAGTGAATTGTATACATTCATTAATTAAAACATAACTAGATACTCACTGTTTGTAATATTAATGAATTAATTTTAATATTTTATTTTAATTTCAGAACTAAAGCAAAATCACTACCTGAGACATATATCGTACATGTATTCACTGCGCCTAGGCTACAAAATCTATAGGAACAAGTTAAAAGTCATGCCATAGTGTGTTTACATGTGAGTGAATTGTATACCTTCATTAATTAAAGCATAACTAGATATTCACTGCTTGTAATATTAGATTTGTTAATGTTTAATTTGTCTAAAATATTCCTCTCATTAGTAAATAGCGCCCTCACTCAACAGTATTTAGAATGAGTGGTTGGTCAAAAGTTTGATGAGTCAGGTGCATCTATTGGCTAAGCTTGTTGTACATAGATGCAAATGAGTATAGAAACCATTAATGCTGTAGGGTGTACTGGAAGGGGTGAAGGATTTCTTGTTTGTAATGACTGGTTGTAATGCGGTATCTTGTTGTTTTCAAGATGCAGCCTGATATTTGTTGCTTTCTTGGTTGTTCAATTGTGGCTAAAATTTGTGTGGTGGGTGGAAGATGTGTTTATTGTTTGTTGAGTCATTGTTTAGACACCCTGCAACTTGAAATGGTATGTTCCAAATCCGAATTCGATATATAGGTGTTGAATATCTGTGCGATATGGCAGTGTCGTCTAAAAACATGGTGTCAAAATGATTTCTCTTTATTTAATTACTGTTGTAGATCCTGAGAACTAGCCATTGAATATGATGTCGGGAATAAATGGTTTTCTGAACAAGCTTTATTAATTATTGCTGGCAATATTCCAGTATGAATTGGGAGCAAACTGTGACACCAAATTTAGTCATTGTATTTTTATGCTTTGAAAATATTTTTTTTCTAAATAAAATAAATTAAATTGAAATATTATGTGTATTTTTGTATGTGGAAACATGGCTAGCCCACTCAAAAATATAAAGAAGTGGGGTCTGCAGTTCTTTTTTTTAATTGTAAGTGTAAACAATAAAACACTCACAGTGCAAGGCTAGTTCACCAACATGTCTATTCTCTTGCTTGAGTGTAAAAGTACATGGTTTAGTGACTACCTCTTATGTTTTTAAATTTTAGAATTTCTTTTATTTGCGAAGGTTCTTCTATAAAAATAGAACAGATATACTTGTATAAAAGCCCATAATCTATATTATTGCAACTGATTAGCAACTGAAATGTTGATTCACGATTTTTTTGATTCATGAAATGTTGGCGAAGTCAAATTAATTAACATAGTTTTATTACCAATTTAACGTGATACTAGGGATAGTTGATGAACTGCCATTCATAAAATACTAGTAATATATACTTGTTTAAAAGCCCATAGTTCTGAATTTGTAAACAAGAGACACATTAATTTAGAAAATACATCCTGCAATAAATAACCGTACTTGAGAGTATAGTTTGAACTTTTATTCACAAACATACGCAACGTTTTTTTTTCTGGCTGGCAGTAGAAACTTTTGTGACAAAATTCAAACCCAAATTACGTAAGAAAATATCACATGCCTGGAGATGGCTTCACGTCCCTCTGACTGTACGCCATATAACCCTGTATGATGCTAGATCGGCATGTAGACAGTAGGTCGACTTGTTTATTTCTCGCTCTCTTTCATATCCAATCAGTAAGTTAAAGCTAACGAAGGTCTGAACCCATGAGTCGGGTTTGAATTGAACCTCTTTTGTCTTCGATTGAACACGTTACATAAACACTAATGATACCAGCTCACTTGCTGCTCGCCACATTTTTTTCGATTACAGAATCGGATAATATTTGGTTTGATGCGACTGCTCAGCTGAAAAAGAAAAACTAGTGTTCTATCTCAATCCCAGCGAGGAATTACCACTGCTCGTAAAAAATATAATACCAAGTCGATGTCGCAGTTCGTCTTGCTAATTATCATTGAGCAATGCATATTTATACATTTATTTATAAATACTGTGTGTTATACACAGATACGTGAACGCAAAGTATACATCGAATGTCAATAACGAAGTACTGTCCATGTTTAATTTTCCATCGCAAAGAGATATGGCCAGACGATGTATAATTGTACTCATAATGTTTGATATCAACTAAAATGTATTTTAAGACTGGCCAGCCATGTGCAAACAGAGTTATAGAGAAGACGAGAAAAAACACATCTCGTCGTATCGTGATACTGATCTTTGTCATTTGTCGTGGCAGTTTTTTCGACATGTGAGGTAATTCTAATGCAGCAATACTACCGATGCTATTAATTCGCAAATCCTTTCCAGTTCAAAGTCGCTGATACACGCGTCGTGATTTAATCTCATTTTCAAACACAAATTTTGATTGTTACGATCCGAAATAAAGTGCATGTCACGCGTATATCATTAGATGTTACGGTGTACATTGTGTTTAGAGGTAAACATCTGTTTGCTGATTTAATTAAAAGGAACAAATTTATTATATCTTGTTTCACGAAAAACATATTATTCAACTTTTAAATTTGCTCGTGTTATACAAAACAACTCACGAATTCAAAAAAGTATTCATTTTCGCTGTGGAAGAAAAGCAAGTCCGCGCTTTATTAAAGGTTTATGTCATCAAAATCGCTGATTGTAATGGTAGACACGAGAAGTCGACTGAGAATAATTCTTTGAATTTTTAAATCGTCAGTTATACTAAATAATAGAAAACTCCCGGAGTTGAAGTGTTTTCACCAAGTAATAGCACATCATTGACCACTTTCCTCTAAATGTCACGAAGTCGCATGTACTGGATCAGAAGACATGCAGTTTAGAGAATAATATCGAACTCAGCGGCGTAACATCATACGTATACATATCCATAATGATATTTACCCTGTAGCATGTGTGTTTTCAAATTGTACAGTGTGCGTGTATCAACTGTTTCAATTTAAAAACATATTTGAACGATCCTGCAAATAGAATACGTCCTCCGGGTTGCCATCGACGTCATGACAGTGAATGTTATTGAACCTGACCGTACTCAGTAATGAGTACTAGAAAGAAACTAGAATTGGTTTACAAATAATTTGCGCTGTTTTGGGTTTGAAGGCTGCCGAGTTCATTTTGTGTCGCACTTGGAAAGTTGGATATTTAATTAATGTATAGGTTTCTATTGCAATCACATGCCTGTGGCCTAAAATTCATAAACTATCAATAAAATATAAAGTAACAAAAACAGTAATTACACACTGTATTTATAAATTTCATAACGTAATTTAAGGGAATGAAAAAGAAAGACTGCAAGAGATTTCAATTCATTTCTATCTCCAGACAATAATAACGTTAAAAACTTCTTATATGATGAAAACAACACTCCCAAATACTTATGGTATCAAGCAACATCTAGTCTTTTGTTATTATAAAACCACTTTCCAGTACTCTCCCTTTAAAAACAACAACTTTAGTCTTGGACAGATCGACAGACATTTTCCAAACAATACAGTATTCACTTAAGCTACAGTATTCAACCGCCTCTGTAGTCCAACAATCGAATCAGAAAATAAACCAACATCGTCTGCAAACAATAAATACAGAATTTCCACGCGATCAGGAGATGACTTAGCCCCTGCACTGGTGTCTGCAAATGAGAAGCCAACTTATTTACAAAAAAAGGAAAAAAAGGAAAGGGCTCAGAATGCACCCCTGTCTAACACCAACATGACAGTCAAAGAATTCAGTGAAACCATTCAAAGATTTCACGCATGCTTCGACATTACTATTAATATTAAATAACATTTTGAACATTTTCCCTCCATTTAATAGAATATACCAAAACCTTTGACGCTCTACAGTGTCAAAGGCTTTGAAAAAGTCAATAGAAGGCACAATAGAATTTCCCTTCTCTTCTAGTAATATACTATTAAATGATTGCCTGCAAAATAAATACATTATCTTTGGTTGAACAGCCTTTACGAATACCGGCTTGACCCTCTGTAATTTTATCAAGAGCAGCTGACCAATTAACTAGTCGTCTATTTAAAATTCATGTGAAAATTTGCTGAGCAGTGAAATACCCTTATAATTATCCAGACTGTTTGGAGACCCATGCTTATACAAAGGAATAATAATAGTTCCCGTCCACTGCTCAGGGAAGGCACTTTTCCCCCATATCTTATTATATATATTATTATTACTATATTAGTAAATAGTAATTATTATATTAGTAATATAGTAAAGGTGTAGTTACTTCTGTTGTCACCTTTTTATTCACTTTCCCTATCATTTCATATTTATGTGGTCTTTCTATGACAGTAGCTCATCAATATACAGCCCTAATTATTGTTGAAATAAACAACACTAATATTCTCCACGCTTGTAATAAACATGAGCTTTTCAGTTTGATATTATTGGCACTGAACCGTGCCTCGAGTCAATCAACTTATAAATAAATACCACTGAAATCAATCATAGACAGTTGTGTTAATACAAGACTACGATCCATTGTATCAAAAGACCCTTTACGGTGTAAAAATTGCAGTTAATTTGTGTATACTCACTCACTCTCAAGCATAACTACGGTTTCAATGTAATGGGTTTTTCTAAACCAAGATTGACGATCTTTCACATAAGAATTAATTTGATTATAAACTGCACGCTACAAGATCTTAGATAATATAAAAATACTTGATAATGTATGTACTTTCCTGGGTTTACTTGTGTTTATCCAATCTTGTTCTATTTTCCGCGACACCGTGTACTGAAAAAACAACAACATGTTATAGCTTGTGTCCCTTTGAATATATAAGCTGGATTTGTCTCATTTCATGAATCTATTTTATTTCGATTGCGGAAAGTAACCTCCATGTATTCATAATTATTTGATGAATCATGATACTCAATTTTCTCAATCATTGTTCAACTTGAGTTTTTTTGTCGATGTGTCGCATCACTGGGGGTCTCCAGACGTCATACGATACTGTTAACGTTTGCGAAACAGATACCCTACCGCAAATTGATTTGATGCGGTGTATTCAATAGCGTAGAATTGGGCAAATAAATACGTGTTTATCATGAGAATGCAGAGTAATTACGAAGGCAGTGCCTAAGTGCATATTTTGCGGTGTTCCTAACATAACCATATTATTTTATATCGTACTGCTTGTAATAACGCAAATGATAGATAACAACCCAACATATCAGAGACAAACGTTTTCAAAAACTTGCGCAGGTGTACACGGTAGCGTGCTATGCCGCCAGGATTCCATTTCAGTGACGTGTTACACGTGGCAAATTATTTATCAACGCGTTCAAAAGTCGATGACGTTTAAACTTTGTTAATGCTGAATGTATAAAAATAATTAGTGTCACAAGTTGTAGAATCGTGATAGCTTCGTGTATCGACATCGATATAATTTTATTTCATTAATGGCATAGAATTCTACGCGTCAGGGCCACTCGTGCATCAGGGCCGAGTAGAAGAGATCAGATTAAGTTGGTTTCCATCTAACGATCATTCTACTCATTAGCATTTCTCCTTTGTAATTGCAAACACATGCGAACACATTTACCAGTCGTTGAAAAGTAGCGCCAACGCTACAAATATATTTCTACAAATAAGGATAAAGAAATTATTCTATAAAAATATAAAATTGCCACAGCCGGACAAGTCTAAAATGCATGTTGTTTTTTATTTTATTTGAACAAATTTGTCTCATCTATTCACGTCATTTTGACGCGATTAAAGTTCTCCATCGCTAGATGACAAAGAGGAAAGACGTATTAGTTCTTCCAAAGAATATTGTGATAACGACTGACATTATATTGTTATTGTTAATAGCTTTAATGTCGAAAGATTGTATATAATCGGTACTAGAATTCTAACTGCCAAAATGAACCCTTTTGCGAAGCACTCCGACCATAGCCGCGGTTTAATGTCGTCACACAAATAAGATAAGCAAATTGATATAAATTTGTGTTTCAGGTACTGGTCACATGATGATCCCAGACGTTTATATCAAATCAGTAATAAATTTAACGATAAATACAGTGAAATTGCTATTGAATATGCAATCAAATCGGTATATACAATTGAATCACATATTTACCCCTTTTTGCTAAAAGAGTTACAATAAATCACGACAAATTGTTTTGACATTACATATTGTTGTTTTGTATATGCGTTTATTGTAATAATTGCGCAATTTTGTAACAAATTTCAAGATAATTACTGGCATCAATTTCTTACTGAATGCTACCATGAATTCATTTTTTGCATTTGTAGTTTGCAACTGAATCTTTGTTGACAGTCACCTAGTCATTCCAGCGTTCTTATTGGCTGAGGTAAATGTGTCTTTTACCCGGATTTCAATAAATGTATCATCTTTAACGGAGCTGCAGCATTACTTCTCCCTGCCATCAGAATCACAGAAGGGATAATCCTGTTTCAAAGGTACGTACGTTTAGCACTATCGCTTTTCCTGACTTTGGATGCAACTTTTGACTTTCTGACAACAGAATTCCTATCTCAGTTACGATGGATCGCGATAGAGCGAAGAAATATGAAGTCTTTAAAGTGGTTTGTAGGCAGAGCAAATTAAGCGAAATGAAATTTATTACTACAGTAAATTTATTTTTTAATCATAAGAAAATCCACCGTCTGTCCGAGTTCAATTGCAAAATTGAGATTCAAAAATTGACATTTCGCATGTAAACTGTATCTAAGTTGAATAACTAATTTTCAATAATGAGAGACATTTTGAAATATCAATACTTTTCTAACTTTCATCAATTCCACCGGACTGTTTTTCCTTATCTATGTATGTCTTGACACATTTGTTGGAACACATTCAAAAACACACCATTATTCGCATCTAATTTGCTCGAACATGATCTCACCAAAACCCAAAACGAATAATAAGCATTCTACGTATAAACGCAAGAAGATATTGTTATTTTGACGAGTTCGTAGCATTGGTAAACATAACTCGTGGCATCTATATTCAGAATACAAAGTCAGATTTGATAATTCGAAAATACAAAATGGCTTTAGTTCACCCATTACTACAAAGTTCAGTCAATCATTATGCAGATGTAACACACAACGACCCAACATAAAGATGAATATTTTCTATACACATTGGAGTGTGAAAACTCTATATATCTCATATCCGTATAAAAGAATTGGTAAAATAGAGGTATCAAATATCTTCCGCATAATAGAACCATCTGACTGAACCATCTTTCGGGAACATGACGCTGTTTTTTCGCTTATTTGGAAATTACTTTCTCCAGGGAAGTTTTCAATTCATTTGATTTAAAGGCTACGCCATAGAGGTGAACTATTCCAGAGCTTCTGTGGACCAACATCACAATAAAATGAGTTGTCAGTCTGTGGGGTTGTTTCGATGTATGATTTCACAGAGCTATACATAAATTCGTGAATTTAAAAAAGAATTTCCCCAGCATTTCAATCTTGGTTAGTTCGAAAGACAGCGAAATATGATCTACTCTATCAAATGCATTTTTGTAGACGATCAATCTCACCGACCACATGGATAAGACACTTATTTGCGCGGACCGTGCCAATATTACACAAACACTGCCATACGCTAGTTAAATAATAACACATGTTTGTGAGGGTAATATCATGATTTGTTGTCTACCTTCGGCTCTGGCATCATCAATATTGTGGTCGTCACCAACAACCCGAGTGCAGACAACAAATCGTGATATTGCTCGAATGACCATGTGTTATTTATTTTATCACAACACAACACCATGTACAATTACGTCTACCATATATCACACAAACACGCTCTGCCACAAAAAAACAACATTTATTTTTGAAGTATGCAATATTCTATATATATTATAACAAGTTTCACATACATACATTGTTTACTGTGAAAAACTGCGAAATACACACAGTATATGCTATTTTCAACGGAGGATTCTTTCTTAGTAACCGTGATTCAGCAGTGACCCACTCAATGTATCGAGTATAACATTTTTAAACGAATTTGAAAATTCTTAAACGCGATTTTTTTGGCTACTCGCTAGATAAAAATGTCAGAGTGCCGTGGAAATGACTGAAACTACTTTCTCATGAACGTACTACACCTTTTATACACAAGTCACACAGCTCAGAGCTTTTTCGATTAGCATCGGCGTGGAACGCGTAGAAATGCACACAACGTAGAACGCGCCGTAGCGATCCCGGCTGCGACGTTTCAGTGGCGGCTTTACCGTACATTTTTGCTTCATAAAAGAATGCAATAAACATCAAAACAAAGTATCTTACTCAATATCCATTCTGGCACGTTCGCTGTCTATTTCGGGTGGCTAAAGTTTCTTCAAAACCTTTAAAGTATCCCCGAAAACAACAGCGGCCGGTGCAGCACCAGAGCAGCGAACGACAATTTGTTTAGGCAGTATCGTTGTGCAGTAGTTTCATTGACGTCATCCATGTGATAAACTCATGTAATATCCACTTGGCGGGCAAAATACCATGTAATATCCATTTTTATTCGAAGTCATGTGACCGAGTCTCAACTAATTACAGCGACGTAACAGCAGTGAGATGTGAAATTGTAGCTTGTTTTCCTCTAACATACCGTCAATCATATTTTTGATAGATTCTCAAAAAATGTTTGTAAACATATCCCAAATATATTTCATGACCAGTATGATGGTTGGTTGTATATTCTGCGCGGTTCGGACCTACTTTGCGATATCAGGTATTCATGCACATGCATTGTTTAATTTGCCAAGTTAAATTTAGTTTCTTTTGCTTAATTCAGTAGTTTATTTTGTTATGCTTAGTTTAGTATATTTAGTTTGTTATGTTTTGTTTAGTAGATTTAGTTTGTTATGTTTATTTTAATAGATTTAGTTTGTTATGATTAGTTTAGTAGATTTAGTTTGTTATGCTTAGTTAAGTAGATTTAGTTTAGTATGCTTAGTTTAGTAGACTTAGTTTGTTATGTTTAGTTTAATAGATTTAGTTTGTTATGATTAGTTTAGTAGATTTAGTTTGTTATGCTTAGTTTAGTAGATTTAGTTTAGTATGCTTAGTTTAGTAGATTTAGTTTGTTATGTTTAGTTTAGTAGATTTAGTTTCGTATGCTTGGTTTAGTAGATTTAGTTTCGTATGATAAGTTTAGCGGACTCAGTTTGTTATGCTTAGTTTAGTAGATTTAGTTTGTTATGTTTAGTTTAGTAGATTTAGTTTCGTATGCTTGGTTTAGTAGATTTAGTTTCGTATGATAAGTTTAGTAGATTTAGTTTGTTATGTATAGTTTAGTAAATTTAGTTTGTTATGCTTAGTTTAGTAGATTTAGTTTGTTATGTTTATTTTAGTAGATTTAGTTTGTTGTGCTTAGTTTAGTAGATTTAGTTTGTTATGCTTAGTTTAGTAGATTTAGTTTGTTTTGCTTAGTTTAGTAGATTTAGTTTGTTTTGCTTAGTTTAGCGGACTCAGTTTGTTATGCTTAGTTTAGTAGATTTAGTTTGTTATATTTAGTTTAGTAGATTTAGTTTGTTATGTTTAGTTTAGTAGATTTAGTTTGGTATGGTTAGTTTAGTAGATTTAGTTTCTTTTGCTTAGTTCAGTAGATTATTTTGTTATTCTTAGATTAGTAGATTTAGTTTGTTGTGGTTAGTTTAGTAGATCTAGTTTGGTATGCGTAGTTTAGTAGATTTAGTTTGTTATGTTGAGTTTAGTCGATTTAGTTTGTTATGTTTAGTTTAGTTTAGTAGATTTAGTTTGGTATGCTTGGTTTAATAGATTTAGTTTGTTTTGCTTAGTTTAGTAGATTTACTTTGTTTTGCTTAGTTTAGTAGTTTTAGTTTGTTTTGCATAGTTTAGTAGACTCAGTTTGTTATGCTTAGTATAGTAGATTTAGTTTGTTATGTTTAGTTTAGTAGATTTAGTTTGTTATGTTTCGTTTAGTAGATTTAGTTTGGTATGCTTAGTTTAGTAGATTTAGTTTCTTTTGCTTAGTTCAGTAGATTACTTTGTTATGCTTAGATTAGTAGATTTAGTTTGTTGTTGTTAGTTTAGTAGATTATCTTGTATTATATTTTGTTTCACTATGTTCATCTCGTAGACAACAACACAAATGAAACCCAATTATTACATATCGCAAAACAACAACTCGTCGTTTCATGATATTATTCAGTCAGCTAAGAAAAAACAACATTATTTTCGATACACTGTGTTGAAAAATAAAATGTGATTCGAGTTACATAGGAGAGTCTACACACCAAATTGTATAAACATTAATCACTATTGCATAAAAGAAACTGGCGCAAGCACGTGACGTGACAATCAGCAAACAATATTTAATTATCAAATTGTGTAACATTTTACAGGATCTGGAAAAGAATTCCGCAACTAGGAAGAACAATGGACTCACTGACAATATTTAATTTTATATTGATGGTTTTAGTCGGAATATCGTTTACTTTTATGAGACATGGAACATTACAGGGAATGAAATCTAGGCAGGACTCTTCCTATGAAACCGACAAGCATCAGCGAAATATTGACTCCCTGCGTTGGAAAAGAAGTAATGTGGCTCAGCCTACAAATCAAGAGTTTGATAATATATCAGCATCGACTTCGTCAATGGAGGAATTGAAACCAACTATGACCTACCCCCAGTATGACACGGTTCCGCCATGTCCTGATTCGAATGGTGTTGATATGTTAAATTCGTGCTACAATAACAACACTCGTGTCTGTAATGCATCGACAAATATCCACGCTACACTGCCTATATCTCCGTGGATGTGCAATTGTAATATTGATTGTATTAAATATGGAGATTGCTGCCCCGATTTTATCGATGCCTGCATTTTCAATAAGTCGGACAATTTTAATACTTTGGCTGATGATCTGCTTCGCAAGGGATTCCACCCTAACTATAGTGTTTTTTCTGATTGTATAGAATTTTCACGGGATTACAATCATGTATCCATGGTTACAAGATGCCCACTAGACAAGACGATTGATAGTGAGTTGCGCATGATGTGCACAGATGTCAACGAAGGTCAGAACATAATTCATGCATCTCATTATTAGTTAATAATAACCCTTCGATAATTATGTATTTATCAGTCCCTGTTTAGAACACTTATTTATCATGATTTGATGTTTTTTTTACAGAAAACTCCTTAATTCTACAATCATTACCTGTTGAACACAAGACTGAAGAAGGGATCACATACTTTCAAAATGTATACTGTGCTGCTTGCCATGGTATCAACTTGACGGAAGTAAGTTTCTGGAAAATGAAATGGGCATGTAGATTTCCATCACCTGAATCAAAAATAGCTCTTGTCAATAAATATGACATATTTCGGTTAATGGAAACACTAAAGAATGACAGTGGATGTGGACTGAAACTTATTCCACTACCTGAGGACTTGTCTCTTACACATTCGTGTTATAAGGACGTGATAGATTCGTGTCCATCTACTTCAAACAATTCTGAACACAACTATGATCAACTATGCCACACCATGCCAATCTCTGTTGTGCAGCACAATAACAATAAATATCGGAATGTGTTCTGTGCTGTATGTAATGGTATTAATCCCGTTGAGCAAGAACTTGAATGTGGATTGAATAGAATACCATATTTGGCGTATCCGACCGGAACGATTCTTTCCCTAGATGTTCTGTTTCAAGTTGATTTTAAAGGCAACATTCAAATAACTATTGGCAAGGAGTCTGAACAGTTGGAACATCCATGCGAAGAAAATACCATATTGGATATGGGTACGATGGACTGTATTGCTATACCTGATATACCTTCGGTAGACAGATACCATCTGTTGTCATATAAAGTCAGTAGACATACCTTCATCGGTCAGAACTACCTAATACGGATCGTCTTTTGCCAAGAACACATGGGTGAAAACCAAATGAACACCTTGCTTCGGAACGTCACTTTATTTTCTAGTCTTGAATTTATGCCAAAGCTGGCATCAGTTGACATTGATTTGAGTTCAGTACTGCTACATAAACATAGTAATGAAACATATTCAGTGACATTTCTAGCAAAGGTCCATGATCTGGCTGATACATTTCACATAGTTCAGTCTCCTTCTTCCAATATGATGTCTGCACATCTCGAAGAATTTAGTGACCAGGGTGTGTTTTGTCCGAATGGCAATGTGGAAGTTGTCGATTCTTTGTTCATATATGATGCAGGCCAATTGGACAATATTCAATCCTCGGCATATTCCGATGAAGCATATCGACACGTGGTTGACATTATAAACACTCACACGATAAACACTCAGTGTTGTGAGGATTGCTGGGTTAATCACAGTAAAGTTTCAATCGAGAAATGTTCAGATAAGCATCACGTATTAATTTGCCAAGATCAATTCCAGTTATCTATTCTTGCAAATACTGCGTTCGTTATAAATGACGGAGAGCTGTCACTCAAACATAGAAAACTTGTAATACCAGCTTCTCGGTTTGAACTTAGTAAGAATGGTTCGTTTGCATACATCTGCATTGACATTGATAGCACTACGTTCACGGATTTACACAATTTTAAATACGATGTTCGCAAAACGATCATCAGCACTATTGGGATTTCCTTGTCTTTGTCTGCATGCTTACTTTCATTAATCACATATATGGTATTCCCAAACCTTCGAACACTCTCTAGTGGGCTCGTTGTCAATTTAACAATTGCTTTGTTTCTGGCACAACTCCTGTTTCTAACAGCCATCGATAAAACTAAACACGTCATCATTCGTAAATATGTTGCCATTGCTTCCCACTATCTGTGGCTGGTTTGTTTTTTCTGGATGAACGTTCTAGCTGTTGATCTCTGTCACAAATTTTCTCAGTCAATTGGTTCGGCATGTTCCTCAAAAAACCGAGTGAAACGGTTTATATTTTATATGACGTATGCATGGTTGTCCCCAGCTATTCTAGTTGGCTTTTCAGTGTATATTGATGTATGTGACTGTACCCCATTCAGTGTAGGGTACGGGGTCGGCATATGTTGGATTACCGAACCATTGTCATTGGTGATGTTATTTGACTTACCACTGTTTCTCATTCTTTCTTGTAATTTGGTTTGCTATATTGCAATTCTCACCAAATTACATAGCAAGAGTACCATATTGCGTAAATCGAATTCTACTACCAGCGCTCGGGTTACAAGACGCCAAATTATACTGAGTGTTAAGTTGTCTTTGGTTATGGGGTTTACCTGGATATTTGGTTTGGTCGAGTCTTTTTCTAACTCTGATATAGTATCTTATCTATTCATTGTGTGTATCAGTTTACAGGGAGTATTTATCTTTTTCTCCTTTATTTATAATTCTCGGACAAGACATTTTTATCGGGATATCCTGAGAAACCTCTACAGTACTCGGAACAAGTCAACCGGAACCAGGCCTACTCAGTAGAAAACGTTTTACAACAGTACATAAGCATAGCACATAACTTCATTGCAGTTTGTAAGTGCTTATTTATGTTACCATTGAAGATCTTTTCCAAAATCGATTGGTATTAGTTTCAAGGCAAATCCCCTCCTAAACGATTTTGAAAATTTTACTTTAACTATATTTGCTTATTTTCTGACCTGCTGATTATAACTAACAGAGTTGAAATATAACTTGAAAAACAATCCCGTCTCCAGGACAACCAGTTCCAAACTACTACCAAATCATCATCGAGAACAAACCGTCCAAATAATGTTATCTAGCTCACTATCAAAACAACACTGATAAGTAGATAAACGCCTTGACAGAGGTTATGAATCGGAATAAATGTTATTACTCAAAATGATAGAAGTGAAAATTTTAGTCATATCAGCATGTGTGGTAATGCTATGTGTACTCAATTTGGACCCAAATTATAGGAAAATGTTGACGAATACTATTTATATTGAAGTTATATAATTATAAAGCCTTAGGATAATTGGATAATATTTTTACATTTCCTCTGTCCTCTGTATCCACCCAGATTGTTAAAATTCAGATAGCAGCCAGATGTCGCGATATCACAAAATATGTTCTAAAGCACATTTAAATGTTGTGAGAGGATTCCCCACTATTTTCTAAACCTGGAAATGATGTTTACCGTACAGTTATACTAAAAATATTATATATATATAAATTATGGAAACAATAATTAAAAATAAATAAATATGTAAATACATACAAATTTATACCCTCTTACATATTATTTATAACAGGAATATATATGAATATGCTTTTACCTTTGTTGATTATGTTTTGTTAGTCATTTAGCGCTTTTTGTTTTATGTCATACGCTCATAGAACAAACACAGTTTACACACATTTCAGGTGAAATGGTTTCTCAGATTATATATATGCTCTTTAAGAATGTACATGTTTGGTCATTATTAGTCCGCTTATATCCATGTTATTCCTAGCAAAATGCCATTCTGCTATCTTAATATGTCGTGACAGTAACAAGTTTATTTGCATTTTATATGAATCGATGCTGAGCTTGATGCCCACATGACATACCTTGACATGTATTGAAAATGATCATGGCGTCACAATGAGACAACACCATCAAATTTCACCGCCCGCCTCCACGGTGTTGTTCCGTTTGGATATTCCTCCCTCCCCATAACCGTGTATGTCAGGTGGTTGCACGATATAAAATTTACTTAACAATAGAAAGCTTTGTTACAAATGACTAACAAAAGCACTTGGAATTTTGCATTATTTCTGATCTCTTCATCTTTGGCCTTATTTCTGCCGATTTATGTTGCAGTGGTATCATGAGCGCTGAGGTATAACACCTGCTCCTCCATAATACTCAACAGTGGTGACAACACTATTACCACGTATCCTCGATGGTCGCAAGGCTAGTAAAGCATAATAACATAATTATCTACCACTTCCAGTCCGACTAAGAACGAATACACCAGACACAGAATTAAGTATAGCTTGAATAGTTTTGGTCTGTATATCTGTGAGTTGTATGATGTTTCGATATCATCGCTGTCGACATCCGAGCAAACATAGCCTCCATTGTGCGCAGACATATTTGTTTTGATAGCATGGCCAAGCTCGTTGATGAAAGAAGCAATTTGATTGGCTGTTAATAAACTGATTCTAAACTGTGAGGACACTGTCACATACACATAGTCCTAATGAAATACTTCAAGGTGATAGTGCTTTGCCGAACATTCACCTTGAACACTCAAATCGTTAAATCTGTTTGTTGGCAAATAGAGGGCCTACACAATTTTTAAAAACATTGTTCCAGTTAGCCCAAAGAGCACGGGTAGCGCCGTTAACAGCGGGAATGAATGTTGGTAGAGAGTCGAGCGATTAAACATCCCTTGCGGACGATTGTGTGTGAACGTACTTGTGTGAACGAATGTTATCTTCAATTCTGAATCATGTATAACCCAATGCTGACTCGTATCTGTTTACAATTTAACTGCTAATTGTTCGTATTACAGACAAAGTACATTCTGTGTATGCATTGGTCACTAGACTATGTGCTGTACACTATGCCAACAAGGAGTTGCTTTAACCCAATTTTTTCCTTCTCAGACCCCAACTTTAGCACAAAACGGGTCCCATTTGTATACAGAATATATTTTCCATTGCATTTTCTCATCGGGATTCTCTAACGCAATAAATGCCAACCATGTTTTTTGTTTATCCAAAATATTATTATTGGTCGGCAGTCATTTCTAGCGCCCTCAACGATCTTATTGGACGCCTTTTATTTATCTGGTATATTATATATATAATATAATTTTATGTGCTGGTTGTTATTATCGCAGCAATACATCTTTTACAATATAGTTATAATAGCTGGTGTTGTAGATGGCCTCTCCAACTGAATATTTTACACCATTTAGTACATAATATGTTTATCGAATAAGATACTTTTAATTGAAAATGTAGGTGTTAGAATTCACGAACACTGGTACATATATATATTTCTTAACTTTCGCATTTATTTCCCTATAAGACAGTAAGGAATTGACAGATCCATGTTTTTTTATGATCGTATTCATGCCAATATCGAATATTTGATCAGATCTTTGCCCTTTTTCAAAATGCCCTTAAGTCGTATATTTTATAATACCTTATTTAATCTATATTTTAATAATATTTATAATATTTATTGTATTTTTGTGTATAATTGAATTTTATTAGTGAGTGATTCTTGTGTTGTTTAATTGACAGCTTAATGTTATTGTTCATCCAAATAAGTGATCTGAAAACTGTCTCATCATCTATGATACATAATGTACATATTTCAATACAACTTTCACAAACGAGTTTAGCTATATCTGATACAGCAATAATTGCTAATAAACATGATATTAATTTAGTCATATTTATAATGAGTGTACATCATATGTTTTTGTCAAGTACAATGAGACACGTGGTTCACCGCGATGACGCAATTAAGTTGTCTTTATGTACAGGTCTACAGATTACTAATTACTATATAACATTATATGATATTGCCCTATGGGATGCCGTGAATTGTTTTGTTTTTTATTTAATGGCGTGGTAATAATTACAATATGATTACAATTGTAGGTATGTCCATTTATGCAGTAACGTTGTCAAGGTTTACAGTGTTTGTATACTGTGTAATTGCAATTGTTCAATTGTACTGATTGATATACAATTTTTGAAAGTCATGTTTTACCTGTTTACCTGAAACTAAAAGAATATTGTTTTTCACAAACCCAGTTCGATTTTGAAATCACTTTAAAAGGGCGCTTGATGGAACAAATATGTGTACAATAATATGATGCTTGTAAAACTGCTAAAACGTTATTTTCATTGTATAAGTATAACAAAAAAAGTAATTTGACATGCATCTATGTAGTTGTGTGCCATTGATATACATAATCACTCTCTAGGTGAAACCATATGGAGATTCCTTCAATACTTTTTTCACCATGTGCCTTTCTTATAATGTATGTACAGTCTTGCTGAGCAACAAAACGTGAGAATGTTTGTACTTGTTTTCTATATTCTAAAATCGTCTTTTGAGTATGTTGCACTATTCAGAATGCTGGGAAATGTCTATAGCCAAGACTGTTTGGTTAATAAAAAGCAAAAAAAAAAAAAGAATCACTCCCAAGTGCCACGAACCTGCGTCCATACCTTAAGTCATGCGTTTTGTCGACATGCATAAATTGCATACCATGTTTAGAGACGATTTTTTTTTATTTTTGCATCACTGTCAGGAATTGTTATATTCAATATATTTTGTTTAATGTTTATTTTTCCCCGAAACAAACATTAGTTTTTAATTTCACGAGGCAGTAAAATTACTTTACAGTTATTTACAGTTATATTTGAATGCATAGGAATTTAACTATGTTGTCAATCGTTCCAACATCTCTCTTGGTAAAACTTCACATCCCCTCTCAAATTCTTCATCGACATGTTTCACGTGTGTACAGGATCATATCGCACACTGTGGACTTTTAAAAACGGTAGGCTAAATTGGCCAAAAAATGCAGCCAGAATTTATCCAGGCCGGTGGTAGCCACTTTTTGATTGGTAAGAATTTTCAAGAAGTGTTTTATTATACCTAAAATAGAATTTGCAATGCTTTCTGGGATTGCGAGTCATTCTATTAATCAAAATTACATATTGGAATTGGGAATTCTTAAGTGGACAGTGGTACAACACTACATGTGCTTATCATAGCCTAGGAGATCGTTAATATAAAATCTGAAGATTCAATTGGTATTGGTTACCTTCTCCTACATAGAGACTAGACGGGTACTGTGAAGTGTAGCACGGTTGGGCTATTGAAAAACTATCCTCAGTATTTGCTGGTGCCAAGTTTATTGACAAGTACTAAATAATTCAATTAAATGTGTTACATTTTGGAATTGACGCATACAAACTTCAAGCTACCGGTAAGCTATTCCCAGTGAATGAAATACCCATAGTTCATTTGCCAATTGATGAATGACAGTGAAATGAACATTAATATAACGAGATGAGTACGTATCGGATATGTATACACGTGTCCTGGAAAGCTTATTTGTCATTTTATCGACATTTAAATATTGAAATTGTAATAAAATTCATAATCCTACTGTCGACAACGGCGCCTTCAATGCTGTCTTATGTTTTAACGTTCTCGGCGCAACTCATGACAGAAATAATGTAAAACCATTTATTCCCACTGACATTTAATTTCACTATTTTGGTGTTTTGAGAATATTCAATGTGCTTTAATTTCACGAATTTGTCAAGGAAACAATGCGTTTTATTGTTATTTTACATGTTTACGTAGAATTATTTTAGCGGATTTTACATATCAGCGAAAATAACAAAATTAAAACACAGTGAATAATTAATGCATTTACAGTACATAATCAAAACAATTGAACACTATCGGCTTGAAATAATGTGTGTTCATTCACTAATTGACGATTAACTCGGCTTCGCCTCAATGAGAACTTCGGGCTCTTTTAGAATGCACATTTGTAATATCTAAAAAAAGAAAATGTGGCACATAATCGTGCATGTCATAATTTTCCGAACGCAGTAATACTTGCTACATGTAATTGTAAATATACAGTAAGTTTACTGCCTCGAAAAAAACACACACAAATCATTCACAAAAAAAACACAATCCTCAACTGAATGTTAACCGGGGTATAATAACACTGGGATATAATGAGGGCGCTATCACACTGAACCACATATGTGATGTGGCAAACCAAACTGTATTCATTATAATAAAAACTAATTAAAATTAATTTCATAATAACTGACAAAATTGACAAAATTATTGCTATAGATATTGCTAAACTCTCCTAATCTATATGATTGGTAGAGTAATCAGTGCATAAACATGGAGCATATTGTTTAAAGCGCAGTGGTCGTCCGCTGCGCATGTGCGACATTTGTGTTGATAAAACATTGATTTTCCCACAATCCAATACGCTCTTTAAATGGAAATCGCAAGTATGAGGTTTGGCCTGGGCACTACTTGCACTGATTACCGCCGGTGACTCATTCGATACCTTCCAATCACCTAAACATTACCTAATTTAAGCTTGGAAACATCTCAGTTTGTATTCGTCGATGTGCGCAACAGTCGCCATTTTTGTTTATATGATACCAATGTATCTCGCGCATGCGTGGCGCAACATCTGCCGTCTTTTAAAATACAGGACATTAGCAGTAATTGCAAGACAAGGGCCCAACAGATGCCAGGAAACAAGTAGGTCTAATTAGTATTGCTGTGTCGTAAGTCAGGGGTGATATCAAAGGTCGGTTTAACTCTCTGTCCCGCACTAGGTGGTTCGCATATGACATTGCATCGGAGTCGTTGAACGCCCTCAATGTATGAAGAAAAAATGTCATGTTCCCGACAGCCGTGGCGTTATGAATATGTGAAATGCATATAACAGGGTATACTGTGAGTAACTGCATCCAGAATTATGGGGAAACCAGAATTGTAATTGCATATTACAGCGTATGACAAAGTGGGAGTGTGTAAAAATTCGCAGTAGTTGCTGGGTTGGTGTGGCTTGTTAGATGTTTTATATATCTGGTACCGTCGCTTATGTGTGGGATTCAAATACGAACACAACCTGCAGCACCATCAATGTAGTGAAACCTTAATTAATAAGATAAATAGGATATTGTTTTATTCTTCCACCTTTGGAATCGTATTCCTGTCAAACTTAGAACATGGCATTCCAAAATGCATCGCACCATTTGACGTCATGACGATCCTTTTCGAGATGCGAGATTTTAATAGCGAGTATTTATATTGCCATTCCACTATGTGCCTATGTACAAATTGAGAAAAAAGGCGCAGGTCGAAATTTGAAGAGCAATCGTTAGTGAATCGGACGAGACGTTATTTGTCAATAGCGGCGCCGCTTTTATAACACAACGATGGTGAAGAAGCTTCTCAACTATCAACATAGCATGATTTGAATCACGGAAGAGCACCTTCGACCAGCATAACTAAATCAACTGGCGTCACAAAATTCTAACATATCAGCGATGGTCAGAAGAGCGCAGACTATAAATGTAAGTAAAACATATTTACACATTTGTTACTGTCATAGAACCATAATATGTATGTATATTATGACATTTTCATACTTTTAGATTTTGGTTTGTAAGTACATGAATTAAACGTCACGAGTTACATTGTTCAGATATCGATTCATATTTTGGCAATTACGACGAAACTCACTGATTATGATTTGATGAGTGGTTTCCAGTGAAAGGCTGCACAGCAAAAAATACTACATTCCATCCTTCTTCACACCAGGGGTGTTTTGAGGGTGAATATTGGGGTGAATATTAGACAAGATACAAACCTTTACTTTATGATGCATTATATACGCTTTATACCCGATTCCACTGGTATTGAAAAATAACTACTTGATTCTAATTAAGCACTAGTGTATATCTACGATAAAAAGGTTATTTTGCACTGGGGGTAAATGGGGTGAAGACCAAACTTCGCGCAATCTGAGCCCTACACATAAATGGCGAGGAAGGAGTGTATTCACCTATCGGGATTATATCCTATTTATCTAAAATACACACAGGGATGAATCTGCACTTTTCACACATTTACTCACATAGAGTCAATGCTCAAATTCATTCGTATTAACATAAGGTGTGAACTGGTGTAAAACTGAATTTTAGTGCGGATTAAATATGACCCAATATTGTTTAATAAACACATGGGTCTTAGTGAGTTGAATCACAAGATTCACCCCCATTATCGCCATGCATAGAATGAGTTGATTTCAATTGATTTGACATGGGATGAAATCATTCTTCTATGGTGGATAAGTATGTCACACATGTCTGGTTTATGCACCATGCGTAGACTGTAGTATAAAATGCTTTTACATTATTCAACTCGTAGTGAAATTATCACATTCAGTCCCATTCATAGCGGGTGTAAACTAATGCCAATATCGATTTTATTGCCGTCGCATTATGGTAAAGTTTGTTTTAATAAACACATGGGTCTTAATTCATTTGATATAGTTTTGAGCGCACGCCCGTAAGTGTAAACAAGCGACCTGATGGTCGAAATAGCTCTGCTGTCTTCATTATCATGGCACATTTGTCAACTTATAAGTTCATAGGTGTTCTGTTTGTAGGCTGTATGATCTAACCATGTTATCACCATTGTGTTACTCATCTCAACATTTATGTAAAATTGCCTTTTCTTCGAAATTTTTATCAAGACATTTAGGGCAACTTAAAAATGCTGTCTTGTCCATAATGAAGTAGGAAATGAAGTAAAACATTTTTGGCGAAAAGATTTAAGGATCTGGGAAATGCAAGGGAAAAATCTGGTATCTTATTTTTTAATTTTCTGTGGAATGTTGATACACAAAGTTTTGTTGGAAATGCCTTGAACCAGAAACTTGACACTGCATGAAATATTACTTGAGCAACTGTGATTGTGAGATCGTTCACGCTCGCTAATACTCTGTTATCATTTGGTCTTATAACCACAGTACTGAACGGAAATAGAGTCAGTGATTGGAACTAATTAAAGATATAAACTTTGCCAACGGACTGTTGTTTTACCACACATGATAATCCTGACATCCAACGAGTGTTCTGGCAGTGTTTTATTTGAGTAGTCTTCCAATATTATGAACAATTAATCAAGTATATAATGGCGTGTTAAATATTTCGTGTATGATTGGCTACATGAGTGGAATGTGTGGAGGCCACGCCTCAGGATCTTAAATTTCCGTGTAGTAGATTATGATTTGGAAGTAGAATAAAGTCAATTCTCTATGAGGCAGCGAAGACTAGAGGTTGACACGGATACCATCTGTGTGTGTCTTTGCTTAGTTGAAAGGTTTGCGAACGTAACGATGCCGGGTACCTGATTTGACGTTTAATAACACGAGAATTAACCCTCATATAAACACCAAAAATGCAACTTATAGTAATCAGGGCGTTTGTATTTTGGAGTTTGTTTTGCTGCACTAACAATATATAGTTCCCAAATGCAAACGGATATAAGCTAGCAAAGATGATTTCGGCGATTATCGCTTTTCTCGTTCCTTGTTCAAAGCTGAGTTCGATATATTTTAGTATCCCGTGTTATTTGCATCCTCCAGAAAAAACATATTATTTCGAACGAGTCTTTAATTGTTTTTAATATCTACACATATGCTTGGTAGCCCTCAACATATTTAACGTAATAAAGTTGTACACTACTGTTGTGTTGTGTGGTAACAAATAACAAACAAACATATTCTGTCATTTTAAGATTAAGTTTTATTTATAAGTATCCTCGGGTGCGGACATCCGGGCATTTCCACCGCCTGGCAACCCTTGCGGTGAAAAGAAAGGCCAAAAACTTGCAAAAACGGGTACTTTGGGATGGTTGTTGTGACTCCCCTGAACAGTGTAATAAGATTAGTCCTACGTGTGTAACATATATAAATTTGGTTGTTCAGAATTACTTCAAAGTTGAGTTTGTGTTGTTTTCTCGAATTTTCACCGACTCGACCGGCGTTCCACAGCAGCGCGCACATAGCCCATATAAATGCATGGTACAGTGGTGCGCGTCTTAGCAACGTGGAACGTCTGTAACGTAGCTCCGCCCCCGAGGATAGGACAATGAATAGCATGTGAATGCTGCATGACACACGTACATTGTCTCTTTCATAATTAACACTGTACTGGCCAATCACGTTAAAATTATTCTGTTGGTAAAAATGTGTATACGTATTTTGAGATGTAATTCTATTTTTCACAGCAAATTACATCGAATTACAAAACGGACTCTTAAATTGATACGAGCGTTAACTTTGCATCGAGATAGAGGGCGGGCAATATCTAGATAATGCCCCCCCAGCACGAGAACAATTGGTCAGGGAATGTCTTACGAACACAAAAGGTTAGACCAGGTGCTGTGCTGTAATATTAAAATCTGATTCATTTGGCAAAATGTGTTACTAATTCTGGGAAAAACACATATTAAAGAGAAAAAATACAGAAATATCATCATGAAAACAAATATCTAGCTCGATATCTCATGAAGAAAAAAAAGTACAGTCGTCCATCCTTCTTCGTGACAATAGTTTAAAATGGTCAACTTCTGAACTATGACATTACAATCGATGTGAAAAGTTGTGACGATTGTGACAATCCATGATCAATATTATTGCAACTGATTAGCAACTGAAATGTTGATTCATGATATTTTGATTTTTTGATTTTTTTGATTCATGAAATGTTGGCGAAGTCAAATTAATAAACACAGTTTTATTACTAATTGAACGCGGTACTAGGGATAGTTGATGAACTGCCATACATAAAATACTAGTAATATATCTGTTTAATTTGTTTAAAATCTATAGGAACAAGTTAAAAGTCATGCCATAGTATGTTTTCAGGTGAGTGAATTGTATACCTTCATTAATTAAAACATAACTAGATACTCACTGTTTGTAATATTAATGAATTAATTTTAATATTTTATTTTAATTTCAGAACTAAAGCAAAATCACTACCTGAGACATATATCGTACATGTATTCACTGCGCCTAGGCTACAAAATCTATAGGAACAAGTTAAAAGTCATGCCATAGTGTGTTTACATGTGAGTGAATTGTATACCTTCATTAATTAAAGCATAACTAGATATTCACTGCTTGTAATATTAGATTTGTTAATGTTTAATTTGTCTAAAATATTCCTCTCATTAGTAAATAGCGCCCTCACTCAACAATATTTAGAATGAATGGTTGGTCAAAAGTTTGATGAGTCAGGTGCATCTATTGGCTAAGCTTGTTGAACATAGATGCAAATGAGTATAGAAACCATTAATGCTGTAGGGTGCACTGGGAGGGGTGGTGGATTTCATGTTTGTAATGATTGGTTGTAATGCGGTATCTCGTTGTTTTCAAGATGCAGCCTGATATTTGTTGCTTTCTTGGTTGTTCAATTGTGGCTAAAATTTGTGTGGTGGGTGGAAGATGTGTTTATTGTTTGTTGAGTCATTGTTTAGACACCCTGCAACTTGAAATGGTATGTTCCAAATCCAAATTCGATATATAGGTGTTGAATATCTGTGCGATATGACAGTGTCGTCTAAAAACATGGTATCAAAATGATTTCTCTTTATTTAATTACTGTTGTAGATCCTGAGAACTAGCCATTGAATATGATGCCGGGAAAAAATGGTTTTCTGAACAAGCTTTATTAATTATTGCTGGCAATATTCCAGTATGAATTGGGAGCAAACTGTGACACCAAATTTAGTCATTGTATTTTTATGCTTCTAAAATAATTTTTTTCTAAATAAAATAAATTAAATAGAAATATTATGTGTATTTTTGTATGTGGAAACATGGCTAGCCCACTCAAAAATATAAAGAAGTGGGGTCTGCAGTTTTTAATTGTAAGTGTAAACAATAAAACACTCACAGTGCAAGGCTAGTTCACCAACATGTCTATTCTCTTGCTTGAGTGTAAAAGTACATGGTTTAGTGACTACCTCTTATGTTTTTAAATTTTAGAATTTCTTTTATTTGCGAAGGTTCTTCTATAAAAATAGAACAGATATACTTGTATAAAAGCCCATAATCAATATTATTGCAACTGATTAGCAACTGAAATGTTGATTCACGATTTTTTTGATTTTTTTGATTCATGAAATGTTGGCGAAGTCAAATTAATTAACATAGTTTTATTACCAATTGAACGTGATACTAGGGATAGTTGATGAACTGCCATACATAAAATACTAGTAATATATACTTGTATAAAAGCCCATAGTTCTGAATTTGTAAACAAGAGACACATTAATTTAGAAAATAAATCCTGCAATAAATAACCGTACTTGAGAGTATAGTTTGAACTTTTATTCACAAACATACGCAACGTTTTTTTTCTGGTTGGCAGTAGAAACTTTTGTGACAAAATTCAAACCCAAATTACGTAAGAAAATATCACATGCCTGGAGATGGCTTCACGTCCCTCTGACTGTACGCCATATAACCCTGGATGATGCTAGATCGGCATTTTGACAGTAGGTCGACTTGTTTATTTCTCGCTTTCTTTCATATCCAATCAGTAAGTTAAAGCTAACGAAGGTCTGAACCCATGAGTCGGGTTTGAATTGAACCTCTTTTGTCTTCGATTGAACACGTTACATAAACACTAATGATACCAGCTCACTTGCTGCTCGCCACATTTTTTTTCGATTAGAGAATCGGATAATATTTGGTTTGATGCGACTGCCCAGCTGAAAAAGAAAAACTAGTGTTCTATCTCAATCCCAGCGAGGAATTACCACTGCTCGTAAAAAATATAATGCCAAGTCGATGTCGCAAGTTCGTCTTGCTAATTTTCATTGAGCAATGCATATTTATACATTTATTTATAAATACTGTGTGTTATACACAGATACGTGAACGCAAAGTATACATCGAACGTCAATAACGAAGTACTGTCCATGTTAAATTTTCCATCGCAAAGAGATATGGCCAGACGATGTATAATTGTACTCATAATGTTTGATATCAACTAAAATGTATTTTAAGACTGGCCAGCCATGTGCAAACAGAGTTATAGAGAAGACGAGAAAAAACACATCTCGTCGTATCGTGATACTGATCTTTGTCATTTGTCGTGGCAGTTTTTTCGACATGTGAGGTAATTCTAATGCAGCAATACTATCGATGCTATTAATTCGCAAATCCTTTCCAGTTCAAAGTCGGTGATACACGCGTCGTGATTTAATCTCATTTTCAAACACAAATTTTGATTGTTACGATCCGAAATAAAGTGCATGTCACGCGTATATCATTAGATGTTACGGTGTACTTTGTGTTTAGAGGTAAACATCTGTTTGCTGATTTAATTAAAAGGAACAAATTTATTATATCTTGTTTCACGAAAAACATATTATTCAACTTTTAAATTTGCTCGTGTTATACAAAACAACTCACGAATTCAAAAAGTATTCATTTTCGCTGTGGAAGAAAAGCAAGTCCGCGCTTTATTAAAGGTTTATGTCATCAAAATCGCTGATTGTAATGGTAGACACGAGAAGTCGACTGAGAATAATTCTTTTAATTTTTAAATCGTCAGTTATACTAAATAATTAAAAACTCCCGGAGTTGAAGTGTTTTCACCAAGTAATAGCACATCATTGACCACTTTCCTCTAAATGTCACGAAGTCGCATGTACTGGATCAGAAGACACGCAGTTTAGAGAATAATACCGAAAGTGTATTGCGCATGTCCGGTGCGCCCATAATAACATCTGATTAAAGTACCGAACTCAGCGGCGTAACATCATACGTATACATATCCATAATGATATTTACCCTGTAGCATGTGTGTTTTCAAATTGTACAGTGTGCGTGTATCAACTGTTTCAATTTAAAAACATATTTGAACGATCCTGCAAATAGAATACGTCCTCCGGGTTGCCATCGACGTCATGACAGTGAATGTTATTGAACCTGACCGTACTCAGTAATGAGTACTAGAAAGAAACTAGAATTGGTTTACAAATAATTCGCGCTGTTTTGGGTTTGAAGGCTGCCGAGTTCGTTTTGTGTCGCACTTGGAAAGTTGGATATTTAATTAATTTATAGGTTTCTATTGCAATCACATGCCTGTGGCCTAAAATTCATAAACTATCAATAAAATATAAAGTAACAAAAACAGTAATTACACACTGTATTTATAAATTTCATAACGTAATTTAAGGGAATGAAAAAGAAAGACTGCAAAGAGATTTCAATTCATTTCTATCTCCAGATAATAATAACGTTAAAAACTTCTCATATGATGAAAACAACACTCCCAAATACTTATGGTATCAAGCAACATCTAGTCTTTTGTTATTATAAAACCACTTTTCAGTACTCTCCCTTTAAAAACAACAACTTTAGTCTTGGACAGATCGACAGATATTTTCCAAACAATACAGTATTCACTTAAGCTACAGTATTCAACAGCCTCTGTAGTCCAACAATCGAATCAGAAAATAAACCAACATCGTCTGCAAACAATAAATACAGAATTTCCACGCGATCAGGAGATGACTTATCCCCTGCACTGGTGTCTGCAAATGAGAAGCCAACTTATTTACAAAAAAAGGAAAAAAGGAAAGGGCTCAGAATGCACCCCTGTCTAACACCAACAGGACAGTCAAAGGATTCACGCATGCTTCGACATTACTATTAATATTAAATAACATTTTGAACATTTTCCCTCCATTTAATAGAATATACCAAAACCTTTGACGCTCTACAGTGTCAAAGGCTTTGAAAAAGTCAATAGAAGGCACAATAGAATTTCCCTTCTCTCCTAGTAATATACTATTAAATGATTGCCTGCAAAATAAATAAATTATCTTTGGTTGAACAGCCTTTACGAATACCGGCTTGACCCTCTGTAATTTTATCAAGAGCAGCTGACCAATTAACTAGTCGTCTATTTAAAATTCATGTGAAAATTTGCTGAGCAGTGAAATACCCTTATAATTATCCAGACTGTTTGGAGACCCATGCTTATACAAAGGAATAATAATAGTTCCCGTCCACTGCTCAGGGAAGGCACTTTTGCCCCGTATCTTATTATATATATATTATTATTACTATATTAGTAATTAGTAATTACTATATTAGTAATATAGTAAAGGTGTAGTTACTTCTGTTGTCACCTTTTTGTTCACTTTCCCTATCATTTCATATTTATGTGGTCTTTCTATGACAGTAGCTCATCAATATACAGCCCTAATTATTGTTGAAATAAACAACACTAATATTCTCCACGCTTGTAATAAACATGAGCTTTTCAGTTTGTTATTATTGGCACTGAACCGTGCCTCGAGTCAATCAACTTATAAATAAATACCACTGAAATCAATCATAGACAGTTGTGTTAATACAAGACTACGATCCATTGTATCAAAAGACCCTTTACGGTGTAAAAATTGCAGTTAATTTGTGTATACTCAGTCACTCTCAAGCATAACTACGGTTTCAATGTAATGGGTTTTTCTAAACCAAGATTGACGATCTTTCACATAAGAATTAATTTGATTATAAAATGCACGCTACAAGATCTTAGATAATATAAAAATACTTGATAATGTATGTACTTTCCAGGGTTTACTTGTGTTTATCCAATCTTGTTCTATTTTCCGCGACACCGTGTACTGAAAAAACAACAACATGTTATAGCTTGTGTCCCTTTGAATATATAAGCTGGATTTGTCTCATTTCATAAATCTATTTTATTTCGATTGCGGAAAGTAACCTCCATGTATTCATAATTATTTGATGATTCATGATACTCAATTTTCTCAATCATTGTTCAACTTGAGTTTTTTTGTCGATGTGTCGCGTCACTGAGGGTCTCCAGACGTCATACGATACTGTTAACGTTTGCGAAACAGATACCCTACCGCAAATTGATTTGATGCGGTGTATTCAATAGCGTAGAATTGGGCAAATAAATACGTGTTTATCATGAGAATGCAGAGTAATTACGAAGGCAGTGCCTAAGTGCATATTTTGCGGTGTTCCTAACATAACCATATTATTTTATATCGTACTGCTTGTAATAACGCAAATGATAGATAACAACCCAACATATCAGAGACAAACGTTTTCAAAAACTTGCGCAGGTGTACACGGTAGCGTGCTATGCCGCCAGGATTCCATTTCAGTGACGTGTTACACGTGGCAAATTATTTATCAACGCGTTCAAAAGTCGACGACGTTTAAACTTTGTTAATGCTGAATGTATAAAAATAATTAGTGTCACAAGTTGTAGAATCGTGATAGCTTCGTGTATCGACATCGATATAATTTTATTTCATTAATGGCATAGAATTCTACGCGTCAGGGCCACTCATACATCAGGGCCGAGTAGAAGAGATCAGATTAAGTTGGTTTCCATCTAACGATCATTCTACTCATTAGCATTTCGCCTTTGTAATTGCAAACACATGCGAACACATTTACCAGTCGTTGAAATGTAGCGCCAACGCTACAAATATATTTCTACAAATAAGGATAAAGAAATTATTCTATAAAAATATAAAATTGCCACAGCCGGACAAGTCTAAAATGCATGTTGTTTTTTATTTTATTTGAACAAATTTGTCTCATCTATTCACGTCATTTTGACGCGATTAAAGTTCTCCATCGCTAGAGGACAAAGAGGAAAGACGTATTAGTTCTTCCAAAGAATATTGTGATAACGACTGACATCATATTGTTATTGTTAATAGCTTTAATGTCGAAAGATTGTATATAATCGGTACTAGAATTCTAACTGCCAAAATGAACCCTTTTGCGAAGCACTCCGACCATAGCCGCGGTTTAATGTCGTCACACAAATAAGATAAGCAAATTGATATAAATTTGTGTTTCAGGTACTGGTCACATGATGAGCCCAGACGTTTATATCAAATCAGTAATAAATTTAACGATAAATACAGTGAAATTGCTATTGAATATGCAATCAAATCGGTATATACAACTGAATCACATATTTACCCCTTTTTGCTAAAAGAGTTGCAATAAATCACGACAAATTGTTTTGACATTACATATTGTTGTTTTGGCAATGCGTTTATTGTAATAATTGCGCAATTTTGTAACAAATTTCAAGATAATTACTGGCATCAATTTCTCACTGAATGCTACCATGAATACATTTTTTGCATTTGTAGTTTGCAACTGAATCTTTGTTGACAGTCACTTAGTTGTTGCAGCGTTCTTATTGGCTGAGATTAATGTGTCTTTTACCCGGATTTCAATAAATGTATCATCTTTAACGGAGCTGCAGCATTACTTCTCCCTGCCATCAGAATCACAGAAGGGATAATCCTGTTTCAAAGGTACGTACGTTTAGCACTGTCGCTTTTCCTGACTTTATATGCAACTTTTGACTTCCTGAAAACAGAATTCCTATCTCAGTTACGATGGATCGCGATAGAGCGAAGAAGAGTCCTTAAAGTGGTTGTAGGCAGTGCAAATTAAGCGAAGTGAAATTTATTACTACAGTAAATTTATTTTTTAATCATAAGGAAATCCACCGTCTCTCCGAGTTCAATTGCAAAATTGTGCGCTGAGATTCAAAAATTGACATTTCGCATGTACACTGTATCTAAGTTGAATAACTAATTTTCAATAATGAGAGACATTTTGAAATATCAATACTTTTCTAACTTTCATCAATTCCACCGGATCGTTTTTCCTTATCTATGTATGTCTTGACACATTTGTTGGAACACATTCAAAAACACACCATTATTCGCATCTAATTTTCTCGAACATGATCTCACCAAAACCAAAAACGAATAATAAGCATTCTACGTATAAACGCAAGAAGATATTGTTATATTGACGAGTTCGTAACATTGGTAAACATAACTCGTGGCATCTATATTCAGAATACAAAGTCAGATTTGATAATTCGAAAATACAAAATGGCTTTAGTTCACCCATTACTACAAAGTTCAGTCAATCATTATGCAGATGTAACACACAACAACCCAACATAAAGATGAATATTTTCTATACACATTGGAGTGTGAAAACTCTATACATCTCATATCCGTATAAAAGAATTGGTAGGATAGAGGTATCAAATATCTTCCGCATAATAGAACCATCTGACTGAACCATCTTTCGGGAACATGACGCTGTTTTTCGCTTATTTGGAAATTACTTTCTCCAGGGAAGTTTTCAATTCATTTGATGTAAAGGCTACGCCATAGAGGTGAACTATTCCAGAGCTTCTGTGGACCAACATCACAATAAAATGAGTTGTCAGTCTTTGGGGTTGTTTCGATGTATGATTTCACAGAGCTATACATAAATTCGTGAATTTAAAAAAGAATTCCCCCAGCATTTCAATCTTGGTTAGTTCGAAAGACAGCGAAATATGGTCTACTCTATCAAATGCATTTTTGTAGACGATCAATCTCACCGACCACATGGATAAGACACTTATTTGCGCGGACCGTGCCAATATTACACAAACACTGCCATACGCTAGTTAAATAATAACACATGTTTGTGAGGGTAATATCATGATTTGTTGTCTACCGTCGGCTCTGGCATCATCAATATTGTGGTCGTCACCAACAACCCGAGTGCAGACAACAAATCGTGATATTGCTCGAATGACCATGTGTTATTTATTTTATCACATCGAACAGATGTCCACCATGCACAATTACGTCTACCATATATCACACAAACACGCTCTGCCACAAAATAACAACATTTATTTTTGAAGTATGCAATATTCTATATATATTATAACAAGTTTCACATACATACATTGTTTACTGTAAAAAACTGCGAAATACACACAGTAAATGCTATTTTCAACCGAGGATTCTTTCTTAGTAACCGTGTTTCAGCAGTGTGACCCACTCAATGTATCGAGTATAACATTTTTAAACGAATTTGAAAATTCTTAAACGCGATTTTTTCGGCTACTCGCTAGATAAAAATGTCAGAGTGCCGTGGAAATGACTGAAATTACTTTCTCATGAACGTACTACACTTTTATACACAAGTCACACAGCTCAGAG
The DNA here is from genome assembly GCF_978046115.1 of Saccoglossus kowalevskii. Taxonomy (NCBI): domain Eukaryota; kingdom Metazoa; phylum Hemichordata; class Enteropneusta; family Harrimaniidae; genus Saccoglossus; species Saccoglossus kowalevskii. The sequence continues at coordinate 18,280,667 of NC_140645.1, forward strand.
CTTTTTCGATTAGCATCGGCGTGGAACGCGTAGAAATGCACACAACGTAGATGGCGCCGTAGCGATCCCGGCTGCGACGTTTCAGTGGCGGCTTTACCGTACATTTTTGCTTCATAAAAGAATGCAATAAACATCAAAACAAAGTATCTTACTCAATATCCATTCTGGCACGTTCGCTGTCTATTTCGGGTGGCTAAAGTTTCTTCAAAACCTTTAAAGTATCCCCGAAAACAACAGCGGCCAGTGCAGCACCAGAGCAGCGTACGACAATTTGTTTAGGCAGTATCGTTGTGCAGTAGTTTCATTGACGTCATCCATGTGATAAACTCATGTAATATCCACTTGGCGGGCAAAATACCATGTAATATCCATTTTTATTCGAAGTCATGTGACCGAGTCTCAACCAATTACAGCGACATAACAGCAGTGAGATGTGAAACTGTAGCTTGTTTTCCTCTAACATACCGTCAATCATATTTTTGATAGATTCTCAAAAATTGTTTGTAAACATATCCCAAATATATTTCATGACCAGTATGATGGGTCGGTTGTATATTATGTGCGGTTCGGACCTACTTTGCGATATCAGGTATTCATGCACATGCATTGTTATGCTTAGTTTAGTTTAGTAGATTTAGTTTGTTATGTTGAGTTTAGTAGATTTAGTTTGTTATGTTTAGTTTAGTAGATTTAGTTTGGTATGCTTGGTTTAATAGATTTAGTTTGTTTTGCTTAGTTTAGTAGATTTAGTTTGTTTTGCTTAGTTTAGTAGTTTTAGTTTGTTTTGCATAGTTTAGTAGACTCAGTTTGTTATGCTTAGTATAGTAGATTTAGTTTGTTATGTTTAGTTTAGTAGATTTAGTTTGTTATGTTTCGTTTAGTAGATTTCGTTTGGTATGCTTAGTTTAGTAGATTTAGTTTCTTTTGCTTAGTTCAGTAGATTATTTTGTTATGCTTAGATTAGTAGATTTAGTTTGTTGTGGTTAGTTTAGTAGATTATTTGGTATTATATTTTGTTTCACTATGTTCATCTCGTAGACAACAACACAAATGAAACCCAATTATTACATATCGCAAAACAACAACTCGTCGTTTCATGATATTATTCAGTCAGCTAAGAAAAAAACAACATTATTTTCGATACACTGTGTTGAAAAATAAAATGTGATTCGAGTTACATAGGAGAGTCTACACACCAAATTGTATAAACATTAATCACTATTGCATAAAAGAAACTGGCGCAAGCACGTGACGTGACAATCAGCAAACAATATTTAATTATCAAATTGTGTAACATTTTACAGGATCTGGAAAAGAAATCCGCAACTAGGAAGAACAATGGACTCACTGACAATATTTAATTTTATATTGATGGTTTTAGTCGGAATATCGTTTACTTTTATGAGACATGGAACATTACAGGGAATGAAATCTAGGCAGGACTCTTCCTATGAAACCGACAAGCATCAGCGAAATATTGACTCCCTGCGTTGGAAAAGAAGTAATGTGGCTCAGCCTACAAATCAAGAGTTTGATAATATATCAGCATCGACTTCGTCAATGGAGGAATTGAAACCAACTATGACCTACCCCCAGTATGACACGGTTCCGCCATGTCCTGATTCGAATGGTGTTGATATGTTAAATTCGTGCTACAATAACAACACTCGTGTCTGTAATGCATCGACAAATATCCACGCGACACTGCCTATATCTCCGTGGATGTGCAATTGTAATATTGATTGTATTAAATATGGAGATTGCTGCCCCGATTTTATCGATGCCTGCATTTTCAATAAGTCGGACAATTTTAATACTTTGGCTGATGATCTGCTTCGCAAGGGATTCCACCCTAACTATAGTGTTTTTTCTGATTGTATAGAATTTTCACGGGATTACAATCATGTATCCATGGTTACAAGATGCCCACTAGACAAGACGATTGATAGTGAGTTGCGCATGATGTGCACAGATGTCAACGAAGGTCAGAACATAATTCATGCATCTCATTATTAGTTAATAATAACCCTTCGATAATTATGTATTTATCAGTCCCTGTTTAGAACACTTATTTATCATGATTTGATGGTTTTTTTTACAGAAAACTCCTTAATTCTACAATCATTACCTGTTGAACACAAGACTGAAGAAGGGATCACATACTTTCAAAATGTATACTGTGCTGCTTGCCATGGTATCAACTTGACGGAAGTAAGTTTCTGGAAAATGAAATGGGCATGTAGATTTCCATCACCTGAATCAAAAATAGCTCTTGTCAATAAATATGACATATTTCGGTTAATGGAAACACTAAAGAATGACAGTGGATGTGGACTGAAACTTATTCCACTACCTGAGGACTTGTCTCTTACACATTCGTGTTATAAGGACGTGATAGATTCGTGTCCATCTACTTCAAACAATTCTGAACACAACTATGATCAACTATGTCACACCATGCCAATCTCTGTTGTGCAGCACAATAACAATAAATATCGGAATGTGTTCTGTGCTGTATGTAATGGTATTAATCCCGTTGAGCAAGAACTTGAATGTGGATTGAATAGAATACCATATTTGGCGTATCCGACCGGAACGATTCTCTCCCTAGATGTTCTGTTTCAAGTTGATTTTAAAGGCAACATTCAAATAACTATTGGCAAGGAGTCTGAACAGTTGGAACATCCATGCGAAGAAAATACCATATTCGATATGGGTACGATGGACTGTATTGCCATACCTGATATACCTTCGGTAGACAGATACCATCTGTTGTCATATAAAGTCAGTAGACATACCTTCATCGGTCAGAACTACCTAATACGGATCGTCTTTTGCCAAGAACACATGGGTGAAAACCAAATGAACACCTTGCTTCGGAACGTCACTTTATTTGCTAGTCTTGAATTTATGCCAAAGCTGGCATCAGTTGACATTGATTTGAGTTCAGTATTGCTACATAAACATAGTAATGAAACATATTCAGTGACATTTCTAGCAAAGGTCCGTGATCTGGCAGATACATTTCACATAGTTCAGTCTCCTTCTTCCAATATGATGTCTGCACATCTCGAAGAATTTAGTGACCAGGGTGTGTTTTGTCCGAATGGCACTGTGGAAGTTGTCGATTCTTTGTTCATATCTGATGCAGGCCAATTGGACAATATTGAATCCTCGGCATATTCCGATGAAGGGTATCGACACGTGGTTGACATTATAAACACTCACACTCAGTGTTGTGAGGATTGCTGGGTTAATCACAGTAAAGTTTCAATCGAGAAATGTTCAGATAAGCATCACGTATTAATTTGCCCAGATCAATTCCAGTTATCTATTCTTCCAAATACTGCTTTCGTTTTAAACAACGGAGAGCTGTCACTCAAACATAGACAACTTGTAATACCAGCTTCTCGGTTTGCGCTTAGTAAAAATGGTTCGTTTGCATACATCTGCATTGACATTGATAGCACTACGTTCACGGATTCACACAATTTTAAATACGATGTTCGCAAAACGATCATCAGTACTATTGGGATTTCCTTGTCTTTGTATGTATGCTTACATTCACTAATCACATATATGGTATTTCCAAACCTTCGAACACTCTCTAGTGGGCTCGTTGTCAATTTAACAATTGCTTTGTTTCTGGCACAACTCCTGTTTCTAACAGCCATCGATAAAACTAAACACGTCATCATTTGTAAATATGTTGCCATTGCTTCTCACTATCTGTGGCTGGTTTGTTTTTTCTGGATGAACGTTCTAGCTGTTGATCTCTGTCACAAATTTTCTCAGTCAATTGGTTCGGCATGTTCCTCAAAAAACCGAATGAAACGGTTTATATTTTATATGACGTATGCATGGTTGTCCCCAGCTATTCTAGTTGGCGTTTCAGTGTATATTGATGTATGTGACTGTACCCCATTCAGTGTAGGGTACGGGGTCGGCATATGTTGGATTACCGAACCATTGTCATTGGTGATGTTATTTGACTTACCACTGTTTCTCATTCTTTCTTGTAATTTGGTTTGCTATATTGCAATTCTCACCAAATTACATAGCAAGAGTACCATATTGCGTAAATCGAATTCTACTACCAGCGCTCGGGTTACAAGACGCCAAATTATACTGAGTGTAAAGTTGTCTTTGGTTATGGGGTTTACCTGGATATTTGGTTTGGTCGAGTCTTTTTCTAACTCTGATATAGTATCTTATCTATTCATTGTGTGTAACAGTTTACAGGGAGTATTTATCTTTTTCTCCTTTATTTATAATTCTCGGACAAGACATTTTTATCGGGATATCCTGAGAAACCTTTACAGTACTCGGAACAAGTCAACCGGAACCAAGCCTACTCAGTAGAAAACGTTTTACAACAATACATAAGCATAGCACATAACTTCATTGCAGTTTTTAAGTGCTTATTTATGTTACCATTGAAGATCTTTTCCAAAATCGATTGGTATTAGTTTCAAGGCAATTTTGAAAATTTTACTTTAACTATATTTGCTTATTTTCTGACCTGCTGATTATAACTAACAGAGTTGAAATATAACTTGAAAAACAATCCCGTCTCCAGGACAACCAGTTCCAAACTACTACCAAATCATCATCGAGAACAAACCGTCCAAATAATGTTATCTAGCTCACTATCAAAACAACACTGATAAGTAGATAAACGCCTTGACAGAGGTTATGAATCGGAATAAATTTTATTACTCAAAATGGTAGAAGTGAAAATTTTAGTCATATCAGCATGTGTGGTAATGCTATGTGTACTCAATTTTGACCTAAATTATATGGAAATTTTGACGAATACTATTTATATTGAAGTTATATAATTAAAAACCCTTAGGTTAATTGGATAATATTTTTACATTTCCTCTGTCCTCTGTATCCACCCAGATTGTTAAAATTCAGATAGCAGCCAGATGTCGCAATATCACAAAATATGTTCTAAAGCACATTTAAATGTTGTGAGAGGATTCCCCAGTATTTTCTAAACCGGGAAAGGATGTTAACCGTACAGTGATACTAAAAATATTATATATTAAAATTATGGAAACAATAATTAAAAATAAATAAATATGTAAATACATACAAATGTATACCCTCTTACATATTATTTATAACAGGATTATATATGAATATGCTTTTACCTTTGTTGATTATGTTTTGTTAGTCATTTAGCGCTTTTTGTTTTATGTCATACGCTCATAGAACAAACACAGTTTACACACATTTCAGGTGAAATGGTTTCTCAGATTATATATATGCTCTTTAAGAATGTACATGTTTGATCATTATTAGTCCGCTTATATCCATGTTAATTCTAGCAAAATGCCATTCTGCTATCTTAATATGTCGTGACAGTAACAAGTTTATTTGCATTTTATATGAATCGATGCTGAGCTTGATGCCTACATATAATACCTTGACATGTATTGAAAATGATCATGGCGTCACAATGAGACAACACCATCAAATTTCACCGCCCGCCTCCACGGTGTTGTTCATTTTGGATATTCCTCCCTCCCCATAACCGTGTATGTCAGGTGGTTGCACGATATAAAATTTACTTAACAATAGAAAGCTTTGTTACAAATGACTAACAAAAGCACTTGGAATTTTGCATTATTTTTGATCACTTCATCTTTAGCCTTATTTCTGCCGATTAATGTTGCAGTGGTATCATGAGCCCTGAGGTATAACACCTGCTCCTCCATAATACTCAACAGTGGTGACAACACTATTACCACGTACCCTCGATGGTCGCAAGGCTAGTAAAGCATAATAACATAATTATCTACCACTTCCAGTCCGACTAAGAACGAATACACCAGACACAGAATTAAGTATAGCTTGAATAGTTTTGGTCTGTATATCTGTGAGTTGTATGATGTTTCGATATCATCGCTGTCGACATCCGAGCAAACATAGCCTCCATTGTGCGCAGACATATTTGTTTTGATAGCATGGCCAAGCTCGTTGATGAAAGAAGCAATTTGATTGGCTGTTAATAAACTGATTCTAAACTGTGAGGACACTGTCACATACACATAGTCCTAATGAAATACTTCAAGGTGATAGTGCTTTGCCGAACATTCACCTTGAACACTCAAATCGTTAAATCTGTTTGTTGGCAAATAGAGGGCCTACACAATTTTTAGAAACATTGTTCCAGTTAGCCCAAAGAGCACGGGTAGCGCCGTTAACAGCGGGAATGAATGTTGGTAGAGAGTCGAGCGATTAAACATCCCTTGCGGACGATTGTGTGTGAACGTACTTGAATTCTGAATCATGTATAACCCAATGCTGACTCGTATCTGTTTACAATTTAACTGCTAATTGTTCGTATTACAGACAAAGTACATTCTGTGTATGCATTGGTCACTAGACTATGTGTTGTACACTATGCCAACAAGGAGTTGCTTTAACCCAATTTTTTCCTTCTCAGACCCCAACTTTAGCACAAAACGGGTCCCATTTGTATACAGAATATATTTTCCATTGCATTTTCTCATCGGGATTCTCTAACGCAATAAATGCCAACCATGTTTTTTGTTTATCCAAAATATTATTATTGGTCGGCAGTCATTTCTAGCGCCCTCAACGATCTTATTGGACGCTTTTTATTTATCTGGTATATTATATATATAATATAATTTTATGTGCTGGTTGTTATTATCGCAGCAATACATCTTTTACAATATAGTTATAATAGCTGGTGTTGTAGATGGCCTCTCCAACTGAATATTTTACACCATTTAGTACATAATATGTTTATCGAATAAGATACTTTTAATTGAAAATGTAGGTGTTAGAATTCACGAACACTGGTACATATATATATTCTTAACTTTCGCATTTATTTCCCTATAAGACAGTAAGAAATTGACAGATCCATGTTTTTTTATGATCGTATTCATGCCAATATCGAATATTTGATCAGATCTTTGCCCTTTTTCAAAATGCCCTTAAGTCGTATATTTTATAATACCTTATTTAATCTATATTTTAATAATATTTATAATATTTATTGTATTTTTGTGTATAATTGAATCTTATTAGTGAGTGATTCTTGTGTTGTTTAATTGACAGCTTAATGTTATTGTTCATCCAAATAAGTGATCTGAAAACTGTCTCATCATCTATGATACATAATGTACATATTTCAATACAACTTTCACAAACGAGTTTAGCTATATCTGATACAGCAATAATTGCTAATAAACATGATATTAATTTAGTCATATTTATAATGAGTGTACATCATATGTTTTTGTCAAGTACAATGAGACACGTGGTTCACCGCGATGACGCAATTAAGTTGTCTTTATGTACAGGTCTACAGATTACTAATTACTATATAACATTATGTGATATTGCCCTATGGGATGCTGTGAATTGTTTTGTTTTTTATTTAATGGCGTGGTAATAATTACAATATGATTACAATTGTAGGTATGTCCATTTATGCAGTAACGTTATCAAGGTTTACAGTGTTTGTATACTGTGTAATTGCAATTGTTTAATTGTACTGATTGATATACAATTTTTGATAGTCATGTTGTACCTGTTTACCTGAAACTAAAAGAATATTGTTTTTCACAAACCCAGTTCGATTTTGAAATCACTTTAAAAGGGCGCTTGATGGAACAAATATGTGTACAATAATATGATGCTTGTAAAACTGCTAAAACGTTATTTTTATTGTATAAGTATAACAAAAAAAGTAATTTGACATGCATCTATGTAGTTGTGTGCCATTGATATACATAATCACTTTCTAGGTGAAACCATATGGAGATTCCTTCAATACTTTTTTCACCATGTGCCTTTCTTATAATGTATGTACAGTCTTGCTAAGCAATAAAAAGTGAGAATGTTTGTACTTATTTTCTATATTTTAAAATCGTCTTTTGAGTATGTTGCACTATTCAGAATGCTGGGAAATGTCTATAGCCAAGACTGTTTGGTTAATAAAAAGCAAAAAAAAAAGAATCACTCCCAAGTGCCACGAACCTGCGTCCATACTTTAAGTCATGCGTTTTGTCGACATGCATAAATTGCATACCATGTTTAGAGACGATTTTTTTTAATTTTTGCATCACTGTCAGGAATTGTTATATTCAATATATTTTGTTTAATGTTTATTTTTCCCCGAAACAAACATTAGTTTTTAATTTCACGAGGCAGTAAAATTACTTTACAGTTATTTACAGTTATATTTGAATGCATAGGAATTTAACTATGTTGTCAATCGTTCCAACATCTCTCTTGGTAAAACTTCACATCCTCTCTCAAATTCTTCATCGACATGTTTCACGTGTGTACTGGATCATATCGCACACTGTGGACTTTTAAAAACGGTAGGCTAAATTGGCCAAAAAATGCAGCCAGAATTTATCCAGGCCGGTGGTAGCCACTTTTTGATTGGTAAGAATTTTCAAGAAGTGTTTTATTATACCTAAAATAGAATTTGCAATGCTTTCTGGGATTGCGAGTCATTCTATTAATCAAAATTACATATTGGAATTGGGAATTCTTAAGTGGACAGTGGTACAACACTACATGTGCTTATCATAGCCTAGAAGATCGTTAATATAAAATCTGAAGATTCAAATGGTGTTGGTTACCTTCTCCTACATAGAGACTAGACGGGTACTGTGAAGTGTAGCACGGTTGGGCTATTGAAAAACTATCCCCAGTATTTGCTGGTGCCAAGTTTATTGACAAGTGCTAAATAATTCAATTAAATGTGTTACATTTTGGAATTGACGCATACAAACTTCAAGCTACCGGTAAGCTATTCCCAGTGAATGAAATACCCATAGTTCATTTGCCAATTGATGAATGACAGTGAAATGGACATTAATATAACGAGATGAGTACGTATCGGATATGTATACACGTGTCGTGGAAAGCTTATTTGTCATTTTATCGACATTTAAATATTGAGATTGTATTAAAATTCATAATCCTACTGTCGATAACGGCGCCTTCAATGCTGTCTTATGTTTTAACGTTCTCGGCGCAACTCATGTCAGAAATACTGTAAAACCATTTATTCCCACTGACATTTAATTTCACTATTTTGGTGTTTTGAGAATATTCAGTGTGCTTTAATTTCACGAATTTGTCAAGGAAACAAAGCGTTTTATTGTTATTTTACATGTTTACGTAGAATTATTTTAGCGGATTTTACATATCAGCGAAAATAACAAAATTAAAACTCAGTGAATAATTAATGCATTTACAGTACATAATCAAAACAATTGAACACTATCGGCTTGAAATAATGTGTGTTCATTGACTAATTGACGATTAACTCGGCTTCGCCTCAATGAGAACTTCGGGCTCTTTTAGAATGCAAATTTGTAATATCTAAAAAAAGAAAATTTGGCACATAATCGTGCATGTCATCATTTTCCGAACGCAGTAATACTTGCTACATGTAATTGTAAATATACAGTAAGTTTACTGCCTTGTAAAAAAACACACACAAATCATTCACAAAAAAAACACAATCCTCAACTGAATGTTAACCGGGGTATAATAACACTGGGATATAATGAGGGCGCTATCACATTGAACCACATATGTGATGTGGCAAACCAAACTGTATTCATTATAATAAAAACTAAATTAATTTCATAATAACTGACAAAATTGACAAAATTATCGCTATAGATATTGCTAAACTCTCCTAATTTATATGATTGGTAGAGTAATCAGTGCATAAACATGGAGCATATTGTTTAAAGCGCAGTGGTCGTCCGCTGCGCATGTGCGACATTTGTGTTGATAAACATTGATTTTCCCACAATCCAATACGCTCTTCAAATGGAAATCGCAAGTATGAGGTTTGGCCTGGGCACTACTTGCACTGATTACCGCCGGTGACTCATTCGATACCTTCCAATCACCTAAACATTACCTAATTTAAGCTTGGAAACATCTCAGTTTGTATTCGTCGATGTGCCAACAGTCGCCATTTTTGTTTATATGATACCAATATATCTCGCGCATGCGTGGCGCAACGACTGCCGCCTTTTAAAATACAGGACATTAGCAGTAATTGCAAGACAGGGGCCCAACAGATGCCAGGAAACAAGTAGGTCTAATTAGTATTGCTGTGTCGTAAGTCAGGGGTGATATCAAAGGTCGGTTTAACTCTCTGTCCCGCGCTAGGTGGTTTGCATATGACATTGCATCGGAGTCGTTGAACGCCCTCAATGTATGAAGAAAAAATGTCATGTTCCCGACAGCCGTGGCGCTATGAATATCTGAAATGCAGATAACAGGGTATACTGTGAGTAACTGCATCCAGAATTATGGGGAAACCAGAATTGTAATTGCATATTACAGCGTATGACAAAGTGGGAGTGTGTACAAATTCGCAGTAGTTGCTGGGTTGGTGTGGCTTGTTAGATGTTTTATATATCTGGTACCGTCGCTTATGTGTGGGATTCAAATACGAACACAACCTGCAGCACCATCAATGTAGTGAAACGTTAATTAACAAGAAATAGGATATCGTTTTATTCTTCCACCTTTGGAATCGTATTCCTGCCAAACTTAGAACATGGCATTCCAAAATGCATCGCACCATTTGACGTCATGACGATCCTTTTCGAGATGCGAGATTTTAATAGCGAGTATTTATATTGCCATTCCACTATGTGCCTTGTCTTTTGGATGATACGAAATGCCATTTCAGTAGTATTATGCACCTTGCCATTTACGACATTCGATTGCACTTTGCGCTGTGCCATTCTACAATCATGGTCATGCCAAACGAAGCAACCTCATTCCACGTTTTTACACTCTGCCTTCTGTCATTTTGCGCAACCCATTCGCCCTCTTTCTACAAATTGAGAAAAAAGGCGCAGGTCGAAATTTGAAGAGCAATCGTTAGTGAATCGGACGAGACGTTATTTGTCAATAGCGGCGCCGCTTTTATAACACAACGATGGTGAAGAAGCTTCTCAACTATCAACATAGCATGATTTGAATCACGGAAGAGCACCTTCGACCAGCATAACTAAATCAACTGGCGTCACAAAATTCTAACATATCAGCGATGGTCAGAAGAGCGCAGACTATAAATGTAAGTAAAACATATTTACACATTTGTTACTGTCATAGAACCATAATATGTATGTATATTATGACATTTTCATACTTTTAGATTTTGGTTTGTAAGTACATGAATTAAACGTCACGAGTTACATTGTTCAGATATCGATTCATATTTTGGCAATTACGACGAAACTCACTGATTATGAGTTGATGAGTGGTTTCCAGTGAAAGGCTGCACAGCAAAAAATACTACATTCCATCCTTCTTCACACCAGGGGTGTTTTGAGGGTGAATATTGGGGTGAATATTAGACAAGATACAAACCTTTACTTTATGATGCATTAGATACGCTTTATACCCGATTCCACTGGTATTGAAAAATAACTACTTGATTCTAATTAAGCACTAGTGTATATCTACGATAAAAAGGTTATTTTGCACTGGGGGTAAATGGGGTGAAGACCAAACTTCGCGCAATCTGAGCCCTACACATAAATGGCGAGGAAGGAGTGTATTCACCTATCGGGATTATATCCTATTTATCTAAAATACACACAGGGATGAATCTGCACTTTTCACACATTTACTCACATAGAGTCAATGCTCAAATTCATTCGTATTAACATAAGGTGTGAACTGGTGTAAAACTGAATTTTAATGCGGATTAAGTATGACCTAATTTTGTTTAATAAACACATGGGTCGCAGTGAGTTGAATCACAACATTCACCCCCATTATCGCCATGCATGGAATGAGTTGATTTCAATTTATTTGACATGGGGTGAAATCATGTCATGTGATAAGTATGTCACACATGTTTATTAGTCTGGTTTATGCACCATGTGTAGACTGTAGTATAAAATGCATTTACATTATTCAACTCGTAGTGAAATTATCACATTCAGTCCCATTCATAGCGGGTGTAAACTAATGCCAATATCTACTTTATCGCCGTCGCATTATGGTACAATTTGTTTTAATAAACACATGGGTCTTAATGAGTTGAATCACGACATTCACCCCCATTATCGCCATGCATAGAATGAGTTGATTTCAATTTATTTGACATGGGGTGAAATCATGTCAAAACGTCCCATTCTTCTATGGTGGATAAGTATGTCACACATGTTTATTAGTCTGGTTTATGCACCATGTGAAGACTGTAGTATAAAATGCTTTTACATTATTCAACTCGTAGTGAAATTATCACATTCAGTCCCATTCATAGCGGGTGTAAACTAATGCCAATATCGATTTTATTGCCGTCGCATTATGGTACAGTTTGTTTTAATAAACACATGGGTCTTAATTCATTTGATATAGTTTTGAGCGCACGCCCGTAAGTGTAAACAAGCGACCTGATGGTCGAAATAGCTCTGCTGTCTTCATTATCATGGAACATTTGTCAACTTATAAGTTCATAGGTGTTCTGTTTGTAGGCTGTATGATCTAACCATGTTTTCACCATTGTGTTACTCTTCTCAAAATTTATGTAAAATTGCGTTTTCTTCGAAATTTTTATCAAGACATTTAGGGCAACTTAAAATGCTGTCTTGTCTAAAATGAAGTAGGAAATAAAATAAAACATTTTTGGCGAAAAGATTTAAGGATCTGGGGAATGCAAGGAACAAATTTGGTATCTTATTTCTTAATTTTCTGTGGAATGTTGATACACAAAGTTTTGCTGGAAATGCCTTGAACCAGAAACTTGACACTGCATGAAATATTACTTGCGCAACTGTGATTGTGAGATCGTTCACGCTCGCTAATACTCTGTTATCATTTGGTCTTATATCCAAAGTACTGAACGGAAATAGAGTCAGTGACTGGAACTAATTAAAGATATAAACTTTGCCAACGGACTGTTGTTTTACCACACATGATAACCCTGACATCCAACGAGTGTTCTGGCAGTGTTTTATTTGAGTAGTCTTCCAATATTATGAACAATTAATCAAGTATATAATGGCGTGTTAAATATTTCGTGTGTGATTGGCTACATGAGTGGAATGTGTGGAGGCCACGCCTCAGGATCTTAAATTTACGTATAGTAGATTATGATTTGAAAGTGGAATAAAGTCAATTCTCTACGAGGCAGCGAAGACTAGAGGTTGACACGGATACCATCTGTGTGTGTCTTTGCTTGCTTGAAAGGTTTGCGAATGTAACGATGCCGGGTACCTGATTTGACGTTTAATAACATGAGAATTAACCCTCATATAAACACCAAAAACGCAACTTATAGTAATCAGGGCGTTTGTATTTTGGAGTTTGTTTTGCTGCACTAACAATATATAGTTCCCAAATGCAAACGGATATAAGCTAGCAAAGATGATTTCGGCGATTATCGCTTTTCTCGTTCCTTGTTCAAAGCTGAGTTCGATATATTTAGTATCCCGTGTTATTACCACCCTCCAGAAACAACATATTATTTCGAACGAGTCTTTAATTGTTTTTAATATCTACACATATGCTTGGTAGCCCTCAACATATTTAACGTAATAAAGTTGTACACTACTGTTGTGTTGTGTGGCAACAAATAACAAACAAACATACTCTGTAATTTTAAGATTAAGTTTGATTTATAAGTATCCTCGGGTGCGGACATCCGGGCATTTCTACCGCCTGGCAACCCTCGCGGTGAAAACAAAGGCCAAAAACTTGCAAAAACGGGTACTTTGGGATGGTTGTTGTGACTCCCCTGAACAGTGTCATAATATTAGTCCTACGTGTGTAACATATATAAATTTGGTTGTTCAGAATTACTTCAAAGTTGAGTTTGTATTGTTTTCTCGAATTTTCACCGACTCGACCGGCGTCCCACAGCAGCGCGCACATAGCCCATATAAATGCATGGTACAGTGGTGCGCGTCTTAGCAACGTGGATAGGACAATGAATAGCATGTGAATGCTGCATGACACACGTACATTGTCTCTTTCATAATTAACACTGTACTGGCCAATCACGTTAAAATTATTCTGTTGGTAAAAATGTGTATACGTATTTTGAGATGTAATTCTATTTTTCACAGCAAATTACATCGAATTACAAAACGGACTCTTAAATTGATACGAGCGTTAACTTTGCATCGAGATAGAGGGCGGGCAATATCTAGATAATGCCCCCCCCCCCAGCACGAGAACAATTGGGCAGGGAATGTCTTACGAACACAAAAGGTTAGACCAGGTGCTGTGCTGTAATATTAAAATCTGATTCATTTGGCAAAATGTGTTACTAATTCTGGGAAAAACACATATTAAAGAGAAAAAATACAGAAATATCATCATGGAAACAAATATCTAGCTCGATATCTCATAAAGAAAAAAAAGTACAGTCGTCCATCCTTCTTCGTGACAATAGTTTAAAATGGTCAACTTCTGAACTATGACATTACAATCGATGTGAAAAGTTGTGACGATTGTGACAATCCATGATCAATATTATTGCAACTGATTAGCAACTGAAATGTTGATTCATGATATTTTGATTTTTTGATTTTTTTGATTCATGAAATGTCGGCGAAGTCAAATTAATAAACACAGGTTTATTACTAATTGAACGTGGTACTAGGGATAGTTGATGAACTGCCATACATAAAATACTAGTAATATATCTGTTTAATTTGTTTAAAATCTATAGGAACAAGTTAAAAGTCATGCCATAGTATATTTTCAGATGAGTGAATTGTATACCTTCATTAATTAAAGCATAACTAGATACTCACTGCTTGTAACATTAATGAATTAATTTTAATATTTTATTTTAATTTCAGAACTAAAGCAAAATCACTACCTGAGACATATATCGTACATGTATTCACTGCACCTCGGCTACAAAATCTATAGGAACAAGTTAAAAGTCATGCCATAGTATGTTTTCAGGTGAGTGAATTGTATACCTTCATTAATTAAAGCATAACTAGATATTCACTGCTTGTAATATTAGAATTAATGAATTAATTTTTATATTTTATTGTAATTACAGAACTAAAGCAAAATCACTACCTGAGACATATATCGTACATGTATTCACTGCACCTCGGCTACAAAATCTATAGGAACAAGTTAATAAAAGTCAAGCCATAGTATGTTTTCAGGTGAGTGAATTGTATACCTTCATTAATTAAAGCATAACTAGATATTCACTGCTTGTAATATTAGAATTAATGAATTAATTTTTATATTTTATTGTAATTACAGAACTAAAGCAAAATCACTACCTGAGACATATATCGTACATGTATTCACTGCGCCTCGGCTACAAAATCTATAGGAACAAGTTAAAAGTCATGCCATAGTGTGTTTTCATGTGAGTGAATTGTATACCTTCATTAATTAAAACATAACTAGATACTCACTGTTTGTAATATTAATGAATTAATTTTAATATTTTATTTTCATCTCAGAACTAAAGCAAAATCACTACCTGAGACATATATCGTACATGTATTCACTTCGCCTTGGCTACAAAATCTATAGAAACAATTTAAAAGTCATGCCATATTATGTTTTCAGGTGGGTGAATTATATACCTTCATTAATTAAAGCATAACTTGATTCTCACTGCTTGTAATATTAATGAAATAATTTAAATTTTTTATTTTAATTTCAGAACTAAAGCAAAATCACTACCTGAGACATATATCGTACATGTATTCTCTGCGCCTGGGCTACAAAATCTATAGGAACAAGTTAAAAGTCATCCCATAGTATGTTTTCAGGTGAGTGAATTGTATACCTTCATTAATTAAAGCATAACTAGATATTCACTGCTTGTAATATTAGATTTGTTAATGTTTAATTTGTCTAAAATATTCCTCTCATTAGTAAATAGCGCCCTCACTCAACAATATTGAGAATGAGTGGTTGGTCAAAAGTTTGATGAGTCAGGTGCATCTATTGGCTAAGCTTGTTGAACATAGATTCAAATGAGTATAGAAACCATTAATGCTGTAGGGTGTACTGGGAGGGGTGGTGGATTTCATGTTTGTAATGATTGGTTGTAATGCGGTATCTCGTTGTTTTCAAGATGCAGCCTGATATTTGTTGCTTTCTTGGTTGTTCAATTGTGGCTAAAATGTGTGTGGTGGGTGGAAGATGTGTTTATTGTTTGTTGAATCATTGTTTAGACACCCTGCAAGTTGAAATGGTATGGTCCAAATCCAAATTCGATATATAGGTGTTGAATATCTGTGCGATATGGCAGTGTCGTCTAAAAACATGGTATCAAAATGATTTCTCTTTATTTAATTACTGTTGTAGATCCTGAGAACTAGCCATTGAATATGATGTCGGGAATAAATGGTTTTCTGAACAAGCTTTATTAATTATTGCTGGCAATATTCCAGTATGAATTGGGAGCAAACTGTGACACCAAATTTAGTCGTTGTATTGTTATGCTTCTAAAATATTTTTTTTCTAAATAAAATAAATTAAATAGAAATATTATGTGTATTTTTGTATGTGGAAACATGGCTAGCCCACTCAAAAATATAAAGAAGTGGGTTCTGCATTACTTTTTTTTTCAATTTTTATTTGTGAAAAAACTGGTATTTTACAGAGTGTAAACAGTAAAACACTCACAGTGCAAGGCTAGTTCACCAACATGTCTATTCTCTTGCCTTAGTGTAAAAGTACATGGTTTAGTGACTACCTCTCATGTTTTTAAATTTTAGAATTTCTTTTATTTGCGAAGGTTCTTCTATAAAATTCGAACAGATATACTTGTATAAAACCCCATAATCAATGTTATTGCAACTGATTAGCAACTGAAATGTTGATTCACGATATTTTGATTTTTTGATTTTTTTGATTCATGAAGTGTTGGCGAAGTCAAATTAATTAACATAGTTTTATTACCAATTTAACGTGATACTAGGGATAGTTGATGAACTGCCATACATAAAATACTAGTAATATATACTTGTATAAAAGCCCATAGTTCTGAATTTGTAAGCAAGAGACACATTAACTTAGAAAATAAATTCTGCAATAAATAACCGTACTTGAGAGTATAGTTTGAACTTTTATTCACAAACATACGCAACGTTTTTTTCTGGTTGACAGTAGAAACTTTTGTGACAAAATTCAAACCCAAATTACGTAGGAAAATATCACATGCCTGGAAATGGCTTCACGTCCCTCTGACTGTACGCCATATAACCCTGGATGATGCTAGATCGGCATGTAGACAGTAGGTCGACTTGTTTATTTCTCGCTCTCTTTCATATCCAATCAGTAAGTTAAAGCTAACGAAGGTCTGAACCCATGAGTCGGGTTTGAATTGAACCTCTTTTGTCTTCGATTGAACACATTACATAAACACTAATTATACCAGCTCACTTGCTGCTCGCCACATTTTTTTCGATTACAGAATCGGATAATATTTGGTTTGATGCGACTGCCCAGCTGAAAAAGAAAAACTAGTGTTCTATCTCAATCCCAGCGAGGAATTACCACCGCTCGTAAAAAATAAAATGCATGTCGATGTCGCAGTTCGTCTTGCTAATTTTCATTGAGCAATGCATATTTATACATTTATTTATAAATACTGTGTGTTATACACAGATAAGTGAACACAAAGTATACATCGAACGTCAATAACGAAGTACTGTCCATGTTTAATTTTCCATCGCAAAGAGATATGGCCAGACGATGTATAATTGTACTCATAATGTTTGATATCAACTAAAATGTATTTTAAGACTGGCCAGCCATGTGCAAACAGAGTTATAGAGAAGACGAGAAAAAACATATCTCGTCGTATCGTGATACTGATCTTTGTCATTTGTCGTGGCAGTTTTTTCGACATGTGAGGTAATTCTAATGCAGCAATATTAATCACGCGTCGTGATTTAATCTCATTTTCAAACACAAATTTTGATTGTTACGATCCGAAATAAAGTGCATGTCACGCGTATATCATTAGATGTTACGGTGTACATTGTGTTTAAAGGTAAAAATATGTTTGCTGATTTAATTAAAAGGAACAAATTTATTATATCTTGTTTCACGAAAAACATATTATTCAACTTTTAAATTTGCTCGTGTTATACAAAACAACTCACGAATTCAAAAAGTATTCATTTTCGCTGTGGAAGAAAAGCAAGTCCGCGCTTTATTAAAGGTTTATGTCATAAAAATCGCTGATTGTAATGGTAGACACGAGAAGTCAACTGAGAAAAATTCTTTGAATTTTTAAATCGTCAGTTATACTAAATAATTAAAAACTCCCAGAGTTGAAGTGTTTTCACCAAGTAATAGCACATCATTGACCACTTTCCTCTAAATGTCACGAAGTCGCATGTACTGGATCAGAAGACACGCAGTTTAGAGAATAATACCGAAAGTGTATTGCGTAAGTCCGGTGCGCCCATAATAACATCTGATTAAAGTACCGAACTCAGCGGCGTAACATCATACGTATACATATCCATAATGGTATTTACCCTGTAGCAGGTGTGTTTTCAAATTGTACAGTGTGCGTGTATCAACTGTTTCAATTTAAAAACATATTTGAACGATCCTGCAAATAGAATACGTCCTCCGGGTTGCCATCGACGTCATGACAGTGAATGTTATTGACCTTGACCGTACTCAGTAATGAGTACTAGAAAGAAACTAGAATTGGTTTACAAATAATTCGCGCTGTTTTGGGTTTGAAGGCTGCCGAGTTCATTTTGTGTCGCACTTGGAAAGTTGGATATTTAATTAATTTATAGGTTTCTATTGCAATCACATGCCTGTGGCCTAAAATTCATAAACTATCAATAACATATAAAGTAACAAAAACAGTAATTACACACTGTATTTATAAATTTCATAACGTAATTTAAGGGAATGAAAAAGAAAGACTGCAAGAGATTTCAATTCATTTCTATCTCCAGACAATAATAACGTTAAAAACTTCTCATATGATGAAAACAACACTCCCAAATACTTATGGTATCAAGCAACATCTAGTCTTTTGTTATTATAAAACCACTTTTCAGTACTCTCCCTTTAAAAACAACAACTTTAGTCTTGGACAGATCGACAGACATTTTCCAAACAATACAGTATTCACTTAAGCTACAGTATTCAACAGCCTCTGTAGTCCAACAATCGAATCAGAAAATAAACCAACATCATCTGCAAACAATAAATACAGAATTTCCACGCGATCAGGAGATGACTTAACCCCTGCACTGGTGTCTGCAAATGAGAAGCCAACTTATTTACAAAAAAAGGAACAAAGGAAAGGGCTCAGAATGCACCCCTGTCTAACACCAACAGGACACTCAAAGAATTCAGTGAAACTATTCAAAAATTTCACGCATGCTTCGACATTACTATTAATATTAAATAACATTTTGAACATTTTCCCTCCATTTAATAGAATATACCAAAACCTTTGACGCTCTACAGTGTCAAAGGCTTTGAAAAAGTCAATAGAAGGCACAATAGAATTTCCCTTCTCTTCTAGTAATATACTATTAAATGATTGCCTGCAAAATAAATACATTATCTTTGGTTGAACAGCCTTTACGAATACCGGCTTGACCCTCTGTAATTTTATCAAGAGCAGCTGACCAATTAACTAGTCGTCTATTTAAAATTCATGTGAAAATTTGCTGAGCAGTGAAATACCCTTATAATTATCCAGACTGTTTGGAGACCCATGCTTATACAAAGGAATAATAATAGTTCCCGTCCACTGCTCAGGGAAGGCACTTTTCCCCCATATCTTATTATATATATTATTATTACTATATTAGTAATTACTATACTAGTAATATAGTAAAGGTGTAGTTACTTTTGTTGTCACCTTTTTATTCACTTTCCCTATCATTTCATATTTATGTGGTCTTTCTATGACAGTAGCTCATCAATATACAGCCCTAATTATTGTTGAAATAAACAACACTAATATTCTCCATGTTTGAAATAAACACGAGCTTTTCACTTTGATGTTATTGGGACTGAACCGTGCTTCGAGTCAATCAACTTATAAATAAATACCACTGAAACCTGTCATAGACAGTTGGGTTAATACAAGACTACGATCCATTGTATCAAAAGACCCTTTACGGTGTAAAAATTGCAGTTAATTTGTGTATACTCACTCTCAAGCACAACTACGGTTTCAATGTAATGGGTTTTTCTAAACCAAGATTGACGATCTTTCACATAAGAATTAATTTGATTATAAACTGCACGCTACAAGATCTTAGATAATATAAAAATACTTTATATTGTGTGTACTTTCCTGGGTTTACTTGTGTTTATCCAATTTTGTTCTATTTTCCGCGACACCGTGTACTGAAAAAAAACAACAACATGTTATAGCTTGTGTCCCTTTGAATATATAAGCTGGATTTGTCTCATTTCATAAATCTATTTCATTTCGATTACGGAAAGTAACCTCCATGTATTCATAATTATTTGATGAATCATGATACTCAATTTTCACAATAATTGTTCAACTTGAGTTTTTTTGTCGATGTGTCGCGTCACTGGGGGTCTCCATACGTCATACGATACTGTTAACGTTTGCGAAACAGATACCCTACCGCAAATTGATTTGATGCGGTGTATTCAATAGCGTAGAATTGGGCAAATAAATACGTGTTTATCATGAGAATGCAGAGTAATTACGAAGGCAGTGCCTAAGTGCATATTTTGCGGTGTTCCTAACATAACCATATTATTTTACATCGTACTGCTTGTAATAACGCAAATGATAGATAACAACCCAACATATCAGAGACAAACGTTTTCAAAATCTTGCGCAGGTGTACACGGTAGCGTGCTATGCCGCCAGGATTCCATTTCAGTGACGTGTTACACGTGGCAAATTATTTATCAACGCGTTCAAAAGTCGACGACGTTTAAACTTTGTTAATGCTGAATGTATAAAAATAATTAGTGTCACAAGTTGTAGAATCGTGATAGCTTCGTGTATCGACATCGATATAATTTTATTTCATTAATGGCATAGAATTCTACGCGTCAGGGCCACTCGTACATCAGGGCCGAGTAGAAGAGATCAGATTAAGTTGGTTTCCATCTAACGATCATTCTACTCATTAGCATTTCTCCTTTGTAATTGCAAACACATGCGAACACATTTACCAGTCGTTGAAAAGTAGCGCCAACGCTACAAATATATTTCTACAAATAAGGATAAAGAAATTATTCTATAAAAATATAAAATTGCCACAGCCGGACAAGTCTAAAATGCATGTTGTTTTTTATTTTATTTGAACAAATTTGTCTCATCTATTCACGTCATTTTGACGCGATTAAAGTTCTCCATCGCTAGAGGACAAAGAGGAAAGACGTATTAGTTCTTCCAAAGAATATTGTGATAACGACTGACATTATATTGTTATTGTTAATAGCTTTAATGTCGAAAGATTTATATAATCGGTACTAGAATTCTAACTGCCAAAATGAACCCTTTTGCGAAGCACTCCGACCATAGCCGCGGTTTAATGTCGTCACACAAATAAGATAAGCAAATTGATATAAATTTGTGTTTCAGGTACTGGTCACATGATGAGCTCAGACGTTTATATCAAATCAGTAATAAATTTAACGATAAATACAGTGAAAATTGCTATTGAATGTGCAATCAATTCGTTATATACAATTGAATCACATATTTACCCCTTTTTGCTAAAAGAGTTACAATAAATCACGACAAATTGTTTTGACATTACATATTGTTGTTTTGTATATGCGTTTATTGTAATAATTGCGCAATTTTGTAACAAATTTCAAGATAATTACTGGCATCAATTTCTCACTGAATGCTACCATGAATACATTTTTTGCATTTGTAGTTTGCAACTGAATCTTTGTTGACAGTCACGTAGTTGTTCCAGCGTTCTTATTGGCTGAGATTAATGTGTCTTTTACCCGGATTTCAATAAATGTATCATCTTTAACGGAGCTGCAGCATTACTTCTCCCTGCCATCAGAATCACAGAAGGGATAATCCTGTTTCAAAGGTACGTACGTTTAGCACTATCGCTTTTCCTGACTTTATATGCAACTTTTGACTTCCTGAAAACAGAATTCCTATCTCAGTTACGATGGATCGCGATAGAGCGAAGAAGAGTCCTTAAAGTGGTTGTAGGCAGTGCAAATTAAGCGAAGTGAAATTTATTACTACAGTAAATTTATTTTTTAATCATAAGGAAATCCACCGTCTCTCCGAGTTCATTTGCAAAATTGTGCGCTGAGATTCAAAAATTGACATTTCGCATGTACACTGTATCTAAGTTGAATAACTAATTTTCAATAATGAGAGACATTTTGAAATATCAATACTTTTCTAACTTTCATCAATTTCACCGGACCGTTTTTCCTTATCTATGTATGTCTTGACACATTTGTTGGAACACATTCAAAAACACACCATTATTCACATCTAATTTGCTCGAACATGATCTCACCAAAACCAAAAACGAATAATAAGCATTCTACGTATAAACGCAAGAAGATATTGTTATATTGACGAGTTCGTAACATTGGTAAACTCGTGGCATCTATATTCAGAATACAAAGTCAGATTTGATAATTCGAAAATACAAAATGGCTTTAGTTCACCCATTACTACAAAGTTCAGTCAATCATTATGCAGATGTAACACACAACGACCCAACATAAAGATGAATATTTTCTATACACATTGGAATGTGAAAACTCTATATATCTCATATCCGTATAAAAGAATTGGTAGGATAGAGGTATCAAATATCTTCCGCATAATAGAACCATCTGACTGAACCATCTTTCGGGAACATGACGCTGTTTTTTCGCTTATTTGGAAATTACTTTCTCCAGGGAAGTTTTCAATTAATTTGATGTAAAGGCTACGCCATAGAGGTGAACTATTCCAGAGCTTCTGTGGACCAACATCACAATAAAATGAGTTGTCAGTCTTTGGGGTTGTTTCGATGTATGATTTCACAGAGCTATACATAAATTCGTGAATTTAAAAAAGAATTCCCCCAGCATTTCAATCTTGGTTAGTTCGAAAGACAGCGAAATATGATCTACTCTATCAAATGCATTTTTGTAGACGATCAATCTCACCGACCACATGGATAAGACACTTATTTGCGCGGACCGTGCCAATATTACACAAACACTGCCATACGCTAGTTAAATAATAACACATGTTTGTGAGGGTAATATTATGATTTGTTGTCTACCTTCGGCTCTGGCATCATCAATATTGTGGTCGTCACCAACAACCCGAGTGCAGACAACAAATCGTTATATTGCTCGAATGACCATGTGTTATTTATTTTATCACAACAGATGTCCACCATGCACAATTACGTCTACCATATATCACACAAACACGCTCTGCCACAAAATAACAACATTTATTTTTGAAGTATGCAATATTCTATATATATTATAACAAGTTTCACATACATACATTGTTTACTGTAAAAAACTGCGAAATACACACAGTAAATGCTATTTTGAACGGAGGATTCTTTCTTAGTAACCGTGTTTCAGCAGTGTGACCCACTCAATGTATCGAGTATAACATTTTTAAACGAATTTGAAAATTGTTAAACGCGATTTTTTTGGCTACTCGCTAGATAAAAATGTCAGAGTGCCGTGGAAATGACTGAAACTACTTTCTCATGAACGTACTACACCTTTTATACACAAGTCACACAGCTCAGAGCTTTTTCGATTAGCATCGGCGTGGAACGCGTAGAAATGCACATAACGTAGAACGCGCCGTAGCGATCCCGGCTGCGACGTTTCAGTGGCGGCTTTACCGTACATTTTTGCTTCATAAAAGAATGCAATAAACATCAAAACAAAGTATCTTACTCAATATCCATTCTGGCACGTTCGCTGTCTATTTCGGGTGGCTAAAGTTTCTTCAAAACCTTTAAAGTATCCCCGAAAACAACAGCGGCCGGTGCAGCACCAGAGCAGCGAACGACAATTTGTTTAGGCAGTATCGTTGTGCAGTAGTTTCATTGACGTCATCCATGTGATAAACTCATGTAATATCCACTTGGCGGGCAAAATACCATGTAATATCCATTTTTATTCGAAGTCATGTGACCGAGTCTCAACTAATTACAGCGACGTAACAGCAGTGAGATGTGAAATTGTAGCTTGTTTTCCTCTAACATACCGTCAATCATATTTTTGATAGATTCTCAAAAATTGTTTGTAAACATATCCCAAATATATTTCATGACCAGTATGATGGTTGGTTGTATATTCTGTGCGGTTCGGACCTACTTTGCGATATCAGGTATTCATGCACATGCATTGTTTAAATTTAGTTTCTTTTGCTTAATTCAGTAGATTATTTTGTTATGCTTAGTTTAGTATATTTAGTTTGTTATGTTTTGTTTAGTAGATTTAGTTTGTTATGTTTATTTTAATAGATTTAGTTTGTTATGATTAGTTTAGTAGATTTAGTTTGTTATGCTTAGTTTAGTAGATTTAGTTTAGTATGCTTAGTTTAGTAAACTTAGTTTGTTATGTTTAGTTTAGTAGATTTAGTTTGTTATGTTTAGTTTAGTAGATTTAGTTTGGTATGCTTGGTTTAGTAGATTTAGTTTCGTATGATAAGTTTAGTAGATTTAGTTTGTTATGTTTAGTTTAGTAAATTTAGTTTGTTATGCTTAGTTTAGTAGATTTAGTTTGTTATGTTTATTTTAGTAGATTTAGTTTGTTGTGCTTAGTTTAGTAGATTTAGTTTGTTATGCTTAGTTTAGTAGATTTAGTTTATTTTGCTTAGTTTAGTAGATTTAGTTTGTTTTGCTTAGTTTAGCGGACTCAGTTTGTTATGCTTAGTTTAGTAGATTTAGTTTGTTATATTTCGTTTAGTAGATTTAGTTTGTTATGTTTAGTTTAGTAGATTTAGTTTGGTATGCTTAGTTTAGTAGATTTAGTTTCTTTTGCTTAGTTCAGTAGATTATTTTGTTATTCTTAGATTAGTAGATTTAGTTTGTTGTGGTTAGTTTTGTAGATGTAGTTTGGTATGCGTAGTTTAGTAGATTTAGTTTGTTATGTTGAGTTTAGTAGATTTAGTTTGTTATGTTTAGTTTAGTAGATTTAGTTTGGTATGCTTGGTTTAATAGATTTAGTTTGTTTTGCTTAGTTTAGTAGATTTAGTTTGTTATGTTGAGTTTAGTAGATTTAGTTTGTTATGTTTAGTTTAGTAGATTTAGTTTGGTATGCTTGGTTTAATAGATTTAGTTTGTTTTGCTTGGTTTAGTAGATTTAGTTTGTTTTGCTTAGTTTAGTAGTTTTAGTTTGTTTTGCATAGTTTAGTAGACTCAGTTTGTTATGCTTAGTATAGTAGATTTAGTTTGTTATGTTTAGTTTAGTTGATTTAGTTTGTTGTGTTTCGTTTAGTAGATTTAGTTTGGTATGCTTAGTTTAGTAGATTTAGTTTCTTTTGCTTAGTTCAGTAGATTATTTTGTTATGCTTAGATTTGTAGATTTAGTTTGTTGTGGTTAGTTTAGTAGATTATATTTTGTTTCACTATGTTCATCTCGTAGACAACAACACAAATGAAACCCAATTATTACATATCGCAAAACAACACCTCGTCGTTTCATGATATTATTCAGTCAGCTAAGATAAAAACAACATTATTTTCGATACACTGTGTTGAAAAATAAAATGTGATTCGAGTTACATAGGAGAGTCTATACACCAAATTGTATAAACATTAATCACTATTGCATAAAAGAAACTGGCGCAAGCACGTGACGTGACAATCAGCAAACAATATTTAATTATCAAATTGTGTAACATTTTACAGGATCTGGAAAAGAAATCCGCAACTAGGAAGAACAATGGACTCACTGACAATATTTAATTTTATATTGATGGTTTTAGTCGGAATATCGTTTACTTTTATGAGACATGGAACATTACAGGGAATGAAATCTAGGCAGGACTCTTCCTATGAAACCGACAAGCATCAGCGAAATATTGACTCCCTGCGTTGGAAAAGAAGTAATGTGGCTCAGCCTACAAATCAAGAGTTTGATAATATATCAGCATCGACTTCGTCAATGGAGGAATTGAAACCAACTATGACCTACCCCCAGTATGACACGGTTCCGCCATGTCCTGATTCGAATGGTGTTGATATGTTAAATTCGTGCTACAATAACAACACTCGTGTCTGTAATGCATCGACAAATATCCACGCGACACTGCCTATATCTCCGTGGATGTGCAATTGTAATATTGATTGTATTAAATATGGAGATTGCTGCCCCGATTTTATCGATGCCTGCATTTTCAATAAGTCGGACAATTATAATACTTTGGCTGATGATCTGCTTCGCAAGGGATTCCACCCTAACTATAGTGTTTTTTCTGATTGCATAGAATTTTCACGGGATTACAATCATGTATCCATGGTTACAAGATGCCCACTAGACAAGACGATTGATAGTGAGTTGCGCATGATGTGCACAGATGTCAACGAAGGTCAGAACATAATTCATGCATCTCATTATCAGTTAATAATAACCCTTCGATAATTATGTATTTATCAGTCCCTGTTTAGAACACTTATTTATTATGATTTGATGTTTTTTACAGAAAACTCCTTAATTCTACAATCATTACCTGTTGAACACAAGACTGAAGAAGGGATCACATACTTTCAAAATGTATACTGTGCTGCTTGCCATGGTATCAACTTGACGGAAGTAAGATTCTGGAAAATGAAATGGGCATGTAGATTTCCATCACCTGAATCAAAAATAGCTCTTGTCAATAAATATGACATATTTCGGTTAATGGAAACACTAAAGAATGACAGTGGATGTGGACTGAAACTTATTCCACTACCTGAGGACTTGTCTCTTACACATTCGTGTTATAAGGACGTGATAGATTCGTGTCCATCTACTTCAAACAATTCTGAACACAACTATGATCAACTGTGCCACACCATGCCAATCTCTGTTGTGCAGCACAATAACAATAAATATCGGAATGTGTTCTGTGCTGTATGTAATGGTATTAATCCCGTTGAGCAAGAACTTGAATGTGGATTGATTAGAATACCATATTTGGCGTATCCGACGGGATCGATTCTTTCCCTAGATGTTCTGTTTCAAGTTGATTTTAAAGGCAACATTCAAATAACTATTGGCAAGGATTCTGAACAGTTGGAACATCCATGCGAAGAAAATACCATATTGGATATGGGTACGATGGACTGTATTGCTATACCTGATATACCTTCGGTAGACAGATACCATCTGTTGTCATATAAAGTCAGTAGACATACCTTCATCGGTCAGAACTACCTAATACGGATCGTCTTTTGCCAAGAACACATGGGTGAAAACCAAATGAACACCTTGCTTCGGAACGTCACTTTATTTGCTAGTCTTGAATTTATGCCAAAGCTGGCATCAGTTGACATTGATTTGAGTTCTGTACTGCTACATAAACATAGTAATGAAACATATTCAGTGACATTTCTAGCAAAGGTCCATGATCTGGCTGATACATTTCACATAGTTCAGTCTCCTTCTTCCAATATGATGTCTGCACATCTCGAAGAATTTAGTGACCAGGGTGTGTTTTGTCCGAATGGCAATGTGGAAGTTGTCGATTCTTTGTTCATATCTGATGCAGGCCAATTGGACAATATTCAATCCTCGGCATATTCCGATGAAGCATATCGACACGTGGTTGACATTATAAACACTCACACGATAAACACTCAGTGTTGTGAGGATTGCTGGGTTAATCACAGTAAAGTTTCAATCGAGAAATGTTCAGATAAGCATCACGTATTAATTTGCCAAGATCAATTCCAGTTATCTATTCTTGCAAATACTGCGTTCGTTATAAATGACGGAGAGCTGTCACTCAAACATAGAAAACTTGTAATACCAGCTTCTCGGTTTGAACTTAGTAAGAATGGTTCGTTTGCATACATCTGCATTGACATTGATAGCACTACGTTCACGGATTTACACAATTTTAAATACGATGTTCGCAAAACGATCATCAGCACTATTGGGATTTCCTTGTCTTTGTCTGCATGCTTACTTTCATTAATCACATATATGGTATTCCCAAACCTTCGAACACTCTCTAGTGGGCTCGTTGTCAATTTAACAATTGCTTTGTTTCTGGCACAACTCCTGTTTCTAACCGCCATCGATAAAACTAAACACGTCATCATTTGTAAATATGTTGCCATTGCTTCCCACTATCTGTGGCTGGTTTGTTTTTTCTGGATGAACGTTCTAGCTGTTGATCTCTGTCACAAATTTTCTCAGTCAATTGGTTCGGCATGTTCCTCAAAAAACCGAGTGAAACGGTTTATATTTTATATGACGTATGCATGGTTGTCCCCAGCTATTCTAGTTGGCGTTTCAGTGTATATTGATGTATGTGACTGTACCCCATTCAGTGTAGGGTACGGGGTCGGCATATGTTGGATTACCGAACCATTGTCATTGGTGATGTTATTTGACTTACCACTGTTTCTCATTCTTTCTTGTAATTTGGTTTGCTATATTGCAATTCTCACCAAATTACATAGCAAGAGTACCATATTGCGTAAATCGAATTCTACTACCAGCGCTCGGGTTACAAGACGCCAAATTATACTGAGTGTAAAGTTGTCTTTGGTTATGGGGTTTACCTGGATATTTGGTTTGGTCGAGTCTTTTTCTAACTCTGATATAGTATCTTATCTATTCATTGTGTGTAACAGTTTACAGGGAGTATTTATCTTTTTCTCCTTTATTTATAATTCTCGGACAAGACATTTTTATCGGGATATCCTGAGAAACCTCTACAGTACTCGGAACAAGTCAACCGGAACCAAGCCTACTCAGTAGAAAACGTTTTACAACAGTACATAAGCATAGCACATAACTTCATTGCAGTTTGTAAGTGCTTATTTATGTTACCATTGAAGATCTTTTCCAAAATCGATTGGTATTAGTTTCAAGGCAAATCCCCTCCTAAACGATTTTGAAAATTTTACTTTAACTATATTTGCTTATTTTCTGACCTGCTGATTATAACTAACAGAGTTGAAATACAACTTGAAAAACAATCCCGTCTCCAGGACAACCAGTTCCAAACTACTACCAAATCATTATCGAGAACAAACCTTCCAAATAATGTTATCTAGCTCACTATCAAAACAACACTGATAAGTAGATAAACGCCTTGACAGAGGTTATGAATCGGAATAAATGTTATTACTCAAAATGGTAGAAGTGAAAATTTTAGTCATATCAGCATGTGTGGTAATGCTATGTGTACTCAATTTGGACCCAAATTATAGGGAAATTTTGACGAATACTATTTATATTGAAGTTATATAATTATAAAGCCTTAGGATAATTGGATAATATTTTTACATTTCCTCTGTCCTCTGTATCCACCCAGGTTGTTAAAATTCAGATGGCAGCCAGATGTCGCAATGTCACAACATATGTTCTAAAGCACATTTAAATGTTGTGAGAGGATTCCCCACTATTTTCTAAACCGGGAAATGATGTTAACCGTACAGTGATACTAAAAATATTATATATA
Organism: Saccoglossus kowalevskii; assembly: GCF_978046115.1. NCBI lineage: Eukaryota > Metazoa > Hemichordata > Enteropneusta > Harrimaniidae > Saccoglossus > Saccoglossus kowalevskii. Next base: position 18,310,329 of record NC_140645.1, read on the forward strand.
TAAATTATGGAAACAATAATTAAAAATAAATAAATATGTAAATACATACAAATTTATACCCTCTGACATATTATTTATAACAGGAATATATATGAATATGCTTTTACCTTTGTTGATTATGTTTTGTTAGTCATTTAGCGCTTTTTGTTTTATGTCATACGCTCATAGAACAAACACAGTTTACACACATTTCAGGTGAAATGGTTTCTCAGATTATATATATGCTCTTTAAGAATGTACATGTTTGATCAGTATTAGTCCGCTTATATCCATGTTATTCCTAGCAAAATGCCATTCTGCTATCTTAATATGTCGTGACAGTAACAAGTTTATTTGCATTTTATATGAATCGATGCTGAGCTTGATGCCCACATGACATACCTTGACATGTATTGAAAATGATCATGGCGTCACAATGAGACAACACCATCAAATTTCACCGCCCGCCTCCACGGTATTGTTCCGTTTGGATATTCCTCCCTCCCCATAACCGTGTATGTCAGGTGGTTGCACGATATAAAATTTACTTAACAATAGAAAGCTTTGTTACAAATGACTAACAAAAGCACTTGGAATTTTGCATTATTTTTGATCTCTTCATCTTTGGCCTTATTTCTGCCGATTAATGTTGCAGTGGTATCATGAGCCCTGAGGTATAACACCTGCTCCTCCATAATACTCAACAGTGGTGACAACACTATTACCACGTACCCTCGATGGTCGCAAGGCTAGTAAAGCATAATAACATAATTATCTACCACTTCCAGTCCGACTAAGAACGAATACACTAGACACAGAATTAAGTATAGCTTGAATAGTTTTGTTCTGTATATCTGTGAGTTGTATGATGTTTCGATATCATCGCTGTCGACATCCGAGCAAACATAGCCTCCATTGTGCGCAGACATATTTGTTTTGATAGCATGGCCAAGCTCGTTGATGAAAGAAGCAATTTGATTGGCTGTTAATAAACTGATTCTAAACTGTGAGGACACTGTCACATACACATAGTCCTAATGAAATACTTCAAGGTGATAGTGCTTTGCCGAACATTCATCTTGAACACTCAAAACGTTAAATCTGTTTGTTGGCAAATAGAGGGCCTACACGCTTTTTAGAAACATTGTTCTAGTTAGCCCAAAGAGCACGGGTAGCGCCGTTAACAGCGGGAATGAATGTTGGTAGAGAGTCGAGCGATTAAACATCCCTTGCGGACGATCGTGTGTGAACGTACTTGTGTGAACGAATGTTATCTTCAATTCTGAATCATGTATAACCCAATGCTGACTCGTATCTGTTTACAATTTAACTGCTAATTGTTCGTATTACGGACAAAGTACATTCTGTGTATGCATTGGTCACTAGACTATGTGCTGTACACTATGCCAACAAGGAGTTGCTTTAACCCAATTTTTTCCTTCTCAGACCCCAAACTTTAGCACAAAACGGGTCCCATTTGTATACAGAATATATTTTCCATTGCATTTTCTCATCGGGATTCTCTAACGCAATAAATGCCAACCATGTTTTTTGTTTATCCAAAATATTATGAGTGGTCGGCAGTCATTTCTAGCGCCCTCAACGATCTTATTGGACGCCTTTTATTTATCTGGTATATTATATATATAATATAATTTTATGTGCTGGTTGTTATTATCGCAGCAATACATCTTTTACAATATAGTTATAATAGCTGGTGTTGTAGATGGCCTCTCCAACTGAATATTTTACACCATTTAGTACATAATATGTTTATCGAACATGGTACTTTTAATTGAAAATATAGGTGTTAGAATTCACGAACACTGGTACATATATATATTTCTTAACTTTCGCATTTATTTCCCTATAAGACAGTACGAAATTGACAGATCCATGTTTTTTTATGATCGTATTCATGCCAATATCGAATATTTGATCAGATCATTGCCCTTTTTCAAAATGCCCTTAAGTCGTATATTTTATAATACCTTTTTTAATCTATATTTTAATAATATTTATAATATTTATTGTATTTTTGTGTACAATTGAGTCTTATTAGTGAGTGATTCTTGTGTTACTTAATTGACAGCTTAATGTTATTGTTCATCCAAATAAGTGATCTGAAAACTGTCCCATCATCTGTGATACATAATGTACATATTTCAATACATCTTTCACAAACGAGTTTAGCTATATCTGATACAGCAATAATTGCTAATAAACATGATATTAATTTAGTCATATTTATAATGAGTGTACATCATATGTTTTTGTCAAGTACAATGAGACACGTGGTTCACCGCGATGACGCAATTAAGTTGTCTTTATGTACAGGTCTACAGATTACTAATTACTATATAACATTATGTGATATTGCCCTATGGGATGCTGTGAATTGTTTTGTTTTTTATTTAATGGCGTGGTAATAATTACAATATGATTACAATTGTAGGTATGTCCATTTATGCAGTAACGTTGTCAAGGTTTACAGTGTTTGTATACTGTGTAATTGCAATTGTTTAATTGTACTGATTGATATACAATATTCGATAGTCATGTTTTACCTGTTTACCTGAAACTAAAAGAATATTGTTTTTCACAAACCCAGTTCGATTTTGAAATCACTATCGAAGGGCGCTTGATGGAACAAATATCTGTACAATAATATGATGCTTGTAAAACTGCTAAAACGTTATTTTTATTGTATAAGTATAACAAAAAAAGTAATTTGACATGCATCTATGTAGTTGTGTGCCATTGATATACATAATCACTTTCTAGGTGAAACCATATGGAGATTCCTTCAATACTTTTTTCACCATGTGCCTTTCTTATAATGTATGTACAGTCTTGCTAAGCAATAAAAAGTGAGAATGTTTGTACTTGTTTTCTATATTTTAAAATCGTCTTTTGAGTATGTTGCACTATTCAGAATGCTGGGAAATGTCTATAGCCAAGACTGTTTGGTTAATAAAAAGCAAAAAAAAAGAATCACTCCCAAGTGCCACGAACCTGCGTCCATACCTTAAGTCATGCGTTTTGTCGACATGCATAAATTGCATACCATGTTTAGAGACGATTTTTTTTTATTTTTGCATCACTGTCAGGAATTGTTATATTCAATATATTTTGTTTAATGTTTATTTTTCCCCGAAACAAACATTAGTTTTTAATTTCACGAGGCAGTAAAATTACTTTACAGTTATTTACAGTTATATTTGAATGCATAGGAATTTAACTATGTTGTCAATCGTTCCAACATCTCTCTTTGTAAAACTTCACATCCCCTCTCAAATTCTTCATCAACATGTTTCACGTGTGTACTGGATCATATCGCACACTGTGGACTTTTAAAAACGGTAGGCTAAATTGTCCAAAAAATGCAGCCAGAATTTATCCAGGCCGGTGGTAGCCACTTTTTGATTGGTAAGAATTTTCAAGAAGTGTTTTATTATACCTAAAATAGAATTTGCAATGCTTTCTGGGATTGCGAGTCATTCTATTAATCAAAATTACATATTGGAATTGAGAATTCTTAAGTGGACAGTGGTACAACACTACATGTGCTTATCATAGCCTAGGAGATCGTTAATATAAAATCTGAAGATTCAATTGGTATTGGTTACCTTCTCCTACATAGAGACTAGACGGGTACTGTGAAGTGTAGCACGGTTGGGCTATTGAAAAACTATCCTCAGTATTTGCTGGTGCCAAGTTTATTGACAAGTACTAAATAATTCAATTAAATGTGTTACATTTTGGAATTGACGCACACAAACTTCAAGCTACCGGTAAGCTATTCCCAGTGAATGAAATACCCATAGTTCATTTGCCAATTGATGAATGACAGTGAAATGGACATTAATATAACGAGATGAGTACGTATCGGATATGTATACACGTGTCCTGGAAAGCTTATTTGTCATTTTATCGACATTTAAATATTGAAATTGTAATAAAATTCATAATCCTACTGTCGACAACGGCGCCTTCAATGCTGTCTTATGTTTTAACGTTCTCGGCGCAACTCATGTCAGAAATAATGTAAAACCATTTATTCCCACTGACATTTAATTTCACTATTTTGGTGTTTTGTGAATATTCAATGTGCTTTAATTTCACGAATTTGTCAAGGAAACAATGAGCTTTATTGTTATTTTACATGTTTACGTAGAATTATTTTAGCGGATTTTACATATCAGCGAAAATAACAAAATTAAAACACAGTGAATAATTAATGCATTTACAGTACATAATCAAAACAATTGAACACTATCGGCTTGAAATAATGTGTGTTCATTCACTAATTGACGATTAACTCGGCTTCGCCTCAATGAGAACTTCGAGCTCTTTTAGAATGCAAATTTGTAATATCTAAAAAAAGAAAATGTGGCACATAATCGTGCATGTCATCATTTTCCGAACGCAGTAATACTTGCTACATGTAATTATAAATATACAGTAAGTTTACTGCCTCGTAAAAAAACACACACAAATCATTCACAAAAAAACACAATCCTCAACTGAATGTTAACCGGGGTATAATAACACTGGGATATAATGAGGGCGCTATCACACTGAACCACATATGTGATGTGGCATACCAAACTGTATTCATTATAATAAAAACTAAATTAATTTCATAATAACAGACAAAATTGACAAAATTATTGCTATAGATATTGCTAAACTCTCCTAATCTGTATGATTGGTAGAGTAATCAGTGCATAAACATGGAGCATATTGTTTAAAGCGCAGTGGTCGTCCGCTGCGCATGTGCGACATTTGTGTTGATAAACATTGATTTTCCCACAATCCAATACGCTCTTCAAATGGAAATCGCAAGTATGAGGTTTGGCCTGGGCACTACTTGCACTGATTACCGCCGGTGACTCATTCGATACCTTCCAATCACCTAAACATTACCTAATTTAAGCTTGGAAACATCTCAGTTTGTATTCGTCGATGTGCGCAACACTCGACATTTTTGTTTATATGATACCAATATATCTCGCGCATGCGTGGCGCAACGACTGCCGCCTTTTAAAATACAGGACATTAGCAGTAATTGCAAGACAGGGGCCCAACATACAGATGCCAGGAAACAAGTAGGTCTAATTAGTATTGCTGTGTCGTAAGTCAGGGGTGATATCAAAGGTCGGTTTAACTCTCTGTCTCGCGCTAGGTGGTTCGCATATGACATTGCATCGGAGTCGTTGAACGCCCTCAATGTATGAAGAAAAAATGTCATGTTCCCGACAGCCGTGGCGCTATGAATATGTGAAATGCATATAACAGGGTATACTGTGAGTAACTGCATCCAGAATTATGGGGAAACCAGAATTGTAATTGCATATTACAGCGTATGACAAAGTGGGAGTGTATACAAATTCGCAGTAGTTGCTGGGTTGGTGTGGCTTGTTAGATGTTTTATATATCTGGTAGCGTCGCTTATGTGTGGGATTCAAATACGAACACAACCTGCAGCACCATCAATGTAGTGAAACCTTAGTTAATAAGATAAATAGGATATTGTTTTATTCTTCCACCTTCGGAATCGTATTCCTGCCAAACTTAGAACATGGCATTCAAAAATGCATCGCACCATTTGACGTCATGACGATCCTTTTCGAGATGAGAGATTTTAATAGCGAGTATTTATATTGCCATTCCACTATGTGCCTTGTCTTTTGGATGATACGAAATGCCATTTCAGTAGTATTATGCACCTTGCCATTTACGACATTCGATTGCAATGTGCGCTGTGCCATTCTACAATCATGGTCATGCCAAACGAAGCAACCTCATTCCACGTTTTTACACTCTGCCTTCTGTCATTTTGCGCAACCCATTCGCCCTCTTTCTACAAATTGAGAAAAAAGGCGCAGGTCGAAAAAATCGTCATTTGAAGAGCAATCGTTAGTGAATCGGACGAGACGTTATTTATCAATAGCGGCGCCGCTTTTATAACACAACGATGGTGAAGAAGCTTCTCAACTATCAACAGAGCATGATTTGAATCACGGAAGAGCACCTTCGACCAGCATAACTAAATCAACTGGCGTCACAAAATTCTAACATATCAGCGATGGTCAGAAGAGCGCAGACTATAAATGTAAGTAAAACATATTTACACATTTGTTACTGTCATAGAACCATAATATGTATGTATATTAGGACATTTTCATACTTTTAGATTTTGGTTTGTAAGTACATGAATAAAACGTCACGAATTACATTGTTCAGATATCGATTCATATTTTGGCAATTACGACGAAACTCACTGATTATGATTTGATGAGTGGTTTTCAGTGAAAGGCTGCACAGCAAAAAATACTACATTCCCTCCTTCTTCACACCAGGGGTGTTTTGAGGGTGAATATTGGGGTGAATATTAGACAAGATACAAACCTTTACTTTATGATGCATTAGATACGCTTTATACCCGATTCCACTGGCAGTGAAAAATAACTACTTGATTCTAATTAAGCACTAGTGTATATCTACGATAAAGTGGTTATTTTGCACTGGGGGTAAATGGGGTGAAGACCAAACTTCGCGCAATCTGAGCCCTACACATAAATGGCGAGGAAGGAGTGTATTCACCTATCGGGATTATATCCTATTTATCTAAAATACACACAGGGATGAATCTGCACTTTTCACACATTTACTCACATAGAGTCAATGCCTAAATTCATTCGTATTAACATAAGGTGTGAACTGGTGTAAAACTGAATTTTAGTGCGGATTAAGTATGACCCAATTTTGTTTAATAAACACATGGGTCGCAGTGAGTTGAATCCCAAGATTCACCCCCATTATCGCCATGCATAGAATGAGTTGATTTCAATTGATTTGACATGGGGTGAAATCATGTCAAAACGTCCCATTCTTCTATGGTGGATAAGTATGTCACACATGTCTGGTTTATGCACCATGCGTAGACTGTAGTATAAAATGCTTTTACATTATTCAACTCGTAGTGAAATTATCACATTCAGTCCCATTCATAGCGGGTGTAAACTAATGCCAATATCGATTTTATTGCCGTCGCATTATGGTACAGTTTGTTTTAATAAACACGTGGGTCTTAATGAGTTGAATCACAACATTCACCCCCATTATCGCCATGCATAGAATGAGTTGATTTCAATTTATTTGACATGGGGTGAAATCATGTCATGTGATAAGTATGTCACACATGTTTATTAGTCTGGTTTATGCACCATGTGTAGACTGTAGTATAAAATGCTTTTACATTATTCAACTCGTAGTGAAATTATCACATTCAGTCCCATTCATAGCGGGTGTAAACTGATGCCAATATCTACTTTATCGCCGTCGCATTATGGTACAATTTGTTTTAATAAACACATGGGTCTTAATGAGTTGAATCACAACATTCACCCCCATTATCGCCATGCATAGAATGAGTTGATTTCAATTTATTTGACATGGGGTGAAATCATGTCAAAACGTCCCATTCTTCTATGGTGGATAAGTATGTCACACATGTTTATTAGTCTGGTTTATGCACCATGTGAAGACTGTAGTATAAAATGCTTTTACATTATTCAACTCGTAGTGAAATTATCACATTCAGTCCCATTCATAGCGGGTGTAAACTAATGCCAATATCGATTTTATTGCCGTCGCATTATGGTACAGTTTGTTTTAATAAACACATGGGTCTTAATTCATTTGATATAGTTTTGAGCGCACGCCCGTAAGTGTAAACAAGCGACCTGATGGTCGAAATAGCTCTGCTGTCTTCATTATCATGGAACATTTGTCAACTTATAAGTTCATAGGTGTTCTGTTTGTAGGCTGTATGATCTAACCATGTTATCACCATTGTGTTACTCTTCTCAAAATTTATGTAAAATTGCGTTTTCTTCGAAATTTTTATCAAGACATTTAGGGCAACTTAAAAATGCTGTCTTGTCTAAAATGAAGTAGGAAATAAAATAAAACATTTTTGGCGAAAAGATTTAAGGATCTGGGGAATGCAAGGAAAAAATTTGGTATCTTATTTCTTAATTTTCTGTAGAATGTTGATACACAAAGTTTTGCTGGAAATACCTTGAACCAGAAACTTGACACTGCATGAAATATTACTTGCGCAACTGTGATTGTGAGATCGTTCACGTTCGCTAATACTCTGTTATCATTTGGTCTTATATCCAAAGTACTGAACGGAAATAGAGTCAGTGACTGGAACTAATTAAAGATATAAACTTTGCCAACGGACTGTTGTTTTACCACACATGATAACCCTGACATCCAACGAGTGTTCTGGCAGTGTTTTATTTGAATAGTCTTCCAATATTATGAACAATTAATCAAGTATATAATGGCGTGTTAAATATTTCGTGTGTGATTGGCTACATGAGTGGAATGTGTGGAGGCCACGCCTCAGGATCTTAAATTTCCGTATAGTAGATTATGATTTGAAAGTGGAATAAAGTCAATTCTCTACGAGGCAGCGAAGACTAGAGGTTGACACGGATACCATCTGTGTGTGTCTTTGCTTAGTTGAAAGGTTTGCGAACGTAACGATGCCGGGTACCTGATTTGACGTTTAATAACACGAGAATTAACCCTCATATAAACACCAAAAATGCAACTTATAGTGATCAGGGCGTTTGTATTTTGGAGTTTGTTTTGCTGCACTAACAATATATAGTTCCCAAATGCAAACGGATATAAGCTAGCAAAGATGATTTCGGCGATTATCGCTTTTCTCGTTCCTTGTTCAAAGCTGAGTTCGATATATTTTAGTATCCCGTGTTATTACCACCCTCCAGAAACAACATATTATTTCGAACAAGTCTTTATTTTTTTTAATATCTACACATATGCTTGGTAGCCCTCAACATATTTAACGTAATAAAGTTGTACACTACTGTTGTGTTGTGTGGTAACAAATAACAAACAAACATACTCTGTAATTTTAAGATTAAGTTTTATTTATAAGTATCCTCGGGTGCGGACATCCGGGCATTTCCACCGCCTGGCAACCCTCGCGGTGAAAACAAAGGCCAAAAACTTGCAAAAACGGGTACTTTGGGATGGTTGTTGTGACTCCCCTGAACAGTGTAATAAGATTAGTCCTACGTGTGTAACATATATAAATTTGGTTGTTCAGAATTACTTCAAAGTTGAGTTTGTGTTGTTTTCTCGAATTTTCACCGACTCTACCGGCGTTCCACAGGAGCGCGCACATAGGCGATAGAAATGCATGGTACAGTGGTGCGCGTCTTAGCAACGTGGAACGTCTGTGACGTAGCTCCGCCCCCGAGGATAAGACAATGAATAGCATGTGAATACTGCATGACACACGTGCATTGCCTCTTTCATAATTAACGCTGTACTGGCCAATCACGTTAAAATTATTCTGTTGGTAAAAATGTGTATACGTATTTTGAGATGTAATTCTATTTTTCACAGCAAATTACATCGAATTACAAAACGGACTCTTAAGTTGATACGAGCGTTAACTTTGCATCGAGATAGAGGGCGGGCAATAACTAGATAATGACCCCCCCCCCCAGCACGAGAACAATTGGGCAGGGAATGTCTTACGAACAATAAAGGTTAGACCAGGTGCTGTGCTGTAATATTAAAATCTGATTCATTTGGCAAAATGTGTTACTAATTCTGGGAAAAACACATATTAAAGAGAACAAATACAGAAATATCATCATGGAAACAAATATCTAGCTCGATATCTCATGAAGAAATAAATGTACAGTCGTCCATCCTTCCTCGTGACAATAGTTTAAAATGGTCAACTTCTGAACTACCTGAGACATATATCGTACATGTATTCACTGCGCTAAAACTACAAAATATATAGAAACATGTTAAAAGTCATGGCATAGTATGTTTTCAGGTGAGTGAATTGTATACCTTCATTAATTAAAGCATAACTAGATATTCACTGCTTGTAATATTAGAATTAATGAATTAATTTTCATATTTTATAGTAATTACAGAACTAAAGCAAAATCACTACCTGAGACATATATCGTACATGTATTCACTGCACCTAGGCTACAAAATCTATCGGAACAAGTTAAAAGTCATGCCATAGTATGTTTTCAGGTGAGTGAATTGTATACCTTCATTAATTAAAGCATAACTAGATACTCAATGCTTGTAATATTAATGATTTAATTTTAATAATTTAATTTAATTTCCGAATTAGAGCTGAATTTCTACCTGATTAATTATATTTTAAAAGATTTCAACTGTGGCTAGACTGACCCCCAATGGCTACAAGTTATAAGTCATGCCATAGTATGTTTACAGGTGAGTGAATTGTATACCTTCATTAATTAAAGCATAGCTAGATATTCACTGCTTGTAATATTAGAATTGTAATGAATTAATTTTAATATTTTATTGTAATTTCAGAACTAAATCTCAATCACTACCTAAGAAATCATATATCACACAACTATTCACTGTGCCTTGGCTACAAAATCTATAGGAACAAGTTATAAGTCATGCCATAGTATGTTTTCAGGTGAGTGAATTGTATACCTTCATTAATTAAAGCATAACTGGATATTCACTGCTTGTAATATTAGATCTGTTTAATTTGTTTAAAAGATTCCTCTCATTAGTAAATAGCGCCCTCACTCAACAATATTTAGAATGAGTGGTTGGTCAAAAATTTGATGAGTCAGGTGCATCTATTGGCTAAAATTGCTGTCGTCGTCTGCTATTTATACAGATAACATTTCTTTTGTCTAGTTGTGGTGTTAGTCCTGGCATTCTATGTTTGATACCCGGAAATACGTTTATATATGTATTTCAACAAGCTATTAGGTAGTTACATGCATACCGGGTTTATACCAAAAAAAACTCAAATCGAAAGAATGTCGTTTAACATTTGGAAAACGCCCTCTATAGCTAAGATCAAGTATTTGTGATTTGTGACACAATTTTTGTTAGACTTGACTTTCTAAAAATGAATGTTCTTTGACCAAACAAAACAGAATGCCGTTCAACGGACTTTTTATTAGTAGTACATAGTAAAATATTTTAAAAGCTAATACATCTTTATTCATAACTCATAATCACCGGATGTTTTATCGCTGATAATACTGGCTTCATTAACTCTTCCTTGTTTTGTAGAATAGCATCCCAGCCCAACAAAATTAAGATTTAAAAATCTTATACCAGCTGCACATTGAGGCAAATTGGAAATTTAGCTGTGTTGTGAAGTTCGTTAATTGTGCATGTTTATGGGAATAATCTACTCTTTGTGTTAATCTACGTAATGTAGTAACAAACGCAAAGGCCGTCTGTTTTAATATTTTTGTTTGTTTTCCATGCACTCTATTACGCCACGTACCTTGTCATTTTATCGATTTCTTTAATTTCAAGTTATCAACTAGCATTCTATATTCATATCGATCTTTTTCATGGCGAATTATTCACGATTTTTTTCCCGAGACAGTATATTATATTTGTATTTAGTCTGATTGTAATATTTCAAACGACTGTTATAATGTTTTGATTAAATGAAAAATACTTGTTTGTGAAATGATAAATTAAAGGTGTGATTTTGGCTCGAGCCAGTTACTTTCTCGAGAATTACCACCTCCTTCAGCACGAGCTGAAAGCCCGTCTGAACGTGGTTATTATCAGCAGTTTAATTATTGTTCACATTATAGATTTACAACTTACTTCGACATTATACAAATGTTAATCCTTGGTTACACATTGTGAATGACCTCTATTTCGTAGACGAAAGTAATAAACGAGTGTTTTGGCAAGTTCAAGTGTTTAAAGTACGTCGTATAATCGACGATCACGAAACTACGTTGCCCTGAATACTGTGGGAATTATCCGCACATAATTGTGATGTATGGTGAGCTAAAATAAACAAATTTCCCATGAGTCAATTCGGTATTGGAAGTTAAAGATGACTAAGTCATTATTTTCCCAAACACAAAATAAGTGTAATACTCAATTACGAAACTAAATTTAAACCTAATGTTCTGAATTAACAGGATTCAGTTATTCCATATGGCAAACACATGCGCACGAGCAATATGTCTACTACAAATGGATATATATTACTTCCCATATTCATGGAGTTACATAACTGCTCATTTGCCATGTTGAGCACCCAATCCCGGATCGTTTGGGAAAGATGCATGACGAATTGCACCCAATACATTTTATTCTGTTCCACTTAGTCCCATACAGGACGGAAGTATACTTATTAGTTGTGCATATAATGTAGGATTGGAGGTGCATATCATATTTTCGATAATTTGAGTATATACGTTTTCAAATTTTAAATGTTGAATACTAACATTGGTTTACTAACGTAATTCATGATCTCTAACACAATTAACACTTGATACTATAGACAGGTTTCTATCAAATATCGTCAATAAATAGAAAAAAATACAAGTGACTTCATTTCACTATCTCAAACTTCAATTGTTTTATTCAGATGATTCATTCATTCATTCATGCTGTGTCATTATCTTCAACACCAGAATCCAGTAGGACATCTTACTAGTAGATCATCTGAACGGTCATCATGATTTTCACTTGTTTGTCCATTATTGACATTAAGTTCGATATCTTGTGATCGCTCGGAGGAAACAGCTCGAATCTCTCCGAAACTCATGGTTGTTGCGACTATGCATATCAAAAGAAGCATTGGTGCCATATCTAGAGAAAAACAAACGTATACATGATATGAAATATCCCTAGCCTATGTATTCTATTCAAAAACAGATTTTGTTTCAATTGTGTATTTTAATTGTTTCAATTAAATTTATATTGAAAGATTAAATAGATAAGCAATAATGATGAAAATTTATTTTGAAGAAAACCAAATACAAAGAAAACAGGCATGAATATTACTTCATATGTCGTTATTTACAGTTTGTATTACTTATTTGTTTATATATTAAAGTAGACCTGCGTTAATTCGGCATGGCATATTGTGTATGCGTCAACACATGTCGTTGACTCTCACTGAGTGACTTACTGACTACCCACTGCATCGTGTGTAAAATGGGTGGTACCTTTTCTATTAATCAATTTTTGTTCAAGATTATGACACCAGTATTTTAACATATTTGCCCTTCTTTGGAATACACAACTTGTCAAATGTTTGCTTTTCCCATAAGCTGTATATGTGTATACGACAAATTATGTCATACAGTTATAAACTTTATAACAAAAAGCGATTTAAGGATATCTAAATAGATTGAGTACAAATAAGAATATAGATATATATGTTGAACCAGAATAACAAGTAGGTTATGTGCATAATTATGATATACTGCTCCCCAAATTTATATTACTAAACAAATATATAAAACCCTATTTTTAAATACTCCTCTTATTCAAGTAAAATGGTAATACTGAGATTCATTTGCATAAAGTGCATAACATTCATAACTCGGGGTGCTAGACTTTTTTAATATTCATATCAACACTCAGAGTGAACTTTTTTTCACAAGTGAATATGTATGCCAATTTTGAGTAGTTACATTATAAAGTACCAAAACAGTAGAAACAACATCATATGTAACAACATGTTGTAACTTAACATAAAAATGTCTGCATGGTTTTATGGCACTTTTACATTAAATTTAATATTATATTTCACAGAAATTGCAAAGTATATGTATATATTGTCATCCATTTTTTTATTGCTTTCATTTATGCATTTATTTTTAATTTACAGTAAAATTATTGTGTGAATGCATGTGTATACGTTATTACATTTTGAATATTACACTGTCAGCTAAGTGCCATATAACATCTATTACATTTTTAATACGTTCACGTTATTGGACCACTCATCGGTACTATTGGATTCAGTCAGAATTCTAACTATTTGTCTAACAATTGTAAAAGCAATAGTTTGTGTCATTATAATTTTGCGCTACTGTTGTGAAGTGTATTTATTTCTATTATAAGAACAAGTTGCGTATAATTAACGGTTATTCAGCGTCAACAAGGAAATACGGCGTTATGGTGGTAAATGGCCTCAGCTCAGCGAGAAACTGGGCTTGATTTCAGACGACCCTTCTCAAATGACTCTCGGAAGAAATGTTTGATGCGCGGGTTATTATTTAACGCACTCGTGACATGGCCGTTGTTGACACTGTAAACACGTCTTGGAATTTATTAGAATTTCATTGTCATCTGATTTGATAAAAAGGTAATTTGAAAACAGGCGCATTGAAGATATTAAATGTTGTTTGTGCATACATAAATGGGACGTTAAATTGTCAACATATTCATTATATTGCGACGCTATGGTGTGTATGGTCACAATATACATAAGCTAAATTCAGTGTTACAGGCAACAGAAATAAGACTTAGAGGTTATTTCCATTCAAAGCAAAATTCTTATTATAATTTTTACATAGATATGTATAAATTAGAATAACTTAATGTTAATATATATTATTCTTTGAATATAAACAATTTAATTTTCGTCCGCTATGTGACACTGGCTAAATCTGCAAGTATAATAATTATTGATTAGGACTAATTTTCGTATAATTTTCGATGCAGTGAAATGCAAGTAAAAACGTTGCTCAGCTACTGTACACGTGGCTTATACGTAAAATATATTAATAGTATAATGCTCTTAATGTGGAAATTATAAATGGCTGCGCTACTGTTCAATGTTACGTTGGATTGTTGGAATTAAGTTTGTCGTTGCCAAAGATATGGTCATGTTTTTTTTTTGTATTGCACTGTACAAAAACATGCATTCCAAACAGGAAAGCGTAAATAAAGTATTATGTGAATATAAACAATTTAATTGTTGAGGTCTTTACTTTTCACATGCAAACACACAAACGCAATTAGTCGGTGTTCATTTCGAAACACTGCCATTAATAACATAAGAACGTAATACGATCAATCGATCGATCAAGAGAACAGTGAATTTGTGTCATATGCTGCCGTTGTGTTGAAAATCGCAATGAAATTTAAAGGCCGAAAAGCAGAGACCTTTTCTGTAAACTGCAAAAACACAAAAGATTATAATTTTATGACGTTTTAGTAGTACTGCCATTTATTACCAGCATATTAATGATTTGCTCTAATTTTGAATTGCGCTGTTGGCAACCAAACCATTTTCACCACAGGGATGTCAGTAATTATACATGATTCGAAAAAATCTTTTATTTTGGACATCATGTTTTGAACTATTTAGATGATTCACTTAAGGTAGCGAGATAATGTATAGGCAATATAAATGCGTTCCTAAAATTGAAAGAATGGCGTAAGTGAAACCACCGAACTTATATATAGTTAAGGAGACTATGGTTTAATGTTTCGAATAATATATAAAAATGGGATCAATGCGGGTTAAACTCGTCACTCGTGTTAAAAATCGAAAGTCGCAAGGAAAAGTTTTGACGAGATAGCAGACATTGCCACATTAAATTACATGAATATACATAGTTTTTACGGAAAAAAACATATGAAATACATATTTGGTGAAGAATATATTAATTGGTTTCGTTCAGAATGAATTACGTTTATTTAATTTGCACAGCCGTTCAGTTTTCATGGTAATCGTTAAATTATCGCCGGCCACAAAGAAAATAAAATAAGACCAATCAGGTGACCGATATTTTAATTTGGAACATACCCTTTCTGAGAAAAGAATAACATTATTAACAATACATACTAGTGTTTTCAATATATATATACATTTTTTTCATTTCGCAGATGACAACTGTGTTGATGTCTTGCTTTTCAAATCAATGTTTATAAAAGAAAAGGTCGAGGTAAACCAATGAGGTAGAATTTGTTTTATCGACAACATGAACATAATGTATGTAAACTTCAAAAACACAAAAGATTATAATTGTATGACGTTTTAGTAGTACTGCTAGTTACTATACCAGCATATTAATGATTTGCTCTAATTTTGAATCGCGCTGATAGCAACCAAACCATTTGCACCACAGGGATGTCAGTAATTATCCCTGTTTCAAAAAAATCTATTATTTTGGACACCATATTTTGTACTATTTAGATGATTCACTTAAGGTAGCGAGACTATTATTTGTGTTGAAAATTACGATTTTCACATATATTTATTAATTGATGAAATGCACTATAAACTTTCATCTGATAAAGTCAACGTAACTTAGAATGTCATGTAAGTTGGTTAAAATGTCGATTTTTTTAAAGGGAAGCAAGGCAGCTTCAGTATTGTTTTTCAAAATCAACAACACAGGTTTATTTTGTGTGCCTATAAATTTCAAAGATTAACTCAAAACAAAGCAATGTTAGGGTGTGTTATCAATAGCTATCTGACACACAATGAGTGTTTCCAAACATTTGAGTGGTTTGTCTCCGCCCCTGATTATTTCACAAATTAGTCATTTGCATATGAACGTGTCTGACACAAGGTAATTTTGGTGTTTTCATCTGGCGATTTTATTGAACAATATCTATTCCATTCCTTTTACTTTTTTGGTTTCCAATAGCCTTACACATTTGGATGCCCCTACACATGTTAAAACAGACCTTGATGGGAAAACAAATCGCTTGTGCAGATAAACAAGCTTGAAAATCTTTGCTGTGACTTCATCGACGTTTTCTAGGAGTTTATGTTTTTCAAAATACAAGGTCTTTAACAAAAAATAACGTATACTTATTGTCGTCGGATTAACACCAAATTTTCACAGCTCAAGGTGATAATGAGAGGAACTTGAATGTGTCCAGACAAACTATTTCATTGATTATTTACCAAAGTGTTGTGGTTTGAGTTGGGGGCAATGCGACTAAAACAGAATAGTTTATTGGCAATGGAAATGCCGACCTAAAAATTGAAAGAAGGGCGTACGTAAAACCACTGAACACACATATATTTAAGAAGACTATAGTTTAATGTTTCTAATAATATATAAATTTTGGTTCAATGCGAGTTAAACTCGTCACTCGAGTTAAAAATCGAAAGCCGCCAGAGATAGTTCTCACGAGCTAGCAGACATTGCCACAATAAATTACATGAACATACATAGCTTTTTGTAAAAAAACACACATCTGAAATACATAATTGATGAACAATATAATAATTTGTTTCGCCCTCAATCAATTACGATTATTTAATTTTCACAACTGCTCTGTTTTCATGGTAATTTGAAACACTACAGTAACGCGTGATATGTTTTCACTCCTATAACAATATAAATCAATAGATACCATATTGGCAAGTACAATAATATTTCTTATTTTAAGGTTGTCAGGTGCTTAGCATTTCCGAGCAGTGTGTGACATTGGCTAAATATGCAATATGCAGTATAACAATTATTTACCTTAATACTACTGCAGGACTTCGGACAATTTTCGATAGAGCGAAACTCAAGTTAAAACGTTGATATTCTACTGAATACGTGGCGTATATTGGACGTACCTCTGTATTAAAGCTAATAGTAGTATAATGCTCTTAATCTAAAAATATAAATAGCTGCGTCATTGTGCAAAGCCATGTGTAGATATGCATAATCTTGTGAAAAGGTTTCCATATATTTCAAAAATATGTTGTTATGTATGCTTACTGGGTTGTTATAATTATGTTTGTCGTTGTCAAAAATATGGTCATGTTTCTTGTTTCTGTTACTTTGCAAAGAAAAGTGAATCCCCCCAAAAAAGAACGATGCATGTACAAGTTGGCGCCACTAAATTTCTGTCGTCGTCTGCTATTTATTCAGATGACATACTTTTGTCTAGTTGTGTTGTTAGTCCTGGCATTCTATGTTTGATACCCGAAAATACGTTTATATATTTATTTGAACAAGCTATTAGGTAGTTACATGCATGCCAGGTTTACACACAAAAAAAATCGAAAATATGTCGTTTAACATTTCGAAAACGCCCTCTATAGCTACGATCAAGTATTTGTGATTTGTGGCACATTTTTAGTTAGATATACTTTCTAAAAATGAATGTTCTTTGACCAAACAAAACAGAATACCGTTCAGCGGACGTTTTATTAATAGCACATGGTAAAATATCTTAAACGCTAATACATCTGTATTCACAAATCATAATCACCGGATGTTTTATCGCTGATAATACTGGCATCATTAACTCTTCTTTGTTTTGTAGAATAGCATCCCAACTCTACAAAATTAAGATTTAAAAATCTTATTCCATATTGAGGCAAATTGGAAATTTAGCTGCGCTGTGAAGTTCGTTAATTGTGCATGTTTATGTGAAAAATGTATTCTTTGTGTCTATCTACGTAATGTGGTAACAAACGCAAAGGCCGTCTATTTGAATATTGTTTTTGTTTTCCCTGCACTATATTACTCCACTTACCTTGTCATTTTATCGATTTCGTTAATTGCAAGTTATCAGCTAGCATTCTATATTCATATCGATGGCGAATTATTCACGATTTTTTAGTATTTGTTATGGTTGTATTGCATCTACAAATCTCCCCGTAAGAGGTTGACGATATGTTGTACATGTTCGTACTTTCAAAATAATTAAATTCCAAGACAGCATATTATATTTGTATTTAGTCAGATTGTAATATTTCAAAAGACTGTTATAATGTTTCGATTAAATGAAAAATACTTGTTTGTGAAATGATAAATTAAAGGTGTGATTTTGGCTCGAGCCAGTTACTTCCTCGAGGATTACCACCTCCTTTGGCACGACCTGAAAATCCCTCTGAACGTGGTTATTATCAGCAGTTTATTTGTTTTTCACATTATAGATTTACAACTTACTTCGACATTATACAAATGTTAATCCTTGGTTACACATTGTGAATGACCTCTATTTCGTAGAGGAAAGTGCTAAACGAGTGTTTTGGCCAGTTCAAGTGTTTAAAGTACGTCGTATAATCGACGATCACGAAACTACGTTGCCCTGAATACTGTCGGAATTATCCACACATATTTGTGATGTATAGTGAGGTAAAAGATAAACAAATTTCCCGTTAGTCAATTCGGTATTGGAAGTTAAAGATGACTAAGTCATTATTTTCCCAAACACAAAATAAGTGTAATACTCAATTACGAAACTAAATATAAACGTAATGTTCTGAATTCACAGGATTCAGTTATTCCATATGGCAAAAACACGCACACGAGCAATATATGTCTACTACAAATGGATATATATTACTTCCCATATTCGTGGAGTTACATAACTGTTTATTTGCCATGTTGAGCAGCCAATCCCGGATCATTTTGGAAAGATGCATGACGAATTGCACCCAATACATTTTATTCTGTTCCATACTGGAAGGAAGTATAGTTATTACTTTTTATGCATGTGTTTGTGTGCTTATAATGTAGGGTTGAAGGTGCATATCATATTTTCGATAATTTGAGTATATTCGTTTTCAAATTTTAAATGTTGAATACCAACATTGGTTTACTAACGTAATTCATAATCTCTAAGACAATTAACACTTGATACTATAGACAGGTTTCTATCAAATATCGTCAATAAATAGAAAAAAATACAAGTGACTCAATTTCACTATCTCAAGCTTCAATTGTTTTATTCAGATGATTCATTCATTCATGCTATGTCAGTATCTTCAACACCAGAATCCAATAGGACATCTCACTTGTAGATCTTTTGAACGGTCATCATGATTTGCACTTGTTTGTCCATTATGAACATTAAGTTCGATATCTGGTGCTCGCTCGGAGGAAACAGCTCGAATCTCTCCGAAGCTCATGGTTGTTGTGACTATGCATATCAAAAGAAGCATTGGTGCCATGTCTAGAGAAAAACAAACGTATACATAAAATGAAATATCCCTAGTCTATGTATTCTATTCAAAAAGAAAGATTTTGTTTCAATTGTGAATTTTAATTGTTTCAATTAAATTTATATTGAAAGATTGAATGGATAAGCAATAATGATGAAAATTTGTTTTAAAGAAAACGTCGTTATTTACAGTTGGTATTACTATTGGTACTATTGGATTCAGTCAGAATTCTAACTATTTGTCTCAAAATTGTAAAAGCAATAATTTGTGTCATTATAAGTTTGCGTTACTGTTGTGAAGTGTATTTATTTCTATTATAAGAACGAGTTGCGTATAATTAACGGTTATTCAGCGTCAACAAGGAAATACGGCGTTATGGTGGTGAATAGCATCAGCTCAGTGTGAAACTAGGCTTGATTTCACACGACCCTTCTCAAATGACTCTCGGTATGAAATGTTTGATGCGCGGGTTATTATTTAACGCACTGGTGACATGGCCGTTGTTGACATTGTAAACACGTCTTGGAATTTATTAGAATTTCATTTTCATCTGATTTGATAATAAGGTAATTTGAAAACAGACGCATTGAAGATATTAAATGTTGTTTATGCATACATAAATGGGACGTTAAATTGTCAATATATTCATTATATTGCGACACTATGGTGTGTATGGTCACAATATACATAAGCTAAAATCAGTGTTACAGGCGACAGAAATAAGACTTAGAGGTTATTTCCATTCAAAGCAAAATTCTTATTAGAATTTCTACATAGATATGTATAAATTAGAATAATTTAATGTTAATATATAGTATTCTTTGAATACAAACAATTTAATTTTCGTCCGCTATGTGACACTGGCTAAATATGCAAGTATAACAATTATTAATTAGGACTAATTTTCGTATAATTTTCGATGCTGTGAAATACAAGTAAAAACGTTGCTCATATACTGGATACGTGGCATATACGTAAAATATATTAATAGTATAATGCTCTTAATATGAAAATATAAATGGCTGCGCTACTGAGCAAATCTACGTTGGGTTGTTGGAAGTTTGTCGTTGCCAAAGAGATGGTCATGTTTTTTTGTTTGTATTGCACTGTACTAAAAAATGCATTCCAAACAGGAAAGTGTAAATAAAGTATTTTGTGAATATAAACAATTTAATTGTTAACGTTTTTATTTTATTCACATTCAAACACACAAACGCAATTAGTCGGTGTTCATTTCGAAACACTGCCATAAATCACTGCCATTAATAACATAAGAACGTAATACGATCAATCGATCGATCAAGAGAACAGTGAATTTGTGTCATATGCTGCCGTTGTGTTGAAAATCGCAATGAAATTTAAAGGCCGAAAAGCAGAGACCTTTTCTGTAAACTGTAAAAACACAAAAGATTATAATTTTATGACGTTTTAGTAGTACTGCTAGTTACTATACCAGCATATTAATGATTTGCTCTAATTTTGAATCACGCTGATAGAAACCAAACCATTTTCACCACAGGGATGTCAGAAATTATCCGTTTAAAAAAATTATTTTGGACACCATATTTTGTACTATTTAGATGATTCACTTAAGATAGCGAGACTATTATTTGTGTTGAAAATTTAGGATTTTCACATTTATTTATTAATTGATAAAATGCACTATAAACTGTCATCTGATAAAGTCAACGTAATTTAGAATGTCATGTTAGTTGGTTAAAATGTCGATTTTTTGAAGGAAAGCAAGGCAGCTTCAGTAGTGTTTTTCAAAATCAACAACACAGGTTTAATTTGTGTGCCTATAAATTTCAAAGATTAACTCAAAACAAAGCAATGTTAGGATGTGTTATCAGTAGCTATGAGAATGAGTGTTTCCAAACATTTGAGTGGTTTGTCTCCGCCCTGTTTATTTCACAAATTAGTCATTTGCATATGAATGTGTCAGACACAAGGTGATTTTGTTGTTTTCATTTGGCAATTTTATTGAACTATAGCGATCGCATTCCCTTTATTTTTTGGTTTCCAATAGCCTTACACATTTGGATGCCCCTACACATGTTAAATTGACCTTGATGGGAAAACAAATCGCTTGTGCAGATAAACAAGCTTGATAATCTTTGCCGTGACTTCATCGACGTTTTCTAGGAGTTTATTTTTTTCAAAATACAAGGTACAACAAATAACGTATACTTATTGTCGTCGGATTAACACCAAATTTTCACAGCTTTAATTTGATAATGAGAGGAACTTGAATGTTTCCAGACAAACTATTTCATGGATTATTAACCAATGTGTTGTGGTTTAAGTTGGCGGCAATGCGACTAAAACAGAAATTAAAATTCAGGACACTACGTTTCAAAACGCGTTGCTTGAATAAAACTAACCTGACACATTCAATTTACCAAGCTAATGAACAACTAGGAAAAGTGAAAAAAAAAACTTCTTATCACCAGCATAAATGCGTAATTATTTTTTTTTTACAAAAAAAGTAATTTTTCACGTTTCATTAAGTAACGCACCGTAGATAAGGGCATGCCAAATACACCTTTGAAAAGCTTGAAGTCTGGCGATTCTACTAATTTATACTTTCCTGGGTCTATTTGTAGTCATTTGGTCACAATTAGAAGATGAAAACAAGTATGCAAATAATAGTCCCGCTACCTTAAGGTAGCGAGATAGTTGATTGGCAATGGAAATGCCGACCTATAAATTGAAAGAAGGGCATACGTAAAACCACCGAACACATATATATTTAGGAAGTCTATGGTTTAATGTTTCGAATAATATATAAAGTTTGGTTCAATGCGAGTAAAACTCGTCACTCGAGTTAAAAATCGAAAGCCGCAAGAGATAGTTCTCACGAGCTAGCAGACATTGCCACAATAAATTACATGAACATACATAGTTTTTTGTAAAAAAAAAACACATCTGAAATACATAATTGATGAACAATATAATAATTTGTTTCGCCCTCAATCAATTACGATTATTTAATTTTCACAACTGCTCTGTTTTCATGGTAATTTGAAACACTGCAGTAACGCGTGATATGTTTTCACTCCTATAACAATATAAATCAATAGATACCATATTGGCAAGTACAATAATATTTCTTATTTTAAGGTTGTCAGGTGCTTAGCATTTCCGAGCAGTGTGTGACATTGGCTAAATATGCAATATGCAGTATAACAATTATTTACCTTAATACTACTGCAGGACTTCGGACAATTTTCGATAGAGCGAAACTCAAGTTAAAACGTTGATATTCTACTGAATACGTGGCGTATATTGGACGTACCTCTGTATTAAAGCTAATAGTAGTATAATGCTCTTAATCTAAAAATATAAATAGCTGCGTCATTGTGCAAAGCCATGTGTAGATATGCATAATCTTGTGAAAAGGTTTCCATATATTTCAAAAATATGTTGTTATGTATGCTTACTGGGTTGTTATAATTATGTTTATCGTTGTCAAAAATATGGTCATGTTTCTTGTTTCTGTTACTTTGCAAAGAAAAGTGAATCCCCCCAAAAAAGAACGATGCATGTACAAGTTGGCGCCACTAAATTTCTGTCGTCGTCTGCTATTTATTCAGATGACATACTTTTGTCTAGTTGTGTTGTTAGTCCTGGCATTCTATGTTTGATACCCGAAAATACGTTTATATATTTATTTGAACAAGCTATTAGGTAGTTACATGCATGCCGGGTTTATACAAAAAAAAATCGAAAATATGTCGTTTAACATTTGGAAAACGCCCTCTATAGCTACGATCAAGTATTTGTGATTTGTGGCACATTTTTAGTTAGATATACTTTCTAAAAATGAATGTTCTTTGACCAAACAAAACAGAATACCGTTCAGCGGACTTTTTATTAATAGCACATGGTAAAATATCTTAAACGCTAATACATCTGTATTCACAAATCATAATCACCGGATGTTTTATCGCTGATAATACTGGCATCATTAACTCTTCTTTGTTTTGTAGAATAGCATCCCAACTCTACAAAATTAAGATTTAAAAATCTTATTCCATATTGAGGCAAATTGGAAATTTAGCTGCGCTGCGCTGTGAAGTTCGTTAATTGTGCATGTTTATGTGAAAAATGTATTCTTTGTGTCTATCTACGTAATGTGGTAACAAACGCAAAGGCCGTCTATTTGAATATTGTTTTTGTTTTCCCTGCACTATATTACTCCACTTACCTTGTCATTTTATCGATTTCTTTAATTGCAAGTTATCAGCTAGCATTCTATATTCATATCGATGGCGAATTATTCACGATTTTTTAGTATTTGTTATGGTTGTATTGCATCTACAAATCTCCCCGTAAGAGGTTGACGATATGTTGTACATGTTCGTACTTTCAAAATAATTAAATTCCAAGACAGCATATTATATTTGTATTTAGTCAGATTGTAATATTTCAAAAGACTGTTATAATGTTTCGATTAAATGAAAAATACTTGTTTGTGAAATGATAAATTAAAGGTGTGATTTTGGCTCGAGCCAGTTACTTCCTCGAGGATTACCACCTCCTTTGGCACGACCTGAAAATCCCTCTGAACTTGGTTATTATCAGCAGTTTATTTGTTTTTCACATTATAGATTTACAACTTACTTCGACATTATACAAATGTTAATCCTTGGTTACACATTGTGAATGACCTCTATTTCGTAGACGAAAGTGATAAACGAGTGTTTTGGCCAGTTCAAGTGTTTAAAGTACGTCGTATAATCGACGATCACGAAACTACGTTGCCCTGAATACTGTCGGAATTATCCACACATATTTGTGATGTATAGTGAGGTAAAAGATAAACAAATTTCCCGTTAGTCAATTCGGTATTGGAAGTTAAAGATGAATAAGTCATTATTTTCCCAAACACAAAATAAGTGTAATACTCAATTACGAAACTAAATATAAACGTAATGTTCTGAATTCACAGGATTCAGTTATTCCATATGGCAAAAACACGCACACGAGCAATATATGTCTACTACAAATGGATATATATTACTTCCCATATTCGTGGAGTTACATAACTGTTTATTTGCCATGTTGAGCAGCCAATCCCTGATCGTTTGGGAAAGATGCATGACGAATTGCACCCAATACATTTTATTCTGTTCCATACAGGAAGGAAGTATAGTTATTACATTGTATGCATGTGTTTGTGTGCTTATAATGTAGGATTGAAGGTGCATATCATATTTTCGATAATTTGAGTATATTCGTTTTCAAATTTTAAATGTTGAATACCAACATTGGTTTACTAACGTAATTCATAATCTCTAACACAATTAACACTTGATACTATAGACAGGTTTCTATCAAAGATCGTCAATAAATAGAAAAAATACAAGTGACTCCATTTCACTATCTCAAGCTTCAATTGTTTTATTCAGATGATTCATTCATTCATGCTATGTCAGTATCTTCAACACCAGAATCCAATAGGACATCTCACTTGTAGATCTTTTGAACGGTCATCATGATTTGCACTTGTTTGTCCATTATGAACATTAAGTTCGATATCTGGTGCTCGCTCGGAGGAAACAGCTCGAATCTCTCCGAAGCTCATGGTTGTTGCGACTATGCATATCAAAAGAAGCATTGGTACCATGTCTAGAGAAAAACAAATGTATACATAAAATGAAATATCTCTAGTCTATGTATTCTATTCAAAAAGAAAGATTTTGTTTCAATTGTGAATTTTAATTGTTTCAATTAAATTTATATTGAAAGATTGAATGGATAAGCAATAATGATGAAAATTTATTTTGAAGAAAACGTCGTTATTTGCAGTTGGTATTACTATTGGTACTATTGGATTCAGTCAGAATTCTAACTATTTGTCTCACAATTGTAAAAGCAATAATTTGTGTCATTATAAGTTTGCGTTACTGTTGTGAAGTGTATTTATTTCTATTATAAGAACGAGTTGCGTATAATTAACGGTTATTCAGCGTCAACAAGGAAATACGGCGTTATGGTGGTGCATCAGCTCAGTGTGAAACTAGGCTTGATTTCACACGACCCTTCTCAAATGACTCTCGGTATGAAATGTTTGATGCGCGGGTTATTATTTAACGCACTGGTGACATGGCCGTTGTTGACATTGTAAACACGTCTTGGAATTTATTAGAATTTCATTTTCATCTGATTTGATAATAAGGTAATTTGAAAACAGACGCATTGAAGATATTAAATGTTGTTTATGCATACATAAATGGGACGTTAAATTGTCAATATATTCATTATATTGCAACACTATGGTGTGTATGGTCACAATATACATAAGCTAAATTCAGTGTTACAGGCGACAGATATAAGACTTAGAGGTTATTTCCATTCAAAGCAAAATTCTTATTAGAATTTCTACATGGATATGTATAAATTAGAATAATTTAATGTTAATATATAGTATTCTTTGAATACAAACAATTTAATTTTCGTCCGCTATGTGACACTGGCTAAATATGCAAGTATAACAATTATTAATTAGGACTAATTTTCGTATAATGTTCGATGCTGTGAAATACAAGTAAAAACGTTGCTCATATACTGGATACGTGGCATATACGTAAAATATATTAATAGTATAATGCTCTTAATGTGAAAATATAAATGGCTACGCTACTGAGCAAATCTACGTTGGGTTGTTGGAAGTTTGTCGTTGCGAAAGAGATGGTCATGTTTTTTTGTTTGTATTGCACTGTACTAAAAAATGCATTCCAAACAGGAAAGTGTAAATAAAGTATTTTGTGAATATAAACAATTTAATTGTTAAGGTTTTTATTTTATTCACATTCAAACACACAAACGCAATTAGTCGGTGTTCATTTCGAAACACTGCCATTAATAACATAAGAACGTAATACGATCAATCGATCGATCAAGAGAACAGTGAATTTGTGTCATATGCTGCCGTTGTGTTGAAAATCGCAATGAAATTTAAAGGCCGAAAAGCAGAGACCTTTTCTGTAAACTTCAAAAACACAAAAGATTATAATTTTATGACGTTTTAGTAGTACTGCCATTTATTACCAGCATATTAATGATTTGCTCTAATTTTGAATTGCGCTGTTGGCAACCAAACCATTTTCACCACAGGGATGTCAGTAATTATACATGATTCGAAAAAATCTTTTATTTTGGACATCATGTTTTGAACTATTTAGATGATTCACTTAAGGTAGCGAGATAATGTATTGGCAATAGAAATGCCTTTCTAAAAAATTGAAAGAAGTGCGTCAGTGAAACCACCGAACTTATATATAGTTAGGAAGACTATGGTTTAATGTTTCCAATAATATATAAAGATGGGATCAATGCAGACATTGCCACAATAAATTACATGAATATACATAGTTTTTTTTATAAAAAAAAGATATGAAATACAAATTTGGTGAAGAATATATTAATTGGTTTCGTTCTGAATGAATTACGTTTATTTATTTTGCACAGCTGTTCTGTTTTCATGGTAATTGTTAAAATATCGCCGGCCACCGAGAAAATAAAATAACACCAATCAGGTGACCGATATTTAATTTGAAACATATTCTTTCTGAGAAAAGAATAACATTATTAACAATACACACTAGTGTTTTCAGTGAGCCTTCAAAAGTCCGCTCAGTGACTGTTTTGCCTATGACTACTATCATTTACCCATTGATATTTTTGTAAAATATCGTATTTCCTATCAATTATTAGCTGTCACAAACGCTGATATATATATATATATATATATACATTTTCTTCATTTCGCAGATGACAACTGTGTTGATAGCTCGGTGTCCGCAATATGGCTAATGTCCGTCATCACTATTTTAGCATTGTTGTTGTCTTTTAATGTGTTAATTCCTGTTTCTATGTACGGCATGGCGAGTCAGCTATATTGATGTCTTGCTTTTCAAATCAATGTTTATAAAAGAAAAGGTCGAGGTAAACCAATGAGGTAGAATTTGTTTTATCGACAACATGAACATAATGTATGTAAACTTCAAAAACACAAAAGATTATAATTGTATGACGTTTTAGTAGTACTGCTAGTTACTATACCAGCATATTAATGATTTGCTCTAATTTTGAATCGCGCTGATAGAAACCAAACCATTTTCACCACAGGGATGTCAGAAATTATCCGTTTCAAAAAATTATTTTGGACACCATATTTTGTACTATTTAGATGATTCACTTAAGATAGCGAGACTATTATTTGTGTTGAAAATTTAGGATTTTCACATTTATTTATTAATTGATAAAATGCACTATAAACTGTCATCTGATAAAGTCAACGTAATTTAGAATGTCATGTTAGTTGGTTAAAATGTCGATTTTTTGAAGGAAAGCAAGGCAGCTTCAGTAGTGTTTTTCAAAATCAACAACACAGGTTTAATTTGTGTGCCTATAAATTTCAAAGATTAACTCAAAACAAAGCAATGTTAGGATGTGTTATCAGTAGCTATGAGAATGAGTGTTTCCAAACATTTGAGTGGTTTGTCTCCGCCCTGTTTATTTCACAAATTAGTCATTTGCATATGAATGTGTCAGACACAAGGTGATTTTGTTGTTTTCATTTGGCAATTTTATTGAACTATAGCGATCGCATTCCCTTTATTTTTTGGTTTCCAATAGCCTTACACATTTGGATGCCCCTACACATGTTAAATTGACCTTGATGGGAAAACAAATCGCTTGTGCAGATAAACAAGCTTGATAATCTTTGCCGTGACTTCATCGACGTTTTCTAGGAGTTTATTTTTTCAAAATACAAGGTACAACAAATAACGTATACTTATTGTCGTCGGATTAACACCAAATTTTCACAGCTTTAATTTGATAATGAGAGGAACTTGAATGTTTCCAGACAAACTATTTCATGGATTATTAACCAATGTGTTGTGGTTTAAGTTGGCGGCAATGCGACTAAAACAGAAATTAAAATTCAGGACATTACTTTTCAAAACGCGTTGCTTGAATAAAACTAACCTGACACATTCAATTTACCTGGCTAATGAACAACTTGGAAAAGTGAAAAAAAACTTCTTATCACCAGCATAAATGCGTAATTATTTTTTTTTACAAAAAAAGTAATTTTTCACGTTTCATTAAGTAACGCACCGTAGATAAGGGCATGCCAAATACACCTTTGAAAAGCTTGAAGTCTGGCGATTCTACTAATTTATACTTTCCTGGGTCTATTTGTAGTCATTTGGTCACAATTAGAAGATGAAAACAAGTATGCAAATAATAGTCCCGCTACCTTAAGGTAGCGAGATAGTTGATTGGCAATGGAAATGCCGACCTATAAATTGAAAGAAGGGCATACGTAAAACCACCGAACACATATATATATATTTAGGAAGTCTATGGTTTAATGTTTCGAATAATATATAAAGTTTGGTTCAATGCGAGTAAAACTCGTCACTCGAGTTAAAAATCGAAAGCCGCAAGAGATAGTTCTCACGAGCTAGCAGACTTTGCCACAATAAATTACATGAACATACATAGTTTTTTGTAAAAAACACATCTGAAATACATAATTGATGAACAATATAATAATTTGTTTCGCCCTCAATCAATTACGATTATTAAATTTTCACAACTGCTCTGTTTTTATGGTAATTTGAAACACTGCAGTAACGCGTGATATGTTTTCACTCCTATAACAATATAAATCAATAGATACCATATTTACAAGTACACTAATATTTCTTATTTTAAGGTTGTCAGGTGCTTAGCATTTCCGGGCATTGTGTGACATTGGCTAAATATGCAATATGCAGTATAACAATTATTTACCTTAATACTACTGCAGGACTTCGGACAATTTTTGATAGAGCGAAACTCAAGTTAAAACGTTGATATTCTACTGAATACGTGGCGTATATTGGACGTACCTCTGTATTAAAGCTAATAATAGTATAATGCTCTTAATCTAAAAATATAAATAGCTGCGTCATTGTAGATATGCATAATCTTGTGAAAAGGTTTCCATATATTTCAAAAATGTGTTGTTATGTATGCTTACTGGGTTGTTATAATTATGTTTGTCGTTGTCAAAAATATGGTCATGTTTCTTGTTTCTGTTACTTTGCAAAGAAAAGTGAATTCCCCCAAAAAAGAACGATGCATGTACAAGTTGGCGCCACTAAATTTCTGTCGTCGTCTGCTATTTATTCAGATGACATACTTTTGTCTAGTTGTGTTGTTAGTCCTGGCATTCTATGTTTGATACCCGAAAATACGTTTATATATTTATTTGAACAAGCTATTAGGTAGTTACATGCATGCCGGGTTTATACAAAAAAAATCGAAAATATGTCGTTTAACATTTGGAAAACGCCCTCTATAGCTACGATCAAGTATTTGTGATTTGTGGCACATTTTTAGTTAGATATACTTTCTAAAAATGAATGTTCTTTGACCAAACAAAACAGAATACCGTTCAGCGGACTTTTTATTAATAGCACATGGTAAAATATCTTAAACGCTAATACATCTGTATTCACAAATCATAATCACCAGATGTTTTATCACTTATAATACTGGCATCATTAACTTTTCTTTGTTTTGTAGAATAGCATCCCAACTCTACAAAATTAAGATTTAAAAATCTTATTCCATATTGAGGCAAATTGGAAATTTAGCTGCGATGTGAAGTTCGTTAATTGTGCATGTTTATGTGAAAAATGTATTCTTTGTGTCTATCTACGTAATGTGGTAACAAACGCAAAGGCCGTCTATTTGAATATTGTTTTTGTTTTCCCTGCACTATATTACTCCACTTACCTTGTCATTTTATCGATTTCTTTAATTGCAAGTTATCAGCTAGCATTCTATATTCATATCGATGGCGAATTATTCACGATTTTTTAGTATTTGTTATGGTTGTATTGCATCTACAAATCTCCCCGTAAGAGGTTGACGATATGTTGTACATGTTCGTACTTTCAAAATAATTAAATTCCAAGACAGCATATTATATTTGTATTTAGTCAGATTGTAATATTTCAAAAGACTGTTATAATGTTTCGATTAAATGAAAAATACTTGTTTGTGAAATGATAAATTAAAGGTGTGATTTTGGCTCGAGCCAGTTACTTCCTCGAGGATTACCACCTCCTTTGGCACGACCTGAAAATCCCTCTGAACGTGGTTATTATCAGCAGTTTATTTGTTGTTCACATTATAGATTTACAACTTACTTCGACATTATACAAATGTTAATCCTTGGTTACACATTGTGAATGACCTCTATTTCGTAGAGGAAAGTGATAAACGAGTGTTTTGGCCAGTTCAAGTGTTTAAAGTACGTCGTATAATCGACGATCACGAAACTACGTTGCCCTGAATACTGTCGGAATTATCCACACATATTTGTGATGTATAGTGAGGTAAAAGATAAACAAATTTCCCGTTAGTCAATTCGGTATTGGAAGTTAAAGATGACTAAGTCATTATTTTCCCAAACACAAAATAAGTGTAATACTCAATTACGAAACTAAATATAAACGTAATGTTCTGAATTCACAGGATTCAGTTATTCCATATGGCAAAAACACGCACACGAGCAATATATGTCTACTACAAATGGATATATATTACTTCCCATATTCGTGGAGTTACATAACTGTTTATTTGCCATGTTGAGCAGCCAATCCCGGATCGTTTGGGAAAGATGCATGACGAATTGCACCCAATACATTTTATTCTGTTCCATACAGGAAGGAAGTATAGTTATTGCTTTTTATGCATGTGTTTGTGTGCTTATAATGTAGGATTGAAGGTGCATATCATATTTTCGATAATTTGAGTATATTCGTTTTCAAATTTTAAATGTTGAATACCAACATTGGTTTACTAACGTAATTCATAATCTCTAACACAATTAACACTTGATACTATAGACAGGTTTCTATCAAAGATCGTCAATAAATAGAAAAAATACAAGTGACTCCATTTCACTATCTCAAGCTTCAATTGTTTTATTCAGATGATTCATTCATTCATGCTATGTCAGTATCTTCAACACCAGAATCCAATAGGACATCTCACTTGTAGATCTTTTGAACGGTCATCATGATTTTCACTTGTTTGTCCATTATGAACATTAAGTTCGATATCTGGTGCTCGCTCGGAGGAAACAGCTCGAATCTCTCCGAAGCTCATGGTTGTTGCGACTATGCATATCAAAAGAAGCATTGGTACCATGTCTAGAGAAAAACAAACGTATACATAAAATGAAATATCTCTAGTCTATGTATTCTATTCAAAAAGAAAGATTTTGTTTCAATTGTGAATTTTAATTGTTTCAATTAAATTTATATTGAAAGATTGAATGGATAAGCAATAATGATGAAAATTTATTTTGAAGAAAACGTCGTTATTTGCAGTTGGTATTACTATTGGTACTATTGGATTCAGTCAGAATTCTAACTATTTGTCTCACAATTGTAAAAGCAATAATTTGTGTCATTATAAGTTTGCGTTACTGTTGTGAAGTGTATTTATTTCTATTATAAGAACGAGTTGCGTATAATTAACGGTTATTCAGCGTCAACAAGGAAATACGGCGTTATGGTGGTGCATCAGCTCAGTGTGAAACTAGGCTTGATTTCACACGACCCTTCTCAAATGACTCTCGGTATGAAATGTTTGATGCGTGGGTTATTATTTAACGCACTGGTGACATGGCCGTTGTTGACATTGTAAACACGTCTTGGAATTTATTAGAATTTCATTGTCATCTGATTTGATAATAAGGTAATTTGAAAACAGACGCATTGAAGATATTAAATGTTGTTTATGCATACATAAATGGGACGTTAAATTGTCAATATATTCATTATATTGCGACACTATGGTGTGTATGGTCACAATATACATAAGCTAAATTCAGTGTTACAGGCGACAGATATAAGACTTAGAGGTTATTTCCATTCAAAGCAAAATTCTTATTAGAATTTCTACATGGATATGTATAAATTAGAATAATTTAATGTTAATATATAGTATTCTTTGAATACAAACAATTTAATTTTCGTCCGCTATGTGACACTGGCTAAATATGCAAGTATAACAATTATTAATTAGGACTAATTTTCGTATAATTTTCGATGCTGTGAAATACAAGTAAAAACGTTGCTCATATACTGGATACGTGGCATATACGTAAAATATATTAATAGTATAATGCTCTTAATGTGAAAATATAAATGGCTACGCTACTGAGCAAATCTACGTTGGGTTGTTGGAAGTTTGTCGTTGCGAAAGAGATGGTCATGTTTTTTTGTTTGTATTGCACTGTACTAAAAAATGCATTCCAAACAGGAAAGTGTAAATAAAGTATTTTGTGAATATAAACAATTTAATTGTTAAGGTTTTTATTTTATTCACATTCAAACACACAAACGCAATTAGTCGGTGTTCATTTCGAAACACTGCCATTAATAACATAAGAACGTAATACGATCAATCGATCGATCAAGAGAACAGTGAATTTGTGTCATATGCTGCCGTTGTGTTGAACATCGCAATGAAATTTAAAGGCCGAAAAGCAGAGACCTTTTCTGTAAACTTCAAAAACACAAAAGATTATAATTGTATGACGTTTTAGTAGTACTGCTAGTTACTATACCAGCATATTAATGATTTGCTCTAATTTTGAATTGCGCTGTTGGCAACCAAACCATTTTCACCACAGGGATGTCAGTAATTATACATGATTCGAACAAATCTTTTATTTTGGACACCATATTTTGTACTATTTAGATGATTCACTTAAGGTAGCGAAATAATGTATTGGCAATAGAAATGCCTTTCTAAAATTTGAAAGAAGTGCGTCAGTGAAACCACCGAACTTATATATAGTTAGGAAGACTATGGTTTAATGTTTCCAATAATATATAAAGATGAGATCAATGCAGACATTGCCACAATAAATTACATGAATATACATAGTTTTTTTATAAAAAAAAGATATGAAGTACAAATTTGGTGAAGAATATATTAATTGGTTTCGTTCTGAATGAATTAAGTTTATTTATTATGCACAGCTGTTCTGTTTTCATGGTAATTGTTAAAATATCGCCGGCCACCGAGAAAATAAAATAAGACCAATCAGGTGACCGATATTTTAATTTGGAACATACCCTTTCTGAGAAAAAAATAACATTATTAACAATACATACTAGTGTTTTCAATATATATATATATATATTTCATTTCGCAGATGACAACTATGTTGATAGCTCGGTGTCCGCAATATGGCTAATGTCCGTCATCACTATTTTAGCATTGTTGTTGTCTTTTAATGTGTTAATTCCTGTTTCTATGTACGGCATGGCGAGTCAGCTATATTGATGTCTTGCTTTTCAAATCAATGTTTATAAAAGAAAAGGTCGAGGTAAACCAATGAGGTAGAATTTGTTTTATCGACAACATGAACATAATGTATGTAAACTTCAAAAACACAAAAGATTATAATTTTATGACGTTTTAGTAGTACTGCTAGTTACTATACCAGCATATTAATGATTTGCTCTAATTTTGAATCGCGCTGATAGCAACCAAACCATTTGCACCACAGGGATGTCAGTAATTATCCCTGTTTCAAAACAATCTATTATTTTGGACACCATATTTTGTACTATTTAGATGATTCACTTAAGGTAGCGAGACTATTATTTGTGTTGAAAATTACGATTTTCACATATATTTATTAATTGATGAAATGCACTATAAACTTTCATCTGATAAAGTCAACGTAACCTAGAATGTCATGTAAGTTGGTTAAAATGTCGATTTTTTTAAAGGGAAGCAAGGCAGCTTCAGTATTGTTTTTCAAAATCAACAACACAGGTTTATTTTGTGTGCCTATAAATTTCAAAGATTAACTCAAAACAAAGCAATGCTAGGGTGTGTTATCAATAGCTATCTGACACACAATGAGTGTTTCCAAACATTTGAGTGGTTTGTCTCCGCCCCTGTTTATTTCACAAATTAGTCATTTGCATATGAACGTGTCTGACACAAGGTAATTTTGGTGTTTTCATCTGGCGATTTTATTGAACAATAGCTATTCCATTCCTTTTACTTTTTTGGTTTCCAATAGCCTTACACATTTGGATGCCCCTACACATGTTAAAACAGACCTTGATGGGAAAACAAATCGCTTGTGCAGATAAACAAGCTTGAAAATCTTTGCTGTGACTTCATCGACGTTTTCTAGGAGTTTATGTTTTTCAAAATACAAGGTCTTTAACAAAAAATAACGTATACTTATTGTCGTCGGATTAACATCAAATTTTCACAGCTCAAGGTGATAATGAGAGGAACTTGAATGTGTCCAGACAAACTATTTCATTGATTATTTACCAAAGTGTTGTGGTTTGAGTTGGGGGCAATGCGACTAAAACAGAATAGTTTATTGGCAATGGAAATGCCGACCTAAAAATTTAAAGAAGGGCGTACGTAAAACCACTGAACACACATATATTTAGGAAGACTATAGTTTAATGTTTCTAATAATATATAAAGTTTGGTTCAATGCGAGTTAAACTCGTCACTCGAGTTAAAAATCGAAAGCCGCAAGAGATAGTTCTCACGAGCTAGCAGACATTGCCACAATAAATTACATGAACATACATAGTTTTTTGTAAAAAAAAACACATCTGAAATACATAATTGATGAACAATATAATAATTTGTTTCGCCCTCAATCAATTACGATTATTTAATTTTCACAACTGCTCTGTTTTCATGGTAATTTGAAACACTGCAGTAACGCGTGATATGTTTTCACTCCTATAACAATATAAATCAATAGATACCATATTGGCAAGTACAATAATATTTCTTATTTTAAGGTAGTCAGGTGCTTAGCATTTCCGAGCAGTGTGTGACATTGGCTAAATATGCAATATGCAGTATAACAATTATTTACCTTAATACTACTGCAGGACTTCGGACAATTTTCGATAGAGCGAAACTCAAGTTAAAACGTTGATATTCTACTGAATACGTGGCGTATATTGGACGTACCTCTGTATTAAAGCTAATAGTAGTATAATGCTCTTAATCTAAAAATATAAATAGCTGCGTCATTGTGCAAAGCCATGTGTAGATATGCATAATCTTGTGAAAAGGTTTCCATATATTTCAAAAATATGTTGTTATGTATGCTTACTGGGCTGTTATAATTATGTTTGTCGTTGTCAAAAATATGGTCATGTTTCTTGTTTCTGTTACTTTGCAAAGAAAAGTGAATCCCCCCAAAAAAGAACGATGCATGTACAAGTTGGCGCCACTAAATTTCTGTCGTCGTCTGTTATTTATTCAGATGACATACTTTTGTCTAGTTGTGTTGTTAGTCCTGGCATTCTATGTTTGATACCCGAAAATACGTTTATATATTTATTTGAACAAGCTATTAGGTAGTTACATGCATGCCGGGTTTATACAAAAAAAAATCGAAAATATGTCGTTTAACATTTGGAAAACGCCCTCTATAGCTACGATCAAGTATTTGTGATTTGTGGCACATTTTTAGTTAGATATACTTTCTAAAAATGAATGTTCTTTGACCAAACAAAACAGAATACCGTTCAGCGGACTTTTTATTAATAGCACATGGTAAAATATCTTAAACGCTAATACATCTGTATTCACAAACCATAATCACCGGATGTTTTATCGCTGATAATACTGGCATCATTAACTCTTCTTTGTCTTGTAGAATAGCATCCCAACTCTACAAAATTAAGATTTAAAAATCTTGTTCCATATTGAGGCAAATTGGAAATTTAGCTGCGCTGTGAAGTTCGTTAATTGTGCATGTTTATGTGAAAAATGTATTCTTTGTGTCTATCTACGTAATGTGGTAACAAACGCAAAGGCCGTCTATTTGAATATTGTTTTTGCTTTCCCTGCACTATATTACTCCACTTACCTTGTCATTTTATCGATTTCTTTAATTGCAAGTTATCAGCTAGCATTCTATATTCATATCGATGGCGAATTATTCACGATTTTTTAGTATTTGTTATGGTTGTATTGCATCTACAAATCTCCCCGTAAGAGGTTGACGATATGTTGTACATGTTCGTACTTTCAAAATAATTAAATTCCAAGACAGCATATTATATTTGTATTTAGTCAGATTGTAATATTTCAAAAGACTGTTATAATGTTTCGATTAAATGAAAAATACTTGTTTGTGAAATGATAAATTAAAGGTGTGATTTTGGCTCGAGCCAGTTACTTCCTCGAGGATTACCACCTCCTTTGGCACGACCTGAAAATCCCTCTGAACGTGGTTATTATCAGCAGTTTATTTGTTTTTCACATTATAGATTTACAACTTACTTCGACATTATACAAATGTTAATCCTTGGTTACACATTGTGAATGACCTCTATTTCGTAGAGGAAAGTAATAAACGAGTGTTTTGGCCATTTCAAGTGTTTAAAGTACGTCGTATAATCGACGATCACGAAACTACGTTGCCCTGAATACTGTCGGAATTATCCACACATATTTGTGATGTATAGTGAGGTAAAAGATAAACAAATTTCCCGTTAGTCAATTCGGTATTGGAAGTTAAAGATGACGAAGTCATTATTTTCCCAAACACAAAATAAGTGTAATACTCAATTACGAAACTAAATATAAACGTAATGTTCTGAATTCACAGGATTCAGTTATTCCATATGGCAAAAACACGCACACGAGCAATATATGTCTACTACAAATGGATATATATTACTTCCCATATTCGTGGAGTTACATAACTGTTTATTTGCCATGTTGAGCAGCCAATCCCGGATCGTTTGGGAAAGATGCATGACGAATTGCACCCAATACATTTTATTCTGTTCCATACAGGAAGGAAGTATAGTTATTACTTTTTATGCATGTGTTTGTGTGCTTATAATGTAGGATTGAAGGTGCATATCATATTTTCGATAATTTGAGTATATTCGTTTTAAAATTTTAAATGTTGAATACCAACATTGGTTTACTAACGTAATTCATAATCTCTAAGACAATTAATACTTGATACTATAGACAGGTTTCTATCAAATATCGTCAATAAATAGAAAAAAAAATACAAGTGACTCAATTTCACTATCTCAAGCTTCAATTGTTTTATTCAGATGATTCATTCATTCATGCTATGTCAGTATCTTCAACACCAGAATCCAATAGGACATCTCACTTGTAGATCTTTTGAACGGTTATCATGATTTGCACTTGTTTGTCCATTATGAACATTAAGTTCGATATCTGGTGCTCGCTCGGAGGAAACAGCTCGAATCTCTCCGAAGCTCATGGTTGTTGCGACTATGCATATCAAAAGAAGCATTGGTGCCATATCTAGAGAAAAACAAACGTATACATAAAATGAAATATCCCTAGTCTATGTATTCTATTCAAAAAGACAGATTTTGTTTCAATTGTGAATTTTAATTGTTTCAATTAAATTTATATTGAAAGATTGAATGGATAAGCAATAATGATGAAAATTTGTTTTAAAGAAAACGTCGTTATTTACAGTTGGTATTACTATTGGTACTATTGGATTCAGTCAGAATTCTAACTATTTGTCTCAAAATTGTAAAAGCAATAATTTGTGTCATTATAAGTTTGCGTTACTGTTGTGAAGTGTATTTATTTCTATTATAAGAACGAGTTGCGTATAATTAACGGTTATTCAGCGTCAACAAGGAAATACGGCGTTATGGTGGTGAATAGCATCAGCTCAGTGTGAAACTAGGCTTGATTTCACACGACCCTTCTCAAATGACTCTCGGTATGAAATGTTTGATGCGCGGGTTATTATTTAACGCACTGGTGACATGGCCGTTGTTGACATTGTAAACACGTCTTGGAATTTATTAGAATTTCATTTTCATCTGATTTGATAATAAGGTAATTTGAAAACAGACGCATTGAAGATATTAAATGTTGTTTATGAATACATAAATGGGACGTTAAATTGTCAATATATTCATTATATTGCGACACTATGGTGTGTATGGTCACAATATACATAAGCTAAATTCAGTGTTACAGGCGACAGAAATAAGACTTAGAGGTTATTTCCATTCAAAGCAAAATTCTTATTAGAATTTCTACATAGATATGTATAAATTAGAATAATTTAATGTTAATATATAGTATTCTTTGAATACAAACAATTTAATTTTCGTCCGCTATGTGACACTGGCTAAATATGCAAGTATAACAATTATTAATTAGGACTAATTTTCGTATAATTTTCGATGCTGTGAAATACAAGTAAAAACGTTGCTCATATACTGGATACGTGGCATATACGTAAAATATATTAATAGTATAATGCTCTTAATATGAAAATATAAATGGCTGCGCTACTGAGCAAATCTACGTTGGGTTGTTGGAAGTTTGTCGTTGCCAAAGAAATGGTCATGTTTTTTTGTTTGTATTGCACTGTACTAAAAAATGCATTCCAGACAGGAAAGTGTAAATAAAGTATTTTGTGAATATAAACAATTTAATTGTTAACGTTTTTATTTTATTCACATTCAAACACACAAACGCAATTAGTCGGTGTTCATTTCGAAACACTGCCATTAATAACATAAGAACGTAATACGATCAATCGATCGATCAAGAGAACAGTGAATTTGTGTCATATGCTGCCGTTGTGTTGAAAATCGCAATGAAATTTAAAGGCCGAAAAGCAGAGACCTTTTCTGTAAACTGCAAAAACACAAAAGATTATAATTTTATGACGTTTTAGTAGTACTGCCATTTATTACCAGCATATTAATGATTTGCTCTAATTTTGAATTGCGCTGTTGGCAACCAAACCATTTTCACCACAGGGATGTCAGTAATTATACATGATTCGAAAAAATCTTTTATTTTGGACATCATGTTTTGAACTATTTAGATGATTCACTTAAGGTAGCGAGATAATGTATAGGCAATATAAATGCGTTCCTAAAATTGAAAGAATGGCGTAAGTGAAACCACCGAACTTATATATAGTTAAGGAGACTATGGTTTAATGTTTCGAATAATATATAAAAATGGGATCAATGCGGGTTAAACTCGTCACTCGTGTTAAAAATCGAAAGTCGCAAGGAAAAGTTTTGACGAGATAGCAGACATTGCCACATTAAATTACATGAATATACATAGTTTTTACGGAAAAAAACATATGAAATACATATTTGGTGAAGAATATATTAATTGGTTTCGTTCAGAATGAATTACGTTTATTTAATTTGCACAGCCGTTCAGTTTTCATGGTAATCGTTAAATTATCGCCGGCCACAAAGAAAATAAAATAAGACCAATCAGGTGACCGATATTTTAATTTGGAACATACCCTTTCTGAGAAAAGAATAACATTATTAACAATACATACTAGTGTTTTCAATATATATATACATTTTTTTCATTTCGCAGATGACAACTGTGTTGATGTCTTGCTTTTCAAATCAATGTTTATAAAAGAAAAGGTCGAGGTAAACCAATGAGGTAGAATTTGTTTTATCGACAACATGAACATAATGTATGTAAACTTCAAAAACACAAAAGATTATAATTGTATGACGTTTTAGTAGTACTGCTAGTTACTATACCAGCATATTAATGATTTGCTCTAATTTTGAATCGCGCTGATAGCAACCAAACCATTTGCACCACAGGGATGTCAGTAATTATCCCTGTTTCAAAAAAATCTATTATTTTGGACACCATATTTTGTACTATTTAGATGATTCACTTAAGGTAGCGAGACTATTATTTGTGTTGAAAATTACGATTTTCACATATATTTATTAATTGATGAAATGCACTATAAACTTTCATCTGATAAAGTCAACGTAACTTAGAATGTCATGTAAGTTGGTTAAAATGTCGATTTTTTTAAAGGGAAGCAAGGCAGCTTCAGTATTGTTTTTCAAAATCAACAACACAGGTTTATTTTGTGTGCCTATAAATTTCAAAGATTAACTCAAAACAAAGCAATGTTAGGGTGTGTTATCAATAGCTATCTGACACACAATGAGTGTTTCCAAACATTTGAGTGGTTTGTCTCCGCCCCTGATTATTTCACAAATTAGTCATTTGCATATGAACGTGTCTGACACAAGGTAATTTTGGTGTTTTCATCTGGCGATTTTATTGAACAATATCTATTCCATTCCTTTTACTTTTTTGGTTTCCAATAGCCTTACACATTTGGATGCCCCTACACATGTTAAAACAGACCTTGATGGGAAAACAAATCGCTTGTGCAGATAAACAAGCTTGAAAATCTTTGCTGTGACTTCATCGACGTTTTCTAGGAGTTTATGTTTTTCAAAATACAAGGTCTTTAACAAAAAATAACGTATACTTATTGTCGTCGGATTAACACCAAATTTTCACAGCTCAAGGTGATAATGAGAGGAACTTGAATGTGTCCAGACAAACTATTTCATTGATTATTTACCAAAGTGTTGTGGTTTGAGTTGGGGGCAATGCGACTAAAACAGAATAGTTTATTGGCAATGGAAATGCCGACCTAAAAATTGAAAGAAGGGCGTACGTAAAACCACTGAACACACATATATTTAAGAAGACTATAGTTTAATGTTTCTAATAATATATAAATTTTGGTTCAATGCGAGTTAAACTCGTCACTCGAGTTAAAAATCGAAAGCCGCCAGAGATAGTTCTCACGAGCTAGCAGACATTGCCACAATAAATTACATGAACATACATAGCTTTTTGTAAAAAAACACACATCTGAAATACATAATTGATGAACAATATAATAATTTGTTTCGCCCTCAATCAATTACGATTATTTAATTTTCACAACTGCTCTGTTTTCATGGTAATTTGAAACACTACAGTAACGCGTGATATGTTTTCACTCCTATAACAATATAAATCAATAGATACCATATTGGCAAGTACAATAATATTTCTTATTTTAAGGTTGTCAGGTGCTTAGCATTTCCGAGCAGTGTGTGACATTGGCTAAATATGCAATATGCAGTATAACAATTATTTACCTTAATACTACTGCAGGACTTCGGACAATTTTCGATAGAGCGAAACTCAAGTTAAAACGTTGATATTCTACTGAATACGTGGCGTATATTGGACGTACCTCTGTATTAAAGCTAATAGTAGTATAATGCTCTTAATCTAAAAATATAAATAGCTGCGTCATTGTGCAAAGCCATGTGTAGATATGCATAATCTTGTGAAAAGGTTTCCATATATTTCAAAAATATGTTGTTATGTATGCTTACTGGGTTGTTATAATTATGTTTGTCGTTGTCAAAAATATGGTCATGTTTCTTGTTTCTGTTACTTTGCAAAGAAAAGTGAATCCCCCCAAAAAAGAACGATGCATGTACAAGTTGGCGCCACTAAATTTCTGTCGTCGTCTGCTATTTATTCAGATGACATACTTTTGTCTAGTTGTGTTGTTAGTCCTGGCATTCTATGTTTGATACCCGAAAATACGTTTATATATTTATTTGAACAAGCTATTAGGTAGTTACATGCATGCCAGGTTTACACACAAAAAAAATCGAAAATATGTCGTTTAACATTTCGAAAACGCCCTCTATAGCTACGATCAAGTATTTGTGATTTGTGGCACATTTTTAGTTAGATATACTTTCTAAAAATGAATGTTCTTTGACCAAACAAAACAGAATACCGTTCAGCGGACGTTTTATTAATAGCACATGGTAAAATATCTTAAACGCTAATACATCTGTATTCACAAATCATAATCACCGGATGTTTTATCGCTGATAATACTGGCATCATTAACTCTTCTTTGTTTTGTAGAATAGCATCCCAACTCTACAAAATTAAGATTTAAAAATCTTATTCCATATTGAGGCAAATTGGAAATTTAGCTGCGCTGTGAAGTTCGTTAATTGTGCATGTTTATGTGAAAAATGTATTCTTTGTGTCTATCTACGTAATGTGGTAACAAACGCAAAGGCCGTCTATTTGAATATTGTTTTTGTTTTCCCTGCACTATATTACTCCACTTACCTTGTCATTTTATCGATTTCGTTAATTGCAAGTTATCAGCTAGCATTCTATATTCATATCGATGGCGAATTATTCACGATTTTTTAGTATTTGTTATGGTTGTATTGCATCTACAAATCTCCCCGTAAGAGGTTGACGATATGTTGTACATGTTCGTACTTTCAAAATAATTAAATTCCAAGACAGCATATTATATTTGTATTTAGTCAGATTGTAATATTTCAAAAGACTGTTATAATGTTTCGATTAAATGAAAAATACTTGTTTGTGAAATGATAAATTAAAGGTGTGATTTTGGCTCGAGCCAGTTACTTCCTCGAGGATTACCACCTCCTTTGGCACGACCTGAAAATCCCTCTGAACGTGGTTATTATCAGCAGTTTATTTGTTTTTCACATTATAGATTTACAACTTACTTCGACATTATACAAATGTTAATCCTTGGTTACACATTGTGAATGACCTCTATTTCGTAGAGGAAAGTGCTAAACGAGTGTTTTGGCCAGTTCAAGTGTTTAAAGTACGTCGTATAATCGACGATCACGAAACTACGTTGCCCTGAATACTGTCGGAATTATCCACACATATTTGTGATGTATAGTGAGGTAAAAGATAAACAAATTTCCCGTTAGTCAATTCGGTATTGGAAGTTAAAGATGACTAAGTCATTATTTTCCCAAACACAAAATAAGTGTAATACTCAATTACGAAACTAAATATAAACGTAATGTTCTGAATTCACAGGATTCAGTTATTCCATATGGCAAAAACACGCACACGAGCAATATATGTCTACTACAAATGGATATATATTACTTCCCATATTCGTGGAGTTACATAACTGTTTATTTGCCATGTTGAGCAGCCAATCCCGGATCATTTTGGAAAGATGCATGACGAATTGCACCCAATACATTTTATTCTGTTCCATACTGGAAGGAAGTATAGTTATTACTTTTTATGCATGTGTTTGTGTGCTTATAATGTAGGGTTGAAGGTGCATATCATATTTTCGATAATTTGAGTATATTCGTTTTCAAATTTTAAATGTTGAATACCAACATTGGTTTACTAACGTAATTCATAATCTCTAAGACAATTAACACTTGATACTATAGACAGGTTTCTATCAAATATCGTCAATAAATAGAAAAAAATACAAGTGACTCAATTTCACTATCTCAAGCTTCAATTGTTTTATTCAGATGATTCATTCATTCATGCTATGTCAGTATCTTCAACACCAGAATCCAATAGGACATCTCACTTGTAGATCTTTTGAACGGTCATCATGATTTGCACTTGTTTGTCCATTATGAACATTAAGTTCGATATCTGGTGC
Organism: Saccoglossus kowalevskii; assembly: GCF_978046115.1. Taxonomy (NCBI): domain Eukaryota; kingdom Metazoa; phylum Hemichordata; class Enteropneusta; family Harrimaniidae; genus Saccoglossus; species Saccoglossus kowalevskii. The sequence continues at coordinate 18,354,488 of NC_140645.1, forward strand.
TCGCTCGGAGGAAACAGCTCGAATCTCTCCGAAGCTCATGGTTGTTGTGACTATGCATATCAAAAGAAGCATTGGTGCCATGTCTAGAGAAAAACAAACGTATACATAAAATGAAATATCCCTAGTCTATGTATTCTATTCAAAAAGAAAGATTTTGTTTCAATTGTGAATTTTAATTGTTTCAATTAAATTTATATTGAAAGATTGAATGGATAAGCAATAATGATGAAAATTTGTTTTAAAGAAAACGTCGTTATTTACAGTTGGTATTACTATTGGTACTATTGGATTCAGTCAGAATTCTAACTATTTGTCTCAAAATTGTAAAAGCAATAATTTGTGTCATTATAAGTTTGCGTTACTGTTGTGAAGTGTATTTATTTCTATTATAAGAACGAGTTGCGTATAATTAACGGTTATTCAGCGTCAACAAGGAAATACGGCGTTATGGTGGTGAATAGCATCAGCTCAGTGTGAAACTAGGCTTGATTTCACACGACCCTTCTCAAATGACTCTCGGTATGAAATGTTTGATGCGCGGGTTATTATTTAACGCACTGGTGACATGGCCGTTGTTGACATTGTAAACACGTCTTGGAATTTATTAGAATTTCATTTTCATCTGATTTGATAATAAGGTAATTTGAAAACAGACGCATTGAAGATATTAAATGTTGTTTATGCATACATAAATGGGACGTTAAATTGTCAATATATTCATTATATTGCGACACTATGGTGTGTATGGTCACAATATACATAAGCTAAAATCAGTGTTACAGGCGACAGAAATAAGACTTAGAGGTTATTTCCATTCAAAGCAAAATTCTTATTAGAATTTCTACATAGATATGTATAAATTAGAATAATTTAATGTTAATATATAGTATTCTTTGAATACAAACAATTTAATTTTCGTCCGCTATGTGACACTGGCTAAATATGCAAGTATAACAATTATTAATTAGGACTAATTTTCGTATAATTTTCGATGCTGTGAAATACAAGTAAAAACGTTGCTCATATACTGGATACGTGGCATATACGTAAAATATATTAATAGTATAATGCTCTTAATATGAAAATATAAATGGCTGCGCTACTGAGCAAATCTACGTTGGGTTGTTGGAAGTTTGTCGTTGCCAAAGAGATGGTCATGTTTTTTTGTTTGTATTGCACTGTACTAAAAAATGCATTCCAAACAGGAAAGTGTAAATAAAGTATTTTGTGAATATAAACAATTTAATTGTTAACGTTTTTATTTTATTCACATTCAAACACACAAACGCAATTAGTCGGTGTTCATTTCGAAACACTGCCATTAATAACATAAGAACGTAATACGATCAATCGATCGATCAAGAGAACAGTGAATTTGTGTCATATGCTGCCGTTGTGTTGAAAATCGCAATGAAATTTAAAGGCCGAAAAGCAGAGACCTTTTCTGTAAACTGCAAAAACACAAAAGATTATAATTTTATGACGTTTTAGTAGTACTGCCATTTATTACCAGCATATTAATGATTTGCTCTAATTTTGAATTGCGCTGTTGGCAACCAAACCATTTTCACCACAGGGATGTCAGTAATTATACATGATTCGAAAAAATCTTTTATTTTGGACATCATGTTTTGAACTATTTAGATGATTCACTTAAGGTAGCGAGATAATGTATTGGCAATAGAAATGCCTTTCTAAAATTTGAAAGAAGTGCGTCAGTGAAACCACCGAACTTATATATAGTTAGGAAGACTATGGTTTAATGTTTCCAATAATATATAAAGATGAGATCAATGCGGACATTGCCACAATAAATTACATGAATATACATAGTTTTTTTTATAAAACAAAGATATGAAATACAAATTTGGTGAAGAATATATTAATTGGTTTCGTTCTGAATGAATTACGTTTATTTATTTTGCACAGCTGTTCTGTTTTCATGGTAATCGTTAAAATATCGCCGGCTACCGAGAAAATAAAATAACACCAATCAGGTGACCGATATTTAATTTGAAACATATTCTTTCTGAGAAAAGAATAACATTATTAACAATACATACTAGTGTTTTCAGTGAGCCTTCAAAAGTCCGCTCAGTGACTGTTTTGCCTATGACTACTATCATTTACCCATTGATATTTTTGTAAAATATCGTATTTCCTATCAATTATTAGCTGTCACAAACGCTGATATATATATATATATATTTTTCATTTCGCAGATGACAACTGTGTTGATAGCTCGGTGTCCGCAATATGGCTAATGTCCATCATCACTATTTTAGCATTGTTGTTGTCTTTTAATGTGTTAATTCCTGTTTCTATGTACGGCATTGCGAGTCAGCTATATTGATGTCTTGCTTTTCAAATCAATGTTTATAAAAGAAAAGGTCGAGGTAAACCAATGAGGTAGAATTTGTTTTATCGACAACATGAACATAATGTATGTAAACTTCAAAAACACAAAAGATTATAATTTTATGACGTTTTAGTAGTACTGCTAGTTACTATACCAGCATATTAATGATTTGCTCTAATTTTGAATCGCGCTGATAGCAACCAAACCATTTGCACCACAGGGATGTCAGTAATTATCCGTTTCAAAAAAATTATTTTGGACATCATATTTTGTACTATTTAGATGATTCACTTAAGATAGCGAGACTATTATTTGTGTTGAAAATTACGATTTTCACATTTATTTATTAATTGATAAAATGCACTATAAACTGTCATCTGATAAAGTCAACGTAACTTAGAATGTCATGTTAGTTGGTTAAAATGTCGATTTTTTGAAGGAAAGCAAGGCAGCTTCAGTAGTGTTTTTCAAAATCAACAACACAGGTTTAATTTGTGTGCCTATAAATTTCAAAGATTACCTCAAGACAAAGCAATGTTAGGGAGTGTTATCAATAGCTATCTGACACACAATGAGTGTTTCCAAACATTTGAGTGGTTTGTCTCCGCCCTGTGTATTTCACAAATTAGTCATTTGCATATGAATGTGTCAGACACAAGGTGATTTTGTTGTTTTCATTTGGCAATTTTATTGAACTATAGCGATCGCATTCCCTTTATTTTTTGGTTTCTAATAGCCTTACACATTTGGATGCCCCTACACATGTTAAATTGACCTTGATGGGAAAATAAATCGCTTGTGCAGATAAACAAGCTTGATAATCTTTGCCGTGACTTCATCGACGTTTTCTAGGAGTTTATGTTTTTCAAAATACAAGGTACAACAAATAACGTATATTTTTTGTCGTCGGATTAACACCAAATTTTCACAGCTTTAATTTGATAATGAGAGGAACTTGAATGTTTCCAGACAAACTATTTCATAGATTATTAACCAATGTGTTGTGGTTTAAGTTGGCGGCAATGCGACTAAAACAGAAATTAAAATTCAGGACATTACTTTTCAAAACGCGTTGCTTGAATAAAACTAAACTGACACATTCAATTTACCTGGCTAATGAACAACTTGGAAAAGTGAAAAAAAAACTTCTTATCACCAGCATAAATGCGTAATTATTTTTTTTTACAAAAAAAGTAATTTTTCACGTTTCATTAAGTAACGCACCGTAGATAAGGGCATGCCAAATACACCTTTGAAAAGCTTGAAGTCTGGCGATTCTAATAATTTATACTTTCCTGGGTCTATTTGTAGTCATTTGGTCACAATTAGAAGATGAAAACAAGTATGTAAATAATAGTCCCGCTACCTTAAGGTAGCGAGATAGTTGATTGGCAATGGAAATGCCGACCTATAAATTGAAAGAAGGGCATACGTAAAACCACCGAACACATATATATATTTAGGAAGTCTATGGTTTAATGTTTCGAATAATATATAAAGTTTGGTTCAATGCGAGTAAAACTCGTCACTCGAGTTGAAAATCGAAAGCCGCAAGAGATAGTTCTCACGAACTAGCAGACATTGCCACAATAAATTATATGAACATACATAGTTTTTTGAGAAAAAAACAAACATCTGAAATACATAATTGATGAACAATATAATAATTTGTTTCGCCCTCAATCAATTACGATTATTTAATTTTCACAACTGCTCTGTTTTCATAGTAATGTGACCGATGTTATAATTTGAAACACTGCAGTAACGCGTGATATGTTTTCACTCCTATAACAATATAAATCAATAGATACCATATTTACAAGTACACTAATGTTTCTGATTTTAAGGTTGTCAGGTGTTTAGCATTTCCGAGCATTGTGTGACATTGACTAAATATGCAATATGCAGTATAACAATTATTTACCTTAATACTACTGCAGGACTTCGTACAATTTTCGATAGAGCGAAACTCAAGTTAAAACGTTGATATTCTACTGAATACGTGGCGTATATTGGACGTACCTCTGTATTAAAGCTAATAGTAGTATAATGCTCTTAATCTAAAAATATAAATAGCTGCGTCATTGTGCAAAGCCATGTGTAGATATGCATAATCTTGTGAAAAGGTTTCCATATATTTCAAAAATATGTTGTTATGTATGCTTACTGGGTTGTTATAATTACGTTTGTCGTGGTCAAAAATATGGTCATGTTTCTTGTTTCTGATACTTTGCAAAGAAAAGTGAATCCCAAAAAAAGGAACGATGCATGTACAAGTTGGCGCCACTAATAAGCTTGTTGTACATAGATGCAAATGAGTATAGGAACCATTAATGCTGTAGGGTGTACTGGGAGGGGTGGAGGATTTCATGTTTGTAATGACTGGTAGTAAAGCGGTATCTCGTTGTTTTAAAAGATTTCAACTGTGGGTAGACTGACCCCCCTATGGCTACAAGTAATAAGTCATGTCTTAGTATGTTTACAGGTGAGTGAATTGTATACCTTCGTTAATTAAAGCATAACTAGATACTCACTGCTTGTAATATTAATGAATTAATTTTAATAATTTAATTTAATTTCAGAACTATAGCTCAATCACTACCTGGAAAATCTTATTTTAAAAGATTTCAACTGTGGCTAGACTGACCCCCCCCCCCTATGGCTACAAGTTATAAGTCATGCCGTAGTATGTTTACATGTGAGTGAATTGTATACCTTCATTAATTAAAGCATAACTAGATTCTCACTGCTTGTAATATTAATGAAATAATTTTAATATTTTATTTTAATTTCAGAACTAAAGCAAAACCATTACCTGAGACATATATCGTATGTATTCGTATGTATTCTCTGCGCCTAGGCTACAAAATCTATAGGAGCAAGTTAAAAGTCACCCCATAGTATGTTTTCAGGTGAGTGAATTGTATACCTTCATTAATTAAAGCATAACTAGATATTCACTGCTTGTAATATTAGATTTTTTAATGTTTAATTTGTCTAAAATATTCCTCTCATTAGTAAATAGCGCCCTCACTCAACAATATTTAGAATGAGTGGCTGGTCAAAAGTTTAATGAGTCAGGTGCATCTATTGGCTAAGCTTGTTGTACATAGATGCAAATGAGTATAGGAACCATTAATGCTGTAGGGTGTACTGGGAGGTGTGGAGGGTTTCATGTTTGTAATGATTGGTTGTAATGCGGTATCTCGTTGTTTTCAAGATGGAGCCTGATATTTGTTGCTTTCTTGGTTGTTCAATTGTGGCTAAAATTTGTGTGGTGGGTGGAAGATGTGTTTATTGTTTGTTGAGTCATTGTTTAGACACCCTGCAACTTGAAATGGTATGGTCCAAATCCAAATTCGATATGGCGGTGTTGAATATCTGTGCGATATGGCAGTGTCGTCTAAAAACATGGCATCAAAATGATTTCTGTTTATTTAATTACTGTTGTAGATCCTGAGAACTAGCCATTGAATATGATGTCGGGAATAAATGGTTTTCTGAACAAGCTTTATTAATTATTGCTGGCAATATTCCAGTATGAATTGGGAACAAACTGTGACACCAAATCTAGTCGTTGTATTGTTATGCTTCTAAAATATTTTTTTTCTAAATAAAATAAATTAAATAGAAATATTATGTGTATTTTTGTATGTGAAAACATGGCTGGCCCACTCAAAAATATAAAGAAGTGGGTTCTGCAGTTCTTTTTTTAATTTTTTTTTTATTTGTGAAAAAAACTGGTATTTTACAGAGTGTAAAAAATAAAACACTCACAGAGCAAGGCTAGTTCACCAACATGTCTATTCTCTTGCTTGAGTGTGAAAGTACATGGTTTAGTGACTACCTCTTATGTTTTTAAATTTTAGAATTTCTTTTATTTGCGAAGGTTCTTCTATAAAAATAGAACAGATATACTTGTATAAAAGCCCATAATCCCAATATTATTGCAACTGATTAGCAACTGAAATGTTGATTCACGATTTTTTGATTTTTTTGATTCCTGAAATGTTGGCGAAGTCAAATTAATTAACATAGTTTTATTACCAATTTAACGTGATACTAGAGATAGTTGATGAACTGCCGTACATTAAATACTAGTAATATATACTTGTATAAAAGCCCATAGTTCTGAATTTGTAAACAAGAGACACATTAATTTAGAAAATAAATCCTGCAATAAATAACCGTACTTGAGAGTATAGATTGAACTTTTATTCACAAACATAGGCAACGTTTTTTTTCTGGTTGACAGTAGAAACTTTTGTGACAAAATTCAAACCAAAATTACATAAGAAAATATCACATGCCTGGAGATGGCTTCACGTCCCTCTGAATGTACGCCATATAACCCTGGATGATGCTAGATCGGCATGTAGACAGTAGGTCGATTTGTTTATTTCTCGCTCTCTTTCATATCCGATCAGTAAGTCAAAGCTAACGAAGCTCTGAACCCATGAGTCGGGTTTGAATTGAACCTCTTTTGTCTTCGATTGAACACATTACACACTAATGATACCAGCTCACTTGCTGCTCGCCACATTTTTTTCGATTACAGAATCGGATAATATTTGGTTTGATGCGACTGCCCAGCTGAAAAAGAAAAACTAGTGTTCTATCTCAATCCCAGCGAGGAATTACCACCGCTCGTAAAAAATAAAATGCCATGTCGATGTCGCAGTTCGTCTTGCTAATTTTCATTGAGCAATGCATGTTTATACATTTATTTATAAATACTGTGTGTTATACACAGATAAGTGAACACAAAGTATACATCGAACGTCAATAACGAAGTACTGTCCATGTTTAATTTTCCATCGCAAAGAGATATGGCCAGACGATGTATAATTGTACTCATAATGTTTGATATCAACTAAAATGTATTTTAAGACTGGCCAGCCATGTGTAAACAGATATATAGAGAAGACGAGAAAAAACACATCTCGTCGTATCGTGATACTGATCTTTGTCATTTGTCGTGGCAGTTTTTTCGACATGTGAGGTAATTCTAATGCAGCAATACTACCGATGCTATTCATTCGCAAATCCTTTCCAGTTCAAAGTCGCTGATACACGCGTCGTGATTTTAACCTAATTTTCAAACACAAATTTTGATTGTTACGATCCGAAATAAAGTGCGTGTCACGCGTATATCTTTAGATGTTACGGTGTACATTGTGTTTAGACGTAAACATCTATTTGCTGATTTAATTAAAAGGAACAAATTAATTATATCTTGTTTCACGAAAAACATATTATTCAACTTTTAAATTTGCTCGTGTTATACAAAACAACTCACGAATTCAAAAAGTATTCATTTTCGCTGTGGAAGAAAAGCAAATCCGCGCTTTATTAAAGGTTTATGTCATCAAAATCGCTGATTGTAATGGTAGACACGAGAAGTCGACTGAGAATAATTCTTTGTATTTTTAAATCGTCAGTTATACTAAATAATGAAAAACTCCCAAAGTTGAAGTGTTTTCACCATGTAATAGCACATCATTGACCACTTTCCTCTAAATGTCACGAAGTCGCATGTACTGGATCAGAAGACACGCAGTTTAGAGAATAATACCGAAAGTGTATTGCGCATGTCCGGTGCACCCATAATAACATCTGATTAAAGTACCGAACTCAGCGGCGTAACATCATACTTATACATATCCATAATGATATTTACCCTGTAGCAGGCGTGTTTTCAAATGGTACAGTGTGCGTGTATCAACTGTTTCAATTTAAAAACATATTTGAATGATCCTGCAAATAGAATTCATCCTCCGGGTTGCCATCGACGTCATGACTGTGAATGTTATTGAACTTGACCGTACTCAGTAATGAGTACTAGAAAGAAACTAGAATTGGATTACAAATAATTCGCGCTGTTTTAGGTTTGAAGGCAGCCGAGTTCATTTTGTGTCTCACTTGGAAAGTTCGATATTTAATTTATAGGTTTTTATTGCAATCAAATGCCCGTGGCTCAAAATTCATAAACTATAAATAAAATATAAAGTAACAAAAACAGTAATAACACACTGTGTTTATACATTTCATAACGTAATTTAAGGGAATGAAAAAGAAAGACTGCAAGAGATTTCAATTCATTTCTATCTCCAGACAATAGTAACGCTAAAAACTTCTCATATGATGAAAACAACACACCCAAATACTTATGGTATCAAGCAACATCTAGTCTTTTGTTATTATAAAACCACTTTTCAGTACTCTCCCTTTAAAAACAACAACTTTAGTCTTGGACAGATTGACATACATTTTCCAAACATTACAGTATTCACGTAAGCTACAGTATTCAACAGCCTCTGTAGTCCAACATTCGAATCAGAAAATAAACGAACATCGTCTGCAAACAATAAACACAGAATTTCCACGCGATCAGGAGATGACTTAGCCCCTGCACTGATGTCTGCAAAATTATTTACAAAAAAAGGAAAAAAGGAAAGGGCTCAGAATGCACCCCTGTCTAACACCAACAGGACAGTCAAAGAATTCAGTGAAACCATTCAAAGATTTCACGCATGCTTCGACATTACTATTAATATTAAATAACATTTTGAACATTTTCCCTCCATTTAATAGAATATACCAAAACCTTTGACGCTCTACAGTGTCAAAGGCTTTGAAAAAGTCAATAGAAGGCACAATAGAATTTCCCTTCTCTCCTAGTAATATACTATTAAATGATTGCCTACAAAATAAATACATTATCTTTGGTTGAACAGCCTTTACGAATACCGGCTTGACCTTTGTAATTTTATCAAGAGCAGCTGACCAATTAACTAGTCGTCTATTTAAAATTCATGTGAAAATTTGCTGAGCAGTGAAATACCCTTATAATTATCCAGACTGTTTGGAGACCCATGCTTATACAAAGGAATAATAAGAGTTCCCGTCCACTGCTCAGAGAAGGCACTTTTCCCCCATATCTTATTATATATATTATTATTACTATATTAGTAATTACTATATTAGTAATATAGTAAAGGTGTAGTTACTTTTGTTGTCACCTTTTTATTCACTTTCCCTACAACTATTAAGTTCCTCTAAAAGCCAAATCATTAACTCTTTGGCTCAATTTATTTATAAGTGTTTTTTAATCAAAGATCAAATGAGAATAACCTAATAAGCTTGTATGTATATATATTAATATCCCCATCACATTATTATATAGGGCTTATATTTTGTATTGACACACTCTTCATCTATATTTTCATACATATTTTGTAATGTAAATTTATTTCTTGTCAATAATTAATTTGCATGATTGTAATGGGCCGGAGGCCATTATACAATTAATAAAAAAATTAAAAAAAAAAAAAAAAAATCATATTTATGTGGTCTTTCTATGACAGTAGCTCATCAATATACAGCCCTAATTATTGTTGAAATAAACAACACTAATATTCTCCATGTTTGAAATAAACACGAGCTTTTCACTTTGATGTTATTGGGACTGAACCGTGCTTCGAGTCAATCAACTTATAAATAAATACCACTGAAACCTGTCATAGACAGTTGGGTTAATACAAGACTACAATCCATTGTATCATAAGACCCTTTACGGTGTAAAAATTGCAGTTAATTTGTGTATACTCACTCTCACTCTCAAGCACAACTACGGTTTCAATGTAATGGGTTTTTCTAAACCAAGATTGACGATCTTTCACATAAGAGTTAATTTGATTATAAACTGCACGCTACAAGATCTTAGATAATATAAGAATACTTTATATTGTGTGTACCTTCCTGGGTTTACTTGTGTTTATCCAATTTTGTCCTATTTTCCGCGACACCGTGTACTGAAAGAAACAACAACATGTTATAGCTTGTGTCCCTTTGAATATATAAAGTGGATTTGTCTCATTCCATTAATCTATTTCATTTCGATTAGGGAACGTAACCTCCATGTACTAATAATTAATTGATTAATCATGATACTCAAATTTTCTCAATAATTGTTTAACTTGAGGTTTTATTGCAAGTGTATCGAGTCACTGGGGGTCTCCATACGTCATACTATACTGTTGATGTTTGCGAAAAGAGATACCCTACCGCAAATTTATTTGATGCGGTGTATTCAATAGCGTAGAATTGGGCAAATAAATACGTGTTGATCACGAGAACACAGAATAATTGCTAAGGCAGTGCCTAAGTGCATACTTTGCGGTGTTCTTAACATAACCATATTATTTTAAATCGTACTGCTTGTAATAACGCAAATGATAGATAACAACCCAACATATCAGAGACAAACGTTTTCTGAGACTTGCGCAGGTGTACACGGTAGCGTGCTATGCCACCGGGATTCCATTTCAGTGACGTGTTACACGTGGCGGACGTGACCAATTATCTGGAACGCGTTCAAAAGTTGATTACGCATTAAAGTTTAAACTTTGTTAATGCTGAATGTATAAAAATAATTAGTGTCACAAGTTGTAGAATCGTGATCGCTTCGTGTATCGACATCGATAGAATTTTATTCGTGTGAACGGCATAATCCATATACACAAACGTTTGACATTGTGTTGTTTCATTTACTTTGAATATGTGCATATGAAAACAATTGCGTGAACGGTAAAATTTGTCTAAACATTTTAAAGAGAAAATTATATACTATTACTGGTATACATGAAGTGATGTAAGACATTTCGAAAAAGATGAGCACATCCTGCTCCACTTGTGGCAGCTTCCATATATCATACTAAATATCACACGATTTCTGTTCGAGAACGGAAGTCTGTACAAGACAAGTGACACTGACGCCTTCTGGGATCATCTGCGTACATCCAATCGCATTTAACCACGAACTCATTAATTGTGGCAGCAAACTTTTTGACTGTCAAGGCTAGTCGTTCTCCACAAAACCATTATATAAAAACAGATGTTGTCTCTTTAAAACCTTCTCGTATGTACTGCGGGCCTTAGCTGAATACGTTTCTTCTCTCCAGTCAATTGTATTTAAGTGATTCGTCCTATTTATCATTAATCGATACTGTACATCTGAGTCGATTTTCCCAATCTTGTACTTACAGCAAATCTTCTCTTTCAGCTTCGAATTGCCGAGGCAATTTATTTTGAAACATCATCAATAATTGATTTCTAGGAATCATTTTTACCTTTACCATATATTCATGGAGCAAAAATCGTTAATTCACCGTGTTTCAATTAATTGTATTTGCAAAAAAAAATAATCATTGCAATACGTAAATATTACAAAAATAGAATTCTACGCGTCAGGGCCGAGTAGAAGAGATCAGATCAAATTGGTTTACATCTAACGATCATTCTACTCATTAGCATTTCGCCTTTGTAATTGCAAACAAATGCGAACACATTTACCAGTCGTGGAAAAGTAGGGCCAACGCTACAAATAAATTTCTACAAATAAGGATAAAGAAATTATTCTATAAAAATATAAAATTACCACAGCTGAACACGTCTAAAATGCATGTTTAACATGTTTGTTTATTCTACTCATTTGAACAAATTCGTTTCATCTATCCACGTCATTTTAACGTGATAAAAGGTCTCCGTCGCCAGAGGGCGCAGCTTGTAGGGATGACGTATTAGTTCTTCAAAAGATTATTGTAATAACGACTGACATTATATTGCCATTGTTAATAGCCTTAATGTCGAAAGATTGTATATAATAGATACTAGAATTCTAACTGCCAAAATGAATCCTTTTGCGAAGCACTCCGATCAGAGCCGCGGTTCAATGTCGTCACACAAATAAGATAAGCAAATTGATATAAATTAGTGTTTCAGATACTGGTCACATGATGAGCCCAGACGTTTATATCAACTCAGTAATAAATTTAACGATAAATACAGTGAAATTGCTATTGAATATGCAATCAAATCGTTATATACAATTGAATCACATATTTAACCCTTTTTGCTAAAAGAGTTACAATAAATCACGACAAATTGTTTTGACATTACATATTGTTGTTTTGGCAATGCGTTTATTGTAATAATTGTGCAATTTTGTAACAAATTTCAAGATAATTACTGGCATCAATTTCTCACTGAATGCTACCATGAATACATTTTTTGCATTTGTAGTTTGCAACTGAATCTTTGTTGACAGTCACGTAGTTGTTCCAGCGTTCTTATTGGCTGAGGTAAATGTGTCTTTTACCCGGATTTCAATAAATGTATCATCTTTAACGGAGCTGCAGCATTACTTCTCCCTGCCATCAGAATCACAGAAGGGATAATCCTGTTTCAAAGGTACGTACGTTTAGCACTATCGCTTTTCCTGACTTTGGATGCAACTTTTGACTTTCTGACAACAGAATTCCTATCTCAGTTACGATGGATCGCGATAGAGCGAAGAAATTGCAATCAAATCGTTATATTCAATTGAACCACATAGTTACCTATTTTTTGCTAAAAGAGGCATATCGGAGTTACAAAAATCACGATAAATTGTTTTGACATTAAATATTGTTGTTTTTGTAACTCATTTAAAGGTAATTACTGGCATTGTATTACAAAAACGCCACCATAAATACAACTTTTGTATTTGAAGTTTGCGACTGAATCTTTAATGACAGCCACTTAGTTGTTCCAGCGTTCTTATTGGCTGAGAAAAATGTGTTTTTTACCCGGATTTCAATAAATGTAACATATTTAACGTAGCTGCATCATTACTTCGCCCGGCATCAGAATCACAGAAGGGATAATCCTGTTTCAAAAAGGTACGTACGTTTAGCACTATCGCTTTTCCTGACTTTGGATGCATGAAATACGAACAATGTATCTGAGCAGTTGCAACTTTTGACTTCCTGAAAACAGAATATGAAGTTTTTAAAGTGGTTTGTAGGTAGAGCAAATTAAGCGAAATGAAATGTATTACTACAGTAACTTTATTTTTTTAATCATAAGAAAATCCACCATCTATCCGAGTTATCCTTATTTCAATTGCAAGTTTGTGCGCTGAGATTCAAAAATCGACATTTCGCATGTAAACTGTATCTAAGTTGAATAACTAATTTTCAATAATCAGAGACATTTTGAAATATCAATATGAGTCCAACTTTCATCAATTCCACCGGACCGTTTTTTCTTATCTATGTCATGACACAGTTGTTGGAACATATTACAAAACACACCATTATTTTCATCCAATTTGCTCGAACATGGCTTCACCAAAATGAAAAACGAATAATAAGCGTTCCACGACCCAACATAAAGATGAATATTTTTTATACACATCGGAGTGTGAAAACTCTATATATCTCATATCCGTATAAAAGGATTGGTAGGATAGATGTATTAAATATCTTCCGCATAATAGAACATGGTATTTCTCCAAATCTGACTGAACCATCTTTCATGGAACATGACGCTTTCTCCAGATATGTTTTCAATTCATTTGATGTAAAGGCTACGCCATAGAGGTGAAATAATCGATAGCTTCTGTAGACCGATATCAAAATAAAATGATTTGTCAGTATTTGGGCTTGTTTCGATGTATGATTTCACAGAGCTGTACATATATTTGTGAATGTAAAAATGAATAAATACCCCAGCATTTCAATCTTGGTTAGTTCGAAATACAGCGAAATGTGATCTACTCTATCAAATGAATTTTTGTAGACGATCAACCTCACCGACCACATGGATAAGACAATTATTTGCGCGGACCGTGCCAATAATACATATAACATTGCATGTACCATCCAATAAACACTGTCATACGCTAGTTAAATAATAACACATGTTTGCAAGGGTAATATCACGATTTGTTGTCTACCTTCGGCTCTGGCATCATCAATATTATGGTCGTTTACAACAATCCGAGTGCAGACAACAAATCGTGATATTGCTCGAATGACCATGTGTTATTTATTTTATCACATCGAACAGATGTCCACCATGCACAATTACGTCTACCATATATCACACATACACGCTCTGCCACAAAATAACAAAACTTATTTTTGAAGTATGCAATATTTTATATATTTTAACAAGTTTCACATACATACATTGTTTACTGTAAAACACTGCGAAATACACACAGTAAATGCTATTTTCAACCGAGGATTCTTTTTCAGTAACCGTGTTTCAGCAGTGTGACCTACTCAATGTATCGAGTATAACATTTTTAAACGAATTTGATGATTCTTAAATGCGATTTTTTTGGCTACTCGCTAGATAAAAATGTCAGAGTGCTGTGGAAATGACTGAAATTACTTTCTCATGAACTTAGAGCGTTTTCGATTATCATTGGCGTGGAACGCGTAGAAATGCTCACAGCGTAGAAGGCGCCGTAGCGATCCCGGCTGCGACGTTTCAGTGGCGGCTTTACCGTACATTTTTGCTTCATAAAAGATTACCCTAAACATCAAAACAGTGTATCTTACTTAATATTCATCCTGGCACGTTCGGTGTTTATTTCGGATGGCTAAAGTTCTTTCAAAACCTTGGAAGCATCACCGAAAACAACAGCGGGCGGTGCAGCTCCTGTGCAGCGAACGACAATTTGTTTTGCGCAGTATCGTTGCGCATTAGTTTTAGTGACGTCATCCATGTGATATACCCATGTAATATTCACTTGGCGGGCAATATACCATGTAATATCCATTCTTATTCAAAGTTATGTTACCGAGTCTCAACCAATCACAGCAAGCGTAACAGCAGTGAGATGTGATAATGTAGCTTGTTTTCCTCTCAAGATTCTCAAAAAATGTTTGTAAACATACCGCAAATTTATTTCAGGACCATTATGATGGGTTGGTTGTATTTTCTGTGCGGTTCGCACCTACTTTAATTTGCGATATCAGGTATTCCAGTAAAGATGCACATGCCTTGTTTAATTTGCCAAGTTAAATTTAGTTTCTTTTGTTTAATTCAGTAGGTTATTTTGTATTGCTTAGTTAGTAGATTTAGTTTGTTATGTTTAGTTCAGTAGATTATTTTATTATGCTTAGTTTAATAGACTTAGTTTGTTTTGCTTAGTTTAGTAGATTTTGCTTGCTATGTTTAGTTTAGTAGATTTGGTTTGGTATGATTAGTTTAGTAGATTTAGTTTGTTATGGTTTGTTTAGTGGATTTAGTTTGTTAAATTTAGTTTAGTAGATTTAATTTGCTATGCTTAGTTCAGTAGATTATTTTGTTATGCTTAGTTTAGTAGATTTAGTTTGTTATGTTTAGTTTAGTAGACTTAGTTTAGTATGATTAGTTTAGTAGATTTAATTTGTTATGCTTAGTTAAATAACACGTTACAGAGCATATTATGATCAGTAGCAAATAATTCACAAGTTTTCAGCAGTTTACGTAGCCCTTTTATAGAGGGCGCTATTAGACACATGTCATCCGCATAACTGATATTAGTAATTACTTTGTTGCCAACAAGACAGCCACATAAAAGTTTATTTAACTTCACATTTAGGTAATCTTTATACACATTGAACAGGGAAGGTGACAAAACACCACCTTGTCTAACTCCATTGGTTACACTGAATGAGCGGGAAATAGAACTTCCTCTTACGCAGTACATTTGATTTTCATACCAGTTGATAAGAAACCGAATAATGTAACCCGGCACCATGCGTTCTGTGAGCTTATTAAACAAGGTCCAATGATTGACCCTGTCAAAGGCCTTAGATGCGTCGAGAAAGCAAACAAATACATGACTTCCACGGGAATTGTAATGCTTAATAATTTCTTTCTGAGTAAAAATAAATAAGTCTGTCGAGTGTTTCTTTTTAAAACCGAATTGATTGTCTGAAACATCAAGATAATTTTGACATCTGTTTAGAAGAATGTGTTCAATAACTTTGGATAAAACTGTAGTTATGGCAATGGGTCGATAATTATCTTTGCTGGTCATATTTCCACATTTGTTCTTAGCTATTGGGAGCAGTTCGACTTCAATGAACCTTCTTAGAACAGTTCCGTGCATAAGCATTACAGGCAGACACATTGACAGATACAATGAGATTATTGAGCTAGCAAATTTAAGGTAGAGATGCAGGTCGGGGGTCTATATTTCTAATTGTCTCTGATTACTGTAATTACACGAGTAAAATATACTTTTTACCCATCAAGTTATATATCATTTGAAAGAGTTTTATTTAAACTTTCGAGTTTTATGGTTTACAATAATGTACTATGATACCATATTAGGTGATGTTGATTTTGGGTTAAAATCATGCATTTTAGGTGAAAGTGCACTTAAAACTATTTAACTTTTAAATGCATACCCTGATTTTGATTTAAAAACACTTATTTAAAACTTCCGCTAATTGGCAGCTCTATTATTTCTGTTCCAGTGAAGACAGTGAAACCATACGAAGCCATTTACTCAGGATAGACCTGAATAATGACCCCTGAAAATTTCATTGAAAACAAATGAACCATCTAGAAGTTAAATAGTTTTAAAGTTGAAATTTTGAGTGAAAAATGAAACTGAGAAAATCGCTATTTTGTAAAAACAAAATTTAAAACAAATCATTCGCTTCATATGTGTAACAGAAACTCATAGAAATACACCATACACCGTGATTTGCTGATGTTAAATCGTCAGGTAAAAAAATAAAATAAAAACATTTACAATTCGAGGGAAACGGACAAAAAATTGTCGGCGAAGTCTCGAAGTCTCAACATTGTGTGAAAACTGTCATGGCGTTCTGTTATCAATTCCACTGAGGGAGGGACACAATGGATTACGTAAAGCCGATGAGATATTCATACAATTATATAAACATAGCGATCGCTATTGGGTGGGTTGAGTCTAAATTTACCTTCCCTCAAACCTTTAAAACATACTTTGTATGACACAGTTTCCATGGACCGTGCAAAGTTACACGACCAGGTTGAAATGGTCCCTAATATTTTACTACACAACGGCTATTCGCAGTTTTTACTACTCAATCACCCAAATGCCGGTGAAACAAATTCGAAATGAAGTCACATTGGAAGACGAACTATTGTAAATCAGGGCAGGTTTCATTCAACTACAGACGAGACAGGTCGATGCAAATTAAACGAACCCTGACCTCTGGAAATACCTCATTCATAGAGTTCCTTAGTACAGAGGTCGCCTATCACGGCCAAACAACGTAGTTTGCGACATCGCTACCGGTGCATGCTAGCTGACAAGGGGGTTTCCGATTAAGGGAACCAAGATGGCATCGCCGCGGCAGAGTGCATGATTTTTCCGCGGTGTTTAAAAACAGCATCTCATTGCCGATTTTTCAGTAATTTCCAGGGTATTTTTTTTTTTAATTAACCAAGCATTTTACGTTTGTGTATTTTGACACTGAAAAGTTAGCGATGACAGCGACAGCAGTGTTGTTAATGTCAATTGCATCGCAATTCTATCAGCACGATAATCGTTACAGCGAAACGAAAAATGTTTACTTCAGTGTTAAAATTCCGTTGGAGTAAAAATGTGTGAAAATATTTTTTGTTTTGCCCACAATGCGAAAAATCTTGAAATCTATGCACCAAGAAAACAAAAAGAAATTGTGGCCTTGTTTTGCGCGAAAATTAAATCGCCCTATCGACGCTACCTCCTACATGAAAATAAATGAAAAATTAATTTATTTAAGGGTGAAACAGTTTACTTATCATTTACAAGTGTATGTTTTGTTTCATTCCGCTTGCATGCTGGAAGCGTCTATGTCTTGTCTGTTTTTGTAGTTTGCTAGTTGATCGCGCTTGAGGTAAGTAAACAGAGAGCCAGGACAGGAAGTCGCGCACCGGCTGCTCCGTAACTGAGGCCAGCAATCATTTGCATATAACATCAACAGTGACTTGTCAATCAAAGAGCAACGCAAACAAACTTTCAGGACTTTTAATCGCATACGCGTGCCTCGCTTCCCTATATTTTAAAATTGATTTTTGAGTATGTTCCAACAATGAAAATACTCCGAAATTCTAACACTATCTAGCCAAGACTGTATGGGTAAGAAAAAACAAAAAAAAATAATTCACTCTGAGTGCCTACGAACCTGCATCTCTACCTTAAGGTGCTCAACACATGCACCGTCTGCTCCACATGATTTCTCTAGCTCAAGACTCTGCACAACCCTAGCGACTTCTTTTACGGACACAATTGGAACATCTAACGTATTAACTGAAACATATTGCTGCACTTTAACTTTATAAATATCATTATTAACATAATTTAAAATCGTATTAAAATGGTTTGCCTACATGTTCGCAATATTAGATTCACTGGAGCAACCGTCAATAGTACACGGAAGTGACGCGTTATATGCCATTGTCGCCTTTTTCCAACATATCCGCCGATCTTTGTTCATCAACGACTTGGCCAGATTATCAGACTCGAATTGGATCTTATTATTTCTGCAGTAGCGTAACGCAAGTTTGAATTGTGACCTCGATTTGCGCATCATCTGGTACACAAAACCATATCTAGGTTTACCAGAATCACACCAAGAATGAAAATAATTGCGAGCTGTGTCATGTGCCTCTTTAAGTACTTCATTCCAACCAGGTACAGCCACAAAGCGTCTGTTTGATTTTCTAATAAATGTTTCATCACCAGCAATTCCTAAGGAATCATCAGATACGCACATAATTGCATTCCTTGGAATATCAATGTTTTTAAGGCATATTTCCATCCGTTGCCGATACTGGTTAAGATTATTAAGTGCTTGCTTTGGGCCAGATAATTTTTGCCTTACGGGTTTCAGATCCAGTAGTAGATGGCGCTACACTCGGCAAAGACTCAGTATGACACGTGATAGAAACAGGCATGTGATCAGAAGTGACATAATCATAACAAATATAAACTTCGACATTAGAACGATGTGCATTCACTGAGGAGACACAGTGATCTAACCAGGACGTTGTACCATGAGAGTCACTGAGAAAAGTAAAAGCTGCATTAGATGTACCAATGAATTCAACGTCAACAATAATTAAACCAGCATTGTTATAGAATTCATTCATTTCTTCACCAAAGTTGGAGTTTGTAGTAGGATCGGCGTTCCAGTAACCAATAATCATAACATTGGGCGTATGACAATCTTGCACTATCGCACTAATCTTACCCAAGTAGTTTACAAATTTGTCTATATTGTCACCATAGTTTGGGGAGGTAAACACGCAGGAAGAAAAGTTTACTATCGTCGTTAGTTGTTAATTCCGCACCAAGAAGCCTTGGATCATCATAAGTTTTAATCTAATAATTGCGCGTGTAAGCAATTTACGCCACAAGATGGCGGCACCTCCATAGGGACGCCCCACAAGAAGACTACTGCTAGTATCCACAGCAGAAACTCCAAATGAATAAAAGTCCAAGTGTATAGAAGACAAAAATCCCAAGTCTCCCTTTACCAACCAGTGTTCTTGTAAAAAACATACATCATGATTATCAAACTGTGTGTTGACAGCGGGTACACAAGACTTAGTTGATCTACAATTATACGAGAAAATTTTAATTTCCGTCATTATAATGTGAAGAGTGTCAATTGCGTCGATGAAACAAATTGACGGACCAAGACGCCCTCAGGCCAGGCATCGGCATTCACAAGAGTCTGAAAGTCTGATAAAGATGTCGTTACACAAAATGAAGCATATGTGTCATATTTGGTTCTTAATTTTTCACACACAAAATCTGTAATGCCCACGTTTGTCCTTATATACTTGATAAACATCTCGACGGTAGTTTCGGGTCCAAGTCTACTAACAAATGCACTCATGCGTTTCTGAACCACGCCATGTTATCACATGATTTCTTTTTCCCGATGAACAACGTACGGCAGTTAGCGGTGACATGGGTGCGAGTATTAATATTGTGTTTTACACAATGACCCAGAGCTACAGGAATTCCATTCCTTCTTGGACTTGAGGCATTATAGACTGGGTTTGCAGCTTTATTTTCAACAAACACAGCTTCCGCATAGCTACGTTTTCTACGACAATGACGCCGACTGTGATAAGTGGTGTCACCATCGGTATCTGTTATACAATTATCACATTCGTCATTAACAACTCTGGTGGCGTTCTCATTAATCTTGAGTATGCAAATTACCACAATCACTTTGCAAATCAACTTCATTATTACGTAATTCATCATTGACTGTGGACTTTCTATCAGCTTTCTATCAGCTGGGTTTAGACCGTCGTGAGACAGGTTAGTTTTACCCTACTGATGATGTCTCAGCCTGTTTCAAAACGTCTGGATTTTTACATAGCTTGCTTTTGATAATACGTATATAATTATATATTTCCATATGAAATTTCGAGATTATATTAACGGAATCTTTCAATGATTCAATTGCCGATTTCGTTTGGATGTTGTCTTTAACAGCAATGACATATCAAAATGATCGAAGTCAACGGGTGGCAATTTGCACAGATCTTTTGCAACTAAGCTTGGTATTGATTCCGCTTCAATTTCATGTAAGAGAGACAGCATGTATTGGACATTGCTGGGGGATTTCTTCAATCCCTGTCTTCTAATGAAACGCCTAGAACTACAGTCACCACACAAATCAAATAGTAGACATTTCGCCAATTCAATTTTCGCTTCATTATAAAACTCAGTGGTCAGTTTAACCATGATGTCGGTTGGTAAAATTGTGTTCACTATAAGAAATAACATTTCATTAATTAATGGCCCCGTTTTTGCGGTTGTTGTTTCAGTACTACGGTGGTACTTACGATTAGAGGATTCGTCACATTCACTATGCACGATGGCATCATGGTGACCATTTTTTTTTCACTCATCGCTTATTGTCGAAATCTCTTAGTGTTGCACAAAGTACACAAATCCAACTCTCCTTGACAAAGGCGAACACTCTCAGTAGAGCCACAATCATTACACTTAGTTCTGTTCATATTTATGTGGTTAGTACACCACATAATAAACGCATAGTTTGATCTTCTCTGGATAGCTCACGACTTCACTTCACTTGCGCTTGGGCAGTGAGCTCCTTCTAATTTTCATTGAACAAGTTGTTGACGCTGTTGGCACATCGTGGCTTTAGGCTGCCATCACACTATGCAAAGTTGTGCAAAGTGATTTCAAAGTTGGTAAGATGTGTATACTTAGGAGAGTATACACAGCAAATTGTATAAACATTAATCACTATCGCATAATAGAAACTGGTGCAAGCTCATAAACATAATTTAATTATCAACTTTTGTAACATTTTACAGAACCTGGAAAAGAAATCCGCAATAAGGAAGAGCAATGGGCTCAGTGACAATATTTAATCTCATATTGATGGTTTTAGTCGGAATTTCGATTACCTTCATGAGACATGGAACATTACAGGGGATGAACTCTAGGCAGGACTCTTCGTATGAAACCGACAAGCATCAGCGAATTATTGATTCTCTGCGTTGGAAAAGAAGTAATGTGGCTCAGCCTACAAATCAAGAGTTTGATAATATATCAGCATCGACTTCGTCAATGGAGGAATTGAAACCAACTATGACCTACCCCCAATATGAGACGGTTCCGCTGTGTCCTGATTCGAATGGTGTTGTTATGTTAAATTCGTGCTACAATAACAACACTCGTGTCTGTAATGCATCGACAAATATCCACGCGACACTGCCTATAACCCCGTGGATGTGCAATTGTAATATTGATTGTATCAAATATGGAGATTGCTGCCCCGATTTTATCGATGCCTGCATTTTCAATAAGTCAGACAGTTTTAATACTTTGGCTGATGATCTGCTTCGCAAGGGATTCCACCCTCACTATAGTGTTTTTTCTGATTGTATAGAATTTTCACAGGGTTACAATCATGTATCCATGGTTACAAGATGCCCACGAGACGAGACGATTAATACTATGTTGCACATGATGTGCACAGATGTCAACAAAGGTCAGAACATAATTCATGCATCTCATTATCAGTTAATAATAACCCTTCGATAATTATGTATTTATCAGTCCCTGTTTATAACCCTAATTTATCATGATTTGATTTTTGTTAACAGAAAACTCCTTAGTTCTCCAATCAATCCCCGTTGAACACAAGAATGAAGAAGGGGTCACGTATTTTCGAAATGTATATTGCGCTGCTTGTCATGGTATCAACTTGACGGAAGTAAGTTTCTGGAAAATGAAATGGGCATGTATATTTCCATCACCTGAATCACAAATAGCTCTTTTCAATAAATATGACGTATTTCGGTTAATGGAAGCACTAAAGAATGACAGTGGATGTGGACTGAAACTTATTCCACTACCTGACGACGTGTCTCTTACACATTCGTGCTATAAGGACGTGATAGATTCGTGCCCATCTACTTCAAACAATTCTGAGCGCAATTATGATCAACTGTGTCACATCATGCCAATCTCTGTTGTGCAGCACAATAGAAATAAATATCGGAATGTGTTCTGTGCTTTATGTAATGAAATTAATCCCGCTGATCAAGAACTTCAATGTGGATTGAATAGAATACCATACTTGGCGCATCCGACCGGAACGGTTATCTCTCTAGATATTCTGTTCCAAGTTGATTTTAAAGGCAACATTCAAATAAATGTTGGCCATGAGTCTGAACAGTTGGAACATCCATGCGAAGAAAATACCATATTCGATATGGGTACGATGGACTGTATTGATATACCTGATATACCTTTGGTAGACAGATACCATCTGTTGTCATACAAAGTCAGTCGACATACATTCAACGGTCCGAACTACCTTATACGGCTCGTCTTTTGCCAAGAACACATGGGTGGAAACCAAATGAACACCTTGCTTCGGAACGTCACTTTATTTGTCAGCCTTGAAATTAAGCCAAAGCTGGCATCAGTTGACATTCATTTGAGTTCAGTAGTGCTACATAAACATGGTAATGAAACATATTCAGTGACATTTCTAGCAAAGGTCCGTGATCTGGCTGATACATTTCACATAGTTCAGTCTCCTTCTTCCAATATGATGTCTGCACATCTCGAAAAAGTTAGTGACCAGGGTGTGTTTTGTCCGAATGGCACTGTGGAAGTTGTCGATTCTTTGTTCATATCTGATGCAGGCCAATTGGGCAATATTCAGTCCTCGGCATATTCCGATGAAACATATCGACACGTGGTTGACATTATAAACGCTCACGCGATAAACTCGCAATGTTGTGAGAATTGCTGGGTTAATCACAGTAAAGTTTCAATCGAGAAATGTTCAGATAAGCATCACGTATTAATTTGCCCAGATCAATTCCAGTTATCTATTCTTCCAAATACTGCGTTCGTTTTAAACGACGGAGAGCTGTCACTCAAACATAGACAACTTGTAATACCAGCTTCTCGGTTTGCACTTAGTAAGAATGGTTCGTACGCATACATCTGCATAAGTAAAGATAGCACTACGTTCACGGATTCACACAATATAAAATACGATGTTCGCAAAACGATCATCAGTACTATTGGGATTTCCTTGTCTTTGTCTGCATGCTTACTTTCATTAATCACATATATGGTATTTCCAAACCTTCGGACACTCTCTAGTGGGCTCGTTGTCAATTTAACAATTGCTTTGTTTCTGGCACAACTCCTGTTTCTAACAGCCATCGATAAAACTAAACACGTCATCATTTGTAAATATGTTGCCATTGCTTCCCACTATCTGTGGCTGGTTTGTTTTTTCTGGATGAACATTCTGGCTGTTGATCTCTGTCACAAATTTTCTCAGTCAATTGGTTCGGCATGTTCCTCAAAAAACCGAGTGAAACGGTTTATATTTTATATGACGTATGCATGGTTGTCCCCAGCTATTCTAGTTGGCGTTTCAGTGTATATTGATGTATGTGACTGTACCCCATTCAGTGTAGGGTACGGGGTCGGCATATGTTGGATTACCGAACCATTGGCATTGGTGATGTTATTTGACTTACCACTGTTTCTCATTCTTTCCTGTAATTTGGTTTGCTATATTGTAATACTCACCAAATTACATAGCAAGAGTAGCATATTGCGTAAATCGAATTCTACTACCAGCGCTCCAGTTACAAGACGCCAAATTATACTGAGTGTAAAGTTGTCTTTGGTTATGGGGTTTACCTGGATATTTGGTTTGGTCGAGTCTTTTTCTAACTCTGATATAGTATCTTATCTATTCATTGTGTGTAACAGTTTACAGGGAGTATTTATCTTTTTCTCCTTTATTTATAATTCTCGGACAAGACATTTTTATCGGGATATCCTAAGAAACCTCTACAGTACTCGGAACAAGTCAACCGGAACCAAGCCTACTCAGTAGAAAACGTTTTACAACAATACATAAGCATAGCACATAACTTCATTGCAGTTTTTAAGTGCTAATTTAAGTTACCACGGGTTAAGATCTTTTCCAAAATCAAATCGATTGGTATTAGTTTCAAGGCAATTGCCCTCCTTGGATTTTGAAAATTTTACTTTATCTATATTGGCTTAATTTCTGACCTGCTGATTATAACTAACAGAGTTGAAATATAATTTGAAAAACAATCCCGTCTCCAAGACAACCAGTTCCGAACAGGAATACCTATGAATGTGCGTAAAATGGTTCCTCAGATTATATATATGCTCTGTAAGAATGTATTGTGTTTGATCATTATTAGTTCGGTTATATCCATGTTATTCCTAGCAAAACATACTATTCTGCTATCTTAATATGTCGTGACAGTAACAAGTTTGTTTGCATTTTATATGAATCGATGGCGAGCTTGATGCACACATGACATACCTTGATATGTATTACAAATGAGCATGGCGCCACAATGAGACAAAAGCATTTAATCTCATCGCCCGCCTGCACGGTGTTGTCACGTTTGGATATTCCTCCCTCTCCATAACCATGTATGCCGCGTGGTTGCGCGATATACAAATTACTGACCTATAGAAAGCTTTGTTACAAATGACGGGCAAAAGCACTTGGAATTTTGCATTATTTCTGATGTCTCCATATTTGGCTTTATTTCTGCCGATTTATGTTGAAGTGACATCATGAGCTCTGGGGTATAACACCTGCTCCTCTATAATGCTCAACAGTGGTGACAACACTATTACCACGCTCGATGGTCGCAAGGCCAGTAAAGCATAATAACGTATTAATTTACCAATTCCAATGCGCCTAACAATGAATACATCAGACTCAGAATTAAGTATAGCTTGAATGGCTTTGGTCTTTGGTTTACTGGTGGGAACGAATGCTATCTTCAACCCTGAATTATGTATGACACAATTCTGACTAGTATCGATTTAGAATTTAACTGATAATTCTGTATGAATTGATCATTCGACTATGTGCTGTACGCTATGTCAACGAGGAATTGCTTTAACCCAATATTTCATTTTCTCATTGTGACTCGCTAATGCAATAAGTGCCATCCATGTTTTTTTTTGTTCATGCAAAGTATTCTTAGTGGTCGGCAGTTATTTCTAGCGCCCTCGCCTTTTATTTATCTCGAAAATTGCAGATTCACCATTTGTCAAATATAATTTTATTTGCTGGCGATTATTGCTGAAATAAGAATTTAACAATATTGTTTTAATAACTGGTGTTGTAGATGGCCCCTCAAACTGAACATTTTAAACCATTTGATACATAATATGTTTATCGAACCTGATAATTTTAGTTGAAAATATAGGTGTTAGAATTCATCAACACTGGTACGATGACATATATATTTTTTAACTCTCGCATTTACTTCCCTATCAGACCATAAGACTTAACTCACTTACTCGTTTGCCCTTTTCAAAATGCTCTTAAGTTGTATATTTTATATTACATATTGTTTTTCAATTTATATTTTATTTGTACTTCGAATATTTATTGTATTTTTATGTATAATTGAATGTTTCTTGTGTTGTTTAATTGGCAACTTAATGTTATTGTTCAACCAAATAAATGAAATAAAAACTGTCTCATAAACTATGATATATAATGTATATATTTCAATACAACTTTCACAATAACGAGTTTAGCTATATCTGATACAGCAATAATTGGTAATAAACATGATATTAATTTCGTCATATTTATAATGTGTGAACACATTTTGGGATGTTTTTGGCTAGTACAGTGAGACACGTGGTCACCGCGATGGCGCAATTAAGTAGTATTTATGTACAGGTCTACAGATTACTATCTGGAAATATACAGTAAACCAAAACTAGATAAACACAGGTAATTGTAATTTAGGTTGATAGTTGTGTGAACCATTTTTTCAAGTTGTTGACTGCAGTATGTAACAAGATCCTAAATAGTTTTAACGAAAAAAAATACAAACAAAATCGCCTTTAAACGCCAATCACGCCACGCAAGAGAACTTATTTGAATTTTATGTCTCTCGCATGTCTTTATTTATGGGAACAAGCAATTACGTTTTTATATGCGACAATTTCGCTAATAACGCACAGAAACAGCAAACAGTTAGAACAATGGCCTGGCTGTCAATCATTAATCTCTATGGAGAATGTCGCATTTAGAAAGAGACATTCCCGACATTGGTGAAGGAACTGATTGGATAGTAGCTACCATCGGCTACATATGGAATGCGACCTGATTGAACATCAGCCCCGTATGGAGGCCGCCAGTTAGAATGACTTCACCTGAAATTATTTTGGGAGGAAGAAGCGTAAATAAAATACAGACATTTTATTAATATTCATGAACTGGGTACGACAAAGTTGAATTTCATTTTTAGAAAATGTGAGTTGCCGATCACTATGTACAAACAAGCCAAACTTGAATGGTGCACTGTGGAAATATGTCTTTTTTATGAACCTTGAAGTGCAATTTACTATTTACGTTTAATTCTGGATCATTTCTTAGCTTAAAAAAGGAAGAATAAAAAACTAGCACGCCAGTACACATTTAAATAGTGTAATAAGGAATATGTGAAAAAAATCTTTAGTAAAAATGGGAGTCAGAGAAATTTACAACATAATTTGCATTTAAGATTTGTATTCACAGCTGCTAACTATATTCACTTGTTAAATTCAAAACACAGTAGACAGTATTCAACGAGATCAAGTAGTTTATACTAATACCTGAAGGGTTATTCTGTATGTCAAACGGGCAATATATAAACGGCCAAGTCCCAAGGATGCGAACCAGATTACATCTTTAAAGGTAATAAAAAACAAACTGTTTTCAAAAGCATTATTGTATAGGCAGATGTTACTATGCAAGTGATTTTAAAATGTCAATTTTAAATGATTCTTGTATGTTGTTTCTGCTCTATACAGCAAAACTGGTGATCTACTGATGATCTTCAATAATTTCAAACAATCACAATACACGCATCTAACTATACAAAACATGGTTATGTATAATACGTTTGAGTGCAAGTATTGTATCTAATGCGCATTGGTTCAAATTAGAATAAGAAATCACTTGTAAGTAAACACTGCGGTTGTATGATTAAGAAGTTGTGAAAAAAAATCACTAGTTTACAGGTGTTGAAGTTCAGATGAAACACAACCATCAGCGACGGTTGTTGTGTTTGTACAATTTTCTAAATAAGTAAATAGAGTTGTGTCTCTATTAGTATCAATGAAGAATTATGAATAAACAAAGTAAAATGAGACATCGAATAAAGGCGTACATAGATCGCTCTACTGTATACATGATCTTATATATTTGTAAAATGTAATTATTTAGTGATTATTATTGCCCCGTAGAAACCATTCACAGGAGCTTCCCGAGGCAATGTAATCCTCGAATAAACATTACTCAGTAATTTATAGAGACAATTCTTCTGTGATCAGATGAGGGCGCCGTCACAGGAAACACGTATGAAGTGATATCAACAATTGTACTCATTGAAACAATGAATAAGCCTAAATTAGCATTTTAATAATTTACAACATTCATAATATTTTATGGAAATAAAAAACCTTTTTGGTAAAACACACAACACATACTCGATTTATCAATGAATAAACAAAGTATACTTCGCTTGAAGCATTGAAAATTGCATCAATCAATAAACAAAGTGTACATCACTCGAAGTACTGAAAATTACCGTAAACGCGAGAACAAACCGTAAACGCGAGACACCCAGAAGTGCATAAGAAAATTACAAACCAAAGCATACCGTTGATCACAAGTCGCACAGAAACATTTAAAAGACCAAGTACGTAAAATAAATTACTGACAGTTTCATTACACAACACAGTTAAATCGGTAAGAGAGAGATATATCGAACCCATGGTATACAAGAACAAATGTGTTTAGTCAGAATTGCGAGTAGCATAAATAATGTTGTTTAATTGCACATACCGAGTACTACTAGAACAACTTCTTTTTATAATCGTTGAACGCCATGTATGTGTTAACCAAATAACTGTATGGTTGCGGTTCGTTGTGGCGCTGTGACCATCAAGAACGCATACAATAGGATATAAAACAAATTCAGGAATGGAAACATGTTTTCTCTAATTATTATTGTGTATTGGTCGCGAATTTGTTACTTCGAATTTCATACTGAATATCACTACCATTTACTAATTATAGTGATTGCTTCGATATAAACTCAAATTTGCAAAGGTGTTGTGACAGAAACATTTGAGGATTGTGTGAGCAGCAGCGTGGAATAAAGCTGTACGCTAATTGTAAAGAAAGTCGGACCATAATGGTAATCGTAGCCACCTACATTAGAATATTTGTACCCGGTTGTTCTACTTTTCTGGTCGGACCCATACGGACAGCATAAGATCTTTACGAATATTTTTACTCTACAAGTACAATTATTTGTACTTTATGAAAATTAAATCTCGTTTACTATGCTACATACTTATATACTCTGTTAGGTTCAGTATTTATGTATTTGCTAGTTAGTAAACGAGAACTACCCATCTTAATGTACTTTACGTAACAATTTGGATATTCACTCGAAACCGATGATCAGCAAGAACATATCGTCTGTACAATACATGAAGTATACTAATGATATAAGTCCACAAACTTTCAACTTAGAAACGATTATTACTCAAACTGCGAAAATACATCACAGTTTTTAAATTGCCATTCAATTATTTGGATGGGTTTATCTTTGTCAACGATTTGGGAGAGTTCTGGAATCCGGTTGACATACAGAAGTTTTAGAAGAACCATGTGGATGACAGACCGTACCCGTGAGCAGCTAAGCTGAAATGGTTGAAAACAATTTTATTAAAGATATTTCAGCAGGTTTTTTTTTCTGAAACAAAGACGGATCAATTCGGTTTTAGGATCTGGTTTCAGTTGCACTGACAACATGAATACGTACAATATATCTGCAATAGAGATTTGTGCTTGTGGATTGTTGTAAACGTTTCCAACTGAATTGGCTGGGTTCCAGTTGACTTTCTGCTCACTGTGAAGATTATTTAGGATATCCCTGTAAAAATTTCTTGTCCGAGAATTACAAATAAAAGAGAAAAAGATGAATACTCCCTTAAACTGTTACATACTAAGAATAGATAGGAAACAATATCAGAGTTAGAAAAAGACTCAACCAAACCAAATATCCAGGTAAACTCCATAACTAAAGACAACTTCACACTATAATTTGACGTCTTGTAACCGTAGAGCTGCGGTTAGATTTTGATTTTTGCAATACAGCACTCTTGTTATGCAATTTGGTGAGCATAACAATATAGCAAACCAAATTACATGAAAGAATGAGAAACAGTGGTAGGTCAAATAACATCACCAATGACAAAGGTTCAGTAATCTAACATATGCCGATCCCGTACCCTACACTGAATGGAGTTCATTCGCATACATCAATATACACTGAAACGCCAACAAGAATAGCTGGGGACAACCATGCATACATCATGTAAAATATAAACCGTTTCACTCGTTTTTTTGAGGAACATGCCGAACCAATTGACTGAGAAAATGTGTGACAGAGATCAACAGCCAGAACATTCATCCAGAAAAAACAAACCAGCCACAGATAGTGGGAAGCAATGGCAACATATTTACAAATGATGACGTGTTTAGTTTTATCGATGGCTGTTAGAAACAAGAGTTGTGCCAGAAATAAAGCAATTGTTAAATTAACTACGAGCCCACTAGAGAGTGTTCGAAGGTTTGGAAATACCATATATGTAACTAACGAAAGTATACATGCAGACAAAGACAAAGAAATTCCAATAGTGCTGATGATCGTTTTGTGAAAATCGTATTTTAGATTGTTTGAATCCGTGAACGAAGTGCTATCTTTACTTATGCAGATGTATGCAAACGTGCCATTCTTACTAAGTGCAAACCGAGAAGCTGGTATTACAAGTTTTCTATGTTTGAGTGACAGCTCTCTATTATTTATAATGAAAGCAGTATTTAAAATAATTGATAGCTTAAATTGATCTTGGCATATTAATAGGTGATCTTTATCTGAACATTTTGCAATTAAAACTGTGCTGTGGTAATATGCCGAGAGTGAAATATTGTCTAATTGGCCTGCATCGTATATGAACAAAGACTCAACAACTTCCACAGTGCCATTCGGACAAAACAACGCTTCCTGGTATATTAGCCCTTCGATATGGGCACACGCCATGTAGGACGAAGGCGATTGAACTATGTAATATATATCTGCCAGATCACGGACCTTTGCTTGAAATGTCACTGAATATGTTTCATTGCCATGTTTATGTAGCAGTACTGAACTCAAATCAATGTCAACTGATGCCAGCTTTGGCTTAATTTCAAGACTGGCAAACAAAGTGACGTTTCGAAGCAAGGTGTTCAGTTGGTTTTCATCGATGTGTTCTTGGCAGAAGACGAGCCGTATCAGATAGTTAGTACCATGATTGTGGGTATGCAGAATTCTTTGTGCTGCATCCATGTGCTGCATCCAATAATTAATATCTACCACAGGGATATCAACACAGGTCAGCGTACCCATATCGAATATGGTATTTTCTTCGCATGGATGTTCCCACTGTCCAGGTATAAAGTCGATAGTTACTTGAATATTGCCTCGGAAATCAACTTGAAACAGGACATTTAGAGGGAGCAACGGCGCATACGGAAGATTCAAATAATCCACCCTATCTAATCCACATCTAAGTTGTTGCTCAACTGGATTAATACCATTGCACAAAGCGCAGAATACATTCCGATATTTATTTCCAGCGTGTTGCACAATGGAGATTGGCATGGTGCGGCAAAGCATATTTTGGTGTACAGAACTGGGCGTATTGTTTGAAGTAGACGGACACCCGTCTATCACGTCATTATAGCACGAATGTTTAAGAGACATGTCATCAGATAGTGGAAGAAGTTTCAGTCCACATCCAGTGTCATGCTTTAGCGTACCCACTAATTGCATTACATCATATGTATTGATGACAGCCATTGTTGATTCAAATGATGGGTCTTCACATATCCATTTCATTTTCCAGAAAATTATTTCTGTCAAGTTGATACCATGACAGGCGGCGCAGTAGACATTTTGAAAGTACGTGACTTGTTCTTCTTTAGTCTTATGTTCAACAGGGATTGATTGGAGAATTAAGGAGTATGCTGTAAAATAGTAAATAAAAAAAAAATAAACATGTACACAATCTTTGGGAATTAAAAATAACTGTTAACTATGAAAGGTATTATGGAAAACATTTGTTAATAAATTGAGTTCTGACCTTCTTTGACATCTGTACACTTTCTGTGCAGCTCAGTATCAATCGGCTCATTTAGTGGGCATTTTGTAAGCATGGCTACAGGACTGTCCGCATCTGAAAGTTTTATACAATCGGACAGAACGCTGTAGTGGGGGTCAAATCCCTTGCTGAGCAGGTCATTAGCAAGGATCTTAAATTCGCTTGAACCATTTAATACGCATACATCAATAAAATCAGGACAACAATCCCCATACAATCTATATTACAATTGCACATCCAGGGCGAATCTAGAAATGTCGCGTAAATACATGTCGGTGCATGACACACTCGATTGCTGTTGATGTAGCAGGAATTTAACGAGTCAACGCCATTCGAATATGGACATGGTGGGATCGTGTCATATTTAGGGTAAGTAACAACTGGTGTTGATTCTACCACGAACGGTGTCGATATTGATGTATTATCCAACTCTTCATCTACAGAAGACGGTGCATTACTTCTCGCCCTACGCGAGTGCACTTTTCGCGTTTGCCCCTTGGGTGCATGTGAAGACTCTTGTCTTAAATTAATTTGTTGTTGTTTCTCGTGTTTCAGAAATGTGAAGGATATTCCGACTAAAACCATCAATAGAAGATTAATGAGTGCCAGCGATCCTATTGTTCTTCCTAGATGCACATTCTTTTTTTTTTTTGGATCTGTAATATTATAGAAACTGATTAGTAATAACGCAATTTTCTTATTAGAGATATGGCCGGTATGATATCGTATCAATACAAATCTGTCATCAAATTGGTGGCGCGTGTTGATCAACACTACAAGCGACGACTAATGTGTGACAGAGTGATTCAAGTAATCAATAATCAGAGTAATCAATAATGATGGTGAGTATGTGAAACAGATTAATCCCGTGCTAAGTCAATGTTGTTTTTAGGATAATGTCCTTTCTTAACGTTCAAGCGTTTCCATGAAATGGTAACAAAATACAACAAATCACCCAAGCAGTTGATTTCTGATTGTTTTAACATAATTA
Organism: Saccoglossus kowalevskii; assembly: GCF_978046115.1. NCBI lineage: Eukaryota > Metazoa > Hemichordata > Enteropneusta > Harrimaniidae > Saccoglossus > Saccoglossus kowalevskii. The sequence goes on from NC_140645.1 coordinate 18,387,449, forward strand.
TTTCCTATGTAGAAGGTCCCTTCATGAACTGGCTGCTTAGACTGAAATATGCCGTGATGGCAAGATACAGTATGCTCACTCGTTTGCAAACACTTGATAATAACTTCTCCTTCTTCTTCTTGTTATTGTACTTACTACTAATACACTTAGAATAACGGATCGGTATGTGAGTGTGTCTATTTGTCGTGACAATATATCGTGAAGGAGGTAATTTTACCAATATTTTTTGTGTTATATCGTGGACTAATTTATCATGGCAATAGACCACCGGTCACTGCGCATAACTGTGGAGGAGTGACACAGAGCTACCTGGGGTTCTGAGTGAACATCGATATTTTCTTGTCTAATCAGTGTTATATGTACACGCTGATTTTGTATCAGTTACATCTGAATACTAAAAGCCTACTGTTATTTCTTGAAACTGTTGACATTCCCCGTTTGTGTTTGTTGGTCACAACACATTGCAAGTGGGAGGACAAAATCAATGAAATAACGCGCATGCGTATGGTATCATTCATATTACTAGTTCAGAAAGAAATTATCGGTTCATGAAAGACCAACAGCGCAAATATAGAAATGCAGTTCAGTTGCTTGTAAAAAGCGTTGAATGAAAAGGCTGACACAGAACAAATTGTCACTTTAAAGGCAAAATCGGAAGGAGAGATTACTTTCAACACACAGTCAACAGGCACGCAAGTGCGATATTTACTATATGGGGCCGCCATCTTGAATATGGCATGAAACTAAATAAATAGAGAAGTCGTGAAACGCGTTTTTCAGATTCTTACAAATGAGTAAAAATACTAATTTTTCACATCCAAGCGCCACTGGAGTAATATTAAGCCAACCGCTAACAAAATTCGGACGAATTCGTCGATTTTGTGTGGAAAAATTCCTTGCATACGAACACCTAATTACACGAAGAACCGAAATTGTCATCTAACTGTAAGGTCGTTGCTAATTGGCTGCTGAAACGTGTTCTATGTTATTCGTTTAATTAGGTGTTCGTATGCAAAAAGTTCAATAGTTTCAATCCTTGTTGAAACTATTGAAGTTCAACGTGTCTATCGGACGTCAGCTGTTCCACTAAATGCGAATGATACAACAGAGTATGACACACGCGCGTATTTGCGTTTCGTGGTCAGGCAGTGGGTATTACAAGCGGCCATCAAAACATTTAAAGACATTCCATATAATAACGCGAACATTCATCTCCAATGATGTGAGTACACCAGTGAAAAACGTTGGTAGAAAACTACGACAGAATGTGTTATTAATGATAAACTAGATTATTTCACTTTAACGAACGTTGTTATAGATAATATAAAATAAACATAAATAACATATATAAAATAAATAACTTTTAATAGAACATAGACTGATTTTTTTTATTATTTCAGAAAGATTAGTCGAGCAAACATCCACAGCAAATATACCTCCATGAATATGTTCCGATTTCCCTTTTTTTGCTTTTGCAACATGCGCATTGGCAAGGGGGAGGGCGAGGGCGGCCCAGGCTTATGGATACTCAATTTTACTCAAAGATTTGAAATATATCAAACTTATTAATATTGTATTGCAGACACTGCTTCACAGTATGTAGCTAATAAAAATGATGATTTGTTTCGCTGAGAAACGCTGAAATGTATAATCATAAACGAGCTCAAAAGGAAAAACGCCGTGCAGGCAAACGATGTTGTTTCTGGGTTTGTGACGTACATTTTGCATCATGGAAGGGAATGTATTTTTTGGATAGCTTAGGATAGAAATTAATTTAGATTGCAAAAGTATTTGTAAAGGATACAATTTGCACTTGGAATTAGTAAAATTGCTTTATGTGGAAAAAAAATTCAAGTGAATATATAAAATTGTATTCGATTATGAACTTTTAGTAAAGGTTGTCAAAGGTATCATATTATAAATACCAGTGTATTATTTACAACAAGGTAGCATGCGTATAGTGTCATATAATTGTGTGCATACAACGGTGTTGTGTCCGCATTCATGCCAGACTCGTACCCAGCACGTTTGAATAGGGGGTTGAAAACAACAATAATGTTTGGTGTGAAACTTGTGAATTTTATAATTTTCAAAAGAAAAAGAGCGGATTCTTCAGTGTCTTAGAGCTATGTTGAGGACATTTTGATAAGATTGGTTTTAAATTCAATTGGCTTACTTTCTGTTACGTTGTTAAGTTATTTCACATAGCATTTTTGAACTATTTTAAAATTTTATAGAAGGGGATTTCTGAGCCATTCCCCACCTTGGACAGACAATCACAAGCACCCCCTAGATTCACTACGGCAAATTGTTATACACAAAAAAAATACTGAAGGTATTCTTAGCATAATATTGTCTAGGCATTTTAGTATTAGTCAATTTTATGGCGAAAACAGCGAAAACTTGTCAGTATATATTTAAGTCTATAATTGCTTGCCAATAAATTTAAGTATCTCTCAGGTTCTAATACTACTTTGATTTTTCCGTTAGTGCACAGCCTGGATGATTGTGAAATTGAGGCATGTTATTCGTGCAACAATCTTTTTATTTTTTGAGTAAATATTTCTAAGAAATTTGCGGTATCACCAACTTGTTTTTCAAACCGTACAATGCCGAAACCATATTTGAACAAGAGACTTGTTATGTGGGTTTCCCAAGTATGTCTGCCGGTCTCGTCTGATCCTTTAAGTATTATATAACATGTTTTTTTGGTTCCAGCTATTTTTTACTTCAAGTATTTTTAACCAATATGAGTCACAAGGCTTAAAATATACACATGATCTCCTAATATTCGTACCCCCCCCCCCATATCTCGCTACTATAACAAATAGCTGGCACAATGATTGCATCAAAAAAATTAAATGCACTAACCAATGGCATACCACAGAGTTTCGTACAGTATGTAATTTTTTTGGTTCACTGTAAATCTGTTTTTCAGGGGCGGTAAAATAGTATGCAAACAGTGGTGTTTAGTAGCAGTCTCCATAGACTACAATGATTATATTCTCTTTTTATGAACCCACTAAAATATAGTAAATTTTCTAAGACATCAAAAAAAACGTGTCAGGCACTATATATATATATATATATGTATCTTTTCAAGTTATCCTCCTTGGGTGTAACTTTGCGAACGTATCACTGAACACGATCAATGTCGATTTCTTGATGAACGTGGAGTAAAGCTAGAAATGTCAATCTCTCTTGCACAATACATGTATTAAACCTTCCCAATGCGGAAAAACAGCGCTCACACTTGCAGCTAGTCACAATTTGTAGTAAACAAATATGTATGTGACCACCGAAGCTCTTCTAATAAAAGAGTCTTACACAAGTTTCTGTATACTGATCTTCCGAATTTTATTATCCGTAATTGGCGAGGTCAAATTGACAGAAAAGTCAATATATTTCAACAACACGTTCACTGGTAGTTAAAACGAACTGCAGTGTTCATAATGCAAAACCGGAAAGACGGTAAAAATTTAAATACATGAGAATACAAAGTCATAAGTGTAAATTACAAGGCAAAAGAGCAAAATTAGAAATCACGCAATCTGTGTACACTATACGAGAAGCTTGACAGGTATTCGATTGAAATATCTACATAAAGCTAGCTATATTCCAGAAATGGTTATCAAAGTCATAATTACCTCGCTGGCGACCTATAGAGACATCGGGATCGGCAAACTCGAAGATTCAAATATTGCAAAGACGAAAATACGAGAAGTACGAGTACAAGTACGAGCCATCCATCTCAACAGTTTCTTACGAAAGTGAGCGAAGTAACATGAAGTTAGTAATGAGTCAGTCACATGTACAATTTTTCTTCAAAATAAAACAAATTAAGTGTCACAACAAACTCCAACAATACAACTAGTCATCCCGACATGGATTCTCATAAAGAAAGTGTATCCATGGCATCAAATATCTCAACGAAACACAGGAACTACTTTACGTGTAAAGGATACGAGCGCAATAAGACGACAACCTATCCAAGTTGCCTGCATGGCGCCCTCTATAGTTAAAACAAAAGTTTACTTCGCATGGCGACAGCCACAATGTATGAAAAGTGTGATTCATCACATAGTTTCAGTGCAGAAGCAACCGTGTGGGATAAATTTCTGACTGCAAGAAAATCATCGAGCTATACAACTCGTGCTGATAACCTCGGATGATAAATCTTTGGCATTTTGTTCAATGATCTGTTCAGCCCGTAACTGTACACTATTGTTCAATAATACAGGCCTCACGTACTAATACAATAAGTTGACTACATTTGGCTGACACACTTGGAAAGAGTTGTGTATATGCCATCTTGAAAAATACATAACTAATAAACCAAACTAGGAAAATACAGTGTCGTGTCGTGTTGGAAAAATTACGAGACCGATCAATCCTTTTCGACCCCCACAATTTACTAACTGAGCGAACACTAGCACAAGACAATCGGCTCTTTTCAGGACCACTACATCCTTCAGAAAGTGACTTCCATTACATCATTGTTGTATGGATATGCTTACCCGTTATAATATTTCACATCAGCTGCTTGAACGCGTTCTTCATTACACCATCGCGAAATCACCGAATAAAAGCTTTTTTGATTGGCTGCTGTTGCGCTGAGACGGCGTAATTTCACGATTGACAATTAAACCTCGTTGCGACCAAAATGCCCATTACTATGCAATTTCGAGGTTGATAGTTACCTCACAGAATCAAGTGATTTAAACGAGTTTTAATGTTCTAATCTACGATCATAATTGTATTAACTTAATTGTTCAACTGAACCCCCGAACCCAAACTATGGCCTACATACCTACGCGATTGTGCAAGTGTATTGATGAAATAAGTCTATATATTCTTGTTTTTTGGTGTGTATTTCCACTAGAACGATTAGAATTATACATATCCAATATACATACATAATAGACCATAGACGTGAAACATACACACCTACCCAAGATGATAAACGAGATATGTACCAACACGGGAAAACAGGTGCATAAAACAACAACAGTGTAGGTACCTCGATTTGATTGTAGGATGGAGTAATGTTGCAGATACGTTGAAGCGCTTACATTTATGTGAGATCCGGGTTTACGACAGACTATCGACAGCCAGTAAGAACGCTAAAACAACTGAACTGTCAATAAAGATTTCGCCACAAGGCAAAACATAGGACTGTATTTATCGTAGCATCTGCGCATACATTCAATGAGATAAAGAGATGAATGCCAGTAATTACCCTGAAATTGATTACAAAATTGCAGAGTTATTAAAATAAACACATATACAATAAAACAACTATATTGAATGTCATAACAATTTGTCGCGATATTTCCGCAACTTATATATGTCCCTTGGCAAAAAGCACAAAAGCGTAATTGCATACAATGGTTTGGGGTCATATCTAATAACAATTCAGTGTATTATCGCTTAGCTCATTACTTATTCAATATAAACAGCACTGTATATATGTCAAATGTTTCATTCTCAATTTTATAAAAGAAAAGATGAGAAATATATTTAAGTATGCAAATCGCTATCCATGGCAACGCATCTAGTCGGAATGCTCCACAAAATCGAGTGTCTAGGGTTAAATAAATATGATGTCTTGGGGTAAACTCGAGCTGAAAGTTTAAAGAAACAACGTAAAACCAGTAAAGTAAAATATTAGCAAAATACTGTTGTTTGGTTATCACGTGACAGCAACTTGAGTTACATTGCGCTAATTAGATGCTATCAACTACCCACCAATATTTATAGTGATGGTCACACGATACTATTCTTCTCTTTTACTTCTTCCTTTTTGCATTCAAGACGTTCGCGTAGAAGTTTCAAAGTGAGTAGTTGTATTTTGGGAGCACAGCGTGCTTATACTGCATGTCACTATACAATCTCATTTGGAATATGTTATCCCATATCTATGCACAAAAACAGCTCTTAACTAATTGTGGTATCTGATTTACTGGTGTCTGAATCAGGTGTGAAATGGAGCCAGTTGAGTCTTACGCAGTGATCCAGTTTTTGTATTTTAAAGGACGCACACCAAAGGAAACTTTTGATGAAATGAGAGAAACTTATGGTGATGATGCCCCATTATATGACCTTGTAAAACGCTGGCATCGTGAAAGTTTGTGGAAACAACTCCCAGACCTGGTCGTCCCTCTTCTGCCATTGATGAGGCATCTGTCCGTCAAGTTGAGGCAGCCATTTTGGAAGATCGACGCATTACTGTTCGCCAAATAACCCAAGAGGTCGAGATCAGTACAGGGTATGTGGAAACTATCATTCATGGCCATTTGCATATGCATAAGGTGCCTGCCAGATGGATTCCCAGGTTGCTCGCACTTTTCCAGAAGCAAGAACGCGTCGATTACTCGAGAATGAATTTGGAGATGTGCCAAGAAGATGAGTGAAAGTTATTCAAAAGACTGATAATACAGGATGAAACTTGAGTCCATCACCATGATCCAGAGGCCAAGCCCAGTCAATTCAGCGGAAGCACTTGGGCTCACAACCTCCAAAAAGGCAAAGGTGCAGCCCTCGTTGGCAAGGTTATGCTCACAATCTTCTGGGACCAGGACGGAGTAGTAATGACAGATTTCCTGGCAAATGGTACCCCAATTAAAGGAGCCTATTACGCTTCACTTTTGATGAAATTAAGATAAGCTATCAAAATCAAGAGGTGGTACAAGATCAGCAAAGGTATCCTCCTCCTCCAGGACAACGCTCCGGTCCACAACTCGCCAGATCAGAAGCACGGGCGTGTAGCTATGAAATCATCCCGCAGCCCCTTACTCTCCCGAACTTGCACTTTCTGACTTTCATCTCTTCCCAGCAATGAAGTTGTTTTTGAAAGGAAAGCGTTTTCCAGATGATGCAGCCTTGATTTCTGAAGTTACGGCGTTCTTATGTCGAGAAAGACTAATAATTGTGCCAAGTTTAATTAATCTCCTGCTGTGGGAAATGGGTCAGGGGGCATCGTGAAGTTTTTTTTTTACATTTAAGGGTTGTTTATCATTTTGTGACAGATTATCCCCTGTTAGCGTCAGCTGATGACATTATTGGCAACGGTAGTTTAAAGCGAGTAATTCACCTTGCGCGAACGTAACCAAGTATAACTAGTTGTACAGCCGTCCACTATTAATAACTGTAATCTAGACGTATAGAATTCAGAAATTGGCCTCCCGTGGTAGCCGTTAATAAAAACCAACTTCAGAGGTGACATAGTGTACTTATTATTAATGTTAACGGAAGTTTGTGTGATTGGTTGAACATTCGAATATGAGTACCAAGTCATTAACACATGATTTGCTTGTGCAACATTACTATTGAGGGCGGGGTTTATATCAGTATGTCACTGTTGTATGATTTTCCTGAGATTGAATTAGGAATAAAGTTAGAGCTTGCGGCAGAGCAAACAACGACGACTACACTAAACCATCGTGCTGTGTGTATTTATCAAAGTGAACTGCCTAACAACCCGAGAAAGTATTAACAGTATTGACAAGATGGTGACTCCGATCCCAGGTAATCTAGTTTGCAAGAAGAAGAACAAATTTATAGTGACAATTTTCTAGTTATATACCTTGATAATTATTTGAGGATGAAATATGGCTTGAACTAATATATACGTTTTAAACTTGCAATGCAACAATACGAGAATTACTAGTGTAATACTTTGAAGGGGGATGTTGGTTTGTCTAAATTTTACTCGTTGTATATCAATTGGTACAATGCCGAGTTACATTGAGTCGAGATTATTTTGCATATTTTCGTTGCATTGGAGAATAAAACAATATTATTGTTTTTTTGTTTTTTTAAAAACGACGTGCATCTTAATTGACACTGGTTAGAGAAGTTGACATTTAATTATTCATTATTATGTCACATTTCTGTAAAAGCGGCAAAATAATATAATGTGTTCAGAATTGCAATATTTTACATAACTAACATGTCTTTTTATTTACTATGAACGTCTTCTATTTTATTTGGAAGGACTTGTGAACAGATTGGGAGAACTCTTTTCAAATTATTCAAGAGTGTCACCAGACATTAAACAATATCCCATAATATTTAAACCCAAAAAAACTGACAATTATAGTTAAATGGTATGGATAATAAGCGGATGAAATGTCGGATAACATACAAAAAACACTTTGATAACTACAGAGACGCAAAGACGCCAAAGTACTTGAACTTTCGTTCATTGCATTGTATTCCCCTCGTCCTTCATACGCCATGATAATTTTAATATCTGCCTGTCTCTGTATCACAAGGATTATTGCGTATATTATGCTAGGCAACACAACAGACGCTCTACGCATGCGTAATATATGCTGGATGCATGGCCTATCATGGTTGGCCACGTAGTAATCACAATCACGTCACACTGATGCTAACTAAAGCGTGTGCAACGTGCCTAAGGAATTACTATGACAAACTTTCAAAATACGCCACTCAAATGCGATTGTTTTATGAAAGTATTGACACTAAGAAACATTAAATAATCCTTGTTTTATACGATAATCGTACTAAAATTTACTGCGTTTCAATATCACGAAGAACAATCAAGCAATTAACCTGGCTAGTCTTTAGTTGGATACAATAATTCCACTGCAATGCAAAGGTCGGGACAACTTCTTTACGCACGTTATAAATACCTTGGAATACATGTAGTGTAATAAACACATTCCGAGAAAAAATAATACGTGTTTTAGTTTATAGTACATGATATAGGTACTTCAATTCTAGTTCCCTTCGTGGCAACTGCACATTGTCTCATTATGTCTCGCAGAGCAAATCAAATTACAGAACTGTCAGTTTAAAATGCAACACTCGTATCATGTACCCCAATAGCTCGAGTGACTGTTTGTTCAAAACAGATATCTTGCAATGCACGTACAAATACCAATACGTTACAAGTTTGATTTTGTCCTGCTTCATGTGGGTAATGTTTGAGAACAAAATTATAGTGTTTTACACACATTTGAGTGTCATTGGAAGTGTACCACGAACCACCATTTGCGCATGAAAAAGCAGCCAGGTTGCTGAGTTCACGTCACGCTGACTAAAGCCAATTAGGAAGATAGAAAAACTAATTAGTTTCAACCACAAAACCAAAGTTGTATTTGCGTGTGAGTTACTTCATGCGATAAATTGCTAATTTTACTCACAACTTGATTTAGCTCTTGTGTGAACAATAAGTATCGTGGATTTTTCGTGTTTTGAACACCAACCGACCGAACGATGCAACATTTTTGTTATATATATTATTTTTTTTCAAGAACGAATTTGTCAAATGTCTGGCAGAACCTCAAAATTTCAACGACTGGTTCAGTTTTGCCGCGCTCTCTATAATAACTACCACGTTTTGTTGCCAGAAGTACTAGTATATTAAAGCGGATGCGTCGTCACCTGCGCACGCGCGGTCCCAAGCGACGACAACAACACACGCTAAAAAGTAACACAAAGGCTCATGGGTAGACGTTTGTTTGTAAACACACACACGCTGTGGCCATATGACGCATGCGCAGGTGACGACTCTCCCGCTTTGCGAGATTGTTAGCGTGCACGTGACACTAGCGCGTAGAATCCTTTGCGCAAATGCAAGAATACTCTTCTTCGTTGAAACCCGGGTCCAAGAACGTATATTTACAAAAAAGAAATATGATAAAAAAAAATTCACACTGCTGGGCCAGTCTAGGTGTGTTTATGAATTTTATTTATCAGTCTTATCGACTAGAATTGCTTTTTCAAGGAACTGGGACATTCAATTCAGTTTGGTAGTATTTGGAAAGGCTTGAGAAAACTTACTTAAGGTCAGAAAAAAAATCTCTGTTTCTCGTTTCATGGAAATTTCAAAATGAGGCGGCGAGGCTAAAATGGAGGGAATTTGAGAAAGTGCGAGTACATTCGCATTTTGGAATGCTTTAGAAGGAAAAAAACGTCCGAGGCGCATAGTTCAAAATGATGCGCGTGGAAACGAGAAACAGATATTTTGATTCTCATCCTAAGGTTAGTTAGCACTGATGTGTTTTGAGCGGTTGGATTTCAATCAAGTATTTAGTTTCCTGGTATCGATTGGTAGATAAATTACCAGATAACATGAAAACTACTTTTAGATTAGTATTAACTAGATTCATCTACCATTGTGACTTTTCCATCATTCACATACTTCATTTTTATTTCAGCTGTTAGGTTGCTTGGTCCTGGCTTAGTCGACTAACCGTATTGTAACACAGTGGTATATTAATGTATTCACAACAGCAACCAACCAACCAATTCATGATATTTGCTAATTGTGGTGCACAGCTGTGCTAGACCAAACAAACGCTCCACACGTGTAACATGAAATGCCGTTTAAAGCACCAATATGCATTGCATTGAAAGTCCGGAATGTGGAGCTCTTTATTAAAACAGCGCTATTATCACTTGGGTCACGATCTCCCTGGTGTTTAAATATCCCTAGCTTGAAGTAGCAACAGGAAAAACTTGAGTGACAAATATCAGTGGTACCAACATTCCCTAATAGTTACTAAGCATGCTATTATAACAAACCATATCCCTACTTAGATACATGGAAATATCCATGCGCAATATCAATATTTGTTGCATGTGTTTACCTCCCACTTAGGCATGATTGCTCACTTCGTATGCTAAACGTGTGTCACGTGACTGAGAAATGGTGCTGAGCGAAACTTTTCAATTCCTGGATATGCTTCACAGCTACAGAAGTATTGATAGCAAACTACATAAAATAGCTCTATTATATAATAATTATTTATGGTAATATTTATTTGGTATAAATCTGTTCAATATCATCACGAAGATTGATTAGCATCCGTCGCGCACAAACCCAGTAAAACAATTCCACTAGAATACAAAGGTCGGAACAAGATCCATTACAAACATTGAATCATCAACAGCTGGCCTATGTTAACGAACACATTCGAAAAACGATGGAAGCTCTCAGGGAGAGAACAACATGCTTTATACAATGAAACATGTGCTTCGTGTTGTTCTGTTCATAGGATCGTCCAAATATGCTTTCAAATTGAAATACTTGATACATACAGACTTTACAATTTAAAAAAAACACACCTGCTGCAGGCTGGATATTAATATGAATATGTATGACGTCACTTTTCTAACAACAATGATGGACGCCAAAATTAGGTTTGTTGAATGTGCGTTCGAATAAATTATTTCAGTACTTCATTAAAAAAGCAGTTGTTGATATCGGTACAGCATTCTGACGCCCTAAATCTTCGCTGGGAGTAGTTCTAAACTTTGTGCTTCGTGATACGGCGGTACATACGTACGGTGAAGAAGAAGAAGCTGAACTAAAGGGTGCTATTTCATAGTAAATTCCCTCAACATCGGAGAGTTTCCCGTACGCATAACTGACAAAATAAATAAAATCGTTCTCAATCTACTTTCTAAGTGATTTTGCCTTTGGGATTAACTTGCAAATAAATAACGTCACAGTATGTACACACTAATGCAAGGTGAATTCAATATCGTGCAGCAATTGGTTGACTTAAGACAATAATATCCTTTTAAAGTCTAATTTCTGCTACATCGAAAATGAGTATTTTCAAGCAATGTTAAATATAACTAACATTTGTACAATAGATAACAGTCGTGTTTGAGTGTGGGTTATATCAAGCCGCGTGTTTAAACGGCTTTATAGTTAGAACATTGGCAAGAAACACACTATCGTCATGGCAAGTGGCAAAGATCAGTTTCAAGATACGGTAGGACGCGTTCCTAGATTCTTTTACTTTTATATGCATGTTTACACAGAGCTCGATAGTTTCTTCTCAAATTGCGCAATGTTGAATTAAGCGTCCATGTACTACGCGTTTCTCTTGGTATCAAACGTTATGAGTAACAGAATACGCCCCTGACCACATGTCACAGCGACGAAAACTATAAATATGCATTTCATTATAATGGATGTTTAGTATTTATGTTGCTTCGCGTACGCTTGTCGGTCCATAACAAGTCGTAGTTACCAATCAGTATAACTGTACATTGCGTAATCAAGATTACCAATACGTGATTGGACATCACCTCTATACCAGCAGTGAAATTTCCTCGGTGAGGCCAGGGAATGGATAAAAGTAGAACACTCCGGTTTTCCTTTCTTCGGCGACAAATTTCGACCAGCTGGACAGCCACGTCGAACCAAATAAATTGGATCCTGTAATTGCAACAACAACAACAACAACAAAAAATGTAGTATTATTTGTTTGTTAGTGTATTTATTTTGCACGGAAAACAATAGACGAACAGAAAGTTAAGTAGGATCAAAATGTGTTGTAAGGGCTGCGGAAAAATGTATTCAATTCAAACGGCTCTTCAACTCAAAAGATTGTCAACTGTCAAAAGACAGGTTAGATTTACCCTATGACGGGATATGAACGGAAATGAGGTTTGATCGCTTCGTTCTGTCTTACATATATTTTATTAAGGAATTTCATTTGCAACGCCATTAAGACGTTTCATTTATTTATATATTGATAATTATTGGAAAGTCCATCGTAACAATTAGGGATATATCATCGTAATATACTGTGTTCACACGTGTGCCAAAAAGCCGGTTTGGAAACCAGCTTTATATATAGTTAAGCCGGCGTTGAAATACGTATGAACAAGATAAGTCGGCGCCACGCCCATTTAGTTTAAGACGGCCTAAAATGGCAAGTCTCGACCGGCACCCCGTACTTAGAGAAACGGTTTTAGCACGTGTGAAAAATAACACAGCCTTAAAACACCCTAAATGTCAGCCTCGATTTGGAGTTCCATTCCTTGAAACTATTTTAAAGAAATATGGCGGCCTTTAATAACGCCGGCTCAGTTTAGTCTTTATTCAGGTATGAACATTAGGACACAATAAAACCACTGATAACTATTGTTTATCAAGTTAGACAGGTCTGTGGCACACGTGTGAACACGGTAACAGTGTCATTGTATTTTCGTTTCCAAAACCACGATGAACATTTATCTATTTTGATGACTTGACCCCATATCTATAATATTTTTTGCCAGTCGTTTGTATGTTGTCTGCTATATTGTTTTGGCCTTCATGGATTGTGAAATTATATTTGTTAATATAATTATTACAATGTCACGTACTTGCACATATTTCCTGTTCAACCAATGACAACACGTAGTTATCGTCCTTCAGAACTGATAACCTGGGATCTTTCATCAATAGGATATCATCGGCTGTGAACACACGATCAATCTCTTCAGCGATCCAGGCGTCAATTTTCTACGGGATATGAAAAATATGATTTATATTTTAAATGCACATCAGATTATCAACTTTTATATTATATTAATTGTTTGGGGGTTGTGACCAAAATTGTAATCATTTGTTGAAACAATTGACACGCGCTTTAAATATTTAATACGTACGATAATTCAATGTGCATTTTGCACATACTAATTTGTTGATTTTCAGTTTGCAACAAATCTTCACGCAGTGAGTGCGATAGCGACAACATAATTCGGCAAAACATGAAAGTATTGCCTATTATGTTGCTGTACAGTCTATATAAATTGTTTTACATAAGACAGAAAACTAGAGAATTCAACTATGGTTATCACTCGTATGATATAATAACCCTGGCACCTCTTTCCCACTTGCTTATCAAAAATCCACCGTGTAAATACGAGCACGCCATTTTAAAACCGCAATGATTTATGGGATAGTCAATTACGTACATTTGTATAAGATGGCCGTGCGATGTATATACATTTTATCTGCTTCCGGTGAGCTATTGTTGCGATACCTTTAACGACAATATTCTTCGTAGCATTCAGAAACATCGGCAAGATACGCCTACACACCTTCTCTATCCCCGATGGATTCATGCACCTGCAACAACAAATGGTCAGCACAACAATTACTTTAAAGCGGGAGGGTCGTCACCTGCGCACGCGCGGGAATTGAGTTCCATGCGACAATAACAACACACGCTAAAAACGTAAAGGCTCATGGGTAGACGCTTGTTTGTAAACAATGACACGCTATGGCCATCTGACGCATGCGCAGGTGACGACTTCCCCGCTTTAAAAACGTACGTACGATCTCCAGTCGGCTGAGAATGAACTGTCATGAATTTGTTTTTGCGTATCTGTTAACCGACTTTATTAGCTGATTATTAGCCGAATTGCTGTGTTATGTCTGTCATCGTTCAGGTCTATTTGAAGTTTTGAACGGAACTTGGCTCAGTGATTTGGAACTAATTACCAGATAATCGTCGCCATTCTGACAGTTTATATCCATAGTTATTAATGTAGTGAACGATTAATCAAAAGATATGACGTATTCAGTACTTAGTGTGATTGGCTTTATGATTGAAGGTTACGCCCTAGAGTCTTTTACTGTTTTGTAATTGGTTAGAGTTTTGAAAATGAATAAAGAGAGTTTGAGTTGGTCTTGACGAACACAGCACGATAGACGCAGAAGAGAGAGTGCAGTTCTGGAGAGTCGAGAGTCCAGTCCAGGGGCGAGCCTTGAGGCAGTCCAGTCTTGGGCGAGTCTTGGTTCAGCCTTGTGAGAGTCTTGGGGACTTTTTCCCCAGGGCGCTGTGTCTTATAGAGTGCTCGATTGATCGACTAAGACGAGAGCTGAAACGTATTTCGTTGTGTGTGCCTTATTTGACTGTAAAGTTAAAGTGACTTTCCCGATCCCGTACCTCAAGGGGACGAGATAGAGAGACGAGACGAGTTTCCCCCCTGACACGTGTGGAGAACCCGAGAGAAAAGATTTTCCCCGTGATAGAACAATCAGTCTGCGGAGGTATACAATTGAACTGTGCAAAGTGACGCATCATACGTGAATAATTATAATCACATTCTCTCAGACATTCCATTATTCGTACAGCTATACCCAAACTGATACCAGAACAATATAATTTATAATTACTTTACCGAATGTTAGAATTAGATATGATACAAACAAAGTTATTTTTTAACAATCTCGCGCAAACGAAATTGTGGGTATACTAATCAATTACGAAGTATTCCACAAACTTTCAAACGAAAGCGCCGTATTTATTCGTAGTCTACAAGGTCTCTCGTTAATACAAATGACCTCTTGACCTCTTAATATATAAAATATCATGGCATCTATGATGGAGTCTAAGGAAGGCATACATTGGCAAAGTGTAGCAAATCAATGTCTTAGTGTAGATTGCCACATAGCTTTTAAAATTAAAAAAGTCTATTATATCAAGTATCATTTTACTGTAAATTCCAATACTTACCGTTCCCCTGTTTTGTTCCGCCAGTGAATTGCCATGAATGGCTCGTTTTCACATATCCCATCCAGAGCAATATCAGCCAGCTTTCTGATCAATGGCGCCCTTCGAACGTGGCTATACGTCGCCCGCGAAATAGTGCTATCCATCGGGATGTCCGCCCATGGTTCGTATTCAAGTCCATCAGGGACCTCAAGTCCAAACACGTTAATGGGGTGAAAGATACCAAGACACTCGACATCTCTGGTTTTGTCGAACACTTCCCTTCTCTCTTCGTCAGTTTCAGGAATGGAAGCAAATTCGGGGAGTTCTATCCCCCAAGTCTTACGGAAGGTGTCACGTGATCCGTTGTAGTGGGTTTCATACATAGCGATGAAGGTCGGGAAAATGGTGCTCGGGGTGAGAATCGCATCAACCCGCCCTCTACAGTCACGCTGAAACTCCTGTAAAGTGGCCACAGGTAAAAGCTCCCGCAAGTAATCGATATCAAACGTTTGCTGGAAGTCTCTGAAGTCGCCATGGTGACTTCTGTGTCCGAGGAATGGTACTGCCACCACCGTTCTATTATAGTATAAAGACAATCTTACTGCTGCTTTGAAGTTGTTGTACTGCCAGTTAGGACCGCCTCCTCGTACATATATCGGCAACAGATATCGCAACCGCTGAGGGCTCTTATTTCCAGAGGAGAGTGTGCTTACTTTCTGCTAAAGAGAGAACGCAAGTACTAATGTCAACAATGGACATACACTAAACAGTTTTCGTGAATCAAAGGAAATAAAATTCATATAGGAGAACAACAGAGTAAAACAGATAAAAACAATAATTTCTTCAATATTGTCAATTATTGTGAGTATTCAAGCTCATAGTCAAACATTTAATATGCATACACCATAGATGCCACGGTTCTTTTAGTTGACAACTTTTTATGCGTAAACAAATCGACTATCGATCCCAATACTATAATAGTTATTGATGGATTTTAAATGGTTGGTAAGTAAATCTCTGTGTTGTCTGCATTCATTTTTTTTCACAGAAAAAAAATTCAAAAATACGTATCTAGTTAATCATTACGAGTCATTTTTATTTTTATTTTTTCCATTAACAGAAAATGCACATCTCAATACTACGAAGTCATCCCCACACGTCGGTCTTCTTAAAACTCCACAGTAATCTGCCGTAGTTTCAGTTCTAAATAAAAAAAAACATTTTGGGACTCATTTTTAGTTCATAGCTTTGTGACACAGCTGATAAAATGCCGGGAACTTAGTATGGGTGCACGCCACTTTGGCGCTATTCCGTTTCACTCTAGAAAACATGCGTGCATGTACATATGCAAGCTTTCATCATAACACGTGGTGGCGGTGGTAGACATTGCTCTGCATGACGTAAACAATGTTGCGACCCTGAGTGACGTCAATATTGATGTTTATGCTCTTATGTAACAATTACGAAACTGACAAACTAGGCTACAGTGACACCGACAGGGCTTAAAAACGATGCAGCAGTTTGCACACGCATCGCGTTCGCATGCAACCGTAGTCTGCCTACGTACCCACTTGACAGATGATATCGACATTGACGAATGGCAAATCAGCGCAGAACGAATTCAACGAAGCCATATGCTATTGATTATATGGTAACATCGAGCCGGATGGAATGTTGAGTACCGGACACCCAAAATCGCGTCGTTACAGTGAGGCCCGTCATAACACATGCACTCAGGCGATTATTTTAAACCTGTATTAATGAATGTTGATTTGAATACAAAATAATATTTTTTCCAATTTTATTGACAAGCTGTGTGCACGGTTGACACAATATATTGGTGGATTCAGTTTCAGACATCCGTGGCCATGTTCGAAATATGCCAATAGTTCATCATGTATAAGAAATGTTCTGTGTGAAAAATTAGTAGATGATCAACGCCAATAAATTTCAAAATTTATCCAGCGAGGTTTTTTTAAAAATAATAACACCAAACACATCATTTTGCTAGTGTATCCGTGTTTACATAATGCATGCAAGCAAGAGTGCCCTCATTTCGATGTATATGTTCATAATATTCGCACAGAAACATCGCTAACTGTACATGATATTTTACCTGTTTTATAGTCGTGAAATCAACATCGTCATCATTAACATCGTACCAGGGTGTGGTCCGTGCGAACTGTTCATCTTCGTAACTGGGCGATTCAACCATGTCAGGCCGTCTGCTTCCCGTTACGGCATATTCATTGCCGGGCATCTGAAGCGCGTCGACATCAGCGAGATGTAAATCGATTTCGACGTTTTTTTCGCGAAAACTAAGAGACGAAATGGCTACTATCAATATTATGAGCAACAATGCGTAAAACCTGCATGTCTTCATGTTTAACGCTCAGTGAATATGGTGTAATGACAAGCTCTTGTGTCGACCACTCAAAGGTCATAATCCGCCATTTTTCTGGCTGTATTGAATACCGGTGCAACAGGTTGCATGAGATTAGTGCTACGCTGCAATTGCTCATCGTCAGTGCGTCAAACAAAGCGATACCTTACCATATAATTACCAGACGGGTCTATTCATGCCCGGCTGTGGCATTCATTTGTAATATGTAATTCTGGCATTGAAGAGTTTAGTGTGCTATCACTCACGATCGCGGGTCCGGCAGTGGAATCCATCCACGTGCACGTGTCCGAGTACGACCACACTGAATCATAACATTTCGGTTCGGAACACAATCTCTGATGTCGTCGGAAAATAACCGAGCAGAGCGATATGTACTACTGAATGTCATTCCACGTCGACTCCGTTGACCGTGACGTTTATACTTATTTTCGGGACCGTAAGATTCGTTGCTTCAGTTGAGATTTTATTTTGTGACTACATTTCTTATTGTCTTTTTTTAGCGAATGTGTTTTTCAAAATAAGTTAAAGTGGATGATTTCCCATTACGCAATTGACTAAATTGTGCCGTTTGCAGTCATATCACTCTATCAGAAGTTTTAATGTTTTAATCTCACTTTCGGTCTTATTTGTCAGTAGTTGATTTATAGGTTTTCTCCTACCTATATGTAAAACTTTGCAAGGTATACATTTATTCACGCCGTAAGCAATGTGTAATACATTTAGGCTCATTGTTTAATTTAATTATTTAATCTAAAAATCACAGTTCAAATTTCAGTCTGGCTGACACTGGTCATTTTCCACACACAAGTTTCCAAGTTTTTTTGACACATTCAATATAATATGTGTGTCATTATATAAACATGTTCACGGCATCCTGAGGACAGTATCACGTTTCGCCCTACAATTTGTATTTAATATATTCATGATGATTTGGGTTTTTGGTGCATTCTTTTCTAAGTCCAGCTGTGTTTGAAGGTATTTGATCCAATCAAACGAAAACTTAACCGAAGTTACGTTACTGAAAAGGGTCGGCGAGGGGGATTTTCATAAGCTGTCATCAATTGTTTTATTTTTCGTAATAATGTAATTGAAATAAATATAAAAAAAAGGTAAATTCGTTGACATGGACAAGGTGTAAAACGTAATCAGCTATTTTATTCATCCATACATTGTACAAAGTTCATATTTTTGCAAGCGTATAAAGCATTTTCCTCGTCAAATGTCGTTATGCAATTCCCAATTTAGATTAAATTATCAAACATATTATAAAAATGTAAAATGTAATCAGCTATTTTATTCTTCTGTAATTTGTGCAAAGATAATATTTTTGTACGTGTATAAATCATTTTCTAAATTAAATGTCGTAATTCGCGACCGTACACAATTTCCAATTTTGAATCTTAAACACAACTTATCAAAAATATTATAAAAATGTAATTAGAAATTTGCTTTTTCTGTGAAGTGTAAAAACCTATTTTTCTACTGTAAATGAAACTTTCATTTATTTCATGTAAAAATGTAAAATACCGTTTTTATTTCCTGTGACCTGTGACCCCTCCCACACACACACATCTGTCCTAGAAACGGAAGTGAATCACGCCCCCCCCCAAAAAAAACCCGTTCATTGCGAGTATGTGTGCTCAGATAACAAAGGCGGATGCTAATTTTGCACCATTCATGCGTGAATCTATAATCGGATTAACTATGCATACAACATATAGTACCACGGTACGATAATCGTACACAAACATGACTCACTACCTTATATACTAAGTAAGAGCTTTATTATTTTTCATAAGTATTTACTGTTATTAATGCTGCACCGTTACTTACCTGCGAATTACACTATCATAGTACAGCCAGATCTGAGGCCTTTACCCTACCGTCTGGTTACTATGTGTGACGTGGGTATGTATGGGCGGGCTTTCACCGTCTCGGCGCGTAATAAGCTCAGTAAGCTATGATTCATCCTATTATTTACCTGTTGAGTATTCAATATTATTTACTCGCTTTTCTTCATACACGGCTAGGTGGATTATATGATTTTGTCTAATATTTCACTACTGTGACAAAAAACGGAAAAAAAAAACAATTCATCGGTGATACTTCGATAATAGTTTAAAACAGTAAAATGTGTCCCAAAACAAAATACGAATACACTTCGTGTGCATGGGAACACTAACTTCATGGAATAAGAACCTTGAAAATAACGTGCTTGTGGATCGCAAATAGCAAAATAAAGTGGAGGCTTTTTAAATGGGTGAATAACAGAAAATAGTCAATCGAAACTGGACTGACTTCCTTGATCGAATTGAAACGCAAATTATGGGAGGGAAGAGTGACTAGGACTTGTACTCCTAACACCAACCAACGTAAGTAATCACAGGACAATACTGAAAACCACTAACTGGGGAAGCCATTTAAGTCATTGAATTCGTTGGTATATGAATTCAAGTACGCTGGGTACTACTAATAATATCAATTATTAATTTTGGAAATACTCTCAAAATATTTTCGCGTTTGCCGAATCCTGTGCGACGGTTTGACGTCCGTACGACCTTTGTCTATCTGTTTTTTTACGTTCGATTTCACGCATACCGCGGGATCTCGCGGTGAGCGGATAATGGTCTTTTTATAAGTTGGTTAATTCAATAAAATACGAGCATTCACAGGAAAGCTTGTACATTCAAACACTGAGTCGTGTGCGGTCATAAATTGAGGTTTGTTGTGATTATAGTTACGAGCCTGGTCCATGTTTTGAGCTTTGCGAGTGGCGATGGGGTTAAAGACCAACCAGAGAACAGAAGAACAATATAATTGTTAATGCGCACATGTGCAGTCCAGACGACAGTGCCGATGTAAAATATGTCTTGATATAGAGCAGAACTTTGCGCACGTGTTCAGATTTCATAATCTGTTGTGTATATTTGTCGGTGGGAATATTTTTTATGAGATTATTTTTAATAGTTTAATTTAATAAATGATTTAATTATTGGAAATACCGAATATTACCCTAATTTTCGAGCT
The DNA here is from genome assembly GCF_978046115.1 of Saccoglossus kowalevskii. NCBI lineage: Eukaryota > Metazoa > Hemichordata > Enteropneusta > Harrimaniidae > Saccoglossus > Saccoglossus kowalevskii. The sequence continues at coordinate 18,408,140 of NC_140645.1, forward strand.
TTCCATTATACGAGTCGGAGGTCGTTATTCCACGAGTCTCGCGCGGTTTGTACTGTGATAACTTCATCGCGTTGTAACTTTTCAACACATTGAAATCCGTCTTGTTGTCAGAAGCATTCGTAGGTCTAATGTAAGCTTTATCAAACTAGCATTGTATGTTAGGCAATGTAATTTGTGGAAATAAGTTTAACAGTGAGCATTGCCAGATTTGTTTTGAGTCACCAACAATAAATTACTCATTATTGGGTTTTAAAAAAAACAAATATATAAATTATCAGTCAAAATTTTATTTTATTTTAAAATAAGCGAATTTCACTTCATTACCCATTTCGATTACTAAAACCGCTTGACATTGCCATTTTGTGAAACTAAGCTCACGAAATATGTATTACTAATACTATAGACGATAATTTTGCACGACAAACTATCCTACAATGACATCTTTTTAAAAGCAAACCTTCAGTTATTACTATACCTAGATATCATCAATGCGTCATATGATGTATATTACCAAGTCTGTAGTTTTCATAATCGCAACAGCGCCACCACAAGACGTGTCTTTCTTCGCATTGTATTCACACTAAAAGAATGGCGGATGCCTGAAGGGAGAATTCAAAACACGACAACAGGTAACAAGAGGAGAAAGCAATAACAAGTGAATGTAACACAGTTCAAAGGCCATAAACCCGGAACAAGGAAGCATCTTTGAAAAGAAAAATAAGGTTGCTGATCTTAATTATGGGAGTCCGACCAGGGTTTAACTTTTCAGAATGACCAGGTTTACTAAAATGTGGATATTTCTCAATGCGATGGTGGTAATGGCCATGCAAATAACAGGTAAGTGACATTCCCCGCCGTGTCGCCGCTCGCATATATAAACGAGCTCCATGTTTCAATTTTTCGTTGCTATTTTTGGCTCCGTAATCGTCTTGTTGGCTACGCTATGACCAATCTCAGCCTGCTTATTCTGGGGCGTGACAACCATTTGCACACACAGCACACAGCACTGTCTACGATGTGGTTTACATGTATGACGATTGAATGTTTAACCTTACCGTAAATGAGAAAGATTTGTTCCTATAGCCAGACGTTCCCATACTCGTTAATTTAACATTTGTGAACAGTTCACAATCTCCATAAAATAGTTTCTTTGTTTGATCCGCGAGGTCCAAGACACTTACACTACATTAAGGAATGAAGTCGGATAGCGAAAAATTCATATATATTCATATATATTCATATATATTCATCACATATTCATAAAGCACTGAAAATACCAGAATTGACCACGAACGACGTTATTGTATTTTATGATTAATTATTTTTACAAAACAAGTCTGCAACGGGCTTCAACGCTCGATTCATGCTCTGATCATATATATATTCGGCTGAGGAAAACTTAATACTAATCGCCTGTGCCTCGATCAATGATCTATTCTTCGGGTCATTAAAATAACATATTCACCCCCATTTTGGTAGCTCTTACTCGTAACTCAGAGTACAATACGTGGTGGCGGAACAGCTATTCATTAATTTGTTGGAGACCACCGTATATTCATTGCGTCGTTGATTTAGAAAGGCGTAAGGTTATACGAACGTCTCTTTGTTCACGTGCATACGGTCTGAGCGGCATTACTGTAGAAACCATAGTCATACAACTCTCGGGATATCGGAGATAGAGGATCTCCAATGAGTGACCGTGTAATATCGGATTTATTAAACGAGTTTAATAAATCCGATATTACACGGTCACGAATTTGAGATCCTATTTATCACATGTATTCTTTTTGTTGTAATTCAAAGCCAAATGTTTCCACTCAGGCTGTCGTCGGCAGCCGAAATCGACAACGCAAACACTGGGCGCATTGATTCGGTCGAACAAGTAAAAGTGAAGAGTCATTGAAGAGACAAAAGCGATCAAAAAGAACTTTAATAAAGGTCCAAACACCAAACTAGTTAGAATACAAATAAACAAATTACATTATTTTTAACTTAAACACTTAAAGCGAAAAACGAAAGCAGTAAAAACTATTAAATACATCAAAAAGCTGTAGGAACTACAAGTATTTATCGGGGGTTTCCCCGTCACTCCATGACGTCATTGACATGGTCCACGAGATCAAACATGGAAGTCAACGCTGCGTCGATTGAAAGTTATTATTTAGTTCTCATCTGATGACTGAGAGGAATCAAACACATATATCCGACGTCTTTTCGGTGGAATTGTTGAACTATCATTGTTGGCAATGTTGTAATGTACGTGTACATTAAATACTCCGCCGGAAATGGGGCCTCCAAATATCGGTGTGGATTGTGAACTCAAGGTCGAGGCATGATGGCTGATATTGGTTGATGTCAACTGGGACGCGATGTTACGTTGTGGTTGAGGTTGCATAACAGAAGGTATTGATGTTTGGCACGGGTTTGATGTGCTATAGTTAGGGGTGGCTACTTGATTATTCAAAATGCCAGAAATTTCTCTGTGTTGGTTTTCTGATATAGTGCTGTAGGCATTGACGGACTGAATGTTACGATGACCGGAGATCTGCATTATTTGTGTCGGTGGTATATTTTGGTCACTTAATTTCTGGATGAGATGCTTTCTGGCACTATGATTTGTGAGGCGTTTGTTTGGGGGTAAATTTGCTGTAGTTGCCATATTTTTCATCAGGGAACCTATTTTATTAATTCCGATAGGCTGGTGACGGAACCACTGCTCACCCGGTCTGGGCAGTCCGCGAGAATGCGTGGCGATGTAGTATGGGTCGTCACTATTTGTGTAACTAGCTGGTCGTAAACTGAGGTATTTTTTGAAAATAGCAACTGGACATCTTCTGGGATTCGCAGGGACGTCCCACATCTTTGGCTTCACTTTTCTGGTATCCCTTGGATTTTCTCCAGTCCGAGTTTTAGTTTGCCGTTCAGAGAACTCAAGATATTCACGACCGCTACTATCAGTACATAGGCTCACATCTCCCCAACACATGTTACGGTGCTCGGTATTACCCCTCAGACCAAAATGTACTGTGTTATAAAACCACATGGTATTTATTATGGCTTCAGGACTGTGGGACCCAAACTGTCCCGATTCCCACAGAATTTCGATTTCCTCATCTGTAGCCGCCTCAGCCGTTCGCGGTAGGTTGCCCTTGCCATCTTTCTTTAATTTCTTCTGTTTTGCTTTTATTGTTTCCCGCACCTCATTAAACTCAATACTACTGATCAGTGAATACATGTATTTGTGTCGTTTCAGGTGACGTTCAAAGCTAGAAAGCATAGATCTTAAGGAAGTAGGCTCGTAGTCATCACCGCTTGGTTTACGGACACTGATAAAGAATTTGCATAGAATTGTTTCCAGTTCTTTTGGAGGGATTTCGTGGATTTCTCTAGCTTCTTTTATTTCTGGTGTCTTCAAAAATTGGCCCAGTAATCTCATATCATATAGAGTTTTCTTGGCTGTGTTTTTGTTTTGTTGACTTTCGATTGTTCTTCTGACATCGTCATCGGTGACTGGCACAAATCTACATGGTCGTGAAGGCCCGGCCTCGGCGCCGTCGCTGTCAGTGGTCTGTGCTGTCGCTTCACCCAAGGAAGCATTTTCTGTGACGAAAAGAAATGTTACATTTGTTATTATAAATATAAAAATAAATTCATGTTGTGGAATCATTTTATTTAGTACTCGCAGTATTGTGATGTATTTTTACCCAATGCATTATGCGATCATACAATACGCCGAGTGATCATGATCTCAGTTTATCAGTTCTGACGAAAGAAAAAAACGTAAACGTACCTTCACTTGGTCTTTCTTGCTCATCATTCATAAATTCTGTCACGTCTATATCAAAAGTATTGACTAAGTCGCCCATATGTATCATGATTTTGAACGTTCGATCAGCTGAAGGTTTGTTTACTTTGAGATGCAAATTTGTACGATTGACAGCAGACGAAACATTGTCATGCCCGAACTATTTTCGGGTTGGGAGAATTGAGACTGTGATTAATATCTTTAATATTTTGTTTATTTAACAGCGATAAAATCAGAGATTATATAGCATCTAAAAATCTAATAAGTATAATATGTAATAATTTCTACATAATTTGTCATTAAAATCTGCCTCATCATAAGTGTTGCATAATTCAGTACTAACTTTGCTGATTAGGTCAAAGGTGAAATTAGCTGTATTGGCCAATCACATCACAGACTTAAAGTGTGACGTCACTTTCAAAGTGTGTAATACCAAAAATATCACACGGGTGTTATTACACCGAAAGTGCATGATACATGTGATAAACACGATTATACCATTTTACACCATTGTAGTTGCGTAGCTCACAGTAAAACTACCCTAACCGAAGGTGTGTGTGTATAAACACGAGATATTGCATAATTTCTGGCAATGCGGCATAAATGTATGTATTTGTTATACTGTGACAGCGCAGTGTAATATAACATTGTTCTATTTGAATAGACGCCATGGCATCACCCCGACCTTTATGAGGGTATTGACTTTAGTATCACGAATAATATAGTGTCTCCCGTGACATGGAAGAACCGGGAGCGGGTGAAAACATTTTTCATATCCCGCAAACTTGTCAGGGCAAGGCCAGGGCGTTTCTTTATGTTCTATGGGCTTGGAGCCTGCCATGCACCACCATCTTGGATTTAAGACGAAATGTTCAATGCTGAATTACCCACTGAGTTCCCCAGTTTTTATGATAGCAGCAGTTGGTTAAGGCTACAAATTTAAAAAAAAAACTTCAGCGGTCACGTGACTTTTGTGGAAATTTTGTTTTGCATCTGATTTGCATAATCTTTTAATAATCCAATATCCCTGAAAATTTTGTAAAGATCAACTGCTATTTGTATTTATTTCCAATATGACAGCTCTGGACGATAAGCTGTTTTTTAGAAGATGATTTTAGAATGTTTTTTTTTCACATTTTTTTCCATCACATTCTTCAAAGATTCGTGAGAAAAGGGGAGGGCCCAGTATGTTCTGTCAGTAATATCTCAGGCACTTTTACAGATAGAAACACGCAACAAGTGCAAATCTATGGGACAAGATATGTGACTAATATATCTGATGACCATATATTGTCATGTTACCTAATTATATATGCATAAATGTAATATATCAAGCACTGTTACAGATAGGAACACGCATCCAGTAAAGTATTGAAGCTTTTGGACCAGAGATGTGATAAAAGAATCAAATTACCATACATGGTGACGTAACCTCATTAAATTTGTATAACCGTAATATATCAAGCACAGTTGCACACAGGGACATGCAATCAGTTCAATATTGAAGCTGTTGCACAACATAACAAATGACCATATATGGTCATGCAACAACATTAATATGCATAACTCATCTATCTCCAGCACTGTTGCAGATAGTGACATGCAACTATACCGCGCTTATGATGATGTCCCTTCATTATGCGCGCATAATAATTATGCAACAATCACACATGGCAAACAAACATACTAGTACATTTCTTGCACTCTTACAATGAAGTAATTAGACAGGTACGTCAGTGATGACAACTACAGCTTAGTTCTGTCGTCAATGTACAAACATTCCAACACAAAAAAGGGAATCAAAAAATAATATGATGGTTAAAGTGCAAATACTGCCGGTAATAAATAAGTAAACAAAAATTGCAATGCTAGCCACAGAAATGGTGGGCGCCAATAACTGTTGAGTTCAAAAACTGTTATATTAAAACAGAAACACTGCTGTACTATAATTGTAAACATCACGATGTGCTTAGCGGGGAAAAATTCACTGTAGCTGTCATTGACTACTACACTGCGTAGTCGTTTCGCTCCACTCAGGCGTTACCGGTAGTAACATACCCCACCCACAAACAATAATTTTACTCATAGCGTTTATTATTTGTGTTTATTTTCTGTGTTAACAGTGTCATCCGCTGCCACATGGACAGAAATGCCAAGCAACACAACTGCAATTTATGGGGAATCAGCTGAACTGAAATGTGCAATTGACGACCTCAGATCATATAATTTGCCTCTGTGGTATAACGCATCAACACTAGTGTCTTCAGGCGAATTCGTGTCCTCGTGTTTTACGTGCAGTATTACCGGTAATCACACAAATGGGGAATATCATATGACGATAACTCCTGTCCGTCTTGAAGATGAAGGGACGTGGAGATGCTCAGCAAGTTATGAAGCAATTCCAAGTTCATATGAAGCACAACTAACTGTACTAGGTAATTTACAACATCACTTGTCAATTGACAATATTAAATAGTTTCTTTTAGCATTTGGTGCATAAAAACCGATAGTTAAGTTTATACATATTAATAACCTAAATTAAAAGCAATGATTAACACAAACACAAGTAATGTAATATCAAAGTAAAGCAGTCCGTACTAAATCACCTGTTGCAAAACCTATACGTTACGCCATTTCACGTATATACATATTAATTTTTGAATTTTTGAGAGCAAACAAAATACTTATTTCAGTTCCAGCAAATATCGATCTTTCACCGTCAGACAAGATAATAAATGAAGGTAATACCGTAATATTGCTATGTTCAGCAACTGGTAAACCTACTACTATTATATATGCATGGAAGAAAGACAGTGCTGATATCAGTATCAGTGGTAGATATAGTCTGAATGGTGGATCATTGACTATTAGTAATATTGTAAGAGAAGATGACGGTATATATACATGTTATGCCAATAATGGAGTAGGACAATCAGATAGTGCGTCAGCTACAGTTACTGTACATTGTAAGTTTTAATTTACTTGTTTTTTTGCTCGTGTAAGACCATGGTTTGTAGCACGTGGCCAAATACTGATGATTTTATGATCACCTGACTTTTCAGCGTCGTAATACGCAAACGTAAAATTCAAAATATCTTGGAAAAATAATAATAATAATAATAATAATAATAATAATAATAATAGGAAGCAACGCTTAAAGTAGGGTCATCAAGACAACGTCTTGTTTACATTAGAAATTTCCATGGCAACAGTTTCGTGCGATTTCATTTTTGAAAATGATATTCTAGTTAAGAACGTGTTTTCAAAAACTGACATTACATATTCAATTTTCCAAAAAAAACAACTTTGCATTTTCTAGGTTTAGATATATATTGAGCCAATCGTATCGAAGTATGCAGACTGTGCTCTCAGTCACCGTTACATATCTTGGCGTCTACATGTTACACTTTTTCTCTTGGTCAGATTTTAGTGGTCATATCATAAAGAAGTCTTTAGTTTTGTCTAATCTAATATATTTAACCTTTAATAACTCACAGTAAATATTATTGATTATGTTTTGCAGAAAATTGACAACTATACAATGCTTTCGTATCACCTGTACGAATCTACATGCCCCTCGTCGTTAGCATTTAATTCAATTTGAAGTTCAAGTTATTGAGATTAATATAGACTCAATCAAATTTTGCAATTTATCAGTAGCTTGAATTGAATTTGCACATGCCGAGCTTCACTACACACAAAAATATATGAATTACGTCATTGGTCATTGTATAATTGATATTATTAATTTTTAAAACTTACTACACTAACTATAGCGTAGCAGAATGTATATTAAATATAGGATTTTAACAAATTAATTGTTATATATTACATTACAGTTCCGCCAACCATACATACGTTCCCATCAGATCAAACTGTGACTGAAGGCACAAATTCAGTAACATTACAATGTTTAGCAACTGGTCTACCTACTACAATTACATATACATGGAAGAAAGACAGTGCTGATATCAATATCAGTGGTAGATATAGTCTGAATGGTGGATCATTGACTATTAGTAATATTGTAAGAGAAGATGATGGTATATATACATGTTATGCTAGTAATGGTGTAGGACAACCACATAGTGCATCAGCCACAGTTACTGTACATTGTAAGTACTGTATATTGAGATTATTTTATGAAATGGTAGTATAATACAAGCTGAGGGCAAATCGGTGTAAGGTTGATAAATGAACCCTATCACCGGCAAAACTGCGACATCGGAAAAAGAAACTGACAAATGTAACCCGACGTTTTTTTAAAAAAAAATACATTGTATTGTGTATTGATTTCCTAGACACAAATCTGTATTATCAAATGCTCCGTATATATTTAAATTGATTCTTCAGCTTGAGACTTAATTCGGAAGCACTGTTAATTTGCCAATGTAGGTGACTGTCTAGAAGAACAGTATCTTTCAAAATTGGTGTTTGAACGGTTTCGATTTTGTCTCTGCAGTTCCAGCAACTATCAATACTTCACCGTCAGACAGAACAGTAACTGAAAGTAATAGCGTAACATTACCATGTTCAGCAACTGGCAAACCTACTACTATTACATATACATGGAAGAAAGACAGTGCTGATATCATCATAATTGGTAGATACATTCTTAATGGCGGGTCATTGACTATTAGTAATAGTGTGAGAAGTGACTACGGTATATACACGTGTTATGCTACCAATGCTATTGGAGATGATACGAGTGATCCAGCTACAGTAAATGTCAAATGTAAGTATGACGATCTATTTCATGTGAAGGCAGATTTTTTTTCACTGCTTTATGGCACTGTGTTGTGTTATGTTAAATGTATGTTTAGTTACGTCTTTTAGTAATATTTTCAAATTCATTTTAAGGAATATAAATATATAGGGCTGAGGAATTGAGACAGGCGAGATGGAATTCATTTAGCCGTATCAGCGAGGTCATCATACAACACTAACTAGGATTCATGATTCAACAACAATTTGCTACGCCTGGCCTAGCACATTTTTAGCAGTGTAGCGTGAACACAGCGCCCTCAGATTCAGAGATTTTGCACAATAACTATATTCAATGTTACTCACTTAGTTGACCCTGTGGCAGCGAGTGTACTTAGTAGTACTGATGACGTCATCATGGGAACTGACCTCACACTGACCTGTACAACAACAACAAGTAAACCACCTGCTACAATATCATGGTATAGAGGCACAGAAAAACTCAGTGACAGTGACAAGGATATCAACATTGGGAATATCGAATACAGTGACGGTGAATACAATGGCGAGACATCTGAACTACAAATTACGATAACAACAACAGCAAAAGACAACAAAGCAGATTTCAAATGTATAGCACGGAATTCAGACGTTGGTGGCGACGTAGATTCAAATAGCATAACTACCAATGTGTATTGTGAGTCAAACATATTAAATTATTTATTCTGAATAACTACATATAATTAGCATGTAATTATAAATAAACGTCGAGCTGCGTATTATGCTAGTTTGAAACCGTTTATGTTTCCAGTTCCTCCCAGGTATCCAAGTGGGTGTAGCACTCAGCTACATGGTTACCCTGACAACACTGGTTACGTTGTAGCTGGCAACGCATTGACCCTTACCTGTATGTCATGCAGCAGTAACCCGGATGCAGATGTACAGTGGTATCACGGCACACAGGTTGTAACTTCGGGTCTCAGTGATGTGTCGTATCACGATGGCGTGTACGAAGGACAGACTACCACGCAAAATCTTACAATACAATTATCATATCATCACCATATGGATATATTTAATTGTGACGCAGGCAATGTTTATTTCGCTTCAAGAGAATCATCGAATACAGTCATACTCAATGTGCGCTGTAAGTAGAAACGACCTTTATGTTATTCAGTGTGTAATAATTTATAACAGTAGAAATAAACATCGTAACAACTACATTACGAATATGATAATTCCTGTGGATGAATACATCAACGAATAAGTTTAAGGGAACAGCATGCATAACGGAATCAGTGATAGAAAAAAAATATATAGACCTCAGGGCGCATACAAACAAAATGCTAGATTCTATATACCGTCATGAAAATTAATCATAAACTCATACACAAAACAAGAGAAAACTCTAATCTCTGGAACCAACAAACTTTAAATTCATTGAAGACATTAAGGCTTTACCACGCCCAAACATCGTCAGCAAATGTTGATGAAAGGTACTCGTAATATTATTATATTATTCGTATATTTGTTTTCAGATGAACCGTTTGTAGTGAATGACGCACTGAATCAGCGCACTGCTGCGAATCAAGGCGACGCGGCTGAACTACGATGTGAAATAAACAGCAACCCTCATTCTGTTATAAAATGGTATGGTCCAGGCGGTGACGTCATTAAGAAAGGCAATAACATAGCAATAATTATTACTAGGAACTTTACTTGGCAATTGAATAAATTAATAATTAATAAGAAAACTGGAAAAGATAACGGACGCTATATATGTAATGCCGACAATGGCATTGGGTCAATTGATTTCACAGTGGTACTAAGTGGGAAAAGTAAGTTTACATGTTATGGTTCATACAATCGAATTATAATATATTCATAACAGATGTACAGTATTTTTAGTAACATTTAATAATAAAATTGAATTATTTTTTTCATTACCACTTCAGGTTTTCCCGACCCTGCTACAGATATCATTGTTTCTTCGACTCATAATACATTGCACGTGGTATGGAATTCTGGATTTAACGGAGGTTATCCACAATCGTTTTTTATTGAATACGGTGAATTGCCAGACGGGGATCAACAATTCACAGAAGATACACAGGACAACGAATTGACAGTCACGAAATTACAACCACTGACGGGTTATTACATCATCGTGGTCAGCACGAATGCATTAGGGGAAGCTCGAAGTGAAAGATTATGGACACGTACAATAGGTACAATTCAGTTTTCATCGCTGTCATTGTTGTTCATTTTCAGCTTGTTTGGAAAACGTGTCACAATGTCGCACATTAGTAGATATTGTTACAGACAGTCTCTGTGCACTTAAACAGAATACTCCAAGTTTCACTAAACTCGCCTGATATCTTGTAGCACTAATTTACATAATTGTTTAATTTGCTTAATGATTTAACTGTACATTATTGAATAATGTGCAAACAAGACCAGCGAGCTCTCATTCACATCCTATTTTAAACCATTACAACATGATTACAATATGATCACATTTAAATACCATTAAACCTAATTATGCAAATTATGGTGCAATAATGCGCACCCCTGTTCTAAATTAAGTATGTGTTTGTCTTACCTGAATATACAAATTCGTATATTCAAATGAGCTCTAAATAATGAACGTTTACTCTGTTTTAGAAGAGCCAATCAGCTCTCCGATAATAATCTATCTGTTGTCGTCAGCTCTCCCGATTTTAGTTTTAATTGCTGGTTCATTAATGGTAGTGTATCTTAGAATGAGATGCATTAAACCAAGGGAAAGACAAGGTGCGTTAATAAAAGTAAATACAAAATGTTTCAATAAAAATATATTTATCAATCAATCAATTAATCAATATTATTTATTTATTTATTTATTTATTTATTTATTTATTTATTTATTTATTTATTTATTTATTTATTTATTTATTTATTTATTTATTTATTTATTTATTTATTTATTTATTTATTTATTTATTTATTTATTTATTTATTTATTTATTAGATCGTATAGAAATGGTTGAGAGTCCTTATGACGTAATAACTGACCAGCAGAATAAAGGTATTACATGAAATCCAACGTTATATTCTGCTAGTTTGATGTTTGATTGACTACCGCCAGTGTGTGTATCAATCCGCCGTAGACATAGCATCAAACAATTATATATATATATATATATATATATATATATATATATATATATATATATATATATATATATATATATATATATATATATATATATATATATATATATATATCACATGCATTCGGTCTTGGAGTTAGCATATCGTTATTAAGCAGTCATGGAAGGATGGACAATAGAAAATCAAAACAAATATGACATACAACTTGCGGAATGATTATGAACACTGTATAAAATGCACAAGTATTTCATAAAATCATTCCAACAAGTTGACGATGAAAGGCCGATAACAACTGCTGTCACGTTACGTTCGTATGACCCGATCGTTCTAATGATCGTACCAGTATGTGTTGTATATTTCAACTTGTTCCATTTCAATAGACAACAGCAATTAGGTAACAATGAACAACGAGGTATAACTTGAATTTAAAATAATATTTTTGTCACGAACAAATCAAGTTTGTCAGAAATTATTCATTGATTTTAGGATTGTTTCACGGCATAGTGATTTGCACTTTGAACTTTTGTACTGCCGGACAGCTGCATTATCTTTATAGATAGGCGTTGGGAAATGTGTTCCTGCCATGAGGACTTTGAATGTCGTCTTCCGAGCAGAATGGCTAGCTGTGGCGGATCCAGAGGGGGGTCCAGGAGGCCATGCCCCCCCCCCCAAACGCATGACGATTCATATAATCTGGATTACGCATAGCTTCTTTGCGATTTACGCTCCGTATATCTTAAGCGAAGCTTGGACCCCCCCCCCCCCCCCCCAATACATTTTGCTGGGTCCGCCACTGATGGCTAGTATTCTTTCTAGCCCTCGGTATATGATTCATGGTGATAATGAATATTCAAATTAGGACACTCAATACTTATTTTTTCTTATGGGTAATGGTTCGTAAATTATTTGTGAGGACGAACTGGGCATTTGTCCAGTTAAACAACAACATAATAGTAAGTTGTTATTACGTCAGCATCATAGTCAGTGTCAGATGTCAATGGCTGACATCTGCCAATGTGTCACGTAGACTACATTGTACTTATCAATAACAAGCTTGGAGCGTACTTTGCGTGGAGTCGTTCTGGTGCAAGGAAAGTCGTTCGTCTGTGACGTATACAGGTCGAATACAAAATACAAAGCAACCACGGTTATATGATATACTGTGGTGTTTGGCAATTAAGCATATAATAACATTATAAAGACTGTTATGACTATTACTACTTTCGACATTACACTGGGATATGGAATAACGTAAGCCTGGTTTATTGTAAATTGTTCTACGCACCGTTTTTCTATTTTAGATTATGTAGGTGATGGAAACGATGCCAATAGTTACGATGATATAAATATACAGCCGACATATTCTAAGGTAATTGTGAACACATTGTACCAATTAATACTTAGATGTTGTTACAGGTTCCACGATAAGGCGCTGTATTTACGAAATACCAAAACTATTGAACAAATTACATAATAAACCCTTTTATGACGTTTTGTTCCAATAATTCTATTTCGCTGCTTGTCGACCTATCGTTCTGTCTCCATCCGCTGAATTCACACTACGAACACTGACTGACACCGGCGGTCTTGGACAACAGTTTGTAATTATGTTTCTGATAGTGTTGAATAATGAATACAGTATTATTTCAAAACCTATTCAATATAATATTTAATTGGTAAGAACAATGATTGTGATTATTAATTTGTTGTTCTGAATATACATTTTAGTTAGCGCATGCTGAAATTTCAATAATGTCGTCCAAGTGTCATTTCCGTATTCGAAATAGCTGCATGATCAGTAATAATGTCCATTTCATCCTAAAGATAACGATGATACCTCACTATTTGTGAATACGAACGTTGTATATCTATTTAATTCACGCGTTTTTACAGAATGTAACAGATGTAAGCCATTATGCATCCCTAAGTAAACCGGAAGCTGAGAATCAATACGCCTCGTTGTCGATTAACAAAGAAGAACACATCTATATGAAGCCAGAGACAAGGATCTGTGAATTCCCCAGAGAACGAGTATGTATCACCAGTGTTATTTCATCCGGGAGATTCTACGAAATGTGTAAAGCCGATGCCTGGAATATCGACGGGAAAAAAGAACATGCGGAGGTTGTCGTTAAAAAAAGCATCGGTATGTGCGAAGTATTATTTACGTATTACATTTTGAGTACTTAAAGGAAACATCAAGTCAAACAACATAATGACCCCTCAAGAAAAATATCCACAAATGTGAGAGAATGCAATTTACATTTTTATATCAGTTTTCATAGTCTAGATATTCAACTTTTCATCAATATTATGTAGTCAGCCATCTTGATTTTGTCAGGCAAAGGATTATGGTTTAAGTATGACATCATAGAATCTGTTGTCAGAAATTGAGAAAATGAAATTTGTAACATGAGTAATACTGATTATTGTAATGGAAATTAGAATGTTACAAATACACGTAAAGTGAAGATATTGCTAAAAACGTTAAACAAATAAAAATTGTAGTCGTGAAATATAGAATGACACTTTTTTGTGGCCAACAGGTAATATATCATCTATATATTTAGTAGAAAAACATAAAAATAAATATTTTCGGTTCTGTTTCTATGACAATTATTTTATAAGCATGTTTGGCACAAGTACATGTATGCTACCATGTTCTAAACTTTCAGCCATTATGAAGTTCAACTTTTGAAGTTATAGATGAAATCATTTTCTCAATATCTGACAACAGATTCTATGATGTCACACTTTACCCATAATACTTTGCTGAAGAATCAAGATGACGGACTCCATCAATTGATGAAAAGTTGAATATCTAGAAAATGAAAACCGACTGTAAAAACTGTAAATTGCATGTTCTCACATTTGCCGAGCTGTTTTATCTGGGAGTATTATTTTGTTAGTCTTGACTTTCTCTTTAAGGGCAACTTTTTAGAGTTACTGGATGGTGTGTATTGACGAGTACAAAACACAATTACTTACAGATCCCTGCAATGCCCTGATTGAAGCAGAGATAATGAAAGAGATTCAAACACTGCACTATATTCAGGGGAATAAAAATGTTGTGAAAATCATTGGATGCTGTACTGACCAATGTGAGTAATTCATTCATTGTATGCTATCAAAACACAATTTGAAATGCCGGGGTAATTTCAATAAAATCGAAGAATTGGTGATTTTTTTTCTAATTTTATTTTTAGCTCCAAAATATATTATATTGGAACAAATGCCTGAAAACCTGAAGAATTATCTTCAATTTCAATGTAACACATCAACGGAGCATGTGAGCGAAGTTACTCAAAAGGATATGTTTTCCTTCATGATGGACATCGCAAGAGGAATGGAGCATCTCAGTAAATTGAAGGTTGGTTTACACTTAAAAACACACACCACGTTTTCCCGCGCCTTAAATCTGAAAATAACATTATATAAACAATTTTTTGTATGTATGTATTCGGCGCTGAATGGAACGGGGTGTTGTTTCTTCTGACTTGTTGTTAGTTATTGTAAATTAAAATGCCGAACATACTGTGTATTTCTGTACTTGTATGTACTTGTAGTTATCCGGCTTATCCGAACCTTATCGAAAGGTCTAAGAATGACGTATTGTAAGAGATTCATACCTCGACATAACTCGCCCAGATTATGAATCGATCGATGTTTTTATGTTCAAAACCAAGGTATGATTCTAACCTGAGTCCCGCGGGACCTTGAGATTTTCAGGCTGGTGTACGTAATTATATATAACCTTGGTATATCTTTTTTTACAGATAATACATCGATATTTAGCCGCTAAACATATATTGATATCGAGTAATAACACGTGCAAGGTTTCTAATTTCACTTATGCAAGTAACGTCATTAACGATGACAGATTCTACGAGAAGACAAAGGTATTTATATCCGAGTGCAGGGAGGTGGGGAATCGTCATATTATGTTTGAGGGTGCAACATTTTTCAACAGTTTTAATGCTTGATTATTATGTATATGTGTACTATTTTAGGACAATTTCCCGTATCAGTGGATGGCGATTGAAACACTTTTGAAGATGCGATTTGATTGGACGAGCGATGTATGGTCTTTTGGAGTTGTATTATGGGAAATCGTGACTTTTGGTAAATATTTATTATTAATAATAAATGTAAACTACAATTAGCCAATTAATTTACAATTTTGATATGATAAATAGTGTAAATTAAACGGTCTAATTGTATTTATAGGATGTTCACCACATGGAAGCATGACGAAAAAACAAGTTACAGATATGATTCGAATGGGAAAACGACTGACTAAGCCACCCAACTGCGGAAAGGAACTGTAAGTATCAAATATTTCTGATTTGAATTAATAATTGTGATTGTGCGAATGAAAAATTGACTATTGCAATTCCCTTTGCTTTTCAGCTACAGCGCGATCAATTCGTGTTGGATTCATAACGTTACAAATCGACCGCATTTCTCACAAATGATAGAAACCATCAACAGTTTGATGAATGATGGCAAGGTATGGAGTGTTTTTTTATGAAGCTGAACTTTTATTTATACAACGATACCACGTTACGAACATTGTACCAATCTAAGTAATTTATATTATATTATTGTATTTGTTCTTGTTTATTTCAGGCACACATCGATGTTTCAAATCCTGGCGAAATACTCAATATTTACCAACATAATTAACAATTTACTGTGTAGTAGGATAGTATTACTAACTCCTTATGTAAGGTTGACATAATTGGTATTGACAGTATGTTTAAATACTGTTTTTGATAACGTACGGCATGTATTGACAGTGGTTAAAACAGTTGTGTGAGAATACCTAAATAACAGTAGGGTCATATCAACTGCAGTTGTGATATCCAATCCATATATGTTTGTTTTTTTATTTATTCTTTGGGGGTGTTTATGAATTCAAATTTTCCTAACAAAAACCAAACGATTTTGCTAATTTATAAGAGACACTAACGATGATTTTTTTCCCAAGAAAAAAAATACTTTTGTTCGAATTGTTATATTTTTCGATGTTTCTTTTTTATTTTATTTTTTTTATTCTTTTAATTTGCACGTCTTTTGTGTTTTTTGAACACGATTTAACGTTGCAGAATTTTATTTAGTTGGTTTCCAATGAAGTATTATAATGCAGTAATAGTGTATGATATTGTCCGAATATTTACAATATTTTATTCGAATAGTGTAGACACAAAATCTAAAAGATATTATTGTTCATCTAATAATTCCAATCTCAAGAATTATTTTAAAATAAAAAGTTTAAAATTGGCAATTTATAATAATAAACTTACACAGTTTCTAATTGTTATTTTCGCTTTTGTATGTAAAATTACAAATGATCTCT
This sequence comes from Saccoglossus kowalevskii, assembly GCF_978046115.1. Taxonomy (NCBI): domain Eukaryota; kingdom Metazoa; phylum Hemichordata; class Enteropneusta; family Harrimaniidae; genus Saccoglossus; species Saccoglossus kowalevskii. The sequence continues at coordinate 18,425,161 of NC_140645.1, forward strand.
CGTACATTTCTCATGCAGTTATGTGCATTCGTATTATACAATGCTTACTCTTTCGCTCAAACAAATTGTGAAATAAAAATGACTACATTTGCGATCTAGACATTTTTGTGTTTTTGTCTGATCTGAATGATAACCGCACAAGTCAATATTATCGTACAAATACATGTTATTTCATTCATTTATAATTTGACTTGCATTACTATCACTAGAGTCAGACCACATTGATGATTACGAGGTCATGTGTCAATCCTAGTGACGTAATGCATATGTTTTATATCGACTAAATAACACGCTGTGGAAATACCACGGGGACCATAGAACCCTCACTTAGTGACAGCAATGTATCGTTGCGTGTATTATAATTTTGGTTCGATGGCGCACAATTTTTTTGGTATATTAAGGTAGAAGCCTACTTATGATTTCAAATACCCAGAATTAACTATTTTGTTAATAAATTGTACTTCCAGGCAATATAAGAATATAGACTTAAAAAAATGTGTGGGTCACCATGTTAATTTTCGAGAAAATCATGGTTGCATTTTAGTGAATAGCGGCCATTTTGGCAGTATTATAGTGCTTTTACCATAGGTTCATATGGAAGAGATATTATGCCATATCTCAAATTGTAGGCTGGTGACATAGGCTGAAAAAATAATATATTGTTAATGATGGGGTACTTTTTGTTTTCCTGATTTTTTCAAAAATCTGGGTTTTAAAAAGTGTCGAAAAATGCAATTTTTGTTCTAAAAATGAATATTTTTGAAAAATATTAGGACAAATTTCTCAAAATACGTCACTGTAACACACAAAAGAATGCTATTTCAATGTGCCTTGGGACATTAGCTTCATGGCTTTACATGATAAACGAATGATTCAGAACCTTTTCATGCGATTTATGACCAACTTTCTCCAAAATGATGAGTAGGCTTCGTAAGAACATCATTAACGTAATATAAATTATACGTAAATGATAGATTGAATTAACAAAGTAAATGTGCCCAGAGAATTGTTCGTGCACAAGTATATCTTGTAGATATGCACACTAAAACCCACACAAGTAGGAATCTCTGCATTACTTGGCATTAATTGGTTCGCCCTAGTATCATCGCAATTTTCTGGCCAGCTTATGCAAACTAATGCAGTGACCTCTTGACAGTCAGCATTAGACAATTTGTTTTGTCTTGAATTGATGGCAGTATTTAATATAGTGTCAATATACTTACATTCCACAAGGCAAATGTGAGTCGTCTTGGCGAAGGATTGCTTCTTGAACAGCTCGAATAGCTATTGCACATCAAACCTTCCCACGTTATCTGCAAACAAAGTGTTGCGCCAAATGATTTTAGTTATGTGATTAGGACATCTACTTCTTAACATTCTCCACTGTTCCCAACTGCTTTTCCTGCACATATGTTTTTCACTTACTTTTTTATGAGCGGAAGGATATGTGTGTCACGTATGGCGTAGTGATATGTATCGATTTCCGTGAGATGATACTAATCATGATACCCTAGTGGTACATTTCATTCGTCATTCTCGGATTTTTAATATGTAACAATACGTCCGATGCTGTATAGAGTCAGGTCTGGTCACCCATAGGTGAACTGAAGTTTGTATAATTTTTAATAATATACTGACAAAAAAGTTGTATACGAATTAACTACAATTAAGTAATTCGGTCTCCGTCCGTCCGTCCGTGCGTCTGTGCGTCCGTGCGTCCATCCGGAGTTATATCTCAGAATCCCTTGGACCGATTCCGTTCATTCTTTGCATGTGCCTAGTACTTTATGTGGGACATATGCACATGCAGTGGTTTAGCGATTCGATTCCAAATGGCCGACTGGCAGCCATCTTGTTTTTTGAAAATGTCGTATTTTGGACATGATTTGTCAGTTTTCATGTCATGTCCCCGACCATCCGTGAGTTCCTGAGTCTGTCCGTCCGTCTGTCCGTGTGTCCGTCCGTCTGTGCTTCAGTCTGTCCAGAGTTATATTTCAGAATGCACATGCAGTGGTTTAGCGATTCGATTCAAAATGGCCGACTGGCAGCCATCTTGTTTTTAGAAAATGCTGTATTTTGGACATGCTTTGTCAGTTTTCATTCAAACTTGGTACACAGAATATACATGTTAGGATATATGTCCATGACCATTTATTTTACAATTGGATCAAAGATGGCCGAACTGGCAGCCATCTTGTTTTTTGAAAATGTCGTATTTTGGACATGATTTGTCAGTTTTCATTCAAATTTAGTACATAGATCATACATGTTAGGATACATGTCCCCGACCATCCTTGAGTTCCTGAGTCTGTCCGTCCGTCTGTCCGTGTGTCCGTCCATCTGTGCTTCAGTCTGTCCAGAGTTATATTTCAGAATTGCACATGCAGTGGTTTAGCGATTCGATTCAAAATGGCCGACTGGCAGCCATCTTGTTTTTTTAAAATGTTGTATTTTGGACATGCTTTGTCAGTTGTCATTCAAACTTGGTACATAGATTATATATGTTAGGATACATGTCCATGACGAATTATTTTGCAATTGGATCAAAGATGGTCAACTGGCAGGCATCTTGTTTTTTATGCGGTATCTTGGACGTGCTCTGTCAGTTTTCATTCAAATTTGACACATACATGTACTTTATACATGTTAGGATGCATGTCCATGACAATTTGTTTCAAAATCTGGTCAAGGATGGCCGATTGACAGCCATCTGACTTTTTGGCCTTCTACTATATTTCCACAATTTATGTACCATTTTCATTCGTATTTGGCACATACATCATACATATCAGTGTGTTTCATAATCAGATCAAAGATGGCCGAATAACGGCTGTTTTTATTTTTGGCCATATTACTACTACATGGAACACGTGTTTTGAAGTAAATAAACAATCTGTTGTATACGCCACTTGGAACTCAAGTTTCAAGGACACGCTCACGACAACCCCTCCGCTTTAATATGACGAGCACAAAGAGAACTTTCAAAAATTTAACGGGGACTGTCTCATTTTCAATGACTTGTTAGATATTAGATACAATGGTTGACACACGTGCATACTAGTGAGGATCTACACTGATTTACAATCATATTTATTGCAAGTGTTTATTTAACCTTTCCTATCCTGTTTTATTTTTTGAAATGTTATGGCTCGGAATTTTTTAACATAAAAATATTACAATAAACACTGAAAAAAAAATATATAAAAATGAAAAAAAATAGTATCGTAATTAAAGAAATAAATTACATTTTAGCACCGATGCAGTAAAAGCATGCATACATACATAAAAGTCCACATACAGTGTCACTGTTACAGTAGAACAGCGTCAATTGAATACAATTTCAATAACTAGTACTCGTATGAAGTTACAATTATATTTAATAAATGTTAAATACAGTATGAATTTGCATAATATCTTGTACAAAAATCAGACATGGCAAACCAACAACTGAGATTTATTGGTGTATGTGGACTACAAATACGCGCACTGAATAAAAACAAAACATGCTAAAACATCGACTTGTTCGTCGTTGGTGGCGCTAGTTAAAGAAACAATTGATAATTATATTCAATCTCCATACTCAATCTGCAAAATAAAACTGGCCTTTAATACGAAAGACATATCAACCACAATTTAATATACTGTTGACCGTGTAATGTAAAACATAATGTAGTGTAGTGTAGTGTAGTGTAGTGTAGTGTAGTGTAGTGTAGTGTAGTGTAGTGTAGTGTAGTGTAGTGTAGTGTAGTGTAGTGTAGTGTAGTGTAGTGTAGTGTAGTGTAGTGTAGTGTAGTGTAAAATATTATGGAGTGTAGTGTAACATATTATTTAGTGTAGTGTAAAACATAATGTAATGTAGTGTAGTGTAGTGTAGTGTAGTGTAGTGTAGTGTAGTGTAGTGTAGTGTAGTGTAGTGTAGTGTAAAATATTATGTAGTGTAGTGTAACATATTATTTAGTGTAGTGTAAAATATAATATAATGTAGTGTAGTGTAGTGTAGTGTAGTGTAGTGTAGTGTAGTGTAGTGTAGTGTAGTGTAGTGTAGTGTAGTGTAGTGTAGTGTAGTGTAGTGTAATGTAATGTAGTGTAGTGTAGTGTAATGTACAAGTGTGAACGAGAATCAATTCGTTATAGAGATATTAGACCAGGCGGCCACCAAATGACAGGATTAGGACAAATTACAAACGACGCCTTAACACTATGTTAATCATTTAAATAACGCTGTTAAACACATACGATTCAGAAGACATTTACCAAATAAACTACCCTTCAAACGTTGTTATATGTACAAGATTAGTAACATTTTCACAGTTCGGGAAGTTTTGATACGTATATTTATATTTCGTATCTGAATATACCAAGGATAAGTTATATATTTTCAGTTCGCATAGATATGGGCCATTTTAATACAAATCTGTGAGATTATTTTTATACCAAAACATTATAACATGGGCTCTCATATTATAACAATATCTTTTAGTTAAAATGCAAATAATAATATTTTTATAATATTATAATAAGATAATAAATACGCGATAAGTACATGGTGTACATAAAGCGTTACAGTACATCATAACTTGTCGATTTCACATTAGAGAAAAATATAAAGAACTTCTAACTAGTTCTTTCTAAACAAAATTATACATTTTCGTTTGAAATATACATCATCATAACGACAGTTCCACTGTCAATCAAGAAACGAAGCAAGAATTTGTTTTCTGAAGGCGAGCGTGTGTGCCTCTTGTGTACTTGGTGCTTCGAAATTCATTGCTGTATCCCTAATATCCGGGAAGTATATATGCTAAACAAGCACTGGTAGTATTGAAATTCAAGAGTCTGAATTAATTTAGTTTCAGTGCCCGCTGAACTTTCCACCCTTTTCATGTTCCTTTGCTTTTCGACATTTTCTCTTTTCGACATTTTCTCTTTTTCTTTTTCGAGCAGCATTTGCATCCACATGACTGTTCATTTATCCTGCAGCATTGTCGTTGTTGCCTAGTATTACAGTCGCAATCACATGTCTCTATGTGCGAGAAAGAAATATGACATATCAGGACTTCGATACTTTGAAATGTCTTGCGTGATCGTGTTAAGTACAATTTATTGCAACAAGTACTGCCAATCAACACATACTAGGAATCCTAAGTTATGTTGAAGCTCGAGATGAGGGGGTCAATTGTCATAGTAGTATAGATGTGTCGTTAGCATTTACCATCTCGTTACCCCGAATTTAAAACAGTTTACTAAAATGATGTCTGTAACTAATTCAAATTACATAATTTGTCAATCAGATAATTTGAATAATCTGCACACAATGTATGTTATAATTACCTTTCATTTCACAAAATAGTTCAGGTTCAATTTCATCTGTATTGTTTGTTGCACTGCATATATTGCAGCTGTTGAGCGTGTAACCTTGTGGACAAGTTAGGACACACGCGCTCTTCTTTCCGTCGGCACAGACGTCTCCCTCGGTCGTCAAGTCACTAGGTGGAGGGGGTGTACAAGATTCGTTATCTATAGATAATCAGTTAGATATACAATTATCATTTGAAAAGCTAAGAGTCAATGCATTGTGGGTAAATAAACAATCGAAGACCTAAATGGCCGCCGAATTCTCGTTGTGCGCGAGAGAGCCATGAGACTTACTTTTGCTTCTCAAAATGTGTTTCATCCTTTCCTGTAATTGAGTCGATAGTTCCAATTACCATGGTTACATACAATAGGAGAACAGTGAACGCGATAAGGGGGTGGGGGGAGTAACGCTATTCAAGAGGCAAACAAAACAGTCTCGCGGCATTATCGCTTTCAACGAGATCTCGACAGTTTAAGTCACCAATACATGAACATGTACAAATAATGAGATTGGCATTATAATAAACGAAACAGATATCTATCAGCAGTTAAAGAAATTATGCAATTTTTATGGAAGTGTCATGTGTTCAAATTTATAACATTAATGATTCATTTGATTTCCAAGATTCACTGTTTAAACAATGTCATTTTGTGATAGATTTCACACACAAATGTTTATCCATGTTATCTAAAATTTACGCCACGCTTAACTGTTGAAAAGCAATGTTGTTTTATTATTCTTTTGATAACATATATGTGAATTTATTCTGCCTACAAATGCATTTAATTATTATAAAGGTAAACAAAATATTTTTACTTGAAAATATGAGTTCCAACGAATGTATTACATACTATATGTAATTTGCATATTAGACTTGCAATGTCACTTGACGAAATAATGATTTATATATATTTTGTTTCTATGATGTAATTACTGTTCTACCTACCATGCTCAAGTGAAATATTAAATGATGCTTTTCCTTGATGCTTGAGTCCACTGGAGACTTTTAATGACAATTCGTACGTCGCGATATCTTCTAGTCCTATTTTCCCGATCGTGAAGGTTACGAACACGTAAGGTGACTGTATGTGAACATCCAGACAGTACATTCTATAACAACGAACGCCGCTTTTGTTCTGCACGCGGTGTGTGAGATTCATCCTACCAGACGGTGACACGTGGTATACCTCCGCGTCTTTCACGTCTTTGTCAGATTGCACGCTGTGACACTCCATCACGACTGTCGTACCAAAGGGCTCCCCGCATTTGACTTTGTAGTGAAGAGCATTGAACTTCTGAGCACATGACTGATGTAATACAGCTTCACACTGGAATGAGACTGAATACAGAAGAAAGCAGAGCGCTACTGTAAAAAAAATCGGGGATACATAGTTCACACCATGCTCTAAAAGTCTGGAAGCTACCTGCCTGAGAACAATCTGCTTTCAAAGTCACAAAATGGACAATACTAAGTATTAGACACTCGTTCAACCTGAACATCATTAACTGTCACCATCAGAACGAAAATCAATAAGTCAAACATGCAATTCATTATTTAGATAGAAGAATAAAACTTTTAAATTTATATAGAAAATGTATTAACACCACAGTGCGTATCCTCTATATAGCCCTATATATTGGGTCAAACCACTATACGGGCAGTGACCTAAATGAACAGCAAATCTATCCACAAACAACAAACTACGACCTAGTAGTCCACTAGAGACAAATACATGTTTTGTTGTGCTGATAAAAAAATAACAGAACAAAGGCTTGCAAGAATCCAGACTGTAGCAACAATGAACACCAGACATATGAGTTGTAAAGACATAATGTCTCCCATTGTATATTTATATTCATGCAATAACATGACCAACTGCACACTTTGATGTGCTGAATTGACTGTGCCGAGACTGTGTAGGTATTTCAACACCCTATTTGGGAATAAATCCCCATATTTTGGTATGCAGTAGCAAGTTATCCTTTGAAAACTACACATTGCTAGTAAGAGCTATAGAAACAATTGTATCAAACGTTTCCATTTCCCAGTGAATAGACGCGATCAAGTAACAGTCACCTAAGGTGTTTGTAATTCGATTCGAGAATGCTCAGATTCTAACCTGTACGTTTGACCTTACCTGCTAAAATGAAAATAAAACCAAGAACCATGGTTATTGCCCGTCTATCGTAGGTAACGTAGTCGTGAGCAAGCAGCACGTAGTAATTCGATATATGACTTGCAACTAGTACAGAGGAAGGCGGAACTTCGCTTTGTAGTTTTCTTTCAAAGGATTCTATTGTAATTCACGTCGTTCTTTATTTCCAACAACGCTTAATTTATCTGCAATCGAGAGATTTATAGCTATTGACTTAGTAGAGGGGTCGCATAAGTATGCCATTAATTCAGTGCAACTGTAGACCAAAGAATAAATACCGCGATAACGGACAATTGGTTCACGTCGTAAGAAGAATTGAATTTATTTAGATGAAACAAAGATTGATTCTATTTGTTTTAAACAAGACAAATGGTAATGAATAGTGTTGAAAATAAATGAAAATAGGTTGTAGGACTAAAGTTAGGCAAAAAGAGTAAACACGTTTAAAAAAAAAAAAAACATCCGATCTTTTGAATGAAGCTGTGTAATAGGCTATACAATTAGTCGTGTTAGTTGCGTTGATGCTAAGCTAATTGCAAGATTGGTGTTTAGGAGGTTATCGACCCCGACAGTTGATCCGCTTATTTGTTGACAAGTAATAAACACGTTGTATATATGCTTTGACTATATAGGTCGATTGTTGGAAGGTGGGCACATACCGTGCACATGTGCTGACACCATGTGTACAACATAGTGAAATAAGAGTGGGTGCAGGGTATATATTTTTACTTGATTTAGTATGAATGTCAACCACAGAACATGTCAATGCAAAGAGACAGTTATTAATTTACAGTGACCGGGGCTAGGGGGAAAATTTGTGAAAACCTTATTGTTATTGCGTGTCAAGTGCGGTAGTTCCGGAACTACTAAAGCGGATGATATTCCCATAATACAATGATCGATTGGACAGCAACTTCAGTTCGCTTTTGGTGCATATAATAGCAAAATACCGAAATACATAGTTGTAGAAATACATAGTTTTAACATATATTACCGTTGAAACAACAAAGATGAATTGAATGTTATAACCATCAGATTCACGGCAATTTCAGACACTTAAATTTCGTAAAACAGTTTTCCATATGTTTGTTTCTTAATAGGATGCACACATGCGAGTGTCAGTATATATAGCACTTGTTTATGTGCTCTAAATCTTCTTGAGGTGAAGACCTTTATAAATACTAACCCTTTATACACGCTTAGTGGTCGTAATGTTTTATCAACACAACCTCCCATCGAGGATGAATGGATTCGTATTTACCAGTGTTTAAAAACTAAATTGCTTTCAGCTGTCAGTGAGTGATTACGGTGAATTATTTATTTTTTAGCAGCATGCTCTGCATACAATTCTTTAAAGCTAGTTATAAACATACTAGTACAAAAAGCATAGCGTCTTTATAAAGCCCTCTAAGGCCAGAAAAAAATCTCTGTTTCTCGTTTCTCATTTCATGAATTTTTTTAATACTGAGCTAAAATAGGGGAAATTTGAGACAAGTGTGAGTACAGGCGCATTTTGGATTGCTTTAGAAGAAACAAAAACGTCGAAGGCGCATAGTTCAAAAGGGTGCGCGCGAAAACGAGAAACAGAGATTTTTTCTCAGCCTAAAGCTGTAAACCATCCAATTAAAGATAAAAACATAACACTGAACATAACTTAATGCACAACCGCAAATTATGAATAAGTTTTATTCGATCACCGAGAATTGAGCTATTTTGTCAGGGAAATATTAAATATAATATAATACTAGTAATAATTGCCAGATTCACATCAGATTGAATCAGAAATAGCCGATGTTTCTAGAACTTTTCACACATTGTTTTCACTTTGCATCAATATTTTTTTAAAACGTACTTATCACTGCTTCAGAAACAAATAGGGACTAAGGTCCTAGTCAACACATGTCGCCGATGACATAGAAATCAAAAACAAGAATTGTTGTTCGAGTTATACAAATATCCCTTATTTGTTCCATAACAGTTCTTTTACTAATAAAATCATTTTGTACAGTAACTGATTTTGATGCGAAAGTTCAACAATAAGAACTAGCAAATTCATCATTTAACATATACAACAATAAGAATGCCAAGGATAAGGCATTCTAAGCTCGAGCCAACCAGATTACCGAGTGTCGTATTTAGTCTGCCATTGGCTCTCGCTCGCGAACATTGCTTACGCATTAAAATTCTTAAAAGTGTATTTATTTGAGTTGATCACGTAACAAATGTAATCACTGTGTCACTTACTTACTTACTCGTTGTACACTGATTTAAACCAGATCATTTTTTTAAAGAACATTTGTTGACTATTCATTGGAATGTACACATGTTGGTAGAATTATAGTAACTAGTATATATTAGGTAAACAATACTACTATGCTATTTTTAAAATACTGCCATTTAGATGTAGGTACCTCAATTATCTAGCGAATAGTTTCGTATTATTTTTTTTTTTGCAAATAAAATCACATTTGTGATGAGGTCACCTGTCATGGTTTTGCCATATGTGTAATTTCATTGCGATAACTTTAATTGACACGATTAAATTCTCCATTTTTATAGCTTGCTCGAATTGTAAGCCAGTTTCAATTGTACCATCATATTCACCATGTGTTTGTAATTGTCTGTTTTCATGGAAAATGCTCTTATTTTGGATATGGGTAACGTAGTTATGAATCTCGGGTATTATCCGCCGACATGCTGTTAATTTGACATTGAGTCAAACATTTAATAACCATACTACCACAACACATACTCAAACTAATTATACAAACTTTGCAATATAGATTGGATTTGTGAATGGATGGAGTACTTTTTGTTGTTTTACATTATTTCAAAGATCTGGAAATTCAAAAATGCTTTTTTTTAATATTGTGTTCTATGGAAATGTATAAATACAAATTACTATATATTATTGTAAGACACAATAATGCTATTTTGTAGTGCCATGGGATAATAGCTATATGATTTTACATAATAAATCAATGAGCATTGTCATGTGAACTTTCCCAAAAATTATGAGTAGGCTCCTACCTTAAGGTAGAGATGCAGTTGACCTCCCTTGTCCACAAAACAATATATTATCGGAAAGCTTATTGTATGAATTTAAAAATTTTGTTAGTATTTTTTTATGGACACTGTAGTTTGAAATATGCACAAAATGTGCTTTTTTGGTCAAAAGTGATTTAAAAAAAATAGCTCCTAAACCATGCATGCAAGTTGTTTATTGTAATAGTCTTAACCTCTGTCACATTAACACAATCCGGCAAATGTAGGTCGGATTACTTGAAACTGTGTTAATCAAGCGAACATATACAGAGCAGAAACAGCATTTAAAAAAAAGAGAACATGGCGCAATTTCATAATTGTTACTTTCTTGGACAAACAAGTCCTACTCAAACGAGTGGTTTTAGCTCACAGTGCATACTATTGTTAGGGGTATTATGACACAGCTTCGTAACATAAGATTTACGTGCGACTGAAGTTAAATTAGCAGCTGAGCCGAAGCATGTTAATAAAGCAGTATGTGATACGTCGGAATAAACAGTTAACAGGTAAGACTCTTAAGTGTTAACCTGTGCGTTTGTAACAAAGGTTTATCAGCTCCATGTGTCCGCTCCATGACCTTATGTAACCATAGTTACAGCGTTTATCACCGGTATACATTTCGAAATTTATAGCCATTAAATGGGACAGGAATAATGCCTTATCGAGTGTAAATAGACTACATCAGCTATAAATACGTTTTTTGTGATAAAAAGACACCTGTGGTTTGTGTGCGTCACCCACTCACATTTAATGACGTAAATTTCTATACTGAACACCGCAGCTAATAAAATACACGAGTAGTATAGGATTATATACAATTAATCACTATGACTACTATTTGCATATATGTTAAGAAACACACAGTGCACTTTTGATTATTAATGATGCCGACAATAAATTTTCGATTTATATGATAATCCTACTCTAATCTCGAATTTCGATTGGTATAATTAATTTTATACTGTTCAGGTGAAATACATGCTGTAAAAGGATTAATTGTTCACTGGGTTTTAATTTTGCTTATTTCGCTGAATGAAAAATGCGCTAAATTAAAACCCAGTGAATATGTAAAATTTAGCATAGAACACATTATCTAAATGATAAAACCATGAATTTAAAACCCACTGAATATGCCTGAAATGGTAAATCAGTGAAATTTAAACCCAGTGAAAATTAGTCATTTTACAGTAATTTGCGCAAATGTATCGTTTTAATTGGAGCAAATTAGCTTACAAACAAAATGCTACGAAATTTCGTTTCAGATGATTCGGGTCGATAGGCGCATACTGATTCTGCTGAAAAGTTTCTGCCCGTACAATAGCTGTGGGGCCATAGCTGTTCTTGTGTCGGTGTCATTATTTTTTATTATTTTGAGAAATTGTGATTTTTATCGACACTATGGTTCTTCATATAGACTTGAGTAACACAAACGTGCGACGTGTATTTGTTTAGTCCACGTAGTATGAGTAATTCATGAATTTGCTATACATGTATATCTTGTTAAACACTTTAGAATATTATGGAAACTCTATTGATTTGTTATTCGTCACAATCCAGGTACTTTCTTGCAAGATACAAAATGACACTGTTTGCAAAATTGTTTATTAAAATAGAAAGTATTGTCAGGCATATTGATATCGATTGATATCGATAGTTTCAAGTTATTAACACTATTGATACGAAATCATTTAGACCAGATTTTCCTTTGCCACTATAAATAAACTAGTTTTTAACCTGTTAGCAAACAGTGCCTAATTTGTTGAAATTTAGTATTTTTTGCTAACCATATATATGTGAGAGTTAGAACGGACTAACAAGTCTTTAACCTAACCCTAAACAATGTAATATTGTAAGGTATTTTGAATATCTATGATCAGCTATATTCATAAATTTACATCAATATTTAATACATCTCCGTCTCCTACCACACAAAGAACAGAAATATTTGGAGCATTACAAGAAACACCAAAGAAGACGGCGGCAGGTTAGACACTGAATTTGTTCCAAGAATATTCAAAAAATTCCCTGGCCGGACGATGCTCTAACTGGACCACTTGGACAAGTACAATATTCAGTATACTTATTATTTGTAAGGAATCGTAACTTTACAACAATGTACATAATATGTAGCACTTCAGTCATTTTAACGTTCATTTTAATAGTATAAACTACATTCTTTGATTCATAACAATGAAAAATGAAAATCAAAAATAGGATAACTTGATAAGTTTTGCAAGATACGAAGACGGGAAATTTTATGAAAAATAATACAGGATTCGTCACATCTCAAGTTTGGGCTCTCTGGTGTGAGATGAACAAATCACACATTTTATTGGTACACATTCTAAATCGAACAGTTGTCAATTTATTTTGTATCAGTGACCGTGTTTTGTCAATCATCCCAAGACATTCTACCAATAGGTATCACACTGTTATTCTCTGGATTACACTAGCACGAACTCTACCTCCCCCCCCTCTTTATGAGGTAACAATACATATATAGCTCAAAAATCTAATAAGTTCAAAATCTAATAAGTTCAAAATCTAATAAGTTCATTCTCGTTATTATCATCAGCCGAATCTTGCAACTTTTCTGAATAAAGGTTTAATTAAACTCCAGTTCAATGACATTATGTTGAATTATATTATAGCACTAAAATTGCAGTAAATTTTAAGAGGTCTTTGCGGCAAAATATTTGCAATAATGTACCCCATTATTGATTATGTAGCATCAAGGAACGTTACCATGGATGTAAATACAATGTTGTTTTGGGCATCGAATAAAGGTGAAGGTGTTAAAAATAATTGAAACTATGAGGTACCAAGTATTTAATACTAAAATTGGCATCAAACATAATGGTACATTGCTAGTAACTAAGATTTCCATAATGAAATCAAACAATTTTGTAAGGACATCGTCATCTGCTCTGTACGCTAAAGCGCATTCCATCTAGTTCTCTGACTTATGCCGATGTCATGGCGGCCGCCAAACCGGGTTGCCCGATCGTGTCAATGGACTAAAGTGACTCAGGGGTGATTTATCCAAGCGAATGCGATAAACAAAGTAGGAGTATGTCTACAGAGCGCGAGGACTCAGGGGTGAGTGTTCGGCTTTTAGTAGTGAGTAGCACTACTTTATTTTTTAAACGAGCTAGACGAAAGGCCAACGTGACTTATATTTCCCCCACGGCGACTTCACGGGAAAAGTCACAGTCCGGGTTCACAGTTTGCATAAACAAATGAAAGTATCTATATTATGATCAGGTATGTGTGTTATTTATATAGTCACATTACTCTTCTAGGTTCTTCAGTAATATGTGATCGTTCGTTACGCCTTTCGTTTGGCGTCCAAGTATTCCCAAAATCTACGGCCCTCGTAGCATTGGGTAATAACGAGACTGGACAGTAACTATACCATTTATCTTGATGGTTTGAACACACTCAGGGCATCGGGTAATGATACGAATACGAACATGTACTCTTAGTACGCACCCCTACGCACTTAGACACAGACAGTCAATCAGTAGATGACATCTGCGGGAAACTATTCGTACATACACTAGTGTAGCGTTGTACCAGGCTCCCGATGGGCACCGGAGATGGCGTAAGCATGCACCGTTAAACCAGGCGTACACTTCAATGCAATTCCACATCAGCCACACGTCCACTGCAAAATGATTTAAGATAGAGAGATATTTGATGAATTAAACTAGTTTTTTCTTATTTTTTATTTTTTTTTTGCAGATTCAGAATCCAGTGACCGTGAAAATGTTTAGTTCTGCTTCACTGTGAAAGTTTCTCTGCTTTATCTTTAAATATAAAGTCTTCTGCTTTATAACAACACTGGTATTTGAAAACTCCCCGCTAATCTATAATGAGCTCAAGCTCATAAACACAGGCTTTCTCAACGTATTTGGTTTATATTTGCAAGCCCGCCCAATAGTCCACGACATGTCCACAGGTGTTGTGTGTGTGTTTTTTTGGGTCTTTTTTAAAGCCACTAATTTCTTACTACTATACTACTACATTCACTCTTTCACAGAGAACGTCTTGCAAGGTTCAAAAAAAGTTGAAGATTATACTTCATATCCACCAAACTTCAAATTTTATAAGTATACGACAACAGGACACCAAAAACGAAAAACAAAAAAGGGAACTGGGCAATTTTTCGAGATACAAGAGTTTGAAATGTCGTGAAAATAGCAAACAAGCCAACATTTACAGGTTCCTATGGTGATATTATATTCTCTCAGATTTGGGCTCTGTGGTATTAGATGAAAAAAGTCACATATTTGTTTTGCTGTACATTCTAATATTGTTCTAATATTCACAACTGATAATCCAGTTTCCTGTAGTTTTCTATTATATTGTTGTTATGATCAACCATTGCCTGAAACAAATTTGAGAAAAAAAACCGCTTTTCCTAGCTATGGTTAAAAAATGCACGCTAAATTGAATGAAAGATGAGAGAATATTTCGAACCCCGGGAAACTATTCAGAAACACTTGACATGATAGACAACTTTATCACGTAGCCATAGTTAAGTGAAATCATAGATGTATATTATAATTGAAACTAATCGACAGGGCTTCTCAGAATGTGCCTTGAACATTTCTCCCAAACCATGAGTCAACAGTTTACAGATTGGTTCTAATTGTCCATGTTTTAATTATCATTTCCTTTAATCACTTGATGTAATCTAACATCATCACGTGACATTTTAAGACAGTTCTATGTGGGGCTATAGAAGAAACATATTTCACAACAAGATGTATATGCTAAAAGGTTCAACTGACTTGCACTGTTTGATGGAGCTGTGACAAATTTTTCAGCTACCACAATCAGTGGTCAAGCGAAGCAACTGAGATCATATGAGAAGAGCATTGTAGTATAATACTCAGCAAATGTGTCAAGAGATAGCAATTCATAACACATGAAATTAATTATTCTTTTTCAATTTATGTTGCTGAGATTTTCATTATCCTCTAGAGTATTAACCTTTTAACCACCAGACTTTCTCGCCACAGTTTTTCTGCACTTCTTTTTCATATTCTGCAATATTTATGGAAATGAACCCTAATTTTGGAGCCAGAAGACAAAATTTGAATCAGTTTTCAGTTTTTAGTCAAAACATAAGGCTATTTTTGCCCAATCTACTGAGGAAAGGTGCAGACTATAAACGGGACTATTTTGTGATGTGTGATGAAAAGAGGAAGCCGGTGGTGACAAGGTTAATAACTATCTTATCTAATGTTATATTTATATATTTATATATTGTGATACGTAATTGCACTTCGAAGAATTGTAGATGATTAACTCAAAATTCGTATTGAATGAGTAGCTTAAGTATTTTCTTTTAATATATATATATATATATATATATATATATATATATATATATATATATATATATATATATATATATATATATATATGTAATCATCATTATTTAAGCCACCTTATTACTACATATGAGTTACTACCTAAAATTATTACAAGAAACTTTAATTTATAGTAAACTATGACTTTTGGACATGTGGACACATCATAAAATACTATAAATGGATTTGTTGATATATACAACCTGGTCAGAGACTACAGGATCATTATCTATCGGTTGTGGAGATATATTTCATGATCTATATAGTTGGCTTCTTGTAGATGATTTTAGTGATTTTTTTTGCCTTTTAAACTTACTAATTAAAATGTTAATATGGGTTAGATTCGCTGTAATTTAATTTTATTTTATGTATTTGTGTCTATAATCCCCATAGTCGGGAGGAGATACGTAACAATGAAAGTTTAATTTCCGAAAATTCATACCCAATGTAAGAGATAATGTCAGATTTGTGAGTTATTGCACAGGTAATTATAAGATTGTACCAATCATAACAGTACAATCAGACCAATCAGAGAGCAGCAGCTACATATAAGATAATATCTGATCCGTTAACCGACCATGACATCTAACCGTCAGCCAAATCAAAGACATGCTTTTTTGTTGGCAGGTTTATTTTTGTTGGCGTCGCACATTTTGCCTTGTATACATGCTCCGAGTAAGCTTACAATTATTGTTGCAATGCGATATAATAAAATATGAAATTAAAGCGGGAGGGTCGTCATCTGCGCACGCGCGGGAATTGAGTCCCAAGCGACGATAACAACACACGCTAAAACGCAAAGGCTCATGGGTAGACGCTTGTTTGTAAATAGTGACACGCTATGGCCATCTGATGCATGCGTAGGTGACGACTCCCCCGCTTTAATTATTCAATCACTAATATGTGTGTAAGTTTAGGTTTTTGTACATTATCGCTAGTACGTACCAGTAATCTGAAATATTTTGCAAACAAACAAACTTTTATTTTTCAAAATACCAACATGGCAGTCGTCCAAGCATTCGGCAGAGTGGAATGCCCAGAACTGGGTGTAGCGAGTATTAAATATTCATCGCATTAAGCCTTACATAAGTAGTGCATTAATAAATCAATTCACAGTCTAGCAGTTTATACCAGTGAATGACAACAATTTGAAAGTGTTTGTTATGACTTGTATAGCGCATTTTCTGGCTAGAATAAAAAAGAAACCACAACTTGAATTGGTTTTAAAGCCAGACTGAAGCCAATTATACGTGTTCTATGGATATAATGAGACTATTACAGGCCGACAATGTATAAGTAACAATGATACATGTGATATCCTTTTTTTTCTTAAACTGTACGAAAGATTATATACACACGTTGTCATAACAACCAGTGTTGTATAGCAATTATGTGGGTATTCCAAATATCATTGAATGATTCGCACGTTGCGGCACGGTTTGATCATGGGAGTAAAGTTCGTATAGACAAAGGGGGTATTGTGCAGTCGATTACATGCTATAACTCGTACATCGAAGTCACGTGCTTACAATTTGTATAATTGACCCATTTAAGTTTTATGGGATATAAAACTACATTTTGAGAATGCCAGACGGCACAATGCACAATATTCCAAGGTAATGGGGAAAGAAATGAAATATGCACATTGATGAGAAGACGAAATAGGAGCAAATATTTACGCGAACTTCCTCGTCCGAGCTGCGTTATTTTGGAAATAAAAAAACGACGTACTGTCTAATATTACATCATTGATAACATTGCAGATAGCATTTACAAAGATTGTTTATCATAATCGAATCGTAATGAATTTGTTGTTGTTGGGCAAAAACTGGGCTGCAAATGATACAGATTGATCAATAAAAACCGTTAAATATTGCATTAAATATTGCGTGCATTGACCTCAAAAACTGCAAAGTGTACCTATGACAACAACTGAGGCCGTACGCGGTATCGATCACTCATCGCTTCAATAAATGGCAGCGCATACAATTATGATGCTAAATCGAAACTATAACTATGGAATAGATTTTAATTTGATTTGATTTGTTTTTTACAAAAGGCTTGACTCCTTTCATAGTTATGTCGGCAATGGCTTAATTACTCTGCTGTTACAGTAACTTCTGTAGTTGAAACGATATATTCTTTAAAGCGCGGTGGTCGTCGCGCTGAACATGTGCGACACTTGTGTTGATAAACATTGATTTTCCCTCAATCCAATGCGCTTGCAAATGGAAATCACAAGTATGAGGTTTAACCTAGGCGCGACTTGCACTAATTATCGCCGGTGATTCAAAGATACCTTCCAAAGTACCTAATTAAAGCTTCACACAATATTTCTTGAGATATTTTGTTTAACAGATGTCAGTTAAAACGCGTGTGTGATATTAAGCCGCATGTATCTGAGACGTTATTTCAAATTCCCCAAACCTCGACTTCTCCGTGCACAGACATTGGTTCCACCAACGTCTATCGGTGATTTTTGAATTGACTTTAAAAATAGTAATTGATTTACCAATGCACCCCGAAACCGTGGTGGTTTGTTGCAAATAAAAATAACTACACTCGTCTAATGAATCTGACATTGAATGGTCGTTCATTCTTGTAATCAAGTTATTGGCTACCCGCTCCGCTAGGATTGCCCCTAAATGTACATGTGTATGTCCGTCTGTCCGTGTGTGCCTTACTTATACATTTTTTGACTTTTTTGGGGGGTGGACCAATTTCGCTCAGACTTGGCATGCAGGTCACACCTTCACTATAATTTGGTGGTAAAATCTGGAAAAAAAAATTCTGGCCAACCGTTGCCATTGCAACAGCAAATCAAAGAAAGCTTAGAAAGAACTCCCGTGTGCTGAGAGTATTGGAGACACATTAAAAATTAATTCAAATTACTTGAACTTGAGATGTTGAAGGAAACGTAGAAAACTAATTATGCAAATAAGGTAACTAATATGAACAGATTTAAGTGTAAAACTAATAAGGTCTGCACAATGTACCAAGTTTCATTGAAATGTGATTAGAACCAAGAAAATATTAATTATTATGATAATTAGAGAATTAATATGAACAGATTTTAACCCAAAATTATTCAGGCTGTCTATTGTCCTTGAGCATTTATGTAAGTTTTATTCAAATGTGATGATCAATACTTGAGATATCAGTATTAATTAATTATGTTAATTAAGAAGCATCAATATTTACCAAAAACTAATATGGGGTATAGTTCTTGGTTCATTGAAATGTGATGAGTACTCTTTAAAAGTTTCATTGAAATCCAATGAGTGGTTTTTAGACATCAGTGCAACAGCCATAGAACAGCAAAAAAATAACTAATTATGCAAATTAGGTAATTAATAGGTAAAATTATTTATCCCAAAATTAATCAGGTCTCTGGCATAGTCATAGAAAATCGCAAGTCTCATTGAAATGTGATGATTAGTACTTGAGATATCAGGTGAAAAGCTGAAAATTAACTAATTATGCTAATAAGGTGATTAATATGCACAAATATTTACCCAAAACTAATTAGGTCTCTGCATAGTCCTCAAGTAACAATGTACCAAGTTTCATTGAAATGTGTTCATTACTACTCGAAATATCAAAAGCTGAAAATTAATTAATTATGCAAATTAGGTAATTAATTACCCTAAAACTATCAGGTCTGTGCAGTATCATATGACATCTATGTACCAAGTTTTATTGAAATGTTATGATTAGTACTTGAGGTATCAGTGAAAAAGCCGAAAATTGATTAATCATTATGTAAATTAGGTAATTAATAATATTAACAGATTTTTACCCAAAACTAATCAAATCTGCGCATTAGTTCAGAGCATCCATGTGCCCAAGTTTCATTGAAATCCAATGAGTGGTTCTTCAAAAATCAGTGGAACAGTCATAGAACAGCTAAAAATCAGCTAATTATCATGCAAATTAGGTAATTAATATTCATAGATTTTTACCAAAACCTAATCAACTCTGCGCATTATCCCAGAGCATCTATGTACCAAGTTTCACCAAAATTTGATTCGTGGTTCTTGAGATAACGGTGGAACAAAAAAAGTGACATACATACATACATACATACATACATACATACATACATACATACATACATACATACATACATACATACATACATACATACATGGTTTTTGTTTATTCTCGATTATAAAAAAAATCTGGTTACATTTACTGTATAAAAAAAATGATTATCTCATTAACTTATATCGAGTGTCTTGTAGATAAATCATCGAATAAATTAATAAATAGATAAAAGAAACTAGTGATATTAACTGTATAAAAAAGTAAAACAAGTATCTTATTAAATGATATCATTGTAATGTAAATCGATTAAATACATAAATATTTTGTTTAAGCTGAATGATACATAACAGTCATGATCAGGTCAAAGTTATCTTTCATACCAGTTCGTTTCGAGTTTTACGAGGAGATTAAGATGGAATTCCACGCTTTTCATTAACAAGTCATTTCGTGCAGATTCTTCAATCTCGTGACATGCGTCTGGTTTGTTTGGTTCCCTATTCATACCTTGTACTAACGTGCGCGATATTCGCTTGACATTATGCCTTTCTTCACCAGATGGAAGATATTTTGCATAGCAATTAATAGATGTGACAAGCAGTTTCATATTCGGACAAAATCGATGTGCGAAATCTATCAGTTTCCTTGATTTAACAGCGGCTTTTAAAAACTCTTTGATTACTTCATCACTAAGCACATAATAATCGTTAGCGATAGCATGTCGGACCTCCTGAGTGGACTCCTCTGACACAGTTAGATCCATATCTTCATCTACAGAATCGTCAATAGTGACACTCTGATCATCACAGGTTTCCATTGTGGGGACTTCGGGTTCGGGTTCAGCAGTAGCTGTCGATGCAGTAGTTTTCATGGTTAAAATCTTGTCACCTGTTGCTTGAACTTTAATCGAGCCATTGTTTTCATTGACCGACTTACAAGGGTCGCATTCCTGATCTATTATGGCACGCTTTTCCGGTTTGTTAACGAGCTCATTATCGTGAGAGACAGTAGATCGATCCAGATTTTCGTCTTTTCCTTCAATACTATGTTTAACCTCATTAACATCAGGTTGAATAGACTGTTCAACGGGTTCATGTCCAGCGTCCTCCGTTATTAATTGGATTTTGTCAGGTTCCCGATTGGACAACAGGTCGAGTGGCGTGTGCTGCTGTACTTCGGCACGTGTCATGTCATTATTATGTACATTATCACTAGTTTTATTGTTCTCTCTTGTCGTGCAATTGCGCTGAATATGCCCAATACGATGACATTTATAACATGTAACATTATTTGTAGTAACATAAATCTTGTATAGTTGTTGATCAAATTCAATGTTGAAAGTGTCAATAAGTTTATCCTCAATATGCATATATAATTGCCGTCTGAACGAGTTAACATGTCTCAGTGCGGGTTTTTTACATCCAAGTGATATTGCTTTGATTTCACCGGCAATTCGACCATAACGAGACAATTCATGTTGTATTAAATCGTTTGGCACAAAAGGTGGAACACCTGATAGCACAATTTTAGTTGCAGGTTTCACCAGTGGGCTCACGTGTACAGGAATGTCACCAATCTTTATCTGCCCCAAAGCAGTGACTGTGTCAACAGACTTTAATGAATCCACGAAAATAATAGCAGCACCATTTACACGAGAGGCTGCAACAATACTTTTGGGCTCAACGATTGTTGCAATCACCTCCACATAGGTAGCAATACTCACACCATCAATGGATTCACATTGGATCCCATTCCGTCTTGTCAATCCGACATGTTCCTGATTCACCATGGCGGCCATCTTGGAAAGTCACCTGGCGGCACAGGCTCAAATAAAAATACAAAATGAACGAAAATACGGCAGATTTATGCCTTCAGTCAAAAATAAATCAACCAGAGTGCTCACTAGTACCTTAGAAAACAGTTAATGGATAAAATCCAAGTCAGTCAGTTCGTTTACGGATGAAAAGCTCTAGTAAAACAGGAGCTCGTTTCAGCATGTGCAGTACGGTACATACATACATACAGACATACAGACAGGGTAACTACAAAGACTCCCTTTTGTGCTTCGCACACGGGAGTCAAAAATCATTTTTGAATACTTTCGCGCCAAATGTACCACAAAATGTACCAGTCTTGTAATAACAATGTTTAAATGATCATGCTTTTCATTTTGGCTTAGTTGCGCAATGGCACCAACATTGTTACAGTGTGTCAACGTAAGTCCCAATGCAACTTTTAGTGAACTATAAATGCTACGTTCAATCAAAGAATCTATAAAACACAATCGCAAAATAGGCGGAACTAAAGTTTGTCATCTTATCGAAATCTAGGTTAAAAGGTCAACTTGTGTGAATATAATAACGATGACAGCAAAAGACGAGCAAGTAATAAAGTGGAAGTGACTTCTGAAGACTGGTTGCTCTTTGCGAACTTCGTATATGGACTCAGATTTTAGTTATAAACCGATGTTGTTTGTTTTTTTTAGCGGAGCTGGTCGCCAATCAGCCTATATATTCGTCGGTGTGTTTGTTTGTGATTACGCTAACGTACATGTGTTGATAACCTGTACGACCTTGTACTTGTCTCCTCGTCAATGAATGACCAAAAACGTAACTGTGCTTGTCGATGCTAGGTTATCAAATCACCGACGGCGTTCACACCTTTTTTTCAAATGTGTATCACGTTTATCAGCGCGAAGTGTGGTGTGCTAAGTGATTGTACTTGAACCGTGTATGCATATAAAACGCATGCTGGAAAGGTCAACTACTTGATTACCACGTGCAATTTCATTCACACAAATTTGAAATATATATGCATAGACCGGAACATACGCTTGATATACACTGCATTGTGTTACCTTTTCAATGGTGTCAGCTGTCCGCCTGCAGGTCAGATGTGTAACAGCATTGGGTGTGTGACTCGTGATACTGCCCGGGTAGAAGCTCGTACTGTGTCTCGCAACTTGGCTAACGAAGCAGTGCTCAAAAACGTGCGTGCAGTGCTACCCGATAAGCTGTCTAATTCAGGTGAAACTGAAGTGATCCCAATATCCAGCTTCGTTGATATGTCGTCTGAACGTGGGAAAACGGGCGAGTTAAGTAGACCGACTATGTATATAAATCAATTCCGCGAAATCCATATTGACGTCATTCATGGGCGGGTCGTAAACCAATAACAAATCGAGTTATACACTGGTTTCTTTAACTCGCTGTAATTGCTTGAAAATCCCATGGGGGACTGTATTGTTTAGCGACATGCTTACTGTGTTTGGTTGTATGAACAGTCATACATCGGTTTAGCCAATCGAAACACTGCCTCAAACTGGGGGTCATTCCGCGGGCTTCACAAAAAGAACTTCTGTCGGTAAAAGTTTGACGTTGATTCGCTGTGTCAATTTATTCTAAAAGCGTAGACAGGTGAAAACTAATCCGCATTTAGGAGAAACTTAGGATGCCTCCAACTGAGTCAGTGACCTGTACCCCCCTCCAGCTCTCTAATTGATTGATACGATATGCCGTATCGTAATGATATGCTATCATCTGACAGTAGTATTAACACCTTTTTCACAAACAGACACATAAATAAAGAAGATAACAAGGGCAGTACACTATTTCTCCTAAAGGTCATATTTAGGGCAGCGAAGTCATATAATTGTTGTCTCAGACAGGCTGCGAAAGTTTCGGTTTGCGCAAAATTGCGCATATTTGTACATGCCCATAGATATGTGATTTATTAGGTGGTTTGTCACGACATGAACGTACCCTTCTTTGATATATGTAAGGATTCTGACTTGTTTATTAACTATGTTCACTTCTACACGATTGATAATGATATCAGCCACGTTCAGCCTATTTTTTTATAGCCAATGTCACAGTTCGTTGCCGTTATACACGCGTCACATGCACTCATTTAGTCCCCAACTTAAAAAAATAGAATACATGTGTTATTGTTGGGACGCCATAAGTATTTATAAACTACCATGGGATTATGTGATCTGCACGGCTGCATAACATGTGTAAATTGACCTTCTGACCCAAGCGGTAAAGGCCGCAGTGCATATTGGTAATCATTACACAATCGTAAACAAATCGTGTTTTTTTTTTTTTGATATATATAATTATATATAATTATTTATTGGCAAGGTATTTACTATAATTTCAAGTCACGATCGACGTAAAAATCAATCAACCAGCTACATAATACATCTGGTGAATCTACATAAATAACAAATGTTAATGGAATGCATATGGACATTTCTTCTTACAACTTATTTACGTTTTGAACGTCTGTTATCAGTTAGCTCAAGAACTAAATCGGATCAATAGAAAATACAACCAATGATAAAGAGTAGCTAAGGTGTTAAACATAGTTTAAGTCCTGTCTTTAACACATACTTTATGGTTAGTTAATAGAGCACTGTTTTTGGAGTCTCAGAAACCCGATATTACATATAAAAACGCGAATAATCCATCGAGTTTTCACGTTTTCCTCGTTAAGGCGCGTTGGCTGCCCCCTCTCAGGAATCCATTCGCTGTTGTATTTAATAGAGAAGCTCAGCACTAAACACATAGGAGAGTTTATCGTCTTAAAAATTTAGATCGTGTTTTAATCCAAATCCTCCTTGGAAGAGTTGTAAGCAGAAAAAATTGCATATCGGAAATGACGTAAAATAAGTCTTGAGCTCCAAGCAGATCAGTGACACCAAGTAGAGTGGAATATATCGACAACTGGCGTATATACAGTGAAATGTTTGACTACTTACACTAAAATTAACACGTCACTGCCTTTCCACCTAGTAATATTTAATTCATTTATTTAATCAGGTTTATCTGAAGTATACAGAATGCAATGACCACAACACCAGGTGATCTGCTATGTTTATGAAATTTACTTTTCAACACGTGACATTAAAACAAATCGATGACAGGTCTCGCTTTTTCGGGCGGCGGGAGGGGGTCAATCTTTCTACCACTGGCATGTTTGACAGTTTTCCCCAGAGTTCTAACAATTATTATATAAATTTTGATCATCCACTATTTGCGTATGCTGTGACCTCATCTTCCTTTAAGTAAAGCCACAATTGTTGGCTACCAATGTTGCATTAAATGCAGATACTTCGGCTCCTTACGTCAGAGGAGCACTGACAGTCAACTATCGGATATGTGAAGGAAATTATATGTATAATATATATATATTGTTCGAATCGAACTTGTTCGGTTCAAGATTTTGAAGTTGATATATTAATAAAAAGAAACAAAATAAAAATAAAATAACAAGTAATTATAGCATTTTTAATGTACGTATAAATGTAAGCTCGCCGAAGCACTCTAGATAATGGCATTTAGAATGTCCACAATTGTAAGAGTGATGACAAAACAAAAACGCAGTAATAAATGAATGGCAAGTGTGAGCGACACTCAATAAAATGGTTAATATATTTGTTCACCTTATATGTAAATATCTAATAAATTACTCACGGAAAGGAAACATCGTTTTAATGGATCGTTCAATAAACATTGGTTTCAATAAAAATATATTATGCATTTAAAAATGTCAAGCCATAATTAAAAACTAACATATTATTACGTGACTAGCAGCGTAAGCGAAAACATAACATAACTGCGTCTCTGTGTAACATACAATTTAGCGGAATGAGATAGAGGGCAGGTGTAACAATTCGGCGAATGATGTATCCACAAAATGCTAGGTTTCGCCATGAGCTAATTTAAAATAATTGTAAAATGGCCCGTGCTTCTGAGACAACTTTTAAAAATTAGTTTGTGCCAAACAAACAATGTGCTTAGATTGAATCTTGAATTACGACAAAACTCTTAAATATAGATTAAGTTGCCATTCCTCTAAAGGAATATATCCCTCGTGTTGAATTACATTCGCTATTGGTCACAGACGAAATGAAAATTCAAATTAATTTTGACAATTATGACAGATCAAGGGAATTCCTTTCTGAGACAATCTGGATCTGATATCGCGATATAATATAAACTGTCACACAGGTGATGTTGTAATGTGTTGTAATAAGTAAAACTTAATAAGATATTTTTTGTCATTTATTTTATTTTTTTTCAGAGAAATGTTACCCAAACAAGTATTTTTATCCTAGCATACAAGTAAATGCGAATTCCAAATATGGAATGATTGCGCGCGTAAGTGTCCTCTAATAAAAACAAACATGGCTGCCACCAGGGTTTGACTGGACAGTACGCGGTTGCATTGACCTCTACCGCGCGTCGGTCGATACTTCCGCTGTACCGTCTTCGTGCATACTTTGAGGTATCCTCGTAATAACCTCATATTATAAAACTATCTGTATTTAAAAAAAATAATGAAATTGAGTCGAAAAATATTAATGTTTGTGAGAAGGTTAAATTGGTGTAACGTAAATATTTTTAGTTATTACAACTTTCATTGATCATTCAAAAAAACTAGACACGTAGTTGATAAGAATAGTCCATGAGCAAAATAGTAATAGCACAATGGGTTACGGTAAAAATATGTAATTTCGATGAAACTAATTGACGTTTGTCAAGAAGTCGACATAATATTTAACATATTCTCACTGCTTTATCGTATCTCAAGCCTAAAATAACTGCTAAATTTGATATACGACACAAATTACGACGTCATACGCCAACGATTACAGACAAAATATTTGTATAGAAGAATATATAAATTAAGGGTTATGGGCAGAAATGTTTTCGGACATAAAGTGCCCGAAACTCGAAATTATTCGTTGTAAATTTGTGTTATAAATGTCGAATGAACTCCAATTACATGTATTTGGCTTATTGTTCAAACAAAATGGCTGCCTAGGTTGGAACGCTATAGGGAAATTGTAGTTTGTTTTCTGCGTACGTCAAATGAAAAACTATTTGGGGGTAATGTTACTTTGTGCATGAACGTTGATGTTAATGTATTACATTGAAGCTGTGTTGTTGTTTTCTGGTCACTGAATAGGAATGCACACTACATTAGGAAAGACGGTGTTAACAGGAATAGAATTAATTATGTGCATATTCCTCATTCGACACACTCAATGTTATGATGTGCAGTGCACATACACATATTTCCATCACAGAAATACACTTGTAGCCAATGCACATAACACGCACATGCAGGTAACGAAATTCCTAAATACCAACCTTCTAATTCCAGAAGTTGCTGGGTTCTCATAAAATACGGAATGTGTGTTCTTGCCATATGTATGGACGTGTATGAACAATGGAGTTCTCTTTCCGCCATGTATAGCTGGGAAATCATGGCGAAATGTTCTGTAGAGCGGTAACATAGCTGGGTGAAAGACGCCATAACATTGGAGGTTGTGCTTAGATTCCAACAAGAGTAGCATGTTTTGCTTCCAATTCCAGAAAATTCAGGAGTTCAAACTATTTGAAAGATCTTGCAAGGCCGAGTTGAAATTCCAATTCAACACTTTTGAATATTTGCGAGTTGGTTCCAAGAAATAAACGCCTGGACTGGAGTGAAGCCATTGCCGCATTGTAATTCGCGATCACTATTCTCGCGATCCACGAGATTATAAGACCAAAATGGCGGCCTCCAGTGTGTGCATGAAAGTTGGTCGAGTATTTCAGTTCGGGATCAAATAAGAGTGTCTGTGTGTTCTTTGTGAACTCTTTCCTAGTGAGTACAATCAGATTTATCATTGTAAATTTGTAAATTAAATCAATTCTCTGAGCAAACCGTCGGGGTAGATTCCTGAAGTATGCATATTTGACAAAACATAATTGTAACACACTTATTTAGATATTCCCATATCAACTTATGTTTTTATTTGTATTTTGATTGCCAAAGTGTTCACAATTGTTACGTATTTCTGTGTTTTGTTTAGTGTTTAGTGTTATACATTTATCGTTGGGCTAGGGAGACGCCCATGTGTTGTCTATAAAGGAGTCGTCAGATTTGAATTCGTGGTCATTTATTACAATAATTCGCGTGGTCAGCAGGTGTGTCAAGGTTCTGGTGTCGCCACGTGGCGTGTGGGTCTATTGGGTTATGGGTTTCGAAGCAGTTACGTTCGGTCGTACGTTACCAATGCTAAAGGTCTGCTATGCCGTTTTCCGCTGAGTTCAGCAATTACTTCAAGTGAGTTTTCGTCGACTGACTGCTGCAACTGAACAGCTAAAGAACCGAAAGGTGCGTGAACATCGCCGACTGATTATCTCAAATTGTATAACTAGTAGAATATCTGTGTGAACCACCGACGATTTTAAAACTATACAGTGCCACTAATGGTGGCTGTCTTCGGCTCTATGCATCGAGCGGTTTATTTATTACTCCCATTATCTAAATACACAAGTGAAAATGATGCCATCTGTTATGCCGTCTTTGTTACAGTTTTATTGGATATACAAGCTCATGCATCTTTAAACAAATAATTTAGGCCAATCATTCTCTACAAACATTTGATTTTATAGTTCAACAATGGGAGACAATGTCTCTTTAAAAAATCTGCATATGTACTAAATGTCCTGGAATATCGAATGAGCTGAGAAGTATCAACCCCATAGGTGATAGGAGAGTGAGGTATTGCTGCAAAAAATGTGCAAAATGGTTACTGGCGAAATTACAATCATTTTTCATGTCATGTACAAATTCAAGACACAGACCTAAGTATGGGACAATAGACTGAAGCAGATAGAGTTATCTCAAGTTCACCACTGTTCTGGTACGAGCTTAAGCATTAAAGTCTATTGCCTCTTTGAATTGTTCAATGGCGTCATCTCTGTGAACAGTCGCCTTTCCTTCCGTAAAGATGTATTCGGTATATGAATATAAATGGGTGTTTTTTCCAGCAACGCTGGATGTTGATCAACACGTGTTTCGTTGTCAACCTCCAGTTCGCCCTCGTTCAAAGCTGAGCTTCTCAAAGTCACTAAAACTGCATGTCCTCTTCTGTTAGGATGAACAGAGTAACGGAGCAACATAGCAATACGGAGTGTCTAAATGTAGTAAACTATTCTGAATGACACGGCAACGTAATGGAACCCAGCAGGCCTAGGATATGTCCAATAATAAAAGAGAACACGTGCACTTTATGATGCAATATACAACATCAATGGCGACCATACTAACATCTACTGTAAAACATTAACATTAAAGTAAAAAACATATTCTTCTTGCACTGAATTGACTCTGAGATATAATCAAATCGACGTAGCCATAACCAGCAATTTACATAAATGTAATGCATTAATTAGAATCCCGCAAAGCCACGTTGGTTTGAATGTATATTAGTTGAATTGCTGTCCTGTGGTCAAATCATTCTTTGAAACACATTCTTAGTCACATCTGTAAACAATGGAATACATTTTTATTTTTTTATTACTGCTGGTGTAATTGGTAGATAATAAAAATATAATCACTTCGTGTCGTACTTAGTTACACATCACGTATGTAATTGCTTTGTAAATAAACGTGCCAACGATGATATTACTTTTGATTGACTACTTACGTTTCGTCTTCCAATCGCCAACTCTCTGCAAACTCAAAAACGTCGTCAACAGTACTGCCATCGGGTTTGTGAAATCCAGGATCGTCACTATGATCGTTTCCCATAAGACCGCATATTTTATCTTGATATTCACTAGTATACCCTTGGAAACAGACATCCAATGCATATTCTCTCGGAATCCACTCCAGGTTGAATGTGGTATTCTTGGATGTGAATTTCAATAACACCATGTTCTCTAGTTCCTGGATATGAATTGCCCTTGCTGAATCAACAAGCCCCTCTTCTCTCTGTGATAATAGTTTGTGTAAGTAGATAATTAAAATATAACAATGTAAACGTATTGTGAATGTACTGGTATAGGTGATTACATGCGGTTATTTTTTGTAACATTGTTAGCTAAAAGTATCTCATCAACGGAACAGGAATTCATTCGTTGCACGCCAGCACTATCGCTAATTCGCTAACATTGTTAAAGCTGTTCTACAAGGTAATAAACTAACACGTATTTAACAGACAGTTTCACGGATTGTTGTATTTGGTGTCCTTTTTTTAATCGAAAGTGGAATAACTTGCGGGGCAACATAATATACGATATTCGTTAAGCAAATACATTTGCACAACATAGCACAGACTTCACTGTACATACACACTGACATTGGTATAAATTGAGTAACAGAAAACATTGGTCAATTCACTATATCGTATCATTTTTGATCTTTAATCACACCAGACTTGTTCTTTGTTTGAAAAAATACCATCTAAAGTGGCGTGCACTGCAGGTGTCTAATTACGATTACTACATTACAATGTGACATGCAATGCATCCAAACTGATCTAATATGATAATACAGTAAATGTATATCTTACCGTAATCACGTCAAGCTTATCAACAGTAACGTGTTCATGCCCAACAGTTAAGTTAAAAGAGACAATTCCTGTTTTGGTGCCATCTTCTCTACGTTGAAACTTAGCGGAGACTTCAAAGTCAGGTTCGGGGGAAGAGCAGTCTTTAAACAGGGTAAACCAACATAAACCTTGAAACGTATAAACGCGACCATCGAATGTAATCATTCGAAGTTCATCTGTACTCTCCGGATCTGTATTAAATAATGTAATGCGAGATCGTTACATTAGCATAGCCGACAATAAAACAAGGTAGTTCACCTCTGTAAACACCATGTTTTAATATAAATTGTAAAGAAAATTACCCAAATAATTAAAACAACAAACATAATGGAATTAAAAATATAAAAAAAACATGTATTATTTTTACGGACACATGTTCATTGTTAATTTGCAACATAAGAAAGGCTTGAATTTGAAGTGAAGGTAAGGTGATGTGATGTCAGTCCAAATGTGGGAATGCATTGTATATTCACACGCCGTCTGATAACGAGAATGGACGTGGAAATTAATAATCAACGAACATTATAATAAGAGCAACTATATAATACCAGTGTATCAGTGTCATGAATACATTATCGTGATTAGTTTCAGAGTTGTGATTCAGACTATTAGACACAAATATTGATACATTGTCCGATTCGCATAATTTGCGTTTTGTTTCACGAATATCTTACAGATGTGTGCTTGGTCGAATTAGAAAAAACAAATTAGTTAAATTGAATTATTTTATTTGGCACGCCATGGGAACGCACCACAACACTTTGATTTCGCCGACAGTGAATACAGGTTTATAGTGTGAATTCTAGTATAATGGTGAGGGTGATAGCCAAATAAATAAATTATGGCTTGCGAAGAAAATATATTGATACTTAATCAGTATAAGGATGAAGCAGCATTTATTTCTGCATATGCTAACTAAAATGAACATTTTATAGCCATTTTTTTTATACAAATTCAGATTTAACACCCATATTGTTGTGGGGACTGAATTAACATATTTGCATGTATTTTGAATAATTAATAAAACACGCAGTCAAGTATAAAATGATTTTTTAACATTTTTAGATGCTTACCATTTAAAATAAATCGATACCTCTATTTTTCATTTATTGCTATTAATATGCAAATTAGTTGTTCTAATTCTGACATGAACATGATCAATCAAATGAGTGCTACTTAGCTAACACTAGTGAGATTATTGCTTGGAGATTGTAGATGGGTTACATGAAAAATTCCTCGAATTTTGTTATTTTGTTGCATATTAAATATTAACTAAATTAAAATATTCTGTTCAAAATGCAAAATCGACACTTAAAATAAGTTGTGCATAATCGATGTAACTGTTTTGTTTCTTAAATTTTATCCTCTACTTGTGAGAAGAATGATGTGGTGTCATCTTTGATTTATTTAGAGTGACCACTGGAATCTGCAATAAAAGATTGATTTACTTAGCAGTCACGTAACCACGTGAAAGTTACATCTAACGTAATATTGATTTTACCTCATATGTTTCAGTTCTGGAATTGAAAAAAATGTCATCAATAGAGGGCGCTATAATTAATAGTGCGACTAACTGATACAGAACCCCATTGTTCAATCAATGTATAGAAATAAAATTTGTGAATGTAGTAATTTGTAGTTGTTGATACGTACGTGGACAAAACATATGGTAATCCGGGCAGCAATCATCTTCGCTTTCGCAGTGATAATCACAAAAGCAGTATTCTTGGATTTCTGTGACGCCGCATTTATTTTCACATGTCCCAACTGTATTGTTATTTAGAAATAATACAAAAAATATATAATGCAATTAACACATAATACCATAAAGAACAAATATATTAAAAAATAGTATTGCACG
Organism: Saccoglossus kowalevskii; assembly: GCF_978046115.1. Classification (NCBI taxonomy): domain Eukaryota; kingdom Metazoa; phylum Hemichordata; class Enteropneusta; family Harrimaniidae; genus Saccoglossus; species Saccoglossus kowalevskii. The sequence goes on from NC_140645.1 coordinate 18,457,400, forward strand.
AGGAAAAAAAATCAGAATAATTGTTTGAATAATGAGTACTCTCATTCTGTGGTAAATGACGACTACACGTTTGAAAAGATTGGGACGGAAAAATTCTCAACATTGCAATATAGCGAGGGACTTTCCTATCGGCGCTATCAAATGATCTATTTTGATGAAATTAATCTCACTTCCCCTTGCACAATGAAATAGACAAGTTGACGAACTGACGGGCGTCAATTTTGTTTTGATTATCAGGGATATTGCAGCATTCAAGTTGTTTGGGCTAAACAATTGAAGTTGTAAATTATCCGTACGAATCTTATTTGTGATCGCTTCAACCGCTTATGTTGGTTATTGGAGCATTGATACGGAATTCCCCTAGGAAGTTGTTAATTACCCGATCTGCTAATTTTGTTTACTTTAATACTGAATTTAGTTCCATGTACATGAATAGAATATGAGGTTATTAAAAAGAACCCACAAAATACTGGCCACAAAAATGTCCTTAATACTTCAACGACTACGGGGACGCTTATTGTAATCGACGCCCTGTTTGTTTTGTATGTTTACGTAGAGCTTCGAACGTTCAACTAGAACCGAAACCCCAAAACAGGTCGTTAGCTACCGTTAGCGTCAGTGTTAATGCTCTTAACGAAGTAATGCAGCAAATGTCTTATGTGTTTTTGCAGCCCTCGCGATTTGTGTACTAACAACGCGTACGGTTTACGTGAGTTCATTTGTATGTGGTAGAATACTGAGTCAATCATCTTTAGAATTCGTAATAGAGCGGAATTATATGTGGCATTTAACAACTCTCCATTGCTCATTCGCTAGAGTGGTCATGCATCCAAAAAATTGGTTCGAATTTTCTGTCTGAAAAATGTCCTATTTTTGAATATTCTGTGGTAAAGTTGTACTCTCCGCTTGGATAAAGACACGCATATTACAGCAATGTACCAAGTTAGAGTTGTGCGCAGAAACGATTGACAGTGAGTACTTACAAACACAAAATGTACGATAGTCGTCGCAGCAGTCGTCGTTACCAATACACAAGTCGTCACAGTAGCAATCATCTACTTCAAGCAAACCACACCGATTTTCACATTTCCCCGAGGTTGTTTCTACAAAAAAATATTTTCAGTGATGCACTGTACTGATTATACATATTCATTTGTATCGCACCGCTTCCATATTTACCCCCGGGATAACGTTGTTAACGCAATAACTAATTTTAGAATCAATTGAAGCGGTGCCCGTTTTGCAGTCCATGACAAATTACCGATTGATGGATGGAACACATTTCACTAGCTTAGCCAAACAATTGATTGGCCGACGAACGGCTGATTTTTTACTTACGTCTTACTGTTCCAACTTCTCTTTGCACAACTTGCCGTTTTCTATCCAATTCCTATAAGACATAACAGTGAAACTATTTCATTCGCTGTATCTTGCTGGCTGGGCATCGCGAGTTACCTGTTAACCAGTTTACCAATCCTGTGACTGATATCATGAATGTTCATTAGATGCGTCTATGATCGTGAAATTTTGATAAAAAAAATATGAATAATAGACTAGTGAGACGGTGTTTTTGCGTTGGCTTTACGGATCAGTCCTCGGATGCGAGATCCATGGTAACTAATGTACTGAAGTCATGGAGGTTACCAATCAGTGGTGAAAAAGAATTATCCTCCGACTACGTAGGTACGTAGCGATTCATCAAGCCATTTTTAGAGTATTCTGATTGGCTGGATCTAAGTGGCGAACAATTAAATGCACCACGATACGGGTATGTATACGCTATATGGAAATTGTGTACAGATTTTCAGAATTGACACTAGAATATCAGACTGGTGTAGCAATGTTCACGAGTTTTAATGAATCTCATATTAAAGGGTCACACATTTGATATCCTGATTATCTGATGTGTCCATTTCACAGCTTCTATGGATTAAAAACTAATACACTGATCACAATGTGTTAGAGCTAATCACATATATTTAAGTCAATTCAAATCTTGATCGTTTCACAATCCGTGAAAAATCGCCACTATTCATAAGTGAAGCATGTGCGCGGATAATATAATAGAATTACTAATATTTCAAAAAATGTTGTGTGAAAAACTACCAACCACCAATTTTCGGATATCTCAGCTTGCAAGGACCAATCAGATGTTCATTACATAAAACATTACATAAGAAAATGTTTAAACACACTATAAAATCATATATAAAGTTGTCCATGAGCCTTTATAAGGCTACCAGGCTTCATTTTTTAATTAAACCAAAAGTAAAAAAATAATAGGTCTTACAAAAACGTATTCATTTTCTGTGTGTACGTGTGATACACGTGTGAAGCTCAGTGTTGGCGGCACGGGGGGGGGGGTAGAGAGGGCGATTGGGCTCTCGAAAAAAATGTCGAGGGCGTCGCTCCTAAAGTCAAGCTGAAAGCCTTTGTGTCAGCAAAATGTGCCCCTAAAAATGCAAGAATGGCGTTTCAGAGGGTCTAGATTTAAACAAATTTAAGGGGGAGCATGCCGCCGAACACTCCGGGAAGGCCGCGTGGGATGGTGAGCAGATCTCGCCCCTCCATGCAAAATTCCGTGCCACCGCCTCTGTCACTCACAGAGTACACCGTCTGCACGCGTGATATATATATATCAATTCACATACGCGAAATTAGCATACGAGTCGCATGCACTCTGTGTTACGTCAGCAAATAGTTCTACATTCTACAACCCCCGTTGCACTTTTTCTGACTGTGGAACGTAGCATGTGTTCAATGAAATCCTTTTATATTTCTATTACCTTAACGTTCGGTGGTGATTATTACCGAAGTATCAACAACAGCACGACCAAGAGAGGACATCTGTGGCATGAAATATGTTCATGTAAATTGAAGACAGGCTTTGAATATTTATAAGCAGTTGAGTTGCAACAGTATGAAATACATTTGCCATATCATGAATATTTCCATGGTTTTATTTTGCAATGAAAGAATGATAAACTCTCATCATGAAGGAATAAAGTCATGTTATGGTCGACTTGATACAAATAATATTAATATTATAACACGTAATTACAATTAGCTATCTGTGTAACGTGACTTCTTCCAGCATGGGTTCTTTAGCTGAAAACGGAATTGAATACTCACAGCTCCCCGGAGTTGAAATGTATAACCACATTCAAGCGGTCAAAGTTCAATTGCTTATTAAAATCGATCGCGGGAACAAAATTTACCACAGTATATTGTTTTAAAATTGTCAAAAGTTACCACTATTTATTTATACCTGGTTGGAACAGAAATCTGTTGTTGTTTTTTTAATGCAACTAAATTTTTTTTAGAATAATTGTCATTATAGAGCATTCGTTTGTTGATAATAGATAATTTTCTGATGTAATAAGTAATTTGATAGACCAGCTCTGAGGAAACTAAGCTAGAAAATTGTTATTGCCACTACCCCTTAGCTCATATTCGTTCGCAGTGCGTTTTGTCATATGACGTTATCTGTTTACAATTACAATGCCAAACCTGAAGCCTGATCTTCTCATTAAGGCAATATGGACAACTTTATATACGATAGTATTTTTACATTGATACTTAACGAGAATAATAACGTGTTAAGGATTTACGACGAGGAGTGAAGTTTATATATAAATATCAATGTACTGAATAAGAAACTATTATCACGCTAGCAATTATTTTCTTAATCGTTTAAAAAAAGGTAACAGTTTTTATATAAAGTGTATAGCATAACATTAAATGTTATATCTCCTAACTTACGGTCATTACCAATGAAAGTAAAAAAAAAGGAAAGTATACTTTGTATTTTTTTGAATCCATTGAAGACATTAATGCTATATATTCACCAGAATATTACACAGTCGGAGATTTCCGTATTTTTTTCCATGAGTTGTAATTTGTTTATTGTAGAATTTCACTCAAGTGATGTTATATTACCCAAGTAGTACATATATTTAATATATATGATAATTTTTATTTTAAAATACGCTCTGCCGCAATCAATCTATTAAAAGGCAAATCCATCATTATTTACATTATCGGTATACAGCGATTTAACATTGGTTTTCATAAGAGCCAGCTGTTGTATTAGGGTCATTCCCATTGAAATAATAACGCTACCTCGCGTGTCAGCAAGTAAACGCAGTGTTTGCTTTAGAATTATTAGAGAACATATTTTCAGAACAATTGCACAGAATAAGTCTCTTTTTTTATGACACTCAGTTAGTGGATGGGTTAAATTTGTAAGGACATTCCCCGAGTTTTTCGTTACCACATAGCATATAAAGTAGACGAGGAGACGACTTATGATTCATTTCGGATTGAAATTTGGAGCATTGTATAAGGTGTCAATTCAGTTTCAATGACAAGGTATACTATAAACGGTGGCACATGTGACAGTGCCCGACCGAATCAAGACCGACCGCACACACAGTTTCAACAGAAGTGATAGAATCAAGAAAAACAATACGGGGGGGGCAGTCAAAATATGTTCACGCTTGAGTGACTTTACAAAAGCCCAAATACTTATACTGCCAAACGATCCGCATTTCAACCCGTGTTTGCGTGTCCACTTTTCAAATAGACTTGTTTGGTGTTGCCGACGTTCCCTGATTGCTGATCTATTATGCACGCGAAAGGGTGTGTCCACGTGAGTTCACTGTCCTTCAGCAGAAATACGATTTATACCAGCTTCAGTTTTGTACGACACATACTGATTTTGTATTGTAGAAAAATCGCCTTGAGAGTTCATGTGTTTAACATTCATACACTCAAAAACACAAAATATTATTTAATATCTTTTGGTACGTGCCTTTGTAAAATAATTCAGTGGGACAACATACAAGCAGGTATATTGTATAAAACAACTGATGTGAACAGGCCCACGGACGACTGGTCGCCCTCTCCCCTCCAATCGTGAGAGCGTTTAGTAACGTGCACGTGGAAATCATGGAACACACACGGGAACTCGAAACTGCCGATCTACGACCAATAAAACAAAAACAAATAATAGTATTCTGACTTATAATTCTCAGGTAATAGGACTGGTGGGATGACCACACTGCGGTCGTCGGGCGGACGAAAGTACGATCAGGTAGACTTGGGTGTTTCCTTGCAGCTGAGGACGAATGCTCAGCTCAACTCCTCGAATGGGTCTGGCGTGGTGACGCCATTCAATAAACTAATTTAGGGAATCACAGATATAGACATCAGTGGAACGCACTTGCCAACATTGCCATATATAATAATGACTACGTATTTCATTGGGTATTGAATATTGAATTACATAACTCAAATAACAAAACCATTTGTATCTAATGGCATAGTTATGATTTGGATAAACACTTAAGTTACCAACAACGGAATACGCACGACTGTCATTCACAGCGGTTGGGTATGGGGTACGTACATACGTGTACCAAATGAGTTAAGATATTAACACTAAACAAACGACAGGATAAATATATCAAATACAATTGCCCAGCTTCACGGTTTTCATTATTTTAATAGTTAAACAAACAAGGAGCTGCAAAGCGAGAATTTTAATGACGTCAACGATGTAGTGTCAACGGACAACGTCAGTTGTGTGCTTCAATGTCCGTTACGTTTAAAGGTGAGATTTTACGCCCGACTGAAATTTGCCGACAGTTGTGTGAAATCCACAAATTTCATTGGAGCTACCAGATTGGTGGAGGCCCTGGCACCGTGCTACAGAAAGTATTAAGTTGATTCAAATGTCAGACATCAGCCGAATATCGCCGACTGCTTGGCTATTATGCGCGCTCACTAATGCAGTCAAAATTTATAAACTGGCGTTCACTTTTAGTTGATTTTACCAAGTTTATAAAATGTTCCTAAAATATGAAAAAAAACTCGATTTCAATCAGACGTGAAGAAGGTATTAATACATACATTTTAAGATATCTCCAAGGATCAACGGTAAACTCGTGAACAATCGACGCAAATTGTCTCATGGTCAAATAGTTGGACACCTTCTTCCCCAGCGAAGGAATTCGTCCATGAAATGAGTAATATAAATAATACTTTCTCACCTCACATACTGACAGGGCGATTATCAAACAAAGCAATTGGAAACTTAGTACATCCATGTTGCTCAGAGCGTCAGCTAAACACAAAATAACACATACGCAGTCTTTACGATTTGAGCACAGCTGTGTACATATTTTACAATGCAACGTCCTATTGGCCGACATGGCATATCACGGATACAAAGTATCACGTTTATGAGTGAGTATATAAGCAATGGTTTATTATTCTATATTATACCACCGTGACAATAATGTGTGTGTGAATGATACAAGTATACAAACAATACAACTGCTATGTTAAATCCACAATACAGGCAGTAGTATGTGTCAAATTAAAAAAGCTTTCATTTGCCGTTAACCCTCTTTCGATGCGTAAGCTTACTCCCTCTGAGCTAAACTTGTTAAAATTTAATTATTTCGCTCGTGATAATGATTTCCAACATCACAAACGTAAGGGCGAAGCGCATGTCGGACAATAATTTCTTCTCACGTGTCACAGGTTGAATAGCAATAGAAAATATCTCTAAATGGACGAAATTACAATTAAACTGCAATAATGAAAAAATATGTATTTGAATTCTTAAACAAATATCGAATGCATAAAGCTGGCCCCTGTCAAATGAAAAAGCTTACCAACTGGTCCTACGTTCGATGCATAAGCTCAATACGTAGACCCTACAGTGACTCAAATCAACCGACTTGTGTCCTGATCCCAAGTTAAATATAATGGTACAACATATAGTAGGCATATGTAGGCATATTAGTTTTTGTACTTTAGTGTCCTATTATCGACTTATAAAATGTATGGGAAGATCGCACTGTACTAAGTCACTTGCAGCTGGGGTGCATGTGAAACTGGAGCCAGACACCTCAGAGAGCAATACATCTTGATTGCCAAACAAATAATTATCATAGAATACTGAGCGACCCAATGTGTTTAACTGGTATTGAAGGAAAATTGGTTTCTCGAAACAAATGGAATATCTCTCTAGTAAAGTGTATATTTCAAAACGGGTATAGGTGGAGTGGCTGTTAATACTTACTGAAGTAATTGTACCACATATTTGAACATCGGTTATAGATTTCATTCGTGTGAACTAAATGTCATACCATTTTTACTGTGAAACTCTGTATGGCTACTATCTCAATCTGCGTGTAATGAAATGCAGAGTCATAGCGTGTGTCTGACGTGATGCAATGCCTGCGTTTAAGATTATGTGAATCCGGGTGACACTTACTGTAAATGGCTAGAGTACTCATCTGGACGCGCACCTGTTACTTGAACTGATCCGTTAAAAGGTACATTTATGAAACCACAAAATTGCCGACACGTGGAGTGATTGACAGAAAACATATATATGCAAGGTATATTATTTTTCAAAAAATATTTTTTTTAACATTATATGTGTATCACATGTCGAAGATTGTACATCCTGAGTTCAATGAAAAGTTTTCAATTCTAATCACATTCAGTTGGGGTTTGTATTAGAAATGTTGCCACAATCGCAAGTTAATAATTTGCATGCAAATTGCCATCACGTATCGCGCGACCTGCATGTTATAGCTGACATTCCTTTTAGGGGATGACCGGTGAAAGTGAAAGCCGTAATAAAGATGGCTGAAAACATTTTGTAAATATGGATAAATTAATATTATTTGTGTTATTATCATTTGTACGCCAGCTGACTGTTGCCGTTCAGTATAAATCGCGCAGTTTATTATGCATATTTTTTTTACAATGGCGGATTTAGCATTTTTAAATAAGGATTTTGAACTGTTCGCACGCACTTGCACAACCAGTAAACACTGGCAGTGTCAATTGAAATACGTATGTCTGAAGATTTTGTTGTATCACAACAAATTCGGTTTCAGGAACATCAAGGAGATAAAAAATACAATTGGCTGTTTTGTACAAGCGGGGTTGTAGAAACACTGCCTATGCTGTCAATCAGAATAAAGTGATCTGGAACATGAAATAGGAACTTCTCCGGGTAATCTAAAAATCAAGTACTCGGATACCAACATAGTCGTAGATTTGTTAGGTAAGTTTCATATAAAATTATGAACTATGCATTTAATATTGTATGTAATACTACAATCCCGCATGTAGCTGATTTGAGCAAATCACTGAGTGTATACATTCTCTTGTCCCATTAAAGACGCATAAATGTACACGTTCGAACAGCTTTCTACACGTAAATTCCGCGAACTGGTTACGCGTCCGCGTGTGAAATGACGTTGCCTGAATTCGATGAAATCACCACAGAAACGCATGGCGTTACGCGTACACAGAAACACATACACACACTTGAAACATGAGGCAGACGGTCATATAACAGGCAGAACTGAACTAGACATTCATGCCTGTTTTCGTCATCTTGGAATTTAGTTTATTTGTTGAAGGAGGCTGGAGAAAGAGAATGTCCACTTAGTACAATCACCGAACGGTCACTTACGTTCTGTCTGGCGATGAGACACATTCACAGCAATCCATGCGATAATTACGTCATAATTCTGATATGAGTAAAATGTTTTGGTTTCAAAGCTTTCTCTAAATAGCTGCTTTGCGAAAAGAAGTCTGTAATGTCAGGCACATTCTTACACCACTATTACGCTAAGAATGACAAAAATGCATGAATAATGGGCATCCATAAGCTCTTTTTAGTAATGTTGAATGCATAAGGCTGGTAGTGGCCCGCTTCAAATGAACAAGCTTATACTGATCGATGACACCCACCTCGACCCCTTTAATCCGTCTGAACTCGTGAAAATATCACTCTTGAAAATGACCTCCAAAGTCACAAAGGTCAGGGCGAGGCACATGTTTAACAACCATTTTTCTAGATATGTGAAATGCTCTCAGATTGAATTGACTTCAAATTTTGTAATTATGTCAAAAATGCATACCAGAAACCCAGTTTGATGTATAAGCTTAACACACAGGACTTCTTTAACAAATATGCAACCTGTCCACATACTCCCGATAGTGATAAATTATCTGCGTTTTGTAGATTAGCACCTGGTAATCGGCAGCAGTTTGAGCACGAGCAAATGCTGATGGAGTGCCTGCATACCGCCATCATGGATGCCACTACTAAGAATGCTGTGGAGAAAGCCAAAGCCGCTCTCAAGAAAGGTATGGCTTTGATTCCTCATCGCATGAAGCCTATTAAGCTGGCCGATAAGAGCGAATTTGTGTGTGGCACTGCGAATGAATACATTTCTGATGAATTGGCCTCTGGCACTTATGACAGTCAGCTGAATTTGAATAACAATTTTTGAGATGCAGGTCATTGGATCACAGACTTCTCAATTCCGGATTGGTTCCTGTTTCAGATGCGGAGATTTCGAACATTTGCAGAACAGATGCGTGCGGCTTGCCGACAAAAAGTCCGAACCCAGGGAGGTCACCTATCCTAATTTGGTGACACTTGGACAATGTCATTTTTTCTCATCCCAACGTTCTGGTTTTGCCTAAGGAGCCAATCTTGTCACGGTCTGTGGTCGGGCGGCTAAAGAGTTCATTATCGTTCTGAGAAGATTCTTTCTCCTGCCCAGATTTCGTGCATTCATTAATTGCACTTGGTTACCGTTTATCTTTCTAAAATTATTCCCTGCAGTTTGTTGGTAAACATAATTTGTCCAGCAGAAAGCATCCCCAATTTGTTCGTCAAGCTATCAATAAAGTACTTGTGAATGGCTGCGTTTTACGACAGTTTTTTTTACAACCTCATTGCGTAAACCCTTTGACAGTGGCAGAGGGGAAAAAGCTCAGAATAGTTCTCGACCTCAGACATGTTAACGTAACGAAGCCTTCATTTCGATATGAAGACCTAAAACTTTAGCTCAGATTTTCTCCGAAAACTTTTATTTTTTCGTTTGGGATTATGAATCCGGTCATCATCACGTTGATATTTGGCATGAACATTGCAAGTTTTGTGGTTTTTATTGAAATGTTGATGGCGAGATCAGATATTTTACATTCAATGTGTTGCCGTTCGACTTGAGCACTGCTTGTTATTGTTCTACTAAACTTCTAAGGTCGTTGGTTAAACGATGGCGTAGTATGTCACATTCATAGGTATTTCTGGTGACGATTTTCTGACATCTTCTAGAGCAGCTGGTATTGTTCAACGAAGTGATTTGCATAAATCTGGTTTTAAAGTTAACGAGCAGAACAGTCACTGGGAACCCGCTCAAATCGGTGAATGGTTGCGGTTTGTCATCAACACCTTGCGGATGGCATTTTCTCTTCCACATGTAAAGTTGATAAGATAAAGAATTTAATTTCGAACGTCATTACCGTTAACAGATGTTTGGTATCTTTATTTAACGCTGTTGGGCCGATTTGGGCCGATCAGGAAATTTTGTTTTGATCGAGTAATGTGGGCGATTTAAACTGCTTTCGTATCAAACCCAAATTCTCAAAACTACTGCTGTATTTTCTGATGCAAGCGACACTGGTTCCGGTGATCACTATCGTTATAATTCAGAATTTGTCTATGCTAACTGGTTGTGGGATGAAACTGAATGCAAACAGAGCTCCACATATCGCGAGTTGAAAGCGGTTCTCTACGGAATAACTTCGTTTTTGTTTATTTTGAGGCGTAGACAAGTTGGGTGGTTTTCGGATAACCAGAATGCTTGTCGAACAATTTCGGTTGGTAGTGCAAAGCCATCTCTTCAGGCGTTAGCCATTGATATTTTTTTTCAAATCTGTTGTCAGAATGACATTCAACTCAAGACGACTTGGCTACCGAGGTCCGAGAATGAAAAAACGGATATGCTGAGTAAAATTATTGGTACAGATGATTGGTCACTCAATCCCAAGATTTTTTCGGCATGTTGGACAAAATATAGGACCTCTATAGCATTGATAGATTTGCGTCTTGCCACAACGCTCAGCAGCCAAGTTTCAATTCAGCAGCTTGGAACCCCGATACGGAGGCCGTTGACGCATTCTGTCAGGATTGGTCCACTGGTCTTGTAATTCCCGCTATTCGTCATCTTCAGAGTTGCAGAGGCAAGGCAACTTTAATATTGCTAGAATGGCCATCCGCTGCTTTGTTGCCGGTGTTGCGTACGCAGCCTGGGCGTTTTGCCGTTTTCGCGTCCTTCCCAATATTCACAATTTGCTAGTGAGAGGAAGGGGTCAGACATTCCATTTGATAAAAACCCGCAAGACATCCATCCAATCTTGTTGGTTGAAGTTCAATATGTTGGCTTTGAGACTCCCATTCAATCCAGATGCACATGATGTACAGGACGCGAGCAAACATAAATTGGAATTGTCTAATTATGTAATTGCATTTTATAATGTCGCTTGGTGTATGTTTATAATCTGCCATGACTAAGGAATTTGTAAATATGTATTTAACAAGAATAAATTTATGTCGCATCATTTAGTAAGCTTGTTTACCTTCTTACAGCGTCTGTGGCCTTTCGACATATTCGCCTTTCGCCATGTCGGCATGTCGGCATACTCGCCTTTCGACATATTTCTTGGTTCAGGCTACGACGGGGGCTGCAGGCGCATTCTCGCTAAACCTAGGAAGTCCAAGGAGCCAGTCGACTCGGAAATTCCGGCTACCCTGGTATCCCATAAGAATCCATCTTCGTCATCAGACTTAAGATTGCTATGTTTATGCTTTATTTCGTATGCTGGATTTATTCGTATAGGCGAATTTTTGAGCGTTAAAGTAAGCGACGTTTTATTTTCAGATTCTCATATGGAGATTAAATTGCATAAGCGAAAGAACGACCAATTTCGAGAAGGAAGTTCTATCATTATTGCAAGGTCTCACAAAACTACTTGTCCCGTACGCGTTACTGAAATGTTCGTATCTAAATTGCGGGCTTACGTTAATTCTGAAAGTTTTTTTCTTAATTCGAAGACTGATGCATACTAAACAGGGGCTCAATCCTCACAATCATTTGGAGATTTCATATTCTACTGCTAGAGATTTGATGATGAAAGGTATTAAACCACTGTTTAATGATATTTCACAATTCGGCACTCGTAGTTTTTGTGCGGGTGGTGCCACGGTGGTAGTACGTCAATGAAAGGTACGTTGCCAGACATGGGGGGTGGAAGAGCACGAGTTCAAAAGATATTTGTGTGTGATTCGCTTCAAAGCAAACTAGAGGTATCAAAGTCCCTTGCTCTAACATGCACGTTTGCGAAACCATAACTAAATGTTTGCTCTTCTGGGTACTGCAACCACCGCATATCGTATTTCACGTTTGTTCTGTAATTTGAACTAATGATTGAAGTATTTATATCATAATTCAATCGTTGAATGGTCGTGCGCACGACACAGCTTCCCAGTTACTTGAACACGCAACATATAACAGTGTTCATCGCGAAAACCGTCGTTTAATTACGAAGGGTATTTCAAAATGTTTGCAAAGAAATAGCAAACTAAATTACTGTTAAATATTTGTTTTCTTGTTGTATTTATTCTATTAATAAAATTTCGAAATAATAGTGAGTTGCTATGTTTTTATTATAGACTTAGGAGAGCTCATTTAAATCATACGCAAATTTGCACAGGTGTGTGGTAATCACCATATGATATGGAATTCAAAATTAAGGCTGCGCCAATAGAAAAACAGTTATGCAGTAAATCAATCAGATCACAGAGAACTAACGCCTGTCTAGCGCTGCGTCATCCAGCTTACTAACTCAAGCATTGATGAAAACACTGTGCATGTTTAATTCCGTCGGTTATCAAACAGGTACATGGTATTCACACATTTTGATAATATTAAAATCAATATGTCTGCTGACATTGGCAACGTATGTGGATATTTTAATAAGTACTATTATAGGTGCGTATCGTAGAAGGCATACAAAAATGTCCTGTATATGAACACTTGTATAGTCGGGTGTTGCAGGTTGAAACATTGCATGTGTTTTTTTTTAGCAAGTGCTTCAAAATAAAACAGTTTAATGAACTTGTGCACGTCTCGTATACATAAACTATTGTGAAACGTGCATAGTCGGAGGTTTCAGGTTAAAACATTGCATGTGTGTTAGTTTTCTGAAGTATTTCAAAATAAAATAGTTTGGAAGAAAATACAGATGTTTTCATATAATACACATGCTTTCAATTAAAAAAGTGTGTTTTATGAAAAAAAAAAGTAGTAAATATTGGTAAATTAACCTTATTCGTGTTATTATCATTTGTACACCAGTTGACCGTTAAGTATAAATAGCAAACTGAGTTTATTAAGCTTAATTTTCCTAATGGCCGATTTAGCATTTTATCAGTAGATAATAGCAGTGTTAATTGCAATACGTGTGCTGGAACCATAACATAACGTTTTGATTTACGTATGATGAATAGTGATCAAATAGTGATTTCGTTGTTTTGTACCAGCGGAGGGTATTTAAACACTGATGATTCGGTCTGTCAGCATTAAATTGGCCACCCGGTACATGAAATATTAATCTTCTCCGGTAAATCTACAAGTCAAGTACTCAAGTACCAACGTAGCCGTACATTTGTTAGGTCAATTTCATATAAAAATTATGAATTATGCATTTAATATTGTTTGTGTATGTAGTAATAATAATAATAATATGCCGTATACAGCTGATATGAACAAATCACTATAATTTATACATTTTCCTGTCACAAAAGAGAAATATATATTTACACGTTCGCCACTATTTATTGTGGAATCTGCTGTCGCTTAACATCGTTTAAGCTTGTAAAAGGACGTTGCCCGGATTCGCTGATATCACCACAGAAACTTATCACGTCACGCGTACAAGTGCACTTGAAAAGGTAAGCCGAATCGCTCTATTGTAATAGGCAGAACTGAAATAGACATCCGTAATACCTGTTTTGTGCAAACACCTGTGTATATGCATGTTAAACGGCAGAAAAGAACCTGGTGAATTCACGTGTATTGCAAATGATGGTAGAAGTGTAGTCGACTACGCCCTGGTATCCCTGGATTTGTATGGCTATGTGACATCCTTCACAATCAAGAAAAAGTATCTCCCAAATAAGACACAACCTCCAAATTTGAATACTCTAGTACAACTATTAAGCTCCTCTAAAAGCCAAATCATTAACTCGTTAGCTCTATTTATAAGTGCTATTTAATCAAAGATCAAATGAGAATAACCTAATAAGTTTGTATGTATATTAATATTAATATCCCCATCACATTATTATATAGTGGTTATATTATCTATTGACACCCTCTTCATCTAAATTTTTTTTCATATTTTGTAATATAAATTTATTTCTTTTCATTAATTAATTGGTATGATTGTAATGGGCCGGAGACCATTATACAATTAATAAACAAAAAACAAACAAACAAAAAGAAACATTTTGTTTTTACAAAAAAGCATGTTGTTTCAAATATTGTTCGGCGCGGACCGTCGCCCTATGCATGCTATGACATTGTACAATCCAATAAGTGCATAATGCGTTGCCGGCTAATATGTTGACAATGTGTTTTATATGATGTGATAAATACAACAGTCAGCTGGCGTATACTTGAAAATGAATTAATAAAAATTAAACAATTAATATTCACTTTATGGAGCATACAGCTTGAATACAGCTTGAAACTATTGAAGAGACAAAGTAAAAACGGTTTTTCTGTTTCAGGCATATCAAGGGGACAGTTTTCAAACTCACACGGCCCAACAGACCGCTGGGGTAACATTAAGCCAATTGCTGATGAAATTCGACCGCATAAGTTTTTGCACGGATAATTTCGTATACCTCATTACACGAATAACATAAAACACCTTTCCGGGGTATTTGGAACCAAAATCGTCATCAACCTGTAAGGCCATTGCTGATTGGCTCATTACTTGATCGACAATTCATACCGGTCATATCTCCATAAAACAACTTGTCACGGCAAACATTTTACGATTCTTGTAACTCCTTTGACAACCTGTTCTACATTCAATGGCCATTTAATTTAATGTTGTATTTAAATACTGTTCGTGGTTTGTGGGACACCCACACAAGCTAAATTGTCATCACTACTTTAGTCTATCCGGTGATTGGAGCAATATTTATCCATAAACGGAAAAAGTTGAATAATTTTCTACCGACTTTCTTGGACAAAATGTTGCTGTCGGTAACATACACGTGCGACGTCAAATGGCATCGCATGTACGGCCTCAAACCGTCGAAGTTATCGCGGAATTTGTTAATACAGAGACGACATTTAGCAAAATAATTTTGTCCTCGATCAAACACAATAAAATTACTGTTACATTTGTTTTCGCGCTGGTGAGTGTGTAATAAATATACTATCGATTGGTGATAGTTTCGCGTACATGGAGACGTTAACATAATCTGTAACAATGTTGATGTGTTAGTACAATGAAACTTGCGTTCATTTTGATTTCGAAGTTTACGAAATGTTCCTAAAATATGAAAACATTTCATTGATAGACACGCACGAGGAAGGCATTAACACATACCTTTTGAGAGGATCAACAGCAAACTCGTGAACAATCGACACAAATTGACTCATGGTTAGAATTGTTTGATACATTTCTCCCCAGCGAAGGATCTCGTCCATGGAATGAATAATATAAATAATAGGTTCTCACCTCACACAATGACAGGGCGATTATCAAACACAGCAATTTGTAACTTCGTACATCCATGTTGCCCAAAACGTCAGCTAAACACAAAATATCACATATACAGTCTCTCCAAACTGAGCACAGCTGTATACATATTTTACGATGCATATTTATGGAGGAGATCAAAATCAAACCAGCGGTTTCCGGCACGTTATCCTGGGTGCTCCGCGCTATATGCAAATTTATGCAGTAATATTCATGAGCTGAAAAACCAGTGCGGCGCCTCGTTTTCGCCAGCAGACTGGAACAAACCCATTTTTAAGTCCAAAAGAACATCAATAAGCGTCGTGGAAATAGTCGGTTTAACTAAATTGCTGGCCGTAAATATTTGCTGTATCACGTTACATTGTTTGACGACTCGCGGATGACTTGCGTTATAATTATCTTGCTCTGAGTTGAAGAAAAACAAATATTTCCCAATAAAAACAAGATGTAGTGTATCGCACTGAAACAAAACAATGGATCGGCGATACTCAGTTTCCAAAGTAAAATGCCATTACATTCATTTTCTACAAATACCGTATTTCATAAAATCGTAACTACGCAACTTTGATAAGTACACAGCTTCCTTAGTAAAATACCATTTTAATACGTCGTGAATATAATTATGACGTTTTCGATGACTTGGACGCACATGACTGGCCCTAAATGCAAATGTGAAATCTCTAATAGTATAGGAATCTTTGCTCCCTGAACTTTGAACCAATTTATATTAATTATTCAAACACCGGGAAACTACTAGACAGAAAGGGTCGTTTCCGGCTGACCTCAATAAAAGCTAATTAATGAAATCGGCGGAGCTCCTCGGAGCTCGGCTTGTTTGATTGTGATTTAAGCAACGCCTTATCGACCGACATGGCATATCAGGGATTCGAAGTATTACGTATACGAGTGAGTATAAGCAAGTGGTTTATTATTGTGCGAGTTCTTTTAATGTATACAAACAATACAACAAATATCTAAATCAGAGGAAAAATCAAACTGCAGGGACGGAAAGATATATTATTTTAATATTTATAAAATAAAATGGATATCAATAAGCTCTTGTAGTGATGTTGAATGCATAAGGCATGCAGTGACCCGTGTCAAATGAACTAGCTTATACCGACCCTGACCACGTGGTCGATGCGTACTAAGCTTAATCCCTCTGCGATGAACTTGTTAAAAATAAATCCTTTCGCTCGTGACAATATGGCCACAGGATAGACCGCATCTCGCGTTAAAATGACTTTCAACGTCAGGGTCAGGCACATGTTTAATTGCCATTTTTCTTGGTTTGTGAAAAGATCACAGGTTGAGAGTTGACTTCAAATTGTGTAATTATTAATTAATTCATCCCGATGTAAATATATTGATATATAATATTTTTATATTTGAGTCGGTGTAAACTTGCGACAGGGATACAAGAAATATGAAAAATCTCCAAAAACACAAAATAAAATAATATAAAGAAAAAATTATTCATTTATATGTATAAGCCGTTGTAGCAATGTCCAATGCATAAGGAAGACACTCGTCCGAATCAAATGAAAAAGATTACCTACTGGCCACACTTAAATAATTCCGATTATGTTTTGAAACCACAATAAATGTAGTGCTACAAAATAGAAACAAAACCTGTGTAGGCATATTATCTGGTGTACTTGTGTGTGTAGTATATTTTGTAAATGTCAACTGATACTATAAACCCGTGATGTTGGTACATTCAATGTGTCACACTACGTAACTGCAGCAGCATTGCCAGCAAAATGCCGACTATATAAATAGTCAATAAGTACTCAGTTTGTGTATTTTGGTGTGCTATTAAAGCAAATATTTTTTGCTGCGTATTTTCGACTTGTAGATCGCACTGTACCAAATCACTTGCACTTGAGGTACGATGCAATACATTAGACAACGACAGAGAGCAACACAACTTGGTTACGAAACAAATTCATTGTCACCGAATACTGGCGATAGATTGTGTTAAAGCGGGAGGGTCGTCACCTGTGCACGCGCAGGAATTGAGTCCCAAGCGACGATAACAACACACGCTAAAAACGCAAGGTCTCATGGGTAGACGTTTGTGTGTAAACAATGAAGGCTATGGCCATCTCGCGCATGCGCAGGTGACGACTCTCCCCGCTTTAACTAGTATTGAAAAAATCAGGGCTTCTCTAAACAAATGTAACGTTTCTAGAGCAAAGTGTACATTTCCAAACGGGTCCCAATAGGCAATGATAGGTGGTATGAGTATTAGTGCGTATGGAAGTAATTGTACCACCATACGTTGCTTTTATTGATCAGGAGGAAACATATATTCGAACATCGACGCCAAATTAGATATTTCTTTCGTGTGAACTACTCGTTTTATATCTAGAGTACTTTTATGAAACCACAATATTAAAAACATGGGAAATGATTGACAGAAAACAGAAAACGCGTGATAAATTAAACTCATTATAACTGCTAAATACTATGCCGTTTATTCGGTGTTACTTACTTGCTTTACTTTTTATATCAGCAGTTACTGTGAATTTACGTATTCGTATTCACTGTTATAATGCTGCACCATTACTTTCTACTTTCACCATCATAGTACACTCAGATATTTTCCATTTTGACTTGGTGCACTGTTTGGTGTGGATCGGCGTGGACGGGTTTCGCGTTCCCTGCACGTAATAAGATCTGTTGTTATGCATGTGTTTTTAGTGTAGGCTCATTTATCATGAACTAAACATTCGTGTATTAATTTTGGTAAAAGCAAAATCTCACCCGATTCTGTTAGAATATTATATAGACATAAGAAAAAAATAGGGTGTCATTTTTTTCTCTCTTTCTGACACCCTGAAATCCAGGATGGCTTCCACACTACAAAAAAGGGGTAAACTGGACATTACGAGCGAACTAAATCTGATTCTAATATGTTTTTCACCATCTATTTCTTGTAAAAGAGCAAATAGAGATTCCCACATGGGTGTCAACTTCCCTATAACTACTAATCTTATATTTTGTGAAGTTTCAGCCAGACCTACCATCTAAAATTAAATATGGCGCCCTGAAAATCAATGTTTAAGGTAGTTTGCTACCATTTCTAGGGATCAAAATCTTATCACAATATTTTATTTCCAAAGTGATATATAATTATTTATTATGGCACTAGTGATCAATAAATTAACTTTTTTTAGTTCAGAGAAGAAATGTTTTCAGAGATAAACTACATAAAACATAAAAAAATCCATTTTAAAAATATCTCCATAGGAAACCATTGTAAAGCATTATTTGAGAAAAAAAACATATTTTGAATCTAGAAATTGTTTTAATATTTCATGACAATAATTCGTATACCCAAGGTTATTATATATGATTTTTTTCATCCTATGTCACCGTGCAAATCTTGAGATATGATGAAATATTATTCCCATAGGATTCAATGGTAAATTTTCTTTATGAATTCAAAAGTACTGTATGAAATATTATGGAAATCTGACATTAACTTCAAATGGTAGCAAACTACCTTCAATGCAGTTGCTGGATGCAGTTGTTCCATATTAGATATATAAGGTTGTTTCATATATGCATATAAAAATATATTTTCATTGTATTTGCAGAAAAAAAGTGCCCACAGGAAACACAATGTAGCTTAGAATCCATAATTAACCAACATGGCAGAATTTTCATCTAAAAAGAAGTCGAAAACTGAGGATTTTAAACTTTGCTTCATTTGTCAAGTGAGCAGCAGACAAACAGATTATACAAACTATGTGCTTCATCCTTCTTTGTCCTCAGTAGAAAAACTAATTAACACAAATGATGTTGGATGCTCATACGGGGAAACAGAGTTCTCTGCATTAAAGGATCGCTTAAGTGGTTTGTTTGTTGATGATGATCTGCTACAGAAAAGTGTTTCGTACCACAAGACTTGTTACAAAGACCTAACAAATAAAACATACATTAAACGAGCAAAAATCAGATATGAGAAAGGACAACCAACAGGAAATGCAAGTGCCGTAAAACAAAAGAAAAGAGAACGACCATGAAAATCTACACCTACATGTACTTCCAAGTCACAACCTACATGTACCAGGAGTAGGACTTTTGACAAAGAGATGTGTGTTATTTGCCAAGAAGACACATCAGACAAATTGCATGATGTCTCAACTGAAAACATGGGAGCTCAGCTCAAGGCAATTGGTCAACAGACAGCAAATGAACAGTTGAAAGTCAGAATAAGCAATGTTGTTGCATCATCCGATCTTTTAACAGCAGTTGCAGAGGACATGAAGTACCACCTGCTGTGCTTAAGCCATGCAAAGCGAGACATAGAAAAGGCTAACAGTCAACTATCAAAAGATCCTATTCAGTTTGCACAGTTAGTGTCCGATCTTGAGATGCTTGACATGGTAGAAACAGAAATTAACAACACAACTCGTGAATCTGTTTTGAATTTGAATGAAATTGAAAAATCATATGTACTTTTGCTAGATGCAAACAGGTTTCCTTTGCCTGATCATCCAAGATATAAACCATACCTAAAGCAACTAATTTTGGACAATATCCCTGATGTGCATTTCACCAGACCTCCAGACAAAACCAAACCGGAACAAGTACTTTCCAAGGAAACCCTGTTAGCCGGTGCTCTTGACAATGACCCGAATAACCTAAGGGAAGATGTGAAGGTCCTTATGAAAGCAGCTAAAATTCTAAGAAGAGACATTGCAACTGCAACTCCGTGGAAATTTCAAGGAACATTAGATAATTATGAACCACCTGCTTTGCTCCAACTATTCTGCAAACATGCTATCCAAGGCTTGCATGAAGTTAAAACTACCATCGAGGCAGAGTCCATGAACCAAAGTGTATCTGTGCTGGCACAGCATTTCGTGAGTGCATACAAAAGTGAGCGGCAGGTTACTTATGAAACACAACACGAACACAGCACTTTCAAACAACGAACTGAAACTCCGCTCAATGTTGGATTAGCTCTAGATATACACAAAAGCACCAGATCAAAGTCTCTTGTAGAAAAACTGCACCTACTAGAATTAGCTATCCCATACAAAAAGGTTATGGAAATAGAGACTGCCATCGCAAATGGTGTTCTTGGGCGAATGAAATCCATGGGGGAGTTTATCGTCCACCTTGGTTGGTCCATGAAATGTTTGTTTGGTTTGCCCTGGACAACATAGATTTTCTTGAATCCACACCTTCTGGCATGAATACACTCCATGGCACTGTCACTGCAGTGTATCAGACTGCATCTGGTAAATCCTCAACAACACCAATTGATATTGACCATTCATCACGCTCTCAAATGCTTCAGGATGTAGTTCCCTGTGAAATCTTACCATGTGACAAACCCATACCAACAAGCAAAAAGTGTGCTTGCACATTGAGTTCTGGTACATCTCGCACAGATATGAACAAGGAGAAGGACCTTGCTTGGATTATTGGATGCTTGGACTTCAAAGAAAGTGAAGTAGAGGTCAAACCTACCTCTTGTCCAGGAACATGGGGGGCTTTCAACTCTTTGTTGTCTCCTTCTGGTCCAAAGACAAACATTGCTCTTATACCGCCACTGATACGCTTACCTCAAACTGAGTATAGTACCCTCTATACAGGGCTGATAAGAGCGAGTGCTATCGCCACTCATGTCATGGGACCAGAATCAATCACAGTCGTGACTCTTGATCTTCAGCTATACGACATGGCCATGAAGTTGTGGATGGAGCGTGCGGACATCAAGAAGCAGTTCCTGTTTCGGCCTGGTGAGCTGCACATCATCTTCTGGGCACTATCTGCCCTGGGTAAATATGTGGAAGGGAGTGGTATTGACCAAGCATGGGTCGAAGCTGGACTATACTCACCAACAACAGTAACACAAATCCTCAATGGAAAACACATGTATCGGGCATTGGAAGCTCATACAGTTACCTTGCTCGCTTTGTACAGCTTATACTTCCAAAATTTCTTCCAACTTCAGCCGGAGGAAGAAGTCTTCTTGAAAGAAAACTCCACATATTTAGGAGAAGCATATCAGGAAGACCTCAATCTGAGACCAGGAAGCAGACATAACCTTAGCGATGCTGTTACAAAAACAATTGAAATGTTTGAATCTAGGGAAATCTTCAAAAAAATAAAATAATCTGATGGCAGTGCAAACAAGATTCAGCGTTTCATAAGCAACTACATGGAGCAGTTTGAGACCATTCTCCAATTTGTTCGAGCAACCAGGCAACGAGACATATTACTACATATGCAGAGTCTTGAAGCACTTATAAAGTACTTCTTTGCCCACGACCATTTAAATTATGCACGTCTGCTGCCACTGTACATATTTACAATGCAAGAAACAGAAAAAGATCATCCCGAAATATGGGCAGAGTTTGTGAAAGACAACTTCAGTGTCACCAAAGGCATTGCTGGATTCACATCCATACGTACAGACCATGGGATCGAACAAGAGAATCGTGAACCCAAAGTTGTTGGTGGGATAGTATCACGCAAAATGAAAAATCACTGGACAAATATTTTCTCATTGCACCTGAACTGTCAAATTTACAACGGGAGTTTGAAAAAACATACTGCACTGACAACAATGAGAAAAGAACACAGCACCATGAACTCACAGACGGAAAACTCTCTCGTGTAACACAAAACGCCATCAAACTCAGTGATGTATTTCATCAACATGGAAATCCATTTGAATCAACTAATGAGGATGAAATTTACAACCTGCTCACCAAGGAAGTTATGAATGAAACTGCTTCCAATGACATCATTTGCCGTGACCACATTGGTCAACAAATGTATGAATGTTTTGTCACAGAACGCCTGACAGAAGGAAAACTTTCTGTGTGGGACAAAATGACCAAAAGAAAACTTGGAGCATACAAAAGCGCTAATGCATCAACAGAAATCAGAGTAGGAGATAAGATAGTCAAGATCAAGGAAGAGCGAGGACTCTTGCAACGCTTCATCATTATCTCCAGAAGTCGACCAGAACTTGACCTGAAGGAGTGCATTGGAACTTATGAGTTTGGTGTGATACCACGATCATTATTTGCTGCAGATGGGTCTCTTCTGCTAGCCTATGATAAGGTTTCAATACTGCATCATCTTGAGAAACTCATTAGTAATGCACAACAGGCTGAAACTGACAGCAACGAGGCAATTGAAAGTGAGTCATCAGGCAATCAAGCAACACATCTACCACAAGCAGTATCAGCTACAACAGTAGAACATACAGATGTGGTGACATCAGCATACCGAGTAGTCATCATCGACGGAATGGCTGTAGTAAACTCAGTTTCCAAAACTGACCAAATGAAGACATGTCAAGAATTTGCAGACTCCTTTCTTGCGATAATCTGTAACATAGCTGAAAACTATGACGAGGTTAGATTGGTGTTCGACAGATACATGAACACATCACTCAAGGAACAGATGAGGACAAAGAGGACCAAGGGAAAGTCAACATATTACCATGTGAAGGACACCACTTTAATCAAGAACATTTCCCTGAAGGACTTTCTGTCGGATATCCGAACCAAAACAGAGCTCACAGAGTATTTGGCTGACAAGGTTGTATGCCACAGTCACAGCCCAAACAACAGACTAAAAACATTTATGGTGACCTCAGGAACACAAACCAGAGGCAATGTTGATATTCAAGATTCTCTTCTTAGTCACAGCCAAGAAGAGGCAGACACATTGGTGATACTGCATGCTGTAAGTGTTTCCCATGAGGCGGAGCTTGTGGTAAGTTCTCCAGACACGGACGTCTTATTGCTACTTGTCAACATGTATCCAAACTTGCCAGTTTCTACATTATTCCTCACTGGAAAAGGCAGGATGAAGAGGAACATTTCTGTGCGTGACATATACAACAAGTTGGGACAAAAGCGTGTTTCTGCACTGTTGGGTTTTCACGCTCTGACATGTCTGGTAGATTCGCTGGCAGAACCAAAAACTGGTGCTTCAAGGCATTCATGTCTTGTGAAGATCAAATCTTGGAATCATTATCAATGCTAGGAAATGACAATAATCTTTCCCCTGATTCATGCTTCCAAAAAGAACGCTTTGTTTGTGTGCTGTATCGATCAAAATTCCACAAAAAAGTAAATGAGCTTTGCTGGTTCCTCTACTCAAATCGTGCAGCCGAAGGAGAAAACCTTCCACCAACTTCAGGTTCACTGGAATTGCATATTCGTCGCGCACACTACATAGCCATGATTTGGAAGAGAGCTAATGAAAATCACCCAAGCCTCCCAGCACCTACTGCTATTGGTTGGACACTTGACGCAGGTTCAAGACACTTCTCTCCTGTTCGATGTATGAATCCTTCAGCTCCTGAGGCAGTACTGTACCTAAAAAAGTGCGGATGCAAACGTGGATGTGAAGGAAGGTGTAGTTGTCGCAAAAACAATATCCCCTGTACAGAAGTATGTGGATGTTGGGCATTCACTTGCAACAACAAAACAAGTCAACCAGGGATAAATGATGAGTGTGAAGACGATTGATGTATATTTCTAAATCTACACTTATACTGGTGTATATGTGACTTTGTTACATTTTTTGATTAATACAATAACTGAACAATAACTAACGTTGTTTTAAAATAATTTTTGTAGATTTGTTTTTTGACTTTATCATGAAACAAATTAGTTTAATCAAACAGCTATTTTGTTTGTACATTTGTTTCCAAATATCATTGTATAGATTATGGTGTTCAATTCAATAGAATTCAGAATGGAAGCCATCTTGACCATAGGCATGTAAATCATAATTTTAGCCTAAATTTTAATATAACATTGCTTTCCTCGTGTCCAAAACCCTATATCTAGACACTTTGTTTGTAGTTATAACATGTGTATGAGTCAATATATTCAATTATTGCTAAACGGCGGCCATTTTGGACGCCATCTTGGATTTTAGTGCCTTATGAAGTGAACAAAAAATGACACCCTAATTTTTATTAAAGCTTATGATATCTTCTTTCAAAATCAAGTGAGCTTTTGCTTTTACCAAAAAAAATACACGAAATTACAAATGATCCTAGACTATTTGGAGAATGCCCGTTCGCAGGGGGAAAGACGAGAAAGTGTTATTAATAGGTATCTGGAAAACTAATTTATCAAGTTTTTTTATTTAGTCGTATTCAAGATGACTGCCCCACATAGTAAATATAAATTAATCGCATTACTTTCATTATCGTTTGTATGCCAGCTTACTGAACCCATTAAATATATAGGTCGCACAGTTTATTAAGCATGTTGGCCCACATGTCCGATTTAACTGTTTGCACGCACTTGCATTGTCAGTAGATGACGGCTGTGCTAATTACAATACGTATGATGGTTCCCCACAACGTTTTAATTTGGATAGGATGGCTGATGATCAGGTTAAAGTCGATTTTCGGTTAGGAAGACGGGCATATCTCGATTGTCTGCAGGTTTTAGTTTTAGTTTAGTTTTCTTCTTCTTCTTCTTCCACTGTGAAGACGTGTCCAAGGAGAGCTCTGACATTCCACTGGTATTTTGTCGTGAGTTTTGACTGAAATATTTTTATTTTGCCAACAGGGATTCTGTTGTGCACTTTTATGTTTATTTATTCACATTTTGTTTGGTTTTTACAGCGGATTGCTGTGATTACAGTAGATTAAATTTTTTGTTGTGGCCTGGGTGGCAAGAAGCCAATATCAGGGGGAAATTCTTTCTCTCTCGGGGTTCTCCACACGTGTCAGGGGGGAAACTCGTCTCGTCTCTCTATCTCGTCCCCTTGAGGTACGGGATCGGGAAAGTCACTTTAACTTTACAGTCAAATAAGGCACACACAACGAAATACGTTTCAACTCTCGTCTTAGTCGATCTTTTGGAGCACTCTATAAGACACAGCGCCCTGGGGAAAAGTCCCCAAGACTCTCACAAGGCTGAACCAAGACTCGCCCAAGACTGGACTGCCTCAAGGCTCGCCCCTGGACTGGACTCTCGACTGCCCAGGACTGCCTTCTCTCTCTATTGCGTCTATCATGCTGTGCTCCCCAAGACCAACTCAAACTCTCTTTATTCATTTTCAAAACTCTAACCAATTACAAAGCAGTAAAAAGACTCTAAGGCGTAACCTTCAATCATAAAGCCAATCACACTAAGTACTGAATACGTCATATCTTTTGATTAATCGTTCACTACATTAATAACTACGGATATAAACTGTCAAAATGAGTAGTCTAAAAAGCGGCGGTTATCTGGTAATTAGTTCCAAATCACTGAGCCAAGTTCCGTTCAAAACTTCAAATAGGCCTGAACGATGACAGACATAACACAGCAATTCGCTAATAATCAGCTAATTCAGTCGGTTAACAGATACGCGAAAACAAATTCATGACACCAATATGGCGGCCCTCATTGTTAGACCAGCTGGTTCTTCTCTTACACGGAAACACGCTGTAAGGTGTAGTAGCATTGACGGTATTTCTGTTGAAGATTATGTTATTGCAATGGGATTGAAAATAGGCGACGAGAATATTTTAGCCGCCTCACGTATGAATCGATCTGTTGTTTTATTTTTGTCAAATGACGAGCTTGTTGAAGCCATGGTAAACTGTGGTCTCACAATTAAGGATCAATTTATTCAGGTTGAACACATGGAAAAACCCGCCACACGTGTCAATATTTCCAATGTCCCTCCGTGAATTGTCAAGTCATGGGCGCATAATTGGTAATTTCCGTACTATTCCACTTGGATGTAAATCCGAGTCTTTAAAACATGTTAAATCTTTCAGCCGTCAAGTATTTATGTTACTAACTAATGCGCAAATTAATGGTTTACTTAACATTATGTATGAAGGTCGCCCGTACTCAGTTTATGTGTCAACTGACGACCTCTCTTGTTTTCACTGCAAACAAAAAGGACATATAAAGAAAAACTGCCCTAAACGTGTTCTTGAAAATAGAATACAATCTACTGTCACTATTGATAACGAAAACATTAATGTAAACGTAAATACTGCCAGAAGTGCGATAACTGAAAAAGCCATAGAAACTGAAAATATAAACATTGCAAACAGCAATGAATGTAATGACGTAACAGAAAACATAACAGATGGCACTGAAATGGAGTGTACCCAAACCGAAATACCTAATACAACCCCGGAAGAAAATGCGAAAAAGGCTACAAACACGGCAACAACAACGAAAACAGGCATGCGAAACGATGTAAACAGTGAAACAACAATAAAAACGGGTACGCATAAAGACAAAAACGATGAAACAACAACGAAAATACGTGCTCAAAATGACGAAAACAGTGAAAATACTGAGCATATAGATGAAAACATAAAAACGGTTGCTATAAACAAACAAACAATCAGTGAACCTCAAAACAGTGACAACGACATCATAATAAATCCTTTTGATACACACCTTGATGAAGAGGAGGTACGAACCCCCCATTCAAACTCCCCCTCCCTACTACCCCCACCCCCAATCCCCGGCCATGTGCCCATAGGTGATGTTCCATCTCAATCAAAGCCACTCCCAGGCGTTGAGGACTTTGATTTGTCTGACGCAGAATCATTTACTTCTGAAATGTCCGATGACATCCAGGACATTCCAGAATCAAAACTTGTATCGTTTAAAAAACTCACTGATCTGTTGGAGACTATGAAAGGATCTAAAAAGATCCTTGAACGTTGTTTACACTTTTGTGCAGACGCACGTTTATTGAGAAAAATTGCGTGAAGCCGGCCCTGTTACAGTGCAGGATAAGGCTAGGATACATAAAATTGAAATAAAACTGCTCAACTACAAAAGATCAAAGATCTTGGAGAAAAATAGACCATAATGTTTTGTACTACTCTTTTCATACACTTATTAATGAGTTCCATTTCAATATCTTCATGGAATGATAATGGTTGCTGTGACGCCTTGAAGCGTCATGAGGTTTTCAACTACCTAAAACTTAATCAAAATGCAGACATTTATTTCATTCAAGCTATTCACACTCAATAGCCGCTGACGAAGCCAGGTGGAAGGTTGTTTGGCGCGCACCTATTGTCTTTTTACACAGTACAACAACATCAGCTGGCGTTGCCATTCTTGTATCTAAAGGCAAAAACATATCAATTAACTCGTCACGTAATATAGTTGACGGAACGCTGCTACATGCTGATGTCACTATCAATGACCTGTCATACCATATACTTAATGTCTATGCACCAACAAATAATGTAGAACGTGTTGTATTTTTCAATACTTTAAAAAAACATCAATGAACTTGACAAGAATTACCCTATCATAATTGCCGGCGATTTTAACTGCACACTGAACCCTCTATACAGGGCTGATAAGAGCGAGTGCTATCGCCACTCATGTCATGGGACCAGAATCAATCACAGTCATGATTCTTGATCTTCAGCTATACGACATGGCCATGAAGTTGTGAATGGATCGTGCGGACATCAAGAAGCAGTTCCTGTTTCGGCCTGGTGAGCTGCACATCATCTTCTGGGCACTATCTGCCCTGGGTAAATATGTGGAAGGGAGTGGTATTGACCAAGCATTGGTCGAAGCTGGACTATACTCACCAACAACAGTAACACAAATCCTCAATGGAAAACACATGTATCGGGCATTGGAAGCTCATACAGTTACCTTGCTCGCTTTGTACAGCTTATACTTCCAAAATTTCCTCCAACTTCAACCGGAGGAAGAAGTCCTCTTGAAAGAAAACTCCACATATTTAGGAGAAGCATATCAGGAAGCAGACATAACCTTAGCGATGCTGTTACAAAAACAATTGAAATGTTTGAATCTAGGGAAATCTTCGAAAAAATAAAACAATCTGATGGCAGTGCAAACAAGATTCAGCGTTTCATAAGCAACTACATGGAGCAGTTTGAGACCATTCTCCAATTTGTTCGAGTAACCAGGCAACGAGACATATTGCTACATATGCAGAGTCTTGAAGCACTTATAAAGTACTTCTTTGCCCACGACCATTTAAATTATGCACGTCTGCTGCCACTGTACATATTTACAATGCAAGAAACAGAAAAAGATCATCCCGAAATATGGGCAGAGTTTGTGAAAGACAACTTCAGTGTCACCAAAGGCATTGTTGGATTCACATCCATACGTCCAGACCATGGGATCGAACAAGAGAATCGTGAACCCAAAGTCTTTGGTAGGATAGTAGGAATCACGCAAAATGAAAAATCACTGGACAAATATTTTCTCATTGCACCTGAACTGTCAAATTTACAACGGGAGTTTGAAAAAACATACTGCACTGACAACAATGAGAAAAGAACACAGCACCATGAACTCACCGACGGAAAACTCTCTCGTGTAACACAAAACGCCATCAAACTCAGTGATGTATTTCATCAACATGGAAATCCATTTGAATCAACTAATGAGGATGAAATTTACCACCTGCTCACCAAGGAAGTTATGAATGAAACTGCTTCCAATGACATCATTTTCCGTGACCACATTGGTCAACAAATGTATGAATGTTTTGTCACAGAACGCCTGACAGAAGGAAAACTTTCTGTGTGGGACAAAATGACCAAAAGAAAACTTGGAGCATACAAAAGCGCTAATGCATCAACAGAAATCAGAGTAGGAGATAAGATAGTCAAGATCAAGGAAGAGCGAGGACTCTTGCAACGCTTCATCATTATCTCCAGAAGTCGACCAGAACTTGACCTGAAGGAGTGCATTGGAACTTATGAGTTTGGTGTGATACCACGATCATTATTTGCTGCAGATGGGTCTCTTCTGCTAGTCTATGATAAGGTTTCAATACTGCATCATCTTGAGAAACTCATTACTAATGCACAACAGGCTGAAACTGACAGCAACGAGGCAATTGAAAGTGAGTCATCAGGCAATCAAGCAACACATCTACCACAAGCAGTATCAGCTACAACAGTAGAACATACAGATGTGGTGACATCAGCATACCGAGTAGTCATCATCGACGGAATGGCTGTAGTAAACTCAGTTTCCAAAACTGACCAAATGAAGACATGTCAAGAATTTGCAGACTCCTTTCTTGCGATAATCTGTTACATAGCTGAAAACTATGACGAGGTTAGATTGGTGTTCGACAGATACATGAACACATCACTCAAGGAACAGATGAGGACAAAGAGGACCAAGGGAAAGTCAACATATTACCATGTGAAAGAAACCACTTTAATCAAGAACATTTCCCTGAAGGACTTTCTGTCGGATATCCGAACCAAAACAGAGCTCACAGAGTATTTGGCTGACAAGGTTGTATGCCACAGTCACAGCCCAAACAACAGACTAAAAACATTTATGGTGACCTCAGGAACACAAACCAGAGGCAATGTTGATATTCAAGATTCTCTTCTTAGTCACAGCCAAGAAGAGGCAGACACATTGGTGATACTGCATGCTGTAAGTGTTTCCCATGAGGCGGAGCTTGTGGTAAGTTCTCCAGACACAGACGTCTTATTGCTACTTGTCTACATGTATCCAAACTTGCCAGTTTCTACATTATTCCTCACTGGAAAAGGCAGGATGAAGAGGAACATTTCTGTGCGTGACATATACAACAAGTTGGGACAAAAGCGTGCTTCTGCACTGTTGGGTTTTCACGCTCTGACATGTCTGGTAGATTCGCTGGCAGAACAAAAAACTGGTGCTTCAAGGCATTCATGTCTTGTGAAGATCAAATCTTGGAATCATTATCAATGCTAGGAAATGACAATAATCTTTCCCCTGATTCATGCTTCCAAAAAGAACGCTTTGTTTGTGTGCTGTATCGATCAAAATTCCACAAAAAAGTAAATGAGCTTTGCTGGTTCCTCTACTCAAATCGTGCAGCCGAAGGAGAAAACCTTCCACCAACTTCAGGTTCACTGGAATTGCATATTCGTCGCGCACACTACATAGCCATGATTTGGAAGAAAGCTAATGAAAATCACCCAAGCCTCCCAGCACCTACTGCATTTGGTTGGACACTTGACGCAGGTTCAAGACACTTCTCTCCTGTTCGATGTATGAATCCACCAGCTCCTGAGGCATTACTGTACCTAATAAAGTGCGGATGCAAACGTGGATGTGAAGAAAGGTGTAGTTGTCGCAAAAACAATATCCCCTGTACAGAAGTATGTGGATGTTGGGCATTCACTTGCAACAACAAAACAAGCCAACCAGGGATAAATGATGAGTGTGAAGACGATTGATGTGTATTTCTAAATCTACACTTATACTGGTGTATATGTGACTTTGTTACATTTTTTGATTAATACAATAACTGAACAATAACTAACGTTGTTTTAAAATAATTTTGTAGATTTGTTTTTTGACTTTATCATGAAACAAATTAGTTTAATCAAACAGCTATTTTGTTTGTATATTAATTTCCAATATCATTGTATAGATTACGGTGTTCAATTCAATAGAATTCAGAATGGAAGCCATCTTGACCATAGGCATGTAAATCATAATTTTAGCCTAAATTTTAATATAACATTGCTTTCCTCGTGTCCAAAACCCTATATCTAGACACTTTGTTTGTAGTTATAACATGTGTATGAGTCAATATATTCAATTATTGCTAAACGGCGGCCATTTTGGACGCCATCTTGGATTTTAGTGCCTTATGAAGTGAACAAAAAATGGCACCCTAATTTTTATTAAAGCTTATGATATCTTCTTTCAAAATCAAGTGAGCTTTTGCTTTTACCAAAAAAAATACACGAAATTACAAATGATCCTAGACTATTTGGAGAATGCCCGTTCGCAGGGGGAAAGACGAGAAAGAGTTATTAATAGGTATCGGGAAAACTAATTTATCAAGTTTTTTTATTTAGTCGTATTCAAGATGACTGCCCCACATAGTAAATATAAATTAATCGCATTACTTTCATTATCGTTTGTATGCCAGCTTACTGAACCCGTTAAGTATATAGGTCGCACAGTTTATTAAGCATGTTGGCCCACATGTCCGATTTAACTGTTTGCACGCACTTGCATTGTCAGTAGATGACGGCTGTGCTAATTACAATACGTATGATGGTTCCCCACAACGTTTTAATTTGGATAGGATGGCTGATGATCAGGTTAAAGTCGATTTTCGGTTAGGAAAACGGGCATATCTCGATTGTCTGCAGGTTTTAGTTTTAGTTTAGTTTTCTTCTTCTTCTTCTTCCACTGTGAAGACGTGTCCAAGGAGAGCTCTGACATTCCACTGGTATTTTGTCGTGAGTTTTGACTGAAATATTTTTATTTTGCCAACAGGGATTCTGTTGTGCACTTTTATGTTTATTTATTCACATTTTGTTTGGTTTTTACAGCGGATTGCTGTGATTACATTATTTTGAATTTTTTGTTGTGGCCTGGGTGGCAAGAAGCCAATATCAGGGGGAAATTCTTTCTCTCTCGGGGTTCTCCACACGTGTCAGGGGGGAAACTCGTCTCGTCTCTCTATCTCGTCCCCTTGAGGTACGGGATTGGGAAAGTCACTTTAACTTTACAGTCAAATAAGGCACACACAACGAAATACGTTTCAACTCTCGTCTTAGTCGATTTTTTGGAGCACTCTATAAGACACAGCGCCCTGGGGAAAAGTCCCCAAGACTCTCACAAGGCTGAACCAAGACTCGCCCAAGACTGGACTGCCTCAAGGCTCGCCCCTGGACTGGACTCTCGACTGCCCAGGACTGCCTTCTCTCTCTATTGCGTCTATCGTGCTGTGCTCCCCAAGACCAACTCAAACTCTCTTTATTCATTTTCAAAACTCTAACCAATTACAAAGCAGTAAAAAGACTCTAAGGCGTAACCTTCAATCATAAAGCCAATCACACTAAGTACTGAATACGTCATATCTTTTGATTAATCGTTCACTACATTAATAACTACGGATATAAACTGTCAAAATGAGTAGTCTAAAAAGCGGCGGTTATCTGGTAATTAGTTCCAAATCACTGAGCCAAGTTCCGTTCAAAACTTCAAATATGCCTGAACGATGACAGATATAACACAGCAATTCGCTAATAATCAGCTAATTCAGTCGGTTAACAGATACGCGAAAACAAATTCATGACACCAATATGGCGGCCCTCATTGTTAGACCAGCTGGTTCTTCTCTTACACGGAAACACGCTGTAAGGTGTAGTAGCATTGACGGTATTTCTGTTGAAGATTATGTTATTGCAATGGGATTGAAAATAGGCGACGAGAATATTTTAGCCGCCTCACGTATGAATCGATCTGTTGTTTTATTTTTGTCAAATGTCGAGTTTGTTGAAGCCATGGTAAACTGTGGTCTCACAATTAAGGATCAATTTATTCAGGTTGAACACATGGAAAAACCCGCCACACGTGTCACTATTTCCAATGTCCCTCCGTGAATTGTCAAGTCATGGGCGTATAATTGGTAATTTCCGTACTATTCCACTTGGATGTAAATCCGAGTCTTTAAAACATGTTAAATCTTTCAGCCGTCAAGTATTTATGTTACTAACTAATGCGCAAATTAATGGTTTACTTAACATTATGTATGAAGGTCGCCCGTACTCAGTTTATGTGTCAACTGACGACCTCTCTTGTTTTCACTGCAAACAAAAAGGACATATAAAGAAAAACTGCCCTAAACGTGTTCTTAAAAATAGAATACAATCTACTGTCACTATTGATAACGAAAACATTAATGTAAACGTAAATACTGCCAGAAGTGCGATAACTGAAAAAGCCATAGAAACTCAAAATATAAGCATTGCAAACAGCAATGAATGTAATGACATAACAGATGGCACTGAAATGGAGTGTACCCAAACCGAAATACCTAATACAACCCCGGAAGAAAATGCGAAAAAGGCTACAAACACGACAACAACAACGAAAACAGGCATGCGAAACGATGTAAACAGTGAAACAACAATAAAAACGGGTACGCATAAAGATAAAAACAACGAAACAACAACGAAAATACGTGCTCAAAATGACGAAAACAGTGAAAATACTGAGCATATAGATGAAAACATAAAAACGGTTGCTATAAACAAACAAACAATCAGTGAACCTCAAAACAGTGACAACAACATCATAATAAATCTTTTTGATACACACCTTGGTGAAGAGGAGGTACGAACCCCCCATTCAAACTCCCCCTCCCTACTACCCCAACCCCCAATCCCCGGCCATGTGCCCATAGGTGATGTTCCATCTCAATCAAAGCCACTCCCAGGCGTTGAGGACTTTGATTTGTCTGACGCAGAATCATTTACTTCTGAAATGTCCGATGACATCCAGGACATTCCAGAATCAAAACTTGTATCGTTTAAAAAACTCACTGATCTGTTGGAGACTATGAAAGGATCTAAAAAGATCCTTGGACGTTGTTTACACTTTTGTGCAGACGCACGTTTATTGAGAAAGTCTTTTAAAAAATTGCGTGAAGCCGGCCTTGTTACAGTGCAGGATAAGGCTAGGATACATAAAATTGAAATAAAACTGCTCAACTACAAAAGATCAAAGATCTTGGAGAAAAATAGACCGTGATGTTTTGTACTACTCTTTTCATACACTTATTAATGAGTTCCATTTCAATATCTTCATGGAATGTTAATGGTTGCTGTGACGCCTTGAAGCGTCATGAGGTTTTCAACTACCTAAAACTTAATCAAAATGCAGACATTTATTTCATTCAAGCTATTCACACTCAATAGCCGCTGACGAAGCCAGGTGGAAGGTTGTTTGGCGCGCACCTATTGTCTTTTCACACAGTACAACAACATCAGCTGGCGTTGCCATTCTTGTATCTAAAGGCAAAAACATATCAATTAACTCGTCACGTAATATAGTTGACGGGAGGCTGCTACATGCTAATGTCACTATCAATGACCTGTCATACCATCTACTTAATGTCTATGCACCAACAAATAATGTAGAACGTGTTGTATTTTTCAATACTTTAAAAAAAACATCAATGAACTTGACAAGAATTACCCTATCATAATTGCCGGCGATTTTAACTGCACACTGAACCCTCTATACAGGGCTAATAAGAGCGAGTGCTATCGCCACTCATGTCATGGGACCAGAATCAATCACAGTCATGATTCTTGATCTTCAGCTATACGACATGGCCATGAAGTTGTGGATGGAGCGTGCGGACATCAAGAAGCAGTTCCTGTTTTGGCCTGGTGAGCTGCACATCATCTTCTGGGCACTATCTGCCCTGGGTAAATATGTGGAAGGGAGTGGTATTGACCAAGCATGGGTCGAAGCTGGACTATACTCACCAACAACAGTAACACAAATCCTCAATGGAAAACACATGTATCGGGCATTGGAAGCTCATACAGTTACCTTGCTCGCTTTGTACAGCTTATACTTCCAAAATTTCCTCCAACTTCAGCCGGAGGAAGAAGTCTTCTTGAAAGAAAACTCCACATATTTAGGAGAAGCATATCAGGAAGACCTCAATCTGAGACCAGGAAGCAGACATAACCTTAGCGACGCTGTTACAAAAACAATTGAAATGTTTGAATCTAGGGAAATCTTCAAAAAAATAAAACAATCTGATGGCAGTGCAAACAAGATTCAGCGTTTCATAAGCAACTACATGGAGCAGTTTGAGACCATTCTCCAATTTGTTCGAGCAACCAGGCAACGAGACATATTACTACATATGCAGAGTCTTGAAGCACTTATAAGGTACTTCTTTGCCCACGACCATTTAAATTATGCACGTCTGCTGCCACTGTACATATTTACAATGCAAGAAACAGAGAAAGATCATCCCGAAATATGGGCAGAGTTTGTGAAAGACAACTTCAGTGTCACCAAAGGCATTGCTGGATTCACATCCATACGTCCAGACCATGGGATCGAACAAGAGAATCGTGAACCCAAAGTTGTTGGTGGGATAGTAGGAATCACGCAAAATGAAAAATCACTGGACAAATATTTTCTCATTGCACCTGAACTGTCAAATTTACAACGGGAGTTTGAGAAAACATACTGCACTGACAACAATGAGAAAAGAACACAGCACCATGAACTCACAGACGGAAAACTCTCTCGTGTAACACAAAACGCCATCAAACTCAGTGATGTATTTCATCAACATGGAAATCCATTTGAATCAACTAATGAGGATGAAATTTACAACCTGCTCACCAAGGAAGTTATGAATGAAACTGCTTCCAATGACATCATTTGCCGTGACCACATTGGTCAACAAATGTATGAATGTTTTGTCACAGAACGCCTGACAGAAGGAAAACTTTCTGTGTGGGACAAAATGACCAAAAGAAAACTTGGAGCATACAAAAGCGCTAATGCATCAACAGAAATCAGAGTAGGAGATAAGATAGTCAAGATCAAGGAAGAGCGAGGACTCTTGCAACGCTTCATCATTATCTCCAGAAGTCGACCAGAACTTGACCTGAAGGAGTGCATTGGAACTTATGAGTTTGGTGTGATACCACGATCATTATTTGCTGCAGATGGGTCTCTTCTGCTAGCCTATGATAAGGTTTCAATACTGCATCATCTTGAGAAACTCATTAGTAATGCACAACAGGCTGAAACTGACAGCAACGAGGCAATTGAAAGTGAGTCATCAGGCAATCAAGCAACACATCTACCACAAGCAGTATCAGCTACAACAGTAGAACATACAGATGTGGTGACATCAGCATACCGAGTAGTCATCATCGACGGAATGGCTGTAGTAAACTCAGTTTCCAAAACTGACCAAATGAAGACATGTCAAGAATTTGCAGACTCCTTTCTTGCGATAATCTGTAACATAGCTGAAAACTATGACGAGGTTAGATTGGTGTTCGACAGATACATGAACACATCACTCAAGGAACAGATGAGGACAAAGAGGACCAAGGGAAAGTCAACATATTACCATGTGAAAGAAACCACTTTAATCAAGAACATTTCCCTGAAGGACTTTCTGTCGGATATCCGAACCAAAACAGAGCTCACAGAGTATTTGGCTGACAAGGTTGTATGCCACAGTCACAGCCCAAACAACAGACTAAAAACATTTATGGTGACCTCAGGAACACAAACCAGAGGCAATGTTGATATTCAAGATTCTCTTCTTAGTCACAGCCAAGAAGAGGCAGACACATTGGTGATACTGCATGCTGTAAGTGTTTCCCATGAGGCGGAGCTTGTGGTAAGTTCTCCAGACACGGACGTCTTATTGCTACTTGTCTACATGTATCCAAACTTGCCAGTTTCTACATTATTCCTCACTGGAAAAGGCAGGATGAAGAGGAACATTTCTGTGCGTGACATATACAACAAGTTGGGACAAAAGCGTGCTTCTGCACTGTTGGGTTTTCACGCTCTGACATGTCTGGTAGATTCGCTGGCAGAACCAAAAACTGGTGCTTCAAGGCATTCATGTCTTGTGAAGATCAAATCTTGGAATCATTATCAATGCTAGGAAATGACAATAATCTTTCCCCTGATTCATGCTCCCAAAAAGAACGCTTTGTTTGTGTGCTGTATCGAACAAAATTCCACAAAAAAGTAAATGAGCTTTGCTGGTTCCTCTACTCAAATCGTGCAGCCGAAGGAGAAAACCTTCCACCAACTTCAGGTTCATTGGAATTGCATATTCGTCGCGCACACTACATAGCCATGAAGAAAGCTAATGAAAATAACCCAAGCCTCCCAGCACCTACTGCATTTGGTTGGACACTTGACGCAGGTTCAAGACACTTCTCTCCTGTTCGATGTATGAATCCACCAGCTCCTGAGGCAGTACTGTACCTAATAAAGTGCGGATGCAAACGTGGATGCGAAGGAAGGTGTAGTTGTCGCAAAAACAATATCCCCTGTACAGAAGTATGTGGATGTTGGGCATTCACTTGCAACAACAAAACAAGTCAACCAGGGATAAATGATGAGTGTGAAGACGATTGATGTATATTTCTAAATCTACATTTATACTGGTGTATATGTGACTTTGTTACATTTTTTGATTAATACAATAACTGAACAATAACTAACGTTGTTTTAAAATAATTTTGTAGATTTGTTTTTTGACTTTATCATGCAACAAATTAGTTTAATCAAACAGTTATTTTGTTTGTACATTTGTTTCCAAATATCATTGTATAGATTACGGTGTTCAATTCAATAGAATTCAGAATGGAAGCCATCTTGACCATAGGCATGTAAATCATAATTTTAGCCTAAATTGTAATATAACATTGCTTTCCTCGTGTCCAAAACCCTATATCTAGACACTTTGTTTGTAGTTATAACATGTGTATGAGTCAATATATTCAATTATTGCTAAACGGCGGCCATTTTGGACGCCATCTTGGATTTTAGTGCCTTATGAAGTGAACAAAAAATGACACCCTAATTTGTATTAAAGCTTATGATATCTTCTTTCAAAATCAAGTGAGCTTTTGCTTTTACCAAAAAAAATACACGAAATTACAAATGATCCTAGACTATTTGGAGAATGCCCGTTCGCAGGGGGAAAGACGAGAAAGTGTTATTAATAGGTATCTGAAAAACTAATTTATCAAGTTTTTTTATTTAGTCGTATTCAAGATGACTGCCCCACATAGTAAATATAAATTAATCGCATTACTTTCATTATCGTTTGTATGCCAGCTTACTGAACCCGTTAAGTATATAGGTCGCACAGTTTATTAAGCATGTTGGCCCACATGTCCGATTTAACTGTTTGCACGCACTTGCATTGTCAGTAGATGACGGCTGTGCTAATTACAATACGTATGATGGTTCCCCACAACGTTTTAATTTGGATAGGATGGCTGATGATCAGGTTAAAGTCGATTTTCGGTTAGGAAGACGGGCATATCTCGATTGTCTGCAGGTTTTAGTTTTAGTTTAGTTTTCTTCTTCTTCTTCTTCCACTGTGAAGACGTGTCCAAGGAGAGCTCTGACATTCCACTGGTATTTTGTCGTGAGTTTTGACTGAAATATTTTTATTTTGCCAACAGGGATTCTGTTGTGCACTTTTATGTTTATTTATTCACATTTTGTTTGGTTTTTACAGCGGATTGCTGTGATTACAGTATATTGAATTTTTTGTTGTGGCCTGGGTGGCAAGAAGCCAATATCAGGGGGAAATTCTTTCTCTCTCGGGGTTCTCCACACGTGTCAGGGGGGAAACTCGTCTCGTCTCTCTATCTCGTCCCCTTGAGGTACGGGATCGGGAAAGTCACTTTAACTTTACAGTCAAATAAGGCACACACAACGAAATACGTTTCAACTCTCGTCTTAGTCGATCTTTTGGAGCACTCTATAAGACACAGCGCCCTGGGGAAAAGTCCCCAAGACTCTCACAAGGCTGAACCAAGACTCGCCCAAGACTGGACTGCCTCAAGGCTCGCCCCTGGACTGGACTCTCGACTGCCCAGGACTGCCTTCTCTCTCTATTGCGTCTATCGTGCTGTGCTCCCCAAGACCAACTCAAACTCTCTTTATTCATTTTCAAAACTCTAACCAATTACAAAGCAGTAAAAAGACTCTAAGGCGTAACCTTTAATCATAAAGCCAATCACACTAAGTACTGAATACGTCATATCTTTTGATTAATCGTTCACTACATTAATAACTACGGATATAAACTGTCAAAATGAGTAGTCTAAAAAGCGGCGGTTATCTGGTAATTAGTTCCAAATCACTGAGCCAAGTTCCGTTCAAAACTTCAAATAGGCCTGAACGATGACAGATATAACACAGCAATTCGCTAATAATCAGCTAATTCAGTCGGTTAACAGATACGCGAAAACAAATTCATGACACCAATATGGCGGCCCTCATTGTTAGACCAGCTGGTTCTTCTCTTACACGGAAACACGCTGTAAGGTGTAGTAGCATTGACGGTATTTCTGTTGAAGATTATGTTATTGCAATGGGATTGAAAATAGGCGACGAGAATATTTTAGCCGCCTCACGTATGAATCGATCTGTTGTTTTATTTTTGTCAAATGTCGAGCTTGTTGAAGCCATGGTAAACTGTGGTCTCACAATTAAGGATCAATTTATTCAGGTTGAACACATGGAAAAACCCGCCACACGTGTCACTATTTCCAATGTCCCTCCGTGAATTGTCAAGTCATGGGCGCATAATTGGTAATTTCCGTACTATTCCACTTGGATGTAAATCCGAGTCTTTAAAACATGTTAAATCTGTCAGCCGTCAAGTATTTATGTTACTAACTAATGCGCAAATGAATGGTTTACTTAACATTATGTATGAAGGTCGCCCGTACTCAGTTTATGTGTCAACTGACGACCTCTCTTGTTTTCACTGCAAACAAAAAGGACATATAAAGAAAAACTGCCCTAAACGTGTTCTTGAAAATAGAATACAATCTATTGTCACTATTGATAACGAAAACATTAATGTAAACGTAAATACTGCCAGAAGTGCGATAACTGAAAAAGCCATAGAAACTGAAAATATAAACATTGCAAACAGCAATGAATGTAATGACGTAACAGAAAACAGATGGCACTGAAATGGAGTGTACCCAAACCGAAATACCTAATACAACCCCGGAAGAAAATGCGAAAAAGGCTACAAACACGACAACAACAACGAAAACAGGCATGCGAAACGATGTAAACAGTGAAACAACAATAAAAACGGGTACGCATAAAGACAAAAACAATGAAACAACAACGAAAATACGTGCTCAAAATGACGAAAACAGTGAAAATACTGAGCATATAGATGAAAACGTAAAAACGGTTGCTATAAACAAACAAACAATCAGTGAACCTCAAAACAGTGACAACGACATCATAATAAATCCTTTTGATACACACCTTGGTGAAGAGGAGGTACGAACCCCCCATTCAAACTCCCCCTCCCTACTACCCCCACCCCCAATCCCCGGCCATGTGCCCATAGGTGATGTTCCATCTCAATCAAAGCCACTCCCAGGCGTTGAGGACTTTGATTTGTCTGACGCAGAATCATTTACTTCTGAAATGTCCGATGACATCCAGGACATTCCAGAATCAAAACTTGTATTGTTTAAAAAACTCACTGATCTGTTGGAGACTATGAAAGGATCTAAAAAGATCCTTGAACGTTGTTTACACTTTTGTGTAGACGCACGTTTATTGAGAAAGTCTTTTAAAAAATTGCGTGAAGCCGGCCCTGTTACAGTGCAGGATAAGGCTAGGATACATAAAATTGAAATAAAACTGCTCAACTACAAAAGATCAAAGATCTTGGAGAAAAATAGACCGTAATGTTTTGTACTACTCTTTTCATACACTTATTAATGAGTTCCATTTCAATATCTTCATGGAATGTTAATGGTTGCTGTGACGCCTTGAAGCGTCGTGAGGTTTTCAACTACCTAAAACTTAATCAAAATGCAGACATTTATTTCATTCAAGCTATTCACACTCAATAGCCGCTGACGAAGCCAGGTGGAAGGTTGTTTGGCGCGCACCTATTGTCTTTTCACACAGTACAACAACATCAGCTGGCGTTGCCATTCTTGTATCTAAAGGCAAAAACATATCAATTAACTAATTAACGTAATATAGTTGACGGAAGGCTGCTACATGCTGATGTCACTATCAATGACCTGTCATACCATCTACTTAATGTCTATGCACCAACAAATGGTGTAGAACGTGTTGTATTTTTCAATACTTTAAAAAAAACCATCAATGAACTTGACAAGAATTACCCTATCATAATTGCCGGCGATTTTAACTGCACACTGAACCCCACACTTGATCGTATTCAATTTTTTGAAACACACATTCCATCCGCACAAGTGCTGCAGAGTATCGCAACTCGTTTTAAACTTGTTGACGCCTGGCGTCGTTTCCATGGTGACACCAAAACCTTCACATGGTTCAGGGGGAACAGCCATGTCAGGCTTGATACATTTTACATAACAAAGACACTTGTATCTAAAGTCACTTCTGTAAGTATTGATTCCACATCCACTCTCTCTGATCACAAACCCGTCAAACTTATCATTTCTCAAAAAACAACTGGTAATCGTCCTCCACTCTGGTGTCTTAACACAAGTTTATTGGAGGATGAAACATATTGTGAAATAATAGCTGATTTTGGGTCGCTTTGGCGCTCAAAAAAGAACAGCTATAAAAGTGTACAGTTATGGTGGGACATTGGTAAACAAAAAAAATAAGGAATTAACAAAACAATACTGCACAAATAAAACACACGCAAAGAAACATGAAAAAGAAAAGCTTCAAAAAGAACTTGCCGTAATTGAAACACGCCTTGCAGATGGACCCCTCTCTCGAAAAAATGTATGACTCAAAGAAAAATGCATTGAGTGAGCTCAAAATGATCGAAACACGTGGGGCAACAATTCGATCACGTCATCGGCTACTTAATGAATCCGACGAATGTTGTGCCTTCTTTTTAGAACTTGAGAAAAACAAAGGTACCAAACGCACGATCTCGCATTTGAGAGATCACAATAACTCACTCACAGAAAATCAGAATATTTGCTACATTGTGAAGGACTTTTATTCTGAACTTTTTTTCTCCTGATCCTATTTGTGTCGAGGCACAGGCTGAAATACTTGAGAATTTGCCTCAGCTTGATCAAAACGCGTCTACTATGTGTGACAGCCAAATCTCCTTTGAAGAACTCTCAACGACTGTTAAACTTATTTCTAATGGAAGGGCACCGGGAATCGACGGACTTCCAGGTGAGTTTTTTAAGAAATGTTGGTCTCTAATTGGTCATGATTTACACGAGGTACTGCTGGCGTCCATCAATGAGGGCGTACTTCCTTTGTCTTGCCGGCGAGCAATTGTCACTCTCCTGCCAAAAACAGGAGACAACACACTTATCAATAACTGGAGGCCAGTCTTCTTACTGCGGACTATAAACTCTTCACCAAAACTTTATCACTGCGCTTAAAACCTGTACTTGGGGACATAATACATATTGATCAAAGCTACACAATTCCGAACAAACAAATTTATGACAATATACACCTACTGCGTGATATTGTTGAATATAGCAACACAAATAACATTTCTCTGGGAATTGTTTCTCTTGACCAATCAAAAGCTTTTGCCAGAGTCAATCATGACTAATGTATTAAAAGCCTTTGGCTTTGGTGACGGTTTCATAAAGTACATTCAACTCATCTACACCAATGCTGAATGCATCTTTCGTGTCAACAGTTCACTGACCTCACCTGTTCCATTTCTAAGAGGCATCCGCCAGGGGTGCGCCCTCTCTGGCAACCTGTATGCTCTTGCTTTGGAGCCACTGTTGAATAAAATAAGTTCAAAAAGTGACATCCAAGATTTCTCACTTCCACACCATGAAAACCGTAAATGCAATCTGACTCCATATGCGGACGATGTAAGCTTTTTTATTTCTAAGAATGCAGACTTTACAAAACTTGCACACTGGATTGCTATATATGAGAAAGCATCAAATGCTAAAATAAATCAAGAAAAGTCGCAAGGTCTGTGGGTGGGAGCGTGGAAAAACAGAGTAGACAATCCAATGAGTATTACTTGGAACAGTACCGGCCTCAAAATGGTTGGGGTGTACATTGGCAACACAACTGAATATGTAAATAATAACTGGCAGGACAATGTCCAGAAATTAAAATCAAAACTAGACTGGTGGGGGCGCTTCACTAGCAGTATCTCGTATTGAGGTCGCATCATCATTATTAATCAACTTGCTGCCTCAAAAATCTTTCACAGTCTCATTTGTTTAGAACCACCAGTCTCGCTCATTAGAGAATTAGAACAACTATTTTTGGACTTCCTATGGCATGGTCGTCACTGGAAACCAGCCGAACTTGTCTACATGCCCCTCTATTTTGGAGGATATGGTTTGGTTCATATTTCAAGCCGACTTAAAGCTTTCAGAATACAATATATTCAGAGATATCTCTACTCTGATAATGGACATCCGTGTTTTAGACTTACAGACTATTTTTTAAAACGTACTGTTGATCTTAACTTTTCAAAACAACTTTTTATTATAAATATGCCTCCTATTCCCTCTCATGACAGGGTATCTTTTTACCACAACATTTTAACCACGTGGAAAAGCTTTAATACTGTTCGTGTAGGCGAACCTGTGTCTGTCATGGACATTTTTAATGAACCTATTTTTAACAACAACGTAACTGTACATTATGTAAACAATGAACCTTTAACATGTCAGCCATTTGTTGACGCAAACATCGTAACAGTGAATGATCTCATTGATCATAAAAATAGAAGATGGTTAACACCTGATGATTTACAACCAGTCATCCCAGCAGTACACTAAAAAAGAATACTGGAACAAATGTTGAAAATAATACAAAAATCCATTCCGCAATCCTTCATAAATAAAATTGACACATACCTTTCCGACACACAACCGGCTTCACCTACATATACAAGATACAATATTGACTTGAGGTTCATTACTGACTCTGTCACACTTATTACCCCTTTATACAAACAAGAAAAGTCTACAAGTTTATTACTTTTTCACAATTTTACTCTAAATTACCAGATTATATAGACACCATTTGGAGAGATCTACTATCTTTGCCCACCTCCATCAAACCTAACTTTAAAAGTTGCTACATCCTCCCGATATCAAAAAGAGAAGGTGACCTATTATGGCGCCTCCTACACGGTTCATATCAAACCGGAAGCTACCTACTATCATGTAACTATCGCGACAGCAATAAATGTCCATTCTGTGGTAATCCAGACGATCTCTTACATATATTCCTCCAATGTGACAGTCTAAATTCACTATTCAAATTACTCTGCTCTGTGTAAAAGGTTTTTTGACGATGACTTTAACCCTCCTCACTGGTGGTACATACTTGGTCCGCCTGCCCCACCAAAAAAAAGTCTACATGTCGAAAAACATGCACATGCACTTTTAAACTTTGTAATGTCAACTGCAAAAATGCCAATACACCTATCTCGACGCAATGGACTTAATGGATATGGCTCTACCGATGCTGTACAAATATTTAAACAAAGACTGTGCTCCAGGATTCGTGGTGAATTTATCTACTATCAACATACATCGAGTTTACAGCGCTTCATGACTGTATGGTGTTGCAATGATGCACTGGCAGCCATCAATGACAACATTATTATTTTAACAGAACTAATTGCAAACTAAGTAAATACTTTCACTGCTGTATATAAATATATATATATATATATTCGTACTTTTTAATATATGTCGTACTATGACAACTGTACCATCAATACTATTCTGATGCTTATTAAAACTCGCATCCTCAA
Source organism: Saccoglossus kowalevskii (assembly GCF_978046115.1). Classification (NCBI taxonomy): domain Eukaryota; kingdom Metazoa; phylum Hemichordata; class Enteropneusta; family Harrimaniidae; genus Saccoglossus; species Saccoglossus kowalevskii. Next base: position 18,502,364 of record NC_140645.1, read on the forward strand.
GAAAATGTATACATGTACGCACTCTGCACTATATATAATGTAATGTAAGTTTTAATAGAATAAACGTTCATATTTAAAAATCAGCTTATCGGAGCAAAATACCTTCAGTGACACGAAGATAAAACAAAATACATACCAGACGTATTAGCAAAATGAAATTGTATTTTCAGCCACAATACAGAATACAATGCCTAGAGAGGTAAGGCGGCCATTGACTTGTCAACGGTACAGTAGTACATAGCTAACAAATCGTTCAAATTCATAACCATGAAACATGGTTAGACAAATAAAGAATCCTGCGACTAAATTGTATGAAAATGGTTTGGTAGAAATTATTCGCTTCCTATTCGTTTTATGACGCACGATCTACCAAACTTGCTCATGAAATACGTAAAACATAGTTTGACCTGAAAACAACACATTTTAATCACCCTCATGGAAGAGAGAAAAACATATGCTAATGTTGCCTGTGAGAGAGACAGGGATTTAGACAATTTGTAATGGAAACCGTCAGGTGGCAGGCTGAACATGTCAAATTAAAATCAGTTTGCTCTTAAAAATGTGACCACTGAATCACTGCATCACTCGTAGAAATAACTTCTATAAGCCACAAACCCCAGGACGAATCCATCGGGTTCTTCATATAATGTAGTATACACAATTTCATCTGAGCGCCAATTCACTTCACTGTACCTCACTGCGGTTACAGTATTGCCATAACGATTATTGAATCCCATTTCACCACTTGAGGGCGTTTATGCTGGGACATAATTGAGACTGTCAAGTTATCTTGAATATTTGCAAAGCCTAAATTTAAATTACTTTATATACTACTAAACAAATAGCATGTAGCAAGTAGAAAGTCTTACTCTTGTATATTAATTTGACAAATAACTAACCTTGTTATTCACTGTTCATACAACGTATATTCTAATTGTTATCAAAAGCTTTTCACAACAGTAGCCATGATGTCATACTTCACCCATATTCCTTTGGTGGGGAATCAGGGCTGTGGACTACATAATACTGATGAAAAGTTGAATATCTGGATTTTGAAAATGGATATGGCATTATCGTGTACTTGTAAAGCTTTCCCTTTAACTCAATAGAAAGAGACACTGCACTGGACATTTATTTTTACCAAAAAGCAATATTTTCCAGCTTAGACCGTCAGCAACTGCATGCTGTGCAATCCGATAATTACATAATGCTTTGCTTGCTATTATGCAGAAAATGTGTTGAATGTGGTGTGATTATTACCACAGTCACCAGGCGCATAACGAATAATAAAACAAATTTGATTATTATTATTATTATTCTATATTTACTGTATGGGGCAGCCATCCTTAATACGACTTGAACATAATAAAGTTTCGTGTAAATCATGGCGAAAAATACCAATGTGTCATAGCTCAACGATCCGTTGGGGTAGGATTAACTCAAACGATTATAAAATTCGACGTTTTTCACATGGAAAATCCTTTGTAAATGGACACTACATGAAGAACTCAAAACCATTTACCGGAGTATTTGAAAAGCCATCGATGATTGACTCTCACAATATTTAACGATTTTTTAACTGCTTCGGCGAGTTGTGCTAAATATCACTGTAAATATTGACCCTTATCTGGATAAGTCAATGTAAAAGTACATATTTTGGCAGATATGGAGTTAAAGATTGCTGGTCAATATTTTCAAAATAGTTTCAAATGTTTGAACCGCAATGATTTTTTTTTTCAACCCAAATGTACGGAGGGGCTTTTTGATAAAATTAACAAGTACGAATGAACCAAATTCCATGTTTCATTATAATTTGAACAATAACATGGTTATCTGCCACTAGAGGACGCTGTTCGGTTGGTATTGCCACTGTATAAAATTTCATGATTTCCCATCGTTTCTGCGTGCCGACAATTGGGCCATTCAAGAAATTCGTGTTCATTATTTCAGTCACAATTAAATGGTCAGAGGATGACAGCAGAACTTGTAAAACAAAAAGATGTGACATTCCAAGATTTAATTACGTGATGAAATATGGTTCAATGTTTTGTAACCATGAGTAGCATTCAGTTTGCAGCAGACCAAGACTGTACTAGTACAGAGTACAGTGCTGACTGATAGTTTATTTTATAAAGAGAAATTTGATTGGTTGCCATCACTGGGCTGTAGGATATTTGATAGTAACTGTAATTCATAATTAATGTTACTGTGGATACATTGCAGTTGGCTGATCTTGCATTGTATGATCACTAGTTGTTCAATAATATAACGTTCAGAAATATCAAGGTCTCATTATTTGTGATAGTGGGGTACGGTTAAAGCTCGTTCGACACAATATTTGGATTGAGAGAACCATTCTCTATGGAATTGGTGTGCTGGCCCTTTTTAAAATAGTGAGGAAAAATGTATGCTCCCTCATCGTCCACTTCGAATCTGGAATATTGACCCGATAACTTATTTATGTTTGGTTGCCTGGCGACAAGTGGATGAGGGCTGCACATTGGCGCCAAACGTAGGGATTTCGTGTTTTGTGTACCAGTTGTACTCTTTAATGAGACCAGTAGATTGGCCTTGTGATTTGTTTTCCTTTTTTTGGACGTTTCAGATATTTCGGCCCTTTTTTGTTGTCTGATATTGTATTTGTCCAATGTTGCATGCTTTGTGTGTGAGTTGGGTTTTGTATCATTGTTTGGCAATTGTTATCACAGTATTGAAGTTTGCCAATATTTGAGTCATTGTTGAGACGTAACTCTGGCACGTGCGTACTGAGACTGCGGTTTCCGATGAAACACACAATGTGCCAAACACTGACACACCTATCCATGGTGCCCTTCATCTCAGTCAAGGTAGAGTAACTGTAAAGGGTCGTATTTTCCCTCCATCAGCTCAATTAGGGCTACACCAGACGTTAGGTAGGAGTCATGTCGTTTTTTGTCATTGGATTTCGGTCAGCAGTAATGAAAGCATGTACCTGTAGAATTAAGCGATCAAGGTGGGTGTGGACAGAATGATAATTTTGAATTTCATTTCCGTGAAGGACGTTCCCGCTCAGGTATGTGCCTACACATCTTTCAGTGCTATCGAAACCGTCCACATTGTGACCCATGTTCAGACTACTTCAATGGTCAAGGAAGAGAATGAAAGAGATTAACACAACAGTGACAGAGATCAAAGTGTTGTTATTAGCGAATCACAGGTCAAAACAGTGCACCGTTTCTTTCAGTATAACATTGATGTCTTTTTCCTGCATAATAATGACCTTGGACGTTGTGATTGTAATTTGTGCGGCACTTTATAAGACTAAATGATAAAACACCAAGTTGTGAGCGTCACCGTGGAGTTCCTCCAACCAAATATGCAGAGTTGCGCGAGAAAATCAAAGGCATGTTGGATAGTGGTGTGATAATTGTTCACCAGTAGTAATGGTCATGAAACCAAAGTATGTGTATTGATTACTGACGATTGAATGCCAAGGCTGTCTGCGATGCATATGCCATTCCTCGCATTGAAGACAGTCTGGAGGCCTTGGAGGATGCAGAGTGGTTTAGCAAAATTGACCTCAAAGTTGGTTATTGGCAAGGGGCCATGAGAGAACAGAATGTTTCAAAAACAGCATTTGTGAAGCCTGTGGGTAATTTTGAGTGTCCCTGGATCCGATGGGGCTATTCATCAGTGCAAACTCATTTCAAAGAGCCATGGAGAAGTGCCTAGGCGAGTTGGTCAGTCAATCATCGTGTATTTAATGGCCATACCAAACACCTGGGTGGGGTAGTGAATACTGAGGCACTGTGTAACCGGCCCATACCTCGTAATAAAAAGAAGGTGAAGACATCCTTTTGGATGGCAAGCTATTATCACTGTTATGTGAAAGGCTCTCAAAAATTGCCAAACAAAGGAGTGCCTGCATGTTTTTGATTGAGGATCTGACCAACCCACTTGTATTGGCCTACCCAGATTATGGTCTTGAGTTTGAATTGAATACCGATGGATTGAGGGCTGTCCTTTACCAGTATAAAGGCAATGGTAACTGTGTGGCGGCATATGCAAGTAGAGGCCTGTCCAAGTTGAGAGAAATTATCCCGCCTTCAAGCTTGAATTTCTCGCATTGAAGTGGGCGATTGTTGACAAATTTGGAGATATACTACTGAACAGAAAGATCAACGTGATCAGCACGCCAAAATTGAATGCAACAGGAAACAGATGGCTATCAAAGTTAACCAGGAGTATAGGCCAGGAAAGCAAATCAGGGATGCAAACTTTCTCGTAAGTCTATTCATGAAAACAGTACTGATAGTAATAGTGTGCCTCAATGGTTGAAGTCGTTGCTTCCAGGGGAACAAGAGCTGTTCAAGATGGGCAAACAAGTGGTACCATTACCACCTGGTGCCATTAGTTCCTGGTCTGAAGATAGTGGGTGCAATGGCAAATACAGCCCTTATTTCTGATGTTTGTTCAGTTACACCAACATCATTGACATCCATAGCACGAAAAGATTGTAGGCGTTTACAACAAGGGGATCCAGATGTTGAGCTACCTTGACAGAGAGGCAGTTTACCTGACAAAGCGGAGTGTGGAGCAGAAGTGAAGGCTTCCATAAGTGTATGGAAAAAATCGGTTGTGCCATGGAGCACAACCATCGACACGTGGATAACAATGGCGAAAGGGCAGCTGTTTCTACCAAAGAACTCACAGAGACTGCCATAGAGACCTTACATGATGATTTAGAAGTCTTGAACAGGATAGGAACTTGGACTTGATAAGATTACGTTTGTATTGGCCTGCATGACTGAGATGGTAGTTTATTAAATCATGTGAACACTGTACATGTAGAAAGATGACAGCTAAAGGTCGAGCCCTAGTTCCATTGGTAAATATAAGATAACAAGGCCCCTGAAATTGGTCTGCATGAACTATTTGTCAATTGAGTCGTCAAAGGATGGATGTAGGGATGTGCTTGTGATAACAGACCATTTCACGAAATATGCCATAGCCGTTCCTACTCGTAACCAGATGCTAAAGTAACTGCAGACGTGTTGATGGTGCAGTTTGTGTAACACATTGGTTTCCCAGTGCGCCTGCATTTTGATCAGGGTCAAAACTTAGAGAGTAGTGTGATTAGGAACCTGTATGACGCCATGAGAGTTGTGAAATCTTGCAGTACTCCATACCATGTTCAGGGCTATGTGAACACAGAGCAATTTATTCAAACGTTACTTGGTATGTTAGCAATGCTATCCAACCCTGACAAAAAGAACTGGAAACAGCATGTTATGGTAGTGTAGTGACTCATGCGTACAATTGCATAAAGCACAATGTGACTGGTTACACCTCATGTATTGACACCAACCTCCTTTGCCTTGACATATACTTGAGCTTGGTCACGGAAAATGAACAAGCAGGGGACATGGATGAGTATGTGAAAAATTGGCAGCGCAGTCTCCATAAGGCTTACCAAATCGTATCACTTCATATGGATCAAAAAGGGCATTATCAACAGGTCGCATTATGATATGAGAGCCATGCAATCTGAACTTTCACCTGGAGACCACGTATCAGTGCACAATGTTAAGGTGCATGGGAAGCACAAGCTTGCTCTGACTAGTGGGAGAAGGATCCACACGTCATTACCAGGCAAGACGATCGTGGTATACCAGTTTGTGATGTTAAGCCTGAGAAGGATGGCAAAGTACGGAACTTGCATCATAACTTGTTGTTACCTTTTCATACACTGACAAGTACCAGAGAAGCACGTCCAATGAGACGAGAGAAATAAAACTAGTCAGAAGAGTGAGTAAACCAAGAACAAGAGCATTGCAACGAACCACACAGTGATCATTCGAAGTTAACTGTAACACAGAAGACACAGACTCTGTTGGTACATTATTACCTACCTGCAAGAGCAGTATGTCATAGAGCACCTAACTCGTGATGTCACTGCTTATGCAACCCCTGAACCAATGTCAGTGGGTCCTGAGTTAAAAATCGATGAAGAGGGCCCAGAACTGTCGTTGCATGAAGACCTTTATATCACTGTATCCCCAGAGTTGGAACTGAATCTTGAATCAGAGGTGAAACCAGAAGTGGTACTAGATGACAGAGAAGCTGCTATAGAGATGTGTGATGTGCCCGAGGATGGGGCGATTGTTGCGTCTGAGACTGGCTTTGTTGTCTTGGCAACTAGATAATATAATGGAGGTCGCTGATACCCGTTAAGAAGCCGGAAACTGGGCTTGTGATATGGGTTTGTTTGTTCGCATGTGTTGTCTCAATAATATTTCAATTTTGCAAGCCTTGGTGTATTGTATTGTTGAGCAACGTGTTGAAATGTGTCGTGTAATTGTGCAATATACTGGAAATGTGTGGTGAACTGAGGTGATTTCTGTATTCACATATGAAAGGTCGATATGACACTGTATTGATATATACAATTGGAGTGTTGGATGTGTCGTGGACTGGGCGCGAGTGAGTTAGTAAGTTTTGCTTGTGGTGAGGATATGTCTGCAGTAAGCCGTACCTACACACGAATTGGTGACATCACAATAAACGTGTCATTCAATCAGAGTCGTTTGTTCGGTATATACGAATTGGTATATACAATTACAATAAAAATATAGAAATAAGTCTCAAATATTTTTGGAGACTTTTATTCTCTTAATTTAACAACATGTAATGGTGGAAATTAATTGAACGAGTGTTGTTTTAACCAAAATAAGTCTCAATTATTTGTTGAGACATGTTTCCTCTCAATTTAACAACTTGTAATGGTGGAAAATAAATTAAATGACAGATATTAAATCGCAAATACATGGCCATTATGTGTCAACACATTTATTCTCACAATGTAACAACTTGGCAGTCTGACAATTAAGTTTCACCATCACTTGTTTAATTATTGTTATTTAATCACTCCAACTTACCAACAGGCAGTACACAATAGTGTATCATTATTGGGCTACAAATATCTCCATGGGATAACACAATCAAGTATATTTATATACACTGTATACTCTTCTCAAGTGCACAGATAGCAATCAGTCTGTTTAAGGGTTACTTGTCTGTTTATTGATCACGAGGGCTGTGGTTCAATCCCATCCTTGCCTTTCTTTTTCACAAACTCGTTGGGTTGTGGGGAAATCAATGTTTATCAACACAAATGTTGCACATGCGCAGCGCGACGACTGACGCTCTTTAATGTTATTTAGTGACTGACCAATTGTGACTGTACATAGATGAGCATATATACGTGTTAAATGTCAGATTACTTTGATTTTTATTGTGAAGTAATGTAAATGTTTCTTAGCGGGAATACACAGTGAAAATTTATGTAAATATATATACAACAATAAATATATCCAATTTGTGTGGCATTATTTGATGCAAGCTGACTGCTGGATGAGTGAGAGATCTCTATTCGTAACAGTTGGAAGGTGTACAAATATTGTATTCTCTGTGGTTGCCTTTTGTATTTCCATGACGACATATCAGTTTCGTCAATAAAATTGTATGATTGGGTTAGTGTGGTGGCGCACCCATGGTGTCAAGATTGTCACGTTTGTGGATGATGGCGTAGATGGCGCCCTGAACTTCATGACAAATGGTAAATAAGCAAACAATTTTCAAGTTCACTGCGAGAAGATGTTGATACACGTTTAATACGGGAATGTATACATGAAAAGCGAAGACTCCGGCAGCAGTCATTGGTCAAATCGTCTTTATGCATAACAGTGCTGACTTGGTAGCCCAAGTTTGCACACGATTTGTTTATGAATGCTAATTTGATGAAAATGTAATGTATCCGCTGAAAAGGAAGGCCAAAAACGTGCATCACGAAAGCATATTCGTTTATGTTTACCAGGCTGACGGGCATAAAACCATGTGTTTGGTACTGAAATCAAAAGATTCATGTGCTTGAACTCAAAAAGTTCGTCGCATGTTACTTGTGGCAGGCTTCGTCGGATTTAATGTGTCGGTGTGCACAGCTAACCAGAATGTTGTAGCGGTGTATAAGCACTATATACAAAACGAATATGTTTAGTAAAATTATGTGTAGTGCTGATTGGATATCAATTATAATAAAATGAAAATATTCCATTACATGTATAGTCCTCATTCTATTGACAGATTTGCTTCAAGTGTCGCATTTTTGGTATATACGGGTGGCGTTGAATACGTAATGCCCTGACCCATTTCCCATAGCAGGAGATTAATGAAACTTGGCACAGTTATTAGTCTTTCTCTACATAGGAACCACCCAGAGTTATGCATTTCTCCCATCGTTTGATGCAGCTCTGGACACCGTTTTTGTAAAACATCCCAGGTTGGTTCTCCAACCACGTCGTAACATCAGAAATCAAGGCTGCATCATCTGGGAAACGCTTTCCTTTCAAACAACAACTTCATGGCTGGGAAGAGATGAAAGTCAGAGGGTGCAAGGTCAGGAGAGTAAGGGTGATGGTGATTTCATACCCCACGCCCGTGCTTTTGCTTATTTGGTGAACAGTAATGCGTTGATCTCCCAAAATTGCTGCCTCAACTTGACGGATATATGCCTCATCAATGGCAGAAGTGGGACGACCAGGTCTGGGAGCTGTTTCCACAGACTTCCGGCCATGTTTGAATTCACGATGCCAGCGTTTTACAAGGTCGTGTGATGGTGCATCATCACCATAAGTTTCTTTCATTTCGTCAAAAGTCTCCTTTTGTATGCGTCCTTTCAAATACACAAAAACCGGACCACGGAGCGACACTCAACTGGCTCCATTTCACACCTGACTCAGTTCAAACACCTGTAAATCAGAAACTACAATTAGTTCAGAGCTGTTTATGCAACATAATCCATAAAGATGTAAATCATTACAGATGCACAATTTCATCTAGATCAAACAACCGGAAGTTGGTCAGGGGTATTACTTATTGAACGCCCCTCGTATATAGTTTTAATTCGCGGTCACCCGGCTATAATAACGAACAAATCAAAGTCTTGCTTTTTATAATGCTGCAGCACAACCATGGAACAGTTGTCATTTTGTAAAGCGCATATGAGCATTTTGTGTGGATATATTGCCTTATATGAATGCCCATCTATTATTATTATTATTATTATTATTATTATTATTATTTTATGATTTCCGGATACATATGCATAATAATAACGTACATAATATCAATTATTATACATCTGTCACCGTAACGCCATAAGTTACATCGTGCCGTAATTTTGCGGTATTTTACGGGGTATTTTCATCATACTACCATATTAGGAAATGCGAATTCCATATATGGAATGATTACGCGCGTAAGCGTCCTCTAATAATAAAAACAAACATGGCTGCCATCAGGGTTTGACCGGACTCCATACAAAGAAGTTCGCTGATTCTGTTCTAAACTTTTCAGATTTCGGCATTCCCATGATGTATCCTTGGTAGGAAAAGATGTATAATAATAAGGTTATTACGAAGATACCTCAAAGTATGCACTCAGACAGTACGCTCTTGCATCGACCTCCGCTGCGCTACTGTCTTCGTGCATACTTTGAGGTATCTTCGTAATAACCTTATATTCATGTACTTGTATATGTAGATTACCTGTAAACGGGCATACTGTGAATGCTGTCTAAGAGTCATTTAATTAAAACGAAACCTCCAGTATCGATAAAAACCACATAAACCCTACTATGTGGTAAAAAAAACACATTTGACAAATACAATCACTCCTATACATTACGCAATACATTCAACTCCAAATCATTTAATACATTTTTTTTAATTCCAGCTAATGAATATCTTTCTATTGGCTTAATTATGGAAACGACATTTGTAAGTAGCTGACCGTAACGGCTGAGGTTACGAACAGCAACACTCGTATAATAACTGACTATACTGATTATATTCAATAAATAACAATTACGCCATCAATCCAAACATTTCAACAGTGATATATATTACATAAAATTATGTGTAATCGTTGGCATTGCTTTGACGTAATTAACTGTGCTCATAATACTATATTAGTTGACAATACGGTCAAATGTCAATGCAAATAGATCATCTAAATATATCCCAGCGAATGCGTCTATATCCATAATATGGCGGCATGTAATTTGATTGCTTCGACGCCATATGCAAACACTCTATTCACGTATGTGTATCATACTGAGGTGCGCCTACCCTTTATGTTGTCTGTTGCGTGTAAACTTAGCGCTGGGGAATGGGGTTTTTTTTTTAAATAAACGCACTTGAACTTAATCTGTTATAAAATGCGTTGTAACATAGTGTTACCATAGCAACATCAAGTACGCACATTTGATTCACATGACGTTGCAATATTATTTAAGTTCGACGACTTGCATGTTTAGAGTAAGCATTACAAACATATATTATAAGAATTTTATGATACATTGTTTACTAATTTTATTCTGATCAGTGGTAGCGATTGGCTGGTCGTATGTTTACTTTGTCGCGCCTTGGAGTTTTATTGGATAGTTTGCAAAATTTCGTAGAAGAAGGATTCAGCGAGGCGTTACTTCAGCTAAACTTTTGCATTAATACAGCTGGACTATCTGTTACAGTATTAAAGCGGGAGGGTCGTCACCTGCGCACGCGCGGGAATTGAGTCCCAAGCGTCGATAACAACACACGTTGAAAACGCAAAGGCGCATGGGTAGACGCTTGTTTGTAAACAGTGACACGCTATGGCCATCTGACGCATGCGCAGGTGACGACTCCCCCGCTTTGCCGCTTTGAATGAACTCATGTGTGTGTCGAACCTGGTATCTTTACGTTCCAGTGTTATCTGCCAGGCGAGTCAAAGTTCGCTGAACACAACCCCGTAACAATAGTTTAAAGCCTGAAGAAATATTTTTAATTTAATTTAAAAGCATAGACTAGTTATACATGTAAATGGATCTCCAACGCTTCGATGTAAATTAAAAAAAAACTCACCAGGGAAAGCATACCTTGAATAAATTCATATTTGACATGTATATTGTTCCATTGATTGAAATATATTGAACTTCATACCAATTATTGCACGGCTTTTCATAGTGTGACCTGGTGCGTGCACGTTATCGCAGTCACGGAAATCCAGTTAGTTTATACACGCTGTGTTCGTGATGAATACATTTCAGTATTCGCCCATCTGTTAGTTTGCTGCATTATTATAAGAAAAATACTACTAAGAACATTGTGGTCGCGTATTGGGCTAAACTACTATGTAGTGTATTTTGTTTAGTGAATCAAAAACAGAAAGAAAAAAACGCCATGGAAACAAAGGAAATGTACACGCAATCATCAGCTGTATTACGCAAACGTGTTGAAACTCGACACTAGATAATGGTCGTATAATAACATCGCACGGGAGTGTATTATAATATATACTAATCTGCTGTCAATCGTACCATATATATACATAATACGTGACCAAAGTTAACAAAACAGCTTGATGAATTTGCACGCTTTTATTTCTAACTTCTAATAAACGCAGAGAAATGTATCATAAATCGAAGCTCATTGAAATCTCGTAAAGTAATGATAGAAATATGTGAAAATTTGTAGACAGAAAAATGATTTCTGGTTACACCCTGCGTGCAATGTATGAATGAAAAACAATCCGCATTATTGATAATATATTGATGACTATCGAGCAAGAAAACAAATTTGAAGGAAGAATTCAAAGCTGGAGGGTCGTCACCTGCGCACGCGCGAGAACTGAGTCCCAAGCGACGATAACAACACACGCTAAAAACGCAAAGGCTCATGTTTGTAAACAATGACACGCTATGACCATCTGACGCATGCGCAGGTAACGACTCCCCCGCTTTAACAAATGCCAAACGTTCGATAGGAATAATGGAAATAAAAACAAATGGGTAAACAATAAACCCTCTGATGACATTATTCTTAGTACCTCGATTGTTCAGTGCAAAAACAGTTACTAATTTGATGCATATAGTACATATTTAGTTACAGGGTTGATAACGTGCGGCAGTTGTTCTGCAAACCGGAACGATCTCATGTTGAACCTGTACTGTCCATAGTTTTTATCTTCTCCCTCTAGCAACCGTATCACTCATACTCATCAGTAAGGGCGTTGCCATAGAAACGAACAATACTTTAATTGTTCGTTATTAATAGTGCAGTATATAATCATTATCATTTGGAGTAATCGCAACATCCAGTGATTTAATGGTATGAGCATCCCCATCAGAATGAAGGACATAGACAATTCCGTGCATTCCCGCACAAGTTGTTGTATGAAAACGCCTCCTGGCAAAATTATCTTTTAACGCAAAACTGAAAATAAAATGTTGTGGGTCGTAATTATTTTGTTGTTGTAATAAATATACTACAAATCATATACATTACAAACTGGTGAGCAGCGCCTTCAATTAGGTTCGATATAACCCGTATAACTTTATACTACATAGCATGGGATATCCGTATAGACAATGAACAGTCACTGTTACAGAAACTAATTGTAATATCCTAAAATTGATAAAATTTTAATCTTGAAAATAAACACCAAAACGGCTGAGGTAAGAGTGCCGGTGCTGCTAAAAAAAACGAATCTAACGGGGTTTTGGGAGCAGGCTTACCAGAGATCGCAGCGACGCGATACACTCTTAGTTGCGTTTCGTTTCTTTCTCGAACAGTGTTCTAATTTGTACCAAAGTGACTTGTAGCTTGTGTTGCATGAGCGAATGATACGCGTAAACAATGTTCAGTGATGCTTCTAATCGCACGTAGCAATGTGTAGCAATGTATTATAAAACAGATGGCGCATTGAAAACAATTGCTGCGTGTCCGTCCTATTTACCGCGTCATCGAAGGAATTTCGTTTATGACACGTGAAATCGAACTTACCGATCCAGATACAAACACACAGTATTTTGTAGATGAAGCTCTCATCGTTAATCCATTCACTTTTCATTCAAACTGTGGCTGACTATTACATTCTTCTGAAACTATAACCGTGTATTATGATCTGTAATTCACCCATACAAGCATGGTCGCGACAGAAACGAGAACGACTGAGACAAACGGAACCTGAAAAAAAACTCTTTTGTTTTATTTTTGGAGTGAGCTGAGTGATTTGATCGGTTATATTGGATATGATGTTTACTAATTCGACGTGGCAAACCTTGACACGTTATGTTAGTGGGCACATTGAACGTGGGTGTATCATAATTGCAGAGAGCGCTTAGTGAACAAAACATGTTGACAGCCACAGCTGTTTTTTTAACCTTTCAATTGCTTAGGGAGTATACCACTGATACTCACTTATGAAGTGAAGTGTATGAAATAAAGACGGGGATATGTGAGTACTGGCAAGGATGTGTAGAATTAGCACTTTTAATACATCTATGATTTATTGTTGTAATGGTACCCACTACTAACAGAATATATACACTAAACTTGTTTCCTAATTCAACATATAGACGTATTCTTACATACTAAATCCGTTGTCTATTCTCGTTTCATTCCGCTCACATTTTTGGCTTTATACATCTGTTCCATCTGTCAGCCGAGGTAACCCCTCGCTGTCCAGCTTCTTCGTTCTCTTGTCACAAAAAGTTACCTACCGTCTATGTTAAAAGTCTGTAAGGCGTGTCAAAGTAATTTAGTAAACACTGCGTTCAGCCAATCGCTGCAGTCGTTGGCACGATCACGTGATTACCAGGGAAGTGTCTCACGGTTAAAGCCTTGCGAAGTTGCAACTACTACATACAATAGGTAAACAATCTATTGATCATCAAATTCCTGTATGTGGGACAACTTACCCCGAATACATTAATTAAACGAATAATTGTGCTAAGCGATAGGAACAAACCCATAAAGAATAATACCAAGGAAACTAGGATAAAAGTTAGATAAATATCAATTTTAATCAACATGAAAAGCTTCCAATAGATCAAAGAGATTCAATTCTAATAAATAAGTTATTTGACTTGTTCACAAAAAAAATGTATAAAATTGCATACACGTATTTCAGTTTTACAATAAAGATTAAAATAATTCACGCCGAGTTGCATAACGTCTGTGTTCAATCGTGCGTTTATGGAGACTTTGATGTTGAATTGTAGATTGCATTATAGTTTTTAATTATATATTTTGATAAACATACGCGTATATTTAATAAACATTTTAGTGTTCGTGTTAGGTTTATTGTGGCGGCGTTAACAATTCTGGCAATATGCACACGTTTTTTTAATAGCTGTTTTTTGTAATCAAAAGTATTGGCGAACGTGTTGACCTCCGCTGGCCCATTTTCCGATGTTTCGAAGTTTCAGAGAAATACATGATTGAAGTACCTAGGTCACAGTATTTGTGGTTTACTCTGAAACGTGATTATTCTTAGTTGAACAGTTCTGCTCTGAACATGGGGTATGTTGTGTTAGCGGTCTGTTCTCCTCATCATGAGTCGTGGTTGTATCCCCTCGCAACGAAATCACGACGTATCGCCGCGTCCACGTAGGATGCGCCGAAGGATTATGACGTCACAGTCCACAACAGAATGCGATGAATGAATGTATGAATACGCCAAAACTGCTTTGATTTCTCTTTCCCAAACGCTGCATTGTCAGAACACACATCTCATCACCATGGCATTGCTTAGTGCTGCTATTGTCTGAAAATTGATGTTAGGGAAAATGCTTTGTAAAACACATTACTTGGTTGTGATACCGAACAAACAAATCCATCAAATAATATTATTAATTACGTGAGTAGACGTACCAAATCAAAAGAAATTAATTAAATGAAATTAAATGCGATATATCTGTTCTTGTATACGCATGCGCACAGTGTATGCCTTATGTTTACCAGCCACTGTACCGTTGCAATACGTCATGGACGCGCAACTGTCGGATTATAATTTCCATTGATTTATTTTTTTCCGACCTTAATCGCCTTTAAATTAGGTCAATCGTACCGCTTTGAAGCACACGACAATGCTACATACTGAAGTAGTAATAAAAGTGGTATACAGACACATCCAAACATGTTATATCAAGGACGATGAACCAATACTTACGATTCGGTCTGTAATATTGTATCGAATATATATGGTTTGAAATAATATCATACGGTATTTCTTAATATGATACACAGGTTAGGCAGATCGATGAGCGTAATTCAGTGCCAGATCGTATCAGGTTAGTGAACGTGTTCGAAAGTCGCATTTGGTAAAAAGAACGTGAAGGTAACTTACCGATCATTGTTTTCATATTGACGCAAGGGACGATAATTATAGTATCAACTTCGGTAATATACCCAGGTCAACATTGTCACGGAGACGACGAGCACTATAGCCACAAACAGAACAGAAAATAATGCCATGTCGACAACAAAAGCTCGCCTTTGGCAGAATTGTGCGGAAGCGATTGCTGTAAGTTGTGTATAGAATGGTGATCGTGTCACAACTGAACTCAAATTGACGCTGAGGTGTTCAATGTTGCCGTGGTCATGACACCGATGCGTTGGCGTTGATTGATAACAACATCTCAACCTGACGGCTGTTTTGGGGGTGTTGAAAGGAAGCATGGAACGCACGTATACCATGGCAACCACAACATATGTTGTTTTTTATGCGCGTCCTTTTTTTTTAATATTATTATCACGTTAAACATCTAGAAAAAATAAATCATTGTATTATGGATTCTTGCCAAACACAATGAGTAACGATGGCGATGTGAATTTATATTATTATTCCAAAGCGTAGAATAAGTCCTGAACAAAACGATATTATTAAAGCTCAATAAATTTTTATTGTTTTTTCTAAATCGTTAAGGCAGTTAAAATAGTACTCAAATAGTGATGTCAATTTGTTAGAATGTTGAAGTATTTCCGATATACGGCCCCCTAGCTTATATACATTCATCAATCAACATGTCCCCTCATGTTGCTGCTTTTTATTCTACGCCTCAATTTGATTTGCCTCAGTTCCACACAAATCACTACTGTACTGCAGTTGCATCACTCATAGATTTACGACCGAATTGTTGGCTCAACGGATCATATTGCGTCTTCCTCAGCCTTAGTTAAATTGGCTGCTCATTTCCCGGGGTGGACTGGTTTGCTCGGCAGTGAAAGATGAGTACATTCTGCCAACATGCCAAATCTGCTCCAATCATGGCCGGGAGAACAGCGGTTCTGGGCTCATACCACTAATTGAATTTCCATAGACGACAATGTTAACATATGACGAGATTGCTATATGAAAATGACGAAGAAAGTTGAAAATATGGCTCAAAAATGGGAAATCAACATGCCAGTAATCAACCATATGAAAAAAACTAACATGTTGGCCAGCTCAAACTCTTGCAAATCTCAGGTAAACAAGACACACCTACTGTATTTGGATTGCACCAAGAGAAATCACTGGAAAAACACCAAGATTAGAACATCCATTAACACACAGAATAAACCCACAGGTACACAGCCGCTAAGTAGTAAACAAAAGACCACATGTTGGTCTCACCCAGGTGATTACGCCCTCAAACAGGGAGCACCTGAGAAAAATAATATTTAAAAAATTTCATTGGTTCTTGCTGGGCATTTAAATTGACTACGAGCAGCCATTGGTTAATTAGTGGCATGAGACCTTCAGTCACAGGGCTGGTCAAGCCGTCTATCCCGTGTTCTGTTCTTGTTCTCAGTGTGGGTGGACATTTCCGCTCACATAACTACTAAAGCGTGGGGAAAACTAAGGCATAGGAGTCGAATGTACATTTAGCATCTACGATAGTTATCGCTATACCTAATGGGCAGCTAACTTTGATTACGACGACCAGTCTCTATTTATATAAAAGAAACATTGTTTCACATTTTAAAGTGGTGAGATCGTCATCTGCGCACGCGCAGGAATTGAGTCCCAAGCGACAAAAACAACGCACGCTAAAAAGGCAAAGGCTCACGGGTAGACGTTTGTTTGTAAACAACGACACACTATGGTCGTTTGCCGCATGCACAGGTGTTTCCGGGGAATATTCGTATTGCTATAGTAATATTTATTATTCACGAGTCGCAAATGACTACATATCTCATGAAATGTTTTAAAATAATCGATTGTAGATAGTATCATCACAGACACTGCTGGTTCAGAGAATGGTTTGGGCCGACAATATCAGATTTGAAAAAATCATCCGAAAAATCACCCTGGTCTAACTGTGAAGTGCACAACTGTATGAATATCCAGGTTAATACATTGAATTGTATTTTACTTGTAGTACACACCTAGAACGATGTATAACGAGGTCCAATGCTGCAATAAACAGTTATATGCTAATTTAAACATTTAATTTCGTCAAGAAATGGGTTTCTAGTGTTCCTGTCTTTCTAATTTACTTGGTCAAAATTGTGAATAGCATCAGCCTTAAGCTTTTCAAACCTGTCCAAAATCGTTATTACAGATTGCACACAAACCGAAACAGGAAGAATTAGAATCTATTGTACTTACATTTGAAAGACGCTAATTAAGTAGGTATATATTACGTGCAAAGGATATTAGAATTTCTTGGGGAATGAAACGATGATAACAAGGAGGCTTTTAGATGATCCAGGGTAAGGTACTAATAAGTGGTTTCTAGAAGGTACAAAACATGATGGCTTGTGTAGTGAAGAACAGATTAACGATAAAAAGCCAAGATACTGCATTCTTGACGATCACAGTTTTGTGAAAATGTGTGTACTATGGGCAAATACTTGTAAGTATATTTATCCGTCAGCTGAACGGGCATTGGCTATTATATTGTCTAATGGGAGCGGACTGAATGTTCATCTTCTTATTTTACCACTAGTTAGGAGCAACAGGTGGTTGAACCAATGTCCTCACATTGATGAATACATCAGCACATCACACTACAAAGGGAGTATAAATGCCTTAACCCTTCGAGCACGATATTTGGCGCCACATTTTGTCTAATTTTATGCATTTTGTCATTTTTTTTCTGGATATTTTTTGGACCAAATGGACAACGTTTTCTATTAGCTACGTGCCGCAAGCAAATTTTTGAACACGCATGAAAAAAACTGTGGTAAAATATTTTATTTTAGTTAGAACTAATTTTCGCTGAAAAGACTTTTTGGGTATTTTGTATGGAATTTATTTTCACAGATTTTTGACGAGTTGAATGTAAAATATAGGAAAAAAGGTATTTTCACTGGATTTTATTTTTACTGAATTATCCCTTCAGCGAAAATAGCGAAAATGAATTCCAAGCTGATTTTGGTGCTCAAAGAGAGAAATAAAGAGACGTGTATTCAACCTACGTTCTGCCTATGGGGTACACAACATTAAACGATATGCATGTACATGGAGTGTCAGACCTTATGTATGATTGAGTATGCAGAAAATGAGGAAACGCAGTCAGGAGCGTTCATAAAAATGTGTCTACTTATATATAAAAGCTTTGCAAGCAACAACACCAGTGTCAGTTTCTGTCGATGGATGGCCAACCATTTCATGAATAAAAAGTGCGAGTCAATGCGACTTCAGAACCATGGTCTTCAATCTGTGTACTAGCTTCGTAAGCCTGGCAACACTGGCTTATTTACACATACAAAACACACGCTGGCAATTTCCATCTACCAATCAGTGGTCTATTTACATACGAAATCGAACTGGTTGCACACGATGGACTGCAATATGAAATTCCTGTTTCTATTCTCTCACTTTAAATAGAATATTTTTTAATCATAGCCAGGCGAATGCTACCCCTCGCTGAGTACACATATGAACACAAAACACGAACTGACACTTTGAAAGTACAACACGCATATTTTAGTTCCTCTGCCGGTATTCCCCTTGGTGATAAATAGTCTTATATTTTGAATCCGAAATACAACTATTCGCAACTTTAGGCATAGTTGACTGCTATCTAAATAATGAAGGGGTAACTGAACATGTTTAAATAGCTACATTTGTATCTATTGGTGGCGACTTCTGCAATGCTTTAAGGGTGAGACACAACCCTGGTAATCACGTGATCGTGCCAACGACTGCAGCGATTGGCTGATCGCATGTTTATTCTGTCACGCCTTAGAGTTAATGGTAGAGTTTGTTAGACTTTGCAAGGAAGAGAAGGAGAGAACTGGAGAGAGAGACATTACCTCAGCTTACAGTTTGGATGATTAATGCTCGATTATCTGTAATGAACTAATGTGTGAATTCCTTTGGGTCGAATCTAGTATATCTACGTGTAGGTCGTATCAGCTAAGTGGGCTAAGTTCTCTGGACACAACGCTAGTGTATACAACACGAACCTGGGTACATTCTTTCGCGCTGAGTGATTGTCTTAAAGCGACTCTTGGATAGCCGATACTATCTCAAAACAGTTGAATACAATGGCCCCTGCTGAATTATTTTATAGGGGAATTCTATTTTCTTCACTGTTTACTTCCCATGTATTGCCAACCGTGTTTTATACTGTTTTACGTACCTTGACCATACGCGAATTATAGCCAAATCCTATAAATATATTGCTTTGGAATGGAAATATAACATAAAGTGAATAACTATTTAATACAATGAGGAAACATTAATTTGACCACATGTATTGTTGGGAAACTGAAACATGGGAAATGATTGACAGGCAGGTGATATTACGCTGGGCGGTCTACTGACCCGTACGTCATACACAATGGTCGAATCGAATCTCAGACATGATACCTTTGAATTCACGTATATGTACTAATTGATACTGCTATGGCAATAACGAAGCAATTTTGCGGAAGCATTGAACAGTCTAATATACATATATATTCGGAAATAGAACACATGCCTCAATTATAGAGCAAGTGATGCTTTATTTCAAAGCTTCTCAAATGACAGACTCGTAAAAGTGGGTGTGATACAACAATGTAACGTATGATACTACTAGTACAATTAAAAAAAACTTATTTTTCAAAACATTTTTTTTTTGTATTATATATAACAGTGACACGTGTTAAACTATAAGTAATGCGTGCCTCTCTATTCATTATGTGTACAGAGTCTGTCACGACATAATTTACGCTTCTTAATTACTAGCTTAATAGAGCAATATCTAGATTTACTTTATGTTAGAAAGTCAGTAAAATGAAGATGGTATGATTTTAGTAACCAGTGTGTGTAGGCGAATACTGACATATAAAGTAACGAGCAAACGTGTATACGATTATAACGAGGGTGGTTTTAGGTGATCCAGGGTAAGGTCTTATTACCGATGAATAATTTCTAAACCCACAAAAAATGGCTTGTATATTATGAGTTATAACGTGTTATGCCTAGTATGCCCATACGGGTTATACATTTTAAAGTTATGTCCGGGCCTGAAGTGTGTATGTGTTTTAAATGCGGCACTGTTTTGTCTAAATTATTAAAGGGGCACCTTCCAGTTAAGCCTAATCTCACAACAAATTTATTTTCTGTATTAAAATAACAATGGATAATAAAAGATAGATTGTAGCAACATAAACAATAGTGTCCCATGATTCTTTGGTGCAATCCATTAGATTGAGCGGTTCCCCTTTAAACCTGGTTATAACATTTAAACGATATCTGACAAACATCACGTGGTTAATATTACACAGTTGATCTCGGGTGTCATCAATGTCCTTTGTAAGATTACCTCTCAGTCAGAAAGCAAGCGTTTGAGT
The DNA here is from genome assembly GCF_978046115.1 of Saccoglossus kowalevskii. Classification (NCBI taxonomy): domain Eukaryota; kingdom Metazoa; phylum Hemichordata; class Enteropneusta; family Harrimaniidae; genus Saccoglossus; species Saccoglossus kowalevskii. The sequence continues at coordinate 18,522,997 of NC_140645.1, forward strand.
ATGACCCGGAAATATAAATGAGGAGTGTTACAGATGAAGCGGGATGTGCTCACTCTTATCGATACACCTGGGCCCTGGTCTATTCTTTCACTGATTTAGCCATGTTTTGCAATGTATTATCTGTATTTAAGTTGTAGATGTTCTGCGATTTCAATGGTATTTTCTTTATGCCTTTGGTCAGTGGTTGAATATGTTATTTTCACTTTTAAAGTGCAGTTGTCGTCGCGCCACGCATGCGTGAGATATATGGGTCTAATATAAACAAAGATGGCGACTTTGACTGTTGCGTAGATCGACGAGTACAAACTGGAAAGTTACCAAGCTTTAATTACGTTATTTTTAGGTGATTGGAAGGTGTCGACGGAGTCATCGGCGGTAAATAGGGCAAGCCGCGCCCAGGTCAACCCTCGAATTTGTGATTTCCATTAGAAGAGCACATTAGATTGTGGGAAAAGTAATGCGTAATATTGTTGACACGAGGAAGTCCCGTGCTAGTATAACCAACGAAACTAAGATGAGTGTATAGTACATCTCACGATGCTTAGAGTATCAGCCAGCTTTACAAATATGTGATACCAGGTGATCTATTTGTTTATTGCATCGTTGGGCTTATATACTTATTATTATTTTTGTAATACTCTCATATCGCTGCATTAAAAACGGTTCCTTCACATGATTTTCATTTCCTCGTGTGATGATGTTTACCCGTAATGTGCATGTGGTATCTTGCACCGTATCAAATAAGCAGTAATATTTCCTGCTAAACGTTTCGATTGGCATGCAGCATGGTTATTAAATACTCTCATGAAAAATCCCGTTTATAGATATACAAATATTTTTTTTTTTTTTTTTTTGCGTAGGTAGTGTTTTGTTCTTTACTGCAGAAATGTATATGAGCCACGATGTATATTAATGTTCAAATTGCCGCAAGTGTCTACATGAATTGGTTATCAGTTTCGGTTAATCAAGTTTTCGGTATGGACTTCCTTTTTAAAGGTAGTATTATGGGAAACCCGGCATTTTGATTACGCCAGTATTTACTGTTATATTATGAAACTAAAATGTAACTTATTTCAATTCTATAATTATCTCTATGTGAAATATATATACATGCTAAACGAAAGATTTATAATGTTGTTGTTTTTCAAATTCGAAACAACTAAATGTACAAATCCTACCTTAGGCTGAACATCAAAGGGTCGACCCCTACCCTGGGTGAGTGTGCCACAGACTCAATGGGAAGGCCAATTCCACTGGCCGAGATTAATTCACTAACGAATGCGACTTTGGGGGAACCTTGGTTAAAGTCCGCAGGTACTTGTGTTCGACCGGGCCTGGTTGACGCCAGGATAGCGCATTACAAATTGCCATTTGGCAGAGAGATGGCCACACTGCCCTGTCATGTAGATCCAAACATGAATAAGACTTCTGTGGCAAAATGCACTATGTGTCGTCACTAGCACTTGCAATTTGCAAATACAGAAACAAAAGTCAGGAGAGACAACAGTGACACTCAATGTCCGGAACTGTTGCCTGGCACAAAAAAATATAAAAAAAAAATTAAAAAAAATGTTTACTGAATACAAAGAAATTCTGAAAATGTTGTCATAATAATGCCCTGTGAAAATAAAATATTCTGTATTTTTATGAAAACAAAAATAAGCACATAATTTTTAGTACTGTAAAATACTTAATTTTCGCTTGGAATTAATTTTCGCTATTTTCGCTGAAGGAATGATTCAGTGAAAATAAAATCCAGCGAATATACTTTTTTCCCTATATTTTACATTCAATTACAATTGGTATATAAAGTAAGTTGAATTTATAAAGTTATAACACGTTTTCGTGTAACCAGTTGAAATGAGTGGCGTCATAAGCTAGTATTCATCATCTCCAAGCACTCCTTGAACACACACAAATCGTAAGGCGTAATGCCAGACGCTTACCGTGTCATATCATCTGTATTCTAAACTAGACCTGCGCCATGGTTGTACAGGAATATATCAAATGTCACTTAATATTAAAGCGCGGTGGTCGTCGCGCAGCGCGTGTCCGAATTTCATGTAAATAAACAATGTATTTTACACGGGTTATATAAGTCGCTGTGAGGCCCATATCGAACAGGACTCGGCACGACGACTGCCACGCTTTAATTATATGGGAATTCAAAGAGCTTTGGGCCAAATTAAAGCAGGTGACGACCCTCCCGCTTCAAGTGATATAGTTTACCTCTTTCGTGCTCTAATTAGTAATGTCATCAAGATATAAGATCATCGTACAGTTTTTTTTAGAAACATGACTCCAACATTTTATAGAAAAGAGCATACCGTATAAATAAATTTTGTTCTATGCGCATGCGCATTAAAATATTTAAAATGCAAAGGTATACAATAATAATAATATATCTTTAACTTTGAATGGGTAATAATTTTATAGCCAACAAATTTGAACCATATTTCAAATCACAGACATGTTATATATATTCTTTTAAATAAAATATTTTAGTACGTGCTACAAGAATATCATCTGGTAGGTGACTGAGAACATACCATATTTATTCATCGTATACAACAGTTATTGCATAGTATATTACATGTATAAGTAGTATGTAATGACAACACGAAATAACACACTACTACAACCATTTGGGATTATTTGGCTCATTAATACAATAATAAACATTCTTTAAAAATAGATATATGTATAATAAAGTTGTAGCATCTTAAACATTAGAAGAAATGCTGACATATCTTTGGCATACAGGTGGCGTCTGTCTTCTTTGTATTTAATGGGATTATGTGGCTTGCATTTCTTTAGTGTAAATATAACGTGACAGTGTGACGACAGCTTGATGTCGTAAAATAAATGCCCTGAAAAAGAGAGACAACAACAACAAGTAAATAATTGATTAAAGTAGATATTGAGTAAGAATGACGATGAGGCAGTTGATATGTACGAACTTATTATTGGTATGGGAGCCTTTGGTAAGTGTGTCATTTATTCAGTTCGAAGATCAGTGCCCCTGGAGCCCTGTCAATGTACCACTGTATCGCGAAAATGGCACTTAGTAACATAGAAGATCGTACCTACATGCTTTACAATGCAATGCGAATATGTTATTCACTGCACAATGGATCACATCACTCAGTATTATTTTTATTGCGAAGTGTAAAGGGCGGTGGTCGTCGCGCCGCGTTCTGTTCGATATGTGACTCATAGCGACGTATGCAACGCGTGTAAAATACATCGTTTGTTTACATCTTCAAGCACGCGCTGAGCGACGACCACCGCCCTTTAAATCAATACGATAAAGCACAGGAACTCACTATGTTTGCAGGGAGTAATACATGTCCGCTTCGGCCTTCAACGTAGATGTTTTGTGACGTTTGCTATTCACCGATATCGACACATGTCCGGGTCCAATGTCTTCTTCACGGACTGTTGAAATTTTAAACTCAATAGTGATACGTTTTCTCCCGCGATGGATGAAGATACAGGTGTTTTCCTCACATTGACCGTACCCCTTTTTGTCGCTGAATTTCTGAATCAGTTCACCATTCATTCGTTCCACTAGTACCGTAATATAGTCTCTCTTTTTCAGACGACATTCAAGTTCAACAGATACGGGAATAGTGAAGGATCGTCCTGTAGTCACAGTGTAAATGGTGACATTCTGTGGTGGTAAATTGGCTGGCTTACGTCGTCGTTTCGGATGGGATGAATCTGCTGGCCTACGTCGCCGTTTTTTCCTATCCCGTCTATTTTCTGTATTTTCTGCCAATTAGAGTAACCGTTTAGATATGCATATGATATTTATTAGATAATATTTAGTAATTATTATATTATATTTATGCAAATAAAACCGTATCAGCTGATATTGACATATATTAATATGTATGATTTGGTTGGTTATACGCACAGTCGCCGAGTGAACATATAGAACAAAACGATAAAGACTTTTCGCTTTCGATATTGTGATTTTTTCTTCGTTTTTATGCAGAAATATACAGTATTTTCAAAACCAAATTTATTTATGTTAGTCTTCACGTGAGCTGTTGAGCACTCCACATATTTTGTGATTTCACTCAGCTTTTTTCTGTCATAATTCAAGACAAATAAAATGCAAATATATTGAGAATATATTTCTGTAATATTCTTGTGTAAACGCTGATTATGAAAATTATCATTGATGTGAATATAAAAAATACATTTCGTATTTTTTAATTTTCTTATCAAAATCAATTGTTTTCACAGAAAAAAAACACGAAAGAATTTGCCATGTCGGAAACGGAAAATCTTTATTTTAGTGGTATACGTAACACAAAAGAGAAAGTTCCAAAACGTGTTTAGCTGGCTCCCAGCTGAAAACCAACATACATCGAGGGGGAGGGGCGAATTTTCTTTTTTACTTGAAACATCTTTGTCTATGTAAACCATGTCATTACTTCAGGTATAAATTTCAAAACTAATTAACTAAAATGCAATTAATGGAAATGAGACATGGAAAAATCAATACATAAATTTGAATTTGAAAAAAAAATTAAGAAACATTGTGGAAATAATTACTTTTAGTCTTTTTCTCAGATGGCTTTATCAATTCCACTGTGATGCTCGTGGTCATTGGTGGTAATGGAGGCCGGTTCAAGGAACACGTGCATGTAATTATTCCTGTTTCATTGTCAGCCAGTATTATCAGCCTACTGGTCTTTATATCCTCTTCGCCGTAAACGATTACAGTGTTCAATATCGACGGTTGAACGTCCCATACGAGTTGTGTTTCTCTGTCGTCGTTAGCTGCACTACATTCGATCACGTGGTCCTTAGACTGGTCCAGTTGTATGGCTGTGCCATGTGTTACGTTTTGTCTCTTTCCGGACGGTTCTAAATGTAGATAAACTTCACGTTTTGGACCTGTAGAGTGAACAGTTGATACTCAGTTGATATCTAAAGAATGTGAGAATCAACTTATAATGCGTGCGTGTTAGTTAGATCCTAATTGATCAGTGTTTATTGCCCAATAGATTGTTAATTGATAATTAGTTAATGGTGCTCATTTAAAATTGTACTTGAATCGCTAATATAATAGACCATTTTCCATTCACTGCGAGAATCACGCGTTATGCGTGAAATCGAACGTAAAAATAGGACAAACGAAGGTCATAGCGTCGTAGTGGCGTCAATCATCGCGTGGAATTCGACAAACGCGAACATATTTTGGGGGACATTTCCATGCTTAATAATGTGCTGTACACATTTGATGATATGCAATTTCAATTAAGTAAGGGTATTCGAAAGCAATATTCCTCTGTCTGTTTAAAATCAAATCGTTCGATTTTTGCGGCAGACGTTCGACGCTCGTCTTTCATGCATCTCGCGAGATCTCGCAGTTAAACGGAAAATCACCTACTGTTGCATTATAGTGTATCGCGAGAAGAAATGGCTGGAGTGTAAGACACATTGAGGGATCTGTAATGTCTTACTAACTACTGTGTTGTGCATCGTACAGCACTCCTGTGTACATAGGGTGCACTTTTGTTTGCAAAAAGCAATTTGAACTTCGGTTAGTTATGTATGTAAAAAGACAAAAGGGAAAGAGCACCTGAATTTGTTTTAGAATTTATATTACAAATCTTCCTAATGTAAAATTGTGTGAATGGTATTGCTTTATTTTTCGCTTTAAAAACATCAGTGAGGAGATAAAACCAACTATTATTTCCGATCTCAGTCATGTACAGGTTTGGCTGGATCTGAATATGAATACCTCAAAGTATGCACGAAGACAGTACAGCGGAAGTATTGACCGATGCGCAGCGGAGGTCGATGCGCGGCGTACTGTCTGAGTGCATACTTTGAGTGCATACTCAACAAATTTATGAACACACACACAAACAAATCTGTGAACCCTTTAAAAAAAGGAAAACTATTCCAATTCAAAATCGAATATTTAGGTAAAGGTCCCAGATAATAAGATAACAAATAGTTTTACTAGTTTTTGTTTCAGGTTATTAGATGTTCGAATGCCTCAATTCCGAATATTTAAGATGCGTTTTATCTGCTTGACTCATAACACATTTAGAATTCTATGACTTGCAGCTCGTGTACTTGTATTAGGAAGCGGTTGACAGATACCTAATTAATATGCGCAGCATACCAGCCTGAATTATCTGAATAAACCGTCACAAAATAACAATTAAAAACATTGCGGTACTTACTTAACACTCTCAAATTCACTTCTGTTTGCTGCGTTATGTAATAGTCTTTCATATCCCAGTTTACCAGACACAAGTACTTTCCTTCGTCTTCGATTGTAACATTGTGTATGACCATGCGCCCATCATCGTCAACGCTGTATTTTTCGACACTAAGATAACTCGCCAAACTTGAACTAAACAGTTTCAGTTCAAGGAGAATAAGTTCTTCATTCCTCCACTGCAGCCATACATTGCCAACGTCTACCGATCCAGCTGGTTTATCGTAATAACATGGCAGATGAACAGATGCATCACCCGCTATTGCTGTTTGGGATTCTTTTGCCAGAGCGGCTGAAGACTCTCCATATAACAGTATGGCTTCTATAGCAGCAATATAAATAAAAAGAACGTGAGTATCTAAAATTATTTGAGCAGCGCAAAACGACTTGTAGTATGTGTCGTGGGTGCAGAGTAAGTTGCCACTAATATCAATGGCAAAATGCCAATGACAGAATGACATTCATTTTCAAAAGCCCGCTTCTTGTTTTTTGACAGAATAAGACTAATTTGTATTATAAATTTATTGAAACGCGTGAAGAACTACAAATTCTGCCGTGCGTCAGGTAAAACCTTTCGTGTCTGGTCACCGTCGTGCAACTAAGCAGTACAATCAGTTATTATTGTTTATGGTATAGCGTCTAACGCATGTTTAATTTCAGAAGATGTGTCGCATATCAATTTCATCGGTCGTGGGTCAAACCTATAGGAAGGTATACAAGAACATGTACACACTAAGGAGTAACAACTTAAGCGTGAATTATAGCGTGTTTTATCGTTGTGGCGATCGTCTGCTAAAATGTTTTTTCGTATCGCCTGGGGTGGATTTTGTCTCTGCAACAATTTATATGCTGACGAGCGCAGCCGTGATACCGAGTTCCAATCTAACTGTCGTCTTGTTTAGTAAGGACATAGGCGGCGGCACGAAATTTTGCATGGAGGGGGGGGGGGTCTGCTCACCAACCTCGCACCGAAAGCGCAACCTTATTAAGCATCTCTCCCTTAAATTTTTTTCTAATAATTATTTTACTCGAATAATATCATTATTTAAGTAAATTAATATTTAATATGCCAAGATGATTGTTATGGACCATTTTTTTTGCCGATTAGTATGTATAAGCATACGCCACCTAAATGACAAGTACACGAATAGAATATTATCTACTCACATTTTTGGAATAAATCTAAGTCCCAAGCGACGATAACAACACACGCTAAAAACGCAAAGGCTCACGGGTAGACGCTTGTTTGTGAAAAATGAAACGCTATAGCTATCTGACGCATGCGCAGGTGACGATTCCCCTGCTTAACATCCAGTCAACATATCATGTGTCTCGATAACTATTTTATTCAGCACCTAAATTAGTTATTACATTCTTTGTATGTTTGGTATTATTTTAACTTAGTATATCATTGAGACACAGTGAAAAAGTGTAGTCTCTTCAATCATCACTACAATTATTGTTACGTGAGTGGTGTGGTTTGGTTATTGCCTGTCATCGACAGTTGAACTGGGCGCTTATTTTTTTAGTGGCAGCGCCCTCAGAATACGTAGTTTTAATCTTCCTCAACGGTCACTGATGCTGTTATCGAATGTGAATAACGCCCTCAAGTGTTGACTATTTTTTTTTTGGTTTTGTTTGATTTAACTGTGTTTTGATTGCATGCATTGTAATTGAATGATAAAATTATTACGTCACAACATACGTCATTATTTCAATGAATCTACGTATGTTACGGATGCTGTTCACAGGATCCCATATAAAAGAGTATATGTTTTTTATGCATGTTAGCACGAGTCTCGTTTGACTAAATTTTCATTCATGTTTTCACCCGACTTAATTCTCACAAAATTCAGAATTGACCTCGAAGAGAAAACCGTTTCGGGTTCAAAGTACTACAGAAACATGAGAAAAATGTTGGGGAAAGAAAAGTAACTTGCAACAGCGCATACATGGCATGAATTATAACATTACGATTACGACAACCATGGTCAAAATTTTGTTTGTTTTTTTGTTTTGCAATGAATTCAATTGATTTAATGCATTTATAATAAACATATTTCAAAAATGTTTTCGAACAACGCCGTACACACTAAATCGCGCAAGCACTGACCTTGGAAGCAGTCATGCACGCTCGTAGGTACCAGAGCAGACGACAGTGTATTACTTTAGTTTGGCTTACTAAATAAAGTCACCTCCCGTTGTAATCACACTTCCTGTATATCTAAATGTTTAACTTTTCAGTTCCTTTTTCCAGAATAAAACATATTTAAAACCAAACTTTATTATTAATTTTTGCTTATTGTAATTTAAGACCTAAATTAGAAGATCATGGGTGCCGCTGTGCATTATGTCACGTGACCATGACTCGCATACATTAAAAATGGTCTCGTCCAATGATAATGATGAATTCATGACACTGATACACTGATGTATTTAAAATAGTATTGTATTTTGATTAAATAGAGACGACAGCATTGCTTGAGATAACCGAAAGCAGAGTTTATGGGTCTGTCAGCCATATCGCAGTGCCATGGCGACCACCAGAGAGAAGAGCGTCATGTGGTTTCGTATGTAATATTATTACTATGGAAAATGCAGTTTGTCACGAACGCGATGTGTTGAAATGACAGACCAATTTAATTTTTAATATTTAAGTCAATTATTCAAGACGGTAAATTCGATTGGTTCAGTGTGTTTTGAATAATGTCTATCTTAAAATGTAGCATACAACTATCAAATAAGAAACCTCTCTCTCGTTGTAGTCTACGAGTAACTGCGTTGTTTTTTTTCTAAATTAACTTCTGCAATTGACGGAACAAACAATATTTTAAAAGGTTCTCTTCTATCGCAGCGTGATATTAATATACAAGTTCTGAATCGCAAAGCTAGTTTTGAATTCGACATGTTCGTTTTAGGATTTATTTTATATTTCTCAATCATGTTTTTCTAGATGCTTTAATTGAATACCCAGGATAATAAATAATATCGAACGTTTTTTTTTTTTTTTTTTGTCATAAGACGAGTCACGCAATTGATACAAATTTATACGTAGAGACAAAAATGATAACAAAAAAAGAGAAAGCGCCCCACGGGTGAATTGAATGCTGAAATGGTACATAGTACTCACCTATAAAAGCGATCACATAAACACCAAATGCTAAGTGAAACGCCATGACCACGATACCAGGGCGATCTGATTTATTTGGGTAAACTTCTCTTATTTTTATGTAGTTTACTCTGAACACGTGACATCATGGCGAAAGGTACTTTGGGAACGCCTCTGAATTTCAACAAGTAGATTTATGCATAACTAATTGTAATTATTTGCCGCCTCCCACACCGATTAACAAAGAATACAATTAATGACGTTGTTGTGACGTAATATTTCTTGATATATTCTTTAAAAAAAACTTTACTTCTGCTCTTTATGGCACGTTAACCTTGCCAGTTAGCCACTTGATATTATATAAATAAAACGCTATATTTAACAATTCCAGTTCAGGATTTACATGATTTTTATATACCATACATATGATTTTGTTTTAGAAATTTAATGTCTTACCTCCTTTGGTCATTATTACCGGCAGTTTGCCATAAACTTTATTATCTAAAACTTCATGAAGTTTGGACGAAAATTGATCGTTTTTTTTACCTGGTTGGCTTTGTTTTATTTTTTTGAAAACGCAAGATCGATAGGACTAGCTTTCCAGGTGATTTGGATCAAACATTTTTTTGTTTTCCGAGTATATGCCCAGAGACGCGAGAAAGCGAATTTTAATGAAAAAAAAACAGTTTTATTAATCAATGTAATCATGGGAACGACTGTTGCATAGATACTTAATACTCGAAATAATAATACTCATTAATACTCGAAAAGCTTACAATATGATAGATACTCTGCTACAACCTTTCTATCCATGAATCTGACAAAATCGCATGTTTTGAAATGTACATGTATATGGATATGTGTAACCATTATTGCACATTATCAAAACTTCTAAGCGACATACGCTGTTATCGTAAAATTCGGGATTACATGAATCTCGTGTACTGATTAATTAATTGTTGCGCATTAGAATTCCAAGTAAAACAATTTTGTATTTTACATGTTGTATACGTTGTACACGGAGCCTAATTTCAATGCAACGCGAAGCATATCACCAACTAAACTGCTAATAGTCAGGGGTTCCATTGCAAACACTCGCATACACCTAAACAATAATTAATGTTAATTAAATAATTACTATTTTACGGGAATAGTCATGAATATTATGTCAGTTTCAGTATTCTCGTGTGTATTTAATTTGTATTAATGCCTGTATGCAGTGAATGCATTTTTCTCGGCCATAAGAACAAGTATCATTTATGTTTGCGATCAATATGAAGGCATTGAAAGGACTGAACGAACGTGAACGAAAGAGAAGGCAATAACGAACGTTATCCTACAAGAGCGAATGGCCAGCATATTACAAAAAACAATTAACATGCATCATTGAGATAGCTGGCTGACATCAAAAATATATTTCACTTTACTGATCACAGTGTAATTAAAGTGTTTACTATTTTAAAAAAATGTACAAAAGTATGATATATTTAAATCAGGAGTTAAATATTCATAAAAAATGAATTTCATTCAATTTACCGTCGGTTAAGAGTCCCGTGTCTCGAAATCTTGTTCGATAACTTTCAGTAAGAATAAGTTGTAAGATAGTTATTTCGTTAAGCTGGGTAGTCAAATATATTTCTGACTGTGTAAACATGATTTTCTAGTTTATAAGTCATTAATTACGGAACAGCGTTTTAACAAACGTGTATGATACAATAGTGATATTATAGATCATGGACTCAATATACTTAGGAAACGTATAGATGCACCGTGAATATATTGAATATGGCTAAACTAATCGTTGTGGGCTATGTTTATAGACTGGCCTTGTGTTGTTGTATTTCAAATGAACATGACGAACTCGACATGCTTGTCTGACGTAGTTAACACGTAATGGTGTTTATGCTGAGGTGGCGGCACCAAATGTTGCATGAAGGGGCGAGATCTGTTCACTAGGGGGATCCAGGAGCATACTTTCCCTTAGAAATTTTGAAATCTAGATCCTCTGAAACGCTATTTCCTGCAATTTGAGGGGCGACGTTTGCTGACACAAAAGGCTTCAGCTTGATTTTCGAGGGGGCGACCGGGCCTCTGCCCCCCCCCCCTCCATGTGCTGCCGCCACTGTTATGAATCCAGTTATGACACTAGTGTTCAAAGTTATTCAGCAGCTGTGTTATAATTTAACAAAGTCGTTTGATTATCTGACATTTGTGCAATGTTTACGATTCTATTGCGGTAAAACGGGGGATAAACCGGGAGCACGTCTTTTCTTACACTGACAACGCGCATGCACACTGATAACCCTTGACCTCATTAGGAACTGTGTGTACGTCTCGGTTTTTAGAACAGCTACAACAAAATAGGTTAATTGTTGTCAATCGAATGTTCGTCTTAACTTGGTAATCGCTCGTGAAGATTGGATATAGTGCTGCCCACGCCGCATGACTTTGTATAGAATGCATAACTTCCCTTTTAATCGAATCAGTGGAGTCTCGGTCAATGACTGTCATTTTTTCGTCAACACGGGTTGTGGTGTTTCATTTATTACACACAATATACAATTCTGTAAGTCGGAACATCGCGACGATTGGGCACTCAGGACACTGGGAGTATTCAGATCTGACTGGCAAGACAAAATAGGATGAAATTGGTCGACTACTGGCGGAAGAAATGACATATTCTATCGAGGTCACCAAGGTCAGTAAAAAAAATGGCGGACGCCAACGCGGGGCAGTACTGACAGACACCTGTTGCCAAGGGAACCAACTTTATATGTATATATTGTAGAGAGATTATAGGGAATGAGTGTGGTAATAAATATTGACAGTTTCTGATTATATCCTGTTATTTTGCTTGTGTGTAATATAAATAGCCTCTTGTATAGTTCTTACTTCCTATTCGGGAATTTCCAGTCAGTCATTCATTCTTGGGAAAAACCTAATGTCGTCACTGCAAGCTTTCAGGTCGCTTAAATGTGCTTCACCTATTTTCAAAGCCATTTCGAGATCACAGTAATAAGCGAGGCCACGGTAGTTAACGTTCCAGTATTGTATAATATCATAATAATTAAATATCAGTCTCCAACCTCGATTAATATTATGGAAATATTTTTCCATGGCAGGACGTGTGTTTTGCCTATGCAGTCGAACATTTAAGATTATGTATATGTACGAAGCTTAAAATTTGTATAGTTGAAAATGTTGTAATGTTCTTTCATATAAACTGTAAATATCTAAGTCGATGTTTAAACAAATACAACGGTTGGTCGTATCACGATACAACAAGTTTGTATGGCTGTACGATAATTTATGTATCTTCGATTCCCTGTACGTAAATTAGTAAAAAGTGAATAAATAATAATAAATTAAAAATAGTATAAATTAATTTAATATAAATATAATATGTACACAATATTCACACTTATGAAATTATATTCACGAAAAAAAAAATAGTGTTTCAACATTTACACCTTGTGCAAAAATTACATAAATATGAGTAAATATACAGTGTATATACAGCAAAGTTTAAATGGCGGTGTTCGTCGTGCAGCGCGTGTTCGAATTTCATGTACTGGCGTTGTATACGTCGCTTTGAGTCCCATATCGAATAGAACGCGGCGCGACGACCACCGCCCTTTAAGATAATATATCTTGCCAATTTGTTTCCTAAAATCGGCGCACATTTTTAACTGGCCTAAATCACAATTTACATTTTTATTGCATTGATCGTTGCATCTCAGGCCACAACAATAGTCAGCTTGTTTGTCTTCTTGAGCTCCTCATTGCATTGACTTTATGTGCAGATTTTGACAAAGTCGAACTTCGACATACTGGAACTATCGTTAGTATAATAGTAAATATTAGACAGGGAATACATGCTACTTCTAAAAACACATTGTAATACTCAATGAATATCATGAATTAGTTCCATGCACACGGACTTTAATGCTCCTTTGAAGGAGTTGGAGTTAAAGCGGGAGGGTCGTCACTTGCGCACGCGCGGGAATTGAGTCCCAAGCGACGATAAAAACACACGCTAAAAACGCAAAGGTTCATGGGTAGACGCTTGTTCGTAAAAAATGACACGCTATGGCCATCTGACGCATGCGCAGGTGACGACTCCCTCGCTTTAACCACTCACTGGCTTTTCACGAATGTTTTTTTTTTATAATACTGTTTTTTTGTTTTTTTAAGTCAAATCTCCTTACGATGGTGATCATAACATAACCCATGGCCTGTAACAGCTTTGTAGTGCAATTACGTGTGCCCCAGTTATAAACAGGAACGTTTCTTTTCGGTTTCTGTGAACAAAGAATAAAGGTAAAATTAAAATAAAAAAATATGACCGATCGTCACGCCGGTGGCCTTAACAAGTCGTGTTACTGTATATGGTATATTAAAGCGCGGTAGTCATCGCGCTGCGCATGTGCGAGATATGTGGGTCTCATATAAACAAAGGTGGCGACTTTGACTGATCAACGAGTACAAACTGAGACGTTTCCAAGCTTTAATTAGGCAATTTTCATGTGATTGGAAGGTATCGATGGAGTCACCGTCGGTAATCAGTGCAAGACGCGCCCAGGTCAAACCTCATACTTGTGATTTCCATTTGAAGAACGCATTGGATTGTGGGAAATCAATGTTTATCAACACAAATGTCGCACTTGCGCAGCGCGACGACTACCGCGCTTTATAACTTTGAATTGTGGGAGATCCTTACCATTCGTCTGTAAGGTAAAATGTCCAATGCCATGAGTCATATTTCTCCGTTTCATCCTCGGTTTGATCAAAATGTCAATTCGCCGGGGGCCTAAATCCGGCTCTTTCACATTCAATAGCTGGAATTCCACTGTAACGTGCTTCCTGCTGCGGTGCACAAACACGCAGTTGCTGGGTGTGCACGATTCTTTATCGTCTCTGTCGCTGTATCTGCGAATTAACACACTGTCTGCATCCTCCACCCCCACTATGATATCATCCGTTCTACGCAGTCTATCGACTGCCATGGACACCGCCATAGTGAATGGACGATTGAGAGTTGCCGTGTAGACAACATTGTCAGGTGCTAGCCTGAGTGGACGTTTGGGTGTTAAATCAGCCCTTGTCCCGGCAGCTACTGTTGAATGCAACAAAAAATATGATTCTAAAATTTGTTAATTACAGGGATGTGAGTAATTATTTGTTTTAGTCGTGTTGCTTTATAGTGTGGGTTCTCATGAAATCTAAATTTAAAGCGGGAGGGTCGTCACCTGCGCACGCGCGGGAATTGAGTCCCAAGCGACGATAACAACACACGGTAAAAACGCAAAGGATCATGGGTTAACGCTTGTTTGTAAACATCGACACGCTATGGCCATCTGACGCATGCGCAGGTGACGACTCCCACGTTTTAAACTGGTCTTCATAGCTATGTGTAAATTGCAAATGAGAGAAAGAAGTAGTATACTTCTGGGGTCAAATAAAGCAGGGGAGTCGTCACCTGCGCATGGGGATCGACAAACACGTACGTAATTTCGCCCAGATGCTGCGATAACATGAATAGCCAGCCACCACCAGTCGACCCACCAAACGGACAGACAACTTTGATTTTGGACTGGCAACTTTTTCCCATTTTTCTGTTTTGTTTTTTTCCCAATTGTTGTTTGATAATTTTACCAAAATCTATCCAAAACCATCTACATTTTCATGATGTTGATTTTTTTGGGGGACTGGCAGTTGCAAATTCCTGGCTAATGGCCTGCAGGCTTTGGTCGTCGAACAAAAAACTCGGTGACGTCATGACAAAACAGAGCTGAAAACTCAATCAGAAATGAATCCATGGAAATGATTTATGCTATCTGCAAAAACACAGATGTTTTGCGAATAACCGAAACTATTGCTTTCATTATATTGCGCATACACGTATTACTTAAAGGTAGTCGTCGCACAGCACCTGTTCGAATTTCATGTAAACAAACAATGTATTTTACACTCGTTGTATACGTTGCTCTGATTCCCGTATCGAACAGGACGCGGAGCAACGACTACCGCTCTTTAACATGCCCTAAGCATTAAACAGAATGTCGATGGCAATAAAACTTTAAGAAGTTCGTGTTTAAAATGCCAAACACATAGCTTACCTAGAAATATTGATACAAACAGACAGATCATTCCTTCCATCCAAAGAAACACCAACGTTGGAATCATTTTGCACTTGTAGAGTAACAACCACCTGTAATTGAGCAATGTTTGTCTAAAAGAAAAGCGAGAGCTAACTGGTTTTTATAGGCTCCCAATACTAGGTTATATTTACTTCTAAGGGACTATCCCCGGTCATCATCGACCTGATTAGCTATTGACGTCACCATGCAGGGAATCAGAGGAATGCATTATTCACTTACAAACCATGGTTTGCTATATTAAAAGAACAATAATATTGGTAATTTGTTCAGACATTGTGTTCTTTGATATTGTGTCATTGATGTTATGTCTCGTTAACGATTAAGTGTGTACTATTGTTTCAATGGATTTAGTAGTAGGGGGTCAATGGATCGTGAACTCTTTAGTAAATAATACTGCACCCCACTAAAAAAATGCTTTGGCTGAAAATTAATACTTTTGTGGAGTTTTAACACAGTGGGATGGGGGGTAAATATCCGCCAGAGGGGGTGGCAGTTGTCTTGAAACCGAAAATGCATATGTTTATGTGTTGTGTATGAAGTCATTTCAACAAATGTTCGATTTAGTTGATAAACCTTTTACGAGTTTAGGCTAAACATGGATGACGTTGTTCATTTCACCTTTAGCGTCTGTGATGAGTCATTGTTATGGGTGGTACCAGTAAATGTAGAGTTTAAAGATGTTACTTTGACCTTCAATTAACCGTTCTTCCAACGTTAACAAATGTGGTATTATAGCTGAACGTATCGTGCATAGAAGAATGTTTCTGTGTGTCTGTCAGACAATACTATCTATCGCACAACTAAACGAAATAGAGTTCGGTTATAATCGATATACATTTCTTGACCTAATTTGCAAACTCATTAAGCATTCTTCCACTTCCACTGTTTCAACCTGAACAAATTAAGATATGGAGTTTGACACTACAGTTTGATCTCGTAATTTGTTTATGTAGCTTTGTTTGAGTTATTGCATTAGTTTTTTTAAAACGTCAATCTTATTATTCTGTGTTTATTGTGTCGCCCTTGTTAAAACGTGGCGGGACAATTGTGTTCGCAATTTGAGAGTTTAAAGCGGGGGAGTTGTAACCTGCGCATGCGTCAGATAAACATAGCGTGTCATTGTTTACAAACAAGCGTCCACCCATGAGACTTTGCGTTTTTAGCGTGTGTTGTTATCGTCGCTTGGGACTCAATTCTCGCGCGTGCGCAGGTGACGATCCTCCCGCTTTAAATCAAAGATTCATTCTAATGGTTCAATTGCAAAACTTAATTTGTTACACATAATAGACTTTGACACTTTCAGCTGAACGACATGTTTTCCCGCCAAAATTATAGACCAAAATTTTTCACATTTATCTATAATTGTTTGATCAGATTGGCATTTTTTTTAAATCGTGGTTTATCCTTTTCTCCACCAGTTCCCTATTTTTCTATCCCGTTTATAGTCTGCATTTTCCTTTAAAAAATTGGGGCAAAAATAGCCCAATGTTTTGAGTGAAAACGTTTGTCATTTGGCTCCAAAATTAGGGCTCGTTCCCAGTAATATTAAAGAATATATGAAACAATTCTGGTGGTGAAAAGATTAACGTGACAAAATCGGAAATTTGATATTCATTACAATTTAAAATTTATTCCAACTGACGAGGAAATCGGATTCATGACAATATAGTTTCAAAATGAAAATACAATTATTTTAGAAAATCTGATTATTAGTTAATTTATTGCATAATTTTGCCCTTCCGGTTCAAGAACACATCTTGTCCTAATGATGTCCCTAAATCAATCATTTTAGTATACTGGTTTATAATTTTAACAAGGTATTCGACTTTCCACAACATTTTACGAGTACGTGAATACAGTAGTTCTCATAATGCTTGATGGTTATTTGAATCGCTTTCGACACTGTGTGCCACCCACTGCTACTCCACAAGGCCTTTAAACTTGGTATTTGCGGTAGTTTACATCATTGGTTATCATCGTACCCAAGTTATAGGCAGCAGGGTGTAGTTTCGGGTGGTCACGTGTCTAAATGGTTTCCCGCATTGTCTGGTGTACCACAGGGGTCACTCCTGGGGCCTTTGTTTTTTGTTATGTATATTAATAACATCACCTACCCTGATATCTCTGCCAATCGTAGTCTTTACGCTGACGATACCATGCTGTATAGGTCTATTACATCTCCAACTGACAGTCACACTTTGCTAACTGATCTTAATAAGTTTGTAGAGTGGTGCGACCTTTGGAAATTATCACTCAATTTAGAGAAGTGTAAATTTATCACCTATTTCAAGCTATAACTATTCTATCAAAGATATACCTTTACAGCAAGTTTCCATCATTAAAGACTTGGCTGTCTATTTGACTTCTAACCTGCCATATCAATTCTATTGTTTCTAGAGCCTTAAAATCTCTGGGTTTTATTAAACGTTCTTGTTATAGCTTTAATGATATTTCTGTAATTGTTTCTTTGTATCTTGTTTATGTCATATCTATTCTTGAATATGGCTCTATGGTGTGGTCCCCTCATCAAAAAGAGCTTTCTAACAAAATTGAAAATGTGCAATTCAAATTTGTTAAATATTTATGTAAAAAATTACGTGTGCATTGTAGTATTTCATGTTATCCTATTTATTGTAAACTTTTTGACATTCCACTTTTATCTAATAGGAGAACTATTCTTGATCTTCTTATTTTATATAAAATTCAAATTTCTTAATTCTTCTTATGACTGCCTTGCTATTCTTGTCAATATTTACTTTTATGTTCTAAATATGTGTTTGAGACGCAAACTATTTTTTAAACCTGACTGTGGATCAGTCAACTGCAGGAAGCATTCATCACTTTTAAGGTGTATGACATTATTTAATGACATTTCATTTAAATGTAATATTGATATTCTTTCATCTTTATATAGTTTTAAATCTGTACTGTATAATTATTTTTTCACTGTTGTCTCTCCTGACTTCTTTTTTGTAAGTGCAAATTTCAAGTGCTCATGCACTTGTGACACATAGTGCATTTTGCCACAGAAGTCATATTCATGTTTGGAACTACATGACAGGGCTGTGTGACCATCTTCCTATCTAATGGCAATTTCAATGCGCTATCCTATTTTTTTTTTTAAATTGTGGAAAAGTAAAGCGAAAGTCTGTTATAGTTGGAATGACGAGCCTCTCTGTGTGAACAAATATTTCGAAAAGCATTATTTGTCACGTGACATCGTGATTGATGGTGAAGTCTCCTATATATCTGTTTTACAAAACAGGAATGTCACATATGGACATAGATGTACAATGAGTGACCGTGTGATATCGGATTTATTCAACGAGTGTAGTAATTTTTATATGTTCCAAGCCTTCGGTATTCATTTGTATTCGTAACATTTTAATAATTTTGGAAGGAATTCTATTGGCGGATTTTTACATATTTTATGACAGCTCGGTGACAGATATATCGGGGAACTAATCCCTTGCGCTGCCAATGTGAGGTTGGGGATAATTAAAAAAGGGCGGATTCGGTATATGCGACAAAACACAAGTTGGTGAATGTCTGAAATTATCGATATATAACGGAAATAATAATATTCTAAACTGTGAACAAAGGTATTGCAAAGTCGTCAAATGAGTCATGTTTTAGAAAATATGGGGATGACGTCACAATCCAGAATGTACGCAGATTGAAACGTTGACATCATGACTGACTATGTGAAAATATTTCAATTCACTGTCAGTTTCACACTTAGATTTTTTGACGGATGTCTAGAAATTATGTTGTTCAAATAACAGACGTAAGTTAAAAATGCGTTCGTAATATAAACTCGCATATATGTGAAGCATTATTTCAATATCAACTTGTTCGCAGAAATCTTCATTCATCCAGTGTCAGTGTTTGTATAAAAGCGAGAGATGGAATTCATTCCAAATTAGAAATCATAATAACAATGCACCACCGAAACCTTACATAGACTATGCTGGGGGAATTCCAACTACATGATGAGAGCCCAACCCACTTTCCCCGTATATGGCTTCCGACAGAACAGGGAAGTAACTGGGTGTGACAATCTCTATCACAATCATTTATTAATTTTACGAATCCGAATTGCGTGTGATTTGTTTTTGTATTTATTCCGTATCTTAAAAGCCTTATTCCGAAACGTGCATCCAAGTGAATGGAGCGCCGAATAACGATGAACAGAATGATCGCAAAGTATTTATATTATATATATATATATATATATATATATATATATATATATACGTAGAGTAGTGTAAAACATTTTAAAATAGCTACATGCTATTATAGCGAATTTGACTCCATGCATTAATTAACAGAATCTTAATTTAGCTAAAGTGCCAACAAACTCATTGTGAGAATAGACTTTATCTTAAATAAGTGACATCTTGAATTACCGAAATTAGAAATTAGTTAAAATAATATGATAGCTAAAAAATATTTTACAGTATATTCAGCAAAATTTAATGTAATATTGAGAACACAAACATTGTGATACACAATGTGTAAATAAACGTGAATATATTAGATCACGCGGTCAATACGTAATTTAATAGAATGCAGAATATATCATCGTTCGAATAAAATGCTGCATCCGAGGCTCGATGTTACGTGTTTATTGAATAGCCCGATATGCAAAACTTTGTCTTTTGAGTGGGTGCAGTCGCCCAACGCCCAGACATGTGTTGTACACTGACTGCTCACTTCAGTTTTAGGTACGAGGAAAACGTACACATCATAACCATAAAGAAAACATGGCGATTGATAAATATATTTCCTCTCTCGTCAATGAATAAAATAGCGCTATTTCTTTTTTACGATGTATTCACTTACTGAAACATCAAATATCATAAATGTTACTGTCACACAAGCAGTGAACACAGAAGCAGTCGAGTTCTTATATAGACTATTGAACGCCGTGAGGGGAATCCCCGCATACTTGAGTTGTGACCTAGTGTGAGCCACACATAGTACGCGTTAACTGACAGTCAAAAATGTGTGAGACTTACTCTATTTCTAAAGACAGAGAGATAAGTAAATCAGGAATATGTGTATTTACATCGTTCAAGTCAATATCTCGGTTCATTGCTATTTGACTCGAGATTATGTCACGTATTATACGAGATATGTACTTTCGCACTACTCCTTATAAGTGAATTATTGACTGTGTTTAACTTTAAAAATATTTATTTAAAATAAAATATTAGTTAATGTTTGAGAAAATATCATAGTCATATCATATAAATGATTATTATTATTTGAGTAAATGTGGTCGTAGGCAACCAGTGGAACTCGGGCTCTATATCCCGCAATGGAGGAGTATTGCAAGATTAGGGGTTTCCCCCACTGACCTCGAATTTATTCGAAGGTGTGACCAGAACTGCCTGGGGCAGAGGAAGTGTAATCATCCTGCGTCTATTCATTGGGAGGTTGTCATGAAAGGCGGCTCCCCGACATCTGATGAACAGAATGATACTAATAAATTTGTAAACATTATTTGTTTTAAAACCTAATTAAGGTTTCATATAGATGTATTAAGTAGGATTCTACAAATATGCGATTTATATTTAAACTAATTTAGTGATTTTAATTTGTTTCGAGCCGTCGTGTTTGGTGAGGAACAAGTTTAATAAATCTGACATTGTGAGATTAATATCCTGTTTTTGTTTTTTTAAACACAAACTAACGCGGCAACCAAATTTTTGAACGTGTTTTCAACACTCCGTAGAGCGTCTGTCTCCACACCGATTACTGTCAGTTTATCCTCATGAGATTAAAAACAGTTTTATTGGAGCTATCAATATATTTGCGCTTTATATTTAAAAGGGAGAATTTTAGGGAGAAATAATATTAAATATCCCATGCGCATTTCACATTCACATAACACATGGTCAATTGTGTCCATTCATAGGGCAACGTGGTATAATGTTAGTAATATTCTACTTTGACACTTATAACCAATAGCAAGAAAATAACATTTACGAAATTACTAGTTTAAGTTGTTACAAATAATTAACAACAAAATTGATTGTAATGCTTTGAAAAACAATTTATAATGACAATGTTATTATTATAGTGAGACATGAATGAATAACACAAATAGAGCTACTCATTATGTTTCCCGTCACAATTTCTCTGAATTATGTACTTATCTTACGTTCACATATTTTGTGGTTGGAAAAAACGAACAAATGGTGTATTTAATGTATTTGTGACATGATCACTAATAACTACGTGAATTCAACCCTGGCCTTCATACATGTCGTGGAAAATTCCCAATAGACTTAAAAAAAGCGGTGAAGTACATTGAATTGCGGGTTGGGTGAAATTAAAAATGGTAAGCGAGGTACGTGGGGTTTATAGCATGATCACATTATCATTCATATCTGAAACTACTAGAAATAATCAGAATATGATTCTTAACAACCCTTTCAAAAAAATATATCGTAAAACCATAAAGTGGGGATGCCAAAAGGTCATTCTGCGTGCATTATGAACTTTATTTATTATTTAAAATTAGGATTACCATGCACCCTTACTTCCCTCAATCGTTGACAATGCAGCACATAACTGACTTAAAATGTTATATATTGTTTATCTTAGATATCAAATTTTATGTTGGGCCACTAGTCTTCCCTGCAAGCAAAGTTATTATATAGTACAGTATATGTTTGTTGTATACACGGGCTGTGTTCTTTGCTATGATATGATTAAATTACTATGGTAACTACATTTTAACGCTGGTAATGGTCGTTTCAGATTAAAATTAGTAGATGAAGTCCTTGTAGTTACATATCAGTACATAACTACATGCTGTGACTTTGACATTTGACCATTTGTATCTAAAATGTGAACAGCTGTTGTGAAGCACATGGGCAAACGTGTGCCAACTTTGAAGACCATAGATATTTCACTTCGAGTTATATGCTTTACAAATAAAGTACTTACTATGACCTCGACCTTTTACCCGAAAATGTCGTCGGGTCTTGTTAATGCTAGCACGGTTAACATATGTGCCAAGTTTACATGCACTGCGTGTGTTTACCGTGTAGAAATATTGTTTAGTAGACATGGTGTAAGTTTGACCTTTGTCCCCAATTTTTCCATATCTTATTTATCAGATTTGAAGACACTAGCTATATGCAAACAAGACTGGACGCTCCTACATGCACACCGCTTTGCACTAGCATACAAATCACTTGGTACGGCAACGAATCCTGAAATATTGGAGTACAGATACGAGCCTGTACTGAGGGTCGTGGTGTTTAACCATCAAACCAAAAATACGTTTTATGGCTGTAATCATTCAAGGCAACATTAGGAGTTGTTTCTAGGAAATAGTATTATTGGATAAGATTCGTCATGAACTTATTTTTCTTTTCAATTTTCAGATATTCCTTGAAGTCAGCAGCTTCACAAAAATAAGAAACTATTAGTACGTGGCTAGTTGGATAAATTTCTCTGTAACGGAAGTAACCGTCTAACCTATTGTGTAACATATATGATCGACCAATGGCCGAATTCTGTGCCTGTCCGGAACTGGAGCATAACAAATTACGTCGTTCGTCGAAAATATGAATGCTTTGGTAGTTCATATTGCCGTAATATCAGGGTTTCAGTTCCCTTTTACATGTGTCGTGACAAAACCAACCCAATTTGGTGTGTTCAAATAATCCATACGTAGTACTTATAATTAAAACATCATTATTTATCGTATTTAATCAGGCAACTAAGGGTAAACAAACTTTTGGTCATAATGACTGTCGGAGGTTTTCATCAAAACCAGTTTGCTAAGTCTGTGTGACAGAAAATGTATAATGCATTACGATATAGAGATCAAATCGTTCGATATGCACGTTAACAACATACAAAAGTCGGTATGGGATGGAATTGCGGTTGTCGATCTGGTGAAAATCTCATATTTTAAAAACAAAACACAGGTACAATGATTGTAACATTAGCTATGGTATTCCAAAAGGTTGTAACAGCCTGAGTTGACAATTTTAATTTTTAACAAGCTTGAAGCAAGTTCTCAAGTTCATTAGAAGGTTTTTTAAAATTGGAAAAAGAACATGTATTTATTTCGAATAAAATATCACCTGGTTTTGTTGGTAAAGCGTGTTGGGTTGAACTTCAAAACGAATTATCGCCCTTATTCAATACGTGTTGGTTTGTCCGTATGATTAATTTGATTGCATTGCCAGTGTGTGGGCGAGGTGTAAGACTGCATCGGCAGATATTAGAGGGTCCGAGAGTCTACTGTGATAACTATGAATGGCTGGTCTGAATTGGCGGAGAAGTGATACCATATATACGAGTCGTGACAGACATGTGTCATGTTGATTTCACTTCTTGTTTTTAACGTTCCATGTGTAACAA
Source organism: Saccoglossus kowalevskii (assembly GCF_978046115.1). Classification (NCBI taxonomy): domain Eukaryota; kingdom Metazoa; phylum Hemichordata; class Enteropneusta; family Harrimaniidae; genus Saccoglossus; species Saccoglossus kowalevskii. The sequence continues at coordinate 18,546,908 of NC_140645.1, forward strand.
TGGAACGTACATTATAATATTTTCCCTTGTGGAATATAAAATGGAATATATTTTCATATTCCGCATATGAAATACTACTATGTTTGTTGTAAACAAAAATATATTATGATAAATCAAATTCATTATGCAATATTAACTATAAACAGATTAAACGGTACTCCTCATTGCCTGTGTAAATCGAAGTTATAATCAGTCGTTAAAACAACAAAGGCGTTCCTTGTTTTATAACTCAAGCTGTACGTTTAACCTGAGAAAATGTTTCAAGAAATCCCGATCAAGCGTGAGAGTGTCAGTTTGTCATTTAAGGTATGCTTTATGTAGTGTAGTGTAGTGTAGTGTAGTGTAGTGTAGTGTAGTGTAGTGTAGTGTAGTGTAGTGTAGTGTATCGTAGCGTGGCGTAGCGTAGCGTAGAAAACGACTAGATTTATGCCACTATTTTATTTATAATGTTGTTACATTGTACTTAAAACGCGTTTACTCTGTCAGTTGTTATTTTGCAGCAACAATCGAATCACAGTATTAAAATTATTGATAGTGATAGTTACAGTACTGTCACAGGTATCCTTTTTATAGTTATCCTAAGTGGTAATTTTATTTTTTATTTTGTGTAAATAATGAACATATTTTCGTTCCTCAATAAATCATTATTATTATATTGAACTATTTCTAAAGTATATTCATAGATCCGTCTGTACGCCCTCAATCGCATGGTATGTGAAATTAAAATGAGTATTTCCAATAAGGTTTTATCTTAAATGAATTTCTCAGCTGCGTTTTTGTTTTCTTTTGTTTTCTCTCAGTTTTCCAGAAATGGTTCATGGCGAAAATCCCAATTCCATATATACATCGGATTGGTAGAGTTGCGGTCAGGAAAATTGCTATGAAACATAGTGTAATACATTTCATTGTGACATTATGTTACAGACAAGAATCTTTTTTAAACGTTTTTACGTCATGTGATCAAGACAGCGCCCAAAATATTCGCAGTATTTTAAAGCGCGGTAGTCGTCGCGCCACGCATGCGCGAGATTTATGGGTCTGATATAAACAAAGATGGTGGCTTCTTTGACTGTGACGGATATCAACGAGTACAAACTGGGACGTTATCAAGTTTTAATGGGGAAATATTAGGTGACGGGAAGGTCACTGTCAGCAATTAGTGCAAATCGCGCCCAGCCCAGATTCCATACTAGTGATTTCCATAAGAAGAGCGCACTAGATTGTGAGAAAAACAATGTTTATCAACACAAATGTGGCACATGCGCAGCGCGACGCCACCGCCCTTTAAGTATTAAGTATAGTTGACTCGACAAACAATGTCTGGAGGTCATAGCATTTTCCGGTTTTAGCGACAGGAATAGTTGTCGCAGCATTCGACGATCATTTTCAAAATACTGTGGTCAGTGCAAAGACAGGATGAGGACAGCTCCGCCCACGTCAAACATTACAACCTTAATCATCGGGTAATGGTATCAAAAACGGACACGTTGATATCAGTGCTGTTAGGCGTAGAGCAGTGCCGTCGTAAAACAACAAAGATGACTCAAAATGTTGTCTACAAACTCGATGCAAATGAAACTAATTGTGAAATGTTCTTAAATGTCAGACTTGTCAACGGTCGCTGATATCTGTCAAATTATGTGGTTCTAAGACTGGTCTTCAGAAATATGTTCGGGCCCCGCGTTCCTTGCCCTGTACCAAACGTATTAATGACGACCAGTCTTTATGAAACTCTAACTAACACAGTTGTCCATTTGATAAAAGGGAGATGTCTTTAAATGTTATTTATTTTGTGGGACGTATCCAGTGAATGTCTTTTTTATAGCCTTCCCTATCCTGGTGATACTGGCATTCGCACCACGGAATTCGATTCACGTGAATGCGCTGTCTGTATTTGCGGCAATCATGTATTGGAACAACCGTCAAATGAGGCTAATGCACCGTTATGCTACTCTAGAAATCTATCCAGAGAGGGGGGGGGGCTTCATACAGAGATTGTTTCTTAAGTAACTTACTTGAGTGGGCTAATAGGACAAGGGATGTGCCCGTGTTATACAGCTAATCTAATGTGACACATAGAATAAGATATTAAAGATAGTGAGTTGGGTACTCACCAAGATAAACCAGAATATAAATAGTAGAGGACACATTGATCACGTGTATTTTCGCCATTATCGACTCGGTCGTTCACTGTTGTTCCTTATGAGGCAAGTTCACGTGTACGTGTTGGTCATAGGAATACTCTTTACGCATGCGTAAATGTACGCCTTGACCTTGACCGCGTTGTAGTGGAACTGAAGGATGCTTGTTGTTTCGCGGTGGGGTTTGAAAACATGTTATTACCGTGCATAGCAACGGCAGTATATTTAGCGTTAACCCCGGTGTGATGACAGCATTATTTGCATAGATAAGAACAAGCCTGAGCCTCTATTATTAGAGATAAAAATGTAATATATGGTAAAATGTGAAAATTTACAGTAGCTCGCCGTCTTTCATCCTCAGTTTTATGCGCATGGCAAACATATGCAGTCAAACGTTTTAGAAGAATCCAATTTTCTGAATAAAAAAAAAAAAGATATTGAAATTATTTATAGTAGTGTGAAGAAGAATGTTGCAATGTACAACTCTCGAATTTTCTGAAAGAGTATTACAGGCCGGTAAAATGGCAGAAATATCAGATAGTTCACAAACACGTGAGTTCCATTGCAATCTGGCCCGATCTGTTCCAATGCGTAAAGCCATGATGGGAGGAGAACAACAAGAAACAAACAAACAAACAAACAGTCAGTCAGTCTCTTTCAAGTTCTACTACACGCTTAAATTGGCACTATGTATTGGGCTTGTTAATAGTTAAAATATCCAACCATTATTCACGCTACAAATAAATTCACAATTTCACTCAATACTGAAGGTGGCAAAGATACTCCAAGGTATCTTCTGCAAGCCGTATGTTATATACGTTCTTAAGTGATCGTACTTAAAAAAAACATGCGTACACACCATATGTTAAAGCGCGGTGGTCGTCGCGCAGCGCGTGTTCGAATTCAATGTAAACTAACAATGTATTTTACACGCGTCGTGAACGTCGCTATGAGTCCCATATCGAACAGGACGCGACGTGACGACCACCGACCTTTAATATAGATGGAAAGACAGCGTCAAACACATATATAAGCTTCAGTGGCAGTTCAACAGTTCTAACACTTCTCTTGATGGAAGTAAATACATTCGTTCTAATTCCCCTTCTATTGCAGTTAACGATACAAATTAGTGGGACTGTATTCTGGAACTCGGGACTTGGTTTGTATGTCTGACACTCCTTTTAACAATAGGGGAGACAACCCCAGGAGACAACGCCTTTCATATCAGAGGTCATTGCATTGTTCAAAGTCGGGAGGTTCGTTCATCCTTCGCACTCAGTGAATGTACCTTTCACTGGCTACCTAAAACTAAAAGTCTCATGTGACTTATTTATAAACATCGATATTGGAGTCATTAACACATTACTAAAAGTTTTGATATAACGACGGAGTTAAACCAGCATTTTTACTTGAAACATCGGGTCACCTGATGAAGGGGAACATTCTTGAATCGACTGTATAAATGATGTCACTTAAATTACGAAAAACCGTCTGAGATCATGTGTGCTGGTTTACGTAAATTCCCTAAATAGTTTTTAAAAACGTTGTTTCAGAATCATGACACGTTTTGTTGACACGACTTACGATTTACTAATCACTCTAGTATCATGCTCACATTAAAAATTGACGATCTTGTATCACGCGGCAATTCCGTGCTTCTGCCACGGATTGGTCATTCGCAAAGCTCGTGCACATAGACTTTCACTAGAAAGTGCTACGCATGGGATTAGGACGCGTGCCAATCTGAAATAGAAAATAGCATGTTAAGATTTTGGATCTGAATGTCTAGAAGTTTGTTTCCTGATCTGTGTGTGCTTATGTTGGTGTACTTAATTGTGGAGGTGAATTTTAATATCACATATACGCCGTACATTACGTATTGTATTGTGTTCGCTCTCTTCAACAAAGGGGGAAACCCCCCAAATAGTATGTGTTGTTCGGGATCATGCACCCACATCAACCAGATGATTCATCCATGCATTTCTCATAAACAAAAAAATAGCATTGGGTTCTACAGAAGTCAATACAGGTGAACTGTTTCAAAAAGCAACGTGTTTGCATGAACACTTTTTAAATACTAAATGTCAAATAAACTCTTGTTGTTATTGATTCGCCTGGTTTGAATCCCTTAATTTTTTTTAGCGAAGCACAGCACAGCATATATTTTCGCTTTTTTATTTGCGAATTTTGTTAATGTTTACGAAAAGCCGTTGTGCCAATGGCAGACTTCCGTTTGTCTGTCTCCCATCGTCTTGTAGCAAACCCGTAGACATGTTCAAGCGTATTTGTTAATGACCAAATTAGATAATACAGTTTTACATCGATGTGAACTATTTATTATCAGATTTGGTAGTACAAATATTTTCGACCTAGATTTCATTTCAATGGAACATTTTTTTTCTTTCCGCCATAATCTAGTTTATACCCGAAAAAAATCATGTCTTTATTTACATGTGACTTTTTATTTCTAAGAATAAAACTTGGAAATACCCACCAATTAAACATTAAACTCAGAAGAGATTGAACTTCCGAGTAAAGCCCATCACCTAGTTACAGCGTGAACACTGGCCACTGATTGATCATTGATGAAATTGCCCAATATTGACGTCAGAGAGTGTGCGTAATGAGAGACGATCCTCGCGCCCTCTGGTGCCAGGGCTCGAAACGTATTCTCAATATTTGTATTTAATTATTTTTTTCATTAACAAAAAAAGTTCATAGTGAAAGACTATTACGCGAATGAGTTAATTAATAAGGTGAGTGCAGTCACAGATTTAGGCCTCACCCAAATACATAATCTGAACTTTTATGAATTTAACACTCCAAAGGCATTTTCCCAGAATCAAAGTTTTTTTTTTTTTTTTTTTTTTTTTATTTACAGTACATGCAAGAAACATGTGATAATGATACTCATGGTGATCGGGTTATTTAATATGACCCGGTCGATTACATTAGCAGATAAATGTATTATAATATCAGGTTATTACGAGGACACCGAAAAGTATGCACGAAGACAGTATAGTAGAAGTATCGACCGACGCGCAGCGGAGGTCAATGCGACGGTGTACTGTCTGAGTGCATACTTTGCGGTATCCTTGTAATAACCTTATTATTATACATTTTTTTTCCTCCAAAGGGTACATGGGAATACCGAAAAACAAAAAGTTTGGAACAGTTTTAGCGAACGTCTTTGTGTGGAGTCGGGTCAAACCCGAGGGGCTGCCATGCTTGTTTTTTTTTATTATTAGAGGGCGCTTACGCGCGTAATCATTCCACACTTTGCAATTCGCATTTCCTAATATGGTAGGATGAAAATACCCAGTGCAATACAGCAACATTACGGCACGCTGTAATTTATGGCGTTACAGTGATAGGTGTATAATAATAATAAATAAGATATAACAGTTTGATCATAAACAGTTTGGTCATATACACGGACAATGTAATTTAAAGAGTACATTTCACATTAACCCAAGTAACTCCAATCACAAGACTGTATATAACCCTTTACCACAGAAAGACATGTGTCCAAAACACATTTAATTAAATTACAGAAAGACCGCATTCCTTTTCATTTTGAAATTGATTTAACATGTCGCTCGCGAGTGCCGCGCAAACCTCTATGATTCGCCTAAAATGGTCGATATTCTCGGGGGCGGACATCCGGGCATTTTCACCGCATGGCAACCATCACGGTGAAAAAAACAAAGGCCGAAAACTCCCAGAAAACGGTACTTTGAGATGGTTATTGAGACTCCCCTGAACAGTGTAACAAGATTACCCCTGCGTGTGCAACATATATACATTTAGTTGTTCAGGATTACTTCTAGGTTGAGTTTGTGTTGTTTTCCACAATTGTCACAGGTTCTTCACTCGGCGTTCCGCGTTCCTCAGCAGCGCGCACAGAGCCCATAGAAATACGTGGTACAGTGGTGCGCGTCTTAGCAACGTGGAACGTCTTGTGACGTTGCTCCGCCCCGAGGATAGGAAATACAGATATGCTACAGCCTGTTGTGTTTCTGGTGGGGCCAGGAACAAATGACGTCACGATATTTGCTATTTATCTGCTGCTGGTTTACGTAAATTCCCTAAATAGTTTTTAAAAACGTTGTTTTAGAATCATGACACATTTTGTGGACACGACTTACGATTTACTAATCACTCTAGTATCATGCTCACATTAAAAATTGACGATCTTGTATCACGCGGCAATTCCGTGCTTCTGCCACCGATTGATCATTCGCAAAGCTCGTGCACATAGACTTTCACTGGAAAGTGCTACGCATGGCATTTGGACGCGTGCCAATCTGAAATAGAAAATAGCATGTTAAGATTTTGGATCTGAATGTCTAGAAGTTTGTTTCCTGATCTTTGTGTGCTTATGTCGGTGTACTTAATTGTGGAGGTGAATTTTAATATCACATATACGCCGTACATTACGTATTGTATTGTGTTCGCTCTCTTCAACAAAGGGGGAAACCCCCCAAATAGTATGTGTTGTTCGGGATCATGCACCCACATCAACCAGATGATTCATGCATGCATTTCTCCTAAACAAAAAAATCACATTGGGTTTCATAGACGTCAATTCAAGTGAAGTGTTTCAAAAAGCAACTTGTTTGGATGAAAACATTTTGAATACTAAATGTCAAATAAACTCTTGCTGTTATGATTGGCCTGGTTTGAATCCCTTCATTTTTTTTAGCAAAGCACAGCACAGCATATATTTTCGCTTATTTTATTTGCGAATTTTGTTAATGTTTACGAAAGGCCATTGTGCCAATGGCAGACTTCCGTTTGTCTGTCTCCCATCGTCTTGCAGCAAACCCGTAGACATGCCCACGCGTATTTGTTAATGACCAAATTAGATAATACAGTTTTACATCGATGTGAGCTATTTACTATCAGATTTGGTAGTACAAATATTTTCGACCGATATTTCATTTCAATGGACCATTTTTTTCTTTCCGCCATAATCTAGTTTATTATTTATTTACATGTCACATTTTTTTTCTAAGAATAAAACTTGGAAATACCCACCAATTAAACATTAAACTGAGAAGAGATTGAACTTCCGAGTAAAGCCCACCGCCCAGTTACAGCGTGAACACCACCGATTGATCATTGATGAAATTGCCCAATATTGACGTCAGAGAGTGTACGTAGTGAGAGATGACCCTTGCGCCCTCTGGTGCCAGAGCTCGAAACGTATTCTCAATATTTGTATTTAATTATTTTTTTCATTAACAAAAAAAGTTCATAGAGAAAGACTATTCCGCGAGTAACATAATAAATAGGGTGAGTGCAATCACAGAAGTCGATGTTGATATATTCAAACGTATTTCGGACATTGCTTTTTATGTGAATGCGCAAAGTTTCCTGTTGTGATAGAAGCTAACTCAGAATCATCCAAAAGTGCGACCCCATAATTCTTGTGTTTGAAAACCAATACAACGTACAATTTTGTAAGTACAATTGTTATGCATCCGAATTTGTTCATTTTCTGTTGCGGTCATGCATTTAAATTCTCGGGCGGACATCCGGGCATTTTCACCGCCTGCAACCCTGGCGTTGAAAACAATGGCTTAAAAACTCGCACTGTGATGAGTGTTGAGACTCCTCTGAACAGTGTAACAAGATTAGCCCTATGTGTGTGTAACATATATAAATCTGGTTGTTCAGGATTACTTCAAAGTTGAGTTTGTGTTGTTTTTTTCGAATTTTCACCGGCTCCACCGGCGTTCCACAGCAGCGCTCGCAGAGCCCATAGAAATGCGTGGTACAGTGGTGCGCGTCTTAGCAACGTCTTGTGACGTAGCTCCGCCCCCGAGCATATTGGGCAAAAAACACTTACTTTTCCTATGAGTTGCGCCCTCTAGCGGCTAAACTCTTCAGAGTCGATATTGTTTTGATCCGTATTTGCGGGTCAGTGAAAAATATTTTATTTTCAGGTATAGTTACATTATTCTGAAAAACGATCAACCACAATTGTTGTTTTGAACTACCTTGCTTTCCCCCCATTTACGTCATTTTGACAGAGCCCTTTGTCGCTTGAGGGCGCAACTTGCAAGAAAGGTGGATTTGTCTCCAGTGTACAAAAGTGGTTCTTGTTTCACGTCACTTTGAATTAAAATTAAAGTAACAAACCATAGGAGGGCGCTGATATCAAACAAAGATTAAAACATTGCATTCAACTTGTATGGCAATTATCTAAGGAGCAAACGCCAAATGAGGGAAGGGGGCTTCAGACAAAGGTTGTTTTTAGAGTAACTCTACGGACTGAGCTAATAAGGTGACGGATGTGGAAATCGGTACGTGAAGGATTTCTAGAAATCTCTTTCATGTACTCTTCAGTGATCTTAGCATCCTAACAATCCTAAATATATTAACACTTGTAACTTATAATGTCCTGTGTTATATCTCATAGACTGATCTATTAAAAATTCCGAGAATGTATGAAGTGATTAATAGTATGAATCGCTTCCCTCTAACGTGCCAGTTTTTAGAAGCGCCACAGGTCCTGCTGCTCCCTGCGAATCGTCAATGTCGTTGGTTACGCCACAAAATAGTCACCCTCGGTATTTATCAATTCATACCACCAGACTAAGACTGTCAATAACATACGCTAGCTTTGTAGTGTGTTTACGATTATTAATCGTTTTCATAGAATTATTGTAAACTTTGTGTTTTTTCCTTTCTCATTTCTCTCTCCAATTCTTGCTGTTGACACAAAGCTGTGTGTTTATGGCCATGTTTACACACTGTGCAAAATAAATTAGATTACTGCAACACTGTAAATTGAAGCTTGTGGTATTTTCTCATAAATGTCAAGAACTAAAAAAATGCACCTGCAACAAGAATTTTGAAAATGCTATCGCTAGCAACACGGTATTCCGGTATAAATCTAAATTAGCTGCGCCCTCAGTCGACGGCTTGTGCCGAAGGAGCAATGTGCACGTATATGGTTTACGCTAGACTGGCGCAGTCGGGCGATTAATTTGTTTTTGTAGTTTAAATAAAATAAAATATTTTAGGAAATGGAGGCGTCAGCGCGAAATACCCTGAAACTGCGAAATCACCCCGACTGGTTTATTCTGCATGGCCCTCTATCGACACTGTAAGACAATCATCTAAGCCAAACACAACGTCTCTTCAACTGACCTCTGACCGAGAAGACGTCGGCTGATTGTAGCAGCCGATTTTTTTTTAATTCTACGACTAGTACGAGTTACTTTTTTTACACATTGTGATGAATTAGAAACGACGACTACGACAAACTCGAATTTCAACGTACCGTCATGTTGGGTCTGCAGTGTGACCTTTACCACGTTCACCTCATTATGCATTTCCGCGCCCAACTCATTATAATATGTGCATTTATGAATATTTAATAGCAATGAATTTCTCGCAGAATAAATCAGTCAGAATAAATCAGATTTAGCGCTAACACCGCCATCATTTTTTTTTTATTTATTTAAACTACAAAAACAAATAATCGCCCGACTGCGCCAGTCTAGGTTTACGGACTTCCAGTCAGCTTGAAAGAAAGAAAATCTGGTATTTTTGCGTATGAATGTAAGCTGTCATTGGTTCAGTAGTTTCTCTTGTCATAACTCTGATTCACCTGCACATGGTGAATGGTCCATGGTGGTCTCCGAAGTACCACAAAATATGTACGAGGTAACAATTCTATAAGGTGTTTTATTTAATTTCGGTTTGAATTAAACTCGAACCGAAATCATCTGAATTTACTTTGAAGTAGTCGAAATACATGGAGATGTTACAAGAATATTCTCATTAAATATAAATGTTAAAACTAGGTGTGGAAAGCACAACGCCATAGGGATGCTGTGAGGGCGTACCCCGAAGTAACTCAGTATCCGACTTCCCTTCGTTGTTAACTACATGTACGTATCCTCGGGCGCGGACATCCAGGCATTTTTACTGCCTGGCAACCCGCGGCGGTGAAAGCAAAGGCCCAAAACTCGCAGAAAACGGTACTTTGGGATGACTGTTGAGACTCCTCTGAACAGTGTAACAAGATTAGCCCTACGTGTGTAACATATATAAATTTGGCTGTTCAGGATTACTTCAAAGTTGAGTTTGTGTTGTTTTCTCGAATTTTCACCGGCTCGACCGGCGTTCCACAGCAGCGCGCACAGAGCCCATAGAAATGCATGTACAGTGGTGCGCGTCTTAGCAACGTGGAACGTCCTGTGACGTAGCTCCGCCCCCGAGGATACACTGGCTGTTCAATTTAACTTGAAGTAATAGGCAAGCTCAATATGAATTTCCCCATCAACAAATCATTCTTTAATTTCCACCATCTGTCAACATCTTTGATTGAAAATCCAGTAGCTAGTGGACCACGTCTGTCTTATGATTTCGCTGCTTAAAATAACACTCTAAAACTTTCAGGCCAGCTACATATAAGTTTGCAGCGGGGAATTACGGTCATGTCTTGTATCTGATTACTAGTATTAGTCACGGTGCAATAAATCAACAGCGGCAATTGCAACGCGGTCGCTGATTGGCTACACTGACTATCAATCTATTGACCGGCGTATAATTAATTTGAATTCGTAGCAATATTATTTTTTTCACCCGGAAAAACATGTTGATGTAAGGTAATATAAAATTAAAATCTTGTCGAATATAATCGACATCACTAATAATTTCTGACTGGATTCAAAACCTATAATCGCTAAACCGTGGAGCACTTGTTTATGTAACATGACCTAAGACAATCTTGAAATCGATATATTTCAACTATGTCGTCTTTTTGTAGTAGTAATACTTGAAGCTGTTTCTATTATTAAAATACTCATACGTTATTATTAAATGAACTATACTCAATGCGATCGCCATGTGAAATAAACCATATGCACCGAGTTTCACACATACTGACTCAGACAAAACATATCACTATGTTTGACAATTACAGAAAGACAGTACAGTAATAGAGTTTATTTTGTAGGTAATGAAATACAAATTATTTGCTTAGTTGAATTTAAATACAAGGCACCCATCATTGACCCCCTCAGCCCAACTACTGAATTCCAATTCTAATTATAAATGCGAACACTCGCATTGCATGTGTATACAAGTAAGCGTTCAATGACGCGCGCCCCCATCGACAAGTGAGTAACCACAAACGGTACTGTAATATAGGTATCACACTACAATTACAATCTTCAAAGGACGATAATGTTTAAACCAGAAATAGGCAAATTTACACACATAGCCAATAAATCTCAACACAACACAATACATTTCAACACGACTCTCTTCAACACAACACGTCAACACAGCACATATAAACACAACAAATCTCAACACAACACAACACGTCAACACAGCACATATGAACACAACAAATCTCAGCACAACACAATACATTTCAACACAAATCTCCTCAACACAACACGTCAACACAGCACATATAAACACAACAAATCTCAACACAACACAATACATTTCAACACAAATCTCCTCAACACAACACGTCAACACAGCACATATAAACACAACAAATCTCAACACAACACAATACATTTCAACACAAATCTCCTCAACACACCACAACAACACAGCACATACAAATACAACAAATCTCAACACAACACAATACATTTCAACACAACTCTCCTCAACACAACACAACACGTCAACACAGCACATATAAACACAACAAATCTCAACACAACACAATACTTTCAACACATAACTCATAAACACAACACGTCAACACAGCACATCTAAATACAACAAATCTCGTCACAATACATGCTAACACAACACATCTCAACACATCTCAATACAACATAACTCTAAGCAACACAGCGCGTGACAACGCAAGCTGCAACCGACTTATTATTAACGCAGGGGAGTCGTCACCTGCGCATGCGTCAGATGGTCATAGCGTGTCATTGTTTACAAACAAGCGTCTACCCATGAGCATTTGCGTTTTAGGTGTGTTGTTATCATTGCTTGGGACTCAATTCACGCGCATGCGACCCTCCCGCTTTAAGACGCAGCACGCAGAATCTTTTGACTCTCTAAATAAGGAAGAAGTTTTATTTCAGGGCCGTCATGTAGCGTGAAAGAACCGTCGTGTTAAATAATAATGCCATTGAAGTCACGTAACAGAGAATGGATGTTCGTTTTACGTATCGATGACTGGTAACTTCCCAGAGGCTGCGGAACGAAATGTTGCATAGGGGCTAGATCTGCTCACCAACCTCTTAGGGGGGCGGGTCATGTTCTCCCTTAAAAATATTGAAATCTAGACCCTCTGAAACACTATTTCCTGCATTTTGAGAGCAAATTTTGCTGACACAAAGGGTTTCAGCTTGATTTTGAGGGGCGACACCCCCCTTTTTTAAGTGCCTTCGCCGCCACTGCTTGCCTGTGTTTTAAAATGAAATACACGTAGCGTATCATGAGTGGGTGAGGCCAGACTTTTTTTATTCCTTGTTTCTCGAGTTTTTATAAGGCAATTTTTTTTGAGGAGGGCGGAAAAAATTAAAATTAATTCTTTTTTTCCATTAGATTTGTGTAATTCTCAAAGAATTGTAAGTGAGATCATTGATCGGAGAGAAGGAATGAAATAAAATGTCATTCCATGTATAACCTTGTTTCTCATCTGCGCGACACTTCGGTACTTTGATCATGATACTCCCACGAAAATACAACTAGGATTTGTTATGCGGCGGGCGGTAAAAAAGTGAAGATAAAAATAACATTTTTTTCAGCATTTTTTTTTGCGCTTACAAGTCGGCGGGCGCGAGAAATTACGCTAAAATAAAATTTCATTTGTATTTCATTTCCGGCTCCTGTTCATTCGGCGGGTTCGCGAAACAAGGGATAATAAAAGTCTGGCCTAACAAAACGACGCGGAAATAAATTAGCGATTCCTCCGCTATCACCCACGTGCACGTGGCGCGTTACCTATGATTGAAAAGATAAAATGCCCTTTGACCCTGAACTGGAAGCTAGTCAGTCAAATAACAACGCGGTTATGCCGACAGCTTATCTGTAAACGGGAAGTAGCGTTGCATAATTGTCATAAAGCCACAGTTTACGGGCGTCGATTTATATTTACGACGCTTCCTCATTTTGGAAAGCTAATACAGTCAGTTCTTCTATCACCACAGTGTGTTCAATATCATTTGCATAATAAATGTAGGAAGACGTGAACAACGATGCATTACTGTAAAAAAACTTTATTTTAGCTTGAATTAATCTTCGCTGAAAGGACATTTTGGGTATTTTGTATGAAATTTATTTTCACTGATTTTTGACAAGTTGAATGTAAAATATAGGGAAAAAGGTATATTCGCTGGATTTTATTTTCACTGACTCATTCCTTCAGCGAAAATAGCGAAAATGAATTCCAAGCGAAAATAAAGTATTTTACATTAATTCATTTGTGCCCGCGCGTGCGCAATAGTCGTCTTAACCGTTACCTACTGGAAATTACGTAATTTTCGCTTGGAATTTATTTTCGCTGAAGGGATAATTCAGTGAAAATAAAATCCAGGGATTATACATTTTCTCCTATATTTTACACTTAAATCACCAAGAATCAGTGAAAATAAATTTCATACTAGTACAAAACACTCAAAAAGTCTTTTCAGCGAAAATTAATTCCAGCTAAAATAAAGTATTTTACAGTACTTGAACACCTTACTTCTTGGATACGCCAATAATCACGTCGGAGGATAAGGAGGAGATGAAACATTTGAATGCCGTGCTTAGTTTCCGGTGGTTGAATATATAACTAATCATACTGGGGGTCAGGGGTAGAACATAGTTCATAAATAACGACACTTTGTCAGTTCGTAATCGCACATTGATTTTTTTCCGTTTTTTCTTCAGCCATTGGTATTACCGCCAGATATGTTTTCACGAGAACCGATTTTTTGAATAAGTGGGGGAAAGAATCGTTAACAGTGAACCCAAAAGAACTTCATTCTCCGAGTGTAAACTTTTTATTTCGGTTCATTTATTCATGCGTGTTCCATTCATTTCATTTGAAGTGTCACTTTGAGGAAATAAATACAAACACTCAGAAACCATATATAGTAATACAATGTGAATGGTTTGGGTCCCGTTTCGCGTTCACATGTGTTTAACGCCCACTCCTCATCCCGCTCTTTGACCCTTGTGGACGGCTTGCGTTGGTTTCGGTTATTGACAAGAAGGTCACCGTGCTTAGACCAAATATAAAATTAGTTCGCGTGGGCGGAATTCCCAGGGATACGCGGTGACCCCATACTCGGCCGGGGTCAGACAAGTTTCAGATAACGCACGTATACCGTGGCGTGTGTATACACAGTCCCGGTAATCAAGTATATCATGTTTTCAACGCATTAGATGTATATATGTTTTTCCTAATGAAATCGCCATGGTGATTTATACTTAAATGTTTGACTTACCTACATGATTCATAAACTTACACATCTTTGAAGTTGCTGTTGTTGTTTTGTATTTTTTGTCGTCGTTGTTGTATTTCTTTTTTGAAAATCTTGTCAAGTTCACGTTGATCACGTGCTATTTCCAGCTATCAGTTCGATGAGGTTAGCGTAGCTTAGTGAGTCGCGCGCCGGGGGGGGGGGGGGTACATAGAACTTGCCTAATGGGGACGTGCCCCTGGTCAAGATAGGTATCAACCCCTAGTTCAACCCCTAGTTTCTGATAGCGGACCCCTAAGGAGATCAAAGAGAAAGCGAACTGTTGATTCTCATTTAACTACCTAAATAACCTGAACTTTGTGTTAATAATATGATCTTATGTAAGTGACAGAGATGTTTCTATGGTCAAAATACATATTTTAATAAATCAATATACAATGCAACTATTGGGTTACATGTGTTTCTATTGGAGATGCTCTTCTGATATAGCAAATACAGTAACTGGGGCACTTTGGTAAAAATATGGGTATAGATTTTGCCACTATCCAGGTATAAAAATGAGAACACTTTTGAGCACACAGGGCCACCTCCCTACTCAGCTATGTATCAACACCCCCCCCCCCCAAAAAAAGGGCGCCTGCTTCCGCAGTGGCGAGGCACCGTCAGTCTTCACATATTGAGTTTTTGCATGTTCGTGATATTCCTGCAATTTACATATGATATTTGGATGATATCAGACATAATAACACAGACAAACTGACGTCCCCATCAAGTGAACCAAACATATTAATATTTCCCTCTGTTCGTACAATCCCTTGTGGGTTTTTTATTATCATGTAGTGGGTATTTTTTCAATATGTATATGGTGAGTGTTTTAGCACTGCACCATTCACAGACAGAAGACAGAAAGACAGGTGAATGGATGATCTTCCGACCTCGCTTCTTCTTCACACGTGTACAATAGGAAGTACTGTTCAGGCGAGGAGTCTGACATGTGTTACTAACAACTACAGTGATGCGAAGCGAGCATTCACGTCCCATGAATGAAAAATTGTCGAAAACTCGCTGTGTGTTATATTTCAATCATCCAAACGGTGTGTTATTCATGTAGTGTTAAAGCGGGAGAGTCGTCACCTGCGCACGCGCGGGAGTTGAGTCCCAAGCGATGATAACAACACACGCTAAGAACGCAAAGGCTCTTGGGTAGACGCTTGTTTGTAAACAATGACACGCTAAGGCTACCTGACGCATGCGTAGGTGACGACTCTCCCGTTTTAACGTATGTAAGAACATAGCGTAAACAAACAAACAAAAAATACGTAAATTTAACACCGGTTTGGTAATGAAGCCAAGTTGTGGGTGAAGGCTATCTTTTCCGCTCCCACGTTACGCTAATGAACAATTTGTTTTTAAAAACCTAATATGAAACTTCATTCTGTGAAAATTATGAAGTTCACTCATGAATTGTAGTGAAAATTGGTTTATATTTTATTGTAGATACCTTCAAAATACTAGTATGCATTTCTGAGTTATTGTGGTTGACCAACGTGCAACGTGGCTTCCGTCTGTTACTCGGTTTTGTCCTCCACTCTCCCAAACAAAAACACAAACAAAACGCAGTAACCGCGGTCGAATTGGGCTCACCCCTGATTTGTTGATCTAAAAACAATAACTCTGATTTACTATTTTTAAAGAATGAAATGTATCTGGGCTCCGTGTATAACAGTACAAGAGTACACCTAAAAGTGTATTTATGTATCCCCCCCCCCTAAAACAACTTTAGACAACTTGGAATCGTCCAGCCCATAAAGGAATTAATAAAGGGCATATATAAACGAAAAAGAGGAAGTCCTATTTTTAAATAAACTTCCTTGTAATGACTGACGTCGATCATGTAATATCATACAGTTTTCAAACAAGACCTGTTTTTGTTCAACGTTACAGACGGGACACCGCAAGTATCTCGATTGTTAATCCTTAGATGGTTGAGACAGTTTCCAAGAACAGTACTTGGTCAATATAACTATAACCATATGCCTAGTGTTTAGAGATTTGTTTTCAATTAGTGTAACCTGCGTGACAACACATCTGTTATTTCGATTACTATGACCGCTTTACCCCCACTACATCGATGTGTAAATGAGCTCTACAAATTATTCCGCTTGAAAATACGTGTTTGATCAATACTACTGGTAACGAGTGCCAAATTACTGAGAGTTCGGATACTGAGTTACTGGGTAATGAATTAACAAACAAATGAACACATTTTTCTTATTACTAGTATTTTCTTACTGACATATAGCAAGAGCCCTTAATACACCAGAAAATATGAAACATCTGTTGCACTTACCAAAAACATCTACCATTTCGCTGCTCTTCGTGATACGACACAACAACACTGACCCGGAAACAGTCTGATTACTCGTATTATAGTTGCCGCTGACGATGCCGTTTTTAATGAATTTGGTATTTCTCCCGCAGTTTCGAACACATTTTTCTTAAACCGACATACAGCAAGAGACCTTAATACACCAGAAAATATGAAACATCTGTTGCACTTACCAAAAACATCTACCATTTCGCTGCTCTTCGTGATACGACACAACAACACTGACCCGGACACAATCAGATTACTCGTGTTATAGTCGCCGCTGACAATGCCGTTTACTAAATTTGGTTCTTCCCCCACAGTTTCCCATTTATTTACCGTGTCTGAAAAATTCATAAAAACAAAATAACACATTACGTGTGTTGTGACGGTTAAGGGAATTTTTTTTCTCAGTGCGCAACAGGTGGGATTAAACATAAAGGGCGTTAACCAACAAATAAACTGCGGGTGTAAACAATTGGTCACGATTGCGACTGTTTTGTACACAAATGTCGCCAGGGTGATACCCGATACAACATTATTACTCATACGAATCTTGTTTTCCCAAAGTGAGTTATATAAATAATTCCAACTTGCATGTGATCTGCATATGATTTTGTGCTAATTTCGTAAATTTCAGTCCAGTCATGTTAGCAATATGGTTCCAAAAACAGCATTCGTTAAAAACAAAATGGCCACCAGTCAGCCATTTTGAATCAAATCTGGGGACAAAAAAATACCTGCATATAATCAAGGATAAAATATGTTCATGCACGACCGTGATCCAGTTATAAATGCTTGATTTTTATGTTTTTTTTAGTACTGTGTGATTTGTTGACTCAGGAACACACACAACATCAAATAAACCAGAGAGCTTTCACATTTAACTTTCTTGTTTATTCCGTACATTTTTCACTCGGAGGATCAGGTGACATATAACCACATTGCAAAAGTATGTATTCTGACGCATGCAATAAAGTTGTCCCAAAAACGTCACACACGGATCATGAAACAAATGCGGGTGCATATGTACGATATTGTGTCTGATGTATGTGTCAAGTTTGAATGTGATCGGTCGGAGCATGTATTTGTTTAAACAAAACGGCCACCAGTCGGCCATTTTCAATCCGATATGAAAGACGTGCATCAATGAACCATTATGTTCAACGGACTTACCAAGTTGAATAAAGTATGTTCATGATGACTGAGATCCGGTTCCGGATTGGCAGAAGTGCTTGATTTTGATGAATTTTAGCATCAAAATGGTGGTCATTCGGCCATCTTGAGTTGGATCATGAAACATGATATGATATGATGTGATATGATGTGATATGATATGATATGATATGATATGATATGATATGATATGATATGATATGATATGATATGATATGATATGATATGATATGATATGATATGATATGATATGATATGATATGATATGATATGATATGATATGATATGATATGATATGATATGATATGTTGTGATGTGATGTGATGTGATGTGATGTGATGTGATGTGATGTGATGTGATGTGATGTGATGTGATGTGATGTGATATGATATGATATGATATGATATGATATGATATGATATGATTCGTACTATTTTTTGAAATAACATAATTGTCTATAATTTTAGTTTAGCTGTCTATGACATGGAGTAAAAAGGTTAACCACGAGACTTGGAAAACCTACTTGTTTAATTGATAAATATTGAGTTATTAGCTCAACTAAACTAAAAAGTTATTAGCATTTACGCTGTAAATGAAAAAAAACAGATAATAAAAATTACAATAATAATCTGCATAACATTTCCATACCGTACACAACATTTTTCATTAAAACATCATCACTAACTTACCCCCCTTTTCTCCCCCGGATCAAATCGACTTAGATCATTTTCGTAGAATCACCACTGCCCTTTTTAACAACCGAATTTGCATCTGATCACGTGATTGTTGAATCGTGAGTGGGGTGAATCGTGGCTTACTCGATGTGTTAGTTCTTCTCTTTAATTACAATTAAGGCAGACATGAAGCCGTGCGTTAAAGGCAGCATTCTGGTGGTTTATATTCTGGGTGAGTATGATATTTAGAAAAATGGTAATCATATACATTGTATATACGTTTTCCTTCACCGTATGGACGGTGGGTGTCACCAGTTAGGTGTATACGGTGGAGTATCCCCTTAAACACAAAACAGTGACGTTTGTTATGCACGCCAATGAACATAGCACACGGTCTGGGTGCGACTTTTAGTGCATTTAAGGGCACGCTTGGTAGTTGTTTGGCTTCCATTCACGGGACATGATGGCAAGGAAAAACGAAGTTTTAATCCTAGCATATGCCGCATAGACCAGTCATCGATGCCAGGGTATGTTAAAAAAAACACTCGTTAGTTCCTCGTTCTTTGTTATTCAAGTTGCTCGCAGCTATTTAACGGGACTTAGAACTATGTTTATTGTACATATGTACCCACGCATGGATCGGTGGGGCATGTTTGTATACTGTGGTTGCGGTGCACAACACATTTGGTGTTGTTCACCACCAAAAATGCATGCTGAGTTAAAACATGCGTAGTGTTAAATATGCAATAATTCTTTTTGACTATGCATATATCGCAAAATCACGTAGGAAAAATCACGTCCTGTTTCGGTCGTCACGAGGTGTTTAGCAACCCAGCCCCTCTCCCCATGTGCCCGCATTACCACGTTGGCGGACGTACTTGTGGCCGAGGCATATCCATACTGTGCGCGATAAAGTTCTCTCAATGACTTCACGACTTCACGACTTCCCTCTAATGTGAGTGTACATAACGGGAGCATATCGTGCAGACAAGCTCGAGTTAATAACAAGGACGACACTTCCATGTGGTAAAATACCCGTGCATTCAACGACAGAGGAAGTGTTCCGTATCCTGTTCACGCAGCAAGCTGAATATGAAAAGAGAACGGAATAGATTAACTATGTGCCTACATGACCGGAATGTCAATTGATTCGAGTATCACGGCGTCGATTTCCACACGGGGCTTGCATATACTTGGAGGGGGGGGGAGTCCCGCAGTTGACGCATACGGTGCCCGATTATTACTGCGCAGCCGGTATGTTTGACCCCCACTTTCAAGATTTTTGAAAATGTTAGCAAAATTCCCTTCTTCTTTCCATTGACAATATCCATTCAGTGAAGCCCGACACTTGGTAACGATGTATCAAAATCAACCTAGCTAAGTGGTTCTATGCATAGAACATTAAGCCCAGCTAAGGGGTTTTACTGGCTTATTGCCTCGTTATCACGGTGTCATTTAAGGTCAAGCACATGTAGGATGGGGCAGGTGATATACTGGTACACTTCCGCTTTTTCGTATATTTATTGATTTAACAAGCAGCTGCAAAACATTAAAAATCACTTCTCTTTGTCTATGTTGCCTGTCATAGAAATTAGAGATTACTGTTCGTCGGGGGACGCGCAAACATTCCTATACCTAACCTCAGAGTACAGTAGCCTGAGACTGAGACACACTGCAGGGAGATTATGTCAGCTTTATTTGATATTAAAACTTAGCATCGATTGTGTAAGGCGACAATTATATACATGTTAACATACGAACTCGTTTGGAGGCAGCTAACCATATTTTTGTCTTTATGTTCTAAGTAATTATTATTATTATTATTATTATTATTATTATTATTATTATTATTATTATTATTATTATTATTATTATTATTATTATTATTATACATCTGTTACCGCAACGCCATAAGTTACAGCGTGCCGTAAATTTGCGGTAGTTTACCCCGGTATTTTCATTAGGAAATGCGAATTCCAAATATGGAATGATTACGCGCGTAAGCGTCCTCTAATAATACAAACAAACACTAGCCACTAGGGTTTGACAGGACTCAACCACAGTCCCTCTATCCCCGGTCTGGAAACGGTCATTGTATTAGGTGTGAATTGGTCTCCTTCCCTGGCAAAAGCGCGTTGCGAGTATGGACAAAGCATTGTCATGTGATCAGTACCCAGTTTTTTTATAATTTAGTTGTTTATTCCAGAATTCGAGCTTTTTCACATAATTTTTTAATCAGGATATCTTTATAAGGTCATATTTTAGCCGGCGAGTAGTTCTTTAATTCATCTATTTCACCAGCAGCGACACATTTTCGCAACAAATTTTCATACCTTTACCCAGAAATTTGTCGTGTTTGATTTTGCGGGTGATTGAAATGCACTCTATTTTATTTGCCATACTACTCGGAGCAAAACCAATATCTGTCTTCGATTTTGACATTTTATGATCAAAACATATCATTAAAAATTGGTGGGCTGATTTGTTATTTGTCACACCGCATTTTATTAATGTTAAATTGGGCGATTTATATGGATACTTTTTCGATCGTAAATGCGAATGGCGACGTTTTGTAATTACAATGTACGCTATTTTGTACTAAAAAAAAATCATTTATATACAAACAGATAGAGGGACTGTGACTCAACACAAAGAAGCTCGCTGATTTTTTTTGGATTTCGGCATTCGCATAATGTATCATTGGGAGGTAAAGATGTATAATAATATAACAGAAAATATGTGTCTCGCATTCCGCAACAGGGGGGGGGGGTCTCTTATTTCTGAGTCAATGTCTACAATATCGCGGTTGGTTCGTCCCACGAGCTCGATGCCTCCATCGGGAGTGACGACTTTGATTTCGAAGCAGTAGTTTCGCAATAACACACCGATTTATTAGATACATAATCGTGTTCTTGGTCTAGCGGGAATTCTTGTCGAAAATCACGTCAACCAATTTTCTCAAAGTTTGCTGTTAAAAATAGCCATTTGTCGTTCGATTTGATTTTGATCTGCGCATCTATTACCGCTATTAGTTTTGTCATGGAACTAGGGGTTTATAGTTCCATGGTTTTGTAGATAAAGATGCGCGCGCACAGGGGTGCACAGTGGCGAATAGTATGTTGACTGTTTCCAAAGTTGCATCAGCTTGTCAATAGTCTGATTAGTTTGTGCGCGGGAGAATGGTGTGATATAAAAGATGATAATGGGCAACAAAGGCGCAAATCCTATTGGCTGAAAGGACTTTGACGTATAATAATACCGTATCATACTAAACGTTTTCTTCTTGTCATGATAGTTAATATCCTGACCAGTTGCGAGTCGTCATTGGGTATCGAAACTCGTCTTTCTGAAGAGGTACAAGAGGGCGCCATCAGCGTTCGTCTTCCATGCAAGTACAAAAATCCAGTAGAGGATTCAGAACCCGACTTCTCCATTCAGTGGAGACGAAGGGAAAAGGTACTCATCGACGGCGACCACTCATCTAACCACTCCAAGTACAGCATTACGTATGAAGGGAACCTGGTAATCGTCAACATCACCGCCGCAGATGAAGACACGTATATGTGTCTTGTCAATTGGGACTTTCGAGATCATTACGTAACAGACCGAACATTTGTCACATTGAAAGTACTAAGTAAGTTTACTTATTAAACTTGTATATGTTTTCTTTCATACTAAGTTCGGAAGGCACTAGGTGTATTCCACACGAATACATCACATACTAACGAAGAAGCACATCCCAACTAAACATTAACATCATAAAGGCAATATGGGTAACTTTGACTGCATTGAGTATTTGTATCCATTATTGTGAATTGTTAGAACTGGACTGTGAACTGTGTGTTTCGATGTAATAATCACACAAATATGACATAATAATCACGTACTATTATTTCAACACGCATGCGCATTGAATCATTTATTATGCCACCAAGCGAATATGTTGTACATGATTGTTTTTCTTCTTCTAAAAAATCATTTTTTTTTCACATACACATTGTTTTAATTTTCAGTATATCGAAAAATCTCTGAAATACAACTGAAATACAAAGTGTAATACAGCATATCGTTTTTTTCCTAGAATTACGTAACTCATTTCAAATATACGCAGTTGACGGAGACGCAAGCGTCGAACTCCCTTGCACACTGACATACCCAGCCGACGTACCGTTCACGTTGGAATGGAGGATGGAAGGAGAAACTATCTTGGACTTTGATGGTCAAAGCCAGACCAGTACTGTCGGCAGATACGCGCTAACGCGGAATAGAAATTTGACAATACACGACGTCACCACGGAAGACAGGGGTCATTATATGTGCCTGGTCAGTTGGGACTTGGAAGACAGATACGAAACACAGCAAACTGACGTCATTCTGACGGTGACGAGTGAGTAATTTCATTTTCTTATTCTCGTTAGTCACGGAGGTTTGGACGCGTTACGGTCAACCTGCCACATCATTCCACACGGATCTCTTTCCGTATGGAAATCATTGTTTGTATACAAAAACTCGAACGCGTGTGTGATAAATTGATAAATACTGTAAAATGACTAATTTTTAATTTCACTAATTTAGCATTTCGGGCATATTCAGTGGGTTTTTAATTCATGGTTTTATCATTGAGATAATGTGTTGTATGCTCAATTTTACATATTCACTGGGTTTTAATTTAGCGCATTTTCCAGTCAGCGAAATCATAAGCAAAATTAAAACTCAGTGAATAATTAATCCTTCTACAGTATAAAGAGGAGGTACGAGTACAAGAAATCAATCGGTATACATCAATCACGCGTGTCCGAAACTTTTGTGACCAAAAAACCCGGGAAAGCAAATGATGCCAAAACTTCCGTTGCCGAAACTTCCATCATATTCTGTATATATTTGTTTATTATAGCAAAAATCGCCACGGATACCGAACACGTGGTTGACGAAATAACGGAACAACAACGGGAACCAATCAAACCATTGAGACGTGACCACACACCGAATACTGCGCCCACTCTAATTAATACATCCCAAGTAAAGACGACGAATACCGAAAGAATTGTGAACAAGTTACGAGGGCCAGGTACAGGCACAGTTACTCCTTCCTGGCATTTGGAATTATCATCAGACAATGTCGTTGACCAAGTTGCTGGGAACAATGGCCAATCAATTTTATCGAATTCCTCAGTTTTCATTGGAACCGTGCTAACGTTCTCGATCATTGGGCTGGTCTGTGTTGCGCCAATCGTTGGTGTTGCTGTGTATTTGTGTAAAAACAGGAAATTCCCTAACACGGTAAGTATTTTGTTGTATAACGTACAAGTAAGAAGTGCAAGTTGCAGTTTTGTTTTAAAATTGTGTTTCGTACTCTTTAAGCCGTATAAAACTTAGATGTAAATCACACAGGAATTGTGGGTAAATGTGCCAAATGGATTCGCATGTGGTAGACTGTTAAAGTGGGAGGGTCGTCACCTGCGCACGCACGAAAATTGAGTCCTAAGTCCTAAGAACACACGCTAACAACGCAAAGGCTCATGGGTAGACGATTGTTTGTAAACAATGACACGCTATGACCACCTGACGCATGCGCAGGTGTCCACTTCCCCGCTTTAATATGTACAGGACATGCACGTCACCTAGACAATTTGATAAACATTCGTAAAAAGCGCTTGTGTATAGAGTGCGACGAAACTTTTTAAATTTTAGAGTGAATACTAGTAATTTCAATAGATATATCCAGGCAATAATACTTTTATGTTTAACCATTTTTTTTTGTCGGAGATTTACATAAATTAAAGCGGGAGGGTCGTCACCTGCGCACGCGCAGAAATCGAGTCCCAAGCGATGATAACGCTAAAAACGTAAAGGCTCATCGGTAGACGCTTGTTTGTAAACAATGACACGCTATGGCCATCTGACGCATGCGCAGGTGACGACTCTATCGCTTTAAAAGACATGAAAACATATACTGAGAACACAAACCTTGACCTTTTAATCAGTACAGTTATGTTGACATAAAAAAGTTTGACATTTCTCGATATATGGTACTGCAACAGACATTCTTAATGAAGTTTTAAAAAATACACAATAAAGTTCTTATACTGTATAATACTTTTGCTTGGAATTTATTTTCGCTATTTTCGCTGAAGAAATGTTTCAGTGAAAATAAAATCCAGCGAATATACCATTTTCCTATATTTTACATTCAACTGGTCAGAAATCAGTGAAAATAAATTCCCTACAAAACAGTTAAAAAGTTGTTCCAGCGAAAAATAATTCCAGCTAAAATAAAGTATTTTACAGTATATACTGCTGCATGTATAGGTACCGTAACAGATGGAATATGGATACACGTATTCATAATACGTGTTTCTTCGTAATGTATTTCTTCGTTATCTGGTTTTACCAATTATTGAAGACAGTGTTGTAAACTTAAGACTCTTTCCATTTATAAATGTTATTAAACAATGAAAGTGATAACAAAAATGTGTACGAGTAACTAGCACTAAGTCATTTGGTGACGTGTCACTCTGCTTTTTTTTATTACAGATTCGATCCCATTTGATTTCCATTTGTAAGTGACATCAGCAAAACACTTTTGATGCGCATGCGCATTAACAGCAAAAACTAATAAAGTGGAGCAACACAATAATGGGAAAAAAAAGATGAAATACCTATGGGGACTTGAAATTAGAAGAGAAAAGTAAATTTTATACTAGTATTCTTTCTCCTTTTTTTATTACATAACGCAGAGCATAGAGGACCCCACCCCAAGTCGAAAAATATCCGAACCAGACAGCGTCACGGAGTTAATAGACATTAGTGCAGACGACGATCAGGTAAGTACAACAAGCGCATCCGTATAACTTGTTCCTTGTTCCGTATAACAGTTTGGCTCAGAATTGTCAAGTACTGGTCATTGACAATTATGGCGCCAGCGCATATTGATAAATTGTTCTCCTTAAGTATTCCTCAAAATCTTAGAGTGGGAAGGTCGTCACCTGCGCACGCGCGGGAATTGAGTCCCAAGCGACGGTAAAAACTCACGCTAAAAACGCAGAGGCTCATGGGTAGACTCTTGTTTGTAAACAATGATACGCTATGGCCATCTGACGCATGCGCAGGTGACGACCCCCCCCCCGATTTAAAACAACCTCATTGGTCAGTATTTACATTTTGACCCCTGTCCGCCAAAATCAACCTTTATCACTCGCGACCTTTGTACACGTCAAAACAACTGTATCATCATGCTAGCTACTCTCCGATTGATCTGATCTGTGTAAGATGGTGTATATGAGCATTTCTGCGATTAGGGGGATCTTTAATACAGTTTATAAGTTTATAAGATTAAAGGGCGGTAGTCGTCGCGCCACGCATGCGCGAGATATATTGGTCTCATATAAACAAAGAAAGTGACTGTTGCGCAGATCAATGGGTACAAACTAAGGCGTTACCAAGCTTTAATTAGGTATTTTGTTAGGTGTTTAGAAGGTGTTGAAGGAGTCACGAGCGGTATTTAGTGCTAGTCGCGCCCAGTTCAAACCTCATACTTGTGATTTCTATTAGAAGAGCGCATTGCATTGTTGGAAAATCAATGTTCATCAACACAAATGTCGCACATGCGCAGCGAGACGACTACCGCCTTTTAATGGAAAAGTATTGCAAGCATTATATTCGTCAATATTCTCTGACAATATAGTCCTGGTATATTTGCAAATCAATATTTTATTCACATTCAGGAGGTGTTCCAATCACTTTCGACCCTCCCTCAAACAAGTGGTATTCCAGCTACTGCTCACTTACCTGTTAGCTACTCGCAATTAAGCATCATCTTGTTGGGTGGAGGCGATGCATCTGCATATGTTGATAATATACGCGGCAGACAACGACACAATACCTACCCGCCGCCACTGCTCCGTCCAAGGGATGACTCGAGTCTTCGCGATTTAGTGAACTTCCCGCCGGGTGTAGGCTCAATTGACACCATCGACAGCGACTTGACGTACAGAACGGATAGCACGTACCCATACTTAGGAGGTGTCGGGTACGTCCCTGTGAAATCTCCATGTAACGCATGCCGTCGCCTTCGATTCATTGAGAAGATCGGGAGTGGAGAATTCGGAGAAGTCCACAAAGCGACAATTCACTCCTCGTCGGGGATGACATCTGGCGCCGTAGCAGTGAAGACGGTGAAACGTGAGTAGAATTTTATTTTAAATACAATCTAATTGCTCCTGGTAATGAATGTCAACGTCGTCTCTGGTTTTTGTTGCAAGTGAAATTGCATAGAATTTCACGTATCATATGTATTATGTTTGTGCTACACATTTTATTTTAGTGAATGATTCCATTGACTTTGAGTCTGTGTCACACTCGTTGAGGGCGGGTGTCGAGATCAGGGTTTATCCCCAGGCTGATTTTCGGGGTCTGGTTGAAAAACCAACACACTACCCGTGAACTGTTTTCTCTGATATATAAGCAGTTAGTAGGGTTATATTATGTTATACTTCATTGTGAACTTTATTATACAATGCTAAATTTTAACAACAACACAGTTCTAAGCGTAAGTCATGTGTTTTCAGACCCCGATTGTACAAGTGAGCAAGCTTCTCTCACAAGAGAATGTGAAATCCTGGCGTCGCTGTTACCCTGTTCTAAATTCATCATCGCCGTGATTGGATACTGTGTTCACCCGCTGTCCAGTAAGTGAATAAATTATCTCATTCCATGTATGAGGGTCGGCAAGGGGTATTTTCGTAAGCTGCAATCAATTTTATTTTCGTAATAATGTAATTTAAATAAATAAAAAAAAACGTAAATTCGTAGACATACACAAGGTGTAAAATGTAATCAGCTATTTTATTCGTCCGTAATTTGTACAAAGATCTTATTTTTTGTAAGCGTATAAAGCATTTTTCCGAATTGAATGTCCAATTTTGATTCTTAAACCCAAACTATAAAAAAATATTCTTAAAATGTATAATGTAATTAGGAGTTTGCTTTATCTGTAAAGTGTAAAAACCCATTTTTTTTACTGTGAATGGAACTTTCATTTTATTTCCTGTAAAAACGTAAAATACTGTTTTTAATATTAGTTGTATGAGGTGCAATAAATGAGTGTAGTAATTGTATACTAGTACATTTCAATATTACGTAATACAAATCTCCGAAAATCTGATTGGTCCATGCAAGCAGATTGAACTTTTGACATCATAGCCTAGAATCACAAAATACGCCGATACACTTAAATGTTAATTGTTATAAACAATATTTCTTGAAATATTATTATTATTACTACTATTATTATTATTATTAGTAGTAGTAGTAGTAGTAGTTATAGTATTATTATTATTATTATTATTATTATATAATATACATGGCCTTTAATGCATATAACAAAAATAAAAGTAATTTCATATTCTAGATTTTATGGAGTTGTAATTTGTCTGTTAATGTGTATCTATATATTACATTATTTGTCGATATCACGAAAATATAAAACCGACTTTATGATTGTTCTATTACTATTTTCACGTGGTAGAAATTGGTACATTAAATAAATGTTGTTTACAGTTGTTTTACCATTCCAAAATCAATGTTGAGTTTTCATAATTCTTCTAAACTTAAAGTGAAGTGTCTTCTAGCGATATTGTTGTACCAAATCTTTCGAGAAAATATTAAGTTTAAAAATATACCCATGTTAATTACACAAACGAAAGAATTATAGTGTTTTTTTAACCATGACAAGGGATAAGCTGGTCATATCTACCTCACATCACAAGTAATAAACAGTTATACACAACAAATTCAAAGTTAATGCTTACATGAAACTTGGATACTCACAATACGGCATACGTAATTAAAGCGGGGGAGTCGTCGCCTGCGCATGCGTGAGATGGCCATTGTTTACAAACACGCGTCTAACCATGAGCCTTTGCGTTTTTAGCTTTTTAGCGTGTGTTGTTATCATCGCTTGGGACTCACTTCCGGCGCGTGCGCAAGTGAGACGACCCTCCCGCTTTAATCTTATGATCAGTTTTAATACGTTTACTGGGTTTTATGTAAACTTATAAAGTAGACAATCAGTTTCTGACTCTATTTCTATTGCGCATTGCTCCAGACGCGGTTAAATGCATTATTATGGAGTTCTGCGAGAATGGGAATTTGAGGAACTATCTCCGGAAACATGGGAACCAAAGCTACCACAACCGCCGTGAATATGGTCCTCAGATAATATTGACGAGCAACGACTTGATGAAATTCGCGTGTCAGATATCTGAGGGCATGTGTTTCTTGGCGGATTCAAATGTGAGTAACGAAATCTTATCGATCGTACACATTATAATTATTTTGCGTCAAACCCTAGTCTAACTTTCGGATTTGTATTAAGTTGGGCGATGGGGTGGGGGGCTAATAAACGGATACATGTTGAATAACTGAATATTGATAACTAAGATCAACCCGAATGTTAGAGTCACTCGACTGGGGTAAATTGTTTCGATATAGGTCCCACATCACAATCAGTTTGCACCTTCTCACTCCAAGTAACGGACATTTATAAACTTGGGCCAATGGTTGTCGGCAATGTTGCCTTCATAATAAGTCACGTGTGTGTGTTTATTATTGACAGTGCCTGCATCGTGATTTGGCAGCCCGTAATGTGCTGATCACACGGGATAAAGATTGTAGAATAAGCGATTTTGGAATGGCCAAGCAGATGAATACTGATGGTATTTATCTAAGGCAGTCTCAGGTAAATAAATTTGGGAGGGAGCAGGGGAATATATATTTCAGTCTGGTATATCTACCATAGAGGTATAAATTCAGAAGAGTCTGGCAGAGGCGTGTCGGAGACGTCAATGCGGGGGTCGAACAATATGAATATAGTCCACATTTTTACCTGGAATAACGCATATTATTATACATCTGTCACCATAACGCCATATGTCACAGCGTGCCGTAATTTTGCGGTATTTTACGGGTCATTTTTATTCTACCGTATTAGGAAATGCGAGTTCCAAATATGGAGCGACTACGCGCGTGAGCGTCCTCTTAATAACAAAAACGAAGATGGTGCGCGTCGGTCGATACTTCGCTGTACTGTCTTCGTGCATACTTTTCGGTATCCTTGTAATAACCTCGTATTCATTGAATATACCGGAATAATCATGCCTTAGATCAACTATAGTACGAAGCATACAGTAATTCATCGTGTCTAATACATTGTATCTCATGCTCGCCATATTTCAGGTACCCTTACCAGTGAGATGGATGGCACCGGAGTCGATCAGGGACCATGTGTACACGTTAAAAACAGAAGTATGGTCGTTCGGCATCGTACTCTGGGAAATCGCAACTTTCGGATCCACGCCTTACTCCGACATCAAAGACGCATACGAAGCTCGGACGAAAATTTTAGAAGGACACAAACTGGAAAAACCTAAACACTGTCGGCCAGAGATGTAAGTCAAGTGCAATTCCCACTTCATCAATCTATTTTATTATTAAAGCGGGGGAGTCGTCACCTGCGCATGCGTCAGATGGCCAAAGCGTGTCAATGTTTACAAACAAGCGTCTACCCATGAGCCTTTGCGTTTTTTAGCGTGTGTTGTTATCATCGCTTGGGACTCAATTTCCGCGCATGCGCAGGTGACGACTCTCCCGCTTTAAATATGACAAGCCTAAAAACATGTTTCCTGGCTTACACGTTTGTGATATCTAGGTGAGGCCACTGTTGACTAATATGGAATGCCGAATAAACCTTCATTTTACTGACCAACTAATTATAAAACTTCCAGTCTAACACACAATATTGTTTTTCAAAAAATTGAAAACACTGGTATATCTGAGGACATGGCGCCCCATCGGCCACTATTACAACAACTATCACCTCTTGTACTAAAGCCTGGGGCAAATGCGGTGAATGAAACCACCCGTCTTCATTTCAAAGAAGATGGTGGCTTTTCGAAAGAGCTTGAAGCAGTTTTCATGTTGATTTTAAGTGATAAATAAATTTAACAATTATACAGAAAATAATACTTTGATTACTGTTATCTCAGATTCGGACTAATGATGGACTGTTGCCATAGAAACCCTGAGCACAGACCAGCTTTCCCTGAAATTCGTTCAAGTTTATTAATGATGAAAAGTGACGGATTGGTAGGTTTCAAAATACTTGTTAATTTTATTTATGTTCCATTCATTCTAATTTATACTGAAGATATACGCTGAAAATGGCGTATGTATTAAAGTGGAAGTGATGTTGTCAAAACGACAGTGACGTTAAAGCGGGGGAGTCGTCACCTGCGCATGCGCCAGATGGCCATAGCATGTCATTGTTTCCGAACAAGCGTCTACCCATGAGCCTTTGCGTGTGTTGTTATCGTCGCGTGGGACTCAATTCCCGCGCGTGCGCAGGTGACGTCCCTTCCGCTTTAATGTTTAATGTGTTTTTTTCGAATTTTTTGTTTGGAAGTCTTAGTAATATATTGAAGGATTGCGAAAAATAAACTAGTGTTATAGAGGCAATAATACGAAGACATGTGAAATGTTGCTTTATAATGTATGTTGGTGGATACATTGGGGGAATCTGAGTGTTCGTTCGATGAAACAACGAAATACTCTAAAGCGCGGGTGTAATATTTATTTTGGTTCTCCGCCCATAGAGGGCGCGTTTCAACGGATCTGTTTACTTTGTCTAATTCTTTTATGTTACTTTTTGTTATTTTCAGGAGTACATTAATGTGGCTGATTTCGATACGACTCTTTATATCAACCTTGACCTGCATTTACGACATCATCCGGAAATACTTTAGAATGTGCTGTTCTGCCAATCCACTCATTCGCCCTCTGATACGTCGAGAGTTTATGTGACGTCAACATAACGTAAAAGGGTGTAACCAGTGTCGTTAAAAACTTTAAATGTGTTTGGATGCGTAGTCGGTTGATGTTTAGGATACAAAACACCGTGGTATTTTTTATCAGATCAAACTGTATTGATGCTGTGGAAGAGAAACTTCCACTAACGTCACTTCAAAGCTTCGTCACAAGAGGGCGCTACTTAATAGAAAAGCGCATTCAGAAATTCTACACTGCCATGTGAACATTTCACGAGCAATCTAATACATACTAGTAGATATGACTAGAGTAGTCTAAGATGTAAATATATTTTTTGGTATTTTTTGATACAGTATGTTTTTTGGCACATTCCACTCACTGTAAATAACCACGCGCACAGAAAAAAAATAGAGTCAACCGGTATACATATACATATCCGGCCTGTTCTTTTACTGAATCAGAAAAGCGACATCCTTTGCATCAGGGTTCCTTGTACTTCATTTCATATTGATTTAAAAATTTGAATTTCATCCAAATTTATAAAAATATTAATTGAAAGCTTTATTGAATTTGTTGGAAAACAACGAAAATATGCATTTGCACTAAAACCAACATTATGTCCAATAAATAAACCCCTTTTTCGTGACTTTAAAGTCACACGTCAAATATCGCACAAATAGAAAAGTATTCATTAAAATATAAACAAAAATAACTTTAACTGTTAAAAACGGCAATATCTGTATTTTGGAACATTTTTTGTTTAAATATACCCATATTAAGAAGACAATATCTCACCGAAATATTGTTTTAGACAGAAATTCAAAGGGAACATACAAAAGGCTATTGTCACATAAAATGCGATGTGAAAATTAAGGGTCGAGTAGTCGCCATTTTGTGAAGAGGACTGTAGAAAATGATGACGCACGACGTATACTAATTTGGGAAAGGACACATCAGGTCGTCAGTGGGAGACCGACCGTCGGAGATACAGAGGCTTAGTTTTCCTAGATAGCGATGTATTTGACTTTTCGCCCACAGCCACCGGTGAATTGGAAACTTTTACTGTAATCCCCGGGTTTCGCTTGACAAAACTGGTGTTCAATAGATGATGATCTTTGGAGATCTGAACGCAGCCAGGCGGCCATCTTTTCCACTTGCAAGTCGGTATATTGCGTATATTCTATATCGGCGATGGTCATTTGTCATAAATTGGCACTAATTAGTACGCAAAAAGGGTGTATTACAAGTAAAAATCGAAGCAAAATTACCCATAGTTATCAATTTTGCTACTTCAAATCTTTAGTTGTTTGATATATAAGGCTTTTTTGAATTACAATTGGATTTTTGTTATCTTACTTAGACAAAGAGATGAGAATACCAACAATTCCACTGTTAGCATTTTGTCTTGTATGATTTTGTATATATAAATACATTGTACAGTATTATGGTTTATCATAACCTGAAAACAATGAAATTGTCTTATACGCATGCGCATGCGTATTAATGGTTTTGATTTTTCATATAACGAACACTGCTGTATGTCCTGAAAATGCCACATTTTTTTAGTTTATGATAAATCATAATCAGATTTGGTATACTATATGGAGTTTCGAAAACATTATTAAAAAATATATGTTTTCGTCAATATTGCATATTTAATAACACACTGTATCGCTAGGGCCAGTCAACTCGTTTTCACTTTATTAAGTATTACCTCCGACAAAAACGTGAATTACTTTATCTAGAGTTAATGCTATTTTTTCTTGGGTACATGATAGATCATGTGGGCTGACAGTATTTAGATGGCTTATCAGACAAGAAATGACATTGTATTTTATTTTCCACGTTTAAAGTGGGGGGTCGTCACCTGCGCATGCGCGGGAGTTGAGTCCTAAGCGACGATAACAACACACGCTAAAAACGCAAAGGCTCACGGGTAGACGCTTGTTTGCAAACAATTACACTCTATGGCCATCTGACATATGCGCAGGTGACGACTCCCCCGTTTTATTATTTCCATTCATGTCATTGCTAAGCTGGAAAAACTCGTCTGGCATCAGGTGAATATTAGGATACACGTACTCATGTGAAATATGTGCAGTTATTTGCATAGTATTTGCATAATGAAACGCTGTGAACTGTTACAGCGAGTGTACTCTCTCGTTACGTCAATATGCATTTTCTCTGTGAAAATTCACCACAACGCAGCTAATAAAGCATTAGGTGCACAAAGTAAAGTTTATTTTATAATGTCTCACGGGGAAGTTTACAGAAAATCAAATAAATCGACCTCAGAACAATAATGAATAGTAGTTTTATTTTTTTAAGGTGAATAAGGAAATAGACGCGGAAATATGTTATGATGGATGTATGTGTGTACAATGTATTTAGCTCCCACATCTTTAGAACGTTCATTGTGGATGGTGGGTGACTCTCTCTCTTAGCATGTAGTCATTGGATGACCATTTTCTCAAATTGAAACCGCCTGACGTCATCATTTCATTTGCATGTGTATCAATAGCCTCATCGGTGTTGTTTACACCAGAAATGACATCGTCAACATAAATATTGCATTACAAATCCCTTGCGATGGCCGAAGTGTAGTAAGTATCGACATGAGTACTTACAACAAGGTTAAGAATAAAGGGGGTGGGTGTCATCCCAAAAAGAACAGACTTAAACTGATAGGTATCGTCTTCACTCGCTGTACCGCCTGAATCTGGGAGCCACGCAACAGGGTTTGAATAAAATGTAATCAAAATGGATGTCAAGTCATGGAGCTCTGTTTAGCCACTGAATGGTAGGTTGGTAGTTTCTCAATAAAGTCATTTGATTATTGCTAGTTTCGTACCATGTTGCTTGTGCGGTTCAGAATAACCTCATAGTTGACAGGTAGTTCATCATATTCTCGTTTCCATGGCAACTCAGCTACATAATGACCACCATCACGTCGTAAGTGTGTGGTTTTGTACGTTTCATAGTCAATGTGTTTGTCATGTTTGTAAACATTGTTTTGTTTACATTCGTCAGCTGATATGCCAATAGTTTCCAGGTCCCAATATGAGTCTATAGCTTTCTCCTCATAGCGAGTATCTGTGATTACATGCAAAACTTGAGCGTTTGAGGTAGGTTGGCCATTGTTTTTTAGACCCAAACAACATATATCCAATTACAAGTAACCTGTAGAATGCTGTGTGGGTAATATTTTTATATTGATTTTTGCTGCATTTGCAGCAAATAGTTACCAAACAATGAGAAATCTATTGGATTGAATATACCTCTCAGGTGGCTTCACATGCATAGTTCAAGCCTGCCTAACCGGTGCTTATACCAGAATTTAGTTACAGCTTCATGTTCCCAGTAATCGCAATAAATTGACATGACAATAGAAATTCATGAAAGACTGGCACTCCCATGCAATTAACAGCGAGTTAAATTCTTGGGATTGAAACATATATTTTGAAGTCACTGATGTAGGCAATGAATAACTTAAAGTTGACATAAAGACGAGGTAGTTTATGATTTAATCAGTGCTCAACTAGAGGCTGAAATTATAATTAATTTGTTTATTTCAATTTCTCCTGAAGTCAAATAGAATACACTGGTGAAACACGATAGTACCCATGGGCGAAAGAATGTTTTGGGATGTAGTTTACATTGTGTATGGAGTGGTAGGGTCGGGTGTAATTTGTTCATTTCCAACTCTTATGAAGTCACGTAGAATTTCACTTAATTTATTTTTGCTGACATGTTTTCAAGTATTACATGTGAATCCAATTTTCACTGTGCTGTGTCTCAATAGAGTGTGAGGGAAATGGCATTTTCACTGGAATTTATTTCAGGGGGAAAATGTTTTCAGTGATAATGAAGTATTATGACTGAACCACATATCCTCTCCCCGTGGCTTTCATTGCGTATGGAAGTTATTTTCACGAGTGATGCGATGTATCCTGCTGCCTTTCACTTTCACGAGCGAAGCCACTGGGAGGGTATGGGGTTCTGTTATTATTACATATGTCCCATATTTGATTATTTCATATTAAAGAAAGAACGTGCAACAAATCGGGATAGAAATTTAGGTCGGGGAACCCAATTGCCCATTAATATGCTCCAAGACAGTGCTGCGACCTAGCAACGCGTGTCAGTGTAGAACGCGTGTCACTGTACGTGTGAAAATAAAATAATCAGACGTCTAAACTTGAGTCATTGTCCGAATAAATACTGCTCAAATTGACTAAGTGTTCAAAACGTCATAAAAAAGACGCCGCCGACGATGCGCGTCGCACAATCGTTTTGCTAGCTGTCAAACAACTTGTCAAGTCAAAACATCTACGCGCCAAAGTGAAAAGGCTGATTTTACTGCGGGTCCAGGCTGCGGGTGGATGTTCAGAGAGCCCTTCAAGATTGATAAAACTCAGTTTCCAGGTGGTCAACATACATTAAGTTCTCCCAAACCTAGTATTCTATGTGATGTACATCTAACATGCCAAAAATGAACGATTGGTGAACGATTTGAACCTGACAAAAATAGCCGACGGAAATGTGTTTACAAAATAAAAATAGTGATTACTTGATTTAGATAACAGGAAGGGGAGGGGGTAAAAGAAAAGTTATATAACATTTTATTATTCAATAATTTATTAAAATACATAAGTTTGTCCAATTCCCTGTGATACAACACCTCAGACATAGCTCATTGTACTCGGTTTGAGTGTGGGTACAAAGTTACTATATGAATTTTTTATATCTTTTTTCATTAATGAGAAATTTGACCCCAAAGTTAGAGTAACTGTTCACCAGGAATGGCTTTTTAACTCTTCTGTGATTTTTTTTTGGCTTGGCTGATTTTGTTCAAACTTGATAGGCAGATCGTACCATCACTAATTGGAAAAACAATCCTGACCCACCGGTACCATGGCAACAGCCAAAATCTGTTTTTTGAATACTTTCGCCCCAAATTTATTACCTCCTACCAGTCTTGTAATAGCAGTGGCCAAATGATCATGCCTTTTATTCTGGCTACGTTGCGCACTGGTAAGAGATCACTGGCGCCGACATTGTTATACTGTCAACGTAATCCCAATTGAACTTTGAATAAAATCTAAATGCTGCCTCCAATCTAGAAAATACTATCGCAAAACGGTTGGAAATAATACATTTAACGGCTGAATACGTCCTAGCAATAAAATAAAGTGACTTCTAAAGACTGAATGTTATTTTGCGAACCTCGTATAAGGTGCCTGGTTTTAGTTATAAACCGACGTTAGCTTCACGTTCATGTCCTACCATCATGGTAACAGCCGAAAACATATTGCTTGTTTTTTACCGGCTTGTTTTCATTGGCAACCGAAGTATTTTTATTTTGTAAATAAATGTTCGTCTGCTATTTTTATCCAGTTTAGCAACATTTTTTGCATATTAGGTGTACATCACATGGAATACTACGATTGACAGAACTTGGTGTATGTTGACTGAGTTTTATCATAGTACGAAGTACCAGGAGGTTTCTGCTGGCGACGTTGCGGCGTTACTCAGTTCCAAATAAAGATTACCAACGCCAAATGAGCAACATTTTAACCGGTAATCAAGATTCATTCAATCCACGGCTAGCAAGCAACATCAGAAGCGAAGTTGTAGCATGCAGTACTAGTAAGTCATCCCGTCAGTGGAGTACCACAGTAGCACGGCATGCTTGCCTTCAGCATTGTATTCAAATGAATCACGTGGTGTGTCGTTCTCGTTCAAACCCGGAATTCGATCAATAGGGGAGTTTCAGTAAAAAAAACACATTGCAAATCATGCAAGTTCAACATTTTCAAACCAATATACTAAAACAGGAATGCTCAGAGTGCAAAAGTATGATAGTTATTACTTTCCAGTATACACATCTCTGTTAATACTATCCCTCACATATTCTACTCCCAATTACTCCTGCGTATAATGGACTAGCATCTTTTCATGTTGACATTCAGACTAAAATCATGTGACAGGCTGTTAAAATTGGCTGTTGCATACTCTTTCGCCGGTCTGGGAAATGTGTTTAATTAGCTCTCATTCAAGCAACAATGCAGATTTCCCAGTGGGAGTGAAACTATTCGAATCTGCCACTAAAAAATAGGGGTGTTTTCAGCAAAAAACGAATAACCCTGGAATGCACACAAAATACTGAATTTCGGAACAAATCGTGCATTACTTACAGCAGCAGAATACCACAGAAATATCAGACGAAACATGAAAACACTATATATTGTATTTCGGCCTGAACCCTCTATATTGCAATTCAAGGAATTAACCCCTTATGTGCATCCATTTCCCACCTTGGTATCACCCACCCCTGAAAACAAACTCTTAATACCACGCTGAAGCGTTTGGTAAATAGAATTGCCCATATTTAAGACCTTGTGAGGGCGCTGTAACCGTAACAAAATTCCTAATTTTCCTTAGGGGTGGATAGATTTGCTTTTTTGTTTTGAAAACGCTACAGATACTCACCACGGAACACTGCTGCGTACCTTTATTCTACAACAACTATTCTAAAAACAACTACTGATCCTGTATCTTGAATGACATAGTCTCCGACCATCCCCCATTGGTAAGAATTACACAGAACTTGCAGTATGACTGATGTACATCGATAAAGTATTCGCCACGTAAGAAATTAGCGTGAAAGCCTTTAATTGACTGAATAAAAAAATGAAACAAAAGAACACACTGCGTTCGCACTTACGCCGTCGTGGAACTTCAGAATCCGTATTTTGAAAGAATGAATGATAAGTCAGAATACTATTGAAAAGGTATAAATCAAAATAAATAAAGCGATTAACGAACATGATTACTTCATAGATAAACGATTCAGTAATTACTCCGACACATCTTAATGTCTTAATTACAATACAAAATATACAATTTAAAAAAAAGGATATTGCTACGGGCGTCAATGTTTCGCATTCACAGGACAGATTGTATTCCGAGAGTGAAACAAAGCAACACAACCAGAATATGACAAATAAATGTTACTACATGTATTAAGACATAAATTAAAGTTAAACCATAAACAGAATAACTGTAAATTACATACTGGTCTCCAATAAACATTACCTACTAATTCACACCGTATAGTTCCGTATAGCGGGATTTTAGTGATGTGTTATGATAGCGACTTCACGTTCGCTTTTCAGTTCACACGCCGTTGTATTATTGTTTATAGTCAGCAACTTGCATGTTTAGGGTGGATATTATAAACATATATTATTGTATTCACTCGTAGCGACTTTGCGAGGCTTTAACCGTGAGAGAGAGAGATCACCAAATAATAATGATTTTACAGCGTAGAACCACTGCAGGTTGTCTTGCCCACAGGAATTGTCTTGAAACATGTATTAGCTGTCACGTCGATAGTTGCGCTGGACAGTATGGGAGCTGCACTGCAGCGCACAGCACTTTTCTGGGGCTGAGCCCAATCGATGGGTTTTCTTTCATCGCGTTTTATTTGAAGCGCAATGTATGAGGGCGTACTTCGAATACGTCAGCTGCCAGACCTGCGTGTATCCACGGAGCGGAGCTACGACACGGACTTTCTTCGTTGCTAGGACGCGCACCACTGTACCACGTATTTCTAAGGGCTTTGTGCGCGCTGCTGTGGAACGCCGGTGGAGCCGGTGAAAACTCGAGAAAACAACACAAACTCAACTTTGAAGTAATCCTGAACAACCAAATTCATATATGTTACACACGTAGGGCCTATCTTGTAACACTGTTCATGGGACTCTCAACAACCATCGCAAAGTACCGTTTTCTGTGAGTTTTTGGTCTTTGTTTTTACCGCGAGGGTTGCCAGGCGGTAGAAAATGCCCGGATGTCCGCCCCGCCCCCCGAGGATAGCTTTGTTTAGTTCTAGATCAGGGGGTCAATAGATAAGATAGAAGACGCAGAACATTGAATCATATACCAGTCGCGTTACATCATCTCCAACTCCACAACTCTACCGATACAACGTGTCAATAACTCGAAACTTGCTTGTTTTAAGCACTTGACTACGCACTATGTTACGACTACATTTTCATACTTAGTTCCGGTCAAGTATGTATGAAATGGACGTTTTTATCACGGTCTTCAGGTAGGAACTAGTTTCGTAATTATGTGTATAATAACACAACTCTTATTTTCTCAGATAGTAAGCCGTTAACCTATTTTGTGCTATTTTGTGAATTATCCCAAAATCGAAAATACAGTGAATTTTGGCCATATGTTTCATTTTGTGTTTCTTATGTGTGTTTATAGCAACCATTCCTTATCTACCGCGCGTTATCATAAATGTAAATAGTTATTTATTATACAGGTCACACGTGGATGTATAATATAATGCATTAAACCAACCATGAACAAATATTCGGAATATAGCTACGTAGACGGATTTGATATGAATATTCATTTTGGCAAATTCATCTAAATTAACGGGTAACACAAGTGGAACTATTTCGGGATGATTGGATTCGCTTAAAATGTGCTACTGTAGGGTAGTATTGTTCTTAATTTCCTCATTTCTGATATCAATACAAGAAATTATCAGAAAAAAATCTAAAACGAACAAATAAAATATTTTTGTGAAAGCAAACCATTACAGTAGCACATTTTAAGCGAATCCAATTATCCCGAAATAGTTCCAATTGTGTTGGGTGTTAACGTTGTTGTTGTTTTCAAAGGAATTGGCTAAACTGTTACAATGTGCTGATATATTGTAATAAGCCCCGAAAATAATGATTAGGCTGGCGGGAATGAGTTATTCATAGTTTGGTGCCTGTCGTCTGCGCCTAAGTAACTGCGTATGTTCATGTGATTTTCCCAGATAATTATTTTCTATTTGCAAAACTTGACTTTTGAACCCCATTCACGTGCGTCACTAAGTAGCCGTGTATGTTCACGCGAGTTTCTCAGATGCCATACCAAGACAGTGAAAGTAGTTATTTGCTATTTGCAGTACTTGTGTTTAATTGGGAATCCCCGGTGTACGTCACTAATTTAAACAAACAAACGGACTGTATATACAAGCCGCTCGCCATTCAATCAGGTGTACAACATAGAAACATCGTCGTTTTACAAGAAGTCTTCCTTTATAATAGTCAGATCGAGAATGTCAACACTTATACATTTAGGTAAGTACGTTTTTTCGATTCATTTACTATGTTGTATCCATATTTAAACTGCAACTGTTTGTTTTGTTTTTCTGTTATCTCATGGTAACGATCCGGTGTTGCTTGGAACAGAACACAACAAGTACCTATCATGTTCCCGGCAGTTCAGTGACGGTGGTGCGGGGCTGCCTACCGACGCAATGCTACTATGGGTGTTCGGGAATTTTTGAGCTGATCACCGAGCTTGAATGTGCTACTATCGAATCGAAAGAATGGTTTTGCGTGATAGTAGTCACGGGTTCTCTAGCCATTAAGCCCAGTCGGCAGTGTCGCACCTTTCGGTTTGAGGCTTTACACGGTCGGTGTCTCCATACCATACATACCGTGGGAAACCACCTATTGCATCCATAAGCCTACTCAGCTACGTTATGCGGTCGGGGAAATCCATGACTCATACGACAGGAAGTTGTCGACAGACGAAATTAACAGAAGGTGTTGTCTCTCATGCGGACGGAAACCCTGCGTACTGCTATTTGTGTATAAAACTGACGCTCCTTGCAATACTATGTCACCCAATGACCCGATGACCCGTTGTTGCGAGTTCCATGTAGCGCGTGATTATCGCGAGACTTTGATAACAATGACACTCCGATTTGCACTACTGCTTTAAAAAACGATGGGGTGTGTTGAAAAACAACTAATCGTGGACGCTCAGAACACATATAGCTACCTAGTTATCTTAATAATAATTATATTAATATAATATATTATTATTACGAGTATGCTTTCAGAAGCGGAAAACGGCTTCGAAGTAAA
Source organism: Saccoglossus kowalevskii (assembly GCF_978046115.1). Lineage (NCBI taxonomy): Eukaryota > Metazoa > Hemichordata > Enteropneusta > Harrimaniidae > Saccoglossus > Saccoglossus kowalevskii. The sequence continues at coordinate 18,588,452 of NC_140645.1, forward strand.
ACAGTTTTTTCAGTGTGAGTGTTTGTAAAGCCACCGACTCCATTGTAAAACAGCGTAGCTAATGTGCGTTGTAAAAATTGGAGGTCGAATTCTTTTGTAACTAGGCGACTCGGAATTCAAAACTGGTTATTTTTTTATTTTAAATAACTGGTACTTAAAAATGTGTAGAAAAAAATGGAGTTTGGAAGCAACCTTAAATTAGACAGCTACAGAGTTACGATAAAAAACAAACTATGAGCTCTGTAATTAAAGTTTTCCAAATTCCAAGTTTCGTTTAAGTTACCATTGCCTCAACAACGAAATAGGGTGACGTAAATTAATCCCTTTAAAAGACAAAATATGCAACATGTGCAACCAAGTTCACTTTGAGGATGGATCGCATTTTCTTATGGAATGTCATACTATAAAACCCACAGCATTTTGACGGCAAGCCAACGTATATACGGTATGGTGCGTTGTGTGGGTGTGATGTTGAGTCTCTATAGGACCCCCATTTCTGAGCACATTGGGTTGGTTTAAAGGGCGGTGGTCGTCGCGCCGCGTCCTACTCGATATGGGACTCATAGCGACGTATATAGACTGGCGCAGCCGGGGCGATTAATTTGTTTTTGTAGTTTAAATAAAATAAAATAAAAAATCGCGAAATGGAAGTGTTAGCCCGTGATTTCGCAGTTACAAGGGATTTTGCGCTAACACCTCCATTTCGCAATTTATTTAATTTAATCGCCGCGACTGCGCCAGTCTACGACGTATACAACGCGTGTAAAATACATTGTTTATTTATCATTTAAAGTAATAGTAAAATACAAGCTAATGAAATATCAATTATGATTACTTATAGGTGTAATACTCAGCATTTGTGGTGCAGTCCTTGCGATGCAAATATTTCCTGATGGGAGAGATGATCCGTGCTACAAAGTGACAAAGTACATGGATATAACAGTTCCCTTTTCCGTATGTTCGACGGAGTCTTCCTCAAACGGTGTCGTAAATTGGACCGTTACTTTGACAAAGATTGACGATGTTCAAGGAGAAATAACTCTCGCCAGACTGGATGTTTCCGGTGCCGCACGGGGACGTGACGTGCGAGGGCGTCATGAATTGGTATATGACACGGGAAGCTTTGACCAGGGCTTTGACATGGCGGCCGGGTATTTCCGTATTACAAATGCCCACCCATCTGACGCTGGTCGTTTCAAGTTGACTGTTTTACTAAAAAATCCCCAAAATCGAAGGATTATTGCAAGCCAGGGTACAATGCTCAGATTGGAAGTATTGGAATCCCACAGTACCGGTGAGTCTTGAACTTGAACTTATGATTATAACCAGTTTCATATACATATTCCTGCTTTTCATAATCCAGTTGTGTACATTTAAATTACAGTGTTCACTCGTACTTTGAAAGAGCTATGAGCATCCAGAGTTATTGGGGAACCAAAATTGTTGTAATTGCCAATTACAAAGTACAGTAGAACGTCGATTATCCGGACTGTTAGGGCAGGGAGCTGTAATGAGCTCCCTGGTTAGGGGGATATGCTTTTTGTTCGGTTATGCAAACAGCTCGGATATGCGATCTTGTGTGGGCGAGCTCAAATTTACAGGCTCACGTACACACAAATTCTAACGCACGTGACTGTAATGAAATCAAACAATAGTACATGTAGAGTACGTCATTAAAAACATTTTTATTTAATCAGTAATACATTGTAATACAAATGTTGCATGCTGGAATGTTAAAAAATGTTTCAAAATGTCCGTAAAATGTAGCGATAATAAAGTTCCTTTGCTTCTTTCTTGGGAAAACCACAGTCACTCTACTACTGAACGATCGTCATAGGCTGTTTTCGTTATCTTTCGTTTCAGTCCTGCACTTCCTGACAAAATCCAGCAGCTTTTGTTTTGCCTTGATATCGGATATCGTCGATTTACCAACACCATACTCGGTGGATAGATTGCTTGCGGTTTCGCCACGTTCTAGTCGATTTATAATTGACACCTTCGCGTCCAAATCAAGCACACTGCGTTTGCATTTCACTGGGGGTAGCCATGCCAACGCAGATAAAAGACGCTGATAAAGTAAACAGGTAAAAAGTCGCTTCGTATTCGCTGTGTATAGATTGGCTTGATGTTACCAGATTGCTAGGGGATTTTCGAATAGTAAACTGCTATAAAATGTCCTGATTTTATTGGATTCAGCAAAGTTTTTAACACCTAGAACGATTGACATAATAAATTGTTGTAAAAATCCAGGTTGGCTACTGTGATCAACGGACGTAAACACTTCGACGCTGTGAACCATCAAACGGCCCGCCGACTGTGGTCATTGGTTGCCGTTGTCTGCTGATCAACCATCAAAGAGGCACACCAAGGGGTTGTCGTTTCGTCTCTCTTTTTAACTGCACTATTAAACTGGCGTCGCTTCTGTGGCAAGACATCCCAGAAAATATTGTCTTTCTTTTTTTATTCCGAAAAGGATGTGACTTCTGATACTGGACATTAAAATTAAAAATCGGAAAAAACATGGGATCGGCTCATGGCCGCGAATTAACATTATGGCACTTTACGTCTGTCAAATAACGGCCAAATAAATACGTGTTTCTCTCATGAAGTTGACGCTGAATGTACGCAAAGGAAGCCGCTCATCCTGCCACTGGATAGCAAAGAACGTGGAGATGATCCGTGCTACATCGTGACCAATAATAAAATTATTGGTTTTCCAATTGTGGGCGTGTCTTTTATTTCAATGCCAAATGTGCAACACCAAAGTCCCGCCGTTTATTTTTCATGGTTGTTCGACCATAGTCGTCTGCATCAGTATCACGAGTTCTAAGTTTAGTTTACTATGTTGGTCGCTCGACACCATAATCACCGCCTCCCTCTCGGTACCTACGCCCAACTTGAATTGGTTCCTTACCCAAAATTGGGCAATCAGCTGTATCTTTCATTAGAACACTTGGTAAATCATTCACAAATATGTTGAATAATGTTGGTGATAGTGGACACCCTTGGCGAGTGCCTAACTTACTGTCAAAATAATTAGTGTACCCATCTTCCAATCTAACACATGATTTTAACTCCTTATACATACTGTTGATGACTTTGATGAACTTGTCACTCACCCCATTTCTGTACATTTTGTAAAACAGTCCATTCCTCCAAATTGTATCAAAAGCTTTTGCCAAATCCACAAAACACATATAAAGAGGCTGTGATTTTTTAATAATTTTGCCTTTTTTCCTTATTTTGTTATGGTTATTCATAATAGACTTGAGAACAAATACATGATCAGAGGTCCTGCAGTCTTTCTTAAAGCCAATTTGATATTTAGATATAATATTATAATCATTAAGGAACTTGTTTAGCCTGTTATTCGGAATAATCGAAAACAATTTTCCTAAGCAGCTCGTTATTGTTATACCTCTATAGTTTGAAGGATCATCCTTGTTACCTGATTTATATATTGGTACAATATATCCTTTACTCCAAAGGGATGGGTATTTTTCACCTTGTAGTACTGTATTAAATATTTTGAGTAAATGATGTTTAATGTACTTAAAACTGAATTTTATCATCTCGTTTGAAATTTTGTCAAATCCACATGCTTTTCTATTTTTCAATGTTTTAATTGCCTCTTTGACATCCTTTTCCACTATTGGTTTATCCAGTGTCATGTTGTGTACTTTATCTTTCCTCTTCTTTAATTCCTCTAATTTCTTTATAATTGAACCTTCAAATTTGTTATCATAGTTTTGATCATTTGTAGAATTCAGTTTTTTATAAAAATTAAACCAGCTTTCCGGAGTTATCAAATTGTCCATACTTTGTTTTTTTGATTGTTTCTTATTGAATGACTTGATCAGATCCCACAAATCTTCATTGTTACAATTTCTGTCTTTCAGATGAGCAATTTTTTTCATAATTTGAGACTTTTGTTCATTTTTCTTTTTTTTAATCATTTTCGCAGTGTTTTCTTTGTCTTATAGTATACCTGTCTCATGTTTAATTCCTTTGGATTTGCTTTCATCACTTTCCCTAAACGATAACTTCATTTCGTAGTTCACTGCATGTCTTATCGAACCATGGTTTATGTTTGCGTTTACATTTGAATGCTGATAAAATATGTGTTAACTTATTTATGTTACAATTCAAATCTATGCTATTATCATTCATTTGATTAATTAATGAGTCTAATTCTAATTTAATATTTCCACTACTACATGTTGATAACAGCTTTTATTGAAAGTGTTGCACCAGGAAATCACACAAGACGACTGTAGTATTTATTGTTCACAGTTGACTTTTGTATTATACGGAACACAGCCAGACCTGCATACAAACTTTGAGGGACACACAGTAGGTTCGGATAACCGAACATTTCGGATAATCGACGTTCTACTGTATGGTGGGAGTGTGTACAAATCTTCTGCTATCTGAGCAGTCGCTGGGTTGGTGTGGTTTGTTTGCTTGTGTATATATCTGGTAGCATCGCTATCGAATACGAACACAACGTCCAGCATCATCAATGAGGTTTGATTGACAAACCTCAGTGACGGTGCTGAACGACACTTACACAAAACGTAAATTGCAATTGACGTCACAATGACGCATTGGTTGTGGAATATGGGCAAAACGAACCGAAGCATGCGCACTGCGTACGGAATATGCAAATAACCTTTAGCGAGGTTATGACGTAAACATATCTCATGAATATTATTTTAAAGTGCAATTTGGGTAATTTGAAGACTGTACACGCTTTCTATAATACTAAAATGGTCAATTTAACAAGCGTTAGTGGCTGTTCCCGGCCCCTATGGGGCGAGCGTTATGTGTGATTCAATATGAACGCAAAATTCCATTGGTCGCCAACTATGCACATTTGTAAATGGGCCAGTGTTGCTAATTGATCCTTTAATAGGTAGCTTACTCTTTGTTCTTTATCTTCTAAAGAACCGTTGGATGAGAGATTAATTGAACCATCGTCCGTTGCTGTCCATTTTAACAACGTGACAACAACCCAAGATTCCAGTGAGTGTTTTCTTTCTTTCTTTCTTTCTTTCTTTCTTTCTTTCTTTCTTTCTTTCTTTCTTTCTTTCTTTCTTTCTTTCTTTCTTTCTTTCTTTCTTTCTTTCTTTCTCTCTTTCTTTCTTTCTTTCTTTCTTTCTTTCTTTCTTTCTTTCTTTCTTTCTTTATTCATTAAATTTTGTATTAATTTTTTTTATTTATTTATTTATTTATTTATTTATTTATTTATTTATGTATTTATTTATTTATTTATTTATTTATTTATTTATTTATTTATTTATTTATTTATTTATTTATTTATTTATTTATTTATTTATTTATTTATTTATTTATTTATTTATTTATTTATTTATTTATTTATTTCAGTTACTAGATCCACAGCCAATACAGCTGAAGGTGTCTCACTGGTCCTGATCATGTGTGTACTTTACTGGTGGCAGCAATTTTATGGTATTAATGTCGCCATCTTGTAAATGTACGAAGGGAAACTTGCCAAAACAAATCTGCAAAATGTGTGTGTGCAATCATGAAAGCAAATGAGAGGTCGATCATGATTATGCTGCCCCTTCTGACTGATAACGCTCAACACAACCAACTAGAGCTATACCATAGTCTGACGGTTGCTTTGCGTTTTTGAGTCGAAAAAGGAAAACAAAAGAAAAAACCCACTGGCGCCGTGCTAACGTATGTCGTCACAAACATGATAAGAACCAATTACGGGTCTGTTGAACATATAAATAAGTCCGTCCACGTGCAATGTATCTTAAGTATCAATTATTTGAATATTATGTGTTCAAATCTTGCAACGCAATCAAAATTTCATTTGACAGTACTTCTAGAGGTAAACATTGAAATCCTAAAATATTTTTACAGAATTTTTACATTTAATATGATATTTTTTAATTTATTGTTGTAAATTTCAAGTATTCCATTTGTTCAATTTACTGATTGTGCTCATCCGTCCAGTATTATTTAAAGCAGGGGGAGTCGTCAGATGCCCATAGCGTGTCATTGTTTACAAACAAGCGTCTACCCATGAGCCTTCGCGTTTTTAGCGTGTGTTGTTATCGTAGCTTGGGACTCAATTCCCGCGCGTGCGCAGGTGACGACCCTCCCGCTCTAAACTTTTCTTGTTTACAGTTGATGAACACAAATGTTGAAACATTATTTAACACATTACAGCGCATCCGCAATTTCACATTAAAGCATTGCATTGGAAATGTGATTGCTTACTTACGACCACCACCAGCGAGCAATCCATCCATGTGGCTAGAACAAATTTGATATAACACAGTCGAGATATACATGACGCGTGTGGTTATATAATACATATATAAATAAATACGTGCACGCTCCTCAGCCATTACGATGTAAGTGGCTAGAAGAAATGTCATTTTTTTAATATCACAAAGTCGGTATATACATCACGCGTGTCTACCTTAATAATAGTACGCACATAGTTATGTGTACGCTATTAACCATTATCAACGCGTAACTAAGTTGTAAGTTATAAGTTATACGTGTATAAGTGGGGATTTACATTCGCTTTAGTTAAATTTATTCGCAAACATTTACATTTGATTGTGATATGATCTGCTTAATGACCGAGTTATTATTTCCACGAGTTTTAATGATAATTTACACGTGAATGATTTTGTATATGTGAGTATGAATTTATAATATTTAAATAAAGTTTGATTTCTATTTATTTATCTTGAAGCCAGTTTATATGACGCCTTGTTTCACCTTTCACCCCGGCCCGGCAGTTTATTCATAGCTAGACTCTGCCCAATTCCGATTTCGAAATATAACAGCAATCGTCGGAATCTGTATTTTGAAAAATGATAACGCAATTTTAGTGTCCAGTGTCTATTTTTCTATTCTCGCAACTAAGCGATTGAAGTCATTTAAATGGCTTGATGTGGGGTTCATAGCGACGTATACAATACGCGTAAAATACATTGTTTGTTTACATGAAATTCGAACACGCGCTGAGCGACGATCGTCGCCCTTTAAAGCGGGAGAGTCGTCACCTGCGCATGCGTCAGATGGCCATAGCGTGTCACTGTTTACAAACAAACGTCTACCCATGAGCCTTTGCGTTTTTAGCGCGTGTTGTTATCGTCGCTTGGGACTCAATTCCCGCGCGTGCGCAGGTGACGACCCACCTGCTTTAAATCACCGTCCCTCGGGACGATAGCAGGGCAGCCGCATTGAATCGCCTTTTAAAGTAGTCTGTCACGCAATGACAAATTTATCACTTTGTACGTACCCGCCAGGGTCAGGTAAATGAATAATTGCTCTCTGGGGCAGATAAGAAATTTGTATTAGTACTGAGCACAATTCCACCTATGAAAATGGTTTGACCTTTGACACGCGGCGTAACCACTTAACTCTTGCTGTATTGTAAGGGGGTGAGACCTCCGCAAACAACAGCAGATTGCACTAATTACAAAAGGAAAAATTACGTGTTTCTATATTTAGAACTTTACGTCTATGTGTCACGTGTGTATTTCCCCACTGACGACAATAAATGTGTATTTCGCCGTTGTTTATTGTATTTTGCTACCTCCTAAGTAGAGCGAAACAGCTATTGAACTAATAACAATACTGTAGAATACTTTATTTTCGCTATTTTCGCTGAAGGGATGATTCCGTGAAAATAAAATCCAGCGAATATACTTTTTTTCCTATATTTCACATTCAACTCATCAAAAATCAGTGGAAATAAATTCCATAAAGAACGCCCAAAAAGCCTTTTCAGCAAAAATTAATTCCAGCAAAAATAAAGTATTCCACACTAGATTTGAACCATGACTGGTCCATGACAAAAGCAAGAATTAACGACGGATCGGACTTCAGATCACGAAACGAAACCTGGTTCGCATTATCTTTGAAACTAACATGCGGTGTTTAGACAAGTCGCGAATCGGATCTAAAGTATATTAAAGGGGCATTTCCAGTTATGCCTAATCTAAAAACAAATTTACTTTTTGGATTAAAATTACAATGGATAAAAACAGATAGATTAACTTTGTAAACAACATAAACAATAGTGTCCCATGATTCTTTGGTGCAATCCATGGGATTGAGCGGTTTCCCTTTAAGAATAAGCCTACTAAAGCGTTGCACACTGGACTATCTGTATCTCTTCAACATCATGTATACCCTTGCCGCCGGCCGGTAACGAATTCCATACTTACTAGTACCTCTAGTTTACCAACTTATGAAGCTAATCTACGATTCCAGAACTCGGTAGAAACCCAGAATACAACAATCCGACTAAATATATGCTCTCTGTTAGTCAACACATTTCTTTCTTTCAGGTATCTTAGTCTACAATATCTGAAAGGGTCTGTATCACGATATTTGATTATTACATTCACGCAGATCAATCACGCGCACAACCATCATATACTAGCACGTCTTAAAAGCGGGTGAATCGTCACCTGTGCATGCGTCCGATGGCTATAGCGTGTCATTGTTTACAAACAAGCGTCTACCCATGAGCCTTCGCGTTTTAGCGTGTGTTGTTATCGTCGCTTGGGACTCAATTCCCATGCGTGCACAGGTGACGTCACGGTTCCTTCCGCTTTAAATCTTCTAGTTTACATACTGTCAATGATCGTTATCGTGGCGTTAGCTTGTGGGAATCTCTACCCATTAGAGCGTCTTTTACTAAATTTTATCGAGGAGCAGCTTGATCATCAGTGACTCATTTTGTTTTAGTTGTCAATTTTATTGGACTCCAAGGTAGATTAAACACATATTTATAGTGTACTCTCACTTTATCTGATGTCTATGGGCTATCCCATAATGTGTGTAATAAATAAATTACTATCATGATTGGATTCATAACTACCACCATAATTTGAAAAGTCGTAGTTTTAGCCTTGGTCATGAGAAAAGTGGACGCGATAAGGGTAGATAATAGAATGGGGAGAGGTTACTGAAAGTCTTGTTGAATTTATCGATCGCGGTGCTCATTTGCGATTAAGATATATTGAAAAATTAATTCGACTTGCTCAACTTACAATTTATCAGTTTGGATAATGTGTCATTCTTGAATTCGGTTGTTTACGACTTTAATTTATTAATTACATTATTTTTGTTTCATCACTTGTGTACACCTAGCCGGAGTGTCGAGATATATATGTTTCACATACAATGATTTGAAAATTATATTCAGATCATAAGTAACACAATTACATTTATTTAAATTAATATTGACGATGAAGAAGTTCACAGATGGACGTTCATGTTCATGTTCGTATATGTGCGATATTGTTTATGCGTGTTTTTTGTTTTTTATTGTGGAATATAATATTGGCATTACTGACATAGAATACAGGTAAAATGTTACCATGACAAAATGGCCTGTTGGTATAATGTAGAAGTAAAAGCATACATTGTTAATGTCTTGATTTACCGTGACGTATTTGGCAATTCTCATTGAATGTCAGGTTTCTAAACTGCCAAAGTTAGTAATGAATCTTTTAATGTGTTTAATGCATGACACGTTCAATATATCAGGTATATCTAGTCTACTATAAAACACTGAACTGATCACCCGTGATATAAATGATAACGTCCATTGACGCATTGTAGTAGCGATGTTTTCAAGAAAGGGTAGGTGTTAACAGAATGGAATTTTTGATATTTTACCCGTGAAAAAAACCGTGTATGAAGCATTTTATGTTATTTCAAATCTGCCAAACCACAAAAAACATCAACATATATACGATCTCCTCGGGCTCGTGTCGCAATTTATCCCCCATTCATAAAATTAGAGTATGTGGCAATGGACGCGATTTATCTATTGAGGGCGCCGGTCTTCAAGTATGACACAATTGGCTGTCTTGTTTACCAAAATTGGAGCGTTTCTCAGTGTCAAGATGTTGCAAACCTCATCATTTTGGTATTCTCATATGAAATTCAAAATTTTCATAAAGGATACAAGATGGTATCCTACTTACGTCTGGCTAACAGGAGGAGAGAAATTAACTGTTCGAGGTAAGTAATTCTCGGCAGCAAAATTGAAGTGTGTCGCCCTCTCGTTTCCAAATTTGGAAATGATGTTGTTGATAAAACAAGTAATGGCAGATCTCAGGGAATGAGTGTCCAGTATTTTGGCATATTTGGATGTTTTAAAAGCGAACTACCTAGCGAAGTTTAAGTCATGTTGGTTGTTGGAGAGTCTAATATTAAAATGAGAGGGGCATATTGAACCAAATGAATTTTTGACATGTGGCGTTCGTTTTTGAGGTATCAACTGTTTTCACGTGACGCGATAATGTATAACATGTATACTAATTTGAATATGCATATACAACATACATACTGCTTGATTACAGTGTATAACATAGCTAATTTGTGTTTCATTTCTAATAATTTACAGTCAATCGTTCATTTTCCTCAATTGTCTATGGAGATAAACGAGTTCAGACGTAACAAAGACACAACCTAGAAGACGCATGATTTAAAGAAAAAAATGTTCAAATTTAAGAAACGAAAAGTTAATCAGTTAAACAAAAGTTGTTTTGTCCTCTGTTCGTATAATGACTCTATAGACGACTTTCCCCGAAGTAAAAGAACAACATGTCGGTTTGTTGATAGCCGATAGAAGGGAATTTTATTTTTGTTACGTTGATTGGTGCACTCAGAAGAACAATGACACGCGTGCAAAATTTACGTTACACCCCAAAACGACATGCGCGCATGTGAAACACCATATCTTTGACTTTCAGGAAAGTCGTCTATCCCACCAGTTATTACTCCGCACACGCTTTCACGCTGATTTGGTCGCTGTAGCTTCAACATTAAAACGAAACATGTCAGCAGCAGAAATTTTGCGTCCGTAAACAGCGGCTTCACAAAGCTAAGTACGGGTAAAATCTGATCTGATTTTAAGACGCGGTAAGGGTCTGGCTGGCCCTTAGCGCGGGTTAACGAAGTGTACGCGAACGCTATTCCAGGGCTAAGCGCCTTCTGAGGCGACTTTTGGGTGTGAATATTATGTACGTGATCAAATATATATGCAACTTTCTCATTTCCAAAATGGCAACCGAGCTCAGTGTGTACAAAACTTCGTTCCCTCGCAAAAACTGGAGCGACGAAGAGACAAAAGCTTTACTGTGAGAATATGGAAAGACAGAGGAATGTTGAGACAGTTGGACTCCTCACCGAGGAACCGAAAAAATGTTTACCAAAATATGCAAGCTAAATTAGAAAGATTTGTTTCGTGAACAGCGGCTTAACAAAGGTCACCGACTGATGGAGCCCCTTAGCTCGTGCTAAGGACTGACCCTTCCAATTGGGTCTAGTCCAAATGCAAATATGTGAGATAAGCCTAAATCAGCTTACATCTTAGCCCATACTTCGTGCAGCGTGAACACTACTACAAAACAAGCATAATCTACCAGTGAAAACAATCTGTCAACTGTTTTTTTTTTCCGTTGAGCTCATTGTATTCATTGAATTAAATTACAACAAACGACGGTGCATACACTTTGGTTAGAGCTATTTATAACAGCTATCCAGTAATCCGCATTATAATAATATTATTTCGAAAACTGGCAGCAGGGCAGGGCACTTTAAATTTGATACGCTGTGGATGGGAAAGTTCTTTTGCCTTAACACACTGTGCACTCCGCAAATGGGAAAATGATAAGGTAAGACGAGTCACTACTGAATTCTGGCAAATTAATGTCAGCCAACTGGTCTCTCATACCAACTCGGCTAGATCCATTTTTGTGTGTCGGCAATATATAAATTCGTTAATCAGCAGCCCGGCCACCCAATAACCGCCATGTGTCCTGCTACATAGAGCGAACGGGTGAGTGTACATCCAACTGATGCGCACGGTTGAAATGTGCAACGTTATTACATGCTTATTTCATGTTTTTTTTAATGTCTGGGGCTTGCCAACCGCGTGTTAAGAGGATAGCATACAGGTACATGAAGGACCTCCAAGAAGGTAACAATAAAAAAAAAACTACCGACCACGAGTTAACGTAATTTTATTTACTCGTCTGAGGCCAACAGGCTTCATGCTCCTTTTTCCGCTTTTCAATATGTCTTAATTTCAGATCAACAACTCCGCCTGGACCACAACTGTTTTTTTTAAAAGATGTTTATGTAATTAGTGTTTTGAATTTTATGAATATTGTTTATTTGATTTAAGGGTATTATAGTATACAGATGCCATATTGCGGTGAAATGATTAGAACCTATCGTGAATGCTATGACTATATTTGATATGTTATGAACAATGTGCAAAGAGGTTCTCTATTGAACATTAAGGTCACTGCGAGGTCAGGTCGGGTCACGATCTATCAGGAAACAACAGGGGCTTATATGCGAATATATTCACCACAATTATGAGTTGTTACAAATTATTATTAACAATGTGTTTATTTTCACAGTTTTCTTTGTCTGAATGTTAAATTGTGGTCCCAAGTACAATGCTTGTTATAATATTAATATTAAATTTAGAACAAAAAATAACCACGCCACACAAAGCCATCGTACACCTACTATGTATGAATTGTGTTTTAAGCCTACTATTATATTCTACCATTGAAACTTTAGAATAGCCCATACCTAATTTGCTTATTTAGGCATAAAAATGACGCAATGATCATGGACGCGACCACTATCTCAACATAGGTTATATAAGCTATGTCTAATACAATATGACCACATTTCGAGTTCATTTCTTCTTTATACAACATTTTTTTTCAATTGTTCATACTCCCACATTGATAACTCACGATACCATATAGGCCAAGCGATAACTATTTTTAATAAATCCGCTGGAGTGGAGCTATTTATAACAGCCTATGTATATTGACAATTCGTCATCCTTCAAATTTATTTTCAATATAATGGTAATACAATTTATAAAATTGGTAGAAGAACACTCCAAAATAGAGAAGCTCTGGATGTGACTGTTTATGCTTTAATGCGCTGTACACTCGAGACAATTAACTGACGTTATTGGGGGAAATGATATGGTAATACAATTATCTAGTTAATTATAACGGGGCACATAAATGTCAACCGACTGGTCTATGTGATCTGACAAACATGCGGTCAGCCTTGACGCGTTTTCTCACACCAAACTCGATTTTGCGATCCAACTTACTTGAGTAAGTGACATTCAACCTAAGCTGAGCATTGTGACACGGGGAAAATTAATTAATGTAATTTTCCCGTGCAGGTTTTGATCCACTATTAGCCACCCATCCAATAACCGCCATGTATCCTGCTGTATAGATGAAATAGAATGAGTGTCCAACAAATTGATGCGCCATTGTTTCGCTCCAAACAAAGTAACACACATAAATTCCAATGACCGGAAACTAGATATGTCTGTAACTTGGCGCAATTCAATTAAATTCTAATGCACGGCGAGGCTCAGTTGGATAATTACAGATGATAAAAATGGTCATAAATCTCTCGTGTTATCTTTCCGTATTTAGTATATGCCTCCGAGGTTCGTCTGATTCGACATTTGGTATTGCCTGTATTATAAATGTAATCCTCCTGATTAGTGAAAATCTGTGGTTTTTCCTGTTTTCATTATACGTAGTAATGCTTTCTGAATGTGCACCTTAGTACGCCACATATTGTTTTATTGGGCGTGAATTTAACACTGATTATCGGTATATACGAAACACAAACCAGAGTCTTGATAGTTTTACCATGACTTTTCACCATATTAATATAAGAATAATATTTTGAACAATAAATCTTTTACCAATTCAATATATACATGAGTATGAAAATTGAAGAAATCCGAAATTTGTATAGAAATTATTGCAAAATCAAATGATCAATGATATTTTTTTTCAGAATTGATTCTAATTAAAATATCTTTGATTCATTATAAAAAAATTTTGGAATGTCATATATTGCAAATTACTATTAGGATAAGGTGATTATGCACTATATATTTCATTTAAAACATACATCATTATACAAACATTGAAATTTGTTTAGATAATAGTATCAAATGATCTATACAAAACACAACTATGAAAGTTAATGAAAGGTATTCCACAACTTGTTGATGCAGTTAGATTTTTTTTTCATTTCCCAAGATAATTTAAGATCGCTGGAATGTGCAGCATATAAGATGCATCGTCACCATGTGTAGGTCACACACAAAAACACATTTGTGAACACATTTATTTTTAGTTTGCACATCTTAATTGAGAACTTATCTAAGGAAGAGTAAAGTCTAACAACATAATACTCCCAGATGAAAAAAATCGGCAAATGTAAGAATATGCAATTTACAGTTTTTGTATATCACTCATCATTCTCTAAATATTCACCTTTTCATCAATTTATGTAGTTCGCCATCTTAATTATCCAGCAAAGGATCATGGGTAAAGTATGACATCATACCCACTGTTGTCAGAAATAGAGAAAATTATTTCATCTATAACTTCAAAAGTTGAACTTCAAATTGGCTGGTACTGGTACCAAACATGCATATAAAATAGTTGTCATGGCAACATAACTGAAAATATTAATTTTTGTGTTTTTCTACCAAATGCTCACATCTCCTTATATCTCCTAGAGAACAAAAAAGTGTAATTCTTTTTTTAGCGACTAAAATATTTTTCTTCGTTTTTGGCGATGTCTTCACTTTATGGGTATTTGTAATTCTATGTTCTACAATAATTATATACATGAGTAATATGCACACCACAAATTTGAACTAATTCGCGTCAGTAATTCTCACTTTATAGATGAAAGCATTTTTCTCAATTGTAAACAACAATGGATATGATGTCACCCTCTACCCACAATCCTGTATAATTAAGTTGGCGGACTACATAATACTGATGAAAAGTTGAATATCCAGAGAATGGAAAGTGTAATTTGTTTTCGTTCTTGTGACGTATGCTATACAATTTTTCCATGAATATTATGACGTCATGAATATTTTAACCTTTTATAACAATTGTTGTTGTAGGTTAACATAACTACATCTTTTACGCAGAGGAGCGACACATATTGAAGAGTTACGTATTCTTATTTTAAACAAGAATTAGCTAACATGATCTTTGGTCCAGACATGTGGAGTAGAATTACCCGTACAAAAACGTTGATATTTGATATGAACGAAACTCCCTTGAAGAGATGCCTCTCTACAATGGATTTAACTATGTTTGGCATCTGTGCTGCAGTCGGAGCAGGTCTATATATACTCACTGGTACGCTTGCAAAGAACATTGTTGGACCTGCAGTCTCAGTATCTTTACTCGTCGCAGGAATTCCTATACTTCTCACGGTACTTTGCTTCGCTGAACTTGGTTGCCAGGTTTCTCGTGCTGGATCGGCCTATTTGTACACATACCAAATAATGGGGGAGTTCCTAGGTTTTTTAGTGGGCTGGGCTACTATTCTGGAATTCGCAGCTGGTGCCGGGGCATGTGCACGTACGTTGAGTGCATACTTTGATGAGCTGATTGGATTCAAGATTCGCAACTTTAACTTAGGCCACATAACCTTCGGACCAGTAGACCATCCACCATTCGCGGATTATCCAGACTTGTTTGCCTTAGTTTTAACTATCAGTGTTACCCTGTTAGTTGCCTCGGGAGCGAGGATTACGTCAACCTGTAATTCTATACTAGTCTTCATAAATTTATGCGTTATATTGTTTTTCATATGCGTTGGTTTTTATTACATGGATATAGGCAACTGGCAGACAGAAGGTGGTTTCGCTCCGTATGGTTATAAAGGTGTTATATCCGGTGCTGCATTGTGTTTCTTTGTGTATTCCGGAATAGAAGTAATCACCACTTCGAGTGAAGAAGCAAAGAATCCGACTAAAAGTATACCAATAGCTATAGGTATATCATTTACAGTTGCTGTTCTGACAAATGTTGGTGTTGCTGTCATGGTAACGCTTATGATTCCTTATTATGACATCAACGCTGACGCACCACTTACGGATGCGTTGCACTCACGTGGTCTCACCTGGGCCAAAAATCTAGTTGGAATTGGTGCTCTGTGCGGCATTAGTGGCGCATTAATTGCAGGTATGAACGCTGTCCCTAGGGTAATTTATTCGATGGCCACAGATGGCCTTCTCTTTCCTTCTTTGGCCAAGGTCAACAAGCACAGCCAAGTACCTGTGATTGCAATATTAGCATACGGTGTAATCTGTGGTGGTCTAGCAGTTTCATTCGACATAGAACGTCTAATTGAAATTAAATCTCTCGGTTGTTTGTTATCATATACTGTGGTTGCGGTGAATGTACTAATACACCGGAGTCAACCAGCCAGTACTGGTGCAACGCAAGGTGTTATGAAGACACCACGAAAGAAAGAAAAACTTCTGCTGTTAAAGAAAAAGGAAATTTCAAGACAAGATATTACAGACAAGGGTGTAACTTCTGAGCATGTAGTTGTTTGTTCGTCAATTCTTCAAAATTGTAATTCTGGGTTAGCCATGTTCGTAATGGTTCTGTGTATGCTGCTATTAGCCACAGTGATCAACTATGCGGGAGATTTAATACTAGTCGGAAATCCGTGGATACTCTTCTGTTTAATATTACTTGGATTAATAATAGTTTTATGTCTTGTTGTAATCAATGCACATTGTAAGAAGAAGATTCAAGGTGGGTTCATGGTGAGTAAAGAGTAACTAATCTTTCTAATGATAATGTTTTTTTTCTACTTTGTGCATAAGCTTCGTTTAAACGTTATTTCAACATTGAACATCACTTTACTTCACACTTTGGCCTATTGCCCCTCCTCGAACATAGGCCATCAACGACAGTTCTCCAGCGTATGTGGTCCTGTGCTGCAGTCTCAAGCTGCCCCAGGTGGATCTTGAGTGCCTGACATCATCGTTGAGGTCCTCCGCCAGGTGTTTTTTGGCCTTCCTTGTTTCCGCTTTCCCTGTGGATTCCATGTCAAGGCTTGTCTGGTGATGTTGGATGGTTGCTTATGCAAAGTGTGGCCAATCAAACTCCATTTTCTCCTCCATGGGAGGCTGCCTGGTTTGCTTCTAGAGCTCAAGATCTTATCCAGCCAATGAATTTTTAGGATTTTTCGCAGGGATCTGTTTACAAAGTCTGTACTTTGTGGGTTGTTGCCTTTGTGGTACGCCAGGTTTCTGCTCCATATAACAGGACAGACTTTACATTTGTATTGAACAAACAAAGCTTGATGTGTCTTCCTAAATGTTCCTTAGTTGGAGGAATGCAGCTCTTGCTTAGCCAATCCGAGTTTTGACATCAGTGTTTGTCCCACCCTCTTTATCAACAACACTGCCACGGTAAGTGAAGGACTCCACCTCGTCAAGGGGTCTATCACTTGGTCTGATCGGATCCTCTTTCACAGTATTCACTTCCAGGACCTGTTGCTACGTTGGTGGTTTTATTCTGCATCTGCTTGTGGTTATGGGACAGAAGGGCAACATCATCAGCGAGGTCTAGGTCTTCAAGCTGTATCCATAATGTCCACTGGATATTATTTCTTTTGTCATTTGTCACTTTCTTCATTATCCAGTCAATGACAAGCAGGAATAGAAATGGTGAGAGTGAGCAGCCTTGTCTGACACCTTCACTTCAAAGCTATCTGTCAGCTTTCCTCCGTGTACCACCCTGCATGTCATTCCCTTGTATGAGTTACGGATCATTCTGACAAACTTCAAGGGGACCCCATAGTGCCTAAGCAGCTTCCAAAGTGACTCTCTGTCTACACTGTCAAAAACTTTCAGATAGTCCAAAAAAATTATATACAGGGAGGGGTTCTACACTGGACTGGACTGGACTGTTCAACTATGACCCTCAGTGTAGCAATGTGATCAGTACATGATCTGCCTGTTTTTGTGCCAGGCGACAGTTTCGGACTTTGAATGACCCTATTGTCTCTCCTGACGTTTTTGTATGTTCATATTGCAAGTGCAAGTGCTGACACAGTGCATTTTGCCACAGAAGTCATGTCCTGTTTGGGACTACATAACAGGGCTGTGCGGCCATCTCCCTATCAAATGGCAATTTAATGCGCTATCCTGGCGTCAACCAGGCTCGGTCGAACACAAGCACCCGCGGACCTTAACCAAGGTTCCCCTAAAGTCGCATTTGTTAGTGAATGAATCTCGAACAGTGGATTAGCCTTCCCATTGAGTCTGTGGCACACTCACTCAGGGTAGGGGTCGACCTTTTTGATGTTCAGCCTAAGGTAGGATTTGAACTTGGGTCTACCGATCATGAGTCTCACGCGACAACCACTATGCTACCAGTGATCTGTTCTAACGGAAGCCTGCCTGGTAGTCACGCATTTGTTGGTCAACCAGTCCTTTCAATCTCTCAAAGATAATTCTATTGAAGACCTTTCCTGGTACTGAGAGAAATGTGATCCCTCTGTAGCTGGAACACTGACTGAGGTCCCCTTTCTTTGGAATTTTGATCAGGTGGCCCTCTTTCCACTCTGCTGGGATTTCTTCCTGTTCCCAAATCTTCTCAAACTAAGTGTATAGCACCTCTACTGAAAAGTCCAGTTCTGCTTTTAGTGTCTGTGCTGGAATATCGTCAGGGCCTGTAGCCTTTCCATTTTAAAGTTGATTTATGGTTATGGATCTCTGCTTTGGTAGGTTTGTCACAATTAATGGGCAGGTCAGTGTCAGCTTCAGGTATGGTAGGTGTAGGTGTATTGCAGGTCTGTTGAGCAATTCGTCAAAGTGTTCAGCCCATCTACAGAGCTGTTTGTTCTTGCAAAGTATTGCATTGCCATCCTTGTCTTCAATTGGTCTCTCCGTTTGCCTGAATTTGCGTGCAAGCTTCCTTGTGGTTTTGTAAAGCTGCTTCAGGTTTCTCTTTGCCACAGCATCTTCCGCTTGTTTGGCCATACTTTCTACAAAGGTTCGTTTGTCCACTTTGACACTTCTCTTAACTCTTAACTTCCTCAGCTTTTGCTTTTGATGCTCCGATTTTGCTATTATTAATTGCTGCTTTTTTTCCTTCCTTCCATGGATATAAGTTTCAGCAGATATCCACTCTTTCTGTTGTGATTTTCCCTGTCACAAGTTGTGCTTATTGCCCTCTTAATCACATTCCAGTGGGTTTGGATGCTTGGGATCTCATTTTAACCATTGTGCAGATCAAGGAGAGATTGGTATATGTTGGCTAAGGTTAGTTTGAATTTTTTTCTAATCTTTTTTAGGAAATTGACATTATACCTTGGCTTCCTTCTATCCTCACCAGATCCGCTATACATCTGCTTTAGCTTGAGTTTCAGTTTTGCTACAACGAGGTGGAGATCTGAAGCAATGTCTGCTCCTCTCATCACTTTGAGATCTTGAAGTGATCTTCTGAAGGTCTCAGAGCTGCAGATGTGGTCAATTTGATTTTCAGTGATATGATCAGGGGACACCAATGTTTCTTTGTGTATCAGTTTGTGCTGGAACACACTGCCTCCAATGACATCTCTTCATTTTCATTCAGTTCACCTATTCCCTGGGTTCCCATTACCTCTTCGTAGCCGATGTTGTCCGCTCCAATTTTAGCATTACAGTCACCCGATCAGTCCTTGTTGCTGTCATTTGTAAGGGCATGGCATTGGACAATGTTCAATTCGATCTTCTTGATTTTAGAGTCAAAGGATGCGGTGATAAGGCGTGATCACCTTGCCTCCCATCAATCAATGCCTTCTGTTCCTCCTTTCCCAGCATGAGTGCTACCCATTTTGTATGGCCTGAGTAAAGTAGCATCTCTCCTGTGAGAAGTCTTTCTTGACCAGATTGTAACCATCTTGTCTAACAGAGTCCAAGCAGTCCCAGATTGTAGTTGCTCATCTTTTATGCAACTCGTGCCACCTTTCCACATTGTTTTAATTGTTTCCTTATTTTAGGTTCCTTGGGTACCACTCCTACCATCTCTTAGTATATTATGGAATTCATATCTCATGGTTCACGTCTCTCCTGTCATTTGGATTCAATATATATGCTGGATTACTCTAGGTAAGCTGTAATTGTAGGCTGTAATTTTTGTCGAAATGTTTGTTGAATATTTCCTATATGCCTGATATATTTTAATACCCAAGTCATTATGTCGGTAATATTTGATTCATCCGAACCATGTGTATGTACAATTTAATATGTACATTGCCACGAATTTGTTTGGTGTGTAACATTTGAAAGTTCACCCTTACAAATCTTATCCTATCTTGCAAATATTTTTTAAAGGTATGGTGCTGTATTTTGCGTACGCCATACGACATAGTAAAGAGGATCAGCAAAGAAAATGGGATGACACTAAGAAAGCTTATTATGTGGAGCTCCCAACAGTTAAACCAGGAACTTTTCAACACTCATTGGAACTGCAGAATATCGCGATGTTTGATAACAGTAACACTTAAAGATGCAGGGCGGGTCTGTCGGGTCCAAGAATGCGGGCTAATTATGCATTATTTTGTATCTACATCAGTAAAAACTACTTTCTGTTTAAAAGAAATCAAATATGGCGGACAAATCTCGTAACTAACCTCACACAAAAAAATCTCACACTTGAATGCGATTTACACATAGATGCTAAAAACAACCTTTTACGTAATTGGTTATATCGTCGCCGAAACAGAATTATTTTCTACACATGATATCCATTAATACAAATACTTTCCTGCACGATGCTCAACAGTTTGTTATTATGAGTTACCTCATTTGTTTTAATATTAGATTTAAATACACGTTCACTTCAACTTATTCGTCAGATTGGACACGTCGATTTTACGGGTAGATGAAACTTCTGCTTCCGAATGACATTGGTATTTTGAGAAATTATCTCCAATTATTAACCAATTGACGCATCGACAGTCAAGTAACTGACCATTTAACACATGGGGCATATGCGAAATGAGTCCCGTTGATACGTTTTTATTATTAACACAGATGCCCAGTTTGTCAACATAAATTTAGATATGTTTATATATGTTTATATATGTTTATATATAAATTTATATTTACCGGGGTATATGTATTATTTGTTTGTGTATTGTTGGGAATCATGCTAAAACATGTTTATCTCATAAATTTTACTTTAATTTAGTTGATTATGTGTTTCTAAATGAATGGCGAGTTTTAGAATGAAGACTTTTGCAGATTAATAATGTAGTAAAATGTTGGCACATGCTAATCAAAATTAACTTTTTATATTATACTATAGAATCTGTAAGTATATGTAATTATTATACATCTGCCATAAGTTACTGCGTGCCGCAATTTTGCGGTATTTTTCGGGGTATTTTTATCCTACCATATTAGGAAATGCTAATTCCAAATGTGGGATCATTACGCGCGTAAGCGTCATTTAATAATAAAAACAAACATGGCTGCCACCAGAGTTTGACCGGACTCCACACAAAGAAGTTCGCTGATTCTGTTCTAAGTATTTTGGATTTCGGCATTCTCATGGTGTATCCTTGGAAGGAAAACATGTATAATAATAAGGCTATAACGAGAATACCACAAAGTATGCACTCAGACAATACGCCGTCGCATCGACCTCCGCTGTGCGTCGGTCGATACTCCAGTCGTACTGTCTTCGTGCATACTTTGAGGTATCCTCGTAATAACCTCATATTATTCTACGAAAATTTCATAAATAAAATATTTAATACAGTGATCAAAATTAACAACCTATATTGTTTTGATGTCTGCACATTCACATGTATTTTAAATAATTCACACAGTCAAGTATGAAATATTTTTAGAACATCTTTAGTGGTTCGTCAATCATCTGTATTTTACTAGACGTCAATACATTAGTTACAGAGGATTTCATAACCATTTGCAGCACCTTCTCTATTCATTTATTGATATGCAAATTAGGGTATATCTTTGTTCTAATTTTAACATAAAAATACTCAATTAAATGAGTACTAATCATCAGGCACTCGTCAGATCTTTTCATTCTAAAAATGTCAGTATCTGAATGTAGAATTAGAAATTTAAAAGAAAACCGTTATTCAAACTTGTTGTGACTGTTTATTCTACATTTTCCAATAAAAATATGGTGGTATCCGTTTCATTTTCGTTACAGTACTCATTTTAATGTTCAATAAGGGGTTTATTTACTTAGCAGTCACATGACCACATGAAGATTGTATCTAACGTAACATCGATTGTTAATTAGTTGTCTGTTATGCACTTTCATAAAATGTAAAGTTTAATATTATTTAAAACATTTTTTCTGAAAATAATTAGCGTGCATTTTACTTCCTGAAAACCTTTACCTCCTACACTTTAATTATAAAAGAAGATTAAACAATACCTGGCTTCATGTTATTTGGTTCATTTACATCGCTGTATCAAAGGAAAATAAGGAATAAAACTCAATAGCAACCTTATGGCTTTACAGATATTTAAGACAGATTTGGACGAAATATAACTACCTTTGTACAGTATAGTGTATGTACCCACCATCAACATACTGAGAAATCAAAAAATATATGTCAGAAACTATTTATAGTGTCAAAGATGGCCGTTGTAAGTTAAATACTTAATCAAACGCATCAATAAAAACATTCTTTATTTTTTACAAACTTTAAATTTCAGGTGACATAAATGAAGAAGGTGAAATGAAAATATAGGGTGACCCTAAAAAGTCGAGAAAATATCCTTAAAGAATTGAGTAAATATATAATTCGTTTGATGATGTTGTATAATTTTTTGCATAGAAAGATCAAGTATAAACATGTTGATCAGTGAAATAGAGAAATAAATTACATCCGTTCTACAATAAATGTTTTGAGGTCGAGAAAAATATATTAATACATTGACACTTATTTTTAACGTATTTTGTTATTTTATGCATATTATTTGAAAGCTGTGAATAAATCAGTCTGCATAATTTGCATTAATATTAAAATAATTTAAATATAATGAATTATATATTTTGATATTATACATTCTTCATCCTGTCCAACTCCAGGCATACGCATATTTTTCCAAATGTGATTATGCATTTTCGTGAGTGGTAGGAGCCCGAAAAATGATGTGGATGCTTAATCACTGTTAATATTTTGGAGCTCTTCCACAAGAACATGAGATAAAAAAAAGTTTTCGAATGGGCATTAACTACGAACACAATTGGAACTATTTCGGGATAATTGGATTCGCTTAAAATGTGCTACTGTAGGGTAGTATTGTTCTTAATTTCCTCATTTCTGATATCAATACAAGAAATTATCAGAAAAAAATCTAAAACGAACAAATAAAATATTTTTGTGAAAACAAACCTATACAGTAGCACATTTTAAGCGAATCCAATTATCCCGAAATAGTTCCAATTGTGTTTGTAACGTCTTATTCATTCAGTTTGAGATGGGGTTACAAATAAGAATTTGTGTTGGATTTGAAATGGTTTTTCGAAAGAATGTTTTTTTATCGTGTTTTATTGCAATACAACGTTGCAAGTATTATTACACACTAGAATAGTCTTAAGTAAGTGACTAACACATAGCTATAAGTGAACAAAAACAACTGTCAACAATCCAAGACGTTCTTTTGTTGGTTGTGAAATTTTCAAAGCAAAACAAACATTTTAAAGACACTTAATATATAAGTGGTTCAGATTGAATACAAACTTTGGTTTTCCGAGTTTCAAGTCTAACTATCAATATGTTTATGACAATATTATCTGTTATTTCTGCTTCCAGAGCCACAGTC
The DNA here is from genome assembly GCF_978046115.1 of Saccoglossus kowalevskii. Classification (NCBI taxonomy): domain Eukaryota; kingdom Metazoa; phylum Hemichordata; class Enteropneusta; family Harrimaniidae; genus Saccoglossus; species Saccoglossus kowalevskii. The sequence goes on from NC_140645.1 coordinate 18,612,168, forward strand.
AGCTGGCGCACACGTGATAATAAAATAATTGCGATATTTACTATATGAGAGCCGCCATCTTGAATGCGGCATATAACTAAATAAGACACAAGTTGTGAAACGCGTTTTTCACATTCATACAAATCAGGACAAAAATACCAATCTTTCACAGAAATACGATCCGTTGGGGTAACATTAAGCCAACCGATAACAAAATCCGACCGAATTCGTCGTTTTTGTGTGGACACGAAGAACATAGAACACTTTCCTGGTGTATTTGAAACCAAATATTGTCATTCCAGCTCAGCAGCCAAATCAGCGACAGCCATACAGTTAGATGACAATTTCGGTTTCAAATACCCCGGGAAAGTGTTCTATGTTGAATAATTATGTTTTTCTTGAATATAGCATCAACCTGCATTAAATTATACCTGCATGTTATGGGTTGACAATCTTCCGTTTAGCAAACAAGCTCAAGAACAAAAAGTCAGTTGTGGCTTTCGGCTGACCAGTCTTGCAAACAATATCTGACCCTTTGAAGATTCTCCCACTTTCTGTTCCAGCTAAACGAAACCCATATTTAAATAATGAAGATATACCCTAGTAGAGTACGTTTCAAACACTATATTATAGCATATTTTAAGATATCGACCTTTTCCGCCCCTCTCACATATGTTAATACATATAGTCTAAAACATACATTATTTCGACAATATATTAAACAGAAAAATCAACTTCCGACTTATGTCAAGCAAGGGGTGTGTGATCTGTCATATTTAAAGTCACAAAAATTGAAATTTGAGTCCAATGTTTAAATTTCTATTTTGAATTCCACGCCCTCAGTTCGCCAAAGTGTTATTCGCTCGTTTATTAATTCACGTTGACACAGAGAGAACGGGTGATCCATGCACTCTGGATATCGGAGATATCGTTAGCAGAACAGCGCCACCACTGTCATAAAATTCAATTCACATTCATCTCCATGGAAATATAGGCATGCACCTTTACTCAAAGGCCAGAAGCAGTTGCCGAGAGTATTATAGTGCAGTTGGAGAGCCTGCTTCTAGAATTTACGTTATATGCCTCTAGACAATGTGATCCTTCGAGGTCGGAGTCACAATCTCGACATCAGGACTTGTATACAAAAGAAATGGTACCGAATACGGCTGGTGTCCAGCATGGAAACAAATCTCTCCCAAGAGATTTGGTTAACAATGAGAGGCTTGAATATGCATTCATTCATAGACCAATCCATGATGCATGAGATCAGTAATCGAAGTGATCATGTACCAGCTAATGAGATTCACTGTTGGGGTCACCAGGTTAATGAAGGTGATACTGTTTCTCACAGCTCAATGCCACCCTTTGTATGCTAGTGGACGTCGGGGCAAAATGTCTGCGGTTGAGACGTCCGTCCGTCGGTCTCGGAGGTGAAACGGCTATTTCTAGTGTAATTGAATGTATACTGCCTGGTTCGATCACCGAATAAATTCGTAGTGAGGTAAAGCATATATACATCTATACAAGGCAGAACTCGATACATGGACAAAAGTGGAAAATTAAACGTAATCTTGTAAATACCTTTGTATTTACTTTAAAACCCACTCTATCGATTTGTTATTTGGATTACTTGCCATATTTCTAAACGTGAACAATGAACAGCTGCGGAACCACCTGTTGATCATTTCACTGTAATTGCAACATATGCTATGCAGTTTATTCATGACAGCTTCGGGGTTGTATTGAAATGGAAACGATGTGAGAGTAAATATTAATAAGATTACATATGAGAATTGACTTCCCGGCTGTACTCACATGATTCATACAAAATAGTTATACAAAGTCCGTTTTAAAAGACGATCGCATCACTGATACTACACGCCAGTTACTCACAGGACATAACATAAATTTCGACAAAATAATGAATAACACATTTGCTCGGAATTAATTCAGTCTAGCGTAATAGTGTATCTAACTAGTTCATCAAATATAGGGGGCAAGGGGGATAGCTGGTACAGGTTACAGAAAATAAAAAGGTAATTTTACATTTTTACAGAAAATAAAACGAAAGTTTCATATACAGTAAAAAAATAGGGTTTTACACTTTACAGATAAAGCAAATTCCTTCACATTTGTATAACATATTTGATAATTTGTGTTTAAGAATCAATATAGAAATTTGCGTACAAATTACGACATTTAATTTGAAAAATGCTTTATACGCTTACAAAAAATATTTTTTTTTTTTACAAATTACGGACGAATAAAATAGCTGATTACATTTTACACCTTGCCCACGTTTACGAATTTACGTTTTCTATTTATTTAAATTACATTATGACGAAAATTAAAAAAAAAATAATCATTACAGCTTACGGAAATACCCTTTGCCGACCCTCAATATAGTAGATCACACTGCCATGTGAAATAATATCTTTAATTGCCAACAAGTGTCCGACAATATTTACGGGGAACGGAATCGTGGGTGATTTAAACGACTTTGAACCAAAATAGCACACATTTCATTTATGTAAATGATCGAGCGCCTAGTAGTAGCTGCGATAGTTCTTGTTCATATTGAAAAAAAAAAACTGACACGGGACGATAACTGAAAAAATTGATAGAATGATGTGATGTATCTGCACCTGTGTAGAACTAAACACTTGCTCAAATCAACACAGGTGATTGGATCAGAGGTAAATACTAATTTAGTTTGAACCCCCTTCCCCAGTGTACAGATCAGAATTACCTCTCCTGGGCCCACATGTTAAGAAGATTACATTTGCTTAGAGTCGCCCAGGAATAATACTGTACAATGGGTTATAAATATCTCAGGATTTAGGTCACCAGCAGAGTGTATAGTTCACGTGATCGTCTCGTGTATATGCAAATTAACCATATGGTGCCGGCAGTTATTTTTAGGTGTATATATTTATCGATTACGGAGGTGGTGCTGTTTTGAAGACAGAGAATCAACTAGATCACGACACGCATTGGGGTAATTCCACGGTGATGGAAGTAACATTCAGAGGGTTTTGAAGCCTTTATTACGAGATTATTACCTCATGGAATTTGATACTGTTTTATAGACTTGCTTATGCCACAGGACGTTACATCCAAAGGACATAGCTAAAAACTAAGTAACTTTATTTTTAGATTGTCTGAAAACTTTGAATTTTACATTTGTATTTCACACCTAAAAATTAACTCAATATGGTCACGGAAATGTACAAATTGCAATTTACTGTCAAACCCCAAACTCAACAAAAATATATCAACCACCAATTTGTGATGGATGTTACGTGGTTGGTGTTACAGTTTGACCTTTGGTACAGTTCTTGAATTCATTAAGGTTTTTTTTTACATATTGTGAGGTGTATTGTCCAATAATTGGCAACAAATTCTCATTAACTCACTCATACTTTTCAAATTGATGGTATTAGCATGTTAAATCAAGTAAAAATGAACCATAAAACAACTTAAATTGAGAAGCATTCAATGGTTAAAAATTACTCTTAGGGGTCTAAAGGCTTGAAAAACATGTAACATATATTTGAAGGCACATTCATGAAGGAACATTTTAGGTCTAATTCAGAACATTTTTTTTTCTAGGAGGCTAGAGTACTTGTGAATAAATTCCTACCATATATAGAATAAAGGCAATTTATTATTTTTCCTCATGTTCCTTCTTCCGTGGAATTGCCCGTTGTGGACCGTATAGACGCAGACACCGGCAGTATATTGATACGTGTATTTAATAAAGCGTACTGTACTACATGTCTAATACAAGATGAGGATAAATCCGCTAAATGGCATGTGTCTATTTCACTGTGTTTAAAGGGCGGTGGTCTTCGCACAGCGCGTGTTCGAATTTCATGGGAATAAACAATGTATTTTACACGCGTTGTTCACGTCGCTATAAGCTCCACATAGAACAGGACGCGGCGGGGAGACCACCGCCCTTTAAAAAATCGTGGAGATAGTAATAGATCATGAGGGAGAGGCAAATATTAATAATGTATTCTACGTGCGTTGTATACGTCGTTGTAGATTCCCATATCGAATACCAGTGTGACAGCTGCCGCCTTTTATCGTCCGACGTCATATATCGTCATTTTACCTCAGACAACTAATAAATGTATTATTTGTCTGAGCTTTTACACACTGTGCACCCAGTAATGATTGATTTTCAAATGTTAATCCTAAATCATTTTTGACTCCCGTGTGCGAAGCAAAAAAGGGAGTCTTTGCAGTTACCCTGTCTGTATGTCTGTATGTATGTATGTCACTTTTTTTGTTCCACCGTTATCTCAAGAACCACTAATCAAATTTTGGTGAAACTTGGTACATAGATGCTCTGGGATAATGCGCAGAGCTGATTAGGTTTTGGTAAATATCTATGAATATTAATTACCTAATTTGCATGATAATTAGCAGATTTTTAGCTGTTCCAAGACTGTTCCACTGATATCTGAAGAACCACTCATTAGATTTTGATGAAACTTGGCACATGGATGCTCTGAACTAGTGCGCAGATTTGATTAGTTTTGGGTAAAAATCTATGAATATTAATTACCTAATTTGAATGATAATTAACTGATTTCAAGCTGTTCCATGACTGGTCCTGTGATATTTGAAGAACCACTCATTGGATTTTGATGAAACTTGGCACATGGATGTTCTGAACCAATATGCAGGTTTGATTAGTTTTGGGTAAAAATCTATGAATATTAATTACCTAATTTGCATGATAATTAACTGATTTAAGCTGTTCTATGACTGTTCCACTGATTTTTGAAGAACCACTCATTGGATTTCATTGGATGCTCTGAACTAATGCGCAGATTTGATTAGTTTGGGGTAAAAATCTGTTAATATTATTAATTACCTAATTTACATAATGATTAATAAATTTTCGGCTTTTCCACTGATATCTCAAGTACTAATCATAACATTTCAATTAAACTTGGTACATAGATGTCATATGACACTGCACAGACCTGATAGTTTTTAGGGTAATATCAGTACATATTAATTACCTAATTTGCATAATTAATTAATTTTCAGGTTTTGATATTTCGAGTAAAATTGATCACGTTTCAATGAAACTTGGTACATAGTTACTTGAGGACTGTGCAGAGACCTAATTAGTTTTGGGTAAATATTTGTGCATATTAATCACCTTATTAGCATAATTAGTTAATTTTCAGCTTTTCACCTGATATCTCAAGTACTAATCATCACATTTCAATGAGACTTGCGACGTAGATATTCTAGGACTACGCAGAGACATTTTAGGGGTCAATTCTGCAGACACTATATTCATTCGTTTCAGGCCTTCATAAATACCGTCGTCACCTGCGCATGCGGCAGACGGCCATAGTATTTCGTTGTTTACAAACAAGCGTCTACCCAGAAGCCTTTGCGCAGGTGACGACCCTCCCATTGTGTATGTTACAGATGAAGTGCATATATTTCATGAATTTACGCAAGCTCTGCGATCATCATGTATCACTTCTCCGCGGTTGCTTTTGTTTTCCAATAATATGTGAATAATTGAATAATGACGACTCTATGTATTATTGTATGCATCAAATAAACGAGAGCTTATCTGGGATATAAATTACTCGCCAAGACGTCGTGGTGGATTTCATACTCAGCGGTTGAGAAGGCTATGCCTGGCTTTAAATATATACCCAGACCATTTGAGTATTGAAGGCATTCAGTAAGCCCTGCCCAATATTCTGCAGAATTGTTGTACTAGGGAAGGGTCACCAAACCCTAGCACTGGATCCACATCATTGCCAGAGTGGAGCGTGACAATATTCATTTTTGACTCCCATGTGCGAAGCACAAAATGGGAGTCTTTGCAGTTAGTGTGTCTGTATGTGTGTATGTGTGTATGTGTGTATGTGTATGTGTATGTGTGTATGTGTGTCCGACTGTTCCACTGCTATCTCAAGAACCATACATCGGTTTTTGATGAAACTTGGTGCATAGATGCTCTGGGCCAATGCGCAGATTTGATTAGGTTTTGGTAAAAATCCATGCTCGTTAATTACCTAATTTGCATGATAATTAGCTAATTTTTAGCTGTTCTATGACTGTTCCACTGATATCTAAAGAACCACTCATTGGATTTTGATGAAACTTGGTACATAGATGCTCTGAACATATGCGCAGATTTGATTAATTTTTGGTAAAAATCCGAGCATATTAATTACCTAATTTGCATGATAATTAGCTATTTTTTAGTGGTTCCATGACTGTTCCACTGATATCTAAACAACCACTCATTGGATTTTGATGAAACTTGGTACATAGATGCTCTGAACTAATGCTAGGTTTTGATTAGTTTTTGGTAATAATCCGTGGATACTAATTACCTAATTTGCATAATGATTAGTCAATTTTCGGTTTTTCCACTGATATCTCAAGTACTAATCATCACATTTCAATAAAACTTGGTACATAGATGTCATACGACACTGCACAGACCTGATAGTTTTTATGATAATATCAGTACATATTAATTACCTAATTTGCATAATTAATTAATTTTCAGCATTTGATATAAGTAGTTAGCATTACATTTCAATGAAACTTGGTACTTACATACTCAAGGACTAAGCAGAGATTGATTGTTTTCGATAAATATTTGTGCATATTAATCACCTAATTTGCATAATTAGTTAATTTTCAGCTTTTCCACGGGTATCTCAAGTACTAATCATCGCATTTCAATGAAACTTGGTACATAGATCCTTTAGGACTATGCAGAGACCTGATTAGTTTTAGGGTAAATAATTGTGCATATTAATTACCTAATTTGCATAATTAATTTTCAGCTTTTCTACTGATATCTAAAGTACTAATCATCACATTTCAATGAATCTAGAATTATGCAGACCCAATTAGTTTCCGGTAAATATTTGTGCATATTAATCACCTAATTTGCATAATTAACCAACTTTCACACTGATATCTCAGGTACTATACATCACATATCAATGAATGTACATGGATGCTGTAGGACAATAGACAGACCTGAATAATTGTGGGTTAAAATCTGTACATATTAATTACCTAATTTGCATAATTAACCAATTTTAAGCTTTCACACTGATATCTAAAGTACCGTAAAAACTCCAAAATTTCGACCGGTTTTAAATAATTGGTGTTAGAAATGTGACGTGTTTTTAGAGTCAAAATTAAGGTGCATTTTCGGACGGTCGAATTTTTCAGAATAGAAATCAGCAAATGAAAAAATGGGGATGATAGACAGTGTGCTTCATTAGTTTTTAAAAAATGCAATGTCCGTCAATTGACGTAAACTTCCTCATGTTTCACGGTAAAAGCAAAGGTCGTGGCCGAGTTGTAACTCAAAATCTAAACAAAGTCATCAATCAGTGAGTATTATGACAAGCAAAACAAAACATCAAGACGCGGAGAAGAGGTCAGCACAAAACTAATAGGTCAAAAGACAAAGCTGTCTCGCACTACCTAGGAAAACTTGCGAATGTTCGAAGTACAGGTACCCATTGGACAAAAGATACATGGAAGTTTAGCAAACTATCTCCCCGACCCAGTGCAATGTATCCGGTTAGAATCAAAGCTCACGTGTCCCTAGCCCTGCGTACAGTGCTGTGTGTACGAGGACACGTTTGGTTGATAGATGTCCCCACCACAGCCCTGCGTACCTCCATAGACAAAGTCCGGGACTTTGAAAAATATAATTGTTTTAATGAAATAACATGCCCAGGTACCAAAAATGATGATCGATCAGCAGATATATCCAGAACTCCCAGTTCGGAGTCCAATTGTGGATGGAATCGGCTACTTTGCCCTAAAAACAAACACATTCTCTTGCGTGAATGAAATTAAAAATGGCGGCGTTTGGTGGATAATTCCTCCGGTATCAACGCGTTTACATTTTGTCCGTCTTTACTAGTCGCTTTTTAAAGACATTTCAAGTTTCAGATAACTTTGTAATGGTTGTTACAGATAACTATCGTCATTTCAACCGATTTCGGCTGGGAAACTACTTATTTTTAACTTGCGCACCAATTACGGTGCGCTCCCGGACTTTGTTTATGGAGGTTCGCAGGGCTGTGGTGGGGACATCTAACAATCGAACGCGTCCCCGTACACACAGCACTGTACGCAGGGCTAACGTGTCCCTTATTTGAGGGACCAAATTCTGCCATAAATTCGCCCTTGGATTAAAAAATAAAATGGGATTTAAGAAAATAAAATGGGACTTTTAAGGTGTATTTTGGCGTCATTTTTCGGACATTTCAATCAATCCTGCCGGCTAAAATAGAGTAAGTTTTACCGTAGTCATTGACGTCTGTCTATTCAAGAGTACACTTGTATGATTTTTATCGTGACTAGCGTGAGCGGGTAAGCTTCCTTTCGAGAATGAGCTGTTATCACTGTGAACAATGTTAAATTATTCTTCAGATGACCAGTTTATTTTTTAAAAACAACTAATTTTTTTATTTAAAAAAAATCATGCCGTTTTCGCATCAAAATCCAAGCCAAAATATCTACCCCAGACCATTCGTCCCGGTGTTATCGCTATCGCCACATATCTAAACATGTGGCGATAGCGATAACACCGGGACGAATGGTCTGGGGTACAAAATATCGTACTACAACATCAATCTCTTCCGCATTGCGTTCAATAACATTAACATATTTAAATAAGCTATGGTAATTTGAACACGTTGGCATCATCCAGCTTTTTGATTGGTTAATTAGCGATTTGACCTATTTGACCTAAGAGAACATGGCGGATATCCTACAGCATCAAACGTTTATACGAGACCGGAATCATTCGCTTACGATGAAACTAAGTTGACTTTTATTTGTATTTCATAACCATTCAACAAATTTATTTTGTGTACATTATTATAATCACTACTGAGTACAGTAATAATCAACAATTCAGAAACGCAGCATGCCGAGATTTTTGTGTTCGTTTTTATTTGAAACTTCGTTTATTTAGAATATATTTTCGTTACCAATAAAATAAAAATCTCTCAGTCAATCAGAAACCCGGATTCATGCCTTCGAGGAAGGTCCCGTTTGAACGCTCACATCGGTTTTTTTTTTCGTTTGGGGGAAAACTAAAACTGGTCGCAATTTTCGAATAAAAATGAGTCGGCAATTTTTAGTGGAGTCGAAAATTTGGAGGTAAATAAAACACCGAAACCCGGCAAATAAATAAGCGGCCGAATTTTTAGAGGGGGTCGAAATTTTGGAGTTTTCACGGTACTAATTATTCCATTTCAATGAAACTTAGTACAAAGATGCTCTAGGACAATGTACAAACCTAATTAGTTTGGGGTAAAAATCTGTTCATATTAATTCCCTAATAAGCATAATAATTCATAATTTTTTGGTTCTAATCACATTTCAATTAAACTTGGAGACATAGATTTTCTGTTACATTGTGCAGACCTCATTAGTTTTAGACTCAAATCTGGTCATATTAATTTTCTGATTTGCATAATTAGTTTTCAGCTAAGTAATTTCGAATTATATTTAATGTGTTTCCAATACTCTCAGCACATGGGAGTTCTTTCTAAGCTTTCTTTGATTTTTTTGACGGCTGCTCGGTCAAACACCGACATGGAAATATGCCACAGCAAAATGAGGTGGACGCGTCCAGGCACAATAAACAGAATGCGAATGTGTACACTAACATCGATTACCTGTAGTACACGACAATTTAATCAAATTGCGTGAAATTTGGATAGATCGGGTTTCTGTTAATTATTGTTTTGGTTTGGTTTATCTGTTTGATCCAAAACAGTGCAAATCTACTTTATTTTGCTAGTAAACCAGACTCATGGCGGTGTCTATGTGGGCAGTCAACGGCAACATTTCAATCACGCCCACTCTGACAACGCCGTAGATCCAGGACTAAAATGTGGCACGAAAACAGAACAGTGGATCGGCACGTTAAACCATATGCCACTATTATATCGTTGATTAGATATAGCGGTCAATCAAAATGTTGGTAAAAACTTGTGACACGTATATCTGATAAAATAAAACATTCGCTTTAATATTAAACAAAATTACATTTGTTCCACGATTTGTAGTAATCGTTTTATGTAAATATATCAATAGTTATTATTTATATTCCTGTATCATGGTATAAACACAACCCATGTTTGCATTCGCACGACCAAAACAGAAGTCCCTTCGCTTATGGTCGTGTCTGCAAACAAGCAAGAACGGATTACCAAATACCCAACTCTGTGTACAGGCGACGGACGTACGTATCATAACATTCCGATTGCAAAGCCGTTGTTTCCTTCGCAGTCTAAATGGCCCCTGTGGCTATTGTATTCCCTAGTGAACAGTTGTTTTCGAAACTTCCGCCCACAATTTCGTTGACGAGGAAAAAATACATTCAGAAAAATGTTACATGTATATAGAGTTCCTATTCATGCATGCAATCACAAAAATATGAAGCCCATTGAGGATACTTAAATAACTTGATGGGAGATCTTAAGTTATCACAATATGAGATATTCGGGATATCGTGTTATAGTTACGAGATCCCACTTTAAAAATTATTGTCAACCGAACACGGGTAACAATGTGATATATTTTTTTATGACAGCATTACGTTACACGCACGCACGTCGACACACGCGTACACATCCAAACAGCACGGGGGTCGACTGACAATTCCACAGGTGGCCGCGAATAGCCGATACCCCCCACCCCCCACTTGTACAATCGATTTAATGTTAACAACTGAGTCGTCCTTTGACCGACGATCCCCCCTGTTATCTGGACCTTACGTTACACCACTGATGGAATGGGATTCTTACTGAAAATAAGTCTAGACACATAATTCATCGATGTCTAGACACGTACTTTTTAAATCATGGATGTTGAACTTGTGTTAACCCCTCTGTCTGGCACGGTTCCAACTCGGCTTTTATGGTCCAGAGACCAAGGCTGTGACGAAAACTGTCAAAAAACAAATATAGGGGATTTTTAATTGTTAATACAGTGACTCAGTGAAAAACGGAATTCTAATACTGCCCATTAGTACTAGCTCATTTTGATACAAAAAATAAATTCACTGGATTTTAAAATAATAGTTAAAGAGAGTCTAGACACATGTACGGAACTCACTCGTCGTACGTGTTTGTTTAGCCTGTGCTAAATTCGGCTTGGCATGGTTCTATCAGGGTAAATTCTCTTTCTCTCGGGTTCTCCACACTTGTCAGGGGGGGAACTCGTCTCGTCTCTATATCTCGTCCCCTTGAGGTACGGGATCGGGAAAGTCACTTATACTTTACAGTCAAATAAGACACACACAACGAAATACGTTTCAGCTCTCGTCTTAGTCGGTCAATCGAGCACTCTGTAAGACACAGCGCCCCGGAGAAAGAATCCCCAAGACTCTCGCAAGGCTGAACCAAGACTCGCCCAAGACTGGACTGCGTCAAGGCTCGCCCCTGGACTCTCTCGGACTGCGTCTGTCGTGGAGTATTCGCCAAGACCAACTCAAACTCTCTTTATTCATTTTCAAAACTCTGACCAATTACAATGCAGTAAAAAGACTCTAGGGCGTAACCTTCAATCATAAAGCCAATCACACTAAGTACTGAATACGTCATATCTTTTGATTAATCGTTCACTACATTAATAACTACGGATGTCAGAATAGCGACGGTATCTTGTAATTAGTTCCAAATCACCGAGCCAAGTTCCGTCCAAAACTTCAAATAGACCTAAACGATGACAGACATAACACAGCAATTCGCTAATAATCAGTTAATTAAGTCGGTCAACAGATACGCGAAAACAAATTCATGACAGTTCCAACAAGAATTATTGGAAGATTCGAGAATATGATGCAATTGCCAAAACGGAAGGCAAACCCCAATTACCTAGACTACAAAAACAAACCAGGGACTGTGAAAAAACGAACGAAAATGATTTGTCTTGACCAGAAAAATAATAAATCATATAGACAATTTCAACCGTCGTTGGCGTTTTAAAACAATTCTGGATTGGCACACCAACTCGACTCCGTCGAAAATGCGATCAAACTGAGACTTGGCTTGGTTCCAACGAGGATCCTTTGTTTGGGTAGTCACGTGACGCGTTAACAAACACGATGAAAACCGATATTGCACACAGGGGCGTTTCTTTTGATTTTCTAGGGAAATCATATTTGAACGATCAACTGCGTGAAGAGAATGTTTGTGCAAAATTAAGCTCGTTTTGGAATTGTGTTCCTTTGAGCATACTTTGATAGATTTGATGTTATTGTAATAAACATATTAAGCGCCGCGCACCGCTTCCTCACAGACTCAGTGCATTGACAGAAGGGATGAACTAGAATTTATACTGGTTTCGTTTACCTGTTTCGGTAAAGGGACTACCCCGTCTAGGAAACTGTCTAGATACCATAATGTCCATCATTTTGCTTCGTTATGAAAAAAAAATCCAATTTTCGAAAGATATTGATTCAGTATCTATATTTGTTATTCATACTCCGGGGCTTAATTTCGAAATCATAACGGCGCATCATTATACTACGGCTTGCATAAATTAAAACGGCATCGTCCAATCAAAATACTGCATTGCACTCATATACTGGTATAATATAATTCGTAGTGATACTGTGCTATCGGCCAGATTCAGTCGTCACAGCTTCGCGATCGCGGTTGGAGGTATTAATTTTATTTTTAAAATCTATGTTGTCGATCTACAAAAATTAAGATATTTAAAAAAACCAAAGACATAATATATATTAAACGTCTGTGTTGTTAGATTATTACAGTTGGTTCTTAATCATATTCATCTTAAAACCGCATTTGGGAGGTTTAACTAACCGATAACATTTATTTGCATTACGGTTTTCCCGCGGTTTCAGTAAGTACTCAAATGCAGACGAATGTCGACCCCTGAACCAATGTATCGAAAACTGGGGATTCCCCGGCAATCGGGACTTAAGGATGTATGCTACAAAATAAAAAACCCATGGAAAATCGTTTAAAATACTACAGGTGTACAGGACATGTTACTCTAAACTCATAGAAAAGAAAAAAACATGGGGTTAATGTACTAATTTTTAAGATACACAACTCACAATTATGCTGAGTCAGCATTTTTAAGTAGCTTTAATAAATAACTTAAGTTGTCATTTATACTCGGTCTTAATCCACATTTTTACTGAAATTGGTTTTATCCTATCAGCACATAATATGAGTTCATATTTAAATTCAATTCTAATGAATTTAAGAAATTACCTATTTAAAGAAAACAATAGTTTCCTTCATTTGGTTTTGTATTTTAGATAAAAAAATTCATAGAAACTGTCCTACAAAAAATTTCATCCATGGAAATCTCTTGAAATTGTGTATATGTCGAGTGCTTATGAAGTTATTCCATATTATACATTGAAAATGGTATGTTAATGCACTACTTTTTGAGAAATAATTAGTTTAATTGTCAGTTTCAATAATCTTGGTGGCCATGTTGGATCATTTGCGTGACCTTTGACCTTTGCCAGTCCCCTTGTCAATATACATACCGGGGTACATCAAATATGGTCATGTACATCCAACATCAGTAGATTATATTGTTTTATATATGAAGTACAGTTTATATATATTGGCTGGGTGCTTGGGAGAATATTCTTACCTTTCATTGGAAATATAGAAATTCAAAGTCAAGCCACTATTAATGCACTGAAGTATTATTTTCTTCTGAGGGATACTGATGAAAGCATTGTATTCTCAGTTAGGGCACAGGTGTGTATGGTGGTGGGGAGGGGTGTGGTGTGCTGTAACATACATACAAGGCAGAGTATGACTAGTGTTACCATACATGAAGTGACAAAAAGATCAGTATTGTTTAATTGTAAGTAATATTTATTTTGTGTTCTGTTTTTTTAAATATTCATATATCGATAAATAAATAAAAGTGGTCCATAAATACTAATATAATTAAATATTTCACATATTTTAAAATCATATAACACTTGCTTTATCATTTTATTAATATACAATTGTATGTATTTAATTTTTTTTAAATCTGGATATAAATACACATATTTAGATACAATAACCTTCAATGGACAAAAAAAGTGTTTTCTTTTCAGAAAATATGCCAACATTGCATGAATAATCCCATTTTCACCCTATGAGACATTTACATACCAAATATCAGTCTAGTGTTCTCAAAGAAGTCATGTAATGAATGGATGGATTAGTGAACTAAAAAAATATCACAAGAGTCATTAATCATTGTTTTAAATATAGTTACTTCTTTTCAAAAAACTGCGATAGTGACAAGAATGTTTTTTTATGTTTGGTTACCCGTGGATGACCAAAATAATCTTCACTAAGCAACTTCACCAATCCATCTATCCCTCCTCTGCTATAAGCCAAGTTCAAGTGACAAAAAGCCAGACCAGAAGCAGCTATTTTCTCAGCCATACACTTTGTAATTACCTTCTTACTTATTAGTTGACTAAGAGAAGACAGATTTTTCTTTTTACACAATAGAAATTCAAGAGCTTCTATAATAAAATCAACAGAGAAGCTATGTTTACTAATATGGCTGATGTCAACATTACATTTACCAATCAATTGTTGAAGCATATGTACATCATGTTTTGCATTGTGAGCACTGTATTCAGTGTGTAAATAATCATTAACCAGGTTTTCTTCAGAGTAAGATGATCGAGGTGGTAAAATTTCACGAAATACAGAGAGCGTATCAGAAAAGCAGCAATGTTTATGTTTCAGTTTGTCTAAAAGACCATATCTTTGCACAGAACTAACCAGAATCCTAGCATCAAAATTCTTACAGTTATGTGCAACTAACACAGAATTTAATGGAATCCATTCTATAAAACTCTCAAGAGCATCTTTCTGTGATAATGTTGGTACTAAATTAAAGTTATGAAACAGTTTACCACATGTATATGTCAACCCAGTTACATTGGATGCTGCTGGATGTATTGGCTGACAGGGGTCAACATACTCATCAAATATTTTACCATCATAAGATGCAGCAATCTGACAAATTGAGGAATCAATACCAAATGATGTTGTTTCAAGATCAAATACAACAACAGGAGAATCTTGAAGTATTTTTACTGGAAAACTTACAGGAGCATTAACTGGTTCAGGAATACATGTAATATCAATGTCATTTCTAATTGCAATGTTTGTGTTGTATGTGTCACCTTCTCTTAACTCAGTAGCATTACATTTTTTGTTTCGCTCCTCTTTTAATTGTATACGTCTAAGTTTGTATTTTTTGTTTTCTGTCTGCATCTTTCTTTTTCTTGCTTTATTGTCTAGTTTTATTCCCCTCACCTGTGAAACAATTCCAGGAGATAGTCCATTTTCTTTGTTAACACTACAAACATATGTGTATCCACTATTTTTCTGTGAAACTGCTGCTGCAATGCGGATATTTAAACTTTCTGATTTACTGTAATGTCTGTTTTTTGGTGCTTTAGAAGCAACAGTGTTATGAAAACTTTCATTGGCTTGTGTTGAACTCATAAGAGAAAGTTTATTTGCACATGCAGCATAAATTTCAAAAATAGATTTTAAATCTTTACGCAATTCTACCCCAGAAAGATCTTTACCATATGGAAGACGTTTGTGGCAGTAAGTATCTGGCTGACGTTGGTAACCACACCATTTACGATCACATGATTCATGAGATCCAAATGCATGGGGAACAATGGCAAGCAAGTTTTTATTGATTAAAGCTGGCCTACCTTTGTTCTGAGTAACAGCATAGGAAAAACATGTTTGAAAATACTTGATAACACGTGGTGTTAATATTTTGTGAGTTTTTGAAAGTTCATATAATTTATTTCCTAGACCTTTTTTGGTGTGGTTCATATCTGGTCTCTTTTCAATATCTTGGTTAATTTCTGTTCTTAGTTTATGAATGGTTGTTGTATCATCATCCATAGTTAAAGATACTGTTTTAGCACTAGTTTTGTTAATAGTTTTTACCACTTCAACAGCAATATCTCCTTCCATAGCTTTGGAACTCCCTGTCCAGTTTTTACGACAGTCATGTTTTCTTGTGTTCATATCCCCATTTTCACAAATTTTGCATCCCTTTGAACGCACAGCATATCCCATAATTTTACCAGTTGCTTCCCCTATAGCAGCACCATGACCTGACAGACTGTTATATTCTTTGCCAGAGCCACGGCGCTGCCATGCACCATCAAAGGAAATATCAACTTGATTTTCATGTGAACTAAGTTTTTGTTCTTCAGTAAGAGCTTTAACACACAGTCGTTTTGCAACATTCTCAATACCAACACCTGCTTCTCTTTCTCTTTTCTTTAATGTCTTGTGGTGTATACCCGGTATATTCAGTGAGGCAAGGAAGTTATTCACATGAGTCTCTCCCATTCCACTGTGTACCATTCCTATGTTATGAAATAAGAAACAACTTAGATTAACATTTTATAAGATTAGTTTTTGCTGCCCTACATTACTAAAAGTATGATCACCAATATATGACCATAAGAGGTTAATAATTGAGATGAATCCTTAGTTTGCCTGTAAATCTTACCGGTGGCTAATTTGGTATTTACATCAAATATAGGTAATCCTTGGTTTGATTTGGCATTCCTATGTGTCGAACCTGTATACACATGGTTTACAGCACCACATCTCTGGCAAGGTATATACAGTACACTACCAAGACCATATCGTCTCTCCTCCTGGCAATCCACCAGAACAAGGTGTTCACAACACACAGCACAGGCTTTTAATCCCTCAGCTAGAACAGACAGCTGTACTATTCTGCGTCCAACATTCCAATTTATAGCACTTTCTGAAGTAACTTCTGTAAAGATAAATCAGATTATCATTACAGTCATCATGTAAATAAATTTCATGCAATTTGCACTACTATACTGGCTAACAGATATTGACAACAGTAAGATGTTAACATACTATCTGTGCTATTCGTAAGAAATGTATGAATATTTACAGAAATAAAAAGAAACCATTATTCCAAAATCATCATTTCCAAAGGAGCCATAGGCAAAACAGAAACTCTCTCACATTCAGATAATGTGAAAAATAACAATAATTTTTAGGTCATGGCTTATTTTCAGAAAAAACATTTATTGGGAGAAAATGTCCAAAAATATATATTACAATGTATTTAGAACAAAAATATTTGACACAATAACAAATAGAAAAAATAAAATTCAAGTATCTACTATAATATGCAAGTATTTTAATTTTAATTTCCTTAACACAGCCGCAAGTTCATCATGTTACATGTTAATTTTTTTCTGAAGAGTAAACAGATGAAATTTCAATGCTCTAAATTTATAACACTGGGAAAATAAATATGGATTTCAAAACAGCAAAATATAGAAAATATTTGAACATGCTGTTTATTCATAGTTAAAATTGTATCCCCTTGGTTATATGGAAGTGTGAGGACAATCATGCCCTCAAATTGGGGGTTTTGTGCGTATAGTTAAAATTACCAGTTCGCCTTGAAGGCACCTCGTCATAATTAATGAAAGCTGCAGACGACGCGACAGACAAACTTCGTTGTCAAATATTTTTTTTATCACAATTTCTGTATTTAGTGAAACAGGAATTAGGAAAAAATAAACACTGTTTCCCCCAAAATAAGCATAATCTGATGTTCATAAAAACAAATAAAATGTGAAAATATATTGATTCGAGTTGTGGATAACAGTTGCAGACGACTCAACCAAAGTTTACGTCGTAAACTGACACCGTACGTACGTACCTGAATTTGATTCTAAAACTACTTCAGCAACTTTCTTATGTTGGCGGTTCGCCTGGATAACTGCCAATCTTCTTCTCTTCTCTTTCTCGGTCAAAAATCCTTTAAATTTGCGTGCATTCGGCGATCGCGAAGCGTACTTGTTTGTTGTGGCAGCCATCTTGAAAGTCTGCTTCAAATGCGCAGAACGTATGCGCAGTGCATTTCCGCGCATACAACCTTAACCATTTTCATAATGCACATCGTAATTCAGGTCCGGTCTTTTAGTTTATTCAAAAAAAAACGACAATGCTGTTGGTCATTTTACTCGTTTTCTATCGGCTTAATCAATAACTTTAAAATAAGCACGAGAGTGCTTAAGTAAAAAGATGATGCAATGTCTCAAAATGAAATGGTTTGTTCCTCCGTGACGTCACGGGTAGAATTCAGTACAGTAATATACTAGTATATACCGCAATTTGAATGTACGCGCCGATTATTCAGCGAAATAGACGAACCTGTGTCCGTAAGAAATTCGTTATTGGTGCTGGGTCGAACTGATGTACTTGAACATCATATCCCCGACAGGTACGTTAATCCTGAGTTGTATTTCGTCGCAAGAGAAATATTGATACTCCCGTGACGAGTGGAAAAATCCGCTAATTTAATATGCATCGTTGGTCGGTCGGTCGTAATAACAGATTTTATTTTAAGCGCATGTTGCATATCCATTTACGCTTTGTTTTCTACACTGTTAGTCACTAAACCGCGTTCAAGTGTATTCTGCAAATCAGCAATTAAATTGCATGACTGTACATTTACCGGTTGCCCTCTGTATAGTGCATAGCACGTGGTTATGCTGTTGTAGTTCCTGTTGTAATCCCTGTCGCATTGTTGTGGCTCAAACCGAGCTCTGTGTTGTCAGACTGTATTGTCAGCAATGTAAAGAATAATTTGAACAATAACATTAATTCCGTTTACAATCGTACTTAACGTTTATAGAGGAGGGGCAAGGGGGTAGCTGGTACACTTTTACGGAAAATAAAAAGGGCTTTTTACAATTTACAAGGAAAAAAAAGAAGTTTTTTCAGTTTACAGTGAAAATTGAATTTTGAAGTGAATTGTGTCATCTAGTCGTTTTACAGTTTCGAAAATGTAATTTTATTTGGATGTAAATTCTTGTACGTACCGAGAAAAATGACACATTTGTATAGTGCACGTAAAAATATTTGATTGATTACGTTGTACGTTTAGCCTGTGATTACAGAATTACGGAATTAATTTTTTTCAATTTACGTTGTACGAACAAAACAATATTGCAATTACGTTGAACGAAAATAACCTTTGCCCCCCCCCCCTTATAGTAAACCTGGGAGCAAACTACACCGACCGGCGGGACACTCGGATATCCGCGACTGTTTTTTATTCGAATCACATGATAACACATTGGTGCTAGCACATGTTACAAACGCATGAAAGTGTATTAAATCGCATATATGAATATGCACTGAAAGTTACTAGTACAAATAAATGAACTATCTGTGAACCCGAGTCTACGTGTAGAAACGAATGTCACGTGCTTCGTCTGATATGCGCAGGTAAAGAAAAATCACCATGGCAACAGACGGAAAAGGTGCCATCATCATACGCAGAGAGATAGTTGAAGACAAATCGACGTTCAATCTGAGGTACACGGTGAGTTCAAAGTGAATTAAACGAATGATGAAATATGGATAAGAGTTATCAGTAGTGCGAAAGGAAAGGTATATTGATTTGAGAGATGCAGCTGTGTGTTTGTTTACTGTGTCACTTCTCAAGCGTACTGTAGACTGCAAAGGTGTACGAACTTTCATTGTTCACAAATTGAAAGGACACGAGTGTAGGATGTGTGGATTTCAGACACAGCCCATTATATCGGCATTCTGGTTGATTGAACTTGAAAATTTGTCGTCCTGGGAACGGTGAGCTTGATGATAGCGCGATAGAAAGCTAATGTCGATACACAAAAACGGTGCGTGTGCGACGCTCGGTTGGTGGTATCGTTTTAAACGCCGTCAAGTAAGGCGAGCCTATCCGTGCGCATATCGATATATCGATACAGCCAGCGAATATGAACAGTATAGGCAAATTAGAAATATCAACTTTTCTGAACGGTTGGAATCATTTGTTATCGTGATTTTTATCTAGGCCATCTATTTTATTAGGAGAGAGTAGAAGGGGTGGCCAACAAAGGTATTTCAAATCAACCACCCTAATAGGAAAGACATTGGTTAGCATGCTTGGATCGTTGCCAGTTACACCTATCTGCCGCCGAAATAACACCGGATGTATGTTTGCTAAACGGTGTTTACTACAAAAGGTCGTTTTGTTGCCGGCGGCAAAACATCGTCAACTCCAGGCCCCACAGGGTTTATAACAAAAAGTGAAATACATGAAATACAGTTGCGAACAATTAATGTTATGACTATTATTACAAATACAGATGCTAACACTTAATGCTGTGACTATTATTACAAATGTCTTGCTTTTTTGAATGGATTTGAATTTGTTTACGCAAGTACAGTTCGTAAGCGTGTACAAACAGTCGCATTGTTTGTTTGTTTGTGTACGCGTAATTCAACGCGACAATTTAAAGGGCGGTGGTCGTCGCGCCACGCATGTGCGAGATATGGATCTCATATGAACAAAGATGGCGACTTCGACTGTTGCGCAGACCAACAAGTACAAACTGAGACGTTGCCGAGCTTTAACTAGGTAATTTCTTTGGTGATTGGTAGTTATCGAAGGTGTCACTGGCGGTAACTAGCGCACGTCGTGCCCAGGTCAAAACTCCTACTTGTGATTTCCAACGCATTGAACTGTGGGAAACCAATATTCATCAGTACAAATGTCGCACATGCGCGGCGCGGGGAGTCGCATGCGACAGGTGGTCGTAGCGTGCCGTTGCCAACAAACAAGTGTCTACCTATGGGCCTTTGCGTTTTTAGCGTGCAATGTTATCGTCGCTTAGAACTTAATTTCTGCGCGTGCGCACGTGACCACCCCCTCCTTCTCAAAATGTTTCACAAATACTAGAATTCAAATCAATAATATGATATTAAAGAAAAAGAGTTTCACTATAGAAAGCAATGCAAAGAAGCAAACCATTTCCACGATATTTCGGTGACCTGATGGCATAAACCCATTATAATGAAAGTACAATGAAGATAATTTTCTTCGATTTAGCTCAAACCTCATAAAACACAATCTGTCGCGATCCATGCGCTCGTCTTATGAGTCGCAACATTGCGCAAGATTTTTTTGCGACATTTGTGACCTTCGATGCCAGTCGGCTGTGCAAAATAAAATATGCAAAGGCCTTCGGCAACCACGAGACTAAACACTAATGGAAATGTTTTACACGCGCACTCATTGTAAAACAAACTCAGGGTTAAATCGTCGAGGGTCAGTGGATAGAACCCCTTGTGACTATATTGAAAAAATAAAGTATGTTACTTGATAGTTCAACTGATCCGTTTTCTGTATATTAGACCTAAGAGCGAATTGGAACAATGCCAACTGAACCCGCTTATCATGTATTCAGCTGACGTCAGATCATGCGCATTTTATTTCGTCATCGCCGCAAGCATTGCCCAGTTTCTCATAATAGCTTGGCCAGTACGTTTATTTATATTCCAGTTGGACTGTGCTATATCATTCCTCAGCTCCTGAGAGCGAGGTTATTTGTAGTTACGTTGGCGTTCGTCGCTGTGTCTGCGGAAGTACTATGGGAGATTGCATGATGGCAGTGAAAAGTCTTTTGATCAGTAGGATAATTTTAGAAAAGTGAAAACTAGAGTGACTGTGAAATAAAGGTTGGTTTTAAATATAAAATATCATGGAATCTGGATGAAATAAGGAACGGAAATTGAACGGGTATGAAAGTAAATGTGGCAAGAATGCAAGGTCAGATTCCGGGGGTCAAAATACGTCACAATACATCCATCATCAGCCATCGGCTGTCTGCTGATCTGCACTGGCTCGGAAGATGAATTCTGATTGGCTAAAAAAACAAAAGACTTGTGGCGTTGAATGCACGTTCATTCTCAGTAATGTTATGCAAATTAGAAATTCAAACTAGCTAATCATTTACAACCTTCCGAGCCAGTGCAGATTAGCCCTCGGCTGTCAACAACTATGGATGCGGTAAAACTCTTGATTTGCAGTTTGCGTGAATGGCCGGAAAAAAAATCATGCCAATTCTGTGCTTCAGTAAGAGTATTTGCTGCTTTTTGTGCAATGGAAATTAATTCAAGTAATGCTGTCAAAGGACATTTCCTTCTAGTAAACAAAACAACCCTGGGACGTTTATCTTGAGAAATTGAGAAGACGAAGTTCTCTTGGGACAGTTATTGTTGTGAAACAATTGACATACTTCTCCAGGGTATCAAGGGTAGTTTTGATTATTAAAAAAGGGAAACTGCTGCTTTATGGAAAAGCAAAAAATGTCAATGTCAATGACCACAGTAATTCTAAATCGATGTTGGTTTTAATTGGTGTTGCCTGGTGTAGAAGTAATAACATTACGATGTTTTCGAGTTTAATAGTAAATTATTAATATTAAGAAATCAATAGTAAATGGTAGACTCCCTTTTGATTAACATCAACCAGTATAACCTGGTTGACAACAATGAAATTCTAACAACAAGGCAATTAGGTCAAATTAATAAAAATATACAAACATCATTTATATCAACTTGGAAAAGTGAATTACAAAACGACATTTAATCAAACCAAAATGAAATATAAATAAATTAAGAACATACAGAGAATTAAAAAACAATTTTGCTTTTGAAACCTACCTTGTTACCCTGCAAAATATTAAGACTGACAGACACAACGGAATACCCCTTGCTAATAGATTATGTAACCTTTGTGATCAGAATCAAGTAGAAGATGAGTATCACCTAATGATGTCATGCAAAAGTTATACCCACGATAGAAATGTCTTATTTGAAATGGCAAAAACCAAAATTTGTCACCAAAGACGCAATTCATAGCCTTGCTAAACAACAGTGGTCTAACACTCCCTGTAGCAAGGTGCCTAAAGTAGTGTTTTGAAATAAGACAGCAACCCCAGTGACAATTTTCGTTCAGAGTTAAGTTTTGCATTTTTTCTATCTTTTTATTGTATAATAATTTAGTCTTAACATTTTGTTTCTCTGTTACAGTAATGTATTAGCTTAGTTTTGTGTATGTTTTTATTTTATATTATATTATTTATTTAATTTTTTTAACCTTTTATTCTTTCTTAAACATTTATAGCCATTGCCAATCCCTCCGGGGAATGTGTAGGTGTTAATAAAATTAATATTATTTAATTAATGACCCCGCACATTATTGATTGGCCTTGGCTAGTTGAAGCGGTTTTTAAATGGGCGACTAGAAGTATTCGCCGTGACTCAAAACTTTTCATTCGGGTTAATACAACGCTTACATGTTACTGTCAGGAAGGTTTAATGTCTTGTTTGTATTTGCACAATGTGAAAGAGGGGTTTATTGTCAAAATGTACTAGTACATGGGTGGTTGTATGCATATTGAACTATATAAAATTTGAATTATGTCACCAGACTGTACGTTTTGACGACTCGTATGCAATTGTAAGATTATATTTCTGATATACTCGAAGTGAATCTCAGATCTGTGCTTTTTATAAATGTTATGGTTCGGTTAATAATTTCCTGGAAACTGTGCAGAAAATCACAGACTTTCATTATTTTTTGTTCATAGTTTTTCTAAATTTCAATTTTTATTGTTCATAATTATTTACAGCAATAACACTTGTTTTCTGTTGTGAAACCATTTCCAGTTATTATGAATGTGTACATGACAGCTTTCCCCCACACAATAAGACATGTATGGATATGTACGAGTATGTTTGTTGGGTTAATATGCCACTTCTTTATATCCCACAATGTCTGGTAATTCTAACTAACTACTATTTCGCAAATTTGCGTAGCCTTGCTTCTACTCCCATACTGTCCTTCACAGTGCAGGTTAATGCAGATATATTGTAAATTACACAGAGGTAACACTACAATACATTTCCCTTTACATTCCCTTGTATTACATAACAGTCTTTGAGCTGAGGCAGTTATGGTTCTACAACCATCACCAGTTCTCTTGTTGTTACCTGTATCGGTATATGATGGCGCCATGGTTCACCAGATAACACAATGGTGGGTAAACGTCAGTAGAGAGACCTGCGCAGACACCGTACAGTAAAACCGACTTACACCGTGGAGCTAAAACCAATTCACGTTTTAAATTCATGCTTTCACTCAGCCTCGGCATGTGTTCGATTGAAAGGCAGGGTCAAATACACGTATAAGTATTGCAAAACAATGTCAGAATATACAAGCAAATAAATACTGCGTTGAGGACTCGGTAGGTAATTTTTGAAGGCTTGAAGTTTAGAATTTCTCTTTAGATATTTGTTTAATAAAACAATCGAAACTATTTCAATGAGAGTGCCAGCTTGACATGGCCAGATTCTGCTTCATTTGTTGTTCTAGGATAAGCGACCAATACTAAAATCTTTCGTTTTTAAACTGGCCATAAGAGGGCGCAATGGTAGGTCGTATAATCGAAGTTACAGCCTGAAAACGGTTTGAGTAAGACACATTTGTTTAGACATTTTATTTTGTGTTTGGGTGGATCTTTGGTTGATTTGTCGATTGAATGGATGGCTACTTGGTTCAAGTTGCATGAATGGTTGGTTGCAATGGTTAGTTTATTGTTTTGTTAGTTGACATTTCATGTAGTTAGTTAAATGGTTGCTTGCTTTGTTGGTTGGTTTGTTGTTTGATTCATACATGTACTAACATACTCCCATGGTTGATTGATTGGTGGTTGGTTTGTTGGTTGGATTGTTGTTGAATGTTCGTTGAGAGTGAATTTTGGTGAGATTTTTGATTATTAGATTTATTGCTTATCGATTGCTTGATGCCTGGATCGATTGTACACTTATTATTCGATTTATTGTCGATTGGTCGATCGATTGATTGATTGATTATGCATTGTTTCATGATGTTGGTTTAATTGATTGGTTGGATAATTTGGTAGATTGATTAATTGATTGATTGATTATTGGATTTTTTTGAATAACTGTTGGTTGATTGTTTGTTGATTGCTTATTTGCTTTTTTATTGTTTGTTTGTTTGTTTTGTTTAAATTGTTTACATCACGTAATATAACTAATTCCTGACTCCCTAACAGATAGAATAATATTGAATATTAGTTACCCATAGCAACAGAACCCATTGGACAACAATATAACCATAGCACGTGACCAATTTCATGGTCGTCACAGCAGTACCAAACTCTCCGTTTATATGACATCATTCTGTTTTGAATTGATAAACAAGTTAAACTTATTCATATTTCCCATGAGTCGCTCACTCACTCGTCTGTGACGTCAAATGACGTAATAGTGTATAACTAATGTTCAAAATGACGTTTGGTTGTGTAGTAGTAAATCTCTCACAATATGAGAACAATGTCGGCACTGTGCACGTGCATTCATTTACGTCGCTAGAGGGCGCGATTTATAGGAACAATGTATTAGAGATCAATCTAGGCCAATCAGATCTCTTGTTGTGACCCCTCAGCCAATCACCGAGACGATATCAACACACGATACGTACTGAAGAGTTCATCCATGCATAGCGATCCAATGATTAGTAAATGGAGTAGAACCTTGAATACATTTCTTTCTGTAGAATTACTACGTCAGAGTGAAAAATGGCAAACAATCATGGGAATTGGAGAAACGATATTCAGATTTTGTAAAACTATATGAACGGGTAAGTATTGTCATGTGTGGAGTAGATAAACATGTGCGGGTATAACTTGTTTACTGTAGTTTGCAGAACATACATGGCAGAACGAGCCATATTTTGTAGGTAGTGCAATATTTGTTGGGTAGTGCCATATTTGGTAGGTAGTGCCATATTTGGTAGGTAGTGCCATATTTGGTAGGTAGTGCCATATTTGTTGGGTAGAGCCATATTTTGTGGGTAGTGCCATATTTGGTAGGTAGTGCCATGTTTGGTAGGTAGTGCCATATTTGTTGGGTAGTGCCATATTTGGTAAGTAGTGCCATATTTGGTAGGTAGTGCCATATTTGGTAGGTAGTGCCATATTTTGTAGGCAGTGCAATATTTGTTGGGTAGTGCCATATTTGATAAGTAGTGCCATATTTGGTGGATTGTGCTATATATGGTGGGTAGTGCCATATTTTGTAAATAGTGCCATATTTGGTAGGTAGTGCCATATTTGGTATGTAGTGCCATCCATATTTGGTGGATTGTGCTATATATGGTGGGTAGTGCCATATTTTGTAAATAGTGCCATATTTGGTTAGTAGTGCCATTTTTGGTAGGTAGTGTCATATTTGGTTAGTAGTGCCATATTTGGTGAGTAGTGCAATAATTTGTAGGTGGTGCCCTATTTGGTGGGTAGTGTCATATTTGGCCAGTAGCACCATATTTGTTGGGTATTGCCATATTTGGTTAATAGTGCCATATTTGGTGGGTAGTGCCATATTTGGTAGATAGTGCCAAATTCGGTAGGTAGTGCCAAATTCGGTAGGTAGTGCCATACCTGGAAGATAGTGCCATATTTGGCACGTAGTGCCATATTTTGTGGGTAGTGCTATATTTGGTAACTAGTGCCATATTTGGTGGATAGTGCCATATTTGGCTGGTAGTGCCATATTTGGATAGCAGTGCCATAATTGGTAGTAAGTGCCATTTTTGGTAACTAGTGCCATATTTGGCGGATAGTGCCATATTTGGCTGGTAGTGCCATATTTGGCTGGTAGTGCCATATTTGGATAGCAGTGCCATAATTGGTAGTAGGTGCAATTTTTGGTTAGTAGCGCCAGTTTTGGTGGGTAGTGCCAAATTTGGGTAGCAGTGCCATATTTGGTAGGTAGTGTCATATTTGGTGGATATTGGCATATTTGGTTAATAGCGCCATATTTGGTACGTAGTGCCATATTTGGTGAGTAGTGCCTTATTTTGTAGGTGGTGCCATATTTGGTGGGTAGTGCCATATTTGGTTAGTAGCGCCTTATTTGGTGGGTGTTGCCATATTTGGTAGATAGTCCCATATGAACTGGCAGAATCGTCCTACAGCGAGCGCAGTGATGTTTTTTGTATTTGATGTTTTTTCTGCAATAGTTCCACTTTCAACATTTTTTTAGAGCTGTTGAAATATGCTTGTGGTCAATATCAAATTATTGTCACCTGAGATAAAATATTATACAGAGGCATTTTAAAAATATGCTGTTGTTATTTTTTTGGACATGATATATTATGTATATTCGGCAGCTCAAGGCAGAGATCCTATCAGCATTAGAAAACTTGAAATTACCACCGAAGAAGACTGTCGGTATCTTCAGGAAAGGTGAGCATTGATAACCGACAGAGGGCGGTATAGTACGAATCGATAATACAAAGGGTCAATGGGGTGAGTACAGTACGCTGTCGACTGGTGGAAAGCTGAACTATTGCCGCCGTACAAGCGTGCGGGATTAAACTGTTAGCCAATTTATAAATCATTATTAAAACCGTTCTTTAATTTCATCGATTGCCACTAAATCGATGTCTTTAGATAAATGTCTTTAGATGAATGTTTTTAGATAAATGTCTTTAGATGAATCATGTTTTTAGATAAATGTCTTTAGATGAATCATGTTTTTAGATAAATGTCTTTAGATGAATGTTTTTAGATAAATGTCTTTAGATAAATGTTTTTAGATAAATGTCTTTAGATGAATCATGTTTTTAGATAAATGTCTTTAGATGAATGTTTTTAGATAAATGTCTTTAGATAAATGTTTTTAGATAAATGTCTTTAGATGAATGTTTTTAGATGAATGTTTTTAGATGAATGTCTTTAGATGAATGTTTTTAGATAAATGTCTTTAGATAAATGTCTTTAGATGAATGTTTTTAGATGAATGTCTTTAGATAAATGTCTTTAGATGAATGTTTTTAGATAAATGTTTTTAGATAAATGTCTTTAGATGAATGTTTTTAGAAGAATGTCTTTAGATAAATGTCTTTAGATAAATGCCTTTAGATAAATGTTTTTAGATAAATGTCTTTAGATGAATGTTTTTAGATGAATATCTTTAAATGAATGTTTTTAGATAAATGTCTTTAGATGAATGTTTTTAGATGAATGTCTTTAGATGAATGTTTTTAGATAAATGTCTTTAGATGAATGTTTTTAGATGAATGTCTTTAAATGAATGTTTTTAGATAAATGTCTTTAGATGAATGTTTTTAGATGAATGTCTTTAGATGAATGTTTTTAGATAAATGTCTTTAGATGAATGTTTTTAGATAAATGTCTTTAGATGAATGTTTTTAGATGAATGACTTTAGATGAATGTCTTTAGATAAATGTCTTTAGATAAATGTCTTTACATTACCAGCCATTTGCATTTCTCTACAGCTTTTCTAGACAAGCGTCAGCAGGATCTGGACGTATTTCTAAATAACTTGGCATGCCACGAATTCTTGTCGAAATGGTGAGTTGAGAGGAAAAGGTTGAGATACCAGATTATTCCGAAATTATTATCAACCAAAAGTTGAATACATCAGTTTATGTTCACTGGATGTTTACTAGTATTTAAAAAAATGTATAATGTATGTTTACACCTTTATTATAAGCTCGTCGACAAGAGAATTTCTTGGGATGACTCCTGCATCTATCAGTACTGGGCAGCGCCACGTAAGTATTTATATAAGGCTTTAGCGTGAAGTATTGCATTACTCACTCTGTAACACGATTAGTTGGTTGAATGGTTTGTGGGTAGCTGGTTTGGCCGGTCTAGTCTTGCCAGGTCAGGTTGATTGATTGGTTAATTAGTTAATTCTTTTTTCGTTCTTTCTTTATTTCTTTCTTTATTTCTTTCTTTCTTTCTTTCTTTCTTTCTTTCTTTCTTTCTTTCTTTCTTTCTTTCTTTCTTTCTTTCTTTCTGTCTGTCTTTCTGTCTGTCTGTCTTTCTTTCTGTCTCTCTTTCTGTCTCTCTGTCTCTCTTTCTTTCTTTCTAGTAGCAAGTCGTAACATAAGATAAAGAAGATCGATTAACTTACCAAGCTTTCTCTGTTTTTCTCATCGAAGGAGATTTCCATTATCTCACCAAGCAATCGTAGCCGTGCTTCTACCTACTCTCAAGGCACTACCAAAGGTAAAGTATCAACTGGAAACAATAATCGCGCCCTCTGGCGACAAACTGATAGAAAATGACCGTTGACTCATACACCAATTTTCCGGAAGTCTTAGATACGGGGGGTTTGCATGCACGGCATGATATTGTGCATGTGGGTATACTAATCAAGGTGATACCAGCATATTGACTTTTGATCATAACATTCTTCACATCATCATACTATCAAAATAAGATTCTTGTAAAAAAAAAATATATAATATTTAAAAGTTTAATTTTGATTTTCACGGTACTCATAACCAAACAGCAATATCGGACAATGATAAACTCACACCGGCTTAACCAATATATATGTTATGATTTATTACTTTTATATTAAGCTTTTATTTCGGGCCAAAGATTCCATAAAAAATACACTAAAACATACAGAAATAATACAGACAACGTCGAAGATTAGTCCGAAAATTCGATAGGATAAAAATATCACTATTAACGCAATTAGGAATTAAGGCATTATCGCTAATAAGTGGGCGCTGACTGGAATTATAAAACACATAATATAAATTACTTTATCAATATTCGTTTACAGATTCGTGCGCATCACATCTTTCTCGGTCTCATTCGAAATTTGTACGTGAATGGGTTGGTAAGGAGAATATTTCTCCCAGAACTAAGCAGTTACAACGCTCAAAATCTCTCGGAGCTGTCGATGCCGCTTCCAAGGAGCGTTTCCATGGTGACAATGACTTATGGGAAACGTTTAAATTGTTTACCGATCTTGAGTCCCGTATAAGCACTGTATTTGAGTTTATTCAGAAAGAAGATGGGTTGGATCGAGCCACCATTACAAGACGTGAACGACTCCAGTTCAACTTATTGGACGACCTGAAACAGATCAGGAAAAGATTTATGCAAATGATGAACAGTAAGTATGTGTACGACATGTTTAAAGCGTCACATTTGTCAATATGCACCATATTCCATTGGAGTTCCATGCGACGTACACATCACGTATGAATTACGTGATTAGAGGGCGGTAGTCGTCGCGCGCGCATATGCGACATTTGTTTTGATAAACATTGATTTTCCCATAATCCAATGCGCTCTTCAAATGGAAATCACAAGTATGAGGTTTGACCAGTGACTCCTTGGATACCTTCCAATCTTCTGAAAATATCTAATTAAAGCTTGAAAACGTCTCAGTTTGTACTCGATGATCTGCGCAACAGTCAAAGTCGCCATCTTTGTTTATATGAGACTCATATATCTCGCGCATGCGTGGCGCGACGACTACCGCTCTTTAATTTACATTAATTCAACTACTGTGCTGCTGTAACTCACTTGGGTGTACTGATTATGTTTCGATAGACAGATGTATTTATTTTCACACATCGACTGATTAACTAGAAGTTTAACCACACATAAATTCTGTTTCACCATCACAGGGAAAACTCCAGACATGTATGCATCGGATTTAACATCAGATGAACAAGTCATAGCACAGTCACTGATGGGAACAGATAGCGGCAACCAGCCACCACCGTACGCATGCGCACTAGCACAACTACCGTACACGATGACATATATCGATGCAGAAAATGTACAAATCGGAGATGGAACCGCGATGTACTTGAACGAGGACCAGACATCGGATATAGAATCTGAAAAAGGTCAGAAAATTTTCATAATAGACCATTATTTGCGCCCTCTAATTAACTTCTGTCGCGTAAATAAATGTAAGAGGGCCATTCACAACGTCCATATTGTTTTGACCATCCTCGACATTATGGCGGCAACATAAAAACGCTTCTTCGTTTGAGGACGCGATTATTTTTAGTATGTACTTATTTATTGGCAAATATGCAATAACTATTTATGTAAATAAGACTTTTTCTTTTCTTTTTTTTCTCGCAATTTCACAGCTCCATCAAAAGTAAGGATGCTGACATTGAGATTAAAGTTCTATGACTCGGAATGCAGACAGCTGCAGAAAGCAGAATGGTACTTCAGTGGGCTCGGACTTATCCCCGAACTGAAAGACTACTTCCGAAACTTTCCCGGCGTCTTGTACAGAGGACAAAAATCAGGCAGCGTGCTGATAGAGCTCCAAGTGTTGACAGAAGAGGGCGCTGTGCGTGTGAAGGAAAAGGTCGACTGTGGTGAATTCGCTCGAGTTATAGCCAGTGTTGCAGCGAACAATGACAAAATGCAGCAGTGTACAGATGGAAAGGGAGTCTTCTGTTCCGTGGACATTGATCGTGAGCACTACCAGGAAATTCTGGATAGCTTCCATACTACGAGGGAAGACGAAAACCCCGATACAGATAAATCTGATGATGGTAAGACGATCTAGCACGTACAACTCGCACAACATGTCACATTCTGCAATAAAACTAATCAGGAGAGCAGGAGTTGGAATGTGTCAAGTGTCTAGCCTGCATAGGACCCGTGGGGTTTACTCCAAGTCAGACATGGTACCCATGTATTTAGTTACCCCCTCACTAGGCATAGGACATAGCGCAGGGAGATGTCTAGACGAATTATCCATACTTGGTGCATCTAGTAACCATGGCGTGATTTGTATTTTGTCTCATTACAGGCGATGCCGATCCATTGCCGGGTGTAACCCCTGCCGTATCACAGGAGCCGATGGAAGTGTCGCCAGTGGCAAAGGTACGTTATATTTTTTCTTACACATCTCTTCATAGATCTTTAACACAATGACGTGGAAGGTAATTATATTTAATTATTTAACTCCATGTGATCACGTATCGACCAAACATTACACAGAATGTATGTTATATTACAGCCATGGTTTAGCGGTACTACAGCCTCGGAGCAAAAATCCATGTTCTCGGCTGCTCTGAGTGAAAGCGAAGATGAATGGGGTAGCACCAGTCCGCCAGTACGCGGACATAGAATGAGGTATTCAATGTATTTGAATAGATTTCTTATATATGACCCCGTTAAGGTCACACATCCGGGTAATTGCGGAAGTGTCCACAAGTAAAACGGGAACTCTGGGTACATATAATTTAAGGAATAAGCTAACCTAGAATCTAATGTCATGTGTCGTTCCACTGACGCCTAGGTACGGCGCTAGTGTTATCTCACCCCTGTGCATAACGGGCCATTGAGTAGAATATTACCTCGTGTGTAGTCAGAAGTAGCCTGAAGTGGTTAACTTATATTATTTCGCAGTCAGTGGGTATATTGCGGAGAGGGACTACGGAACCACGAAACAATAAACTCACTCAATCAATCAATAAATCAGTCAATCAATCACTTACTTACAGGTCACTCCCTCACTCACCGTGACTCACTCACGATGTAGTACCACAATGATAGTTCGGCTCAGTGCGTCACGTCGACTAAAACATACATATATCGACTTTCCTTTCTTATTCAGGGCTTCGTACAGTTCACTGAGCTCCCAATCATCATCAACCATAACCGAACCGACCACCAAGAGGTCAAAAGTCAATCATTCTTCGCATGACTTCTTCAAAGAAACCAACGTAAGCTAATTTAAATAAATAATTGTTACAAATATCGCCGAGTACACTATATAAACACATCGAATGGAAGTGATTGGCTCCCTTATGTTGCAAGCTACAGTGACGTCATGGAAATGTGATGTACTACTTGTAGTTCCTATTATTGCTTTCAGATAAAACGGTTCGTATTTACGAAGGAAAGTGGTCTGGCGTTAACACCGTCAGATCTTAACGATGCGACAGCGAAAATCGCCCAGTTGCAGGGTAGTCCACGTGCCGAATCCGGCGACGGCGGAGCGACAGCGAAGTCCCCATTCGACGACGATATTGGCTTTTTGAAGAGTTGCTCTGCACCACTCGGCAAATTGAAAAAGAAGGTGAGATTTGTAGTAAGTTCGTTCGTCGAATTAGTACCCAAAACACACCTTGGAGCTTCGTGTCACAGATATCCGATTCTCATATGTCATTTTAAAGCAGGTGAGTCGTCACCTGCTCATGCACACAGACGGCCATAGCCTCTGCGTCTGCAGCGTGCGTTGTTGTCGTCGTGTGGGTCTTAAGCCCGCTCGTACTTTAAAGCGGGAGGATCGTCACCTGCGCACGCGCGGGAATTGAGTCCTAAGCGACGATAACAACACACGCTAAAAACGCAAAAACTCATGGGTAGACGCTTGTTTGTAAACAATGACACGCTATGTTCATCTGACCATGCGCAGGTGATGACTCTCCCGCTTTAAACAAGATGAGCATAATCATACAAACCATCACGTTCGTGTCAACCGCGTTTCATAGATGTCAACAAAATAAGTGTTACCTTAGCTGAACGAATATGCACACCAAATTTGACGTCATCATTGAGCATACGAGATTGATATTTTGTGAACACGTGAGCAATATTGTGAAGGAAGCTAGAATTGCCACGAGATTCATCGTGAGCCAATTCTTATTAAAAGGGAAAACATTTATTTTTCAAACTGAACTAAAAATGACATTGAGTATTCTTGAATATGGTTGTCAAAATATCTTTATGGTTTAACTATTTTTCGGGTTTTTATATTTACTAATATTTTTTCGGTAAATAGGGGTGTCGGGATGTCATCTACATGCCACTCCAAACAATGTAAATGTGTTAATTTTCAGGTGCGATGTAATGCAGAAATCACAATACGGAGCGGTTCGATTGAGTTGGTCTTATTGTCAGGCGCTGGGTCCAAGGCTTTCATTGCAGTTCGTGGTAAAAAGGACAACAAAGTCAGCTTTAAACAAGTTTGTCTGATTTAAATAAGCTTAATATACTTTTATTTGCGTGTTTTGCTTATGTGGACATGCAGGTGGAAGTACGATTAATATTGTACTGGCTTTAGAATTTTCCAGAATATTCAGGGATTCAAGAAAAAGCATATATATTCATGCAATATTAATGTTACTTGAATAGACCTTCGGAGAAAATGGCCGCCGAGATCTCGTTTACAGCGAGTTGTTTGTGCATCTCAAAAAAGTGTTCTATTCCGCTATCGCGTCTTAGACTACTGTTCTGAATATTATAGTTGCATAGGTAGAACAGGTAGAATAATAGCCTAGTGGACCGGCCTTCGGGTCATTCTGCGCATGCGAGTTCCCACGGTGATGTACTGAAGACATAGAGACAGCCAATCAGTGATGACACTGAATTCCGTGACGTTTACGTATTTATGTAGCGATTCACTAGCCCATTCGTAAGTTATTGGGAAGAGCGCTCTTAATGGCTGAATTCCAAGCTACGGAACTTGGGACGCCATAACAGAAAAGAACGGGACTCTATTTTGGGGCAAAAACAAGTCTCGCGTCTCTCTCGCCCTCAACGAGATTTCAACGGCCATTTGCGTCAGAGGCATATTCGAGTTAACTATCATCGTTTCCTCTGAGATGAGCGTTGCAAATTAAGAAACAAAAAAGATTGTGGATCAACGGATAATCTCAATAAATTGAAGATCAGCATTATTAGAGGTAGCTTTGATTTAGTGTCCTTTATCGCAGGATGTGTGCCTGCAATGTTTGTTTGCAAGATTGTACATTCTTATTTCAAAAGTAAATTCATACTCCATTAATATTTTTAGAATAGAAATATTTATATTTCATAAATAATTGTGCATTTGTAAAATAATTTTACGCTTTTGGAGCATATATGTATATTTTAGGTAGTCTACCATTGTGGAGCATAAATATGTATTTTTGAAATATAAATTTACGTTTTTAGAACAACAACGCATTTTTAATTTCTTTAATAAAAATATTTATTTTTTTGAAAATTATAGTGCATTTTATAATAGAACTTTTAGAACGTAGATTTAGATTTTTGGAATACACATTTACTGTTTGGAATAATTAGGAATGTGCACTCGTGCATGCAATTCATGTTTCAAATAATGTAAATTTGTTAAACAGTATTTTTTTAAATTTATATTGTTTTTCGGATTTCATTGTAACATTATTCGTTGTTCTGGTAGATGTTAGCCGCATATAAACGATGATTTGTTTGTCTTATTAACCATCACGATGACTGTAATCAAACGTTTCATACTATAGACCTGTTGTAAGAGTGGGCGTTATTCATTCGATAGTTGGCTGCCCTCTCTGCTCAAACGCCGTCATCATGATGGATCCTGCTTTTGCGAAAATCGGTTGGATGAGTGAGACAGACTCGGCATAAACGCAATACGCATGCGTACATCGGCAATAATCAAATTGTGTTAAATTATATGTTTAACTGAGATTTTTAGAGTTTTAGTCATTCATATATTACATGTATGCGTTTGGTTCGTCGTTTGTTTAGTCGAAAATAGTAGGCGTTAATTCGCTGTGTATCCACCACGTTTTGCTATAGCATGATCCATGTTTGAGTGGGTCGCAGAGAATCGAATGTAAATAACGCCCACTCTGAAAACGCCGTGGACCATGGGCTAACTACTAATTGACCTTCCTTTCAAGTTCCCGGGAGTACAATTTAAGGTCAATGGATCAGATCAAAGAATTGGTTTCTACTGATCATCGTTCCTATGCGCTATTGTGTAGATCATGAAGTTGGAAAGATCAAAAATCTGTGCTGATGTTCGATTAGAAGGAAATAAAAGTAAGCATGACCATGATAAAATTTGCCGTTTTTTCGAAAACAGTATATTTCGAATTAAATGTTATTTTGGTGGTAAACGAAACTGCAAGAACAATGCAACTTACTAGTATATTATTTTTAAAACACGTTGTTCTCAGTAGTCGATGTACATTGTGACAGGCACTGACCAACGTTAGTTTGTTACGTCATCATAATTATATTATTAGAAGTTCATTTTGTGTTTTGATAAAGATCAACCAATTATATATATAAGTTGGTATGCAACATTAATCATTCTCTAGCACTTTTTATTTTTTTTTACGCTGAAGAAACTCGAGCTCTAAATTCGTCTGGTTCATTTCGAATGTATCTGTGTATTTTACGCGTTGTATACGTTGCATGAGACCCACTTCGAACACGACGCTTGTTACCCTTTTTTTATTTTGTCAATACAATTCACTTTAATCTGTATTTGTTTTGTTTTGTTTCAAGTGTATTGTCATGACATCATTTATTGGAATACACTGCTATACTAGTATATTTTTGTTTAATTTTGTAAGACTTTTGTAATTGACAATTATTTTGTTTATATAGCTTAATTTCTATCACCTTCGCGTTACATCGTATTCGTGTTACTCTTTATCGCTGGGGTCATGAATTCTTATTCCACTGAATCACTTCTATTACTGTCCAAAATTGGTTGTAATATAGCGCCCTCTATTGAAGTATTCGAGCGTTTTTCTTTTTTTTTTAATTGTGTTGTTTTAAATTGAGTACTGATTTATACACTAATTTACATTTTTTATTTTTTTTTTTTATTTTTTTTTTGTTCTTGTAATGTTCCTAATTGCTCTATTTAACTTGCGCACTGTCGGAGAATGAGTAACTCGCCGGATATAACATGTTTCACATTACAATTATAACTTGTATCAAGGCGCGTGATTTTCAACTCTGTGCCGTCTTTGGCGAGTGTAATTGTAATGAGAGACATGTTGGTTGCATATTTCGGCAAATTAATGACTAATGTTTTAATTATGTGACGTAACTGGCAGGTGAATTGATTTACAGCTTATATTTACATGTGTAATATGCGTTTTTTTGTTTACGAAGTAGTTATCATCGTTAGTTTTAGAAAATAAACATTATTATCATAGTTCCTGTCGTGGGTTCCTATTGTTTTAAAACAAGTAACGCTGTATTACGGTATTCTTATATTTGACCTTGGTGTTGTATTTTGGATTTCACCGAAGACTGTTTGAGAGGCGAGCTGTGTATATATTTGAAATCGTAATATCGTCCTTAAAGGGGAACCGACCAATCCCAGGGATTGCACCAAAAAACCATGGGACACTATTGTTTATGTTGTTTACAAAGTTAATCTATCTTTTGTTATCCATTTTAATCCAGAAAGTAAATTTGTTGTGAGATTAGGCTTAACTGGAAGTGCCCCTTTAAAATCTTGAAATTGTGCACTTTAACATGTTGTTTGTTGTTTTATTCAGAGCGGACGCATGAAAGTATCTGGTACTTTATTTTGTTGATCATTTTGTAGCGAAAGTCGCGTTGATTTGAATCAATACTGAGAAATAATTGTAAACTCATAGTAGCTGCCGGCTGATAAACTAGAAAGTAAAGCAAGTAAATAAAACCAAAATATAAATTCTATGTCAAATCAAGGTGAACATAGACTAGAATCAACACTGACGCTAAAAATAACAGTATAAGTAACGAGATCGTCAGTCGGTGAAACAAACATACTAGCGCGGTGACAGAAATCGCAAGAGATACGCGCGACGTTGATAACATTAGCCGTGTTAGAAGTCGGTTAGAACACGAAATTATCTCTCTACATGGTTTCAAAGTTACTGGCGCTATGCGCTTGTGATAGAAAGGGCGTTTTTTTTAACATCCACGAAAAGAGCTCAGCCGTTGCAAGCTTTGGTCGTCGAACCGCGTTGTACCTGAATGTAAGTACTTTTCTTCGTTCAGTAAGCGTGTACGCGGACCACATTATACTAGAATCTTGCTGACTGAAACGTAAAAAAAAACTTGAAAGACATAAAAGTAAAGTACACCCGCGAACTGTCACGAATCTACTCTTATTTTCGTATCAAATGATGGTATTTTTTGCGTCAGTATTTCCGGGTTAACCCCGAGTCCTTGACTGAATCAGTAAGCGACAGAGAATGTTTCCTGTATAATTGCCGTCTGTCATTGGGGTGGGCTAGCGGGGTGTTTTTTTCACGCTTTCACTGTCGATGGTTTGAATCGAAGTAGACGCATACCACCAGTAATTAACTTGACTACTATGAAGTACAATGTAATCTATTCAGACTTATCACATGCATGGAGGTATTTTTGCATTCAATGATCATCCAGTTTCAAATAAACTTCCGCCACTGGTTTTAATATATCCGCATTGCCAGGGGCGGATACAGGATTCTTTTATGGGTGGGGGAGGGGAAGGGGTTCCAAACTTTAAAATCGCCAGACTAACTTAATGATTAAATTAAATTCAATTAAATGAACTTTTCAACCGGACCTCCCCCCCCCCCCAGATCCGCCACTGATTACACTTAACCTGACAAGTTGCCGTGAGTGGCGCCTTGTACTGCTGTGAACCCCAGTCTAGGGCGCCACTCACACTCGGACTTGTCAGACTTTACATTACACCCGGCAATACGATACCGCGTGGTTAATACATAGCATAAGGCATGTGTATTTACAGGCACGATATTCAAAGCATGTGACGTTTTCTAATCGGCAATATTAACCAGTCCGAGCTGGTCGTGATGTAGTCACTGAAAAGGGCACTCCATATGTTATACTTACAGTACAGTACAGTCGTGACAGAATTGCAGCGGTTTGGACGGAAATGAAATATACATTTACTAGGTTGGACGTCCGACAAAACAAATAAAGTAGGCCGGGAGACAGAAACAAAAATGCTAGACTGCATATACTGATGAGAAATTTAGGATCTATAAAATAAAAAGTATTATTTAAAAGAAAAAAAACTATCAATTGCATTCTCCTGGAAATATGGAGCTCTTTAATCTGTGAGCAATATCTTTTAGTCTGGAGTTGCACTTTAGCTATTATGATTTGAAAGTCTCTGTCGAGAACGTGCAGAAATTTAACTAGCCCTCTCTCCTCCACTTTTCCAATTACTGATGTACCGTATACTACTAGTATATTATTCTATATTGTAATGTGTTTCGTTGGTGTAGGGAGTATTTTGTCTGGACAACGCTTGTCCACCATAACCCAAAATTAACACGACTATAACTACGATTTGCCTTCATAATCACACAGAATATCAGGCGTTTTACATCCCCTACCCTTCCCCGCTTACCCACACCCAAAGAAATAGGAGATTTCCGCACGACGCTATCATATAATTGGAAAGTTTCTTTTCTTCTATCAACAAAGGTTTAATCTGAAATAAACACATTAGCATGATGCAATGCGAATTCTAGAATCATCCAATCGCATGAGTCATCCGCCAGAATATACACCTAAGGTTCTTAGTAGAGGTACTTATTAAACGCGTTGTTTCAAGTTATTGATCATGGACATAACATTGACAAGGCAACTTATTCTTTTCCTGGTTCTTTTTCAAGGTAGGGTTACTTTTTTTTATTAATTTCACATTCACTGTATCATAATTACGAGATCATTACGTAGTATTAAACACACGTACGATACACGCGTCGCGGTCACGAACGGACGGACAGCCGGACATTTTCACTACCTGACGATCGTCACTCCCAGAAAACTGTACTTTGTACTATGAACAGTGTAAGAAGATTACCCCCCTACATGTGCAACATATATCAATATGGATTATTTCAAAGTTGACTTTGTTTTCTCGACTTTGGCTGTTTCCACCGGCTTTTCGATCGGCGTTCCACGGCAGCTCATACAGAGCCCATACAAATACACGGTACACTGGTGCGAATGTTCTGTGGTTTAGCTTCGCTCCCATAGAATACGTGATCGATGGTGCGCCGCCGTCAAACTGTAATTATTTAGAAAGAAGAAATTATCAAATTTTCCGCATTTTGCCAACTTGAATTAACGGTAACAGTCGGAGCTTGGCAAATTGGCCATTTTTTATCTGTAATTCGAAATCAGAAGCAGCGACACAGACAATTCTTCATACCACTTGAGCAACGAAAGCGAAAGGGGATTCCCCAGTTGGACTGTACCCAACTTAAAAACTGTCAAAATAGCATTATTGGCCGTATTTTTAACGATGACGTGACCAAGACTAATATCAGGTGAGTTGACGAAGCCAATCGTTGCCAGCGATCTTGAAGTGGGGAAGTCGTCAACTGCGCATGCGCCAGATTGCCATAGCGTGCCATTGTTTACAAACAAGCATCTCCCCACGAACCCTCACGTTTTAGCGTGTGCTGTTATCGTCGCTTGGGACTCAATTCTAGCGCGTGCGCGCAGGTGACGCTCCAAATTTTCAATAACAACTCTTTCTCGGTGTGTTTGCGTCTCTGTATAAGATTGTAACTCACAAACGCTCGCCACATTATATCCCATTGCAGATTCGTCAATATCTAAATAATCCCATTTCAATCAAACTCAAACGAAGGAGGAGGTCTTCGCGCAGTGCGTGTTCGAAGTCTAGGCTATATGAAGACTATTGTCTGAGCCCTAGGTAAACAAACAATGACAATGTATTGTACACGCGTTTGTACGTCGCTATGGAGACCCATAGCGAACAGGACGCGGTGCGACGAACACCACTTATGTTAATGAAAACAATTATTATAAATTGCGCTGGAAAGCCGGAAGAACAAATAACAAAATCGTATTACCTGAACCATAACACTGCAGATACACCATACCTTTGAACATGATCACATTAACTACAAGAACAAGTGTGCACTCCCCTCCCTATGAAGCATAACTTCAGTGATTTCAAGTACGCCACTAAGCCTTGAGGTTGGTACTGACATAGTTTTTATGTATCAAAATTCTAATACATGTAATACATCGCTATCATGATGCTAATCTATCAACTCATTATACATCTGCACGTGAACCAACAGCGTCACGGTGTTCAGTAACAGAGCCGCTGTACACAACTGTGCTAGTTACATCCGGGTATATAGTTCATCTTCGTCCCGACGACTCGCTAGATAATTCCTGATATTGATTCATTGCCAATACATTGATGTATTGACCGTGACTACTTGCGACGAATTAAATGGACTCGGTGATAGAGAGCTTATTGACTCCGAGTCCGAAAAAAATACTACAGTTTTGAGACGAACTGGGATAATCCACAGAATACCACGCCACGCTTATGAATCATAGGAAAATTTCTTTTTCTTACAGTTGTTGGCGGAACGTTAGCGACCCGGACAACACCTGTAGCATTGTACCCGTACGATGAGTCATCTATTACTGGGAATGACGTCATCCTGACGTGTCAGAATTACCAACCATCAGCACAATATACTTACAACATCGTCGAGTGGTATAGAATTATCGACGATCAAAACGTTCCGTGGGGTCAACTACTTCTTGCCGACATGGAGAACAACAACGCTGCTTGCTCTATCGACCACAGATACGACATCATACAGAACAAGGGAGATCTCGTCATAAAGGATGTAGTTTTCACTAGAGGGCGCTATCAGTGCAGGAGGATTTTCCGATTGTCAGACAGTTACATAACTCGTTCCTTTGAAGTGACACTCCAGTTGACGAATAAAAAACGTAGGTATAAAAAAAGTACAATTTAAATGTTCATATATTAATCATTATTTGAGCATCAGGATTTGTTCAGTCGAATATTGGGGATACAAATATTTATCTATTTTTCTGATAACTTTGAACTAATTAAACATACATTTTAATTACCTATCGGTAATTGAAATAATTATGTTTATTTTATAAAAAGAGACAAAATAGATGTATCTATATTATTCATGTTTATTCTTTTACAAATTAATTATGATTATTTTTATTATTATTTTTTAAGCTCGCCCACGTATATCAGATTCTTTAATGTGGTTGATCGGCAACGACGATATTGGTCACCTTGGAGATGGAATTGATGATCTTCCGTTCTACCGTCACGAAACTCGTTTAGCGTATGTAGTTGTCTTTGGATGCGCAGTGATTGTCATCGCATGTTATTTTTTGTTGAAAACACAATTATCGAGCTGAGCAAGGCTGATATTGTCATGATCCCGCGTCGCTGGTACCAGCCTACACATGCACCGAGCTCACGTCATGCTGTAGTCTACTTTTATTATTCAGTAACGCATTTTGCTTTACTTTAATCGTCACGGCTACTTCAGAATTCATGGCATCCTATAGGTAAACAGGTATAAAACAATATTTTAATTTTTAAAGCACACAATTTTAAGAATTAAGAATAAACTTGTTTTTTACAGATATTTTGCCATACGACATTGGATGTAGCAGTTGTTGTTCCTGGCCTGTTACAGTATGTGCACATTATCGAATTGTCTTTTGAATGCGGACGCTTTAAAAATAGGTCTGATTGATTTACTTAGATCTCGATTGTACTTATGGCCGCCGAACTATCGTTGACGGCGAGAGTCATATGACTCCCCCCCCCCCCCCCCCCCACACACACACACACACAAAACGTCATCAATGTAAATTTGTTTGTGTCCAGATTTCAACTTGCTGGAAGCATTCCCAACTAGGTGTGTACCTGCCCCCCCCCCCCCCCCCGTTCCACGTGACCATATTATTTGGATCTGTAGACGCGATGGCGGCAGAGAATGGAACGGTATTTGTCTGAGCCAAATGAAATATTTGAGAACGGAAGAATCGAGACGCTTTTCAGGTCCTTGGTTACAATTAAACTCCCAATAGACGACACTGCCTGAAGCTTGAACAATTCACTTTGGTCATTTTACACATGGAGCAAATGATTTAAATTCCAAACAAACAAACAAAAAGTTTTGTCTAGTCCGCCATTATAACCCTTTCACTAAAATTTCGCTCACAACAACACAATATTTATTTAACAGTTTGAAATACAACAATTCCATCTCTATGAACCCAGCCAGGGTTCATTTAATTGGACGTTGCCTCACTGTCATATCTTGGTAAAATACACACTATAAATACTTGGCAGCATGTGTGTGGGGTTAGGGAGGATTGACTCATTTGTTGTATTATCGCTGCTGGCGCTATATCGAACCTGACGGGGTGCGACGGTCATCGATCTTTAAATAAAACATTTGAAATACACCCATACCACCCATTGCGAAAGGTGTCAAAATAGATTTTATTTATGGGTACCTACGTGAAGACGCGCCTTGATACACATTTGTATTGAGGTGCGAAATCTTTATCTCAGTACGCCAACAAAATAATACCATATAGTTTGCTTTTATACACGCAATCAATTGAAAATTGAAACGATCGCCAGAGTTCAAACGCTTGAAAAAATAACCAGGTCTGCAAATCAACCCAATGAACCCAGAATATAAAATTTCATTGAAATCCAATGAGTGCCACGGTCTTGAGATTAGCAACATTATCACTTTATAAAAAAAGTATTTATATGATGTAAGACAAAAGATAATTCCGTTTTGATTAACTTTCTTTTTTTCGACGACGTTATCGGCCACGTGACATCCGTCTATTTTTCAAAAAAAATTATGCCAGTGACCAGAAGACAAAAATTTTGCTTGGGTTAGGTACTTACTCATACGGTATGGGCATTGAGTAACGCTGTCTATTGTACTGAGTAAAACGTCTGTCTGCATGGAACCGCGTTGTTGTTTTCAGGTGAGGATTTGTTCACGCTACAGCTATGCATCTGTGTTATTGCAACGGCACACGTAGTTATGATCACTATATTATTTTGTTCTATTTTGCTACAGCTTGGAATAATATACCCCAATTCTTATTTGTACAGCAAACATGTTTTTGTAAAACGACGAACTTATTTGTGTTGGCTGTACTGCTATTCAAGGTATGAAAAAGCATGTAGAATGTACATAGGTGGAAAGTTTACTCCTAGCTTTTTTCAATTTTTCATATCTTAATAACAGCTCATATCTAATCATTGATTATATATGTATGTTCTTGACTATAAACCAATATTATTTGGCTACGTCTATGATATTTTTCTATCAAATTTCGCGTGAGTCGAAATGACACTTCACATAACGTTTTTATAGTATAATTGAATATATCATTCATTGAAACAGTTTCACTAATTTTCCTGGGATAAATACAGCTCCATTATTTTTGAAGTATAGATTTTGGCGTTAGATTTTCTAAACGACTATTAAGATGGTAATATTTCAAGTTCACACGCCGACTTAGATACTTAGATACCTTTGCATTGGATTTGCATTGAACTATTTTCGCACCTGATATATTAATTCCCAATGTTTGGGGAACGCGTTTTCTCGATATACTGTAAAACATGTATTTATAGCTAGCATGTTATTTTAGCTAATTTAGCTAATCTGTAATTTCGCTAATTCAAGATGTCACTATTTTAAATAAATTATATTCTCACAATGAGATTGTCGGCACTTTAGTTAAATTAAGATTCAGTTAATTCATGTATCGATCCAAATTTGCTAATTTAAAAATGGCATGTGTCTATTTAAACATGTTTTACAGTACTTTGTCTATTTTCAAGTGTTATTTTGCTGAAATTAGGTCCCTGTCAATACTGGAGTTTAAAACAGCTCACTTCAGCAGGTGAACCCTTTACCGAGTTGAAAAAAGCGGACTGGTTTTGGTG
The DNA here is from genome assembly GCF_978046115.1 of Saccoglossus kowalevskii. Taxonomy (NCBI): domain Eukaryota; kingdom Metazoa; phylum Hemichordata; class Enteropneusta; family Harrimaniidae; genus Saccoglossus; species Saccoglossus kowalevskii. The sequence continues at coordinate 18,656,514 of NC_140645.1, forward strand.
ACACACCCGTCTATGCCATCTCAATTGAAGTCTTCACCACGGTGGTGTGTTGCTATTGTCATTCAGGCCAGATTTTTGTATTCCTTGTTTCTCGAGTTGTTATACATTTTTTTGAGGAGAGCTGGAAAAAAATAAAAATAATTATATTTTTCCATTAGATTTGTGTGATTCTCAAAGAATTGTAAGTGAGATCATTGATCGGAGAGAAGAAATGAAATAAAATTCTATTTCATGCATAACCTGGTTGGCAATGTCGACAATTGTGGCACAATTTTCAGCATTAATGAGGGATTTCTCGGTTTCATGGCGTGTCACCACAAACCACGCCGCCGCCATGTTCGCCTAGTAGTCTCAAGCAGCACGCACAATACCCGAGATTCACTGTTAACCAACTCGCATAAAGTATACTTCTGCGCGAGACTTCGGTACTTTGATCATGATACTCCCATGAAAATGCAACTTGGATTTGTTAGGTGGCGGGCGGAAAAAAAATGAAGATAAAAATAATTTTTTTAGCAATTTTTTGCACTCACAAGTCGGCGGGCGCGAGAAATTACGCTGATTAACAGAAATAAAATGTTATTTTTATTTCATTTTCGGCTCCTTTTCAATCGACGGGTTCGCGAAACAAGGGATAATAAAAGTCTGGCCTTATGTGTAGATCGTGGTTATGACATAATAATTATTGTAAGGAAAGCTTTTTCTTGATTTCCAAAGGACGTTTTCATCAGCGGGCCTCTCTTAAGAAAATGTCTTAAAATAGTTGACCCCGATAACAGGCCGAATCACTTTAGAGCAATACCATTATAAACCTTTTCTATTGAAGTGCTATTCGTGCGCGTTTGCCTAGCGAATGTGAACAATAAGAGGTCCATATATATTGTTCCTATCTTGATAAGCTTTGTAATCTGCAGTAGTATATACCATGAGGGCGATCGCAAACTCATCGCGTATATGATGTCGCCTTTTGTGAGTCACGAGTCTAAAACTTACATAAATGAAATATACCTTATTAACCTATTAGAAACTGTTATTAAGTTCACATAGTGCTATACAAATTATGTGACATCTTATTTCATAAGATATAGAATGAATAATTTCCAATTAATATATTACTACTGTATAACGCTTATTAACCAGCTATAAAATATTACTTTAGTACAACGTTATTTTATTGGTTAAATAAAGTAGTACTACCTCATAGCAGTACTTTAACTACCAGAAAATACATAAAACACGCTTTTGTATTATTTAGCCGTAACGTGTCGTTCTTTTAAAGCGGGGGGGGGGGGGGGTCGTCACCTGCGCATGCGTCAGATGGCCATAGCGTGCAATTGTTTCCAAACAAGCGTCTACCCATGAGCCTTTGCGTTTTCAGCGTGTGTTGTTATCGTCGCTTGGGACTCAATTCCCGCGCGTGCACATGTGTCGACCCTCCCGCTTTGACTGAATCCACGTCGTGGTTTGATTCTAGCATGGCAACCTGTTCCAAAATCGTCATAAGTGTTAAGGTATAATAATCACATACGCGCAAGGTCTTTCACCACGGTTAAAGCGGGACGTCGTCAACTGCGCACGCGCGGGAATTCAGTCCCAAGCGACGATAACAGCGCACACTGAAAAAACAAAAAAACGCGTGCGCAGATGACTAATTCTCGCTTTACTAGTTCACCAGTACTTATTTACACCGTCAAAATCGCCGATATCATCACAGAATATCATTGAGTTGCCAGATTACTTCTAGCTACGCATTCTCTTCGCTTTTTAATGAATTTACATATCATTGATATTATTCTTTCGTCAACTTTTTTTTTAAAAAGTGTACATATCACATTATATGGACATTTGTATAACAGTGCATCACACATTTGTACAAAATGCGTCAGTTTAAAATTATATTTTTCCAGTACGTGTCATGGGTGATTACAAAATGTGTCAATCGAATTCAGTCAGTTATTAGAAGGCGTGGTCAACGTTATTACAATTTACGTCAGTCATTTGTTTATTTCACTGTCTATTATTATTATTTTTAGTATCAGTCTTGAATATAATAGCGTAATTTACATATAATTAACGCAACTTTTCCTTTAAATCTAATAATAGAGTGAAGTTACAGGCAGTTCCATGCTTTCCAGTGTTGACTATAACATTGGCATACGGCGATCTGATTGGTCAAAACGGCCGGCCCAGTCATGTTAGAATATCAATTTGCGATTGTACGGAAGGGAGCTCAAAGTTTTTTTCTTGCAACAACTCGTGCCATAAGGATGTCAACACTTGATGTGGGTCATTCGACTGGCGTGAGTTCTAGTTTCCGCTGATACAGGGTTCAATTACGAAAATAAGGTCGCGTGCACTTCTATTATCTTAAAAGTCAATATCACACTTCACGCGGACCTGAATTTACGATCTCCTCGACAAGATATGCGCATACATTTATCTGGTTACCATGGCAACGTTCACGGTGGTGAATACACGTGCCAGTCAACATCATCATTCAGCCTGAAAGATCAACCCCGTTTTGAGCAAATATTTACATATTTGGGTCACGTGAATAAAACACCCATTTCGTCCAATGGCTGGATAGCAATGAACACACACTCCACGTAGACCCCAGGACACTCGGCTCATTCCAGCGATGCCTCGATTGTTAGTAGTTTAGTTTAGCCGAGTTGTCGATCATTCAGTGTAACATCGTCTACGAGTCAGTGTTCTCTTGTCTCAACTAGTCGGTGACTAGTATACAGCGGTTACTCCAAAATCGTGTTCACTAGCAGGTGGGTTGAGAACATAATTCATATTAATATTGCACGTACTATGTGATATTTAGTCCGGTGTCAGGTTTGGGGAAGGCAGTTTACGTTACAAGACAGAACTATAGTCGCCACACTGTTCTTCGGAACGTACATCCGCGATTATTGGATAAGTGAATGTCAAGGGCCATTGAGTAATATGGCGGAATGTGCGTATGAACTACTTTTTTCGCGTCATTTAATTTTGAATGATTAATGCAGTTTTGATAACTAGCTAGATTTTGGTAGCATGTCCCTGCGAATGAATATCGCGTGGTTTAGCTGCAGCCCCTTGACAGTGTCCACGCTAGTTGCATGGAGAGGGGCGATTGGAACTGCAGCATAAATCTTCTGAAGGTCAGTGTTAGAGTTGACATTGAGTGGGCAACTGGCAAATGATGACAGTTCCAGGTGTGTTCAAGTATGTATATGCTGACACCGATTATAATATTATTATATAAACAAACATAAACACCTAAATCAAAACACCGTGGCGCTAATCCCTTTGTGAATGCGACTACTATTCTGGCTTAGTGGCGAGTGGCGTGGGGAATGAATTTTGTCATACGCCCGCCACTATAATGATACAAAAAAGTAACGAATAACCGCATTTTAAAGTTCAAAATACGTATCAAAAATTATGAAATGTTCCTCCCATTTTTATTTTGTTACTTTGCAGGTTGGCCATTGAAAGGTGCGTTTGAAGCGACCGCGCGCAGGTTAACGCGCCTTCACCCACTCTTTTGTAAACTGTCGAGTGTGGTATTTTTTTTTTTTTTTATTCTTTTTTTTTTATTTTCTCTGTACAAATTTTGTTTTAAGAAACGTCTGCATATCTCCTTCACTAAAAGGGTTCATCCACTGGGAGCTCCAGACAAACTCTTCTGGGAAAACGTTTTTTAACTAAATGTCTCTTACCGACCACTACAGTATGTTATCGCGTATTGACTGACCATGAAGTGATTTGTGAGTATGTTCTCCCCGAGGACCACTCCAATATGCCAACACAGCGAGTATGCCGGTAAACTAGACTAGACACTGACCCAACCATCGACCACTAGCGGTTTTCAAGTGCGCGTGATATTACGTCCGCAATTTGTAGCCTCGTTCGAGGTCGGTTCGTGGCACGTAGCCTCGTTCAAAGTCTCTCCATGGCCTGTACGGTCAACAAGCGCATGGAACTTCATAATTTCGTGGTACATCTGCGAAGCAGTGTTATAAAAAAAACATCCATATTTTGTGGTGGGATTGGTCAATCCACCATCACGTGACATTATACAACTTTAGGTTGTTCGAAGAAATTAGTTTTCCAACTTCCCCCATTCGTTTGGATGACCTTCAGGCCCTTGAAAAAAAATATACGTATACATACATACACTATGATAGATAATTATATGACAGTTTCAGTGATTTATTACACGAGTCGCAAAAAAAAAAATAAGAATGAATACAATGGCGGATTATATGCCGTACTCGATGCCAATAATCCTACGTGACAATAAAACCTGCCAACAGTCTATTGTCATCCGCATCGCTACTGTGTCACTCACGAATGTAATAAACTCTACACTTTCAGTCCATGTGTGCGGAGAACGTAAAATATATGGAATTAAAAACCTTTATCACAAATGTAATAAAGTTCTTATTTAGTATGGTCGCAGTTATTTCATTTGTGGTTGTTAATTTTACAGTTCATTCATTACATTGGGGTGGGGCAGCTACAATAAAGGCTGAACAAATTCTAATATAACACTTCGATATTGTAAAAATATTTCTTTTTTGAAATAAATCCCAAAAGCAACTAATTTTGACACAAAAAAACAACATAATTATATTTAGATTAATTCATGACGCAATGTATTTTATATGTACACCGTTGGTAATTGACGTAATTACTGATTACACATGAATATTTAAAAAAACAAAACGTAATTTGATATGTTCTCTATATTTTTGCATTTCATTTGTCATGCATTGTGCCTGAAAGAAGTTGAGAATGAAATTACGAAGTGTGCAGTGTGTAAACAATAACCGCCTGCCAATGACAGTTAAGAAAAGGGCAAATAGAATATTTCAAACAATGATGATAAACACTTCGCTGGGCGCCAGTTTTACAAATCAGTCATATTGACGTAGTCAGCAAACCCCCGGTGCACCCGTGACCTTCGGACACAACCACCATATTAAATCTTGGAGTTGATGAGCCTCGGGTGAACAAAGTGCAAGTCTCGCAATACGTGCAACATCGCACAATGACATTCCCGTAAAATTGACCCCTGGCAATGAACCTATTCTACGCTCGGTCGTTATTGTAGTCCACAACTGATCGGCAGCATTCTTTCAATTTCATATCGCCAAGTAGCAGCATTTACGACCAGTCAAATTTTTTACTCTCATGATATTTAAAGTGGCCACACAAGACTAGGCGCGAACCAATGTTCGAGCCTTATCAATCTGGGCTGGATCATTAAAAATACGCCCCTGTTGATTAAAACAACTAGTTTGTTCAGCGAAGTCAATAAAAAATCGAATTAGGGGTCAGGTGGCCATTGGCAACTACTATTACGCCGGTTAGACGGTAGAACAAATGTGATCATAATTATGTTTTCATACAGTTTTGAGCTGGATTGTTTTGTTTTTTGGTAATTTTTTGAAAGTTTTTTTTTTTTTTTTTTCAAATTGTCATCTGTCTGTCATCCGTAAAGTTTCTAATGGTCAACCCCATCGCGCGCAACTCGTTATTTGTCATGGGCGTGTCCTAGGTTACTGGTACGGAAACGGAAACTGTTCGTTGACACCTCCTTCAAAAACGGTTATCCTTCAAACGAATCTACTCTAATATCACCATGGAAACACACAGATTCATCGTAATTACATTTGAATATAGTAATTATGTTTTACATATTCATTTTAATTTGTATGAATGATCTGAACATAACCCTTGAACAAACAAAACAACTTCAAGTTGCTAATGTTGTTACTGGGCGATGAACAATGTACACGTTTTATGAAGTGGTAATGATAACAGGCTTGCCTAGGAACGTACTCCAACACGTAGCTTCCATTCGGTGCCCGCCGATCAACCCATACGCTATTTACGTTTATGGGTAAATATTGACTGCGACTAATGACTCTTTGCTTTGAGCATTTTGACTTTGCCAAGCGATGCGATGAAAACATCACCACTGTGTTCGTCTCTGTGGGTATTGTAAAACTACTCTGCCGTAGCACTTGGCGTAGAACAACAATCTCACATGGCCATGCATTTAAAAAAAATGCGTTATCATAATGCCTAGCGATGATGTGAGACCGTCTCCAACGCGGTAAACTAGCGCGGAGATACCTGACGTTTATCTATATTACAAATCTACCAAATTATGTGGAAATGTTGATACCCATTTTAGTGCGAATTCGTACAAAAAAACTTTCACATATCTTATAAGTGTATTAAAACGGGGGAGTTGTCACCTGCGGTTGCGTCAGATAGCCATAGCGTGTCCGTCATTGTTTACAAACAAACGTCTACCCATGAGCCTTTGCGTTTTTAGCGTGTGTTGTTATCGTCGCTTGGGACTCAATTCCCGCGCGTGCGTAGGTGACGATCCTCCCGATTTAAATTTCATCTGGAATTAGATTTGAACACGTTTGTGTGCGAACTCACAAATACACACAAACAGGCCATGTCATCATATGAATTCTCACAAACTTGAATACTAGTTGTCATTTTATTGTTTAGGAACTTACGAAGCGGCACTTTATATAAACGTTTTTGCTTACTGACACTCCCATTGAATGCTAACATCCAGTGAATCTCCTTCTGGATCCGTTTGTGCAACATGGATCGTTAAATTTCCGTTCCACCCTCGTATATTTTGCAGCCGGAAGTATAACAAGTATGGCGATGACGTCACAGTTTAATGAGTCAAGCCGAGACGAAAATGGATTGGACTTGAATGATAACGAAGGCGAAGGTGAGATCTCACAATAATATTTTTTCAGGCGTTTGAAATACTAGTATATGGACAGGGAAGAATGTTTATACACGCATATCCCATGTAACAAAGCGCCGACGACAACAATATGCAAATGTAAAATCTTTCACCCATTCCAGGGGTGCGTTCAAGTTGGCGCCATTATCTCGGGGTGCCAGAGTGACGTTGTAATAGTTACCCAGTTAGGGCTTCCTAAAGAAGACATGTACGCGAACGTGGGTGAAGTAATGTTACGTGATCACATTGCTCTGTTGTATTTTAAAACATCGCAGGTTCCATTTTATGTTTGCGAAAATTACCTTTGTGACGTTTGTAGGATCATTTATTTTAATCCATGTTTCCCGGTATATATTTTGTATCAACCCCTTGATATAGTGATTTTGGAGTTTCTTTTGCGCGTTTATAATGGCGACTTCACTTTTTGACGCAATGTAGATTGTGCATTGAAGGCGCTATTGGTCATCGAATTAGAAATACCGGGTCGTGCCGCGGCTTTTATCCGAAATGATACTTTTAACAATTATTATATTTCACGAGAATTTACATTTTTATATGTTTTAGAATTATCTGACACTATACTAAAATCATTAATATAAAAATAATTCTCGCTGCTTAAAATTGCAGAGCACCTACTATCCTCGAGGGCGAAGCTGCGTCACAAGACGTTCCACGTTGCTAAGACGCGCACCACTGTACCATACATTTCTATGGGCTCTGTGCGCGCTGCTGTGGAACGCCGGTCGAGCCGGTGAAAATTCGAGAAAACAACACAAACTTAACTTTGAAGTAATCCTGAACAACCAAATTTATATATGTTACACACGTAGGGCTAATCTTGTTACACTGTTCAGGGGACTCTCAACAACCATCCCAAAGTACCGTTTTCTGCGAGTTCTTGGCCTTTGTTTACACCGCGATGGTTGCCAGGCGGTGAAAATGCCCGGATGTCCGCCCGAGGCCGCGGTGCTCCAAACCCAACACAGTGAGATATGATGCCGTTCGGCCGGCGAGGGCCCTACTCACGCCTACATGACAGGCTACTACTATTATTAGCAGACGACATTACTAGAATTATCTCCACTAACCACGCGACGTTCTCGTGTTTTATCATTTTATAGGTGAATTAGCTACTTTGATGAAAAAGGCTGACTTAAATCTACAAGCTGGAAATTATAAAGAAGCCGTTCAGTGCTACAAGACTGCGATGCAAACCAACAATAACAACTCAGACACCAATGAACGACCGGGACCCGGCGCCGCCGTTGTACTAACTAAACTTGGTTTGGCAGCGGAATCTGCCGGTAACTATGACGACGCTGTTGAATATTTAGAGGAATCACTGGACACTTTGAAAGATATTCACGGTGAAGACGAGCCCCAGACGGACATATTAAATGTTCTTGACTCTCTGTCCAAGGTTTGTAAGAAATCAGAACATCCCAAAATGGCGATCGCGTATCTCCAGGAGTTACTGAGGCTGACACGAGTACTTCACAACGACGGCCCAACTTCACAGATTGCAGAGCTCTATAATCGTCTTGGCGTTGCCTGGCAACAGGAGGACCCGGATAAGTCGGTAAAATATCACTATTCCGCATTGGCAGTCTATAACAAAATATACGACGACGGAAACATCGATGATGACGCTCTGATAAATACGTATCGCTACCTAGGCGACGCTTGGCAACAGTATGGCGATTTCTATAAAATGGGTGCTTATTACAAAGAGGTATACGAACTCCAGAAAAAGAAAAGTGGACCAAACACCCCCTCAGAAGAAATGGTCGAATCTTTGATAAAACTTGCCTGTGCTTGTAAGGCCGTAGGTAACGTTGACATTGAGAAAGGGTGCTTCGGCGACATACTTGATATTCAGCGTAAATTGTACGGAGACGACGTTGACAATGAACGAGTACGAAAGGCACAAAAGAGACTTCGTGAAATAGAAAACTCAACAACGTTAAGCCATTTGCGCTGTGACACACAAAATAAATCAACATAGAGAGAATTCTTTTTTGAAAACTACGTATAAGCAGTTATATAACAATAATCCCTTCGTCTATTTCAAAACACCAATATACCATCAATATTGAGTAAGACAAATATTAACAATAATGTAACAATAATCAACATATTACGGTGGAGGTACAACTAGATGAAACAAGAATTTGTTTGCGAACGATGCGCATACGCATTGAGTAGTGCGTGACTGTATTATACATTTCAATACTGTAAAACCATTTAATTTTACTATTTTGATGTTTTGAGCAATTTCACTGAGTTCCAAGTTCGCGAACTTGACATGGAAACGAGTTATATTGTTATTATACGTGCATCTGATTAAGCGAATTTTACTTATCAAAGAAAATAGGGAAATTACAAATCAGCGATTACAGTAACACAGTTTCCCTTGCAGTTTACGAACAACTTTAATACACAATCGGTATGTATAACAGCATAATATTACGAATTAATATACCTAATTGTCACGTCGATGTCAAGTTCAAGTTGTTTTACCATGCTGTGTTAATTTATTCCAGTAACAGCCTACAGTTACACCAGTGTCAGGCAATATTCAGTTTTAATTACTCTCATAGAAATGTTGACCTCTGTCACATTCATCTTCATAAAAAAATGAATATTGACTTCAGTTCAGTATTTATTTGTATAACAAAATTAACCAAAATGAAGAGATCAAGCTCACACTATGAAATTACAGCGGTTCTTCGTGTAGCCATGTCAAAAATGTCGTACGAATGTGAAGGAAATTGTACTAGTGTATAACTTTGCGGTAACTATTACCGGTATATTTGAAATTACGCTAACTACCGCCCTCTAGTGGCGACGAGGACTTAAACCTTGCTTATCAAATACACATCAATGGAACATTATTGAAGGGCCGGTGAGGTAATTGAATTAATTGTTAAATGTTTAATTTCAATTTTGTGTAATGGAGATTTTGTTGCAGTATATAATATTTAATCAATAACTCAATTACTATTTATGTACACCACTTCATCGCATATACCGTTGACTGTGACATTATAGTTGTTGCATCAGTCTCGTGGTTGGTTGACCTGAGCTCATATTCTACCTGGGTTGAACACCAAAAGTGGAATGGACCGAAATAATTGGCCAACAGTGGTGAACATCAAGTTCACTAATGAATGCAACTATAATTCGGGAGAACCTTGGTCCGCAGTTGTCTATCGTGCATCACGGCTGACCAGGTTTTGATGCCCCATGCGTTGTCAAGGCCATGTGATAGACTGTCACACAGCCGTGTCACGTAGTCCCATTAAAACATGGAATGTGATTTCTGTGGCGAAATACAATATGTATACACGTATTTGCATATGTAATTTGTACATGGCTGCCTGGCACACGAAAATTTGAAAAAAACAAAGAAGAATATTATATTTATTGAATACTAGTACAAATATCAGGGTTTGTAATTCAATGTAAATCTGGGACGTAGATTCTTTTCAACGTTGTTAGATAGTTTGTACATTGTTTTAATGGAAGAGTTCTACGTTGATTCATTTGCATATTCAACTAATTTTCAACGTCTTTTCAGTTTTAGATAATTACGTTCATTCAACGTGTTTTCATAAATTGTAGCCGACTGTGATACAAAATATTATTCACATAATATTTTTTTTTATATTTCAAATGGAAAATATGTATACACACATACAATTTCCACAGGGAATATTTATATAATTTGTTATGCAAATATACCCATTAACAACGTAATGTTGAAAATGCTGGCAATTGCTGGCAATGAACAGATAATTTATTATTTAGAGATGGCCATTGTGTCTAATTATATGTTACGCATACTAGAACAGATGCTATATTACATGTACTATGCTATTGAATCTAAAGACCGACCGAGACTAAAATTATAGTATGACTCTCGTGCTTGATCGAGTGCGTACCTATACAGATATTTTTCTGAAATTCGACCTCTCCGCTGGACGGATGTGCGTACCGACCTGACGTCGATACAGCGTTTGATTGAGACGTGTATCTTGCGGCGTCAAATTACAAAGTCGCAGTTTGTCCGGCGTCCGGCGGCGTCGCTGCCCGCTGAATTTCGAGCTACGATCAAAGTGACGTCACGTCGGATCCCTGCTGGGTTTGGGTCGGTATTTTAAGTTTACATGTACTGTGGACAATTTTGAGTTGTGGAGTTTTGGCTTTGTTGAGTAGTGTGTTAAAAACAACTAGAACCTTGTCCTGGGAAAAGAAGAAAAAAACGCTTCGCCATTGTTGCACGGTAACAGGTAAGGAAAAGAAAGACATGCAAAGGAGTCTTCGCCTTTACGTGTCTCCGTACGAGTAAAGCACGCTTTTATTACCCACATGTCATCTTGACGTTCGCGGGTTTTCGGATTTCCATGATTATGATTTTATTTTATATTGTTGTCCAAAAAACACGCATAAAACATGTTGTCACGGGATTACTTTTCACGTAAAAAATGACCTAAAACCATTTAACATTGGTTTTGTGGGAAAAAAGTTCTTGTCATATCTGAAAATATCGTTCGGTGACATATTGTGAAAAAATAGTATGTTGGTATATGATGGGTGATTCTGTTTGTCACGAATTATTAGGAAATTCTGGAGATTATTATTATACTAGTATTTATTTTCCTTGAAATAATTCATGTATGATTTTCAACCGATTTGATAGGTTGAACTACCCGCGAACGACATTAACAAGACACTCAACGAATAAGTCATTTGGGCAGAGTGCACCACCATCACATAACATTTATCGTTTATCGTGTCATCATTTTGAAAACCATGTCATCCTTTCGTGTGAAGAAATTGACTGCTTGTTAATTTAATAACTATTTCGTGACGTATGAATCCATTGCGTAATGTATTAATAATTAGTGTCCTATATCAGTGTGGGCGTTTTATTTATTTTTAATTAAAAACAGCCCGGTGATGTGTCAGTGGTGAGAGTTCGCAGTTTCTGGCAGACTAACAAAGTATATGGAAAATAAATCCGTTTTGGACAAGAACAATATTTTTAGTACGTAACGAATCATAATTCAATATACTTATCAATATATAATATCAAACAGCAGTATTCGGAATGCAATACCGCATCTTTAAAATTTTAATTATAAAATCATTTAAACTCATAAAAAATTGTGTATACCACTTTTGTTTATTTTTAAAAGTAGAGCATAAACGTGAACAGCACTCGGTAGGGATAATAATAAATCCTACTGTCAACTTAAATCGGCAGTACTTTCTTAGACGAAAATCGAAACCACTAGTACGCATGCACAGGGATTGTCATTGTTTGTTACTAAATCAACCAGTCCACAAGCGCGTCATGAAATTTCTTTGTTCCATTGAACGAATACTTACATGCGTGATTCGAGAACAGAGTTTCCAGGTCATACCAAATCATAGTCCAATGTATTCATACAGTATGAAAGAGCAATATTTAAAATACATTTCCCCGTCCATATTGCATCTTTAAGGTCGGGCATGGGAGTGGTCATTTGCGCATGCTACAGGCGGCCGCCATTGTCTACCCATGAGCCTCTGTGATCCTCGCGTAAGACAATTATCATTAGTTTATCGTATACCATCATGTAACGACGTGGGAACACTGGTCAAATATTATTCAAAATATGTCATTTTTAGAACAACACCATAGAACACAATATTAAACCATAAGAGAATACTTTGTAGCTTTCTAAAACCCAGGTTTTTTGTTTTGAATAATTCAGTACGACGGCAATGACTCGTCAGTCACGACATATAATTGCAACAATGCTAAAAGCGTACTCATTCTGACATAAGCCTTAATTAGTTACTATAGAATACAACCATGTACATGTTAAGATTTTTTGGAGGGGTGACAGGAACGGACGTTGTGTTTTGTTTTGTTTTGTTTTTGAAAAAGATGATTTTCTACATATACAGTAGTGTATTGCATCTCAGAGAAATAATAAACTGGTTTTCTTGGTTGTCACCCTTCTAAAAAAATAACATGAACCTTTCATATTATCTCGAAATATAAGCTGGTGACTAGTTATCCCAAACGTCTTTCAAGTTGAAGTCGATATCCTTATACTGATCGGCAGTATGACTGATTGTAAAATATAGACACGGTAGTCTCGGTGTTTTTCATTCATTCACGCTTTCAACAAGTCATTCAATTTATGTCGAAAATTCAACAAGTACTGTGTAATTCATCATAATGAATCATCAGATTATATGGGCAACAAGGGTTAATTAACCACAGTCAAAATACGTCATAATTCAAGTATTAATACGCCCCCTGCAATTTTCTCCCTGGCACCCCATTCTATTATTAGAATCTCTCTGTCCGAGCAAACTAAACCCTGTGAAAAATAAATCGACTTGAACATGAAAATCACGATAGAATTCCTTGTTTCCTAAGTAATTCGTGAACGTAAAATCCAGTCAATATGTTGAGAAGAGTAGAATAGTGAAATTCAATACTTAAAAATAATGTTTCTACAGTATTCGACGGCCGTCAAACAAGGGCAATATTTTTTGTTTATTTTGCGGACGTTGTAATTTTAAACAACGCAAACTACCATATCTCATTTGGAACTCCATTGACACCTGCAACTCGTCAAACCACGACACGATATCACATTAATTGTTGTGTAATAACCTTCAATATCTGCCCACATCGTGCGATAATCCAACGTGTATTGGATTTTACCGCCTTTTGAATAGCAAAGGGGGTTACTAATTCAAAGAGCAGTGAAGGTACCAGCTTATGTTGCGCGTTATTGAACCGCTGACATTGTATAAAAGACGACGACACCAGGGAAGGTGATTCACAATCAATTCATCTTCTGACTGCGCAGTACGTGCATCGGAAAATCGAGTGCCTCAACAAACGGACAAACGGACGGTCGGACTTTGAGTAAATATTCGAACGACTGTTCAAAGTAAGTATTGTCTTAATAATAGGATTTTTTTTTTAATTTTTATTTATTTTTGCTGACTGAAAAACAAGGGATTATTGTATTAGTACTTATTATATTCATCTCAATTAGTACAATACGTTGAACTTCAGAATATTTTTTGAGTGGATGGGACGGGGGTGTCAACGTAAAAAGTCGTTTAAGTTAGCTGCTAACATTGTATCCAAGAATTACTTGACGTTCACCGTGTGGCTTTGTTACGCGGTTGCTTACAAGATACTTGTGGTTGTCCTGAATTAATTGAGGGAAATTTTGACGCATAATAATTTTATTTTATGAGAAAATATTTTAACATGACTTCGTATGAAAACAATTCTAAAACATCCCCAGCAAAACATTTCGAATTGAACCAAAAAAACAAACAAAAAAACAACAACCAACGACTTGTATATAAATCAACAAATATATAACTTTCGTGGCAATTACTCTTGTTATAATAATATGTCAAATGTTCTCTTGAAATAAAAATTATATCCCAGTTTTACGCGTGATTAATTTTATGTTTGACGCAAAACAAACGTTAATTTAACGAAATCCGTACTCTACATTTCCTACTAAGATTCATTATAAAACACAACTATTTAAACATTCTGAACATTGCACCTTTAAATAAAAAAAACTAACGCCGGAAATTGTATATCGGGAAATGATTTGCTCATGAACGGGCCAGAGGAATGTGAAAGTATGAATATACGTTTAGTGTATATCCACCTTTTGCGGACGCCTTTTGCGTTCCGCTAGTATAAACACCAGCATATCCAGTAGTTAGATTATAAATGGGACAGGTACCTGCATAAAACTGTTCGAACTCTGCCTTCTAACTACGGGTCATCTGGTTAAAGTGCAGCGTAAATCATGTCTAATTCAAAGGGCGGTAGTCGTCGTGCCGCGTACTGTTCAATATGGGACTCATAGCGACGTACACAACGCGTGTAAAATATATTGTTTGTTTACATGAAATTCGAACACGCGTTGAGCGACGACCATCGCCCGCTAAAATTATATATAGAAATCAATGCGCATCTAAAAACAGAACCACTGTAATTGCAGTGTTTTGTCTTCGGGCCCTGTCTAATATATTATCTCGGCGTGGTTGGTAATTTTATGCATTTTGAGCACGGAACATATTTTTTTTTATGTTTTATCTTGATTACAACCGTGAATATAAAAAGGGTTAAAAATATTACGTATTCGTGATAATGTAAACTAAAGGAATTATGTACGGCGATTGGTTATGCAAATGATCCAGGATCTTTACTATGACTCGAGTAGGTACTCACAAACTACAATATCAGTATCAGTGTTTATCATCCTCTTTATATTATTACTCACGGTATTACTCACGGTTTATGTCTTTTTCTTACAGAAAACTCGAAGATGAACAGTTTGTTCTCATATTTTCTGTTATGTTTGGTGGTTTTGCCAGTGATACATGCTGTGCCCGTACGTATGAAACCAGACCTGACCGTGAGAGACAGTGGGATTAATAAAAGAAGTGTGACTGAAGAACCTGTCGCAGCTGATTTAGAGGAAGTGAACAACAATGAAACAGCCACTGAAGGAACAGTAAACAGTGACCCTGTGAATGCCGGTTTAATAGAAGATGAACTGGCCGAATTGGATGAGCTATCAGATAATCCAACTAATGGATCTGACATTATCATCGCTGATTATCCTCCATATGATAGTTGGTTGATACCTGAAGATCAAAAGTTTCCACAAAGAAAAGGTCATGGCGATGTTCAACCACACAACGGGAATGCTATGGGTGTAATTCGTCAGCCGGGGAAATTTGTTATTATTAACCCTGGTCCCGAAAATGCTGAACCAAAATTACCACCAACAGATCAAAAGTCACCAAATGGAAAAGGTTATGGCAACGTTCAACCACACAATAGGAATGGTGTGGGCGTAATTCGTCAACCGGGCAAATTTGTCTCTGTCAACCCAGATCCTATATTCATTGAACCAACAGCAGAATATAATTATCCTGTGCACCATAAAGAACAACCTATGGGGTCACCATCAGCTACTGAAGAAAGTCCAATTTCTTGGTATCCAGGTATGAAGCAGCCGAAGGTGCCCAATCAGGGTAATATTTGGTTGACACCTAAAGACCAAAAGTTTTTAAATGGAAAAGATCACGGCAAGGTGCAACCACACAACGGGGATGGTATGGGCGTAATTCGTCAGCCTGGAAAATTTCGTCCAATTAACCCTGAACCTGTATTCATTGAACCAACACCAGAATATAATATTCCTGGGCATCATAAAGAACAACCTATGGGGTCACCAGCAGCTACTGAAGAAAGTCCAATTGATTGGTATCCAGGTAGAAAACAACCACAAGTGCCCAATCAAGGTGATATTTGGTTGACACCGAAAGATCAAAAGATTCCAAATGGAAAAAATCATGGCAATTTTCAACCACACAATGGGAATGGTGTAGGGGTAATTCGTCAACCGGGCAAATTAGTCCTTGTCAACCCAAATCCTATATTCATTGAACCAACACCAGAATATAATTATCCTGTGCATCATAAAGAACAACCTATGGGGTCACCATCAGCTACTGAAGAGAGTCCAATTGATTGGTATCCAGGTAGAAAACAACCACAAGTGCCCAATCAGGGTGATATTTGGTTGACACCGAAAGATCAAAAGTCTCCAAATGGAAAAGATCATGGCAATGTTCAACCACACAACGGAGATGGTTTAGACATAATTCCTCAACCGAAAGTACCCAATCAGGGTGATATTTGGTTGACACCTAAAGATCAAAAGTCTCCAAATGGAAAAAGTCATGGCAATGTTAAACCACACAATGGGAATGGTATAGACATAATTCGTCAACCGGGCAAACTAGTCAATCCAAACCCTATATTCATTGAACCAACACCAGAATATAATTATCCTGTGCACCATAAAGAACAACCTATGGGGTCACCAGCAGCTACTGAAGAGAGTCCAATTGATTGGTATCCAGGTAGAAAACAACCACAAGTGCCCAATCAGGGTGATATTTGGTTGACACCGAAAGATCAAAAATCACCAAATGGAAAAGGTCATGGCAATGTTCAACCACACAACGGGAATGACGTGGGAATATTTCGCCAGCCTGGCAAATTTCTTCCAATTAAGCCAGATCCTATATTCATTGAACCAACACCAGAATATAATTACCCTGTTCACCATAAAGAACAACCCATGGGGTCACCAGCAGCTACTGAAGAAAGTCCAATTTCTTGGTATCCAGGTATAAGGCAGCGGAAGGTGCCCAATCAGGGTGATATTTGGTTGACACCGAAAGATCAAAAGTCTCCAAATGGAAAAGATCATGGCAATGTTCAACCACACAACGGAGATGGTTTAGACATAATTCATCAACCGAAAGTACCCCATCAGGGTGATATTTGGTTGACACCAAAAAATCAAACGTCTCCGAATGGCAAAGATCATGGCAATGTTCAACCACACAACGGGAATGGTATCAACATTATTCATCAACCAGGCAAATTTTCCCCTATCAATGTCAATCCTATATTCATTGAACCAACACCAGAATATAATATTCCTGGGCATCATAAAGAACAACCTATGGGGTCACCAGCAGCTACTGAAGAAAGTCCAATTGATTGGTATCCAGGTAGAAAACAACCACAAGTGCCCAATCAAGGTGATATTTGGTTGACACCGAAAGATCAAAAGTTTCCAAATGGAAAAAATCATGACAATATTCAACCACACAATGGGAATGGTGTAGGGGTAATTCGTCAACCGGGTAAATTAGTCCTTGTCAATCCAAATCCTATATTCATTGAACCAACACCAGAATATAATATTCCTGGGCACCATAAAGAACAACCTATGGGGTCACCATCAGCTACTGAAGAGAGTCCAATTGATTGGTATCCAGGTAGAAAACAACCACAAGTGCCCAATCAAGGTGATATTTGGTTGACACCGAAAGATCAAAAGTCTCCAAATGGAAAAGATCATGGCAATGTTCAACCACACAACGGAGATGGTTTAGACATAATTCATCAACCGAAAGTACCCCATCAGGGTGATATTTGGTTGACACCAAAAAATCAAACGTCTCCGAATGGAAAAGGTCATGGCAATGTTCAACCGCACAACGGGAATGGTATCGACATTATTCGTCAACCAGGCAAATTTTCTCCTATCAATGTCAATCCTATATTCATTGAACCAACACCAGAATATAATATTCCTGGGCATCATAAAGAACAACCTATGGGGTCACCAGCAGCTACTGAAGAGAGTCCAATTGATTGGTATCCAGGTAGAAAACAACCACAAGTGCCCAATCAGGGTGATATTTGGTTGACACCGAAAGATCAAAAATCACCAAATGGAAAAGGTCATGGCAATGTTCAACCACACAACGGGAATGATTTGGGAATATTTCGCCAGCCTGGCAAATTTCTTCCAATTAACCCTGAACCTGTATTCATTGAACCAACACCAGAATATAATTATCCTGTTCACCATAAACAACCTATGGGGTCACCATCAGCTACTGAAGAGAGTCCAATTGATTGGTATCCAGGTAGAAAACAACCACACGTGCCCAATCAAGGTGATATTTGGTTGACACCGAAAGATCAAAAGTTTCCAAATGGAAAAAATCATGGCAATGTTCAACCACACAATGGGAATGGTGTAGGGGTAATTCGTCAACCGGGTAAATTAGTCCTTGTCAATCCAAATCCTATATTCATTGAACCAACACCAGAATATAATTATCCTGTGCACCATAAAGAACAACCTATGGGGTCACCATCAGCTACTGAAGAGAGTCCAATTGATTGGTATCCAGGTAGAAAACAACCAAAAATGCCCAATCAAGGTGATATTTGGTTGACACCGAAAGATCAAAAGTCTCCAAATGGAAAAGGTCATGGCAATGTTCAACCACACAACGGAGATGGTTTAGACATAATTCATCAACCGAAAGTACCCTATCAGGGTGATATTTGGTTGACACCGAAAGATCAAACGTCTCCAAATGAAAAAGATCATGGCAATGTTCAACCACACAACGGGAATGGTATCGACATAATTGGTCAACCAAAAGTGCCACATCATGGTGATGTTTTGTTGAAACCTAAAGATCAACAGTTTCCAAATACAAAAGGTTATGACAATATTCAACCACACACCGGGCAAGACGTTGGTGTAATTCGCCAGTCAAACGAATCTGACATTATCATCCTAAATCCGAATTCCACTGAACCAACACAAGAAGATTATTCCGAACAGCATAAACAAGAGCCTATTCAGTCACCAATGGCTAATGGAGAACATTTAAATGCTTTAAATCCTGGTAAAATGCAGCCGAAAGTTCCTCATATTAATGCGCCCCCAAATGGAAATCCTCATAGCAATGTTCAACCACATGGGGTTGGCGTAGTTCTTCAGTCAAACGAATCTGACATTATCATCCTCAATCCGAATTCAACTGAACCAACACAAGAAGATTATGTTTCTGAACAGCATATAAAACAGCCTATCCTGTCACCAATGGCTACTGGAGAGAATTCAAATGCTTTGCATCCTGGTAGAAAGCAGCCGAAAGTGCCCCATATTAATATTCCCCCAAATGGAAATCCCCATAGCAATGTTCAACCACACACAGAAAATGGGGTTGGCATAGTTCGCCAATCAAACGAGTCTGACATTATCATCCTAGATCCCGTTTTCATTGAACCAACTCCAGAATATTATTATCCTGAACAGCATGGAAAACAGCCTATCGGTTCGCCGGTGGCTACAGAAGAGAGTCCAATCGCTTGGCAACCTGGTAGGGATGAGCCGAAAGCGCCCAATAATAAGTCTCCAAACGAAGAAGATCCTAGAAATGTTCAACCACACAATGGAAATGATATGGGCGTAATGGTTAATTAATCCCTCTCCCCTATATTCATAGAATAATTCTTACACATGTGATAATTTGTGGTGCAAAGTTTATATATAGCTTTGCGCATATTTGGCAGACCTAATGACTTCCCAATTTCTAGACTAGATTATACCCTTTATAATGTTTATGTATATTACGGATCACAGATTTCTCATGTGAGTGCGTATAATAATTCATCATGGCAAGTAGCATATGCAATCTGGCTTACATTGTTTCGTGTTAGGGGGAATCGTTAAAGGGCGGTGGTCGTTGCGCCGCGTCTGATTCGATATGAGACGTATACAACGCGTGTAAAATACATTGTTTGTTTATATTAAATTCAAACACGCGCTGCGAGACGACCACCGCTCTTTAAGTAAACTGAGTGATATTATACATCAAGTAGTCTAACGCTGCTACCGATGGAACCGATTTTAGGATGTTTTGGATTTGTTTGTGGCCACTCTTAGAACTAAAACAAGTGAGCAAACAACAACAACAACAACAAAACACAAACACGTGATTGTACGATGGTGTTTGCTCTGTGTCACATATTTGAAATATATTAGTAGACCTTTTTAAAGATTACTTTTTTATCTAATGGTATATTTGTCAGTGCATATAAGTTATGGAATGATGTTGCATTACTTGATGACTAGCTATATGTTATGCTTATTTTTCGAAAAGTGCTACATTTGTAGCTTTCTATACAATGTTCCTTAAGAGAAAAAAAAGTTTATATTTTCACAATTCACTCGGAAGATGTATTTGATCATATTTAACTTTTTGTAATTTATTGAGAATATATGTTATTGTCTTGTGTCCCTACCTCTGGCGATTATCGCGATGCATTGTTTGACTGATTACTTCTTCCGGGATTAATGGTCATCTGTATTGCGTGAATTCTAACTGTAGATTGTATTTATAGTATTTTCTATTTCAATGTGTATATAATAGTTTGTACCCTATTCTTCTGAAAGAACTTATACAGTCACAGTTTCATTTTGCATATAGAAACAAACTTATAGGTGAACGATTGTATTGAAGAATCTGATGTTGTTACGTCTAATATGTTAATGAACTTGTTATATGTTATTAAAATTGGTGTATAGAAGTGTTAATTTGCGTACACTGCATTTGTGTTTAAGTAGTAGTTGGAACGAATTCGCAGTTTTTTTTCGGTCTCAATACTGTCATTCAAGAACGAAAACTATTGTACATATATTCGTAATATTAATAGAACAAAGATTATATTCAAATGTCTTGTGTGAAATCGAACGTAACACAGGACAAAACAACGTCATAGTGGAGTCAAAGAATTTTAGGGGTATCTAATAATGTGCTATACAAATCATAGGCGAAGTGAGTGTATTTCAACGTCATATCTACTTTTTGACAATTAGCTATCAAAAAAGTTCAAAATCATTTTTTTTTTTACGGCAAACGTTCGGCTCGCGCTTTTTACACATTACACAATACCACGCAGTAGCCGGAAATCACTATGTATTAGAATTCTTTATTTATTTTATAGAGGGCGCTCTAAGTTATTCACAATGTTTGTCATTATTGTAATTTACATCAGAACCCTCTAATAGAAGGAGATACACACAAATTTGAATATTTATAACTATCCATTGTCATTGATTCAATCTTATGTCTATAAATACAATTACATTTCGCTGGAGGGATGATTCAGTGAAAATATAATCCAGCGATTATATATTTCTCCTATATTTTACACTCAACACAACAATAGTGAAAATATACTTCATACAAACAACCCATAATATCTTTTCAGCGAAAATTAATTCCAGTTAAAATAAAGTAGTTTACAGTATTACTCGTTAATTGTAGTGACGGGTCATTGATGTTAATTAAGAACAAGGGACTCCAAATTTAATTGATATTTGTTTTGAATTCAAACTTAACACTTGGTTTGCCTCCACAGTTACGTGTGAAACCGCCTCATCGACGAATCTAATACTACTGATGGTATGCTGTGTATCAACATAGAACGTGAAGCTTTTGAATTGAGTAATAATACGTATAAATAAACCTCTGATAATGTCAACACTTCACCTTGTTAAAAATGAAGTCACATGTTAAGTTACATACATTTATTACAACTCAAAACAATTCAAACACGTGAACACGGTAAGCTTCTCATCACGCCACAGACGCTGTTCTAAAACAGTCGAAAAAATTAACCTTGACTGGCGAAGATGCCATAACCTGACCGCGATGCCTATATAGTGTTCCTATTAAATGTTTATATAGAATCACAATTCTTATTAATTTAATTCAATTTATTATAAATATGAATAAATCATGACGATATACCATTGAAGTTTAATTGAAACTAATTAAATTGAATTTAACTGAATGTAATGTGTTCTACATTAAAAGCCGCACTCATCGTGATATAGCTGTATTTGTGTGTGAGGTAGCACGACGGCAGGTTTGGTGTATAGGAAATGATTCTAGATATAGTACCAGCAACTGTACAGTAACCTCTGCCCGATTTCATTTGAATCTTGGTTATGCACAAGTTGACAACATTTGGCCTGTAAATATCACAGACAGCTGGTGAACAAAAGATAATAACATATTTCGATTGATTTACCGAGATATACTATATAAACTCTTACAAAAAATATCTAAAATTGCGTGTAGTAAGCGTGTAAAGGAAATGATTCCAGTCATTGTACCAGCAACTGTACCTCGGCCCTATTTATTACTCCCACCCGCGCAGTGCCAGTTTCCATCTTAACCTTGGTTATGTACGTGCAATACCACAGTAAGTTGGCGTACAAGGGGTAACGAAATAAATGCGACTGATTTACCTATTTATATTATAAGAGGGGCAGTCATCTTGAATACGGTTTCTGTTCTTTTCAAAAATACTCTTTCAACGATCTGTTCTCGTTTTACTTCTGGTGCATTCAGGTGGGCTACAGGTTAAAGTACTTTCTCAGAAATGGAGTGTTTGTTAGCGTCGTAAGTTTTCAGTTTTTCGGTCAGTTTTATTGAGTTTTTTACGTGTTTTTACGGAGTTCTTATTTATTGCGCTAAACAAGTTACATTAGATATGAGTATGTGAATTCATGCATTGTATTGCTTACGGGACGGCCACGCCCACAACTATACGTTGTACTGGAGACACTCGGAATCAGGTAGACCCAAATGGTCGACTACACACTGGACAGTGCAAAAAAATAGTAAAATCAGCCAACTTGCCAGGCTCGCGGCATTCCTATTTGTAAGAATGGCGTCGTTTCGGAGCTGCAGGTCCCGTGCACTGTTCAGAATCCAGCGCAAAGAGCAGCGGTCTCCACGAAACAACTGACGCATTCTTCTCAATACATTAATATGTTTGTAGTGAGCCGTCCCTCATTTCCGTGTCTGTAATTTGGCCCGTCCTGTTGACCAAAATGATTGTATAAATGGGTCTAAGTATATGCATCATAAATAAATAACATGTACACAATATAATTCCTTCAATTTATTTGAGTGCACACGTTATGTGTATGTAATTTTCTCTGATCATTGCAAACTGTGTACAAAAAATAATTCACAATATTTGCGATGATCGTGTTTGATATTGGTTTTATGCGACGTATACTGGTACATGTTCAATATGGTGTGTAATCAAATACTGTAGAACACGTTGAAATAGCTGCATGCAATTTTAGCGGATTTGTCATTTGAATCTTAATTTAGCTAAAGTGCCGCCTATCTCTCTGTGAGAATAGACTTTCTGTTAAAATTAGCTGCATCTTGAATTAGAGAAATTAAAGATTAGTTAAATTAGCTTAACTAACATTCTAGCTTAAAAAAAAACAAGTTTTTCAGTAGTTCTTTCTCAATTAACATTGTATTTTACACGAAATACCACGGTGTCATTAGTTTCTCGTCTGGAATGTGAGATTCATTCATTGTTTTATTTCATCATGCAAACTTGTTTTAATGACAAACTGGTTTAAAGATTACACAATTCAATTTCAAACTTGTACTATGATGATTTGATATTTTTTTAAATAATATAGTTTGATTATGTTATTATAATATTATTATCATTCCATCCACTATTTGTGAATTACATAGAAAGATTAGCATCTTCACACAAACAAATATCACGATAAAATAAAATATGTAAAAGGCAGCACTACAGACCAGTTTACGGGTTTCTGGGCTCCGCACAAACTGAAGATTTCACCGCCCGTGCTTTGCGAACTACATTATATTAGTGTAGCGTAGGAGAAAAACATAAAAGTGCGTACAATATTTCCTGCTTGTCTGAATTAAGCCAACCACTTCGCTCAAGATTAAATACAAAACAGAAGAGTCAACTTTTTTGAATGGGTAATATTCATGTGTATATTCAAGCTTACTTTTCACTTTTTTATTATTGTTTTTAGAATGAAACTTGGTAAACACGAAGTTATTATTGTGATTGTGGTGATGATAATGACAATTCTGGTGTTAACCTGTTCTAATAGTAAGCCAAGATTTTTGCTTACAGCATATTGTTTTTGGTTATCGTACTTATTATGTTGGTAGGAAGTACTTCTATGGTTAAGCATGTTGAAACAAAAACCAATGTGTCTATACTCAGGCGGAAAAGAGCAATCGGGCGATCACTGCCTGTTTTCGGTTTCAGAGTGTTGGAGAAGCTTTTTTATATTTCAGTTGGCGTATAATATTACATATATTACAAGGTCTAATAAAATCGCGTGGTAATTCCCATCAAATTACTACACTTGTTAAAAGATACCTTACATCTATGTTTATAAGTCGGTGTTGGGGCACAATTATATGCATTTTACACTTATCGACATCGGTATCCCTAACAGCAAGTATTATTAAATTATAGGTACAAAAGCTGCTGATAAAGCTACATTGAATCAGGCCATCGCCACTGTGAGGGAAGTTGTGAATACAGCGGACAAAAAGAAGAGTGGCCCAACATTTGAAATATACCTAGATGAAAATCCATCTAAGGTAGGAAATCTGTATTTGGTGGTTTCGATTTAAAGCTATAACAAATACAAGCAATCAATAATGTAACATATATAATTGTCACCCGATGTCCTCCCCCATTATCGCAACATATTCTAAAAGTCCACCTCGGGGAATGGTATAATGATACTTAGGTAACTTTGTTTTATCGCAGCCCGGGGTGTGGCAGGAACAAGCTGTACAATCAATCGTGAGAGGAGTAAAACCAATTGAACAACCACTAAGAGCGGTCCCTACGTATAACAATATTGACGTGGATGTACTGGTGGATTTGCTCACGCCACTAGAAGCTATTCAACTACTGATGAATTACACGACTACGGTGACATATCACTGTAAGAACGACACACGATTTGGTCACCCCCTTCCTAAAGATGGCGGCTGGAATGTTTGTATGGATGTTGGTATCACTCCTGGCCAATGTATTGTTTACTCAGTGGGGTAATTTAATTTATTTCAATATTAAGGCTTGTCGTACATATTTAGTCTAGTCGTACGTTTTTATATACAGTTTAACGTTGTCCACACACGGTATAATTTACGCATACCAACTATTTCCATTGTGACGTGTTATATTTTAGCATTGGCAATGACTGGTCGTTCGATAAAGATTTTGCTGAACATGGTTGCAAGGTCTACAGCTTCGATCCCACGTGAGTACCTACACATGTGAATGTTCTGGTCACTGATGATTTAGACATATCACTATAATGTTATTTTGTTGACACAGCCTTATTTAAAATTACCTCTCGACATGCAATCATCGGTGACACGATTATGCATATGCCCAATTTGACGACCGAGCAGGTTCCTAGTTTGTTACATTTAAAAGGGCGGTGGTCGTCGCACCACGCATGCACATATATGGGTCTCATATAAACAAAGATGGCGATTTTGACTGTAGCGCACACCAACTAGTAAAAACTGAAAAGTAAACAAGCTTTTATTAGGTATTTTTTGCTGTTTGGAAGGTATCGAAAGAGTCGCAGACGGTGACGGTGATTAGTGCGATACGTGCCCAGATCAAAACTCGCACTCGTGATTTCATTAGAAAAATGTATTGGATTATGGGAAAGATCAATGTTTATCAACACGTCGCACATGCGCGGTGCGACGACCACCGCCCTTTAAGACTAATTACTGTTATTATCATAGTATTGGTTTAGGCCACCACAAACACGCAGAGCGAATCTGGTTCTACAATATTGGGCTGTATGATGAAAACATAGACAAACTATTTCCTCGCTGGGATAGCCAAGTGCCTATGAAAACTAGAACTTTGTCTTACATACGAAAAATGCTACATCATGAAAATGTAAGTGTCATTTCATCTTATTTCTAATATCCACGATATATATGCTATTATTATAAACTGAGAAATCACTGTATCTAAGGAATGTATATTATATTATTTTTAACAACAGTTCTTTTCAACAGTACACATATATCTATATCAATTGATACGAATATGCTAATTTATATGCACAAGTATGAAAATTGATTCTACCAATTGTTTGATGGAATTTCATGATTGCCAATAATTCGACTTCAGAAACTGTATATGTTTGTAATACTTTGTCCTACTATTACAAAATATTATCTGAACTAATAATTTCTCTTTGTTTGATTTTTTTTCTAATCAAATAGTCAAAAATTGATGTGCTGAAATTTGACATAGAGGGCGGAGAGTATCACGTATTTCATCAGTTAATTAAAAGTGGTGTTCTCCGGGATATCAAACTTGTGGCGTTCGAGCTTCATCTTGAAAAACTACATATGTCTGAAAATTTACTGGATACTTTACTGGTTTACCGAGCATTGACAACAGCATTTGAAATGAATGGTTTTAAGCTGTGGAAATGGCACGAAAACGAAAAAATGGCGATAATGCACCCATCGCCATGGGTTGTTTGGAATGAATTATACTGGGTTAATATGAGATTCCTGCAGACAGACTGATTTGCTATACTCTTAGCATTTTCCTATCGATGCTGACGTTTGTAGCATAATTGCCGTTAGTCATGGTGGAACTAGTGCAATTTCCTTATGATGTAATATTCGATAACGCAGTGTGTACATTGTATAACCTGGAGCATGCGTTGTCGTGTATGCTGGGCAATCCGGAAAACAAACTCAGTTGCTTGCACTAAAAAGTGACAGTTAACTTGTCATATACTTGCATACAGTATTTTTTTTATTTCGTGTTTTTATTTAGAACGCGATAGTTGGAGTCGAAGTGACTTCGCAAAAAATCGCGTGTTATTTCAACTTAGCCACCACTTTTCATATTATTTCATATTTAAAGTTTTTTCTTAATTTTAGTTTTTAAAAATAAACAATAATTGTAGGCCTCTCGGAATGCACACGGGGTACATTCGAAATATATAATCTGTAGGTTGAGCGAGAAACTGACTTCATGCGCAGGGCACAGTTACAGTGACACGACAACTTATTTGTCGTAACAGGGATATTGCAAGACTATGTAGTACATCATTAAAATTATTTATATTCGATTACGCAATATACGCAATTGTGAGTGATAATGCCGTAGACATAAAATTATGACACGGGGTCAACTGTCAGGTCACTCATGCATCCATATATGGTGCCGAGAAATTCAAAATTACACTTTCGCAAAAAACATGCCGCATTTTGTTTGCCGGGATGACAACTCAATGCTGTTTATTATCAGCTTTCACGATATAAATTCATCGACTCAATAAGCAATATTTGTCCTGCGGCGTGGATGTAGATGTTTATATTGTAAATAGAAAATTATCAGGCGATTATATCCCCAGATGGTTACCGCACAATACGCCCCGCTTTGCTTCCAAACAAATGTTTAGTGAACCTCACCAACAATTTTCAACTAATGTTGGCATTCTAACCCCTTACCGAACTCGCCAGGTATTAAACAAATAATCTCCGGTATTGATATTTTATCTACCTACTTGTCGCCCATCATATGTGAAGTAGTTTATCCAAGTTTTCAAAACAGTTATCCGAAATACCTACTTTTTAAAACAAAAAATGACCGAAACACTTGAATCAAAACTCTATCACACCTTTATTGCTTATTTATTATTTTATTTTTTTTTTAATTATTTATCTTCATTATTAAGTTAATTGATTCCATCGATGATACTTATTTGCTTGTTCCATTCTTGTAAGAAAATCTCTTCTCGATCCATGTATACATTTCTTAGGTAAACCGCGGTGCACTATAGGTTATAAAAGGCGGGCGAGGATAATTTGGCAATGGATTTAAGACCTCTCTTATCCCAGTCAGCTGGCGCACACGTGATAATAAAATAAATACGATATTTACTATATGGGGGCCGCCATCACATTATATCCCACTGAATGTATTTATTGTGTTTATTTCATAATTTACTCATAATAAAATATGTTTGTAAGTGCATTTGCCCAATGTTTTGTCACCAGATTGATTTTCATGGCAAAAAATGCCATTCCAGCTCAGCAGCCAATCAGCGACGGCCGTACATTCAGATGACAATTTCGGTTTTAAATATCCCAGGAAAGTGTTCTATGTTCTTCGGGTAATTAGGTATTCGTATGCAAGGAATTTTTCTACACAAAAACGCCAAATTCGGTCGCATTTTCGTGAAAGATTGGTATTTTTGTCCAGATTTGTAGGAATCTGAAAAACGCGTCTCACAACTTGTCTCTCATTTAGTTTTATGTTGCATTCAAGATGGCGGCCCCTATATAGTAAATATCGTATTTATTTTATTGTCACGTGTGCGCCAGCTGACTGTGCTCTCTATGTAAAACATATTTGTCGGTGGATAATTATCCCCAAACGTTGAATTTCTCGAAACATCAACCTTTCCTGGATTTTTTTGAAATGCTGACATTACACAATATTTCAAGTTTTGGAATTGAAATTATGCATGAGAACTTGGTTCCCTGAGATAAAACAATTTTTTTGTAACTACCAAATACGAACAACAGTTCACAATTAAATAATAATGTCCGTCATCAATTGGACGAAACGAAAGGAACGTGTTTTTGTCAATTGTAATCTATCGGTATAATCTCTCCAGTCTTGCATTTAACTACAACTCAGTGTTATACGCTGGCTTAGGTATAGGAGTTTCATTCCTACTCATCAGTAGCTCATTCACAACTCGGATATCTTCGTCAATAATCTCGTGCAATTCTTGAGTGAAAGGATCAAAATGAAATTTCTCTGAATGTTGGCGATGGAACAGTCCTTCGATGTCATTTCGCAAGCATTCAAGTCGTTCTGGGGTTAGTGTAATGTTTAGATAATTCATCATCTTTTTCACGGACGATATCGGATTCTGCAACAAATCCTCATGATGTACTACCACAAAAGGGTGACCAGATTTGAACCAGTCCACGACTAATTTACGCCAACGTTCGTGCATCGTCTTGACCATATCTGAAAAGTCTGTACCTGAAATAAATGAAGTTTTCAGTATTCAGTAAGCATGTATCATTTCAGTGCTGACACATCGTGCATTTACCACAGAAGTTATATTCATGTTTGGGACTACATGACAGGGCTGTGCGGCCATCTCTTTATCAAATGGCAATTTTAATGCGCTATCCTGGCGTCAACACCCGCACCCGCCGGTTCTATCAGGGGGAAATTCTTCTTCCTCTGGGGTTCTCCGCACGTGTCAGGGGGAATCTCGTCTCGTCTCTATATCTCGTCCCCTTGAGGTACGGGATCGGGAAAGTCACTTAAGCTTTACAGTCAAATAAGACACACACAACAAAATACGTTTCAACTCTCGTCTTAGTCGGTCTTTTGAGCATTCTACACAGCGCCCTGGGTAAAAGTCCCCAAGACTATCGCAAGGCTGACCCAAGACTCGCCCTAGACTCTCCAGGACTGGACTTAGACTGCGTCAAGGCTCGCCCCAAGTCTCTCCAGGACTGGACTTAGACTGGGTCTATCGTGGAGTACTCGCCAAGACCAACTCAAAACTCTCTTTATTCATTTTCAAAACTCTAACCAATTACAATACAGTATAAAGACTCTAGGGCGTAACCTTTAATCATAAAGCCAATCACACTAAGCACTGAATACGTCATATCTTTTGATTAATCGTTCACTATATTAATAACTACGAACAACAATTGTCAGAATTAATAGTCCGAATAGCTACGGTTATCTCGTAATTAGTTCCAAATCACTGAGCCAAGTTCCGTCCAGGACCTCGCCTGCCTAAACGATGACAGACATAACACAGCAATTCGCTAATAATCAGCTAATTAAGTCGGTCAACAGATACGCATAAACAAATTCATGACAGTTCCCCCAAAGTCGCATTCGTTAGTGAGTAAATCTCTGCTAATAGAATAGGCCTTCCCATTGAGTCTGTGGCACACTCACCCAGCTAGGCAGACGACCCATTTCGGTGTTCAGCCTAAGATTTGAACTTGGATCTACCGACTGGTGCTCAATATATCCTGGTTTTATATATTTGTTTAATGACTCGACCATGGATTGTAGAATGTCTGACAAATCTGTGTTTGCTGCGCATTCTTAGACAGAAATGTAGGTGTGGTTTTTGGCGTGATTTTACCTCTATCATTGTAAGATTTGCTATTGCAAATATGTGTTTCATTAAAGCGAATAACTTACTATTACGGAATAACTCAAGATTCAGGCTTCCCATCATTCCTGTCAAGTTATATGCATACAATGAGACCATAGAGTCATATAAGTTTCTGATGAGCAGTATCCCAAACATGTAAGTCTTTTTGAAAGAGTGGCATTTGTAAACCAACTTTTGTCCCTGGCCTGGTTGATCAATTTCTCCTTTAAAGCCTGCAACCAATGCAATATGCAATGGACATGTTGAAACATGTGTATCAATAGCAACACAACATATCCCAGTGAATGTATTTATTGTGTGTTTTTTTTGTTTATTTCATAACTTACTTATTATAAAATGTGTTTTTTAAGTGCATTTGCTCATATCCTTGATTATTTTTGTCGATGTTTTATCACCAGATTGATTTTCATCTCAGAAATTTTGAATTGGTTTTCTAGATTATTTAATGAATTTGGGAAGCTTGTAGATATTCTTTAGTGTCCTCTTTTCCAAACTAAAAACAAAATAATTAAATTTATAATTCAAGTCACAAATTGTATAATTGTTTCACAATAATATGCCTTCAACCACATATTTATTGCTCATAGCAACCAAACTATGGCAAATTATAATTATACTCCCAACACCAGTAAGTGTATACCATACCTTGCTTATATAAACTGTTTTCTGAATAAAACGAACCAGTATAAATTCCTGTTGCAATTTCTAATAGATGACGTGTCCACGTGTTTCCAGATCTGGGAAAGCTTGTTAACCAGACTTTCTCCTTTGTTCCATCTGGCCAATCACCAAAGGTAACAGCACAGGCGGACGTTTGATTCACTGAATTGACAATAACAAACAAGAAAAATGGTAAATGTTAGTATCCCAGACTTGACAAGACATGTTCCAAGAAAAATAAATAAATACAAGACAAGTAACAAAATCAAATACAAGAGGACAAAACTCTTGGCGCTTCTGTATGTGCTAAACTTGCAAATTACTATGCACTTTTGTTCGTGAGTATCGATATTTATAAAAAAGACAAGGCACATTTCCGTTTAAAGCATTGCGTAGCCGACGAGAGAATGTTAAGAGTGTTTTCTTGGATTTTACATTGCGCATACTCTACTACCAACATAATCTCAAATTCAGGTAATTGGTTCATAATCCGGGAATATTCATATAACTATTCCCAGAAGATCACTGGGGCCTATGTTTTGTCTATTGTTACGACGACTGGTGTGAATTGCAACCTTTGCCATGCACGCTAGGAAGCAAAAATGAGAAAGTGATTTGAGCGATAATGTGGTAAAATTGTGAAGCACCAAATAGAAATGCGAAAGTCCGGTTTAACCAGTCGTCATTTGCATATCTATTTATGCTGTTTAGGGTTATATGCAAGTTACATGCAAAGTCATTTTGTCAAGCTGTAGGTAAATATTGTACGTCTAACCCTGAAAAGTGACAGAAAATAGCCAATAATATTTAGATCTTTCAAGTGTACATGGCGGTGAAAAGACTTTACATGTTTTAATGATGTTTTTTTTTTGCTTCCGGGTAGAATCGCTCGCACCGCGCTCATTACATGCCCATATTTGTCTAAAGCATCGGTAAGGTGAAATATGTTATGTAAACAAAATTTGGTAAATAATTTTTGTTGAGGGGCGTACATAAGGTCGAAAGAAATAC
Source organism: Saccoglossus kowalevskii (assembly GCF_978046115.1). Classification (NCBI taxonomy): domain Eukaryota; kingdom Metazoa; phylum Hemichordata; class Enteropneusta; family Harrimaniidae; genus Saccoglossus; species Saccoglossus kowalevskii. The sequence continues at coordinate 18,688,521 of NC_140645.1, forward strand.
AGAGATCTCCAATATCAACCTTAGTAAAAGACAATAACCAGCCGTTTTATTCAAGAGGCTGTACTAGCCCTGGCTAAATCCGCATCCGTCCCCACGTGAGTTTGCAACCGAAAAGCCATCAATGTTTTCACATTACACTGCATGGTTTCTAGTGAGATGATATGTTGGTCTTGACGGTCGCCCTGTGTGAGCGGCATTCATCTTAATAACAACAAGAATAAGTTTCTCACTAATAAAAGAACAGCAGCAAAACATCAAAACCGGGAGAAAGCACACAGAGCGCTGTAGACGACGAGTGTTAAGCCAGTTGTGTAGTAGCGTAGCGTAGCGTAGCGTAGCGTAGCGTAGCGTAGCGTAGCGTGCATTTGTTTTCATTCATGATACGATGTAACTAATTGTTCACATACCTTCTACGCCCTGCGTTTCATTGATAGACACCATATGTTGTCCTACTTTATCATTATGGTCCTCTTGCAGGTTAGATCGTACATCTGAAACTAAATGCACAGTTTGTTTTTCAACAAAAAAACCGAATTGTGAAAATATGAATTTTGGAAATTTGTTGTAAATTTGTTTGCTTCCTTCGCTCCAATAAAGCGGGGGTCGTCACCTGCGCACGCGCGGGAATTGAGTCCCAACCGACGATAACAACACACGCTAAAAACGCAAATGCTCATGGGTAGACGCTTGTTCGTGAACAATAAACGCTATGGCCATCTGACGCATGCGCAGGGGACGACTCTCCCGCTTCAAATAGTGCAACATTCATTATAATTCTCTGTTTCAAACGTGTTACTTTAATTATTTATTTGTATTAAAATAATGGATTTTTAATCTCAATCTAAACACATCTTAAAACTGCATACGATTTTGTTCTTATACATTCCAAATAGCATTTTGATATATGAAACGTTTTTTGCGATACGAAGCAATGGTAGCCTTGATTTTTTGTACAGCAACATGAAAAGTGAACTAGTGGCACAGCTTTGATACGCGTGGCTAGTATAAGACTTGCTGTTTATCATCCTTCAGTCTGTTGGATGATTTATTTGGATGTAACATATTGCGAACATGGCCGGTAACTGAATACTGAATGACACCTAATTGGTTTTTGCTGTTGGAATGATATAATAAACTTACCTTGTTGCGTACTTAGTGTTTTAATGGGAGTCAATCGCTCATGTCTATTAGCATTGCCGTCTTTTGAGGACTGCATGATTGGTCCAACACTTTCTTGGTGACTATGCCAGAAATTGTACTAAAATAACGTAGTGCAGACCCCTAGTAGAAACCCGAGTATCACTTGTCGGCTGTGCATGCCGATGCGTCAATGCCTATAAATAATATTGTGTAAGAGAAAATCCTGTTAAACATCGGGACTTATTTTTGTACATGAGTCTAATTAAAAAACAGAATAAACTCAATGATCGCCAGATTAATGGTTATTTGGCACGTAAACTAGTTTGCTGAACATTTTTATCAACATACAATAGTACCATTATAGTGTATATAACGTAAAAGTCAAGGAATTTCATATTGAAGGATTTGGGACACATTGAAACCTAAAATATAGTAATGAACTGTAGGTTGGAGAATGAACATATGGTCAGAAAAATGTGTCACAGATATGATCCCTGTTTTATTGCGTACATACTTGCAAGCGGACACTGTGTATGTTGTAATAATTGTCTCCAATAATAAAACGTGGTTATTAATATAGACAAAAATATATGGATAATCGTTATCATATAGGAGTAGTGTGGAAAATAACACATTATTGAGACCACCTAATTAACATAATAATTAATATCAAATGAATGTGGTATATAAACATGCAAGTCCGCGCATACATTTGAAACAAATAATTCATCGATTTGTTCAGAATTAGAAGGGTGAAGTTTTTACTAACCTGTCGATTGCAGATTGTGATGATATCAAATTTGATTACAATAACTGCTGAAAATGATCAAAAATGCTCCCAATTTGAAGTAGTCAAGGAAATACTATGTTTTAAAAAGAATATTTAACTGAATGAATTTGAGTTATGCCGTTCAAATCCCACAATACATTTTCTGACAAATTGATATTTGATATAACATAATATAATATAGTATGACACGGAACTTATTACCTGTATCAGTCTGTCAACAAAGTCAAATTGGAAATGGATTACGTGTGGCCAAACACGAGATAATAGATGGATTAGTGAGTTTACATTTTGCATAAATCATATACAGCTGTTATGTGAACAGATTGATGCATGTGAATCTGATTAAACTGCTAAACTGTACACCAATAAATTTCGTTTAGAACTAAAAAGAAAGTGTCAGTGGTAATATTATTAAAAACAATACGAATAATAATATCTCGTTGAACTCGTCAAGTGTTTGTTTTGATTGATTTTAATGGAAATATTTAGTATTGAAATATTAGTGTCAGTGTATGGTACAGCTGACATAGTCGCCCTAATTGAACCTGCGCTGATGTTCATGTATATGTAGTGAGATTAGTATGGGGTGAGATCAGTGCCAAAATTAACATTTTCATTATTTTTATATTATTATACCATTCTTATGTCGTTTTTTGGTCATGTATATATTATTATATTATTTATGTTTATATTATTATATCATTCTTATGTCATTATTTCATGTTTATATTATTTTATTATTTATGCTTTTATATTACTATACCATTCTTATGTCTGTTTTATTCATGTTTATATTATTTTATTCTTTATGTTTATATTATATTAGTTATGCATTCATTAGTTTTGTGTCTGCAAGCACATGTCCAGGAGTTGCTAAAACAAGATGGCTGTCAACTTTACACAGCCAGTCATTGATGAGGTACAAGCAGTTTGTGAGTTAATATCATCATGCTCTCAAGCAAGTGATTTTGAAAGTGCATATGATCACTTAGACGCCCTCCAGACTGAACTTGTTACTATACAACTTGACCATGAACTTCCTGATTTGGTATTGGTTAAAGTGGGTCAAGCCAAAGAGATTGTAGATTACATATCTAAAGCGGGAGGGTCGTCATCTGCGCACGCCCGGGAATCGAGTCCCAAGCGACGATAACAACACACGCTAAAAACGCAAAAGCTCATGGGTAGACGCAGTGTACACAGTGTTTGTACACAGTGACACGCTATGGCCATCTGACGCATGCGCAGGTGACGACTCCCCCGCTTTAATATTGAAAATACTGGGTTAAAATACGAGTCTATGCAATCATTTTCTGGCGAGCCTGGAAGGCCGAAGTTTGTTATCAGCCATGAGCAACTAGATTTTCTGCTGAGGGAAGTCTTCAACATCCCTACCATATCCAAATTACTTGGTGTGTCTAAACGCACTGTATGAAGAAGAATGTCACAGTTTGGACTTTCTGTGAGAGTACTATTCCGCATTAAGTGATTAAAAATTATATAGTATTATTGAAGAAATTATTGTTAGGTTGCCAAATACAGGAATGAAACGAATGCAGGGACTCATTACTTAGCGTGGGATTCGTATTCCAATTCTTAATGTCAGATCAAGTCAGCGCCGTGTTGATCCCGAGGGTGTTGCTGCAAGACAGTTGTATACAGTACGGAGAAGACCGTACAATGTACTATGTCCTAACGCATTATGGCACATTGACGGTAATCACAAGTTTATTAAGTAAGTCAATAACATATGCTGTACTAACCGAACTCCTGTCATTGCCGAGTGAGGGCCTATTGTTATATTTCTAGAATTATTGCTTTTCCCATGTGTTCATTTATTCTCAGTATTTCACAGAACAAAACCTAAACATTTGTTTGTTCGCTCGTTTTATTTATTTATTTCTTTATCTATCGACACCCCCCGAAACTAGACTATTATCAGTTTCAACAAAGACACTAGTGTCTTTAGTTTCAACAATCGCCAGTCGTTATTTAACAACTATTTCATTTATCATCCTTGTTTACTCCCTCCCTTCAGCAAGCAAATTGTAATTCGTGATGTACACATTACACTCGCACCTTATAAATATAAGTATTATTATAACGTGTGAATGTAGAATGTATATCACGAATTATGATTTTGCATACAGACACTAGGATTACAATAAGAGAATAGTTGTAATTAAAGATTAGTAATTATTGAAACTGATAATATATGTCTAAGTTTTGGGGTGATAGATTTCAATGCTATAAAACTTGATTATGGTGCGATAAATGTTATATCGTATATATCCAATATATATATATTGTATATTCCGTCTCCATTGACGATATATTTGATATACTCAAATACGTAGAAACAAAAAAACATTCTCCTGCTAGACGATATACATTTGCCAAAATATATCAAGAAACTAATCGATATCGGGTATATATCATTGTCTCTATAAATCTAACTAGACGATATTACATTGAGACACGGGTCCCATTAAAACATTTAAAAACGTTTCCGTTATTATAAAAATAAAATAATAAAATAACATTATTACCAAAACATTTTCTTGTCGCCATTAGGATATGAGCATACTAATAGTTCGGAAGGGGAATCTATATGAACGAATATAGATATCCGTCGCATATATTGAGAGCTTTAAGGCCAGACTTCGATAAAAAACCAGACTTGAGATATATCGTCTATATAGATTTAGTTAGATCCACATGTATATATACCATGATTAGACACTGCGGGATATATTTTCCGTAGCGCCAATACATATTCTATGTAACATAGCTGTGCTCATGGTATTAAATGAAATGTAATTGCAGGTGGAAATTGGTATTCAACAGTGGTGTAGATGGCTTTTCGCGTATGGTTGAATATTTGACCTGTAGTGACAACAACAGGACTGCAACTGTTTTAGAATCTTTTGAAGATGCGACAAGATCATATGGTGTCCCGTCTAGAGTTAGAATGAATGGTGTATCACTTGTGTTAGCTCTTCAAAATTTTGTAGCCACCAAAACCAATGTGGAAAGTAACCTGTTTTGTCAAATGATGAAATGTGAAAATCATTACCCTTAGAATGTGCTTTAATGAAGCCTGTCATTTTATTCTATCCTTATTCAAGAAAAGTCAACCAGTAAAGTTGTACATCTATGGGTAATGAGTGGACTTGCACATGATTTTGAGATGAAAATGTGTGGCATTCTCCATATGTAAATAACTAAAACAAATGGATGCTCTCGGGTGTGTTTTTTCCATTTTTTATGAAAGAGCTAATGACCTGTTACTCACTGGCAAAGTTGTTATTTTGATGCAGAATTTTAATATTGTACCAACCTACAAGCTTTCTGCTAATATTTTATTTTTATAAACGCTATTCCTTACTGTGCAATGTCTTTTTTTAATAGATTTTTTTAAATGTTTTAGTCCAGGCGACAGCTGTTGTTTGCCACTGTTGTCTCTCCTGGTATTTTTCTGTTTATCCTGTGCCAAGCTGCAGGTGCTTGTTGTACTATACAGTACATATGCCACAGAAATCATATATGCATGTTTGGGACTACCTGACAGGGCTGTGTGACTATCTTACCATCATAACGGCATTAATTAATGCTCTATTCTAGTGTTAACTAGGTCCAGCTGGACACAATCACCTGTGGACCTTATCAAAGGCTCCCCCATAGTTGCATCCATGAGTGGATGAATCTCAGCTCGTCATTCCCTTTGGGTCTGTGGCACACTCACCCAGGGTATGGGTCGCTCCCAGGTTATTACTAAATCTCCCACATGGTGGGATTCAAACCCAGGAACTTACGATCCTACATGTAAGCCCAAATCATTCACCACTATGCTAAGGTGATCGGCTTGGAGTGTTTGCTTCCTTCATACAGACAATTGTAAAATGAACTGTCAAATATTTGTGACTTTTCCAAGCAATTTGGAAGATTATTCCCCAAAACAATGTGTACTAGTTGGCAAGGCATACCAACCACATAAAAAAGGAACTAGGTCATTGTTTCTTCTGGAGACCATTCACATTTAAATTAATCACTAGACAGAGAAATGTGTAAAAATTCAATTTAATAAAGGGACTTAACACAAGTAACAGTAAAATACATAATATAATGCTTTAATATGAACAACATGTCTCCTGTATACTTTATCTTAAAGATAAAATATAGCATAGATGAATGTTTGTGTTTCAGCAAGAGTTGATACTGTTCATGGTAATGTTACAACATAACACTAAAGCTAAAGGTGTCTTTTTGTACTGGTAATAACAATTTAAATGAAACGACAGAATGTTTAGTTTTTTGTTGATATTTAGGAAGTCAATTTCCACATAGTTTGGTATTTATATATAAAGGCACATTCCCATGACAAATGAAACTTTAAAAACTAAATATTAGGAATTACTAATAAAACTTATAAAATTTGTAATTTAACATTGAAATATTGCATAACACAAGGCCATCTTTGAATGAAGCACACACTGGGACATCACTACAAGGTACATATCGTACCGTATAATACCTAATCTGGTTTTGTACACTCAAGTTACTGTCCACTAACATTCACAATCTCTGACTTGTTTAGTATGTTTGAATATGAATATGCAACACATTTCATCATCGCATAAAGTGTTGCTACCCGTGACAATGAATAATACTTCACATAATGCATACTTTCTTAAGCTCATGATGGATTTTCCAAATTGTCCAACTGAATTTCTAGGCTACTGCTGTACATGCAGGTGCATAATCATTTTACATTTGCATAACAATGCATGTTTAATAAGTGTCTATTTCCAAAGATCACATACATATTAGAAGTATGTTTTGCTTAGGCATGCAATTTCTTGATGGGGGAGCCAATTTTACCTAAGACAAGTTATGAATGACACTACCTACGCTAGTTGTCATTCTAAAGTTGCATAGACATAAATTGGCAAACGTGATTTCTATGACATTTTCAAGTTTATAGCACTCTCCATCCAGGTCAGCATTATTCTCAGCACGGAAACCAGATAGGACCAAACCAGTACAACAGATAAAATGACAAGGAAGTATACAAATCAGATCTGCAAATATGTAGAGTCAGTGTTGTGTCTGAATAAACTAGTTTGTGGCCCTGGATTAGTTTCAATATCTCTAATAAGGACAAGATTACTTCTCATACGACAATGATACAAATAAAGTGCAATAATCAAGAAAAATATTATCAAGTTTTTATTATCATACAATAATATTAACAAATCGTGTGAAATTTTATATACAGAAAAACACATATTTATGCTTTGGTTGACAGAACTTCTCAAAGTAAAAAAAGAGGACCTGCGAAACTTTATACAATTGTAAGACACGCAGTGAATAGTACCGGTATGTTTTTGTAATACACGCAGTTCCAGTGGCTTTGCTTTCTGAGAAAAAAAATCTGGCTCTGCACCTGAAAATAAAAGAAAATTTAGTCCAAAGTAAGCAGAGGTTGTAGCATATGTGCTCCCATTGGCTGTTAGATTTAATTAAAAAAGATATTTGAGTCTTTTTAGTACGAAAAAATATTACTTAATAAATTTATACCAGCCACTTTTACTATTTTAAACATGTTCTACCAAAGTCTAGGATGAACTAATTCAACAGTCTGTTTCCACTCTACAAAGTTGTCAAATTAATATTTACGGGATTCTGCAAAAATAAATTATTAAGAATGTGCAAAAAGCCAGAGTACTTGTGTTTTCAATGTCATTAAAATCTGACCAGGGATATGCCGAAAAATTCACTTGAGCTGAACCAAATGGATGCCAAGCTATCAAAAGAAATATACAAAAACTATTGAGAAAAATACAAAAAAATACATTTAATATAAAAGCAGATAGAAGTGCATAAAAAACTAATCAGCAGAGGTAGTGATCATGTAACCTAAGTGTATATCAAATTTCTTTTGAACTGGATTGCATTGTCTCAGATTGGCTGCTAATTTGCATATTAATTTGCATACTAATTAACATATTGTAGTTGTATTAAAATAATATACAAAATAATATCCGGAGTTTTGAAAAAAAATTATGACTATTAAGTCAACATCATTAAAATTGAGGATTACGTGAATTTGACCCCCTCCCTAATATTGTTTCACATATCCCTTAAAAACATGGCCGCCGTTAAAGCCATCTCAATCGAGGTCCGTAATTTATTTTCCTGCTCATAATGAAGATAAATTATGGTAGCTAAACATTGAAATTGCCACCCTGACTTCAGTACCGAAATAAATAGCTGATTGGGAAAATGTGTCTCTGTTGACAGAGGTTCGATTTACCGATAAACTTCAACACTGCATGGAGCATGGAGGTCCCGGTCACGAGTGTAGTAATGCACTCGGGTATCATATTTACTTCAAAGGTAATTTAAAAGTGATGATAGATTTATTGATATTGAATTACAGTACTTTTCAATTTCATCATTGCTTTCAAGCAGTCACGGTTGGCTGAACTTGACTTGTGTTTTCTCGATAATTCTAGTCTAATATGTCGTCACGAAACCAAGTTTCAATCTGCTACAGTTGCCAATGAACTGTCATGAATTTGTTTTCGCGTATCTGTTAATCGACTAAATTAGCTGATTATTAGCGATTTGCTGTGTAATGTCTGTCATCGTTTAGGCCTATTTGAAGTTTTGGACGGAACTTGGCTCAGTGATTTGGAACTAATTACGAGATAACCGTCGCTATTCTGACTGCTGTTTCTGACAGTTGGTATCCGTAGTTATTAATGTAGTGAACGATTAATCAAAAGACATGACGTATTCAGTACTTAGTGTGATTGGCTGTATGATTGAAAGTTACGCCCTAGAGTCTTTTTACTGCTTTGTAATTGGTTAGAATTTTGAAAATGAATAAAGAGAGTTTGAGTTGGTCTTGGCGAGTACACCAGAACAGACGCAGTCTTGGAGAGGCTAGACGAGTCCTGAGACGCAGTCTTGGGCGAGTCTTGGGTCAGCCTTGCGATAATCTTGGGGACTTCTCCCCAGGACGAGAGTTGAAACGTATTTCGTTGTGTGTGCCTATTTGACTGTAAAGCTTAAGTGACTTTCCCGATCCCATACCTCAAGGGGACGCGATAGAGAGACGAGACGAGATTCCCCTCTTGGCAAGTGTGGAGAACCCAGAGGAGAAGAATTACCCCTTGATAGAACACCGGAAATAGCAATCGTACATAACAGAATCACGATCAGCGTGTTCTAAACTTTTACGTTTTTATTATTCCAGTATTTTATATGCCAAACGTTATTCCCAAGCCTCCTAAATGACGAGATAAACTTTCGATTTACACGTTTCATAACCAGTTCTAGAACTAATAGCAGGACTGTTTTTCTGGCAAAGTGTGACACAGTGGGATCGCTAGTTTGTCACTAAAGTCAGGACACAAAAGTTCATAATAAATACCATAATTACAGTTTCTTACCTTTGAGATAGACTTTAATCTATATAAGCCTTGTGCAAAGAAAGATACAGTCCCGGAATACAATATTCTCAGACGAAATCGACGGCGATTTCCTCAGCGGTTAGACTGGCGCATGCGCAATACGGTATGATGAAAACATAGACAAACTATTTCCTCGTTGGGATAACCAAGTGCCTTTGACAACTAGAACTTTGTCTTACATACGAAAAATGCTACATCATGAAAATGTAAGTGTCATTTCAACTTATTTCTGATATCCACGATAAATACGTTATTATTATAAACTGTCAAATCACTGTATCTAAAGAATATATATTATATTATCTTTAGTTCGTTTCAACAGTACATATTTAACTGTATCAATTGATACTATTACTTCATTTCATATGTATGTGTATGAAAATTGATTCTACCAATTGCCTGATGGAATTTCATGATTGCCAATGATTCGTCTTTGAAAACTATGTATATGCTAGTAATAATTTCTTATTATTACAACTATTATCTGAATTAACAACTTCTCATTGTTTGATTTATTCTCATCAAATAGATCAACATTGATGTGCTGAAATTTGACATAGAGGGCGGAGAGTATCACATATTTCACCAGTTACTTAAAAGTGGTGTTCTCTGGGATATCAAACTTGTGGCGTTCGAGCTTCATCTTGAAAAACTACATATGTCTGAAAATATACTGGATACTTTACTGGTTTACCGAGCATTGAAAACAGCATTTGAAATAAATGGTCTTAAGCTGTGGAAATGGCATGAAAACGAAAAAATGGCGATAATGCACCCATCGCCATGGGTTGTTTGGAATGAATTATACTGGGTTAATATGAGATTCGTGCAGACAGACTGATTTGCTATACTCTTAGCATTTTCCTATCGATGCTGACGTTTGTAGTATAATTGCCGTTAGTCAATTTCCATATGATTCGATAACGCAGTGTGTACATTGTATAACCTACAGCATGCGTTGTCGTGTATGCTGGGCAATCCGGAAACAAACTCAGTTGCTTGTACTAAAAAGTAACAGTTAACTTGTCATTTGTATATTATCCCAACCCATATACTTGCATACAGTATTTTCTTTGTTTGTGTTTCTAATTAGAACGCGATAGTTGGAGTCGAAGTGACTTCGAAAACAATCGCGTATTATTTCAACTTAGCCACCACTTTTCATATTATTTCATATTTAAAGTTGTTTCTTAATTTTAGTTTTAAAAATAAACAATAATTGTAGGCCTCTCGGAATGCACACGGGGTACATTCGAAATATATAATCTGTAGGTTGAGCGAGAAACTGACTTCATGCGCACGGCACAGTTACAGTGACTTATTTGTCGTAAAATGGATATTGCAAGACTATGTAGTTCATCGTTAAAATTATTTATATACGATTATTAATTCAAAAATACGCAATTGTGAGTGATAATGCCGTAGACATAAAATTATGACACGGGGTCAACTAGTTATCCAATCAAAGACGTGAATTAACATGTCAGGTCACTCATGCATCCATATATGGTGCCGCATTTTGTTTGCTGGGGTGACAACCCAATGTTGTTTATTATCAGCTTTCACGATATAAATGCATCGACTCAATAAGCAATATTTGTCTTGCGGCGTGGATGTAGATGTTTATAATGTAAATAGAAAATTATCAGGCGATTATATCCCCAGATGGTTACCGCACAATACGCCCCGCTTTGCTTCCAAACGAATGTTTAGTGAATCTCATCAAAAATGTTCAAATGTTTAATTATTAAGTTAATTAATTCCATCGATGATACTCATTTGCTTGTTCCATTCTTGTAAGAAAATCTGTTCTCGATCCATGTATACATTTCTTAGGTAAACTTCGGTGCACTATAGGTTATACAAGGCGTGCGAGGATATTTTGGCAATAGATTTAAGACCTCTCTATGTAACACATATTTGTAGGTGAATAATTACCCCCAAACGTTGAATTTCTCGAAACATCAACCTTTCCTGAAATTTTGTTGAAATGCTGACATTACACAATATTTCAAGTTTTGGAATTGAAATTATGCATGAGAACTTGGTTCCCTGAGATAAATTTTCTTGTAACTACCAAATAGGAACACCAATTCCCTACACAATTAAATGATAAAGTCCGTCATCAATTGGACGAAACGTGTGTTTGTCAAATGTGTTTTATCGGTTTAATCTCTCTTGCATTCAGCTACAGCTCAGTGTTATACGCTGGCTTAGGTACAGGCGTTATATTTCTACTCGTCAATAACGCATTCACTACTCGGACATCCTCGTCAACAATCTCGTGCAATTCTTGAGTGAAGGAATCAAAATGAAATTTCTCTGAATGGAACAGTCCTTCGATGTCATTTCGCAGGCATTCAAGTCGTTCTGGGGTTAGTGTAATGTTTAGATAATTCATCATCTTTTTCACGGACGATATCGGATTCTGCAACAAATCCTCATAATGTACTACCACAAAAGGGTGACCAGATTTGAACCAGTCCACGACTAATTTACGCCAACGTTCGTGCTCCGTCTTGACCATATCTGCAAAGTCTGTACCTGAAATAAATTAAGTTTTCAGTATTCAGAAAGCATGTATCATTTCAGTGCTGACACATAATGCATTTACCACAGAAGTTATATTCATGTTTGGGACTACATGACAGGGCTGTGTGGCCATCTCTCTATCAAATGGCAATTTTAATGCGCTATCCTGGCGTCAACCAGGCTCGGTCGAACACAAGCACCTGCCGATCTTAACCAAGGTTCCCCCAAAGTCGCATTCGTTAGTGAGTAAATCTCTGCCAATAGAATAGGCCTTCCCATTGAGTCTGTGGCACACTCACCCAGGCTAAGCAGACGACCCATTTCAGTGTTCAGCCTAAGATTTGAACTTGGGTCTACTGACTGGTGCTCAATATATCCTGGTTTTATATATTTGTATAAGACTCGACCAAGGATTGTACAATGTCTGACAAATCTGCGTTTGCTGCGCATTCTTAGACAGAAATGTGGGTGTGATATTTTGCGTGATTTTACCTCTATCATTGTAAGATTTCCTATTGCAAATATGTGTTACATTAAAGCGAATAACTTACTATTACGGAATAACTCAAGATTCAGGCTTCCCATCATTCCTGTCAAGTTATATGCATACAATGAGACCATAGAGTCATATAAGTTTCTGATGAGCAGTATCCCAAACATGTAAGTCTTTTTGAAAGAGTGGCATTTGTAAACCAACTTTTGTCCTTGGCCTGGTTGATCAATTTCTCCTTTAAAGCCTGCAACCAATGCAATATGCATTGAACCAGCGCTGATGTTCATTATATGGGGTGAGATTAGTGCCAAAATTAAATATTTTCTAATTATTTCTTCATAATTATTTCATTTAATTAATTATGAAATTATTATACCACTATTGTTTCATTATTTCATTGTGTTTACATTATTATTACGTTATTGTTAAAATATTATACCGTTATTGTTTCATTATTTTCATTGTGTTTATTATTATTACGTTATTGTGTAATTATTATACCATTATTGTTTCATTATTTCATTGTGTTTACATTATTATTACGTTATTGTGTAATTATTATACCATTATTGTTTCATTATTTCATTGTGTTTACATTATTATTACGTTATTGTTTAATTATTATACCATTATTGTTTCATTATTTCATTGTGTTTATATTATTAATACGTTATTGTTTAATTATTATACCATTATTGTTTCATTATTTCATTGTGTTTACATTATTATTACGTTATTGTGTAATTATTACACCACTATTATTTCATTATTTTCATTGTGTTTACATTATTATTACGTTATTGTTTAATTATTATACCATTATTGTTTCATTATTCCATTGTGTTTACATTATTATTACGTTATTGTGTAATTATTATACCATTATTGTTTCATTATTTCATTGTGTTTACATTATTATTACGTTATTGTGTAATTATTATACCATTATTGATTCATTATTTTCATTGTATTTACATTTTTATTACGTTATTGTGTAATTATTATACCATTATTGTTTCATTATTTCATAGTGTTTACATTATTATTACGTTATTGTTAAAATATTATACCATTATTGTTTCATTATTTTCATTGTGTTTATTATTATTACGTTATTGTGTAATTATTATACCATTATTGTTTCATTATTTCATTGTGTTTACATTATTATTACGTTATTGTGTAATTATTATACCATTATTGTTTCATTATTTCATTGTGTTTACATTATTATTACGTTATTGTTTAATTATTATACCATTATTGTTTCATTATTTCATTGTGTTTATATTATTAATACGTTATTGTTTAATTATTATACCATTATTGTTTCATTATTTCATTGTGTTTAAATTATTATTACGTTATTGTGTAATTATTACACCACTATTGTTTCATTATTTTCATTGTGTTTACATTATTATTACGTTATTGTTTAATTATTATACCATTATTGTTTCATTATTCCATCGTGTTTACATTATTATTACGTTATTGTGTAATTATTATACCATTATTGTTTCATTATTTCATTGTGTTTACATTATTATTACGTTATTGTGTAATTATTTTACCATTATTGATTCATTATTTTCATTGTATTTACATTCTTATTACGTTATTGTGTAATTATTATACCATTATTGTTTCATTATTTCATTGTGTTTACATTATTATTACGTTCTTGTGTAATTATTATACCATTATTGTTTCATTATTTCATTGTGTTTACATTATTATTACGTTATTGTGTAATTATTATACCATTATTGTTTCATTATTTCATTGTGTTTACATTATTATTACGTTATTGTGAAATTATTATACCATTATTGTTTCATTATTTTCATTGTGTTTACATTATTATTACGTTATTGTGTAATTATTATACCATTGTTATTTCATTATTTTCATTGTGTTTACATTATTATTACGTTATTGTGTAATTATTATACCATTATTATTTCATTATTTTCATTGTGTTTACATTATTATTACGTTATTGTGTAATTATTACACCACTATTGTTTCATTATTTTCATTGTGTTTACATTATTATTACGTTATTGTTTAATTATTATACCATTATTGTTTCATTATTCCATTGTGTTTACATTATTATTACGTTATTGTGTAATTATTATACCATTATTGATTCATTATTTTCATTGTATTTACATTCTTATTACGTTATTGTGTAATTATTATACCATTATTGTTTCATTATTTCATTGTGTTTACATAATTATTACGTTATTGTGTAATTATTATACCATTATTGTTTCATTATTTCATTGTGTTTACATTATTATTACGTTATTGTGTAATTATTATACCATTATTGTTTCATTATTTTCATTGTGTTGACATTATTATTACGTTATTGTGTAATTATTATACCATTGTTATTTCATTATTTTCATTGTGTTTACATTATTATTACGTTATTGTGTAATTATTATACCATTATTATTTCATTATTTTCATTGTGTTTACATTATTATTACGTTATTGTGAAATTATTATACCACTATTGTTTCATTATTTCATTGTGTTTACATTATTATATCATTACTGTGTAATTACTATACCATTATTATTTCATTATTTTCATTGTGTTTACATTATTATTACGTTATTGTGAAATTATTATACCATTGTTATTTCATTATTTTCATTGTGTTTACATTATTATTACGTTATTGTGAAATTATTATACCATTATTTATACCATTATTGTTTCATTATTTTCATTGTATTTACATTATTATTACGTTATTGTGTAATTATTATACCATTATTGTTTCATTATTCCATTGTGTTTACATTATTATTACGTTATTGTGTAATTATTATACCATTATTGTTTCATTGTTTCATTGTGTTTACATTATTATTACGTTATTGTGTAATTATTATACCATTATTGATTCATTATTTTCATTGTATTTACATTCTTATTACGTTATTGTGTAATTATTATACCATTATTGTTTCATTATTTCATTGTGTTTACATTATTATTACGTTCTTGTGTAATTATTATACCATTATTGTTTCATTATTTCATTGTGTTTACATTATTATTACGTTATTGTGAGATTATTATACCATTATTGTTTAATTATTTTCATTGTATTTACATTATTATTACGTTTTTGTGAAATTATTATACCATTATTGTTTCATTATTTTCATTGTATTTACATTATTATTACGTTATTGTGTAATTATTATACCATTATTATTTCATTATTTTCATTTTATTTACATTATTATTACGTTATTGTGAAATTATTATACCATTATTGTTTCATTATTTCATTGTGTTTACATTATTATTACGTTATTGTGAAATTATTATACCATTATTATTTCATTATTTTCATTGTGTTTACATTATTATTACGTTATTGTGAAATTATTATACCACTATTGTTTCATTATTTCATTGTGTTTACATTATTATATCATTACTGTGTAATTACTATACCATTATTATTTCATTATTTTCATTGTGTTTACATTATTATTACGTTATTGTGAAATTATTATACCATTGTTATTTCATTATTTTCATTGTGTTTACATTATTATTACGTTATTGTGAAATTATTATACCATTATTGTTTCATTATTTTCATTGTATTTACATTATTATTACGTTATTGTGTAATTATTATACCATTATTGTTTCATTATTCCATTGTGTTTACATTATTATTACGTTATTGTGTAATTATTATACCATTATTGTTTCATTGTTTCATTGTGTTTACATTATTATTACGTTATTGTGTAATTATTATACCATTATTGATTCATTATTTTCATTGTATTTACATTCTTATTACGTTATTGTGTAATTATTATACCATTATTGTTTCATTATTTCATTGTGTTTACATTATTATTACGTTCTTGTGTAATTATTATACCATTATTGTTTCATTATTTCATTGTGTTTACATTATTATTACGTTATTGTGTAATTATTATACCATTATTGTTTTATTATTTCATTGTGTTTACATTATTATTACGTTATTGTGAAATTATTATACCATTGTTATTTCATCATTTTCATTGTGTTTACATTATTATTACGTTATTGTGTAATTATTATACCATTATTATTTCATTATTTTCATTGTGTTTACATTATTATTACGTTATTGTGAAATTATTATACCCACTATTGTTTCATTATTTTCATTGTGTTTACATTATTATTACGTTATTGTGTAATTATTATACCACTATTGTTTCATTATTTCATTGTGTTTACATTATTATATCATTATTGTGTAATCACTATACCATTATTATTTCATTATTTTCATTGTGTTTACATTATTATTACGTTATTGTGAAATTATTATACCATTGTTATTTCATTATTTTCATTGTGTTTACATTATTATTACGTTATTGTGAGATTATTATACCATTATTGTTTCATTATTTTCATTGTATTTACATTATTATTACGTTATTGTGAAATTATTATACCATTATTGTTTCATTATTTTCATTGTATTTACATTATTATTACGTTATTGTGAAATTATTATACCACTATTGTTTCATTATTTCATTGTGTTTACATTATTATATCATTATTGTGTAATTACTATACCATTATTATTTCATTATTTTCATTGTGTTTACATTATTATTACGTTATTGTGTAATTATTATACCATTATTATTTCATTATTTTCATTGTGTTTACATTATTATTACGTTATTGTGAAATTATTATACCACTATTGTTTTATTATTTTCATTGTGTTTACATTATTATTACGTTATTGTGTAATTATTATACCACTATTGTTTCATTATTTCATTGTGTTTACATTATTATATCATTATTGTGTAATTACTATACCATTATTATTTCATTATTTTCATTGTGTTTACATTATTATTACGTTATTGTGAGATTATTATACCATTATTGTTTAATTATTTTCATTGTATTTACATTATTATTACGTTTTTGTGAAATTATTATACCATTATTGTTTCATTATTTTCATTGTATTTACATTATTATTACGTTATTGTGTAATTATTATACCATTATTGTTTCATTATTTTCATTGTATTTACATTATTATTACGTTATTGTGAAATTATTATACCATTATTGTTTCATTATTTTCATTGTATTTACATTATTATTACGTTATTGTGTAATTATTATACCATTATTATTTCATTATTTTCATTTTATTTACATTATTATTACGTTATTGTGAAATTATTATACCATTATTGTTTCATTATTTTCATTGTATTTACATTATTATTACGTTATTGTGAAATTATTATACCATTATTATTTCATTATTTTCATTGTATTTACATTATTATTACGTTGTTGTGAAATTATTATACCATTATTGTTTCATTATTTCATTGTGTTTACATTATTATTACGTTTTTGTGTAATTATTATACCATTATTGTTTCATTATTTCATTGTGTTTACATTATTATTACGTTATTGTGAAATTATTATACCACTATTGTTTCATTATTTTCATTGTGTTTACATTATTATTACGTTATTGTGTAATTATTATACCACTATTGTTTCATTATTTCATTGTGTTTACATTATTATATCATTATTGTGTAATTACTATACCATTATTATTTCATTATTTTCATTGTGTTTACATTATTATTACGTTATTGTGAAATTATTATACCATTATTATTTCATTATTTCATTGTGTTTACATTATTATTACGTTATTGTGAAATTATTATACCATTATTATTTCATTATTTTCATTGTGTTTACATTATTATTACGTTATTGTGTAATTATTATACCATTATTGTTTCATTATTTTCATTGTGTTTACATTATTTCATCATCATTGTGAAATTATATAAACATATCCCAAGCTCGCATGAGTTCATTAGAGCCCCAAAAGCCATGACTCTTTGATAAACCACAGCTGGTATCAGGTGAATGAGGAAGAGTTTTAGGCCCTGAATTCAGTGATGTGGCAACAGTGCACATAGACTGCGTTCGAAATTTACAAAATATTGTTACTGGTGCAACAGTTGTGCCCATGGGAGAGAAAGTGCGTAATTGTCTCTCAATCATTCTGCAATGCCAGTAGCAAGGTCTATAAGATTGGGATGATTGTTCTGTACTAATTATATCAGATTTGTCAGGCAACCTTCACAGTCCAATGCAGTACAGTGGAAGGCTAAAACAAGAAATCCCATCGTGTTGGTCAGGTACTGTTTTGCATTTTAAACACGTAAATGTAGCCACACTGATGATCACCCAGTAGATGGGGGCTTTAGAAAAACCTGTGTGTTCTGCCTGCTTGCGTTTCAGCCAGCAGGAGAAGAGACATGTTTCAGTCGGTTGCCCTTACAATGATAATGATTTCAGAGAACAAAAGCAAAAAAAAATATTAGCAAGGAATTACACTCACCTTTATGGGATAGGGGACACTTTTCAGATTTGATTTATTGTCAGTGTAATATTTTTTAAGACTTTCAGTTTCACAGTTCAAAAGAAGGCCTTTGTGGGGGTCAACTTTCAAATCCAGGCAGACAGCAGCAGTGTTGTATTTTAAGAAACGGTAATTTGGCAGTCCCTGTTACTAATATTGACTTGTCCCGAGTTGAACTGACCATAAACTATTATTTTGTAGACGGTTCAACTTAAAAGTAGTAGTCAGCTTTGCTCTCTCGGTTTTGAAGAAGTTTCTGTTTTACCCTGATGTCCTAATGGTATGAACTCATAATAATGATAGTACGATCAAGAATTCGGCTTGAATTTTCCTAAAAAATAAGTAATAAAGCGTAAATGTGACACGTTAAAAATTAATACGTGCCTTAAGAAGAATTTTAGACAAAAATACGATATGTTTCGTGAAAAAAAAACACGTTAATCTGCAAAAGATCGGGAATGTTATGTTGAACACTGACTTTAAAATGTCACGTGATGTGATAGACCAAAAATGTAACGTTTTCAAAACTATCAAACACCAATTACACAAGTTGCAGTCACATTGTTTAAACGTTGAATTCAAAAAGGCAAAAAATGCAAAACACGAGTCTCTGAGTTCAGAGATGTAAAATAAAACCCAATGAGTTGCTCTGAATTATAACGATTGTAACGTTATGAATTATTGTTGCGTTTTTGTCGCAAGAGTCTGGCGATGTAATGCCTGAATCAATTAATGAAATCACAGTTCTTACAAAGCCGCTACAATTCAATAGAAATACTTAAACAAAACATTGACCACGTTTACTATCTTCGTTGAAAAGCATCAATACTCTAGAAATCAGTGTGCAACAGTGGAGCAATTGAAATAAATCGTACAATCGATTGTATAGCGCCTCCAAGTGTTCAATTACGCAAATATATACCACTACCCAATACATTTTATTTTTGTTTCAGTTTGGTATTTTGAGCTATAGGTGGTATACGGTTAAATTCTGATTTCAGGTTGTAAGTTGTGTGAACTATATGAGAATTCTCCCGGATTCTGATTCTTAAATTCTGATTTCAGGTTGTAAGTTGTGTGAACTATATGAGAATTCTCCCGGATTCTGATTCTTTCCGAATTTACTGTGGAGCGCAGTTATTCGGTAGAGATGTTAATTAATATACGTGCCTCTATGTACACACGTTAGATCACTATTCATAGAGTTCTCTGTCCAAGAAAGGTGGTGTTGAATTGGCAGTGGTGGTAGCGGTGGCGGTGGTGGTAAGATGGCGCACCAGAGAGATACTTTGTAAGGTGAAACTACTGGTCATAAGACTACAACCTATATATGCATAGCTTAGAGGGTCCAATGGAGTACCTAACTTATCAAATAAAAAAACGGGCTGCAACTTTTGACGAACTCAACTAATCTCAATTCTCCAAGCAAAATACGGAAAACAACCTGAAACTTTGTGCTACATCTACGACGCGATGGTCATGACGCTTCAAATCCAGTCAAACACATCTCCAATTTGCGAATAGTGTGTTGCTTCTCCTTCAACACCGATGGTGGCGCTCTGCCAAATTTACTTTTTCGCAGTGCAGAAGAGGTGAGAATTGAAATCATGTACTTGAAGCAACTAAATGCTAATAAAACAGTTTTCACTTGTCGTTCTTTTCTCCTTTTATTTGTTATTATTCGAAACGTGTTTCATTCTGTGTGATTATCGCCATACAGTAGCATTACATCATGTAATCTGAATAAAATCAACAAACCTCACAATTATACGTGCGCTGACTGCCAACGAATGTATGTATGTTGCGGCAATACGTCGCACACGGTTTGAAAAATTCAAAAATAATGTTGAGAGAGAGCGTACATTGCCAAACTAACACGTTCACTCATGTTGTCGTTTTGAATTCAACAAATTGGAGACGTTATTTTTACCATGCGTATTAATGAGTGAACAATATCAATTTATACATATCATAATGGTACAAATATTTTCAAATGTTGATTCATTTTTGTGCATTTGGTCATTCTACCATTTTATCTAGTATGAACAGTGACGTAAAAAAAGTATTTTAATTAAAGAACTCAATTTACTGATTTGTTTAAGGGTAGTAAACTGTCTTAATAAAAAAAATCTTTTTTCGATATGAGGGCAAAGACATTTTCCAGTTTATAAAAATAACTTTTTTGTCACGGCTCAAGTGCCGCATCCGAGCACAAAGTTAAATCAGTCCGATTTTCGTTCCTTGTGAAAATGTGCTTTTATATTCTTTTTGTAAATTATATATTTCCAATTCGAGACACATTTATCTTATTGTTTTCTAGGGGATTTTAACCGTGTAGTGAAATGTACATGATTCAATTATCGATACTTCAAAGCTTAAAGTGAACGGCCGAGATAAGCCCGGTAACAATAAATCTCGGGAGAATGTACTACCCACCCACACGCCACGCCACGCCACCCACCCGACCCCCACCCCCACACACAAACAGTAATATTTTTGATATTGTATCCTAAAGCCAATGTATATTTCCAAGTAGAAGTCTGGCTGACGGAATAAAAAATTCGCTGAAAGGTATCTCCTATAACATTCCCATCCATTAAAGACTCTACAAAAAAACTATCATACATCAAAAGCACCTTACGTATTCTTTGTGAAAGGATTGTAATTAGATGCGGCTCTTGCGGTTGCTTAGTAATACCATAGTGTGTTTCCGTTAATCTGTGACGATGAACGGCAGACGTACCGTACGGTGATTTTTATCAGCGTGGCCATCAGGCCACCTGCCATCGTTTTCTCGTTAGCAATCTTATGTAGATGGGTTGTACTGTATATATATGGATAGATTATTGCATATTTTAGAGATTTTTCTTGTATATACCTAACCCGGGACTAGAAACACTCGACAACATTGCAGTATATCCAAATTACCATAGCAGGCCGTAAAGACATGGCGATGAGTAAAATTCACAGTTTACGTTAGGTCACGCCACAGTCGTGACCTTTCGTGATTGTGTCGACACCTGATTACCAGACCAGGCATATCTCATATGTGTGTGCATCCGTATTTATTTATTTATTTATTTATTTATTTATTTATTTATTTATTTATTTATTTATTTATTTATTTATTTATTTATTTATATTTATTTATTTTTATTTATTTTTATTTATTTATATTTATGTTTATATTTATATTTATATATATTTATATTTATATTTATATTTATATTTATATTTATATTTATTTATTTATATTTATTTATATTTATTTATATTTATGTTTATATTTATATATATTTATATTTATTTTTATTTTTATTTTTATTTATTTTTATTTATTTATTTATTTGTATTTATATTTATATTTATATTTATATTTATATTTATTTATATTTATTTTTATTTATTTATTTTTATGTTTATATTTATATTTATTTATATTTATATATTATTTATATTTATATTTATATTTATATTTATATTTATTTATATTTATATTTTTATTTATTTTTAATTTTATTTATTTTTATTTATTTATTTATTTTTATTTTTATTTTTATTTTTATTTTTATTTTTATTTATATTTATATTTATATTTATTTATTTATATTTATTTATATTTATGTTTATTTATATATATTTATTTATATTTATATTTATTTGTATTGATATTTATTTTTATTTATTTATAGTTATTTATTTTTATTTATTTATTTTTATATTTTTATTTTTATTTATTAAATTTAGTGTCATATCGAAAACTAATACTCATTCTTTGTGTTTACATAACATAAACCCATTTCATATAGGCACTAACTATGACGCTATTAGGCGCATCTCATAGGAAATTAGTTATTATGTGTTTTGTTCAAAGCCGCGGAAATTGACAACATAAATCAAACAAACTTGTGTGCAACCACCTGTATTGTCGCCCACGTCTGATGAACTTGAAACTAATTAAAAAAACACAGCTACTAATTAACTTGTATTACGTCAGTGGGTGTAATCATAGAACGGAAAATTGTGTGCCGGTGTTGTCATGACAACGTTAAATATATATCTAGTGTGAAGTACAATATTCTAGCTTGATCAGATTCTGTTGTTGTTTTGTTTGTTGTTGTTTTTTGCGGTGTTTTTTCAATCAATTTGCCCGCATTTCTACTGCATTTATAAATCGGAGAAATATTAGATTTGAAATAAATATGCGGTTAAGGTAGCACTTGGGAAAGGTCATCTTTTGTACTTGCAGCCCTCGGGGCAGATACCTCAAATTAAAGAAGTCGTAAACATTTCGAGTCAGGGAGACTACTGTGTTAATGGTTTTGCTTGTATAATAGGTGACCTATATACTTGAAAGAGAGAGTCGCTGTGTTTAAGCGGGATGGTCGTCACCTGCGCACGCGCGGGAATTGAGTCCCAAGCGACGATAACAACACACGCTAAAGCGCAAAGGCTCATGGGTAGACGCTTGTTTGTAAACAATGACACGCTATGGCCATCTGGCGCATGCGCAGGAGACGACTTCCCCACCTTTAAGCGACACGGAGATACAATGTAGTTGAATTGTGTTCAAGACATGATTTGGGTTCGTGAGGGTAGTCCCGTAACATGACTCGGCGGTCTGTATGAGTTCACCACTAGATAGATCCGTTGTAGGTGCCGGTTCTGTTGTACGTTGGTCGTCGCCGTAAGCCCAATTTGATGTGCTGTCACCTTCAGCCAGCATAATATAATTATCAAAGCGACGTTTGGTCGGCATACCTGCAAAAAACGTGCCCAGTGGAATTAAGGTGGGTCGGTCGCCGCGGAAAGGAATGAAATGCCGCTGTGCGAAACATTTGAGTACTGATCATGACATTTGAGTGTTTTTGGATATTGATATCCATATTCAGCGAGCAGTTCATGTTCTTCTCAATTCTTCGGCGGTGACCCGGTTAATTTCACGCAATGTACTTCCCTGCACGTGAGAATCCCGACACACGTGACCAAAAACGGGATGTAAATATGTGGTAAGATGCGTCAGTGATATGCAGCATCCGGTTCACCGTATCACGCTGCTATAAATAGATCCATGTGCGTATTTTTTTTAATAACTAACGATCTTCTTTCTGTAAGCCGGATTCACCGTGCAAGATGCAGCCATTTTTTAAAGCCGATTAAAATAACACGTTTTTACCTCAGACGCTATTAATGCTGAAAATTATAAAAAAAAAATATAATGTAATTATTTCTGATTACGGGAAAATCGCGAATTCGCGGTGATTGTGCGTGTACTTATTTCTCTCATTGAATCCGCCCACGACGTTAAAGTAGAATTTCGTTTAAAAAAAGTGCGGAAAATGACTTCGAAAAATGTGTCGATTTCTTCCATCTGTAACATATCGTTTGTAACATTTGATTCAGTATATCCATGTAATGGTAATCGTGGTTACGAATACTTAAACAATAAAAACTATCAATAAATCGCTATTATTTTTTTGCATTAAATTGTTATTGTCGTGATTAGACCGTGAAGAAAAAGAATTTGGAAAACTATAATCCATCATTATTTTAGAAATTACAGATACAGTCAAAGAAATACTGATTACATTGACAATTTTAATTTAGAAAAATTACCGCAATACGCTTTGATATTATTTTACAATGTAAAGGTGTTACAATTACAATATATGTTGTGGGGTTCCACTTGTCGTTAAATACATTTTAAACTCTGGTTTATTAGTTTCACTTTTTGTAATACAGTTGACCGTATTTATATGGCCACGTGATATTTTGACCTTTTATAAACTCTTACTACTGCGGGTTTTGTGTACTTTTGAGAGATTTTAATAGTTAGTCGGGTTGTGAGCGAATCGTTTATCAAATGCGTGACTGGGTTGTGAGTGAGTTATTTATCAAGGGAGTGGGTAGGCTGTGAGCGCCTGATTTATAAAATGAGTGGGTGGGTTTTGAGAGAGTTATTTATCAAGTGAGTGGGTAGGCTGTGAGCGCCTGATTTATAAAATGAGTGGGTGGGTTTTGAGAGAGTTATTTATCAAGTGAGTGGGTAGGCTGTGAGCGCCTGATTTATAAAATGAGTGGGTGGGTTTTGAGAGAGTTATTTATCAAGTGAGTGGATAGGCTGTGAGCGCCTGATTTATAAAATGAGTGGGTGGGTTTTGAGAGAGTTATTTATCAAGTGAGTCCACTGGGTAGAATGTGAGCGCCTGATTTATAAAATGAGAGGATGGGTTTTGAGAGAGTTATTTATCAAGTGAGTGGGTAGGCTGTGAGCGCCTGATTTATAAAATGAGTGGGTGGGTTTTGAGAGAGTTATTTATCAAGTGAGTGGGTAGGCTGTGAGCGGCTGATTTATAAAATGAGTGGGTGGGTTTTGAGAGAGTTATTTATCAAGTGAGAGGATAGGCTGTGAGCGCCTGATTTATAAAATGAGAGGATGGGTTTTGAGAGAGTTATTTATCAAGTGAGTGGGTGGGCTGTGAGCGCCTGATTTATAAAATGAGAGGATGGGTTTTGAGAAAGTTATTTATCAAGTGAGTGGGTAGGCTGTGAGCGCCTGATTTATAAAATGAGTGGGTGGGTTTTGAGAAAGTTATTTATCAAGTGAGTGGGTAGGCTGTGAGCGCCTGATTTATAAAATGAGTGGGTGGGTTTTGAGAGAGTTATTTATCAAGTGAGTGGGTAGGATGTAAGCGCCTGATTTATAAAATGAGAGGATGGGTTTCGAGAGAGTTATTTATCAAGTGAGTGGGTAGGCTGTGAGCGCCTGATTTATAAAATGAGAGGATGGGTTTTGAGAGAGTTATTTATCAAGTGAGTGGGTAGGCTGTGAGCGCCTGATTTATAAAATGAGTGGGTGGGTTTTGAGAGAGTTATTTATCAAGTGAGTGGGTAGAATGTGAGCGCCTGATTTATAAAATGAGAGGATGGGTTTTGAGAGAGTTATTTATCAAGTGAGTGGGTAGGCTGTGAGCGCCTGATTTATAAAATGAGTGGGTGGGTTTTGAGAAAGTTATTTATCAAGTGAGTGAGTGAGTGAGTGAGTGAGTGAGTGAGTGAGTGTGTGAGTGAGTCCTGAACGAGTGATTGAGTAAAGTAACAATTCGACTAAATTCGTTGGGTGTTTCGTGGCAAAATATTTGTATCTCAAGGAATTAAATTGTAAAATAAACATTGTTTTAATTCCCACTACATCCATTTCCAGCTTCATGGCAAAAGTCACGTTCTCTCGTCGATCAAAGGGCCGTGTCAGCTAACAAGTAGCTACGATGCATATATCATAAATATATATACTTTATATTTTATGATGTTTTCAAAGCAAAATATGATAGAGAACATCTCACCCACTGACCTTTTTGAAAGCTAATTCCTTCGCGAATTGCCTGCGGGGCATGGCAACAAATACATCAGGGACAAACACCATTTCGCTGTCACCAGAAATGTACGACACGCCTTCGTTGTTGCGAATCTGACTCAGAAAACGCGTTGGGATTTCGAGTCAAGGCCGTCGTCATGGTAACGCGTTGAAATGAATTTGGCTTACGACTGTTTATGTACTTCTCATAAGATTAAAGTCGTGAACGCCCGGGGAATTATCTATTTATTCTACTGTAACAATCAACTTACAGAATCAGCTATATAGCATATAGTAATATTGACAAAGTATAACGTGAATGACGAGGACTTGACCTGCTTTAGAAAGCCAACCCTGGGTCTCTGCAGAAAAAAAAGATGTTTTGCATCTTCTGTTTGAAGTGCCACCGACAAAACTTACGTGTTAAACCGATCGATTTCTACTCTTTTTTTTTTTTTTTTTTTTTGTTAATTGCACTTCAATCGTTTCGATAAACAAATCATTTAACTTGTCGTTTATTAACCTCCTTTATTAGCAGAAAGTGTTGGATGTGATGGATCTGAATGATTAGGGTGGAAATTCATTGTACAAACGGCGGTCTGAATGTAGTCTTACTGCGGGCTGGTATGATCACTGAAATATACGGTAAACATATATGGTATATATTGACGATACAACTTACATGCGACTGAAAAAAGTGCAATCTCTCGTTGCCATGACAACGATTCCTCCTGGACACTGAGTGATATTGTTTGCACATGACTTAGCTGAGCGCAGCTTTAAGGAAATTTATTCTGTTTTCCTACAAACGATAAAATATCCAAATAAAGACTGCTTCGCACTAATCGAGCCCGCGACGATGTAAGTTACCTCATTTCCGCTATGTGTGCATCGAAAATAACGCTACTGTACGCAGATCCGATCACAGAGCGTTCTAAAACCCCGCTCCAGTGAAATACACTGACAATGGATAATTCGATTCAAGAAACCCGTTTTGCTTTTATTACCTTGTCATTCAGAGAAAAAAATGAACACGCCCCTCCCGAGCTAAGTATTGTACATCATTATTATTTTATTTTAGTTTTTGTTCACTGAAATGCGACCCTGTATGATTTTTTTTCTGTATAATATTATTGAGTAAATCTCATTAAAATTGTAAACCTTGCAAGTAATTACATTTGGTGTACACTGAAAGCCGCATCGAACGCAAAGCTGTATTAAATACATGGGAAATTGGAACACTGCGAATTCGCGTAAGACACAGTAGGGTTTACGGCGAGGAGCTAACTGCTCGGGTTACGTCTATAACTCTCTGGAATTGTGTTTCAGTTCAGATTAAAAACCGTTTAATATTATGAATTGATATCTCTGCAGTACCGCAAAATGAGTTTGACACAATTCTGAACTACATAAAAAAAATATTTTAAATTATATAATATATTGAATGAATGTGTAACTGTTTTGTGTGTGTTGGTGTTGATATGCATTGCATGTAATTCGTAGAATTCAGTACAGCCTCTTTTATCATAGCCATGACCATCGCTGTACGTACATAGAGAATTATTTCTCGAAGTCTCGAAGTCTCGAAGTGGAAATAAACTCTGGCGGCGAGAATGAGCCATGACTAAAAGATTTAAAGTTTGCAGCGATTGCGAGTTTTTACTAAAAAAACATTAGAAGTGAAGTAATCAGTCATTCAAATCGTTAACATGTGGTCAACGACACGCAGACGATACTAACAATAACAACCCCGGTTGCGTTACTTAACCATGGTGGCTTTACAGTGATTTGTCGTGAGTCTCGGTGTAATTTACTGCCTGAACAGCGACATTGCTATATTAGTTCAACGCCACGAGCAGTTATAAATGAGGCACTCACTATTTTTGTTTCTGTTTACTCTTTTGTTTGTCCGAATTCAACGTCTCCGTGAATAATTAATCTCATGACGTAATGCCTAGTGACGTCATTTGGAACAAACGCTATTCGGAGTATGCTGAACAATATGCATTTCATTAAAGAATGAAACATATCACCGCCGTTTCAAATACATGTATTCCGTTCTGGGCGTCCAGGTTTTCAGTGTATAAAGGGCAGAGCCATCGTTTTAAGTTACACACACCACACGCATCGGTTTGCTTCCGCGAAATAAATACAATACTTGAACAACCTGATCAGGTGTTAACATCACATCTGAGAACGCGAACAGATATAATTCTTAACTCGAATATCTGTGTGTTTCACACCTAATCTATAATTGGAAACAAAAACAAATATTCCAAGAAGCTATTCTGTACTAAATCCGCATCATAAATACTTGCGCTTTTGTCGGTGTGTTTTTTTTTTCGTATTAGCGTAGAACACATTCCAGTTTGAGATGGTCGGGTTTTATTACACTGAATGACAATCCAAGCGCATGCGCAATTCAAAAATAACGTATACACAGTAAATACAATTTGTCACTGGGAATCTAAGCGCATGCGTGAATCAAAATAAACGTACACACAGTAAATACAATTCTTCCATATTGAAACGTCTATTCACTACATGTCGTGGAACCGATTATTCGGTCAAACTCACCGCCGTGAAACAAGAACCACGCAGAGGTAGGTCAAATCGTCAGGCACAGATTTTTTTATCATCCATTATCCCTCGCTGCGATACAGCTCCCCATGCGATGCCATTGTAGAAAAAAAAACAGTGATATTGTGAATTGCAAGTTGACATAACACCATGGCTGATCTTAATAAGGGAGAAGCGAAGACTGCTACTACGTCCTCTCTTTATTTTCGCAGAAGCTCGGTAATTGCGGTTGTGTGGACATACACGTCAACATGATGGAGACGTATTATATGCTTTTGGTCATTGCTTTGCCATTTCAATGTGCAGGTAAGAAAGCGTTTTTGCCACTAAACTATCCATTGTTACTCTTCAAGTGAAAGGTAGATCGAAACGATTGGGATAGGGGTGGTCACAAATTATTTCTCACCCTGGACATGTTTTCCTCAGTTTTACCGTGCCATATACATTAATCTTCGCTAGTAAGACTGTTTTTGTTTGTTTGTTTGTTTGTTTGTTTGTTGTTGTTCATAACTACACCTTTCCTCTGTATACCTTGAAAGACCACGAAGCGTTCATACTAAGACGTTTCTTTGACGCGAAAGATTTGTTTTTATTATAAAATTAAACGAAGTATTATGCTGCGGAGTATCGCGTCTGCACGGTCGGGTATGATGATTTCATTTTAAGTCGTTAGTGTCAGATTGTGGTTGCTATAGAGACTTAAACATGAATGACATCGAAAGAATGCGTTTGATTTATTGGAAGAATGACGATAATTATTTGTTTGATACTGTTTCTCTTTATTTGTATTTATTTATTCAACGTTGTATATATTTTAATTAATTGTATTTATCATTTTTTTTTTATTTCTGGGAAGCGAATTTCACATTTTTTCTTTGCACAGTTTTTTGTTTGAAACCAAAATATGTCGACAGATGTGACAATCATGGAGAGCGGCCCAGAGGTGGCGAGTATTTGTGTCACTCGAAACTGTGCCCGGATCAACTGACGGTAACAGGGCACACGTATTGTTCCGGAAATTATCCACTGCCACATCACATTGCATATGCAGTGCCACGCAATCATGTGGCGAATGCAGTGACAGCGACGATAAACCGTCAGTCGCGAGATCTCAGAATTCGTGCGCCGTAGCCCGTGCGCAGTACCCATAGAACAAATAAAAAAATCCCGAATCTGATAACTCCGTCACGGTGGAGCGAGGTATCGGTTTTCTCTAAGTACCCCTTAAGCATCATCCATTTTCAACCGACAAGGGATTTGGATTGTAATCCTCTTTGCAACCTCAAGATCTAAAACATTACCAGTAAAAACTGCGCCCCAGATATTCACGCCCACTATTCTTCTCCAAGCCATTGGCACATACCCGGATGTTCGACACCGCACAAGGTGATTAGAGTTGTTTGAAAATTGATTCAATGTTGTTATATGTAAATTGCCCCGATTGTATGACTCGCCACATTGGAGTGGAAATGACGGCTGTTGACATTGTTTAATAATTCCAGGTCGTAGTATTACAATCAATTACATACATAGAAATCCTTCGTTCTTTCAGTAGAAGCCTTTCGTTTTACACCACATTCCTAGTCTCTCATCGCCCTCCGATCATTACACCCCTTCTGTACACCCCATTCTTAATCTTTCATCGCCTTCCGATCAATACACCCCTCCTTCTGTACACCCCCTTCTTAATCTTTCATCGCCTTCCGATCAATACACCCCTCCTTCTACACACTCTCTTCATAGTCTCTCATCGCATTCCGATCTGTTCCAAAATGTCAGTGATGTATTTGGTTACTGAGTAATTTTGTGTATAATGAGGAAATTGAATTATTACCATTGATGTGCTTTGTACGGTGCATGAAAGTACAATTATGCATCGTATTGATTAGTTTGATGTTAACAGTTTGCTGTGAACCAAACAAAGAGCGCGTTTCGACGGATAATGACGGAGTGTATATATTTCTTCGATGGCTCGCCGCGGGTGTCAACATAATATCGGATCTCAAGGTCGGGATTTTTTCAATGCCACTGAAAACACATACTACTTGATCTTACTCCTGAAGACAGAATTTGCTATTTTTTGTGTGTGTGTGTTTTTGTTTTACTCGTTTTCGTGATAAACGTATTAAAAATCCTTCCATGGCCGTGCAACGCGTTCCGCATTCAAGTTCGCGCCACGCGTTCTAGATTGAAACACCGTCCCTCAACACTTTTGAGGGACGGTGATTGAAACTATTTCGATAATAATCTCTGAGAGTGTGAATTAAAAAAAAACACTGTTAATTATACCCATGGTTTGTTTGGTATGTTGTGTGCTATTAATTTGAAGTGTAAAACAATCTAGAAAAGTAAAATATCTTGTCAGTAGATGAAAGGGCTACGTGACCCAGTTTTATTTTGTTTTGTTGCATGGTGCTTGATCTCATTTGCCTAGTGTTCTGTGTAATGATGTCTCGTGTATAGCTTTTTAGTTTTCAGGGAAAACCGGAAATAAATCATCGCCAGGGCCGTCGTGCAAAACACGACAGGATTTATACTGACAAACGAGAGGACGTGACGTGATATAGCTTGAGTGGGGGGGGGGGCTTTACTGAGACTTTAATATCGATGTTGACCTATTGACACCGATCAGGTAATGCATCTATGATTTGCATTCACGCTACACACCCAGTGAATTTAGGCTCATCAGCGATGCAAATAATTCAAAAGGGGAACGCTCATTAATAAGTAATATAAGCAATTCTCTGTATTCAATCATATGACGTCATGCATGGTACTACTAGTATTGGTATTTCACATCTGCTTGAATACAGATACGTCTGTCGTACTCAACGGGTCCAATTTTCCATATACTGTAAAAACATTAATTATTCACTGGGTTAAGTTAATTTTCGCTATTTTTCTTCATAAGTCTAAAAGTAAATGCACGTGAACATGTAAAATAACAATAAAACTTATTGTTTCCTTAATAAATTCGTGAAATTAAAACACAGTGAATATGCTCAAAACATCAAAATAGTGAAATTAAATGTCAATGAAAATAAATCGTTTTACAGTATATAATAAAAACTAAACGTCATAGTTTGTAAACGTCAGTAGCTTATTCCGCTGGGTTACTCCCTAGCTTGCACGTACACTTCATCATGCAACTTGACACGTTTTCTGGAGTGCGTATGTTTGTTGCTACATTAATTCCTTCATTGCCGTAAACACGTTAATATACGGCTAATTTTTCCAGCTCCGTCTCCAGTGGCAACGACTGATATGTCAGATGCGGTATTTTGTGTTGTAATTCAATCAATAGCTTCAGCGTAGTAAAGAGATAAACACTTAATTTCGTTTTCGACAATTGAATTTCGTTGGCATTGTTGCAAGGCCCGCGAAGGGTCGTGTTTAACACCTGCTGACAACGGGAGCTCCAAGGGACTCAAGCCCTGATTTAAACTCCACGGTGAACGAGAACTCGACAATCACCAGTATACCTCTTCAATAATGACTTAGGCTCTCGTGGGACTCCATACACTGACAGTCCTCTTTATCAAGATCACAACTTCGCGTAATTATTTTCCTTTTAAAAGACCGTTTCGATAATTGACGGTAGCGGTGTACACTGTCGGAGATACTTCACATTCTTCAATGCATTGACACGATGGATTAATTATTAGGCGAAAGTAAACGAGAAATACGTCACGTATAGGGAGCTAGCATCGCTCGTCATTGAGTCGTATTTATAAATCAGCGCAAGGAAATTTTATTAAGTATTGATGCATTATCTTTTTCATATTCCATCCCTCCGAGTAATCTACGGTACACACAGTACGCTTGCTCGTATGTGCACCTGGCATTTACCAAAATTGCGTAGATGTCAGATGACGTCATCATACTAGACACGGGACTGTGTCTAAGCAAACTTCGGGGATATTCCAGTCATTTTTAGGGGTGTAATACGCACTTATGCAGCGGATTGAAACTGCGGTTGTTGTTTTCACATTATACAAGCCATTTTTAGTTTAATATATGATTGGTCGAATAACTAGCCGCTCAAATGCGCATGCACTCTTACTTAATGGTACGTACCCGCAATACTGTACTTCAAAGACGAGGTATCGTTTGTAATTCACGTTAAATCACGTTCCATATGTAATATCGAAAAATGATCCGCCTCAACTACTTATTCATATTTCATGCGAAATTAGATTATGTTATGAGTCATTTTTATAAGAGGTCAATTATGAACAATTGGGGCTAGTATAAATAATCAAAGAATCTTTTCCATCTGTGTGACAAGGTAGTATCCCTAGAGGTTCCATACACTGTTACAAACGCTTAGATGTCCGATGCATACTATATCGCTGATGTCAATATTAAGAAATCCGTAGAAACGAGTTTCAGAAATTTTATATAAAGCAAACGTCATGGTGTTTTCGCCGTATTCGACTGCCTTCAACTATTTGTTCATACGTTCGTTCATTGGCTTGTTTGTTTGTTTTTTCGTTAGTTAGCTCGTCTGTTTAATTATTTTAATTGTTTGTTTTGATATTGCCGTATCACGATGAAATTGAGGCGTATAATCACTCTTCTAACCACACTGTACTCATCCGGGTATTAACTCAGTAATGCAAGTAACCGAGCTATGAAAACACTATCGAGGCAGTGTGTTATTACCTCGCAGACGAACAAATTGGGTCCAATAAAACAGATAGTGCGTTCTCGTAAACTAATTACACGCGCCAACAACAACGTAGGCTTGAGTTAACAAGTTTGAGATTCTAAAAATTACTGCTACAAAGCGCCGCAAGCGTTTCCACTTTCACTGCCACGATTCGGGTTAAAAATAAATGCGTTGTTTGCGATGATGGCAAACTTCCGGACGAAGTCTTCGTATGAAAGCAGCAACTGTTCGTCGGCGTTGCCAGTACGTGCCCGCAAAATCGATAGCGATCAGTATCCACCCCCGCAACATCAACGCTAAGAGCTAGTTTTAGATTGGCGAGAATCTTTGTTTGAAGAAATCTTAAGGGCTTTGCCACTTCATATCGCAAAAAACGTCTTCCGCTTTCAATTCATTCGCCTCATTTTTAAAATGTTCGGTTATTTCTGGATCTATTTTCTTGTTTCAAGCACTACATGCTCCGTCACCACTCTCTACTCCACTGGCAGCGATATCCTTTTTATCCTATCCTCACGTACTCAAGAGCGCATGCCTTCATTTTCCCTCATCAAATATTCACGCCTGTGTGGAAACCATCTTTCCGTGCTGTCAGAGACTCCTAATTCCACCGCGTAGAGATATTTTTTGATTGAGTTGTGAAGTGTCTGGGGTCGACGTTTACGCATTTGTAACGTTACGCCCGCACACTTAAAACGCGGTGGTCGTCGCGCAGCGCGTGTTTGAATTTCATGTAAATAAACAATGTATTTTACACGCGTTGTATACGTCGCTATGAGTCCCATATCGAAGAGGACGCGGAGCGACGACTACCGCCCTTTAATAATACTGCTATGAAAAATACAGGTGTACTTTGTTAAATAATATACACTTTTTCGTGCTATCTTGTGGGCAACGTGTCTGTTTCCATGTCGTAAACATACAAGTGGGGGCCTGTCTGTCATCGTAGTAGACACTGTATCAAATGAAGAGGAGAGAACTAACAAATTATTAAACTGATTTGAATATTAACGAGCACAATTGAAAAACATAACATGGTAGAGTGAGTTTGGAAACTTCATTTCCCCCTTCTTCATTTCCAGAAATACAACTGAAATTTCAGAAAAAATGTGGTTAAAATAAATTTACGTCAGTTCATTTAGTAGCATGTAGTAGGCTGTGCTGAGCATCGCTTTTCATTCTGATGCCGGTGTTTGTCATGAGACCTAGATCACATGTGCGACACAGTTTGACATAATTCTCTGTGAAATCATGCAAATAATTATATATTATTCCGTAATCTTTTTTTTTTCGTTACGAGTGACGTAAGAGCCGCATCAGTGCGAGTCTAAGACTTTCCAATCATTTATTTCACAAACGCTTTTCATCAATAGAGGGCTAAACTTACTGAACGGGTGAAATGGAAACTCATTTTTTAAGAAACGGTTCTCATTCACTTCAATTATCTGCAGTGACTTCTGCACTAAAATCACTAGTAAGTCATTTCCGACCAGCTATGCGATCTGTCATATTCTAAATGAATCGTCATTGTGCTTACGGGGCGCAGCATAAACACTGTCGGGGTGAAGCCGCCACTTTTAATGTGTCAAACCTCGCTGCCAAATAGTAACGATGAAAACACATACATCGACACTTTCAAAAAGCGTAAAATACGCTTCGCTGGACACTGAGCTCTGATTTCGCATGTTTATTATACTTGCATACTCCGCCATACATTATGAACTAGCGAGGTGGAACGTAATTCAGCTTACACAGAATTCATTTTGTTTTATTTCATTACCGTCCTGCCAATATATATATATATATATATATATCAACTGATAGCGATGGTGGCTAGCTGGTATTAGAATTAATTTTCTCGCGTTTATTCTCATCAAGGAGGTGTTCTTTCTACGGTATAAAATGGCATAATCTCGCATTTGCACCGTAATCATGAAATGCTATTAAATATTAGCCGAATATTTGTTGCTACCATACTACTGCTGCTTTGGCAACCCTGCCATATCCACTGATAATTGACTCATTGAATCTGTAACGGGGTACGTCATTTTGTCAAAGTTATTCGTTGTAATCACTTACTGTGAAGATTGGGCATGCTACCACCAATGCATGGGCAGCCAGGCCATGTGAAAGACAATCTCATGCAAAGGGCTTTCCGAGTGTTCGAGCAGCTTTCTTCTTGTCATCAATTTTGAGCCAAACCTTTGCCAGTATTTACCAGTTTACATGAGACGGCATTGAATGATAGAAAGATGTGATTTTAAAGGTATGATGTCACGTGCACACAAGCCTATACACGCAGGCCGTCTTCGGCATAATCTTATATTGATTTTTTTTTACTATAGTTTTCTCCAAGTCTGTTTCGGAGCTTGGCTGCCTCTGGGTCACGGCAAACGGACCTCATGGGGCTATTAGATCGAATTTGGCGAGCCATTTCCACCCATCGGATGAGTGGAAAATTGACTCCCTAAGATTCTGATACAATGTCACGTCATCTCAACGTCATATCGCGCTGGTTATGCTGGGAGGAAGGGAAGAAGGGTCGCTAATTCAGTTTTATTTTTTGTATTTGTTTATTGTAGATGAATCATATATATATAAATATCATCTCCGTAAGATTGAAATCCGTGATATGTATTTTCAGGCGACGGCAAATAATAGAAATTGTTTACAGGGCAGCGTGTTTGTTTTACTTGTAATCTTATTGCGCATGCGTGCTGAACTCAAAGGTTAATCCTGGATACATTAACATTTGAGTTCATAATATACATTCCATTTATTTTTGTATTTTATTTAGACTTTCCGTTGAAACGGTTACATTTATTTGGCTGTCAATGTACGCTGCCAGCGCATGCGTAGATGTATTGACCTTTTTACCGCTTTGTTTTTTTACTCCTCCTGAATCTATCAGTGGAATATTTCTCCCACCTATAAATTCTCAGCTGTAATTATGTACGTGCATATCTGAAAGAATACAGCGCTTCGGAAATCATGCACGTCCTTTCATCGCGACGTTTGATGTAGTCCCGTCGATAAACGCGGAACAAGATCTTTCTGCTAAAGATAATCCTCTCACAAAATGTATTGCCGTCGAATCTGACACGTGTGACTTTATGTTTGCCCGTATCGAACGACACCATGAATATTGGATACGTCACTCGAAGCATAGCATAATATATCCTTCTCATAGCTCTTTTTGCGCGCTTACTACGAATTATATCCCTGTCGTACGATAGACAGCATCAAGTTCTGTGTATACTTGCGTGGTGTGCTTAAACACGTACTTCAGCAAATTAAATATAAATCGTTCATGACAACCGAACATTTTATCAATGTCGGACTTCTGTAGAAACGTAAATGACAATGATTTTTTGTGAATTTCGTTAGGGTGACTTAAGGTTAACGTTAAATGCGAGCTGCAACAGTCTTTGTACGTACCTAGGTAGGAAATTGACATTTTAAATATCTCTGATTGTCTAGTTTTGTGATTAGTATTTCAAATAATATTTCAGTCTTGAACGAATTCGAATTTACCACACCTAGGACAGCCATCGAACACAAATTACCTGGCTAGTTATATGTAGTATGAACTAGACTAATCAAACGTTAGAAGGCTACACTATTCCAACGCAAATCGTGCATATTCAATATACTGGTAATTAACCGAATACCTTATACAGACTATACAGCGTGAAAACACTTTGTTGATTTTATCGAACTAGCAGGGTGACTTGAACATAACTGTGTTAGCTAACACTGACTGGTTGTCGAACATATTCAAATGAGTTGTTTGCATATTTGCCCGTTTTCCGAGTTCGGTATATTTATATTATTTATTGCTTTTTCCTGACAATTTGAATAACGCGTCCTGCGATAGCGCGACGTAACGCGCTTAAAGAGCGGTGGTCGTCGCGCCGCGCGTGTGCGACATTTGTGTTGATAAACATTGATTTTCCCACAATCCAATGCGCTCTTCTTATGGAAATCACGAGTACGTGTTTTGACCAAGGCGTAACGTAAAATTACCGCCGGTGACTCCTTCGATACCTTCCAATCATCAAATTAAAGTTTGGTAACCTCTCAGTTTGTACTCGCTGGTCTGCGCAACAGTCAAAGTCGCCATCTTTGTTCATATGAGTTCCATGTCTCGCGCATGCGTGGCGCGACGACCACCGCCCTTTAAACAATCGCTAACAGTGTATGTTATTTTCATCCCACGCCTGCTCGCTTTGATGTCAACGCAAGTTGTAAATATAGTGATATTAAAATTCCGTAAAAATAATGGTCTTTCATCAATAAAATAAATATCATGAAATATCTTCGATTTTATTTGTCTATGTATGAGTACAAAACGCAAATGTCAAGAAATGTTTGTCTTCTATTACTTTTCTATTAAAATTCCGATCGAAAATTGCAATGCTAGTATTATAGTATTATCGATGTTATCGTCGGAGAATAAGGTTATTTGTTACTTAATTGCTTTGTGCTCAAGAGAATATGACGATAGAGGAAAAATCTGATTCAAATTTACTCAATTTATCAAGATTTCGGTTGTCATGGTGACCAGGCGGCTGTGACAAGCACTCCCATGTGATTAGCATGGTTATTAAACGCCCATGTTTAAAACATGTTGTAATACATGCATATATATCATAATAAACTTTGGAACTGAGGTATCGCGACATTCAGAGTAACGGTATTCGATTCAAGCTTGCCGAAATCCGTGGTTAGTATGCAAATTACTTAATACGCTGGATTTAGTTCCGAATCGTGATCAGATCACGTGACAACATGAAAACCGCAACCCGGATGAATAACATTACAATTAGTATGAACTAGAGATGCAGATTATAATCCGTATTTAAATTACCTAATCAATAATCCCAAACAGTTCTATTACGAACGAAGAATGACATACATATGAATTAGGGAAGGGACATTCTTTTTACTGGGTGACGTGGTTGAAATTTACGGGCTTTTTAAGCCCGATCTCCCAGTTTACTGCCTCCCAAAGCAATGGCCGTATGATAACGAATCGTGACTTTGGCTGGCGAAGATACAGAGAGGCATATTTACAGATGGTACTTATCACGCCATGATGATCACTTTTCTCTGTTTTTTTTGTGTCTAATGGTTCATCCCTCGCATTTGTCTTCAGGGGAGACTGTCTTATAGTTACATTACATTACATGACCCGTGCCTACAAAGTGGACGACTTAGTCAAGACATGCATATAAATAGGAAATTTATGTACAGCATTTTGCACTAAGTCTGACATGAATAAGACATTTCGTTGTCTCCTGGGTGAATGGTTTCACTCGCAGTCTTTTGAGTAATATCCTTTTTTATGGCCTTTGGTAACCAATCAGTACATAGGTCAGACTAGGAGTCAGATGGTTACACCGATGGATATACTATATCGATAACTGCAAATGAAAAAAAAAATCCTCAGTTCTCTTAGATGTATTCATTTCATCCCAGTAAAAGAATGTATCCAGCTGTGGTCTCTCTAAGCCGACATGTCGCGCCATTGACAACGACGATTGGCTACGAGTTATGCTAATTCCATGGCGCGCCATTGACGCAACAGAACATTCATATAGTGATCTTGAAAACAACTTACTATAGTCGTGGCATTTGTAATTTGGAAAAATGAAATTCACAATTTATAAACGAATTAAGTGTGAAAACGAAGGAAATCCTGGGTCAGAACATCTTTGACCTATGCAGTCACACACAATTTAAATTTTTTTATTGAAGACCGACTTTCCCAACAGTCAACCTAACTCAACTTGATTCTTATTTGACTGATGATCACTACAAAATCATTCTTGCTAGAGAAGGTTGCCGTGCAGCGCCTGTTCGCTGTGTGCGTTACGTAGAACCTGTATCAAACACTGCGCTGCGCGACCACGCGCCCGTTAATCAGTGTCACGGTGTTTATGGCACCATAGCTTGATTACGTCATATTACATTGACCAACTTGAACATGAATTCAAAAGTTTTATGACGAAAAACGATTTGAAAAAAAATCCCGTATATATTGACAAAAATGTAGCATCGTTTCTTAGATCTAAAAATAAACATAATCCCGGGACCAGTCTCGATTCTCGGAGTACGTGTGTAACTGATTAAATTTTTTTTTACCAGTGCATGCGAGATAGATAAAATCAAAACACCGGGTTTCCCTAAGGGATTTTCACGGAAGCCGCGTAATTTTATCTCACGTTATGCGCGATATGGCACTGTGAAGCACCATTAATGTGAAAAATAACCAACATGACACCACTTTTATTTTTTGAATAACTCACTTCCCTGTCTAATCGGGGTTAATACCGTCTCCACAAGAGCACGCGATTACCCCCACGAGACGTGCTTTGTGCCCTTGGAAACTAGGGTTCAGAAGCCCCAGATGAGCAAATACGTGCCTATACTAAAATATAAAACAGAGGTTTTGAGCGTCGGACGTACGTTAAATGTTTAAAGTAGTTGTCTGCCTCATAATATCATAATACATCTAGATACTCGAGGGTAGACTGTGGGCAATCACGGGTGCAATGGTTTTCCGCTGCAAATGCAAATATCTGTTTCAACAGAGAGTGTGTATTTCAATACATGAATGAGCAGACGAAATTTTTCTCCAGAGATTTTTTGGTGCAATAAATTTTACCTCAGCCGGTCTATAGCCTAGCCAGACAAGCCTACGATCTGGAAACTTTTTTATGCACTAAGTATTTCGATGGGAGTGTTCTTGATCCAGTTTGTGTGAATTTGTATCATAATTGATGAGCGCCTCCACTTGTAAATACGGTTAAAGGTCACGTTACCTACTCGAGAATTGCGAGATTGACGTTGTCGTTTAGTGAAGTATTTACCTGCCCTATCGGAATATAATATGTGTGTCACGTGACATTGAAAGTAAAGAGGCAACGTGGATAGCTTTGATCATAATTGGGTAATATTTTTTTCTGTAAACATGTCTTGATAACAGCAATATGGTATGATGTAAAGGGCGGTGGTCGTCGCGCCGCGCACGCGCGACATTTGTGTTGATAATCAATGAGTTTCCCATAATCCAATGCGCTTTTCTAAAGGAAATCGTGAGTACGAGTTTTGACCCGGGTGCAACGTTCACTAATTACCACCGGCGACTTCTTTGTTACCTTCCAACCACCAAAGAAATTATCTAGTTAAAGCTTGGTAACGTTTGTACTGCGTTGGTCTGTGAAACAGTCGAAGTCGCCATCTTTGTTCATATGAGACCTATATGCATGGCGCCCCTTTAATGAAATCATAAATAAATCACGATAATCAAACTATTGTTCCTATCATATAGACTTTTGCCCAAAGTGTTTGGGAAAATAAAAACACTGGTAACGTAACCATCAATAAACCATTTTCCGCCCATTGCGAGATCTCGCGTTATGCGTGAAATCGACCGTAAAAACAGGAAGAACAAAGGTCATAGCGTCGTAGTGACGTAAACCACCGTCCCTCAACCGGTGTTGAGGGACGGTGCGTAAACACATCTCGTAGGATTCGAAAAACGAGAAACTGTATTTTTGATTATTTTAACGCTGAGGTAAGAATGTTTCTACACTACAAATTCCTCTAAAAGATCTGCATTTCGACATTGAACCATGAAACAGCTGCAAACAAGTTCAAAATCAAATTTTCGATTTTTGTCGCAGACGATAGGTTCGCGCCTTTTCACGCATTACGTGAAATCTCGCAGTGAACGAGAATTCACCAATTGAAAATTAAACTTTAGCAAAATCACACTAGCAACCCGGATGCAATGTGTTTTTTTTTCTCAAAACCCCACTACCAGTATAATATGTGGAATTTGTTTATTCTGACCAGGGCGGAAACTGGATACTAGATACATTTCAAATGTTTACTGTGAAATGTAATGCAAACACCGCAAAAGTTCCATGCGTCATGTCCAAAGTTAGGAATGAAGCCTTCAGTAGAGATGGACAAATCGATTCGGTCTAGGAAATGTACGTCGTATTTGTTATGTGTGGCCGATATTATATATATTTGAGTGAGCATGAGGTGGTTTCACATTGGAAAATAAGACAGGCCTTATTTTTTCAACAATTTTAGGCTTGTCAAAATTTCGTATGTGAACACGAACGTAAATACTTGAGTGATTCATGCCTGGGAAGAGGTGCCAGAACCGGCCCTAATTTTAATCCCCAAGTTATGCCGGCCTAACTACAGTAAAACGCATCTGATTGCGTAATCGCCACTATCAGTCCTTTACTAAATTACGTGTGTGGCCTTTGTTGCACAGTCACAAAAACCTTTTCACAATGATCGCAAAAATCGCGACGATGAATGAGTGAGCAGCCAATTGGACTGCCGAGGAAACAAAATCACCGATTGTTATATGGAAGGGAAACCAAACTGAAAGAATAAATACAGAAAAATCGGTGGAGAGAAACAACACGTTGGGGTCCGCCGCGTCCGACACATCAGAAATCTGCATTCCGAAGAAAAGAGAAGGCCAGGGTTTAGGCCGGCCTAAAGAATGACGTTTTGACTGTGTGAATGCGAACCACATTTTAATCTTGTTCATTCAACAACAAAAAACAAATGTGAACAGGCTTTAGGCATGCTAAATGTGAAATTCTCCTGACAAACAGGATCAACTATTTAGATTTAGTTGCTATGGTGATAGAATACATTTTTATTGATTTTTATGTGGGTTCCGGGTCACGAACAACGTGTTATTTCTCACCACACAGGGCGTACGCCATAGTTACCCAATTGTACTGCGTTTTATTCGATCTCCTTTCAGGAAACAATTAAATAAGAGATAAATGCCGATGTAACTGAAGATTTGAATATCAATTTTAGCAGAGACGTCGTTTATTACTGTAACGAGATGAGAGGAATACTAAAAGATATTTCCATGGTTTTTTTTCTTCAAATTTCCGTTCAAATCCGTGATGTCAGTGTGTGTTCTAAAATGACTGACGTGTAGTGTGAGATGAACACAGAATGATATTATACAAATGCTCCAAAAGCCTGAGAGGTGGACGTACATTTTAGCGACCCGAAAAACACATTGTCAACCGATTCCAAGTCGAGATAACACTCCTCTTTCATTATAAGCTTATCTCAACATATACACTATATACAATACTCGGATATGTCGAAACGCGCAAAATACGTAACAAAACTTAATGTACAATGAAATTCAATATTTACCCCTTTAAAAAAGAGTAGGCAATTAGCAACCAGCGCCATCTTGAATGCATTTCTCCATAGCAACGAGTAGATAACACTACGCGCAATCTCCCTCCTGCACTTTTTAAAAATTATTATAATAATAACGAGGGGTATAAGAAGAAATACAATACGATTAGAAACATGATTACATTATATATTCCATAAGGACTATTCAAGGCTGTTGACCTTATATGTCAAAATTCTTTTTTTGTACTGTAAATGCATTGATTATTCACTGGGTTTTAATTTCACAATTTTTCGCCGATAAATAAAATCCGCTAAATTAAGTAAATCGGTTAACACTATATGTTAATAGAGCTAAAACAGTCATTGTTTCCCCGCCAAGTTAGTGAAATTAAATCCCAGCAAAATTACCCAAAGCATCAGTGTAACAATAGCGAAATTAAACGCCAGTGAAAATAAATGCTTTTATAGTATCTACCAATCCTCGGGGGCGGACATCCGGGCATTTTCTACCGCCTGGCAACCTTCGCGGTGAAAACAAAGACCAAAAACTCACAGAAAACGGTACTTTGCGATGGTTGTTGAGAGTGCCCTGAACAGTGTAACAAGATTAGCCCTACGTGTGTAACATATATGAATTTGGTTGTTCAGGATTACTTCAAAGTTGAGTTTGTGTTGTTTTCTCGAATTTTCACCGGCTCCACAGGCGTTCCACAGCAGCGCGCACAAAGCCCATAGAAATACGTGGTACAGTGGTGCGCGTCTTAGCAACGTAGAACGTCCGTGACGTAGCTGCGCCCCCGAGGATAGAGCTATTTTTTCTATCCATGATGTGCTGATGTGTTCATCGTTTTTTTTTTTTTTTTACAATTTCTCAATGCATGTTCCTGTTGCAGCTTTCATATAAAAATAATCACATGTAATCTTACACCTCAGAATGATGTATTCATCCGCGTATTCAGATTGCGATCTTCAGTGTTTCTATCTGTTTACTTTTTTAGTAGAAATTGGTGTCACCCGAGCTGCCGGAATAGAAGTAACAGGTGAGATGAATAATTTTCAAGTTGAGTCTAAATCACCACGCCAAACAATTTTTGTTTTCAAATGAAGAGCTCGATGACGTGATAAATATATAACGGATTGGACGACACATAGAATGTCACGACGCAAATCCAATTCAAATCCAAGTTTTGCTACAAAATCTCTTCAATATAATGATGATTTACCTCATACCAAATATTTTTACAATGTTAATGTAATGAAAGTTTATTTGATATATGATTTCTTTCATTGAATCGCGTAATACATTTTTTTCCTGGTGAGACGTGACGCTCGGTGACGTCAAAATGTCTTTGGGTGTGCGTTCGTTCGGAATTTAAATTACAAGTATAGTAAATCTCCCACAAATATTATTTTTAACAATATCGATGATGTGGAAGGCCTTTCTGTGACCTAATTACGTCACAGAAAATCTCCATCGCCAGAGGGCGCGACTTACCAGAAAGATTTTTTTTACGAGTGACTGCCTAACAATAGCTTTATTTCTCCATTTCCTTTGTAGTAGAAAGAACCACCACCGACAATGAAGGCGTCGGTAAGATAATCCACTTTTTTTTTATTTTAGCATAATTGTATATGGAAAAACAGTTAAACAAAGTACATCATATCCTTCAGGGGTAGTGAAAAGCTCTGGTAATAGCAGCGTACTATTACAAATCGGGTCGAATTGAGTTTGCAGTATGTATGTGTGCGTGCGTGTGAGTATGAGTTTTTATTTAGTCCCGTTTTGT
Source organism: Saccoglossus kowalevskii (assembly GCF_978046115.1). Classification (NCBI taxonomy): domain Eukaryota; kingdom Metazoa; phylum Hemichordata; class Enteropneusta; family Harrimaniidae; genus Saccoglossus; species Saccoglossus kowalevskii. The sequence continues at coordinate 18,733,045 of NC_140645.1, forward strand.
GCGGGGGGGGGGGACGTGTAAAAATCAATCATGCTAGGCTAACCCAACCGTGGCCTTCTAGTCCCATGTCTATTAATTGAAACTTCCAAATGATTACTTCGGTGAGACACTTCTTCCGATGCATTGTATTTGTTTAATCATTGCAGTGATCTGTGACGAAGGGCCCACTTATGTCAGCGATGAAAGCCTGACGATCGTCTCGCCAAACCACCCGGCAGAATACAACATCTACGATCAGTGCAACTATAACATATACACCGATGAAGGATACCTTATAATGGTATGGTGCATCGAATTATAAATATTATTAAGCTATTTATTTCAGCGATCCATCAAAATATGTTCTCCTATCTTGGTCTACGAAACAGATTGTGTTTATTGGGCAGAATAATAACTAGTTACGTATGCACATTAACTAATTACGTGTGCACATTGACAAATTACGTGTGGCACAGTATTTAATCACCTATGCCCATTAACTAAATACGTATACACACTAACAATCTCGGTAACTTATCCACAATAATTATTTGCGCATACACAAAACTAAATACGTATGCAGACTCGGAATTGTTAACTACTTATGTACAATCATTAATTACGTATGCACAAACACTAATTGTACAACACTACGTATACATGCTGATTAATCACATATTTGCAATAATTATTTACGTATGCACAATAACTAATTACGTATGCACAATAACTAATTACGTATGCACAGTAAGAATAAATTATGTATGTACATGTATATTAAATAATTAGGTATGCACATGAACTGCTTATGTGCATGCATTAACTAAGTAAATATATGCATGAACACTAATTATTAACATAGACGCAATATCGTATTACTTGACGAGAAATTTACATATAGTAAATCTCAGGAATATATGCTAGAAATCCTGGTGATAAAACGTATTTGTGACAGTTGGAGAAAATCTAAATAATCAAGCAAGATCCCGATGAATGTCGCGTTGTGTCACCCTGATATTTGAATTTAAATTGTTGGGAGCTCAAACCAAACTGTCAGTGTTCATTGCTTTTTGTGATAAATAAAGATGTTCGTCTCTTTGCGGTCTTTTATCCAAAAGGCACACTTTTAGCATTAACTGGCGGAGTGTTCGTGGGTGGATCGTTTACTAATCTGATTAGCATTTGTGCAATTGTAGACTGAAAGCAACTACGGTAAATGCAATCACTGCCGGATTAGGTCAAATAAAAGCTGGTATGTGAGTGAATGAAATTAATCCAGGATATACTGTGAAAGTTCAAACTTCGGGAAGCTGGGTTTGACAGTTGCCATTAACGCTCTTTCATAAGATGGATCTGCGTCACTAGGACAATTCGCGATGTGTATCGATTATGTAGGTCGATATATCAATTAAAGATATTTTATTATTTTTTAATTAAAATATCTGGATTTTTATTTGCAGCTTCAATTTGAGGAGTTCGATATCGAAGACTCTCCTAATTGTCAGAACGACGGACTTTTCATCAAAGATGGCGATCAATATTCTTTTGATTTAGGTGTTTACTGTGGACAAAAAGCGCCCGATAACATCGTAACAAGCGGCAACAGAATGACAATGAACTTTTTAACAGACGGATCGGAAGAAAAAACGGGATTCAAAGCATTTGTTGAGAGAGTTCCTGATGACGGAAGTTACGATGCAACAAGAAAGGAATACTACGGTATGTATGACTGGGTCGTGTTCTTATTCGACTGCTATCATTTTCTAAAAACGAATTATTTTCAATTATTCTTTGAGATTTTTTATGCAAATAAACGGGGCTTAAATAATACGATCAGGCCAATTTATGAATCTGAAAACTACGTATTTTCCATACGATTAGGTCAATTTATGAGTCTGAAAACTACGTATTTTCCATACGATCAGACCAATTTATAAATCTGAAAACTACGTATTTTCCATACGATCAGGCCAATTTATGAATCTGAAAACTACGTATTTTCCATACGATCAGGCCAATTTATGAATCTGAAAACTACGTATTTTCCAATGCCGTGCATACAATCGTATTATTCTCAATAAATGTAAACAGACACTGTCGCAAAACATCGATTCAAATTCCTACAAATCGGCCTAACTTGTCAGATTTAGAAAATGAAAAGATAAATTAGAACACAATGAAGCGACATTCTTCGTACTGGAAATACTAATTTAATACTTGCGTTTACTAAACTGATTAGTACTGCATTATCTACTGTCAAGAGGCACCGTCATGTCTATGCAGTAGTAATTAAATTCAGTAGCCGGGGATTTCCGGGCATATATAGTAAATGGACACTGGAATCACCCTTTTTATGAAAACATGGTCCCTCCTTATTATAACAATATATTGATTTTTCATTACTGATTTCGAGTAATCTGTACATATATCAACAATAATGTGTATTGTAGCAGCAGAGTCGACGACAATCCTCCTATAATCACCGAAAATATAGTATTAATTGTTCAAGGTCGAGTCAATGAATTGCCTTGACTAGTTCTCGAATTTGATACATGTGTATTTCGTGTGTATGAAAAAAAACTTTGGAAATAAAAAAAATGAACATGTTTTAGAACGGTATTCAAACGTTCATTGAATGTTATAAATGTATATTGTGACACGTGGAGAATGAATGAATGATTTCAAAATTTCAAAATGGCGGACATTTATCTAAATCCGAGAGGTACCACCAATATAACAATACTGGAGAGAATCGAAATATACTAAGTTTAAAAAATGCAGACATTTTTGGCATATCCCAGATTACCGAACAACTATGTAATATTAATGTTGGAGATATTCAATTTGCTTTTTATACTGCGGCGAAAACACTTTGTATGAAATACGAGTGACTAGTATTATCCTCGTAAGTATAAAAGAAGAGTCTGGGCTCAAATTACGCGTGTAGCGAATATGAAGCATTTGCTAATACATTTGATCAATACCAAGTCTGAAATTCCCAAGAAATTAGTATTATTAATACATTCATGGATATTTTTCTCTGAATGATCTAAAACATATTTGCATTATGAATACGACATATGAATTCTCTAGATTTTAAAACGTCAGTTGTACCTGAAAATTTCTCACTGTAAAAATCATTTTCTTACGCACACTTCGATCAATTCCAACCAAACTAAAGACGAATTCTATGTTGTCTTAATTTGCCAATTTTAAACGGGCTTTGCACATTGAATCTCCCTCTTCGCTTCTTTTATGATCAACCATCTGTTGACTAATTCATCCAGTTAATGAAAACACAGGATGGTGTAATCTTAAAACTATTAGCTGCTTATCTTAGGCATGAGATATCAGACTTACTGTAAATATATTAGTATTTCTTATTATCGCTGTATTCATTAAAGGGCGGTGGTCGTCGCGCCGCGTCCTGTTCGATATGGGACTCATAGCGATGTACACAACGCGTGTAAAATACATTGTTTACATGAAATCCGATCAAACGCTGAATGACGACCACCGCCCTTATATTGGATTATATGGGTCAATGACCTTATATATAAGTAAATTATTATACAATGACATTTCACGAGTTATGTAAAGTTATCTGTAGAAACCAAGTAGAAAGCAGCTAGTTTGTTTAACAGTTTGTTTTTTTTTCGACGAACCAAATTCTGCCATGAACATATGAATTTAAATGGAATACAAATTTTTAAATCTGCATAAACAAAAAGAGGCATAAATATATGGATTTAACGTGCCCATCAAAATTAATCGTACTGTTTTTAGAAAAATGTGTACTACGTTTATTAAAGTTTTAATCTTTTTTATTTTCAATGTTATCAGTTTCGGTAGGATTCTCCACATATTCTTACCTTGTTTACTGCGTGCATGCGTATGTCATGTAACTGTTATTTGTTTTTGTGACGATAGTGTGGCGATAAAATGAGCAGAACAAACGGATATCCACGGTGTACTTGATACATACGTGTATACTCATGGACCACTTGTTGGATTCCCTCGCCAATCACCCACTTAGCTCAGTCAGTAGAGGGACCACACCAAATAAGTTGGCTGATCTTAACATGGTTCACTTAAGTTCATTAAATCAAAATTTATACATGGCGCATAAAACAAGCGAAAGAAACAAATAACAAAATCGGGTTTACTTAAATCACAACACTGCAGAACCACCATACCCTTGAACGTGGTCGCATTAACCACAAGAACAAGTGTGCACATCCCCTTCCCATACGAAGCATAACTCCAATAATTTCAAGTACGCGTTCTCAGAGGTTATCGTTTTAAGGGATGTGTATTGATATTTTTATCCGAGCATTAAAACATATCATAAGGTAACTGTGTGTCTCATTGTGTCGTATCCACCAAACGCAATTTATTTATTTGCATATTTTCATTACAGTGTGTGGAGATCACGAGGCCACAAAGTCATACGGTGGAGTGATAATTTCCCATGCCGGGTACGAGAAGTCGCAATCACCTCCGAAATCAAACTGCTCGATCACCATCGACCCCCTTCAGAGGTTCAATCGCATACAACTGACGGTTTTAGATGTTATAATGTCTTCGGAAAAACGAACAGGTAAAGAGAAGTATTAAATATCAGTAGTATCAGTGTTGTGATTCGGGGATCGATTCCAACATTCGCGTGTTTTTTCTGTTGGATCGATTTTATACTAAATCGATCCATCTTACATATGTTAATTTGTAAAAACATATCGAATGGGTGAAATAGCAATTGATAATATGTTGCCGCCGCTTTAAATCTTTTAAAATGACACCCTTTGCGCACTTCGTTCGTAATACCTATTCTTCTATTTTGTATCGCAGATATTACCTGCGTAATAGAGATGGGTGTTCGTCGACCAGGTGGAGATATCACCTACGGGCATCACTATAAAACAGCAGGTGCTGAATCCTGTTGCCAGTCATGTAAGGCTACCAAAGGTTGCAAAGCTTGGGACTTTGATAATAATAGGGGAGATACGGAATACGGCAACTGTTGGTTGAAAGATACTCACCCGTACCCAATAGATGCAGTGGACGTTGTTTCAGGTAAAAAAAAAAACGACAATGGGATTAAATGATATGCGGGAAAATCTGGTAGAACATACTCATGCATGTTTTGTCGTTGTATTGTCAAGCTAAGACGGTGATATATTATTGCATTAGCTAACAGCATTATCCTTTAATGAAATTATCAACCAACTTACATCGATACTAGTCTAAGCGTAGACATGTTCATTTCAGAGAGATAAGTAATCCGTGCATTTACTCATTAGACGCCATATTCATGTCAATACCTAAAGACAAGGTAATTTTGATGATTCAAAAAAATTAAAATCAGTTTTCTTACTTCGTTGGTCCTGGTCCTTGGAAACATTGTCGAACACTCGTGTGTGTTCATGTCACTACCTAAAGACAACGTAATTTTGATGATTCAAAAAATAAAAAATCAATTTTCTTACTTCGTTGGTCCTGGTCCTGGGAGACATTGTCGAACACTCGTGTTCGCTCGCCCAGATAATTATAAATCTCACTATAATGGAAATGCATGTCCCAAACTGACCCTGATCGAATCTCGGTGTATTCCTCGTGTATTTTCAGGTATTATTGATCCGTGCACCGATCAATTTGAGAAAGTGCAGCTGTTCGAAGCTAATAAGCTTCTCGGAGGTGCCTGCTATGGGGTGGAGAAGAAAACATTCATGGCCTCCTCGTCTCTGGAACTTAGGTCAACTCTTAAAAACATAACAGAAGGCAGTAATGGTTTTAAAGCAGTATTCTCCCTTTATTACATGGCAGGTAATGTAATTACAAATCTATTTGACTGAACCTATCATGTGTCCTTTAAGACTTCAAATTGGAAATTGAGCCGTGAAATCCGAGCGACCAATAGCCCGTATGTAATTGATTTGGAGATATGAATATCGCTGTAATAGTTGAGATTGGTGTAAATCTTAGATTGTCTAAAAGCGACTTGATTAAAGTGCGGTGGTCGCCGCGCCACGCATGCGCCAGATATGGGACTCATGTGAACAAAAATGGCGACTTTGACTGACCAGCGAGTACACACTGAGACGTTTCCAGTGTCATTTCTCATACACCATCGATAAATACATCATCAATAAAAACTTCTTCATTGTGCGTTTTTTTAAAGTCATCTAAAAGTTGACAATTAAAAAAAGCAGTAGTTATTTTTAGCATAGAAAGTAAACATACTATAGAAGTGTATGTTCCGACAAATTGTGAATGCAAAAGAATCATGATTAAACACACATGGCGATGGATAAAAGTATGTGTGCACAGAATAACATCGGCGTGATGCAGAGCGATCTCTGATTGGCTAATAATGTACAGCTCGCATTCAAAAAGCAAAATGTAAATACACTCAAGGAGAAGAATGCTTAGCAGACAATACTCCTGCTATTAATTAGAGTAGGCGTGCATAAGACTTGAGAAGTTCTATTATTAGTACTGTCATGAACCTTACTCGCAGTGAACTTGAAACGCTGTGTGTATACGAAGCTAACAGTTGCTTCAACATTGCTCCTAGAATTGAGTTGTGCTTTCATTATCCCGAGCACGTTTTAATACATGTTGCGTTTGTGATTGATGTTTCAGAGGATGGAAGATGCGAGGATAAAGACTTCAAGTGTGCTAATGATCACTGCATCGTACCTTACCTTTCGACTGATTGTCTCGACCACTGTGGAGATATGTCAGATGTCAATGCTACTTTTTGTATACCTTTAGGTAATGTTTTTTTTTGTAATCTTTTATTGCTCTTTATTATATTTTTTTTTATAAAATATTGTTTGTACTGAGTAGCTGATAAGGTTACGTGTCATGTGATGGTACTGTAACTACCATTGAGGCTTGTTTGTGTTTCATCGTCAATATATTTACATACGGATATACATATTTTGTTTGCGTGTTGACTGGCCATGGATGTAATATTACTAGCACAAAGCCCATATACGAACGATTGTTGAATTAACGCACTCCATAGATATCCACGATGGGTCATGTAACTTTAGTCAGTCTTGAAAGAGGATTTTTTAGTTTGATTTTGCCCTCACTGCCTGACTAACTGATTGGCTGGCTGTAAACTCATAGTAGCTGCCAACATAGGAAGTAAAACAAGGGAATATCATCGCACCGCAATACTGCGTATAGTTAATAGAAGTAAAAATGTACTACTTGTGTGACTCGAATCGACGCTCGCGAACGGCACCAATTGGCCTTTCCTCACGTCACGCCACGTCACAGCGCGTCACGTCACATCACAATACGTCTTCCGCCCGGCCATAGGCCCAGGGCATCCCCGAATAGAATGCTTAATAACCGAGTTTATTACATATGTATGTTTAGCGACTATTAGTTTATATTATTTGTTAGTACTATTTACTGTTATTAAAGCTGCACCATTGCTTTCGAGTTTTACCATCTGTACAGCCAGATCTGACGACCTTTGCCCAACGTCCCGGTCGGCTACGATCGATTTGAAGTTTCATGCCCTCTGTGGTAATAAACTCAGCTATCAAGCATCCGTGATTTAGTGCCGTGCGTGAGCGGCGGTTCGCGGCGCTCCCTCCCCCTTCAGCCCGCAAAAAAAAATTGACAAATCAATTTGACAAACCCAGCCCACCGGAGGTGCAAGGACGCGGCTTCCGACCACGTCAATATGAGCGCGCGCCCTTACCGAATTTCTGGATCCGCCAGTGGTTCGAGTCACGCACAGTACAAGTTTACATACATTCAATATAGTATTTAGCTTGTCATGCATTCAGTGTTATTTTCTTGACTGACTGGCCGAATGACTAGTTAGCGGATGTGCGAGTGGGATGTTGGGTAATCTGACTTGCTGAGTAATATTGTTACATTATACCATGTGTCCACGATTATTATCCCATATAGTTCTGTGTTGAAATTCCTCTTTCAAAGTGAGAAACGCATGAAAGCCATGAATGGTACAGAACAGTCAGTTATATTGTTGGACTCGTCACGTTTCCTGATGAAACTGTTACGAAATCAGTCGTTCGGAATTTATCTTTGTTGGCACTTTCATTTAATAAGCCGATCGTTATATTATGTCAGTGGGATCTCTGTTATAAATTCTCATTACTCGGCATGATATTTGTATTAATATTATTTTCATGTTAGAGTGAAATTTAAAGACTCTTTTTGCGTTTTATTTATCTGACGTGTTTTCACTGAGGTTAGAATCGTCAATAGCGATTGACTTGCTCATTTCTTTCTAGGCATGTACGCTAGGAGTACGAGTGTGTTCCTTTCATTTGGTCGCATCATTTCGAACTTTAAAGGGCAGTGGCCGTCGCGCAACGCATGCGAGATATGGGTCTCATATGAACAAATATGTCGACTTTGCCACTGTTACGCAGACCAACGACTACAAACTGAGACGTTACGAATGGTAATTAGGTAATGGTGATTGGAAGGCATCGGTAGAGTCACCGGCGGTAATTAGTGCGAGTCGCGCCCAAGTCAAAACTCGTACTCGTGATTTCATTAGATGAGCGCATTGGATTGTGGGGGAAATCAATGTTTATCAACACACTTGCGCGGCGCGACGACCACCGCCCTTTAGCTTAAGGGTGTATTTTAAAGAATGCCAGTATTATTTTTCATTTGTTAACAATCAGTATCCATGCTTTGAGGCTAATTATGAATTCAACAACACAGTAAATCGTAAAATACTGCGAGTTTATCTTTCAGTTTCTGCAGTACCTCCCCTACACACAAAACAGTGTCGCATAATAGGCCACTTTCGTGACCCTAAAGGTCAGACAAACACAATTTGGGTAACTTTTAATGTGTTATTTTTTTTTCCTAACAAAAACATTTTACTTAAGTAGATAAAATAAATAGTCAAGTGCTGAAATATCTATAAAATGAATTAATTTTCGATTTCCATACCAACATTAGTACCAGGATGTGTGACCTTTAGAGGTCATAGAAGTCGTATATTATCCTATAAGAGTGAGCGATACTACGATGAGATATGACTGTAGAAATAACACAGGATCTAATCTCGAAACACAGCATATAAAGATGTGCGTATTAAACTAAAACTCTGCCCACGTTGGCTTACTAACCTCATTTCCTGCCCGGTCAAAGGCCTCAGCAGAAGATTAATGTCGTAGATAACAGGGGGCAAAGGGTATTTCGTGCGTTTTGAATGAAATATTTTACGATGCTGTATAAAGCATCTGACAACTATTTTAAGGTTTTTTTGGGAGGTTCTAAAAAAAACATGTTATTTTTAATCTGCTCTACTTTCTGTTATTGATAAACAGTCAATGACGCAACGATTGGGTATGTAACTCACATCGCCTGGCATAATAATAGAGATTAATGAGCTTTTTGTGGAATTGTACACACATTGTGGAGCACCATAGCCTATATAACGGCATACGGTACGAGAGCGGCTCCAAGCAAGTCACTCCGTCATCGTCCAAGCGGTGAATTCTTATACTACCCATTGAAACGAAAAAAATAAAACGAAGTGCGTACTTCTTCAAAAACGCCCTGGAGGTAAACAATCCTGGGTTTTCAATCACAGTTAAGCAATTGTAATTGTGTATCTATTGGGTAGAAATAAATGATTATTTTCAAACTCAATTCTCAATTTTCATGTCTCAATTCTCCTCCAACCTCAAAACAAGAAGTCTACCTATTCTAACATCCTTACTCCATCTTTAGTAATAGAGGAAGTAACTATGGCAACATATCCGTCTATGTATCAGAGCGAGTGCAAAGAATGGAGAATATTATTATTTTCCTGGATCTGTGGTTAGAAAAAAATTTAAACGAGTGGCTCACGCTGAAACGGGGGTTAAACTCGTGTGTTAATACATGTACAAAACTACAACTTAGTCAGAATTGAAATCAAGACTAGATAGGTGGTCATTGTAGAACTATATTCAAGGGATGACGATACACACTTTCACGTGACTCTTGGAGACGGTCAAATGTCAAAGTCCAGAAAACACGACAAAGTGCCTATTCAAGCCAAGTACGAAATTTGTGTCTATCTAGTGTCTTTTTGAAAGGTAATCCGCGTGAACCGAAACTACGTGTCACTCGACTCAAGACGTTTGACCTGATTTGACAATGTTTAGAAATATGACCCATATATGTCGTGTAAATTTAATCAATATATGTTACTCAAAATACAATGATTAGTTTAACACTTCCACCGGTCCTAATGGCACGGTCACAGGTGACACGGTGCCATGTGTCAATGCGAGACACTGACCTGCCCACGCATCATGCGAGGTACATACTGCTCAGTCCGTGTTGACATGCAATCAATGGATGCAGTACACCTGCGGGTTCTCATGTTTTTCGTTGTGAGCCATGTAATCCATTTTATTTCTTCTAATCTATGAATCTATGAATTGATTATGTTATATCCCTTGATGGAGCCACTTTACATGCATATGTATGAATTCTGAAAATATGGTCACCTGCTTAGATATTGATATATTTTCTCCCAAATATTGTTATCTCTTGTTTCTGGCTCACTTGTTGGGTCCGACGAAATGTGATACAGTGGTGAATGTCCATTGCTGAATGTATGTTGTCTTGGTGAATCAGTGTAATGAATGAGATAATTATAACGTTACATTTAATATTAAAGGGTGGTGGTCGTCGCGCTGCGCATGTTGCGACATTTGTGTTGATAAACATTGGTTTTCCCACAATCCAATGCGCTCTTCTAATAGAAATCACAAGTATGAGGTTTGCTCTGGGCGCGACTTGCACTAATTACCGCCGGCGACTCTTTCGATACCTTCCAATCACCTAAAAAATACCTAATTAAAGGTTGATAACATCTCAGTTTGTATTCGTTGATCTGCGTAACAATCAAAGTCGCCATCTTTGTTTATATGAGACCCATATATCTCGCGCATGTGTGGAGCGACGACTACCACCCTTTAAGCTCATTGCCTGTACATGTGTTTACTCTAAGAGAAATCGACATACTCATGTGTTCTACACTTGTGCGTCGACAGGTAAAGCGAGACTGGAAATGATAATTGGTGTCACGTTTGGAGTTGTTGTCCCCGTATGCGCAATCGCCGCATTCGTGTTGTTCTACTTATCAAAGCGTCGTGATCACCGGAGAAGACACCGAGACGCAGAACAGCAAGAGTATGAAAGGAAAAGCATGGAAGTGGAACAGCAAGAGAACGAGCGAAAGAGCCTGGAGGCTGAACAATTGGAGAACGAGAGAAAAAGACGGGAGGCCGAACAGCGAGAAAACGAAAGACGGAGTAGGGAGGGAGAGACACAAGAGCGCGCTGGGGTGAGCAGGGAGGCTGAACAATTAGGGGCAATTGAGAGCAAATACATTTTTTCACACAAGGCATATGGGCAAATATAAAACACCACACATGTTGCCATGGCTACGCACTACGTGCTGTTCAAGTTTTGGCGATATATTCAAAGATAAATCATTTGGGAAATATTTTCGAACAAAGGTTGGATCGTTTTTTTTAAATACCACAACACTTAAAATGGTTCGTTTTTTTATTTATTTTGGCAAGTATATATTTATATAAATTTTATAAGTTTTGTATTTTTAAAATGTGGTGAGTAACACTGTTAAGATGTTATTGCCGTTATTACGACACAAAATAATTTTTATAAATGACGATAGATTATTTTTCTTATAAACATTATTCAAAAACACCGAGGGATTTAAATAATATGATGCCATTAAAGGCGTTGAATGGTAATGACGTATTTAGAGGGGGTGCAGGGGTTGCCCCCTCCCTCCTCCTCGAAAATACCGTGTCGTCTTTACTCATACTCATATATCCCAGAATGCACTGCGTCGATGACGTCATTTTAAAGCCCTCCTCCTCCTTCAAACTGAACATCCGCCCCTGCATAATAGGTGTTATTATTTTCTGCACTGGATTTAAATATATACTCGGGCACAAGTTCAAGAGCACTCTACTCCTCCTTGTCAGTCATGTCGGTTTATAATTACCGATTGACAATAAGGTGGGTCAAGGTCATACAGAATGCAGAGGAACGTGTAATTTGTTTAACGAGGTTTCACTTAATACTTTTATATAGAGCAGATCCGTAAACAACAATTTGTAAAAATGAAAAAAAAAAATATTTAGTGTCAGTTTTTATAAGCTGTCAAAAATGTGGAACTTGTATTTGTACACCAGTCATGGTATTAAGGCAGGGATGTATCATATATATACTATTGTGACATCAGAACTGTCACGTGATCAATCATCACCAGAGTACAAAACGAAGAAGCAATATAGGTAGTGCACATTAGAACAATTAAGGGGTGGACATTATTTTTCTGGAAGGGGTTCAAGTTGCTAACCTACCTTGAAATCATCTTCTTGAGAAAAATTAAAATCAGGGTCATGAAGAAACAATCTGGTCGTAAATTCTTGCTCCCACCTTTCAAAAAAATAATGATCTACCTCATACTTTTCAACAATTTAAAGCGGGAGGGTCGTCACCTGCGCACCCGCGGGAATTGGGTCCCAAGCGATGATAACAACACACGCTAGGAACGCAAAGGCTCATGGGTAGACGCTTATTTGTAAACAATGACACGCTATGGCCATCTGACTCATGCGCAGGAGACTACGACACCCCCGCTTTAATCTATTTTTACCGTCACTCAGGCTTTAAACGTGTGCCAAATATTATCAAACATTCACAAGCAGGGAATGCAGAATATAGTACTATACTTGAATTATTAAATTGTATATATAATTAATTATTATTTTAATTAGTTCTAGTCTTGATGAGTGAACATCATCGCTGGAAATTAGGTTATTAAAAGCTAGGTTGTACGTTTCATTTTTCTGTGACGTTTTTGTACCTGCGTCGTGTTCAGTAGACGAGAGTGGCTGTATCATGGATATTTTAGTTACGAACGCTCTCGGCTAGTTTATTTGTTCTCGTATAGAGGTAGCTAGCGGTTTTTAGTTTACGATTACAAAAAAGTCTCGTTATCATAGAATTTTACAACAAGTAACTAGATATTTTTATAGGAATACATTTTGAAATATCTAATATAGATTATTACTATACCGTTTTTCATTTTCATATTTTGTAAATTATTGAATCATTTGTCTTCATCGCTGTTTTGATGGAAAATTTATATTATATATGTGTCTATCTTGTAATTCATAGTTCAATAGAATGTATTTTATTCAGAAATATTTGATAATTACCGAAAAATTAATTTTAGAGTGCTTTATAGATTTGTTGACATTTTTAGTTTTCAATTTTTATAATAATGATATGTGATGAATTTTTCTTTTTTATATTTCGGACACATCGGGTGAATATCAGATAAACCACCGTCTGTATTAGACCATTTGCGCATTTTAAGCGTGCGAGTATCATGATGTTGTGCGATTACGCCAGTGGCGCTGCAGGTTCGTTTCGAAGTTCGTTCACGACTCACGTGGCCAACGTCTCGTGATTACTAAAATTTATGGAGTTCACGATAATAAAAGCTGAACGTTTATCAGCTAACACTTGGTTGTGTTATATCAAAAGAAAACTTGGAGATTTATATTAGTGGTTTTATAACGACAAACTTCGGCCAAAGACGACAAAATGGCGGATAAATATGACGTAGATGAACAAAAATGCTTGCTGCGAGAGGGCGCCATAACGGAGTTCATCTAATTGTACCACAATTCTGCATAACAAATGCTCAAAACAAATTTTAGCTAAAATCGAAACAAACAAAACAAGTGGGATTTAGATTCTTGTTTCGCCAACTCGGTGTAAATAAATTCCGTCACGAACGCGTAAGTAGCTCTATCGAGACGTTGACCTTGGTAAAATAAATATATCTGATTGGACGTACCAGTACAACATGCGCCCAATCAGAGTTTTACGTAGCTTATGACATTGGACGTAAAACAAAATGGCGAGATGTTGAATTGCCAGTGAGGGCGCACTCTAATACACAATACCTGCCAAAACAAGTACCCAATACAAATTCGTTCGCGCCAGACGTCCAAGTGATTAGCTTAGACATATTCCACTGTAGTTTTGTTTTTTTGTAACATAACGTATGAGTAATTATTGACTTGTTGCCATGGTAAACAGAATATTGTATAGATTTTTATAGTTTTATATTCCCACATGAGATGTTTAATCAAGTGACTGATGTATTTGTGTATTTACTTCTTGAGGCTACATCCGGGGTAGCGTGAACATACAACGCTCGATTTATGAGTATAGACAGTATTAAATATTGAGATGCAAACAATTTCATCAGTATATATTAATTCATATGACGTAAGGTAATGATATAAAAGCGGGAGGGTCCTCACCTGCGCACGCGCAGGAATTGAGATCCAAGCAACGTTAACAACGTTTAACACAAGTAAAAACGCGAAGGCTCATGGGTAGACGCTTGTTTGTAAACAATGACACGCTATGGCCATCTGACGCATGCACAGGTGACGACTCCCCCGCTTCAACACTGCATGACGTTGTGTTCTGTTGTTTTCATTTCTCTTTCTTTATAAGGTCAATGACCGCCATAGAATGTCAAATCTCCTCGCATGCGCAGTCTGTCGTGTATTCCCGATCATTTGAAAGATACTGGACGTGTTCTATTATGGTGCTAAAAAGAGGGAGATTTGTTTTCGGTAGCAAAACTGCCCAACCACCTAAAACGAGCATTTACCACATAAAATCAGCTTTAAAACATCTATGAATTTCAGTTCAATACAATAAATTCATGGATGTATGATTATGTATATGAAAATTTATAAAATATTCATAAAATATTTGTTATATGAAAATTTAAACAATATTCATAAAATATGTTACTCTGGAAGACCTTCGCATTTCATTCATAACCAATGAATACACTCGACTATAAAATCTATTCGGGACGCCCCCCCCCCCATTACCCATCATGATACTTTGCGAGTTTTGTTCAATCATTGATTTAGTGTTATGCAATTAACGCGTTGTGATTTGTCAAGTTGTTTTCAACCGTCATTCTAAATTTATAAAACATTTATAAATGTCATTATGTTATATAAAACAGTCATTCATGCCTTCGTGAAATTCACAGGGTTATGTCTGCTACATCCTCACCAAAATTGCTTTTCGCTGTCCAATTTTTGTGTCGGACTTTTGACTCCGGAATACCCGTTAATAGCATCAGCATTACTAATACGAGATAACAGCCCGGCTTTCAGCATCGTGGGTTCCGTTTGCCATAATTCGACCTCGCTTTTAATGGCTACTTCCATCAAATCGAAGTAAAACGATGCACTTAGAGTGCAATTAAGTAGGACATTATGAAATTAATGTAATATAATGTTGCCACTATTCAATTTAAAAACGTGTATCCAAATTTGGTTACTATTTGCAAATTAATTGCGTTTCCTCGTGACGAAAGCTTAGGCTGGCATATTCCAATGATAATTTGTATTCCGTACTGACAGAAAGTTAGCGAGTGCAGTCGAGCACCGAGAAGTAAAGTCTTCGTTATTAAAACAAAAACTGGCATTATTTCTACAGTCATATCCACTCCTTGTTTCACACTGTAAACGCCAAATTGTACCTTTCTTGTAAACTTTCACAAAATCAAACTCGTATCAAAACTGTTTTAATATTGTTTTGTTTTTCGAATTATTAATGAAGCCTACAGTTTGTTCAAAAGTTATCAACAAAAATGATAAAAACTATGGCGCCCGAAAAAAGATAACGCTAAAACGCACGGTTACTTTTTTAGTAACCACAGGAAGCCCAGGAACTATGATCAACTGTGCGCACTCCCTATGAGCGGGGGAGGGGGGGTATTGGCTGGTATCTAGTGTAAAATATAGACAAGGAATGAAGGCTCCAGCCAGCTCACATTTTTTAAACTCGAAAAAACAATGAAAAGAATGAAAAATAAAATCTAAAAAAAATACCAGGTTGAAGAATATTAGTTGCTCCTTCAAATTTCGCCAAAGCCTTACCTACATTTTACCGATATCTGCAGAATAAATCAAGAAAACTACACAAACTGACTCTATTTAGGAATTCCTTACGGTTTGCCCGAACGCACGGCACAGTTGGAGGCGTGGCCTGTTCAGCATTTTGTCAACAACCAATCACAAGACTGGTTACGAACCAGTTGAGCAAGGCTAACCGAGTCGTGACCTCGATGTGGTTGGTAACCAGTCTTGTGAGCTGGCTGGAGCCTTCATCCCTTGTCTATTTCTTACACTAGATACCAGCCGATACCCCCCCCCCCGCTCATAGGGATTGTGTACAGTTGATCATAGTTCCTGGGCTCCCTGTGGTAACCGTGAAATTATTTTGTCCATGTTTATTTCATTTATGCACGAAATGTGTGATAATGTAGTATTGTGATGATAATATAGTAGGAAAACGTATGCACGATAATACCTGTTGAAGAACTTGAAAAACCATGTCAAATGTTAAGACCATATCGTCCATACATGCACTTAATTTAACCTTGTGGGAGGTGACGAGGAATAAAGGATTGACTGAGTAAGTTTGTCCATTCGTTTGTCGCCATTGTCATACTAAAC
Source organism: Saccoglossus kowalevskii (assembly GCF_978046115.1). Taxonomy (NCBI): domain Eukaryota; kingdom Metazoa; phylum Hemichordata; class Enteropneusta; family Harrimaniidae; genus Saccoglossus; species Saccoglossus kowalevskii. The sequence goes on from NC_140645.1 coordinate 18,749,637, forward strand.
CGGATGTTGGTGACCGGTGCATCATGGGTGTTATATAGCAACTTCCGTTAGTCAGGAGCTAAACTAAATATAATAATGTATTAATTCCTGAGTTCAATTACCTACACATACAAATTGAAGCAAAGCACGGTGTTCATTTCACCTTTAATATTGATAGTATTATATCAACACGACTTTGATATTAAATACTGCCTGGGTAGGGTATCACGAACAAGCTTGCTTATGGACACGTGATTGTGTTATTTGAAAAGTGGCACAGCGGTGTAGATGCTTTTTGATTAGGAATCTCCCACATACTGTTGTCACGATGCTGAGAGGCATATTAAACCAGCAGGCGAAGAGCCATGTCACATTCCTGTAAGACGAATGGTGCCCTCGGCGGCAAACCTCATCATCGAGTCTTCGAACGTCAAAATATTACTACTACATGAGCGGTTGTAATCATGGGATGTCGTAAATCATGGTTTCCATGGAAATATCACAATACATCATCATCTATACGGAATGGAATTAATACCATCTAATACACTGATTGAATGCTGGGTTTACAGTAAAAAAAACAAAAACGATTTTTAATTCCAAATTGCGTAGGGTGAGATTTGTGCACGGACTTCGATCAAAGCATTGTCGTTGATCAATGGGATGACTTGATACACACGTAATTTAATATCGTGCCGCTTTTCGACTCCGTTATTTCAAAATTCGGCAGTAGATCAGGATTAATTGGTTGCTGGACACGTCGGTGAAGATGAGTTGTTGTTGACAGTAAGTAGTGACACTAAAGAGAAATTAAATTACTTTAGTCGTGAATCAAATCTCCCGCGAGATGTACGAGAAAATTTTGCGACTTGTGAAGACTCACTTCGGGATTCCGGTCTGCTATAGTGAAAGATTTACGAGCGTGCGTAGTGTGCACAATTTTTTGTAAGACCCGCGCTCACATACGCTATCGAAACTAGCCTGTTTTGGGAACTTTGTTGGATTTCGCGGACTTACACTTTACTTTTCTAGCGATTTTCTCACTTATCAACAAATAATTCTTTAATTCGAAGCGGTGCGACGACCACCTTTCAAAATCAACACTGAAATTGTCAGGTCATTTGCAGACGATCTGTATGGGTCCATCTTTCAAACTGGTGATCTTGAACATTCCCACACGATTCTATGGCACGTCGAAAAACAGAAAACAGAGGAAGACATTTAAAGCTGCTTTCCACTTTGTATGATCCAGTCTGCAGCAAACCTCGCACCAGTCTGACATGTAGGCGTGAGTGGCGCCCTCGCCGGCCGAACGGCATCAGACCCGACGTGTATTGGGTTTAAGGTCCCGCGTAGGACGAAACTCACGCGAACTTGTGCGGCTAACCTCGCACAGGCGCGTTTAGCCATCATAAGTGTTTTCTCTGCGGTTCATGGTATATCTTATCCAAAAAATCCCCTGAAATCAGATCTATAAGTAACATCCCAAATAGGTCTGATTTGGTAGTAGAAACCACGATTTTAAGTGTAACCTTAGTAACCTTAATATTCCAGGATTTTTGCCAAAAGTACAACTGATTCTATAATTTTTCACATTAATGCTGTGAAAAGTGTTCTGAATATAATACAATGTGGAAATACAATATTCATAGACAGAATTTAACGCATGGTGAAAGCCTGAAACTGACACATTGTCAGATACACATACAGACAACTGTCGGTAGTCACTCACATCCTGGGCATACCTTTGTACGCGTGTCAACATCTTAATAAAACTCAAAAATGTTCTACAAAGGATGAACAAGAACTTAATAGAGACATAAGGTAAATGCCCTCCTCTTCAACCCGGAGCATTCAATTTGAAAATATCTAACAAAACTCGTAAAGACGTATTGTCTGAACAAATAAATGTATATGATCACAAATGTACTTGTTTTTGTTTTTGTTTTTAAATAAAAACGGAAAATGAACTGTAACGTTCTGATCTAGATGGTTGAAAGTCAAATATATTTAAAAAAACACGATGTCACGTAATCAAACGGTGCCGTTTGGGTGTTGACCATTACATCCGGGCATTACGGTAGTTGGCTATGATCCAACTCCGTTTTCGACATTGTTAAATTCTTTCGTTTTTTGAGGGGTGGAACTGAATACAGCTGATTTTGACAAGAAAACTCAGAAATATATTCAGAATAATTCACATTTTTATTATTATTATTATTTTATATGCACACCAATAATTATTATCAAAAACATGTAATTACCGATTACACGTGAATAATAAAGACAAAACATAAGTTTCTGGCTCCATATTATAAGTTGCGTTTCTTTTGTCTTGAATTTTAACTGAAAGCAGCTGAATGAAATTACAAACTGTGTAGTGTGTTCAACAACTCACGTGTGTGCAATAAATTTAATAAATACTGTATTTTCCTCCATAAAAACGAAAGAATTTAACAAAGTCGAAAATAAAGTCTTTATCTTAGTGTCTGCCCGTATTTGGGTGTGATTGAAACAGTGAATGACAGTGACAGGCTCCACGAAAGTATGTTTTTATGCAAAGTACAAGTCTGTACTGAGAAAATTTTGAACTTAGTTTAGTGGCCTGAGGTTTTAACTATACAAATAATCTAAAACTGGCGTCCCGTGCAATCTACCTGTAAAAATGCTTAGTAAAATGGCATTATTTTAGCTTTTCTTAACTCCTGAGACATTTCTGCACAGGTGTAGTAATGCTCAACTACATCCACCCCAACCCTTCGACTCTTTGCTTGTCCCAGAGCTCATCATTGCGAAACCACGCTCACCCACGCGACCCTATTCACGCGCGGCGTCGTTGCGGAACGAACCATGGAAGCCGACTCCATTCACACCCTATCACATGCAATAAATAACGTTCTTTTCAAATGAAGTGTCGCTCGCTGCATTGACCCAAACAACATCAATATTTATCTTGATGTGGTTTTGATATCATAATTTAGTCAAATGATTTTGAACGGTTGCCATAATTATTTCTCGTAAAATTTGAATAGGTTGTTCCAACGTCGAGGGCGCTCTTGCAATAACGGAGTCACTCGAGATGACAGACTCCATTATAAAGCATTACTAATATTTACATGTTTATTATTTAATCATTGTAGAATAGATATGGGGATCATGAAGAGTTAATTGAGCCTAATGGATTTATGAGGTCGGTGACAGAACTGTTAGAGACATTCCAAGGCGTAAGAAGAACATTTAGCGGTATTTGAAAAGAGCGTAACTTCAAACAAAGTAATATCGGGGGTCCATTGTTTCCAGTTCCAATAAACACGGCAACAATGTCACTTCAACGATTGTGCGATTAATTTACGAGATTATTCTGACATAATATGGTTGACCTCAGTGAGTAATGAGGTCAACCGAAACGCACAGCACACCAAACAGCACGTTTCTCGTAACCGGTCCCCGCGATTACGTGGCGGGATTCGTTGGAATTCCCGAGCGCCTAGGAAAGTACGGTAAGGAAATAACTTGATTTACCTTGTGTGGGAATGCTTAAGTTTACGTTATTCATAGAGCGTCAGGTTTGAACTGAGAATCGTTCCTATTATCCCTCTATGCTGCGACATAGTGCGGGCAAGTAGACTATGGCCGTACCAGGCTACAATAGCTGTTCTAGTCAAACAAGGTGGTCATTTAATCATTGATTCCATGCACACCCGGACACGGTTTGCAAGAAACAGACGTGCTTGCATACAGCTAATCACTCACTAACGCTCGCAACACTCAGGTTCACTGAAGCCACATAATATTCCAAACGAATCGCCGCCGACTGAATACATATTGTGCGCTCAGACTTTTAAAACATTTGTTAAAGACTCTCGCAATTGTTGTTTCACGACCTTTGGAGCTTTTCTTTAATGTACGAGTTTGTGTTTCTTTGATAATTACAGAATTCGCCGCGTAACATTTAGACACATACTCGCATTGGACTTGCCACTTTAATCCCCGTACGAAAGCCGTGGTGATAACACCTCCCCTTTCACTCTACATTCCAAGCTTGAAACACAAGTACTAGTATCCTATTGTTCGTTCGAAACAATACTTGCTCGGCCCTGGCTGACCTATTTTTGCGCTTTACATGGTTTACATAACAAAGGTAAATCGACAAGTCTGCTTGGCAGCTTGCCAATCACGTGACACGTACAACCGATTTTAAAACACGCAGTGTAGTCCAGTCATTAAACATTTTTTAATCATGGAGATTCAACAAAATTGTTGGAAAAGATTTCTTAGCGGTTTTCAGCTCTTCAGTACCTCTACTTTAAAGAAAAAAATAGTTTACCAAAATCGGACTTGGGGAACCACCTAAAAATAGGTCAATTCCAAAATGGCCACTATTAAGAAAATAAAAGTTGAAAATAGGTCATAAATAGTGATATGCGGAGTCGCTCATAACGTTGTTAAATCTACCAAATGGACAAGCGCTGCACATAATTCAGTTTTGTCAATTTTCTGTACTTGCTAGCTTTTACGAGATACACTACACGCATGCGCAGTCAAGACGATAATGTCGTTTTCAGTGCTGAAAATGAATCGGCGGTGGCAGAACGTCATATACGGTGTTACATACTGTTGAAGCCTGCCGATTGTGCATACATAGCTTCTGCTGCCAACTTGTCACGTGCGCATGATTTTACGTAGCTGAAAGTTTTATTTTTCTTGTGATTTTCACCAAGATAAACAAAGATTGGTTGCTACGTTACAGGCAAAACGTCATACCTCATTTGCGAAATATTGTTTTGAAAACAGAGAGAAATACACCCGCGTTTTGATACACGTTATTATGCGTCCTGCTATTAGATTAATTTCAAATACTAGTACATTCAATTTGAGCAGCGCTTCTTTTGAGTACACGCTTCTGTGGCGTCACAATAACGTAATGCAAAGCGACATTTATGTTTGGTTGCGTAGTCGCTCGTCAAAATATAGTGAATCTCTCAACACACTAGTTTCAACTGTCGGAAGGATAAAAAAGCAAAACAATATCAACTCCGTGAACGGCGTCCCTTATAACCTTCTACGTCACAGAAGCGGTCAGCGCTAGAGGGCGCGACTTATAGGACCGGTGTATACAACAAAGCAGCGAATTTGCATTGTACAAATGCGCATGCGTAGAGAAAATAATGTATGCGTGATTGATCGAAAATGAATAGTTTTTTTCACTTTCTCTCCTTGCACGCATCCGGCATAAAAACTAAAACTATCACTCTGCAATGATCATTCTATCCAGTAGGTACATTTAATAGCCAAGCTTATCACCATGGCGACGGAACACGTGATGCTATCATATAGTTGGAGTGATAAACCCGAACTGGTGAGAAAAATCAAGACAGAGCTCGATCGACGAGGATTTAGGACGTGGATGGACGTCGAACAGATGAGCGGTAAGATGTTACATTAAATCGCCCTTGGCCGTTGGCGTTTGAGGATCACTGCGGCACTAGATTAGTGTGATTGGCTGCTTGATGACGTCATAAGTTACTCGGCTAATTGTTAGATTATACATGTAATTGCTCGACTACAGTAATCTGGTAAAATGTCGTGTACGTGTTGTCTCCGTTTTCCTTTTCTGATATTTCGTATGCACCACCAATCAGCGCGCTATCCCAGTATTGTTAGCTAGCCAATCAAACGGGTTGTTCTATATTATATACTGCGACAGATAAATGAACATCAACAAACGTGAAGGAATTGATTGGTTATGATTTATGTGTCGTGTCTCTTGATATTCGAGTCGTTGCTTCTAAATAAGGGTATTGGTTTTCGCCGGATTTTCCACAGTTATCATGTGTTTGGGTGCTGCTGAATCTACATGTATCACGTGCTTGTAAATATGTTGCCCCTAACATTACCTGGCACATTATCTATGACGACAAATTAAAGATCGTCAACCAATCAAAAATCCCCTTACAAAAACAAATTTGATATCTTCGGTCTCTCGTGAGCACCATTCTGACGACGTGACTTTTACGATACTCTCTTAGGAAATGTGAACCGGGCTATGGCTACAGGCATTGAAGGCGCTATGGCGGTGCTGATGTGCGTTGGCAGTAACTATAAAAAATCTCGTAACTGCGAGAAAGAGGCTGGATACGCCGATCAAACCCAGAAACCTATACTCACTGTAATTGTCGAAGAAGGTCTAAAACTTGGTAGGTATCGTTCTTTTTCTGCAATGTATATGCGCCCCACTGTACCATGTTTTTCTATGGGCTCTGCGCGAGCGGACGTCAGTGGAACGCCGGGCGAAAGGCCAGTGAAAATACTAGTAGCTAAGGCCGAGAAAACAACACAAACTCAACTTTGAAGTAATTCTGAACAACCAAATTTATATATGTTACACACACAGGGGTGATCTTGATACACTGTTCAGGGAAGTCTGAACAACCATCCCAAAGCAACGTTTTCTGAGAGTTTTCAGCCTTTGTTTTCACCGTGATGGTTGCCCGGATGTCCGCCCGGACATACGTAGTTTGATGGATTGTCCCTCACAGCGGTTGCATTGCAAGGCTGGGTTACCAAGCGTCAGACGAAAGATTAAACGCTCTGAAAGCAATATTAAAGCGGGGGGGGGTCGTCACACGCTCACGCGCGGGAATTGAGTCCCAAGCGACGATAACAAAACACGCTAAGAACGCAAAGGCTCATGGGAAAACGCTTGGTTGTAAACAATCATGATGACATGCTATGGCCACCTAAGGCCACACCAACTTAATTTTATGGATGACATCCGCGCGCGCATTAGTTTTCGCCTGTCCCCACAGATCGGTTTTCATATTGTCGCAAAGCGCCGGCTTGTCGTAAAACTCGTTTTGGACTACCTCCAAACTCGCCAATGATCTTTTGCACATGCGTATTGCGTTGCCGGGAATTCCAACATGGCGACCACGCCACCAAGATATGTGAGCATAAAAGTTCAGAGGAAAAACAGCGGAATTGTTGTTGACTGGTACGCAATTGACGTCGGCCAGGGATTTAGCAGGATTTTTTTTTTTTTTGGCAGAAATTTTTTTTTTCGCCCTCTCGCATTTTTGGGGTCTTCAGAGGATGTCATCCATAACATTAAATCAGTGTGGCCTAACGCATGCGCAGGTGACGACTCCGCCACTTTGACAGCCTGCTAGTGTATGTCATTATATTATACAGTGGCAATATATAAATATACATCGAGCACACTTTACTTAAAAATGATTGTCGACCAAAGAACCCCCATGTAAAAAAATGATTTTCACATTTGAATTTGGAATCAAACTTGTACGAAGTTTTATTAATTTACTGAAGGATGATACATCTTGAAATATAACCTATTATTATACATCTGTCACTGTAACGCCATAAGTTACAGCGTGCCGTAATTTTGCGGTATTTTACGGGGTATTTTCATACTACCATATTAGGAAATGCGAATTCCAAATATGGAATAATTACGCGCGTAATAATGAAAACAAACATGGCTGCTACCAGGATTTGACCGGACTCCATACAAAGAAGTTCGCTGATTCTGTTCTAAACTTTTTGGATTTCGGCATTCCCATGATGTATCCTTGGAAGGAAAAGATGTATAATAATAAAGTTATTACGAAGATACCTCAAAGTATGCACTCAGACAGTACGTTGTCGCATCGACCTCCGCTGCGCGTCGGTCGATTCTGCCGCTGTACTGTCTTCGTGCATACTTTGAGGTATCTTCGTAATAACCTTATAATATAATTCAATAATAAGATTTCAATCAGTCGCGCCCTCTGGCGACCAAGCTCTTCTGTGACGTCAACATGACGTAGGTTATCGTTCAAATAGATAACTGTGTTTGATTGTGTAGTCGTTCATCATTTACATTTAAAAAAACGGCATTTTTTTATTGTCAGGCAACAACAAATCAAAAAAATATCGACACTACTATGAACGACGTTCCTTCCAACGGTACCAATTACGTCATATAAACCTGCGTCGCTAGAGGACGCAACTCATAGGAATAGCGTGTTTATGAATCAGTATAAAACTATATCGCAATAGCGATTCGTCAACCCTCTCTACAGCGCTTTAACTGGTTCTTCCGCAGTGACGTAGATGCACAAATTGCCTGAAAATATCTTCACCAATTATTTTTTTTCACTAATTGAATAGAGCAGAACGTGACAAATGCAATATTTGCGGTTCATTTGATAACCATTCTCAATATCTATCATAACCTTACAGATGGATGGGCCGGGGTAATCAATGGAAGTAGACTTTATTTTGATTTCTCCAGCCCAACCAATTTCAAGTCCAGAATGGACGAATTAGAAAAAGAATTGAAAAGATTATGCCCCAAGCAAACTAAGCGCAGAGGAAGCGTTCCTGTGGGTAAGTATATACTTATTATTATTAATGCCACGAGTCTTAAAATCTCCTGTATTCTCGTGTAACATAGACTCGTGTCAAAAGAAGATGACGCGTTAGCTAAAGAAGCCGATATTGACCATAAATTACTTATTGTATAGTTCCCAACCGGAAATGCTGTCTTCTCCTTAGTATACACTGTAGCACCAAGAATAATATTAAATTGATCAAGTACAAAAATGCAGTCTCGCGTCTTGTGTGACTTTGATGTATGGTGTATAAATCCGATCACAAATTGCGCAGACGCAAGCTCACCAAAATTGCATCAGCGGAGCGGAGAGCCGTCATTTGCGCAGGCGCGGAAATTGACACGCTAAAAACGCAAACGCTCGTGGCTTTTAATATTTGTAAACAACGAAAAGATATGGCCTTCGGTCGCGTGCGCAGGTGGCGAGTGTGAGTACTGGTAATGCCCGTAATCATGGCGCTACAGTGATGAATTCCGTTGGTTATTGCTGTAAACGATCTTCCGAACTAATGGCGCCAGCTTGACCAAAGTACGCAGACGACAGTCAATTAGTTTTTGCTTGTGTAAATAGCTGCTCCATTCAAGCACTTGTAAATTGGAGAAAAATAACATTTGTCGTGACCTATCGCCTTACTGGAACGTCAAACAACGACCAAGCCTGCGTCAATTTGAAACTACCTACAAACCAGAGACCAATCAGAGAGCAGTTTTTTAGTTGACAGGTTTTTTCATCGTAGCAATTTCTGCCTTGTGCTTCGACTCAACGCCCGAACCAAGCTGGCTATAAAAAGACAACATAGACGACTTTCCCGGAAGTCGAAAATACGGCGTTTCGCAAGCGCGCATGCCGTTTTGGGGTGTAACGTAAACTTTCGCGCTAGATATTATGTTTTTGGGTGCACCAATCGACGTCACAAAAATAAAATTCCCTTCTATCGACTATTAGCAAACCGACATGTTTGTATTTTCCGCCACGACAAAGCAGGAGTATTTTTGCACCTCAGTCTCGCTACTTCCGGGAAAGTCGTCTATTGCCATTCGTCACGGTGAACATCTTCACAGTTGAGGGCGCGCCTCATCAAGTTGACTGAATCGTGTACATGTATTTTCAAATCATTGGCTTGAAGGGCGGTAGTCGTCGCGCCGCGTCCTTTTCGATATGCGACTCATAGCGACGTATACAACGCGTGTAAAATACATTGTTTATTTACATGAAATTCGAACACGCGCTGCGCGACGACCACCGCGCTTTAAAAACACTTCGGCCATCAAGTAACTGATTATCGAAATTAATCTTGGCCCGATCGAGGTGATAATACACTCCTACTGTATATACTGCTATGATTAATACTTGTAATTTCAAACAATTTACTTGTAAATCGTATTTTCTTTATAGCTGCGGCGCCAAAAGGACCCCTACGTAAGTAATATACACCACGTAATAATAAAATCGTCATGACAACAAGTAACGTCGTGTTGTGTTGTAACCCGTATGTTATAATCTCAATTTCACACCTCTATCTTGTCCTTCACTTCCTAGGTCGTAGGTTATCAGACAAGGAGCGACGGGATGAGTTGCAGAAAAATCTCCGGGATTTTGAACCGCAGTGGTAATCACGTGACCATCTATCGCGTGACGAATCGGGTTTACCTATAAATACAGTGTGCCCAACTGTTGTGAGCTTGAAGCTGGGATATTTTACAGCGTGTGCGGGTATTTGTGTGTGTGTTTGTTTTTCTTTTCTATTAAATTTTAAACCCAGAATATCACGAACATTTCTGCCAGTGACACAGCCTATTTTCACAAACATGTGTTACATTCGATTCCGAGATCTAGATCTTCGTAGTGGAACTCGTCCGTGGCAGTGCGTTGGAAGTGAAACAAAACAAAAGTGAATATATTTGCAATTAAAACTAGTAGGTTCGCGATAAGTGGCTTTCGCGGTAAGTGGGTTTCGTATCGGGTGGCTTTCGCGGGGAGTAGGGCTTTGTCGCAGTGACTGGTCCTTTCATCGTTGTTGAGAATTAAAGTTTTATGTTTCTTTAACAACTGGTGCTATTCTGGGAATATCGTCCTTAGAAGCTATTAATTTGTCCTTTTGTGCAGTTGCTCTGGCAGGAGTTCCAAAATAAGACCCATGCTCCGATAGAGCCCCTAATTGCAAAGACCAATAAATATTTGACCATTTATAATGGGCTTTGCATCATGTATTTTATACTGCTTATTAACATGCTGTAATTAATAATCTTATTGCTGTTGCAAAGAATGGTTGAATATTGTTTATTGAAATTAATAATCTCCATAACAATTTTTCAATATAGATAAGTTATAATACGAAACAAATTTACATATATTTACATTATTACCAATGCATTGCAATACAACTAATTAAAATTGAAATATAAAATATTCCGTCAGTAACACTTCTCAAGGGCGTATTTCACGGTCAGTGTTATTTACGAAAATATTTGTTCACAACTGGCTTGGCAACTCCCAGCCCAATTAGATATAATGTGTACATATTTTAATAAATAAATATACACTAACAAAAAATCAATTATTAATTATTTCATAATTTATTATATAACCTGGACAAAAGAAATCAATATTTTTCCTAGCTAGAATGCTGCATTTTCTCTATCTGTGTAACTTCATGCGGGAATCCTAATAAAGTTCACAACTGGCTATTTAGCAATATTAGGGATTGTCAACTTGTCAATAATTATCAGATTATTTGTATTATTTCAATTTCGTTCATTAATGGAATACTTTGTGATGACACTTTCTTCAGGGCCTAACTGATTCAGACTCATATAAAGACTATGCCCCGGGCTGTTTACTAATATCAACCTAATTACTTGTCATTGTCTGACTGTTATATACAGCCTAGAACACGTCAGAATAGTAAAAAGTCAGTAAATGTCAGTTGCACGTGCCATGAGAGCCACAGAACCAAAACAATCTGTCAGCCGTCGCCGCCCACAGCATCGATATGATTTTACATTGCATAGAAAAGAATGATGTCATAGTTTATCCATAATCCTTTGCCTGAGAACCAAAATGACTGGCTACATAATACTGATATAAAGTTGAATATCTAGAGAATGAAAAGTGATATAAAAAAACTGTACATTGCGTTCTCTTACATTTTTTGAAGATTTTTCTTTCGGGGTCATTATGTATTTTAAATTGATGTTTCCTTTAATCATCCTGAGATATTCAATCCCATCGTTTCATATATTACTCTATAATTAACGTAATAAAGAATACACTTTCCATTATTGTTATAAATGTGATCTAGTGTCCCATGAGACTTGTAAATAAGACGATTCGCTCAGTTTTTATTTTACTAATACTATCTTTGTCAAAACTTGTGAGTGTGCTCATTATCAAGTTAATAAAAAAATCAGAAACAACGACAATTGTTATCCGTTAAGTAATTTAGAATAAGTTGAGTTTGTAATACAATACGGTAACCGTTATCACAATGGTCACGTCTGTAGTGGTATTAATTTGATGAAACGAATAACCATGCTAATGCGCATGTGCCTCGAATTGATGGTAATGGCGTGTGGATCTTTTTTTTTCAATCATATTATGCGTGGACTCGATGAGTTGCTTCAAGTTTATTTCGCGAGATCGGTCTTCTGATTATAGCAGTATGCAATAATGTATTATAATTATGCGGTCTTTTACGGGGTATTTTCATTCTACCATATTAGGAAATGCAAATTCCAAATATGGAGTGATTACGCACGTACGCGTCCTCTAATAATAAAAGCAAACATGGCAGCCCCCAGGGTTTGACCGGACTCCACACAAAGAAGTTCGTTTAAACTGTTTAAACTTTTTGGATTTCGGTATTCCCATGATTTATCCTTGGGAGGAAAAGATGTATGATAATAAGGTTATTACGAGGATACCGCAAAGTATGCGCTCAGATAGTACGCCGTCGCATCGACCACCGCTGCGTGTTGGTCGATAATCCCGCTGTACTGTCTTCGTGCATACTTTGAGATATCCTCGTAATAACCTCATATTATTAAAATCATGAAATATAATATATAATGTTTTCGTCCATCGTTCGTTCCTTGCATCTTTAATCACAAAACGTACTTTTTTTCGAACACCAAATTACTGACGTGTACGTATATGCGGGCTTTAACGCAAACAAACAAAAGTGAAACAGTTCCAATCCCGATAAATAACATAGTTGAACTCTGGTGATCTTGCCCTTTGTTATATAATATAATTCCCTTTATCATAGTTTGTTTCAATATAAATATGCATTGTCATAATTAATTTTGAATACAAACAAGTTTTGGGGTTAAACCAACAGTGGGGAATCAGTCTACCGAATGTCCTTAAAAGATGTAAATATCTTACAAAAACATTATATTGGTGCCTTATTTGTTTAATTATTTTAAGGGACATAATTTCCAGCTTTATTCAAAGTAATTCAGATATTTTAGTATAAAAACAAATGCCTCATCGCAAAATAAAGTGCTGCATTTAGACGTGAATAGATTCATAAAACATACAAGATAACAAAAAATCTTAGCTGGCTTTTGTCCAAGTATTTTGTACAGGTGTCTGTCAAAAATTAATGATTCACTGAGACAAATATGAACTGCCTCATTGTGTGACTACTGTATTATATGAAAAGTAAAAAAAAACACTCTTTATGAATAGCTATCATGTTGCAAGCTCTGCTTTGTATGCAAATCAACTTAAATAGTTAGTTGGTGTCCAGTGGAGGGAGAAGTCAACAGTACTGTTGCCTCCTGAGAATCTACATCTTCAAACACTGCAATCTTTGAAGTGCGTTTTTAAACCAGTATTATAAAAACTATATCATTCTGTTCTAATAGCTGAAACATATTTCTGTGAGTTTTCATTTGTCGAATGAACTGTTTGTCAAATACAGAATACATATATTTTAGAACAATTTTCTTTTTAAAATGTGGATGAAATGTTTTGCTTTTTATGTATTTTTTATGTATTGTTTTTGATTTGATAACTTTGAACTAAACAGATTTTCTATTACCTTCAGATCTTGATCAAAGTTTGGCACCCAGTTCATAGGAGTGCTTATATTGATTTTCTGACATCTTGTTTTCTGTAAAGAATTTATTGGTAGGTTTGCAAATGTGTATCAGACTGTGCAATCTCTCCATGAGTTGGTTTTGAAACCCAGTATGGGATTCTGAGATACATTACCAAGGATATTATTACAAGATAAATCATTTGCTTCATTGAACACATACAACAATGCATATTTCCACTGAGATAAGTGACCTTTGATGTGTATCACCAGTGATCAGTCAAGTAGAAACAGTCAAAATATTTTATCAGATTTTCTCATTTTTTGCATGATATTTTCATACAGGATATCTGTTGTTCAAACTCAGGGAAGACTTTATACTGATGAATAAGGTGACCAAGTTTGATGAAGTTTGGAATAGAATTAGTAAAGTTATTATGCACACAATAACAATTATTAACGACGACAACGACAACGACGACGACAACGACAACAACAACAACAACGACAACGCCGGACAAAATTTTTCCCTTAATATACCTTTCCCTTCCATCTTTGATGGTATGGGCAAGGTAAAAAGCAATGTTACATGGTTTTCTAATTTCATATAGGTATGCGCGGCACTTAGTTTTGAGACGGAGCTACGTCCTATGTTGCTAGGACGCGCACCCGGGAGGCACTGGCCTTTCAGTTTGGTAGGGTTGTGCAGCCGGGAATTAAAACTCCATCCCATCATAGACCATTTTCACTTCAAAACTATACCCCATTATAGATCAAATAGTGATTTTGTATATCCCATCAGAGACCAAATTGTCACTCAATTTATTCAGTTATATGTTGAATCTACTCATCACCCGGACTCGTCAATAAAAGTACTAAAACTCAGGTAAATACTTAGTACATGGAAAAAACAGACCCCCATCCTAGACAGGCAAACCGGATATTGGACCTTAAGGCAAGCATCTATACTCCATTCTAGACCAAACAGCTAAAAACTACTACCCCATAATGTGATTTGGATTTAATGACCCCGGGTATACACTCCACTTTACAATGTATGTATACGGGCTCTGTGCGTACCTGATTTGGATCTCTTGGTCGAAGAGCCGGTGAAGACAGTTAAAGTCGAGAAAAACGACACAAACTCAACTTTTAGGCAAACCTGAACAACCTCTTCAGGGGAATCGCAACAACTACTCCAAAGTACAGATTTCTGAGAGTTTTCGTCCATTGTTGTAGGTTGCCAGGCTATGAAAATTCCTGATACAAGGTCGAATGATCGACCTATGAACCCCGCTGTTCAATGGAAAATTCCGGAAATTTTGTTTATTCTCCCCATACACGCAAAAAGTGTATCTTTTGTTTACACTTTGAATTTCAATTCGCAAGGCAACGCGAAAATCGCCCGGAGTGAACTTGTGACTACTTTGCCCGGAAAGTAAAACCGATGTACAATACTCGGCAGGTTTTAGACGTCAGCGTTACGAACTCGCATAGTGTTCTAAATCAACAAGGTGGAATCAATAACGCAGGTAAGCAAACAACTCTAGTGATCGATTTCCCTGGAATGTTTGTCGTGTCAACAAACAGTAACAGGACATGATTCCGTTGTCCGTTGTCCGTTATCGGACGATAACACTTTTTTTTGGGTAAAACATCGAAGAAATTGCGCAAGCACGCCGCCAACGGCACATTTCGTCCCTGCTTTGAGAATATTGCCATCGAATACGAATAATGACTTGAATCTGCCGAAGACAAACAATATAAAATTTACGCTGTAAACGCAGTTGTGAAGTACAAATAACGCACTGTAATCTGAACTACCTGAAATAAAGTAATTTGAATTGTACTACAATTTAACAACCCCAGAGTACTGTCTGTGTGCCTCGGTGCGGAGTGATACATCAACCATGGAAGGTACTAACGTTAGTACCTTCCATGCATCAGCATATCCGAGTTATAATTCCATTTAATCAATTGTAGTTCTATGCTAGTGTACATACGGCAATTAAACTTATTGAAAACATTTCTCTTGAATGGACGTGTCAACACAAAATGTCGCCCATCAGTTGCGGCGGCACCCCCCTAAAATTATGCGCGACCGCTTGCGCCTCCGGGCGCAAAGGATGGTGAGCAGATCTCGCAAACCCCACCCCAATTAAAATTTTCGTGCCGCCGGCTCTGTATATATACAATGTTCTAACTTCCAACGGAATAATCGTTGTTCAGGGGAGTCTCAATAACCATCCCAAAGTACCGTTTTCTATCAAATTTCGGCCTTTGTTTTCACCGTGATGGTTGCCAGGCGGTGAAAATGCCCGGATGTCCGCCCCCGAGAATAGAAATAATACAGCTATTTATTTCAAGAAGAGAAATTGATCACGTTGCATGGGACCCATATCGAGTAAGACAAATGGGGCACTTTAATTGTTTAAGATAACAAAATCACAAGATCACTATTATTCTGTTTTTCGGATGGCATACTATATTAAATGTGCTAACATATTCCTCAATACAAAAATGATATCAATACAAAGCAGAAGGAAATCAGTGAAATCCGGTATTGTCGCGTGGTGGCGCCATCAGTGTCGGGCGAGTCTGTCTTTTCTGCCGCTTTAGTAGTCTTTGGCGGGGCTTCTGGCGTGGTTGGCCCAGCAACGTGGAGCATGGTGCTTTTGGTATCTTCTTGTGCGTCTGACATGGTCACTGTGACGCGCCCTTGGCACCAGTATGTTCCAGTGTCGTTAACGTTTACATCGGAAATGCTCAAAGAGCCCTCGTTCACAATTGCGTACCTAAAAAAACAAAGTTGTACATACAACATATCGTATGAGGGAGTCGTATATAGGCACGGTTGATTAACCATGTATGAACGTTAAAGTGGTTTTAAAACACACTGTTCTCGTTTTTTTTTTAATCCAGATTATAGCTGACGTTTTGTGAAACATAATAAAGCCGTAACATTCAATCATAAATAAATGAATAAATAAATAAATAAATAAATAAATAAATAAATAAATAAATAAATAAATAAAATTGTCATGATTACCGTGGGTCAATTGAGGTCATTTGGCCAGGATTGACAGATCTTGCTAGGAACATTTTTGAACCGTCTTCTCTTGATTTTTGCCACTCCACTGTCGTCGTGATGGCACCATCTGGGATATCTGAGAGTGCGCAGTAAAGTGCAACAGATCCGTCACCTGGTTGAGCCGATTGTTCCTGGTTCACCGTGACAACCACTGACGTCACGGTGGAAATGAGTGCTGTGAAACAAACAGCGGAGAACTGAATTTGAGACTGACTTTGATGATGTACACCAAAGAACATATTTCGTTATTCATTCAATAACATTTAAAGCGAGATACGGCATGGATGCGAGCATGGATGTTATGATTTATCATGAACTAAAAGTTTTTCTTGCAACGTCTTGTGAAAACAATGACATCACGTAATAAACACGTGCGTTGATTGTTTTTGGTACGTACAATAGCACCCACTGCGCATGCCTATTATTTGTTTTCATATTTAAAGCGGGGGGGTCGTCACCAGCGCACGCGCGGGAATTGAGTCTCACGCGACGATAACAACACACACTAAAAATGCAATAGCTCATAGGTGAACATTGTTTATAAACAATGACGCGCTATGGTCATCTGACGCATGCGCAGGTGACGACTCCCCCGCTTTAATAGAACGAATACAATTATGGGAGTTGCAAAAAAAATTTTCAGTTCACAATATATCATAATCCTAATTGGTAATTAAAATCCAGTATCAAGCAACAATTAAAAAAAAATATAGGTTTTCCTTCTATTTTGAATCTTGAAATATGCTCGCTCTTTACACGTACAGATGTGCTGCGCCTGTGCGTACTGAAACAAAATGGCGTCTATCTAGCACTGGCACACTCTGACCTCTCAAAGCAATCAAGAAGAAATCGTCAACGATCTGATTTTTGTTTGTCCATTTGGATGCCGTCATATGAATAAATCTGAGACATTGACTCCGAAAGACAACGCAACTAAATTACATAAAACTGCGATACTAGTGTTTCACTGTTGGTACATATTTTGGCTTGTGTTACGCGTGATTAAATATTACAATGGGATTGGTTTTCTGGTATTATTAATAACATGTGAAATTCGAACCAGGATCCATGCATTCATATAATTTTATCCGGTCACTAGATTTATACCTAGTTCTTTCTTAAAGGATGGCAGTCGTCGCCCGTCCTGTTCGATATGGGACTCATATCGACGTACTATTTTACAACGCATGTAAAATATATTGTTTATTTACATGAAATTCGAACAAGTGCCAAGATATGCCTGGTATTACAAAAATAAGGATTTAATAATCTACATCATGATCGACTTATGAATATTCATGATCTCACCCGTAAAATAAAATAGCACAAAAGTCAATGACCGACAGTTCGGATAACTGAATCGGAAGCGTATCTGCAGATCGGCCGTTCGGTGACCCCTAAGTCCGAACCCAGTTTTCGTTGTTTCTTATCACAGTGAAACTTGGTCAGTGTTGCATGTTTATGTCACGTGATCTTATGTACAATTTCTAGTACAATTTATGGAAACATAAGCTTAAAGGGCGGTAGTCGTGTGGCGCGAGATATAGTGGGTCTCATATAAACAGATGGCGACTGAGACGTTACTGAGCTTTAATTAGGCATTTTTTACTACGTGATTGGAAGATATCGGAGGAGTCACTGGCGGTAATTAGTGCAAGTCGCGTCCAGGTCAAACCTCATACCTGTGATTTCCATTAGAAGAGCGCATTGGATTGTGAGAAAATCAACGTTTATCAACACAAATGGCGCACTTCAACTTGAGAAGCACTAGATGTGTCTTATAGCGCGGTAGTCGTCGCGCAGAGCGTGCTCGAATTTCATTTAAACTCAGACTAGTAATACAGTCTGAGATTTAAATAAACAATGTATTTTACACGCGTTGTATACGTCGCTATGAGTCTCATATCGAACAGGACGTGGCACGACGACTGCCGCCCTTTATGTTTAGAATGCCGATGCATTACAACCCCCGTTGTGACTAGTCGCCGGTGCCGCACCTTCAAGGGCTGGGCGGCAGTTGCGGACTGATAATCTTTTCCTCGGCACTAATCGTTCCATCTTTTAATGGTTAACATTCAGAAATGACTGCTCCCCCGGGTTTTTTTTTTTTTTTTTTTTTTTTTTGGTGGGCCTATTGGCGGGAAAGTCCAGGGCCGTTTTTGGTCCGTCTCTGGCGGGCGGGGTGCTCAAACTCCGTCATATTTAAGTTCATTTACGCCGGTGACTAATATACACATCTGTGTTTCTCTTACGCAAGCATAAAGGGATACATAATAAACATATATGAATAATATGTGAATATTATATTACAAACGCGACACTACTTCGCCGCATGGCGTCTGCTCGTAATCGCAAAGCAACTTGCGTACACGGATGTTTTGTCGGTGTGTAGTCACGTGACTCAGAGGTCGGGAATCGGACAATCTTACACATTCCTCGATTTGCCACGACTTGAGGAAAAATAAATAAATAACATTTTGAGAAAGTCACGAACCACGCATTAGTTATTCAGTAAAATTCGTTAAAAATCATGAAATGTACATGAAGCGACAAAATAGATTCCAAGATATCGACATAAGCATACCAGGGCTGTGAACTATTACATCCAGTCAGCCAACAGACTTTATCTTATTTCATTTTATTTCTTTGTTCTGTAGTTTTTCAACGCGATTACAGTTATTATGACTGGAATGAACATTCTCGATATACAATGGGAAAAGTACATCGTGCTGTTAACCGTTTGGATTGCACATGAATTTCAAAAATCGTGTTAAATTTCTGTGGTAAGCCCAATTGTCTTGATATTCAGAAATCGATCGGGGTCTGGTGATCTCATTTTAATAATCACTACGTAAGACAAATCGGCATTTATCCGACTTATCAAGAGAAAATATTTTTAATCATGCCTGTATTGGATTTATTCAGTTCAGTCACGAATCCTCAAAGGTGTGGCCTACAAAAGCCACCCCGTCGCTGAAGTCGAGTCAAGTCCTCCGTCGGCAATGTGCCTAACTTGTGTCCTCACAGTTTCCGATGCGATAGGCGGCCCTATAGCGAATAGTAATGATGGACATGAATTAAACCACAACACGAATTAGAAGACCCATTCAAATGAACTATGAATTGAATAAACGATGCACAGACTGCACGTCTGTATGTGTCAGCTGGTGTCAAACCAGTCAAAGGGGATTCGAATCAATTCCTGCGGGATTATTCATACGCGCAAACCTACCTCCGATGAGAAGAATAGTGACTGTCAACATTTTCTTGTCGGCCTCCATGTCGTCTTAATCCTTCTTACTGTGTGAATGAAAGGGTGTGTGCTCGCAAAAACGTCCGCTGTTTATTTCCCAGATGGCTGAGCAGTGAAGTGGCGGAATTATGAAAGCGATGAAGATCCGCCGTTTTTGCTAGACCACGTGATTTAGGAGCGGTGATCACACTTTCCATAACCAGACACCGATGGCTTAATCAAGATATTAATTGACCGGCGGTATTTAGCAGATATGGCTGAAACTACGTACATGTTTGGTGTTTAAAGTTGAGCTTGTACCGTTAGCGGAACGTCGTTCTTGTTCTGGTTTACAGTTACACCAATCTCCAAACTTCATCTTCTCTGCCTGTCTCATAACTGCTACATAACCAGACCCCATCAGTATGCGAATGTAATATTTCCCCCACCGTACTAACCGGCCAGGTTCTGGTAATTCCAGGCGTGCCATCTGAGGGATGACCTCCGAATGGGGGTCGACGTGTATGTATACATTACAATATGTCTTATTATAGTACTGGTATTTAGTAATCGATCGTTTATCATGTGCTTGCTACATGTATCACGTAAAAACAAACAGACGCGGGCACACCAGTAATATAGCAGAGAACACAACCTAAAAAAAAATAACAGTATAATTGTCCTGAGATGATCCTGAGTCCGTGCAGACATAACCCTGGCGAAAAAAGGTTCTATTGTTAAAATGACGGTATTTCCACCACTGAGAAGTCATTATACTCGAGGTCGCATAAGTGTCATTCATTTTGTGTTTCTTCAAAGAGACTACGTGTCTGAATGTCAGCCTATTTATATCAGTTATGGTTATGGTTATGCAATAAGTAAACCTCGGATATTATACTAGCAGGGCTTTACTGTGTGTGCCCATGAAAACGGGGGTATTGTATTGTTCAGTCTGCCAGCCCTCGAGTTTTGACAACGCTTAAATGAAGGCGGTCGTCGTTCAACGCGCTTTCAAATTTCTTTGATTTTTCAGGTCGCCTTATCTTATACGTCGCATGGGACCCACGACGCGAGGCGATGACCGTGGTGCTCTAAAGTAACGTTTTAAGGAATAGTGATCATCTATATATTCCGGAACTAAATAGAGAGGCACTGCCCATTATTGCGCGTTATAAATCACCACTATCAGAGTTAGAGGGAGAGGTTTTTTATTACGTCATAGCTTCTCTATTTACTGTTTTCCCTCACAGATTTTTTTTCTTTTTTTTTTGGCATTGAAAACCTGAAATAAATATACTTTATGAACTTCGATATGGAAGAAAAATGCAAATGTAAATACAGTGTGTACAACGAAAAATACAACGAAAATAAATACACTTTATACAATAAAGGTGGAAGAAAATGTAAGTGTAAAAAAAAACCTTCACGGCTTCGCCTCGCCTTCGCCTCTTGCCGTATTCCCTTCTCATCCAATATGACGCTGTGGTGGATCCATTAATAACATGGCTGCATGGTGTACTGATCGACTAATGAGAACGCGCCGTTTCATATTGGGCAGCGCGCGGTAATACAATATCTCGACATGTAAATGTTTACCGTGTGACAGTATCTGTCTGTATTTTGCAATGATCTAAATGTGTACGAATTATAATGCCGTTTACTTAGATTGGGATTCCTAAATATGTGTTAAATCATAGTCAGTAGAGTGTGATTTTAATTGTGATTTTTCCTTTATGTTTTCCTAAGCACCCCGGAGTTAATGTTCAACGGTTATCTTAATGTCTACAGTTTTAAGAAATTGTATTTTAAGTTGCGAAATTTACATACAGCCATTTACTATTTATAAACCTTCAAAAATTAAATACACCAATGGATGTTAAAATACATCACGCGTTCACATTGCGCTATGATTTGTCGAAACAGTGTCACGTGGTGTTTCCTATATTACCATAATAAATGTTGTCTATTGCACATTGCTGTCCGTCCGTCGTTCCAAAATAACACAGAATTTGAGGCTTTGCTATTCCGGTGTCGTATTTAACATAAATAGTTAACAGTCACAGCGTGTAGCACACATTTGTTGTTATTGTAACACTCTCTGTGATATGTAACCTAAATTGAATTGTGACGAGTTATAGATGTCACGTGATATACTGCGACATACGCTTTCCCGCTTCATCGCATCCAGCATAGATCACGACCTTATTTTTTCTTTTCAAGGCTGAGCAATCACAGATCAGACCGAAACCGAGGCTTTCTGTTTGTAATAAAAAAAATACTGTTTACTTTGATTCGACAAAATTAGAACCTAACCCTACTCACGACTGCCTCACACATTTCAAACCTCACACCATCATATGAACAGACCTTAAGGTTCAAATGGCCACCGAGTTCTCGTTGGGAGCGAGAGCGACACGAGACTTGTTTTCGCTTCTCAATACAATGTTCTATTCTCTCCCGTCATCGTGTTCGCTGTTCCGGTCACCATGGTAATATATATATCAGGGGAACAGTGGACACAATAATGGGAGAGTATGGAACACTATTTGAGGGACGAAAACAAGTCACGCAACTCTCTCGTTCTCAACGAGATCTCGGTCATTTTGCAACTAAGGTCAATTCAAACTGCATCCCAACATATGCATACATGATACCACACAGTGAGTCCCCCCCCCCCACTTTCTGAAGGGTGGGGGACACAATATCAACTGTCCCCTCCACTTTCCTGACTTACCCAAATATCAATAATAGGCTAATATCAAAGCCTGCGTTTGTGTAAGGCCTTTGGTTCTCTGTACATGTACTGTATTCTTAATGATCAAGAATGAAAATCCCCAAGTATGCACTAAATGACTTCATTTTGGTTGCATTTTTCAAAAATTCACACCTTTCGAGGGGGACACATCCCTCCTCGGGGTTCCACACCTACATTCCGACACAGGGGCGGATCCAGCAAAATGTATTGGGGGGGTCCAGGCCTATAGGTCGAATACACGGGACCGTGCGATTCAGACAATGCTATGCGTAATCCAGATGCATTTTCATGCGTTTGGAGGGGACCATGCCCCCCCCTCTGGATCCGCCACTGTTCCGACACCCCTATGTTCCGACATCCCTATATTCCGACACCCCTATGTTCCGACACCCCTATGTTCCGACATCCCTATATTCCGACACCCCTATGTTCCGACATTCCTATATTCCGACAACCCTATATTCCGACAACCCTATGTTGAGATGCTAATAGGTTCTGACACCTACGAAATTTTAGAAACGTTTTTGACATTTCACTGCGTTTTTATCTCTTTACTATAAGAAAAAATATCATTATTCTTCTTCAAATATTATTCTACGCTCACCTTTTGTAACACAATGTTACATTTCTTTACATTAAAAAATAACTATGCCGGATTATAATACTTGCCACTCTTCTGACCATGGGCTTTCATGGAGGTGTTTTTGGAATCCTCGTCGGCAATATTCTCAGACGCGATGTATCCTATCAAGCTTCAGACGCAAAATACTTATATTTTTAATTATTGCCAAACGTTCAGATCAACAATAAACTATGTACCTGACAGTCTTCATGTGGGCTCCTGACAACTTGTACTCGGGGAGACCTAAATTACATTGTTTAGTACTTTTATGTTCGACGATCATCCAATAAATTCTGAGCCGGCCCGCAGAATGTGCCATATTTTCAATGGAAATATGTACGCTAGTGGTCGGAAGCTAAAATTGAATAAATACCCCTCCTCATGGTAGTACAAAGCAACATGTTTTTTCTCTGTTCAGCGCGATCAGTCTAGTTACAGAATACTGACTGTACAAATAAAATTAAGACAAGGCTGTCAAATGTACATGCCATACAATAGACAGAAACATGGGAATTAATTTGGTCAATTTTGGCTGTAGAATCTGAGCCGTTTTGCCCCCGAAAATCAGGGTAGATATGTTAGCTTTAAAAAATTATACACAGCGTCAAATAAAAAGGGAATATAATATAATTACGTATTAGCCTGTCACATATTAAATAGCAATACCTCAGACAAACACCATCGTGTTATATATCAAATTAAAGCTATATTGGTGTAGCGTACAAGTATTACGTTGGATATTACATCGTATAATCCATTACTTATTGACATTATGAATTCATTAACTTTATTATACGATATTCAAAATCATCAAATGGCATTTTCTGGGCAAATGCTGTCTATGATAAAATGAATTAGTCATGACATATTCATGTATTTGAAAATAAGTCTTTTTATGCTTTCTCAATATTTTATTTACTTATTTATTTAGTCATTTATTTATTTAAGAGAACGCTATTACACTGCCAAGAAATTACATATAGATAAAAATGGAATTCAAATAGATGGCGAGACGTTGCCTGACCTAAGATTTACACAAGTACATTAAACATTATGTGGCAAAGAAGTTTGGGTAATTAACACAAACGTGAAATACAAAATCGACGACTGCACAATGGAGCGAATAGGCAGTTTCAAATACATCTGCAGAACACGAAGGATATTGACAAAGAAATAATGTAAAGTATAAATACGGGATATACATGTTTTGGCAGATATAAGGATAAGTATTTAAATTGTGTATTATATCAACTGTAATTTATGAGTGTAAAATATGGGAATATTTTCAGAATAAAGAGGAATATCAGGACAATGCAATGGAACAACGAAGAATAGAATAGAATAGTGCTTTCTGACTTCCTTAAGGAAATCTGTCTAATATGGACCTTAACCTTGAACGATGAATTATGCATCAAATTGGCAGGTAGTATAAACTTGTGCAATATCCTCGCATTAGAGGAAGCCGGCCTATTGTACATTTGAATTATCGGATAAATATCTGATAATTCTCGATGTTTTAGATTGATATTAGACAGGGTCTACAGCTGGGTGGTGGTTTAATTCTCTGAGACCTATCAATGTCTTAGATTGATAGGAAAACGTATAACGTGTGGAGGTAAACAAGGAATTTTGGCCGAAAACACACAATATAGAAATGGAAAGAGATAGTGTGAAACCTTTGTATTTTTTGGCAATCTCAAAAACTTATGCAAACACTACGGAATGCTAAATGCAGTGCCTATTCATCTCTCGCATAATAAATAAATAAATAAATAAATAAATAAATGATTTTAATTAATATGTAGATAAACTTGGAAAGGTGCTACCGGATGTAAACGGCAACCTTGCAATTCCGCGACTGATGAATATCGAAGTACAACTTTCATAAAAAAAGGTAAAATAATTCTCCGATAATTATCGATCTAAAACTTCGATAGTTAGGCAATTGGAGGTTGGAATTGAAGGTTGGAACCACATCCAACAGACACGGATATTGTCAAATAATTGTCGAAGTATTAGAATGATACAATGGGCAACATTGTTTGATAATTCTCTGATGATTATCCGATAACATTATGCTAGATCCCGCCTTCACGGACTTTCGAGCATCATGGCCGGACTACACTACAGTTGGATTTCCAGTATTAACCCACAGGACATCCTGGTTATATCAAGGTAGTAAAAGGTCACGCACGGCTAGTCAGATTAAGTTTGACACAAGTACACTGTGTGTCGGAACATAAGGGTGTCGGAACATAGTGGTGTCGGAACATAGAGATGTCGGAACACAGGGCAGTCCCCCCTCTCAGACACCCCCTGTTCGCGCAAGCGCGGACATTGGCCGCTTACGCGGACACAAAGTGTCCCCCTCACTTTTCAGAATGGATCGACGCCCCTGATGTGTTGGTGTACAAATCTGTCCATTCGTATATTTATATTCAAAGGATGGGCTGTATCTCAATGAAGTCCCAAAATGCATTGCGCTTGTTGGATAAATTGGACACTAAAGAGAGATCAAATAAATAATTAAAGCCGCACGCGGCATCAGCGGAGCCCAAGCTGACAGGATTATGTTTCATAATTAATAAGGTCACATGATAGACAACCAGGTTGTTTGAATCATCAGTAACATGAGGTCGAACTGCTGTTGGTTTCATGTATTTACGTGGTACGGTTAGCAGAATATAGTTTTCAGAATACATAATGAGCCGTGTACTTATGCATATTAATGAGGTTACATGATCATATATGATAATCTCGTATGTTTTAGTTACCTCCTATTTTTAAAGGGCGGTAATCGTCGTGCTGCATCCTGATCGATATGGGACTCATAGCGACGTATACAACGCGTGTAAAATACCTTGTTTATTTACATGATATTCGACCACGCGTTGCGCGAAGACCACCGCGCTTTAATGTGTTCATTATAGCACTGGTTGCATTTCCTGTTCTGGAACAGTGTTACATATATGGCCGTTATGCATATTAATGAGCTCACATGACCATATATGATCATCTGTCATTTTAATCAAATTACCTGTTTAACGTTTTCAGAGTACTGGTAACACATGTTTCATCTTCCTAACTGCAATAGTGTTTGAGATATGACAGTTATGCATATTAATGAGTTCACGTGACCATATATGACCATCTGTTATTTTAATAAAATCTCTTGTTCAACGTCATCATAATAACACAGGTTTCGTCTTCCTAATTGCAACAGTGTTTGAGATACAACTGTTATGCTTATCAATGATGTTGGACCCCCCCCCCCACCTCGGGGCGCCTAGTTACATGACTTAGCCATGTGCCATTCAGGTGAAAGAATGTATCTAAGGAGTAGAATACACGCACAAAATTGTATTTCAATGGGACCAATACAACACATGTAATTGAACAATTTCTGTTGCACAATATCCAAGATGGCGGCCAAATCATGTGACTGATCAAAACTATATTATTTTTCTCATATGGATCTATGGCCAGACATATTATTTATATATATGAGTGCGTCGAAAGAGTAGAATGCACATACACAATTTCAGCCACATCGGATCAATACAACACATGTACTAGTAATTGCACAAGTTCCGTTTTCACAAAATCCAAAATGGCAGCAAAAATTAGAATTAGAAAGTGCATTGTCAAATGTTGCTACACCCAGACAAACGAGATGACTATCCCCTTACAACATGGTGAAAATAATTACTTCCTGTGTGTTTTTTAAATCCAAAATGGCGGCCAAAATCATGTGACCGCTAAAAATCGGGATTCCTAGAACCCTAGAACATGATGAAAATGATCACTTTCCTTTAATCGACTTTTTCTCAAGATCGGTTAGACGAAATAAGCCAAAATTTTACATGCGCATAGTCCACAACAAGGTTGCACCAGTTATCATTGGTCTGCATCAATATGCAAAGTTTCAGGTTTATAGTTACAGCCATTTTCTCAAAAGATTTGACGAAAAAAGTGATGGAGCTTGAAGAGAGAAGAGGATGAAAGAAGAAGAAAAACATGGAGGATAATAATAGGGGACTAGCCCTAAAAAACAAATGATAATAATAAGGGCTTAGCCCTATGGGCTTGGGCACCTAAACAAACGAACAATAATAATAGGGGCCTAGCCCTTCTGGCTTGGGCCCCTAAAAACCGGACTATAATAATAAGGGCCTATCTCTACGGGCTTGGGTTAAATCACTTAATATCAGTTGATTTTCTGACTTTATAAATGGCAAAAATGACCAAGCAAACCTATAATTACACATGATAATATTGCAATTAACCTTTTTGCTCATTAAATTTTCAAAATGGCCATCGTTATGCAATTTTATTTTATTTCAATTTTACCAACAAGTTGCTACTCTTGCTACTTATTTATACATCATAGTAGTCATGGCAATATGATTAGCATTTTGTGTGGGGACAATGGCAGAAATATGACTGTTTTAGGGCTCCATCCAAAATATGTGGGAAATGAACAATGAGCCCAGTTCCAGTTTATTCACTGCTATCACTTGAATTTATGTTGAGTAGACCCCAGTGGTTAAACAAATGTGGTATAGTAAAATTGTGGGGGTGCACGATATCCTATCCTGACCCATGGCTTACTTACTAGCCCTGTGGTCGGGCAGATTTTTTGAGAAAATAAATAAAATATTACTTTTTACAAAAATCACAAAATTCTATAAATGGTTCTTGCTCGAAGTAAGAAAATATGGGCAGCATCAGAGCATAGGTCTTATTTAAAAACTCCTGCCAGAACAACTGCACAGGTCGTGAGGACAAATTAACAGCTCCAAGGGATGGTATTCCCATATTATCACCAGTTGTTCATGAAACATAAAACATTAAGTCCCAACTCCAATAGAAATGGCCAGTGACAGCGAAAGCTATTCACTGCTAAAGCCACTCATCGCGAAGTTTACTGTAAATAAACAAATAGAACCCTCCATAGTAACCATCAGATACTAGTTAATGGTGATAAACGAAACATTTTCAACAGTCGTGCCAGGTTAATATGTCAATTTCATACAACCTTGTTAACGAACAGCCATAATGCAAGTATTAACATGACATATGCTATGGTGATGGGAAAATAATAATCTTTACTGAATTCGTATTCTCATTGGGATTTTAATTGCATGACATTAAAGAAAAAAGAAATACATATAAGAGAAGAAAAATCAGTACAGCACAAACAAGTTGAATGAGAATTGGTTCTTACTGATTGCATGGATCCCTTTCTAGCTCCACGTTGTTTGTTAGGCAGCTGGTTGTCTCAATTTTATATTGTTCGCCTTTTGTTTGAAGCAAATGTTCAATGTTCAATGGGTGAACAAATTCAGTTGAATATCTTATTTTTTCTATTAAGGTGTGCAGTCTGTCGTTGTCTATCTGATCATTTTCATACTTAGCTTATTAAATAAATTATTTTCATATTGTTTGTATCTGATATAAAAATCTCCTTGACTTCCAGCTCCTTTGTTTTAGACGTAGAACAAGTTCACACCAGTTTTCGTTTTTCGACGATGTACCGGTGCTACGGTATCTGGGTACAGTAACTCACAGGGGAACATAAAAAATGTCAATGTCGTCTTTTTCCAGCAATTGACTAACCACTATTTGAAACCCACCGCTATCTGTTTTCTTGTTCGCTTTACCAATATTAATTGGTTAGTGACCATACTATGTCTATCGTGAATTTACAAGATTATTTTTTGGGGACCTTGAATTGTTAAAGAAATCAAAGTCTACCAAAATTTTACAACCACGCAATTATACACCTATAATTCATGTAAATGTATAACACCTTGTAGTGTTTTACGTCAATAAAAATAGAAATAAAAATCGTGAATTTCATGGATTCGAATAAAATAAAGCAAGCGATTGATAAGGATGATTATTAATATTTTCCCCGATGCTCTTCGAATTATTATTTTTTTATTTCAAGGTAAGAAATGGCTAGTTGAAGTTGCATCTTCAATGCGGTTGTTTCACAGCGAACAACTCTAGCTCTGTTTTGGGCATGGTTTAGTTTTGCGATGTAAAATAAAATATATATTAAAATAATAATACTTGATTAATTATTTGGGGTTTCAGTCCACAAATTACGGACATGATCCCCATGAATTACGGTCAATGTTTGTCTTCTCTCGGCTAATTGTCACGGTGTTGATCGACGCCCTTCCTAAACTCAGTATGGAGAAACCAACGGGGATCGACATTCCAAACAAACAATCGAAATTATCAACGAAAGACGAGATTTTTCTAGATATTTACAAACATACTGTCATGACAAACATATGTAAAATTAACAAATACACAAAGAGGTGTAATATTAGGTTTTATTTTAGGCTTAGAAATATTTTCTTTCACTCAGCTCATGCATGTAACTGCCATTTAGCTTTACGGTCCTTCAGCATCGGGGGAAAACAACAATAATTATACAAAACACATTGCGAAGACTCAACAATCAGGAAAGAAACCCCAGACAACCATGTCGTACTTGCGTTGAAATACATTTTGTATTTCACGTCAGAATATTGTTTAAAATAAAATATTCAGTCCAAGCCAAATCGAGGTCAAAGGGTCAGGTTGCGTGCATATAATTATATATAGTTAAAACAAAAAGTATTTGAACTTTTGTCAGCTGTTCAACATATATAAAAAACAGAAAGACAATTATAAGACAATGTGAACCTCGGAAATTATTATGTTAGTCTGAATTTTAAATGCGCGCGAGCGAGCAGGTGGGCGGTGATATTTCGGGGTTTGCGCGGTCGAAAATAAAGCGGAAATTGCCCGGTCGAATTCAACAAGCGGTCGCAAAAGCGAGAGAAAAAGGTGATTGGAAAGCGGAAGCGGGCGGGGGGTTGTGCGAAAGGAGTACTGTAACTTTGCACAACTTTCTTTTAAATCGTTTTATTTTCCAAGTCAATATTCTATTTTACTAATACATTTGTTTTCTAACGCAATGGCGAAGAAAAGAAAGAAAGCGTTGACAGACGAAGCAAAGAAAAATCTGCCACTCAGTGTCGCACTCTGACACAGCAATTTTTTTTCAAACATCGGCCATTTTGTTTCACCATGAAAACCGTGTTTAGATGTCTTATCTGAGACACTTGAAGGATTAGCTTGTTTGTAAACTGTCAGCGTGTACAGTGGGACAGTAATGTTTGTCAGAGGATTATCCCTCGTTGTTCGTTTGCATAACAATGGAAAACCCGAACGTTCCTGGAGTACGGACTCAAATGCCAGCAGTTTTCTTCATTTTTCACGAAATTATTCATTATCTGACACTCTTTATGAGTTCTATGATATCAGTGGTTAATATGTTTGGCCAATTTTAGTGTATATTTATAATAATGCAGCAAATCTACAGTGTTTTATTAACCAAAACTGTTTTTCGCGTTTTTCTCGAGTTGAAGTTTTGATCGAGTAGGACTCATTGGGACCGCCGCCAAATCAAGTGCGTTCGGACTAGGACATTCAAACTCGCAGTTATCGTTCAAAAGGTAATGATGGTGCGAAATATGTCTGGGTTTTTAAAGAAAATGCTTTGTCACAGAATAATAGTCTGTTAAAGGTGCCAAGTATGAAATAATTTGGGGATAAAAAAACAAACCTGCATAGAAATCGGAAAAATAGGTCTTTTGATTATCGGAGACGCATTTCAATGGACTTGATTACGGACAATGCATGACGTAAATTTCACCAGGAAATTCCACAGTGTGCTCTCGCAATCGCGTACTTAGTCATTTTTATAAGGTTCGCCATTTTTGATGTCACGTGATAATTATGTAAACAATGTCTGTCCAGTTTGTGCGAACTTGCACCTCTATACTTAGTCTTTTGATATATATAACCTAAATTACTGTTCTGAACGAGACAACAGACAGAGAATGTTTTATTTAAAAACGTCACAAAACCTTCTCGCTACCTTAAACGATAAACATTAATGTCCAATTGTTATAACCCACGTCCTACGTGCAGACGCCGTTCGAGTCAAGAGTATGTTTAAATAAGTTAAGCCGCCTCAGTGGTGACGCCCCTTTTGTCGTAGACGTAATCATGGAGGTAAAAACAGTTATTTCGAAAGACTATTTTCACGTCGTTTGAACACCATGAGAAGTGTATGTTCTATTGAGAAGTGCGTGAATGTGTAAGTATTGTTTTACTTCTGTAGTTCTGAACACTCCGTAAACTATGCCTCATCTGTAGCTTTCGTCTCCACTGCATTCGATATCGTGTAACCGAATCGAAGTTCAATGTATTGAGATTTGCGTTCTCTATTTGCATTCCATGCGAATCCAAATCAATGGCATTCGTAATGATGTTTATATTTTTGAAATTTCATAAATGCAATCTAATAAATACAGTAATTTGTTTACATATGGAAATAATAAAATAATAAACAACTCATATATGTAAAGATTTGAAGCTACAAACACTAGTTATTTGGAGTCGATTAAACAGATTACATTCACGACTGTTAAATAAATGCCGAGTACTTTTTATTTATTTAATTTTTTGTTCTAAAAGTCCAATAACCTTCAATAGCAGACAGCTTTTCTCAGCATATACTAGGAAAGTACTCTTTCTAAGTTTCAAATAATACCCCGTTTACAAGTGTCTTTGTTCGCAACAATGTCCATTTCAAACAAAGTACTCTTATTTTGTTCCAAATCGTGCCCGTTTACACGTATCTTTGTTTCCAACATTGCCAAACAATATCCGTTTACTCGTTCCAACAATGACCATTTACTGTTTTTCAAAACTGGGTTGTTCTCACAGGACCTTAATTGAAGTACACAACGTTTCATTTAATTTTTTTAAGTGGTACATTTTTGGGACCAAAACACCCATGATTCAATCAGACAGGTTGCAGACATCTTTATTTATTATTAGCTTGTGAGTGTTCAGTCAAATGTTTTATTCATTGTTGTTATCGGACACTTTATTATCTCATGTATACTTATGCTCTTTAACTTAACAAATTAATTATATTTTGAAGGTTTTATGAAAATGATAAACCTTGTTAGTAAACTTATTATCCGAACATATACTATGTACATTTAATGGAATTCCAAAATTTTTTTAAATTATTGATATTATTACCAAACGCTTCATCGTGGTATTAAGCGTTTGTTTTCAGGGGTGGGTGATACCAAGTTTTTCATGTTTCGTCTGATATTTCTGTGGGATTCTGCTGCTGTAAATAATGCAAGATTTTTTCCGAAATTCAGTGTGTTGTGTGCACTCCAGAGTTTTCGTTTTTTGCTGAAAACATCCCTATTTTTTAATGGCAGAGTCGAATAGTTTCACTCCCACTGGGAAATCTGCATTGTTGCTTGTATGAGAGCTAATTAAACACATTTTCCAGACCGGCGAAAGAGTATGCAACAGCCAATTTTAACAGCCTGTCACGTGATCTTACTCTGAATGTCAACATGAAAAGAGGCTCGTCCATTTTACGCAGGAATAATTGGAAGTAGAATATGTGAGGGATAGTATCAACAGAGCGGTGTATACTGAAAAGTAACATCTATCCTTCTTTTGCATCTCTAAGCCTTTCTGTTTTAGTATACTGGTTTGAAAATGTTGAATTTGCATGATTTGTGATATTATTTTCACTGAAACTCCCCTAATCCCGGGTTTGAATGAGAACGGCACACCACGTGATCATTTGAATACAATGGTGAAGGCAAACATGCCGTGCTACTGCGGTACTCCACTGACTGTGTTGCTCGTTAGCCGTGGATTGAATGAATCTTGATTACCGGTTGAAATGTTGCTCATTTGGCGTAGGTAATCTTTTTTGGAACTGGGTAACGTCACAACGTCGCCAGCAGAAACCTCCTGGTATTTTGTTATTGATGGTTGTGCCCTCCATGGCAATCGCTAATTTTACTGCGGTGGATCTTCCAAGAGACTTCGGATTGTATAAAACGCAAAATACATCAAGTTCTCTCAATCATAGTATTCCATGTGATGTACACCTAATATGCCAACAATTTTGCCGAACGAGTTTGCCAATGAAAACAAGCTGGTAGGCTGGTTCGCGATCCGCTCCGCTCAGAAAACAAGCAATATGTTTTTGGTTGTTGCAATGGCAGGACATGAACGTGAAGGTAACGTCGGTTTATAACTAAAACCGGGCACCGTATACGAAGTTCGCAAAAAAACATTAAGTCGTTAGCAATTTTATTTTATTGCTAGGACGTATTCTGCCGTTAAATGCAACCGTTTTTCGATAGTATTTTCTAGATTGGAAGCAGCATTTACATTTCATTCAAAGTTCAAAGTGCGTTGAGATTACGTTGATACAGTGTAACAATGTCGGCGTCGGTGGTCTCTTACCGGTGTGCAACGTAGCCAAAATAAAAGGCATGATTACAAGACAGGTGAGAGGTAATAAATTTGGGGCGAAAGTATTCAAAAAACAGTTTTTTGCTGTTGCCATGGCAGCTGTGGGCCAGGATTGTTTTTTTTTTCCAATTAGTGACGGTACAACTTGCCTGTTAAGTATTAACAAAATTAGCCAAGCCCAAAAAAATCTCAGAGAAGTTAAAAGCCGTTGCTAGTGAAAAGTTACCCCAACGTTGGGGTCAATCTTCTCAGTAATAAAAATAGACATAAAACAGTAAATTGTTGCCCACACTCAGGCTGAGTAGAATGAGCTACGTTCATGATTTTTAATCATAGAAATGTAGGGTGTGATACATTTGGCGTGAAGATATTCAAATCAGTTTTTGGCTGTTTCCATGAAAACGGTGGTCAGAATTTGTTTTTAGATTTTACAAATAGTAACTTTGTGCCCATATTCAAGCTGAGTAAAATTAGCTAGGTCTGAGGTGTTGTATCCAAAATTTGTAGGAGATACATTTAGCGCGAAGCTATCCCAAAATCAGTTTTGTGGTTGTTGCTGTGGCAACGGTGGGCATTTTTTTCTGATTTTTCCTAATAACTAGAGTGAAGGTGTGACCTACCTGCCAAGTTTAAGCGAAATCGGCCAAACCAAAAAAATCACTGAAGAATTAATACGTGAAAACACTAAAAATCACACACACAGATACACAAAATTAAAGTGATTTTAAGGGCAATCATAGTGGAGTAGATCGCCAATACCATGTCATTTGCATATTGATCGTGAAAATATCAAAAACATCATTGCATGGGTGATATGCAAATTAGTTTTAGTCAAAATAAGTGACTGCTTAGAAGTACCATTACTGTTGTTCAAATTTCATTTCACTCTGCAAGTATTCATGTACCCCAAGGGTAAAATATCGTACTTCTAAATATTGTTTATTTCTGTTATGTTCGAAAAACGCTACTCCTGAACAGACTACTCTATTTGCTCTCAGGTCTCATTTGCATATGGAGTGTGGAAATACCGATTTTGATTTCAGGGACGA
This sequence comes from Saccoglossus kowalevskii, assembly GCF_978046115.1. Classification (NCBI taxonomy): domain Eukaryota; kingdom Metazoa; phylum Hemichordata; class Enteropneusta; family Harrimaniidae; genus Saccoglossus; species Saccoglossus kowalevskii. The sequence continues at coordinate 18,784,173 of NC_140645.1, forward strand.
ATCAAAATAAACTGCAGTATACATGTAACAATGTTGAATACTTCCTTTCACTGTGAACATTTTCCCGTTAAAATAAATTCCAGTGAAAATGACATTCCCTCAGACTCTATTGAGACTTGACACAGCACATTAAAACTTGGATTCACACGTAATGCTTGAAAACTTTTCATCGAAAATAAATTAAGTGAGTTCATAAGAGTTGGAAATGAACAAATTATATGACACCCAACCCTACCACTCCATACACAATGTAAATTACACCCCCAAAACATCCTTTCACCAGTGTATTCTATTTGAAATCAGGAGAAATTGAAATAAACAAATTATATGACAACGAACTTAATTATAATTTCAGCCTCTAGTTCAGCACTGATTAAATAAACTACCTCGTCTTTATGCCAACTTGAAGTTATTCAATGCCTACATCAGTGACTTCAAAATCTATGTTGCAATCCCAGGAATTTTACTTGCTATTAATTGCATTTTCTATTGTAATGTCAATTTCTTGCGATGACTCGGAACATGAAGCTGTAACCACAGACCGTCTAGGTGCCGTAACTAAATCTAGGTATAAGCACCGGTTAGACAGGCTTGAACTATGCATGTGAAGCCAGCTGAGAGGTATATTCAATCCTATAGATTTCTCATTGTTTGGTAACTATTTGCTGCAAATGCAACGAAAATCACTATAAAAATATTACCCACACAGCATTCTACAGGTTACTTGTGTTCAAGTAAGGCGCTGAGGTTTGGTGTGTACAACTATTTTACGCTCGTTGTAACTAACATCTTCGAGCCGCACTTTAACTGTCAGTAAATAATGTATACAGAAGAAACAGTAGTACATGCCAACGTTGCCCACAAAACCAAGCTTTGACTAGCCTCGCTTGTTTTTACCGAATATATTGCATCCAAGTATGCAGCGAACTTTGAACTGTTCCTTGTACACACGGATACTAGTCGTAAAACCTGTTTTTAGGCTCTTATAATGCGACTTGCATGCCATCTGTTTGCGGTCGCGAGAAGTTAAGGATATTTTTGGTCAGAAACAGCACTTTAACTTTTATTATTGTTTCTATCCGTTTTCTTGTTCACTTTCATGAATTGATTAGTGACCATGCATTTACAAGCTTTTTACTTGGGACCTGAGAACGAAATAAAAGTCCACCGTCAAAGCAATGTTGTTATATCTAGAGCCCATACAGCAGGCGATGAGCGAAGAATCAGATATTGTTACTATAGAAACAACAATTTTGGATATTTTACATTCATAACTGAAAAAATTATGCACAGATTTTAATAAAATGCCCAGGTTTAAATGTCATGTGTGTCTGATTGACATAGAAACAGTAATTTCGGGAGTGACCTTTCATTTATAACTCAATTATGGATTCACGTACAATTTTTAGAACGAGGTCATTTTTGATACCACTAGGCACAGGTTAGAATGGCTGGAAATCACAACTAAGAAAAAATGAATTAAAACATTCAAACTGTAATAAATCTAATTTAGTTATTTCAGCAATCGTTGAAATCTTCTGAAATCTGTTCTTATTTTCAGTGGACGCAGTATAAACGATTCACATGTGCGACCGGAGAACTGGGAAAAATCAATAGAAGAGGTAATATTTATTTCAAATTCTTGACTGACTGACTGTGTTTGATTGACGTGATTGTGTACAGGGGATTTTTATTTAACCACGATCGTTGAGTACTCACATGCAGTGGCGGATCTAGGGGAGGTCGGACCACAACCCCCCCCCCCTTGACAAATTCATCCAATTTGTTTTTGTATAATATAAAAAAATCATTAACTTAGTCTGGCGATTTTAAAGTTTGCCCCCCCCCCATAAAAAATCCTGTATCCGCCCCTGACAGGAGTAGGGAGGTAGAGCGTCACGTCATGGGGCCAACGACGGCGAGGAACTGTACTAACAAGTTTGAGAGTCACCTTAGTGCACCTTAGTGCAATGTAGTCCGGTTGAAGTGAATCTTTATACCGACTACAAACACCCAGTAGACAAAATATTACAATGACCGCGGTGTTTATATCACTATCACCTGGTGTGTTCTTATATAATGACGTAACCGCTACCAGACCAATTTCGGGTTGGTTCGGAAGACATCCGAAGAAGGAAAACACAGAGACCGGAGACGCATTGACGCTGCAGGTCGGCGTCTTCTTTGCCGATCTGACGCATATCGCGCAAGGTGTGCTGCGAGTTGGTTCGAAATGTCGAACGTTTCTAAGTCAGTCGTCGTTTGTCACGTATTTTACAGAAATATTAAATCGTGTCATGGGCCTGTTAACTAAATAATGATAAATGAAACTTAGAAAACTTGTAAGAATAAACTGGGCCCAAATTGTATAAATTTGCAATATTAGTTTACGCTGCTAGTGTCTGTTTCGGAAGGCGTTCCACGCGCGATTTTATCGCGTTCAAGGACGTTCTATTTTCGAACTAGTTGAAACCGGAAATTACGCAAGTACTTTCGAACTTCAAACACAAATTTGATTATCGTTATTATGTGTTAGTTTCTGTTGTTTCAAAAATTGAATTATTTATGACATTCATATTTCACTCACTAACCAATATTTTGTCATGAACCAATCACAAGACTGGTTACGAACCAGTTGAGTGAGGCCAAACGAGTCGTAACCTTGTAACCAGTCTATGATTGGTTGTTGACACATTTTGAACAGGCCACGCCTCCAACCGTTTCCGTGCGTTCGGGCCAACCGTTAATTATTCATCTATTCAACTACATCTGCTCTTAGGATATCTTTCTCAATATGGATATTGTACAAATCGAGTAACGATTTAAATCCATCGTTATTTATACAAACTAAGCCATGATCAAATATATTTGCGCTGTAGTGTCAATCAAATCAAATTTGTTAAAACTAATATTACTGAATATATCAACCGAAGACGACGATTACGCCATTTTTTTTTAAATTAGTAAATTATACAAATCAGCGGTAGGCTAACCAAAGAATACCAAAATTACAGAAAAAAAGGTACGGTTGTATTGAAACAATGCGTAGACCTTGTAATGTTTGCCGTTTTCGTTATTGAAGACAATTGCGTCATTGTTTTGCCTCAAATGACCTGTGAGTCATTTCAACTTGTTCAATGTTAACATATTTTTTTCCATTAGAGGACATCATATACGACCTAAACATCACAAAGTCGCTAGGATGTAGGCGTGTATGGTGACCCCATAAAATTTAACTGATTTTCATAAAAAAATTCCAAAATTTGAACATGTCATGAACCCTGTCTTAGACACGCATCGATACACTGATGCACATCAGTGTGTTTGCCAACTGTCGGCCATGTTGGTTTTATTTCCATACGTTCTTAACAGTACATGCTTTGACCGATTTTATGCAGAAAGTAGATGCAATGATTCCGTTTTTTTTCTGTTACCGAGTTACAAAAATCTGATTAAAATAAAATCATAATTTGTGCTTTATTTTTTTCAAATATCTTTTATTTATTATTTAATTTTCATACACGTTCTTGAACTCATCATTTATTTGCTGTCGGTATTCTAAAAGTTTTGGTAATCGCAAAAACACACAAGGTACATGTATGTGATGATAGTTAAAGTAATACATGTAGAACATTAGATGCACGTAATAATAATAAAAATAAATAATAATAATAATAATAATATGTAGTACAAATGAAATATATTAAGTCAGATTGGACCACGCCCATATTTTAGAAACAACGCCCATATTCTTAGCTCGGGCTAAGCGTCCAAAATACCGTTGTATACAATTATCATTTGGAAGATTTCCTACTATATTCATTTCCGACATAACAATGAACGAGAGCACACCCAGAGACATTATTGGGGAGAAATTAAAATAAACTGACGATGAGCACTTTCTGCAATCTGGACTATACGAATTCGCATAATTCGAAAGACTACAGAATTGTATATTCATAACAAGTTTAGGTGTTAACCTAAATGGGTTTAGTCGATATGAAAACTTATTAAAACTAAATCTCTGCCTGTACTTGGCGTCGCCTGGACACGACTAATAAATATCAATATCAGCAATGTTTGTTTTATTTTGAAACATTTTTATCTGATAAAAATGTGATTTTAGCTCCGCTGTCGAGCGGAGCTTATCATATGAGTGATTGTCCGTCGGCCGTCAGCGTCAGCGTCAGCATCAACGTTTTACTTTTTTGACTTCTTCTTGGAAACTACAAGTCTGAATGCTTTGATAGTTGGTGTATATGTACCTTGGATAGACCTCTCTTAGATATGTTCATTTCATGATGATATCTTCAATTCTCTAATTATGGTGAATATTTTTGTCATTTTTGGTAAAAAGTTATATTTTTAAATTATTGTTGAAAACAGCAAAGTTGATTGCTTTGATACTATACCTATTGTCCATTTTCTAATGATATCTTCAGTTTTTATTAATTGAAATGTGCATTGTTACAGCGGAGCTATCCCAGCCGACCGGCTGCTTGTGAGCGAAGCGAAACAACCATTCTGCCTAGTCCAAAATGGTGGTTACTGTAGTATTTGTATTCATTGTTTGGTCTCGTGGGGATTCTGTGGATAGAGGGGAAATATAGTTACATCCAAAATAACGAGAATGCCAAGAAATAACGAAATAAATCTATAACGATTTTAAGTCGGTTGTGACTCAAACATGCACTTCAGACACGCATAATCTCACATCAGTGCTATTATTTTTTTCGAAGTGATGCGAGTCAATAATCAAATTAAAGATTCTATGCCATATTTCCATTATTATTGGATCATGCTATCAGAGTACCGAACGTAGGAAAACAGTATGTGTTTTAAAGGATTCTGAGCCAGTTTTGTATCAATAAAATCAAATATATTTGATATTATAAATTTTAAAATTAACTAACTTCCTTCTTTATTTTGTATAGCAGTTTATAGCCGATAACAATTTTACAAGCCGACACTTAGTTTCGTGTTTGTTGGTGTTCACTGACTCAAAAAGTAATGTCATTTTTTTTCATTTCAAAGATTGTTCGTGGTAAAAATCTTGACGACATTATAAATTATGTAGTCAATTGTTAGTTGCAAAAGTTGCATTAATTCCTGTGAAATTGTGTATTTTTGTGTGTCGTAATACTACTACATTGCCACTGTATTTTTCCTATGATTCAAATGTGTTTTCATTGATCAGTGAAAAACAAAGATTTCCAATCTCATCTCCATACTTAATAATGATTGACCACTTACATTTTTGAAAAGTAATGTAATTTTTTTCATTTCAAAGATTGTTATGGGTGGAAATCTGGACGACATTAGAAATTATGTAGCAGCTGGTCGTGTTGATGAACAGAATAAGGTGCGTGATTTAGACATATAGTTGATATGGTACACTTAAAATACAGTATAAGATGACATTCTGTTAAAAACTCTATGTTGCTGATGATTAATCACGAACTAAAAGTGTGTCATCTCTGATACGCATGTGCACAGATTGTCCTCGTGCGCACAATAACAATCACTGCACATGCGTAATAGTGCTTTAGTGTCATCGAAGAATACTGTTGCGCGTGTTGTAAAAAAATTATGTTTTATTTTACAGGACATTTTAATTCAGTTATCATATTACAGTAACGAACAACAGTTTTTTAACATATATGTTTTCATTCATATTACAACTTTTTAATGGTCAGTTTGTTTGTAATGAAGCGTACTAAGGCGCGCGTCTTCTGAAAATGCTCTGCCGTGGTCGTGAGCTCGAGTCTAGTGTGTGTGCGTGTTTATATGTTCGTAATCTGTCTGTATTTATATTTGAAGATTTAGGGGAATACTTTGTTTACATAACAACATTTTGTGACATGGTATGTTTATGGATTGACCATTAGAAACTTTTGTTCATTCGAACAGTTTTGAGCTAAATGTTATCCAAGAATGCTGCTGCTGTGAATATTTCTCTCTCTTCAAATGTGTGCAATTTTTTGTACGCTCTTGAAAACTTCAACTATTAGAGTTAACACACCTTTGACACGGCCATTTCCGGCTATTGCTTGTGACTGGTTAGTTGTGCAATAAAAGTGCTGAGGTTACTTTGGGGTAATTTATGAACACGAGTTGTATTTGGCGTTGAATGGTATGTTAAAATAGGTTTTCATGGGAAAAAATCGGGTACTCTTTCTTTTGATTTCTTCTTTGTTTTCAATCAGAAGATGGATATCGAGTGCACCTAAATTTTCCGCATTTTTACTGCACATATAGTTATTGTCTTTAAAATGTGACTGACAAAAGTTGCATTAATCCCTGTGAAATCGTGTCACAATACTACTATATTGTCACTGTATTTTTCCATGATTGAAGTGCTTTTTTTTCAAAAAAAAAATCCAATTTTATCTCCAGACTTAATAATGGTTAGCCACTTACAGGCACAAGCGCATTCAGAAGTGCAAATTAATTACAAATCCATTCAACTTCTAAATGGAAGTAATCCTACTAGGAATTGAACCTAAACAAGATTTCAATTTAATTAAACATGTCTTGGCACTAAGATTAACGTATGTTCAACCTAAGATCAAAACCTAATAATATTTAATATTCCAGTTATGTAATTCTAGTTCTGGTTCCACATTTTATAGACAACCAAAAATTGAAAAGATTTTAAGTACGAAAACAGAAATTTCTGATTATTGTTTAGAATGTTGAATCACATTCACTTGTAACAAAAAACTAGACTATTATAAAACTCAAACATATACACTGTAACCTCAATATAATGAACACCGTTATAATGAATTTCCTGATATAATGAACACATAGCGTGTCTCCCGCTCACAACAAACCCAATGTATTATGTGCTTCATTATAGTGAGCATTTCACTATAACAAACTAATTCTATGTCCCCCAAATAGTTTGTTATAACGAGGCTACAGTGTACTGGCTATATTTACACAGGTTCTGTATATGTCCGAACATTTTATTTTGTGTACAGGATGAGCAGTGTTTATCATATTCATAAATGCGTGTTGGGAACTAGATTTTTCAATGTGGTTTCAAATTGTTTGTTTATGGTGTAATTCAGTTCATACTCATGCGTGTGATTTTAATAAAACAACTCTTGATATTTAGCATGAGGTAAGTCTTCTGTATATGTACTAAACTGGGTGCAACATCTCCGCATACTCCTATAAGTCGGCCTTCAGTGCCTTTCTGTTTTGCGACCATGAATCACTGGATGGTTAGGTCGCGCGTCATTGACAAATGCCAAAATTGAAACAATGTGCAGCACTGTCTGTGTTTTCAAAACAGATTTTTGTGATGTTGCATCGACATTTAGCTGACCAAATGGCTGATTTGGGGGATGTTGCACCTACGGTAAAATTGATTCGTTACTTTGAACGCAATTTTTCCTGCCAAAATTGTTTGTATTTTTTTGTTCATTTCGAACAACATGGACATTATCTCACATTTTCTAGAGATGTTTTCATGAAACAATCATGCAGCTTGATTTTGTGGAAGGTGACAAAACTTCACTTCAGCATTCAAATAGTAATGTCAATATATGCATTTCCTTTTCATAGAAAGAATCAAACTGAGTGCTGAATTATTTGAAATTAAACCTCTGAATGCGGTTTGTTTTTTATGATTGCATTCCTCTTAATAATCAGTTTGGAAATACTGCACTACATATGAGTGCAAAGTATGGCACAGTGGAGATTGCTAGATTGTTGGTAGAAAGTAAAGCAGCTCTGGATATCCAGGATGAGGTAAGTTTTCTATACTTGTAATAACTAACATTCATTTATTAACCTTTTGAATGTCATAAGCCCAATTTGTTTACAATATTTCACAATTCTTTTGTTTATTTTGAACCAAATGGACACAATCTCACATTTGCTAGAGGCTATGATCAAAACGTTTAAATTTGTTTCTGGTGAAAAAATTATGCAGCTTGATTTTGTGGAAGGTGACAAAACTTTACTGCATTCAAATAGTAATGTCAATATATGCATTTCCTTTTTATAGGAAAAATCAAACTGAGTGCTGAAGTGTTTGAAAATAAACCTCTGAATGTGGTTTGTTTGTTCATGATTTCATTTCTCTTGATATTCAGAATGGATTGACTGCATTACATAGCAGTGCAGAGAGTGGCACAGCGGAGATTGCTAGATTGTTGGTAGACAGTAAAGCAGCTCTGGATATCCAGGATAGGGTAAGTGATTTCATTTCTCTTAATATTCTTAAAAGATGAACTATTTTTAATGGGTGCACTATTGGAGTCAGTAAGGAAATTCACTTGTTGTACTTACAGTAGTATAGATGATTTTCAAATAAATAACAGCATGCAATACTTCAAAGTTCATGACCTGTATTTTTGATCACTGCCCAATTTCTGTCTTTTTAGTCCCCGTTCAAATGAAGTCCGAAAACGGGGACTTATAATTCGGAGTCAAATTTCAGAATCCTTCAGACCGATTTTGTTCATTCTTTGCATGTGCCTAGTAATTTATGTGGCACATATACACATGCAGTTGTTTGGCGATTTGATTCAAAATGGCCGACTGGCAGCCATCCTGTTTTTTGAAAATGTCGTATTTTGAACATGCTTTGTCAGTTTTCATTCACATTTGGTGCATAGATTATACATGTTGGGATACATGTCATCTTACCGTCCGTGCATCCGTCCAGAGTCTTATTTTTAGAATCCTCAGACAGATTCTGTTCATTCTTTGCATGTGCGTATTACTTTATGTGGCCGACTGGCAGCCATCTTGATTTTTGAAAATGTATTTTGGACATGCTTTGTCAGTTTTTCATTAAAACTTGGTACATAGATTATACATGTTCATGAAATTTCTTTCGCAATTGGATCAAAGATGGCCGACTGGCAGGTATCTTGTTTGTTTTTTAATGTGGTATCTTGGACATGCTTTGTCAGTTTTCATTTGAATTTGACACATACTTTATACATGTTAGGATACATGTCCATGACAATTTGTTTCTGAACAATAATTTTGTGCTTTCGAACGTAAAGAGGGCTTCAAGATTACAATTGATGATGACAGCTAGCAGCTAGACAACAAAGAAATCGGAAACCTCATTTAGCAAACCCGGAAACACAGTGTAACATTGATGAATACCTCCACTTTGATGAACGTATACCGACTGAAGCAACGTATGACGGCGAGTGGCAGTAACAGATTGTTGGGAATTGTATTGCAGACAAAGAAAATCATGAATCTACAGACAACGATGACATAAATTGCAACGACAGTCAAATTATCGACCCCCACGACGACAGTGACTTGACAGTGGCTTACGTTGTGATGTCATTCAAAATGGACGCCTTCAGTTATGATACATGGTACTAACCCGTTCAGTTCGAACAGTTATTTGAATGTTTATTAATTTTATGTACATACAATAATATTCTTGTCTTGTTTGGTAAATTATTGAAACAATACAATAAATGTAAATATATTCACCAGAGGCAAACTCTGGTGTCTTTCAATTGTGCCGTGTTTACAGTACACGTAATTGTTGTTTCAATCGAAGTCACGCCCACCCTGAATACATTGACTCCCTCTGAAAACCAACCATAGATCCCAGTCATGGTCGATTTTGACAGGTCTTACTGTATATTTAGCAGTTTTAGATGCATCATTCATGAGTGTATGCACTACAACCCGATTGTATGTGACAAAGTTTTTACCACATATATATAATATGCACAACAGATGCGATGTTATCTCTCTCCACAGGTTGCTGATTCACCATTTGAATTGTTTCCTAATTCCATAACGAGTGAAAGTGAAGAGGTTAGTTTAATTTGTTTTATTTTTAGATGGCAAAATTAAGTATTAATTAATGCCAGGTATAGTCACTACTCCAGTAAAAATACTCTGTCCCACTTTGAAGAAGTAGTCTTTTCATATGAAGTACCTTGGAGCTCTCAGATCAGCATTTGCATACTAGTAACAGATTGTCTTCAGAACCCCTTTGAATCATGTGGCACAACTAGCTGGTGACTGGTGTACAACTCTGCATAACCGATGAACATTATGAAATATATGTAGCAGTTTCAGTGACATCATTCATGAGTGTATGCACTACAACCAATTGTATGTGACACAGTTTTTACCAAATATATATAATATGCATAACAGATGAGATGTTATCTTTCTCTACAGGATGCTGATTCAACATCTGAAAGCAGTGAAAGTGAAGAGGTGAGTTTAATTTGTTTTATTTTTAGTTGGCAAAATTAAGTACTAGTATTAAGTTATGCCAAGTATAGTCGCTGCTTCAGTTAAAATTCTATGTCCCACTTTGAATAAATAAATCTTTCATATAAATTGAGCTAAATATAGTTCTGTGTGAGATTTACAACCTCTATACGTATATTATAACTAACCACTTTTTACCACTAAACGTGACCTTTGGAAATGACCTTTTGACAACCTTATTACAACTTGTAACCTTACGCCATCATGTTTTTGCAGTAAACATTTCGCCCATAGTTTTACTGCTGGAAGTTCTGAGAGGCTGTATTCTCCTCGCTGTCATCACTAATTTTCTGACTGGGAACCAACCCTTATGAACATTTTTCTTCTGTCTTGTATAGTTCCCGCGTATATGCTGCGTATCTCTCGAGTACTTCTTGGGTATAGTTTCCTGCGTACTTATTGAGTATACATATTTGACATGCAAATTCGCTTATCTATCGGGTATTAATTTGCATATCCCTACATTTCTGTCTGGTACCTCCCGCGTATATGTCCGAGGATTTGTTTGGTACCTCTCAAGTATTGGTCCCACGTTCTGTTGGGTACCTCGCGCGTATAGCTTAAATCTATCTGGTAAGTATTGTATCAATTCGAAGAAATACATGCAAGTAGTTCATATCCCCTTCACACTCCACAATGTCAGCTTAAAAGATGAGTTTTTTTTTTTTGCTGCTCAATTGTAATTGATAATGTGGAACATTCTATTTTTGTAAAAGGGTTGCTGATATCATAGTTATATTTTAAAATATGCAGTGTCTAAAGTCATGTCTGCAAATGTACAATTGTATAACTATGTAAATTTAGCAAGTACAACAGTTAAACCTAATCATATGCAATTCTGGGGTACCTGTCACATATATCTATATAGAAGCTAAGTTTCTTGGGTACCTGTGACGTACGAAGGCAAAACTACAAGCCCCTTCCTGGACATTGTCCGGGTGGAGGCTAATAATGTAATGGAGCAGGGTTTTAGCTTTAATTCACACCAGACACTACCTGACAGATGGTAACTGTTGTAGATACTGGGGCAGTCAAATTAAACAGCATGATTGACCAAGTAAAATATATGTCATCTGACATGTTCATGAGACAATACGTTATGCCATATGTGAAAATAAATTACATACTCATTTATGCATTTTCTAGGAATTCTTTGGTGACGATTTAGTTCTTCAGAGAGTAGTGTTTGAGAAGGATGAGGAAGTTTGCCAAAGAGAAATATCTGTCATCGATAAAAAAAGAACTCCATGCTAGATATGATGATGGCTGGGATATATCAGTGTTTATCGTGAATGATCAACAAGCGTTTCAGAGGACTACTGAATTGTTTAGAGATCGAAAGATAAAGAGCTTCATTTTGGGTAACATGGATATTGGAGTAATCAACAGATTAACAGTTAGTAGAAGCTTGATACTGATCAATGTTGCATCATTTAGTGCAAACAAAGTAATTTCATTTTTGTCTCCAAATGCCAAAATGTTAGCATGTATTGAGTTAAATGATCTACCAGCACCATGGCATATTAATATCCTAAAACCCAATCCAAACCCTTTGCATGCGTAAGTGTAAGTTTGAGAAAGCTGATAATTCAAAGTGTGATTTTGAGATAACAAGTAAAGGGATTTGTTCTCTGTATATTATGCAGAGTGGAGTCACGCGTCTACCAGAGGATATTGGCAAGATTCAGGGGTTGTCAAGCTTTGATATTGAGGATAATAATATAAGACGCCTACCACCATCTCTTAGTACAGTGGCTGAATATAAACATTTCAATGTAGATAGAAGCCCTATCAGTAATATACCAAGGCAAGTCTTAAAAGAAGGAAAGGATGCAATATTATCTTATTTGAAAGATTTCTATGATGAGAGTATGATTCCTAATGAAAAAGTTAAACTAATACTTGTTGGTCATGAAGGTGTTGCTAAGACCACTCTTGTAAATGCCTTTGGTGGAACAATCAGCAAGGTTGAGAAAACTGATGGAATTGAAGTTTCTGAGCTTGAGCTGACAAAGAAATGTACGTTGCGTTTTTATTTTGCTGGTGATGTTGATTTCTTGGAATCTCACTCATTATTCATGACAGATGACACAAGTTGTCTTGTTGTTTTCGACCTCAGTAAATTTGATGCAGGAAATTTTCTAACATCTGACAGTCTGCTAGGCCGGGCATCACTCTGGCTTGAAACAATTCATGTGTTTGCTCCACATTCACGATGCACACTGGTAGGCACTCATGCAGATAATGATAAACTAACTCCAGGTATGTTGAATACAATATGGTATCAGTTTCGTGGGTTGTTAGATAATGCTCAGAGGCGACATACTGATTACCATGCACACAGCCATTTGGAGAATTGCTTAGTATGTCAGTATGTTAAGAATCGTGAGAGGGAAAGTAAGTATGAAGGATATGCTGGATATGTTGAAGTGGTTCCAAAAAAAAACAGTTAAATTTGTTAAGTCGGGATCACACAAAAGAATGAATCACCAGATGAGCCTGATAGTTCCTCACATAACTGGTTATTATGAAGTATCTGGTACTGAGGATTTTCCTGAACAGGTAAAAGGGGAAAATGCATGCATTTCCCAACTGAACGAATCAATTAATAAAACTGCATTAGATATTATAAATGATACTTACCCTAGGATTCCAGAAAAATGGCACTCCGTGAAAAGTTGTATTCAAAAAGAACTGAAAGAACCATCTAAATACTAGAATTCCATGAGTATAAGGAAATTGCATCAAACGTAGGTATTACATCAATTAGGTCAATCTATAATGTCACTCAGTTCCTAAGTAGTCAGGGGGATATAGTGCACAGATACAGAGGTAAGTCAAATACTGATGGCACAATTGTTGTACTCAGCCCACAGTGGTTAGCAAACCAACTGCGAAAGCTGATATCATTCAATGCAAAGAATATAGCACCTGAAGGGATTCTTACAAAAAAGAACTATCAGTTGCATGGAAGGACATTGATAGTAAGTATCGTGATTCATTGATGTTGCTATTTATTAAAGTGAAGATCTGTATTCTGATTCAGTATGCATCAGCTGCCAAGGAGGCAGAAATTAAGAGTTGGCTCTTACCCACAAAATTAAAAATCGGTGAACCATGCTTCAAAAACTGGCCACCATTTCCAGTCGGTCAAGAAAAGCAAATCAGCTATATGTATAAATTTGAATGTTTACCACCTTTGCTGTTCTGTGATGTCATAGTAAATGTTATCAGTAACGGAACTAGAAGGAATCCTTTCGTTACGCGTAACAATGTAGTTTTTCAGACATCAATTACTTTCAAGCCATGTGGCAAGTGTGTTAGAGCTGAAAAATCCGAAGAAGACTGTCATGTTCGGTTCGAGCTGATCTATCATTTAAACTTTATTCTTTTAACAGTGAGGGGTGACCATCCTTGTTGCACTGTTCCTGTATTTAAAGACATGATTGACAGTGCAATAAATGATTCAACTTACAGAGCTTTGAATCCAAAGTGTTTCCTGACTTGTTCATTTTGTCTAATAGATAGTAAGTATGACCCAGGTTATATGACAAAATCTCATGGGGGTTATTTCTGCGAGTCATTTCAAGGACATAAATTTAAGGATCACAATGATTTATTGTGTTGTGTTGGAGTTTCCCAACCTAAAGTTGTAAATCCTGGTTTTAGTAATGCAATGGCATCGAAAGATACGGACTATCCAAGTATTTTTGCTGTTTTACCAATCAATTCAGGAAATCTGTCTCTGTTGGGCAAGATCAAATTGAAAATTTATTCGCATTTTCGTGATGGCTATGCAGTCCATTTACTTTGCGAGAATTACGGTAAGCCTCATTTCTTAAGCTCACCAGGCTATAGGATTCACAATGTAAAACCATTCATCGAAAAGTATGGGAAACACATAGTGAGACTCCTACGAGTATTTGCTAAGTTGTCACATTTGGTGACTCCGGTACTGCCAGTGGCTGAATCAGTTTCAATGGCAGCTGACGAATCATCACAACTTTTGTCAGCATTTTTGAAAGATTTCAAAGCAACCTGTCCCAATCTAGCTGATGCCATGGATGAACCAGAACCAACCAACGTTATTGTCTTAAAATCAGACAAGCCCAAATACACTCGACGGGAATTTTCACAGTTTCTCAATAAGATTGATGAAAATGAAAGTTTTGGAGCGTTATATCCTGTAGCATGTGGGGATAAAATATGGTGGTGTTGTGAAGAACATTGTCAGAAACTTCCTTCTTGAATCATATTTCTTTTATTCTGAACAGATTATATTCTGTCGTGTACTATTTAGTGTACGAGAACTTTTTCATATCATCGTAGATGAAGGGCAAGATATGTGAGAGGGAAATGTCTATTCTGATTGCTGTTGTCATTGACTGTTATAAACATTTTCTTGTAGCTACAATAACTGAGTGTTATCAAATTTCTATCAAATTTGGATATTACTTTACTATTACTTTCGGCTTGGAAGGTTTTTCGTTGGAATACTGATTCAGTGAAAATAAAATCTTTTATATCGTAATTCCGGCTAAAATAAAGTATTTCACAGTATATGAATCAGTCTAATATCTCCGCCAAGTTTTATTATGGTCCAGGTTCCATGTATATTTTTCAGTATTTTGGTTTAATTTCACAATAACTATCAGATCATCTTCAAATTTGGGAATCTTATCAGTCACTATTATAAATGTCAATTAAGTTTAATTTTCAATATATGGGGTCAAACTTGACAGAAATACTACTGACAATGGGAACAAGTATAAAATAAAATAAAATGGCGAGTGTATTTTTCCTTGTACATTACTGCACCATTATTTCGGAATGTTTATACAATTCATGTTATATCATTCTGCAAGGGACATTGAGATTAATACAGTCGATGCAGTATTATTTGAGGGATTGAATATCTAAGTATTAGAAGTGTATTTCATCAAAACTTTTATTTATTTTTTTATAAATAATGAATAGACCAGTTTTGGATTCCCCTGAGTGCATAGATACCATGCACAAGAAGAGGTATCAAATCAACTTAAATTCACTTATATAGTTTTAGGCAGTTATTTTACTATGTCAATTTTTTTTTTTAACATAATGATTCTTGTCATCCACATTGTCTTTGAAAGTTCTAAACCTTTTCTTAAAGTCATTATGTTTCTATTATAAAAAAAAGTGCAAAATCAGCTATTGCATATTCAGTTTAGTGTTTCCGTATTTATCCAGGTAAGCGCTCATGCCGGGGCAAAGCCCACCCCAATTTTGATACAATAAAGACATTAATGTCACGTCCTGGCATACACCCAGGGGGTCTTTTACTACACTTGTAATAACAACAAAAAAATAAAGTGTGCAACCATGAGAAACATTGTTATTTTGTGAATTACAGATATTGCTTATTTTTCAGCATTTATGTCAAATATACCATATCCAGTTTAGTATTAATGCCATTATTTTCCAGCAAAAATTTGTGATTTTTTTTCAATTTATTTTGAACCATACATTTATACCATATAACAACATACTATAATGGCTACAGGATTTGATCAGGTTTTGTTGTTGGCCTTACGTTTGACTAACTATTTTAACTAACTATTTTAATAACTAACTATTTTAATAACTAACTATTTTAAAGGGTTAATATAGAAAAGTATAACTAAAAAAAAAATTGTTGTTTTGTATTGGTTATTTTTATTTTCATTATTACATTGTGTTGTAATTTCTTGGAATCAAGAAGATGTAATAAGTCTTTTATACAAGTCGCGCTGTAACACTTGATGATGATGTAGGTGGTGAAAGCAACATTATTCAAAACTATGATTGTTTGATTGTACTTGTTTATAATCTTGAATATAACAAACTGTAATTTGATAGACATATCAAGACAATATCCAGACCATTTTATTATACTCATTTATGTCAAAGTACTCTGTAGATAAATCATGCAACTTGTAAGGGTTTCAACTTGTCAGCAAATCTATAAATTAGGAATTACTTTTGCATCCATTTCTCAGATAATTGATGTAGATTAATGAATATATTAACATATACAATGCTACTATTTGAAGTTCAGAAATAAAAAAATATGTAACTGTTGGATTTTGATTGAATTTTTGCTCTCACACTATTGCATCAGATGAACAATCTCTCAGTGTGATTTACCACCATTTAATGACATTGGGTATTATACCTCACTTAGGGTCAACTTTGTAGATGATGAAATCTTGCCCAATTCTCTAAAAAAAATGGAGTATTCAGTAATATTCCCATATTAGTATACTGGTAGTATATAGCGTATTTTATTAGTCACTGACTAGACATAAATTCTTGCCATGATCAAAACTATAAACTACATAATTCAATTTGGAAAAGCAAGCATAATTTCAATTTGACTCGTTATATTTATGCAATTTTTATTCTTGAAGACGTTAAGTATACGGTGTATGAATTTAGCGCGGTGGTTGGTGATGAGATGTAGGAGTACATGTGTAGAATGTAGATCATGTATGAAACTGAATACTTTCCACAAATCTGGTTTCCGCAATATTGTTAAGAATGTAAAGATTGTTTGTCAATCAATGCCTGGTCCTAATTATATATTAGGTGACGGTGGGCATTCCCTCCAAAATATAATACCTCTCCCATACAGCAAACTCTCTCATATGATTTGTAAAGATTGTTTGTCAATCAACGCCTGGTCCTAATTATATATTAAGTAATGGTGGGGCATGCCCTCCAAAATATAATACCCTTCCCATACAGCACAACTCTCTCCTATGATTTGTAAAGATTGTTCGTCAATCAACGCCTGGTCCTAATTATATATTAAGTGATGGTGGGGCATGCCCTCCAAAATATAATACCCCTCCCATACAGCACAACTCTCTCCTATGATTTATAAAGATTGTTTGTCAATCAACGCCTGATCCTAATTATATATTAGGTGACGGTGGGCATGGCCTCCAAAATATAATACCTCTCCCATACAGCAAACTCTCTCATATGATTTGTAAAGATTGTTTGTCAATCAACGCCTGGTCCTAATTATATATTAAGTGATGGTGGGGCATGCCCTCCAAAATATAATAACCCTCCCATGCAGCACAACTCTCTTCTATGATTTGTAAAGATTGTTTGTCAATCAACGCCTGGTCCTAATTATATATTAAGTGATGGTGGGGCATGCCCTCCAAAATATAATAACCCTCCCATGCAGCACAACTGTCTGCTATGATTTGTAAAGATTGTTTGTCAATCAACGCCTGGTCCTAATTATATATTAAGTGACGGTGGGGCATGCCCTCCAAAATATATTACCCCGCTAAGAATGCAAAGGCTAATGGGTAGACGCTTGTTTGTAATCAATGACACGCTATGGCCATCTGACGCATGCGCAGGTGACAACTCCCCCGTTTTAATACTGTGCTGTGATATAATGCAATGGGGTATGTGTTCGTATACCAGACATAGATTGTAAGACGTGTCGGCCTGAGGCTCTATATTCTGGGATGTTGAGTCATTGTATTAATCGGGGTAAAAGTACGGTTTGGTCACGGTGTCTTTATATTTTGGAGCCTCTTGACAGGGTTGTACCGTATTGAATGTGAATGCTCGCGGTAACAACCTACTTTAAGCATCAAGACATGTGTTCACAGTTGAAATCTAATTTAGGATAATTTCTAAAATAAATGAACCTTGAGTGATTACAACTTATGTTTGATTTGCTGATTGAACGGAAGAACAACTCAGTCGGTCTTGTAATGGCGCAGTGACATTCATGCAGTGTTAGCTTTACAGGTGTGATTAATTTACCGATATTTACTATATGGGGCAGCCATCTTGAATACCGCTTAAAGAGGAAGTCAAGCCCAACAACATGATGCTCCCCAAGGAAAGAGCTCCACAAATGTAGAAGAATGCAATTAACAGTTTTTGTAAATCACTTTTCTTTCTCCAGATATTCGACTTTTCACCAATACTATGTCGTCCGCCATCTTGTTTGTGGGTAAAGTGTGACATCATATCCACTGATGTGAAAAATTGAGAAAATGCTTTCATCTATAACGTGAGAAATACTGATGCGAATTAGTTAAAATTTGCGGTGTGCATATAACTCATGTATATACTCATAGTAATGGAAATTAGAATTTCACAAATACACATAAAGTGAAGATATTGCCACAAATGTAACAAAATTAAAATCATTATTTTAGTTGTTAAAAATATAATGACACTTTTTAGTCCCCTTTTTGTGGCCAACAGATTTATATACCATCTATATAACCTACTTGCATCAATAAATTGTATAAAGTATTAGGAAATTTGAGCATTTGGTAGAACAACACAAAAATGAATATTATCAGTTTTGTTGCCAAGAAATTGTATAGGCATGTTTGGCACCAGTACATGTATGTGCTACCATGTTCTAAACTTTCAGTCAAATTGAAAAACAACTTTTGAAGTTATAGACGAAATAATTTTCTCAATTTCTCACAACAGTGAATATGATGTCATATTTTATTCATATTCCTTTGCTGAGAACCGAAATGGTGGAATACATAATACTGGTGAAAAGTTGAATATCTAGAGAATGAAACGTGATATAAATAAACTGTCGTATTCAAGATGGATATAGTAAATAACGCTAAATTAGTTGCATTGGGTTGATTATCACGTGTTCGCTTATGGGAGTTGTGCAGTGGTGGATTTGAAGGGACACAGAGGCGAGCGTTCCCACTTTGCTGTACTCAAATTTTACCTTAATTATAAAATTCAAAGTGTCGATTATTTTATAATTATACAAATAAAACAAAGAATGGTTGGCAAGAATGTATTTTATATCAAGTAAATAGCAGTTTTCTAAACAAGTAAACATGCTGAAAAATAACACAGCTTAAAAATGCACGACCTGTCGACTAAGTTAGGTCGGCATAACCAAAACATGAATAAAATTTTAAACAAATCAATACAAACACAAACCCTAAGAAAAATGGTAGAATTAACATCGCTGTGTAGTTAGGATGACAAAACAAACAGGCAGTGTTTGTGTAAAATAAAATAATTCAAAAATACTTTTAAACATAAATCTTCATTTCCAGTTGTATTTACAAACCGCTTGGAGAAGCGGATATATATATTTCAAAGGACACACTTCTTGTTACTTATTTATGACCTCTAAAGGTCACACATCCTGGGACTTAGTTATAACCCCTAAGGGTCGCACATCCTGGTACTTATTTATGACCTCTAAAGGTCACACATCCTGGTACTTATTTATGACCTCTAAAGGTCACACATCCTGGTACTTATTTTGACCCCTAAGGGTCGCACACCCTGGTACTTATTTAGACCCATACAGCTCATACATCCTGGTATTTATTTAGACCCACACATCCTGGTACTTTCTGTAAGAGACGAATATCTATGGGAATTTTGATATTGAAATAACTGTTAGCGAGAAGCTTACAAATCAACCAATCTAAAAATTGAATAAAGAAATTACGAACAAATAAACATCAATGTTATTTACAAAATCAAATTAGCGTTTAGAATAGGCGTGATTTTTTTATATAAAGTATTCATAAATGTTTCATACATTTCAAATGATGGTAAACAACAAATTTAACCAATCACAGACCACAGCATAGATGATTACCGCGGATGAATACCGCCAGCATTTCACGTTGAATGTGACCTTTGACCCATCGTGACAATTCCCCTGCATGGATATATTTAACATTTTAAATATTAGGTACCAAACTGTAGTGACAATATTACCATTACTTGTAATATTCGAAAAATATATCTCCAAAAGATTAGTTTGAAGGGTTTTAATTGTCATTGTGGTGATGATGAGACCTATGCTCTGAGTAAATCGGTCTTGATTGAGTAAAGGTCTGGTTCAACTAAAGAAACTTTCTTCTTATGATTTTGATGTAGCTTGATAAAAAATTTATAAATATTTATAATAAATTTGCATTCCTATACTAATCGCTTTGTATAGCGCCATCAACGGTAAAATGCTTTCCCTTGACGGTTTAAAATCATCTTAGAAAACCTGAGCCCCGACACGTAAAAATATAGCTGACACAAACAGGTATTCCTTCCAGAAGTTATGTGAAGGCAAATCTGACATGGTTTGAAATTGCAGCAGCCGTTTAACATAAACGACCGTGTACCAATCCTTTCGTTGACACGTACGCCCTTTTCTGCTTAAGGGCGATGTTCACACCGATACGCATTCTGAGCCAATGCGAAGCTACCTGATTGGTTAACCAACCCTAAAACCGAATAGTCAGACCAATCAGAGAGCAGCTTGTTGACAAGTCCTTTTCTGCTTGAGGGCGGTGTTAACACCGATACGAATTCTGAGCCAATGCGAAGCTACCTGATTGGTTAACCAACCCTAAAACCGAATATTGAGACCAATCAGAGAGCAGCTTGTTGACAGGTCTTGTTTCGATGTATAAAATTCTGCCTTGTATGTATATGCTTCGAATTAACCACGAATATTTTATGTATTCTTTCAAGTTCATTGCGTTCGCGTTCAACAGATAATAATAAAGTCATTTCGAGTTTGTTATCGACCCTGTAGCTTATAAACTTATTTAAATTAAAAGTGTCATGGTATATCCATAAACGGTGGTATAACTCCTTTGTGTAGTAGTCCTTTATAAATATACACTGCCTTCAACTAGTCACTACGATGCAAAAAATCCAAATATACTAAACAGAATCGCTGCAGTGACGTAAAAGATGTTCGTCGAAATGTGAACAGCGCCATCTACGACCGTTGTGTTTGATGCTTGTTCTTGACTACCGTCATCATGAGGATACATGCTGCCATCTACGACGTCAAGCGCGACTTCCTCAGAAGCTGTCTGGAGCGGAGACAGAACCGTCACAGTGCATCTGTATACGCCCGCGTCGTCCTCGTCCAACGACAAAATCTTCAGAGACGCTGTATTTATTATTACGTACCTAAAGAGAGAGAAAAAATGTTCAACTTCAAGGAAACTTAACATAACATAATAACTCTAAGTGCTACGTGCAATCTCATTTCGGACAACCCCTAGTCACTTGTTGTATATAAGCATGATGGGAAAAAAATCGCCGGGTTCCTATCCTAACGACTGCTGACATCATTTACAAATGCGCATGCGCATCGAATGGATAGAGAGTACCAGTAATTCAACGAAAGCACGTATGCGATTGCTAAAACAATATTTACTTGTTGTCCTCGGAGACCATAGGAACCACGCCAGTTCCTTCGCCACCTCTAGCAAGCTGGTCCCAACCGCCTTCTAACAACTCGTCCGCTTTGTACCAATCAACCACAAAACCTTCGCCAGCCTCCGGGGCACCGCTAAATTCACAATATAACGTAATATCTGATTGGCCAATAAAACCTGTCTTGTCGTTGTCGATGGTCAGAGTTAGTTCGGCATAACATAAGAAACCTGAAATACAAAAAAAAAATATGTATTAGCACGCCGCAGATCGTATTTACAACGGTTTGATAATAATATGGCGGAATCGGACGTGGCAACGAGAAAATTTGTGCAATTTAAAACTGGGAATTTGAGAACAAACAAACAGCGTAAAGTTATTCTCTATAAGATGCACGCTCTCAATTCACGTCACTTAAGGGGTCCACTCACGTGATTGGTCGACCAAAAGAATCGATTGTCTGATCCCGTGCCTGATCAAGAACTCTTCCAGTAAACCCAGTTAGTATATGCCATCAATTTTATCACACCTTGATCTACATTGCACATAACTGTTCGGACGACATACAGAATATATATCTTTTCGCACCAGGTCACGTGATATACACAAATGTAATTCCTTTATTTTCAAAATTGAACCAGCTTGTTGCAAGAAATACTATTGTTTATTCTAAACTGTATAATTCAATGTAATACCGGAACTAGTTTTCAAATGGTGGAGTGATACAACTACAGGTGAGTGAACTTGTTTTTAATACTAGTACTCCCAGTACCGTGACCAGTGTAGTTGATTTTGCTGCATTGGACATTGAGGATTACCTTTTATTTATTTAAAAAAAATACTGTTTTATAACATTCAAAATGGTGGTCCAAATCATTTTCCCCATGTCTAAAAATGTCCCTGCTTTTGAAGATGTTCTTAATTTTGTCGCCTGTGTAAAATCTAATTGTATTGTGATGCACCTTCAGGCAATTACTCCGCTGAGACTAATTTATTTGTAAGTGGGGTCATTGCCCTCGTTTCTCTTTCATGGGACAGTGACAAATGCGAACGTTATGTCGTATAACCAATGCTTATATACACAATGACGTTAAATAGCTCTTTACAATTGACAATTTAACTTTGTAGTTGAACGAGGTCATCGCTTGAAAAGTTGGCTTAACGGCTCATTCGTATTAGTCAGCTGCATGTGAATCAGATTGACGTTCCCGTCCAATTCTGTGCCTTGCCAAGATTATTGAACTGATTTTAACATTGTTCAGTATTTTATTATATTGATCTATTCGTTGTAATCTGTATTTGTAATCAGTCGGTTTTCCTATCCACGTGGTTCCATTTGATAATAATTGATTTTCCGTACAATTGCGAGATCTCGCGAGATGCATGAAAGACGCGCGTCGAACGTCTGCCGCAAAAATCGAACGATTTGATTTTGAACTCGAATTTCCTTATTTCGTAGCTCACACCGACCGGCCGATCTTCGACAGAGGAATATTGCTTCCGAATATCCTTACTTAATCGAAATTGCCTATCATCAAATGTGGACAGCACATTATTAAGCATGGAAATGTCGCCAAAATACTTTCGCGTTTGTCGAATCCCACGCAATGTTTGACGCCACTACAACGCTATGACCTTTGTTTGTCCTGTTTTTACGTTCGATTTCACGCATAACGCGTGATTCTCGCAGTGAACGGAAAATGGTCTATTCAGCTAAACATTTTATTTTTAGTTCCATGCATTTAATTTGAATAAATTTTATCACTTAAATGACTCATTCAAATGCCATTACATTAATAAAAGGGCGGTGGTCGTCGCGCCGCGTCCTGTTCGATATGGGACTCATAGCGACGTACACAACGCGTGTGAAATACATTGTTTGTTTGCATGAAATTCGAACACGCGCTGCGCGACGACCACCGCCAACGCCTGGTATGGAATCTGATAAATATATACATGTATATAGGAAGTAATTCTTAGCAATGTTGATAGGTATATCCTGGCTAATATACTGTGCCGGAAATACTTTTGTTGTATAGTTGGTGGTGTAAACACCGATAATTTAACAGCT
Source organism: Saccoglossus kowalevskii (assembly GCF_978046115.1). Lineage (NCBI taxonomy): Eukaryota > Metazoa > Hemichordata > Enteropneusta > Harrimaniidae > Saccoglossus > Saccoglossus kowalevskii. The sequence continues at coordinate 18,807,757 of NC_140645.1, forward strand.
ACCTATATAACGTTTGTTGACCTCTCGTAAGAATGCCATTTACGCCCTATTTTGTACATTGCTAACACTGGTTTTCTTTTACCTTATCCGAATAGCGCATTCGGGCATATGACTTATAGCGGGGGGGGGTCGTGACCCTGAGCTCGCGCGAGAACTGAGTCCCAGACGACGATAAGAACACGCGTTAATAACGCAAAAGACTCACGGGGTAGACGATTGTTTGTAAACAATGACACGCTATAGCCATCTGACGCATGCGCAGGTAACGACTCCTCCGCTTTAACTTGTATAAATGTTGCCGTTATTTGTGTTTATTTATGCTACATTAAAGGTAGTGATATCGGGACAGGGGTCTTTATGGGGACGATCTCATTTAATATCAGTAGCTTTCCTATAATTGTGCATTGTGTTATTTTATACGGGTATGTATTTGCATCGACAGCCACGGATCGATACAAAGATGTAATGGATCCACAGTCTGACCTTGTGCAAACACCGCAAAAAAAATACGAATGGTAACTTTGGAAGTCATTACTGGATGACGAACTGAAGTGTCCTAGACTTGCTAAACAATGCGTGAAATGTACGCTATATAGCCACGCGTTCATTGAGTTCACCCAAGTGTATTTCCTAACGGGAGTTCCTCAGGGCTTCCCACGGCATACTTGTAGGCATTAAACTAGCAAGTTATGTCCATGACGCCTCGTTGACGATGAGTACGTAATGTTTTGTTGAAGGATTCTTATTGGGCGCGTTTATTTTATCGGCGGTGAGGAGGGCGTACTTGTCTTTCTTAAAATGCCGATTCCGCACAATATACGCTGTCGTCAACATTGTCAATAAAACATGTCGTTTTTATTGATTGCATTCCACCATTATCTATTAATATAAACCAACAACGATGCGAAAATCAGCCACAGTGCTTATATTAAATTCATGTCCTTGTGGGCGCTTCTCCAAGCCGAAAGCATTCGCCAGGTCACCGTGTGCATATTCGGTTCATACGGTTTGCTTGGATGTTATTCTAAACATTAGTACTGGTGTTTACTGCGAGGTTGCGTAATATTATATTATTGCCTGAATGGTGCGGGGTGTGCTTCATCACAACATATGTGAATAAAGAGAGATCGAATGGTAATAAAAACCGTTTTCGATTGTCCACTCTATCTCGCTATATATATATATATATATATATATATATGCAGTCGTCCCATGCATTATAATACTAGTACCGGCATGAACCCAGTTCCCGTTTTAGACGATATAGCCATAGAACGTTTTTTTTTTAACAATGGACTATTTTGCATTTGAATGCAGGATCCAGCTTGGGCCCGGCAAATCCATCTCTTTTCAATCGACATCGTACCCTGGACACGTACGAACCAAAATATTTAGAATGTTACGGCTCTATGTAGTGTCACCGCCTCGCCCATATAGCATCGATTACGAAGTCATTATTATTAATACCGGTAAATCGTAGAAAAAATGACAAACTCTTACCTGATGACAATATACACAGAAAACAGATCAGCGACATATGTGACAAAAATGACAACATTTTAGCGATTTTCCCAAAACACTCTTGCCCTCTCGGCGTATGGATGTAATCGAAATTTCCGACGACTCGAGGACGCTCGGGTATTCACGAATAGGTTATTCTGACCGAAGATATCCGAAGTTAGCGGTTCAGAGTCGCAGGAATCTGTGTTCACTCTTGATCCCCCATACACTGGCAGTTCTCTCCGTATTCTCGCTGTTACAATGCGTGTACAGAACGACCTTTGTTGACAAACTATCCCAGAATGCAAAGCTGTGACAGACAGCCCTGTGTATGACTCCCCCGCACGACGCGCCCATTTTGGTCCCTCGTCCATTGTTCCACTGAAACGCCATTCGCCTTTCATTTCGTAAAGCGATTTCTTTCATTGTTGGATCATAAAAGGGTGTAAGTCAGGTAATTTATTTGCTGATCCCTTCTGTGTGACCCCCAATTTAAGGCATGGCAGACGACGCTGCATTCTTCCATTAGTCAGCATCAACATTTTTATAATTTAAGCAAATAACACCGAATAAACGGCAAGGTAAAGACTATGTCTAATTATAGTAAATACGTACTGCGTGCGTGACTCGAACCGGCGCTCGCGTACGGCACCTAATCGCCTAGCTTCACGCCACTACACGTCTTCCCCTCGGCCACCGGGCATCCCCAAAAAAGGATGCTTAATAACCGAGCTTATTACGTGCAGAGAACGTGAAACCCGTCCACGCGATACGCGCCACACAGCATGGCCAGAATGCGGCAAAGGCCTTCAGATCTGGCTGTAGTAGGATGGTGAAAGTAATGGTACAGCATTTTAACAGTGAATAAGTACTGAGAAATAATTTTTAAACTCATAGTTGCTGTCGACATAGGAAGTAAAGTAAGCAAATAACACCGAATAAACGGCAAGGTAAAGACTATGTCTAATTATAGTAAATACGTACTGCGTGCGTGACTCGAACCGGCGCTCGCGTACGGCACCTAATCGCCTAGCTTCACGCCACTACACGTCTTCCCCTCGGCCACCGGGCATCCCCAAAAAAGGATGCTTAATAACCGAGCTTATTACGTGCAGAGAACGTGAAACCCGTCCACGCGATACGCGCCACACAGCATGGCCAGAATGCGGCAAAGGCCTTCAGATCTGGCTGTAGTAGGATGGTGAAAGTAATGGTACAGCATTTTAACAGTGAATAAGTACTGAGAAATAATTTTTAAACTCATAGTTGCTGTCGACATAGGAAGTAAAGTAAGCAAATAACACCGAATAAACGGCAAGGTAAAGACTATGTCTAATTATAGTAAATACGTACTGCGTGCGTGACTCGAACCGGCGCTCGCGTACGGCACCTAATCGCCTAGCTTCACGCCACTACACGTCTTCCCCTCGGCCACCGGGCATCCCCAAAAAAGGATGCTTAATAACCGAGCTTATTACGTGCAGAGAACGTGAAACCCGTCCACGCGATACGCGCCACACAGCATGGCCAGAATGCGGCAAAGGCCTTCAGATCTGGCTGTAGTAGGATGGTGAAAGTAATGGTACAGCATTTTAACAGTGAATAAGTACTGAGAAATAATTTTTAAACTCATAGTTGCTGTCGACATAGGAAGTAAAGTAAGCAAATAACACCGAATAAACGGCAAGGTAAAGACTATGTCTAATTATAGTAAATACGTACTGCGTGCGTGACTCGAACCGGCGCTCGCGTACGGCACCTAATCGCCTAGCTTCACGCCACTACACGTCTTCCCCTCGGCCACCGGGCATCCCCAAAAAAGGATGCTTAATAACCGAGCTTATTACGTGCAGAGAACGTGAAACCCGTCCACGCGATACGCGCCACACAGCATGGCCAGAATGCGGCAAAGGCCTTCAGATCTGGCTGTAGTAGGATGGTGAAAGTAATGGTACAGCATTTTAACAGTGAATAAGTACTGAGAAATAATTTTTAAACTCATAGTTGCTGTCGACATAGGAAGTAAAGTAAGCAAATAACACCGAATAAACGGCAAGGTAAAGACTATGTCTAATTATAGTAAATACGTACTGCGTGCGTGACTCGAACCGGCGCTCGCGTACGGCACCTAATCGCCTAGCTTCACGCCACTACACGTCTTCCCCTCGGCCACCGGGCATCCCCAAAAAAGGATGCTTAATAACCGAGCTTATTACGTGCAGAGAACGTGAAACCCGTCCACGCGATACGCGCCACACAGCATGGCCAGAATGCGGCAAAGGCCTTCAGATCTGGCTGTAGTAGGATGGTGAAAGTAATGGTACAGCATTTTAACAGTGAATAAGTACTGAGAAATAATTTTTAAACTCATAGTTGCTGTCGACATAGGAAGTAAAGTAAGCAAATAACACCGAATAAACGGCAAGGTAAAGACTATGTCTAATTATAGTAAATACGTACTGCGTGCGTGACTCGAACCGGCGCTCGCGTACGGCACCTAATCGCCTAGCTTCACGCCACTACACGTCTTCCCCTCGGCCACCGGGCATCCCCAAAAAAGGATGCTTAATAACCGAGCTTATTACGTGCAGAGAACGTGAAACCCGTCCACGCGATACGCGCCACACAGCATGGCCAGAATGCGGCAAAGGCCTTCAGATCTGGCTGTAGTAGGATGGTGAAAGTAATGGTACAGCATTTTAACAGTGAATAAGTACTGAGAAATAATTTTTAAACTCATAGTTGCTGTCGACATAGGAAGTAAAGTAAGCAAATAACACCGAATAAACGGCAAGGTAAAGACTATGTCTAATTATAGTAAATACGTACTGCGTGCGTGACTCGAACCGGCGCTCGCGTACGGCACCTAATCGCCTAGCTTCACGCCACTACACGTCTTCCCCTCGGCCACCGGGCATCCCCAAAAAAGGATGCTTAATAACCGAGCTTATTACGTGCAGAGAACGTGAAACCCGTCCACGCGATACGCGCCACACAGCATGGCCAGAATGCGGCAAAGGCCTTCAGATCTGGCTGTAGTAGGATGGTGAAAGTAATGGTACAGCATTTTAACAGTGAATAAGTACTGAGAAATAATTTTTAAACTCATAGTTGCTGTCGACATAGGAAGTAAAGTAAGCAAATAACACCGAATAAACGGCAAGGTAAAGACTATGTCTAATTATAGTAAATACGTACTGCGTGCGTGACTCGAACCGGCGCTCGCGTACGGCACCTAATCGCCTAGCTTCACGCCACTACACGTCTTCCCCTCGGCCACCGGGCATCCCCAAAAAAGGATGCTTAATAACCGAGCTTATTACGTGCAGAGAACGTGAAACCCGTCCACGCGATACGCGCCACACAGCATGGCCAGAATGCGGCAAAGGCCTTCATAATATAATATAAAATAATATTTTATTGTCATTTTTTTTTATAATTTACATGTTTCTTGTTTACGTGATACAGATGATAATTTACTGTAGAATACTTTATTTCTGCTTGGAGTTTATTTTCGCTATTTTTCACTGAAAGGATGGTTCAGTGAAAATAAAATCCAGCGAATATACTTTTTTTTTCTTATATTTCACATTCAACTCATCAAAAATCAGTGAAAATAAATTCGATACAAAACACTCAAAAAGCATTTTCAGTAATTTCAGCTAAAATAAAGTATTTTACAGTATGTTATGAAACCAACATTGTGTGGTTCCATTGCCAATTGCATTAATGATGTTACCAGTCACAACAAATAATCGAAGTATGTTACTTTCCATATGATTGGCTCATTCTCAGACAAATGCGGTATTTTGCCACCGCATTCTTCTTGGGGTAACCGTGTTCAAAGAAAAACATCCACCCACATAACTGAAGCATTCCGTAGCCCTAATCCACCATTCCAACGCAAGCACCAGTACTTATTGACTGTTTATAATACATAATAGCCTGAAATGTAGGCGTGAATGGCGCCCTCGTCGGCCGAACGGCATCAGACCTCACTGTGTTGGAGTTGGAGCACCGCGGAGGGCGCAACTCGCGCAACCTTGTCAGGCTAAATACAAAAGTACTCCAGATCCCGGAGTTTGTACAGGCTAATCACGTACATAACGAATGCGTACACGTATTTCGGGCTTTGTTTTATCACTCACATAATATTTACATGATAAAGATAACATCGGCGAAAGAAGTTTCGATGAATAATCAGCTACATTTTTAATGTGGCAATTAATCACTGAATCACTGGTTTTGAATTTCACTGTTCTCATTGATAAGTAATATCTGCTAAATTAAATGCAAGTGAACATGAGAAATAAAAGTCTGTGAATTTAAAACCCAGAAATATTGCTCCAATCATAGTGAAAATAAATTTATAGTATAATTTTATAGTATAATGATGGCTCTGGATAATTGCAGGTAAATGTATTTCCGAGGTGTTTAAAGAACGTCAAATTATCAACAATACGGTTACCTTGGCAACGTAATTACAAGTGGAATATAATTATATTAATAATAAATTAACTCATAATATGATTCTCACTCGCTTCCGTGTCTGCAAATTAAAATACGACGAACCATCTGTTACCACGGAATATCACGGGTGGTCATCGATACTGATGGCGATAGGACAACGTTGTGAAACAAAAAAGGTAGCTGCCTGGATGACTGTTTAATGTTGTGCATTGTAATCATGTGAGTGAAATCACGGATTTGCTCACAGATGACGTCAACTATGGTTAAATTATATTATAGTGGTTGTGCCAATTCACAGTGTGCAAAAGATGCAAAAGCGATTGTGTAAATCTCTGTGTTTCAGTTCCTCGCTAAACGATTGCTTTTTACGCGTATGACATTGACACCTGTGTATGACACCCACCTCCCATTCTCTAATTCACACCGTGTTCGCACACCATATTAGATAATGTATTCGCCAAATGTAACATTCGTACGTAACTCTTGTTAAGTGAGCTGCCAGACGTGTCTTTGTGCGTCCGGCTGTTCCCATGACAACATCTGGCAACTGTGTGTGGAATTAGTCGTTGTCGATAGTACTGCATGAATATTATGCGTACATCCACTGTAGTATAGTGATTAATCGGACGTCGTTTTAAAAAAAAAATGCGGTAAAACAATAGCATAGTTTTAGAACGATTACGTATTGTTCTTCTCATCTCTGCGTGCATTGTTGAAAAGTTGAATATAATTATCCACTGAAAAAAACAAGGATCCGTTTTCACTTATTTGGCAAATACTAGTAGTTAAAAGACGGTGGTCGTCGCGCTGCGCATGTCCGACATTTGTGTTGATAAACATTGATCTTCCCACAATCCAATGCGCTCTTCTGGTGGAAATCACAAGTATGAGGTTTGACCTGGGTGCGACTTGCACTGATTACCCCCGGTGACTCCTTCCATACCTTCCAATCACCTAAACAAATACCTAATTAAAGCTAGGTAACCTTCTAGTTTGTACTCGTAGATCTGCGCAACAGTCAAAGTCGCCATTTTTGTTTATACGAGACCCATATATCTCGCGCATGCGTGACGCGACGACTACCGCCCTTTAAACTTCAACATGTAAAGGGTGTGATTGTTTCCTCGAAACAATGAACTTGTAACTATGTTGTTCGTTGCACGCCACTGAGTACATACAAAATAGCCAGTATTTCGGTCGTCCTTAAAGCCGATAAGGGGTGGTCGTAAAAAACGACCATACTCTCATTACATCCAAGGAGCTTAACATTATGTACATCTGACATAAGCCAGACACGTGTTCACGGGTTCGTGACGATGTTGTTATAAAAAACTTGTAAACGTGTTTTTATTTTATTTTATTTGTTATAATTTTATTTCTGTAACGTTCTCAGTGTGGATGCGTTTTCCAAATTCATACCCTCATTTCACGACTGTCTAACGGTCAATGAAGTAAAAGATAGTGTATGATGAAAATAAATAATTAAAAATATATTAAATAATGAGAAAAAATAAAGTAGGACCTTTTTTAAATTCATTGCCCCAAACGATTTCTGAAAATCGTGTTGTCAGAAAGCAGGTATTGCATATCGTAGTATGACAACAAATCCGTCTTGTTGATAGGCTGTGGCGTGACTAAGAACAAGGAATTCGCTCCACAGAGCGCGGTGACAGCAGAAAACAAGGTGTTCGCATATTTCAAATATTCGGAAATGAAATTAAGCCCATAGTTGATTCGTGGAACAAACATCGCAGTAATACATATGCATATTTTACAGTGCTCTGAGAGTGAAATGTTATTAGGGGTTTGTCGTCATGAAATCAGACACTAAACGGTGACAGACAGTTCGGAAACTGTCACTCATTCACGTTGTATCCGGGCAAGTTAACACTCCATTACAGACAATAGACCCGACACATTCCTACCTGATGATGTCACGTGCTATTAATAGACCAGCCGAGGTATTTGCGAGAATAGATATGACCTCAAAGCCCAGCGACGTGTTGACACCTGCTACCAATACGGACGTGAAAATATGTCGAGGATAGTATCCCGAATTAATTAACTCAACATATGTTCGGAAATTTTAATTAAACAAAACAAAACAGAACGTGAACCCTGGATTCCACGCAAAGTGACATGTTCATTTCACTGATACATGGTGATTGAAGGTTCGGCTAGCCTCCTAATCGGTCTTTCTTTTTAAATTGAATATTAAAACATGGTTGCCAGTACAAAATTACGGCGTGGTGACGTCTTCCGTCTTTTCGTTGCTCAACTACAGTGTCGAATTTAACACTCCCTTCGATTTATTATGTAATTATCTCTCCACTTTCTGTACATGTATTTTTTAATGTCGGTCTCACGGCATTTAGTATAATATTATATGAATAAACGTTTTTATATTTACCTTCAATTTATAAACAACTTCATAAGGCCATGAATACGCAATATGGTCTAATGTAAACAATATTTATCATGATAATTAGTCTAAATATTTACCGATCAATCATGTTTTATGACATGTGGATTCTGCTAAAAATATTTCGATGTTGGTGGTAGTTGAATACAGCGCCCTCAACGTGATTGGCAGATTATCATGGCCATAGCGGTATCAGTGAGGATTCCCATGGCCCCAGAAAATTCTCTGTATTTCCGTGATAAAATGTCGTTCATTTATTACTTGTCAGAACACGCGTGTTGCCAGTATTAATAGGTACGTACATTGTAGTGAATGAAAAACACCTTCAGTTTTGCAAAATAATGATTTTGGAGCAGCCGGCTCCGTATAGTAGGTGGCGGCATGTGGAGGTTCAACTCAACTTGAATTTACGCAAGCTGCGAAGAATGAGGAATTATATACGTCTCGTGGATTAACATATAATTGCTATATGTTAATTGCTATCAGTTAAAGCGGGGGAGTCGTCACCTGCACATGCCTCAGATGGCCATAGCGTGTCACTGTTTACTAACAAGCCTCTACCCACGAGCCTTTGCGTTTTAGCGTGTGTTATCGTCGCTTGGGACTCAATTCCCGCGCGTGCGCAGGTGACGACCCTCCCGCTTTAAATAAGTAATCTTGCTTATAATTGCGTGAAGTCTCGTACATACGAAGTCTATAGCAGCAAATTACACGTACATGTATATGTATTGTATTTTTTTGTATTCATCAACGACAATGGCCATTGTAAAAGGGAACTCGGGTAATGAACGTGGTAGGTTTGTGTACCAAGGCAGGTGGTGTATAGCAACCACCGCATTCTATATTTGTGTCATTTATCATTTCGATTATTCAAAATAGATTATAGAATAATGGCGTTTCGTGAAAGACAGCGAGTGTCGTGCGGAATCGGACGCCATGTAGTCCGATTTCTTTGTTTTCACTTCATAGCTCTGTTGATACTTTGGTATAATACGTGTTTACACCAACTGTGACAGACCATGCGCCAAGCGTGGAAATCGTTTGACCGTTTACACTGTTCTATTTTTGGCGTCGTTGGACGAGGATGTATGTATGTACATATCAGAACTCCCCGCATTAATTTTACTTCCTGAATGACAAATTGTGATGTTCGTGATACAATCAAGTTCATATAATGTGTACAGTTATATAAGCTGTACGATATAATTCTACCAGATATAATCAAGTTCATATAATGTGTACAGTGAGATAAGCTGTACGATATAATTCTACGCGATATAATCAAGTTCATATAATGTGTACAGTGAGATAAGCTGTACGATATAATTCTACGCGATATAATCAAGTTCATATAAAGTGTACAGTGATATAAGCTGTACGATATAATTCTACGCGATATAATCAAGTTCATATAAAGTGTACAGTGATATAAGCTGTACGATATAATTCTACGCGATATAATCAAGTTCATATAATGTGTACAGTGAGATAAGCTGTACGATATAATTCTACCAGATATAATCAAGTTCATATAAAGTGTACAGTGATATAAGCTGTACGATATAATTCCACGCGATATAATCAAGTTCATATAAAGTGTACAGTAATATAAGCTGTACGATATAATTCTACGCGATATAATCAAGTTCATATGTGTACAGTGAGATAAGCTGTACGATATAATTCTACCAGATATAATCAAGTTCATATAAAGTGTACAGTGATATAAGCTACACGATATAATTCTACGCGATATAATCAAGTTCATATAAAGTGTACAGTGATATAAGCTGTACGATATAATTCTACGCGATATAATCAAGTTCGTATAATGTGTACAGTGAGATAAGCTGTACGATATAATTCTACGCGATATAATCAAGTTCATATAAAGTGTACAGTGATATAAGCTGTACGATATAATTCTACGCGATATAATCAAGTTCATATAACGTTTACAGTGATATAAGCTGTATGATATAATTCTACACGATATAATCAAGTTCATATAAAGTGTACAGTGATATAAGCTGTACGATATAATTCTACGCAATATAATCAAGTTCATATAAAGTGTACAGTTATATAAGCTGTACGATATAATTCTACCAGATATAATCAAGTTCATATAAAGTGTACAGTGATATAAGCTGTACGATATAATTCCACGCGATATAATCAAGTTCATATAAAGTGTACAGTGATGTAAGCTGTACGATATAATTCTACGCGATATAATCAAGTTCATATAATGTGTACAGTGAGATAAGCTGTACGATATAATTCTACGCGATATAATCAAGTTCATATAAAGTGTACAGTGATATAAGCTGCACGATATAATTCTACGCGATATAATCAAGTTCATATAAAGTGTACAGTGATATAAGCTGTACGATATAATTCTACGCGATATAATCAAGTTCATATAAAGTGTACAGTGATATAAGCTGTACGATATAATTCTACGCGATATAATCAAGTTCATATAAAGTGTACAGTGTTATAAGCTGTACGATATAATTCTACGCGATATAATCAAGTTCATATAAAGTGTACAGTGATATAAGCTGTACGATATAATTCTACGCGATATAATCAAGTTCAAATGTGTACAGTGAGATAAGCTGTACGATATAATTCTACGCGATATAATCAAGTTCATATAAAGTGTACAGTGATATAAGCTGTACGATATAATTCTACGCGATATAATCAAGTTCGTATAATGTGTACAGTGAGATAAGCTGTACGATATAATTCTACGCGATATAATCAAGTTCATATAATGTGTACAGTGATATAAGCTGTACGATACTACGCGATATAATCAAGTTCATATAAAGTGTACAGTGATATAAGCTGTACGATATAATTCTACGCGATATAATCAAGTTCATATAAAGTGTACAGTGATATAAGTTGTACGATATAATTCTACGCGATATAATCAAGTTCATATAAAGTGTACAGTGATATGAGCTGTACGATATAATTCTACCCGATATAATCAAGTTCATATAAAATGGACAGTGATATAAGCTGTACGATATAATTCTACGCGATATAATCAAGTTCATATAAAATGGACAGTGATATAAGTTGTACGATATAATTCTACGCGATATAATCAAGTTCATATAAAGTGTACAGTGATATAAGTTGTACGATATAATTCTACGCGATATAATTAAGTTCATATAAAGTGTACAGTGATATGAGCTGTACGATATAATTCTACCCGATATAATCAAGTTCATATAAAGTGTACAGTGATGTAAGCTGTACGATATAATTCTACGCGATATAATTAAGTTCATATAAAGTGTACAGTGATATAAGCTGTACGATATAATTCTACCCGATATAATCAAGTTCATATAAAGTGTACAGTGATGTAAGCTGTACGATATAATTCTACGCGATATAATTAAGTTCATATAAAGTGTACAGTGATATGAGCTGTACGATATAATTCTACCCGATATAATCAAGTTCATATAAAATGTACAGTGATATGAGCTGTACGATATAATTCTACCCGATATAATTAAGTTCATATAAAGTGTACAGTGATATGAGCTGTACGATATAATTCTACGCGATATAATCAAGTTCATATAAAGTGTACAGTGATGTAAGCTGTACGATATAATTCTACGCGATATAATCAAGTTCAAGATGTTTTCAATACAAATACGTTCCTAATAACACAGAATTATAGTAGTAATTATAGAATTATAGTCTCTCAAGAGGGCGCAGTAGACATAATCTTCTGTGCGGTGTTTACCTATGTTTATACTCTACCAATTTCATACCGGTAGTTTTCTTAATGAAACTCATTGAACTTTTTTTGATAAGGTTTTTTCATGGAATTGGTGAAAGGCGTTTCTCAATTAATCCACTGAATGAATGAGACAAATTGGCGCCAACAATCCCGATCGTCATGTCAATTCATGGAGTTTTAAATATCGTCACGTAATTCCAAATTAAAAGTCTATTTTCCTAATGAAAACCTTTAACCATCATGCATTGGTCTTAATGCAAAATAGTTGATTCATATTTTTAATTCAAGCGAAAAATGTAACAGTTAAATATAAACACAAACATGCATTTAAAAAAAAAAACATTATTTCTTACTGTAATTCACATTTTTAAACATAATTCAGATTTGATACTACCTAATATCACGAAGGTGTATTTTTCTAAATACAAAAATAAAAACAAAACAAAATATACTTAAGTTCATCGCTTTTTCAAGAGCGATGTAACTGCGCATGTCTGAAGAATGGTAGACGTTATACGGTTATATGATGAATTATCGACCCCAGTTGGTTGTGATTGCTCGACGCCGAAGGAAGAGACCAACAACAGTCACATGGGGAAAGATAATTTTGACATTGGCCAAAGCCAAGGCCAGTAACTGATTTATTATTCCGAAATAGAAAAAAGAATCAGTAAGTAAACTGTGAATCGAAATAAAAAAAAAATGTTGGAAAGTGTCGCTTTTTGTTATGATCTGCACTCACACACTGGAGGAAATTAGAGACAATAACTTGATGCGAGGTCATAATTAAAGCGAACCTAAATGCGGCCTTAATTTATAGTTGTGTATATTCTAAACTGTATTCGAAATAATATTGCAGTGGTTTAATTTTGTTTTAATTATAACTGTAGCTTGGATAGGCATTTGAAGTGCTTGCCATGGAGGCCATTCATGGAGGGGAATAATTAACGAACGAACATATTTAACATCCGGGTACTTTTCAAAGCTATGACGTTTTAGTATTAGTATTAGTATCATAACTCTGAAGATAATCATTTTTTTTTCATTTTTTTTTTCAAATTTATTATCAATATACATAACTTGATAAATACAAACACCAAAATAGGCTCTATTTTGTTCCCCTTTAACATTTATAAAACGACCATGTGACTTTTGATCAGTTCTGGCAAAAGTCCCGGTTATTCGAGTTATTTAATTTAAACACCGAAATAAAATTAAAATATTATATATCTGGGCTGAGGTTTCAGAGAAACGGTGGCGCAATGCTACGTTGTATGTGATAACAACTCTCGAAATTTTCATTTACAAAACAAACAAGAGTGATTGGCGGGAAAACCCGGCAGACGATATATTTCGGTACGCAATGTTTGTAATCAATTTCAGTAAATAGTTTGCCACGGGATTCAGGCAAAATTCATGTCATATATGTCAAATTTACAAAAGATAACGGCACAGTAACAGAGCACTAAAAACAAGTAAAATGTTTGTGGGTTTCCCCCGAGCGGTGCCACCATTATCGTCGACAACCTGATTTCCAGATGTTCCCTCGGCACCTGTTGTGGGCTGTGGCTGGTTACTTCCGTCGATGACATTCAGGCTTAGAGCGCCCTCCGCCGACTCCCTCGGATATTCAACGGTTACTGAACACCTGTACCTTCCAGTATCAGCCTCGTCCAGTGAGAGAATTTTTAGCGTTGCCAACATCAGTTCGTATCTATGGAAGTAATTACGAAAAATATAAATAAACATGTTTGTTAGTTTATTAAGTTTAATAGTTTTGTCATGATAGTGTCCATTCCACTCCCGCTAGGTAACTTAGTATCGATTCCACTCAAACACTGATTTACCATCTTTTTAGTGGCGCCCTCTAGTGACAAAGTACTCATATGACGTAATGAGTGAAAGGAAGGTCGTCATTTGGTTGGCTGGTTCCCGCTGATGCTAATCATATGTCTGTCGTTGATGGCACACTAACATTCACCTTTTTCATTTCTTACATATTCAAAGAAAAACAGAACGTCTCTTACTTGTCATCGTCTGTAACTGTATGAACAACACCGGTGCCGTCTCCGCCTCGGGCCACCAAATGCCAGCCACTTTCCAAAGTATCGTCAGCCTTGTGCCATTCAATGGTCACCGTGTCCGGAGTATCAGGGCCGCCGCTATAACTGCAGTAGAGCGTAAGCTCCGTCTGGCCAATGTAACCAATTTTGTCGTTATCGACCAACACGGTGAGGGCGCCGTTGCAGAACAGACCTGTGTATGAAGAATACTTACACGTTTCAACTACAATTCAACAGTCACATATTGTTCTAAACTGTCTGTACAGAAATTGTGCACGGGAGGTGAAAAGCTTTACTGGGGGGTCCGGGCATGCTCCCCCATAAATATTCTGAAATCTAGACACTCAGAAACGCTATTTCCTGCATTTTGAGGGGCAAATTTTGCCGACACAAAGGGTTTCAGCTTTTTGGAGAGGCGACGCCCTGAACATTTTTTTCGAGGGGGTGACTGCCCCCTCTGCCCCCCGTACCGCCGTCACTGTCGTCTAAAACTAATATAAAATGGAGACATGGGACATAGCTAACAAGTTAAAATTTTCATCGAACTTTCAAATGTGTCACGTGTGATCATGGTTTGAACGACGCTCCATTTTTGTTGGGCTACAAATCCAAGTGTTGTTAGCCAATAGTGTAAAGTTTGCCCATTAGTCGCGCCCTCTATCAACAGCACGCTTCTCTGACGTCAGAGTGGGTGTAATGACGTTACAGAATACTGCAAATATTTATATAAAAAAAAACAAGATTTTGTTTACAGACGGTAGCAGATCAAAACAATATGGATGCCGCAATATACAGACATTTACGCCACACACACACACGCATCGTCGATAGATGGCGCAACATACACAAGTGGTCTATTGCTGGTTATTTACGACGAGAAACTGTCGGGGCTTCACCTCACACACAAGGCCTCGAACCCAAATAAACTTACTGAAACGTTGGCTATAATACCGTCCACCGTCCTAGGTATTACATTATCTGCTTTCCTATTAATGAAAATAGCGGTGTATATCATTTGTGACGGCCAGGTGTGACATGACGTCAGATTATTTTATTGTTATTAATTATCCCACCCGCCGCCCCATTAGTGTCAAAACTATTACTAGTATATAAAATAAAGTATTGTATATTACATAGTCTAGATGAAACGTTTCATTGCACCACAGTCACTTGTGTTTACACCAAGTCCTCGAGGCACGACAGTGCTTACACAGACATCACCTTGATGTTGGTGTTGTGAATCTATTAAGTGCTCTGGGCCATTTAGATTTTTTTTTCGCAGCTATTCACTCGGTTTTGACAAATGAATGTAGCCTTGGTCAATGACCCGACATGATAATTTCAGTTCCGGAGACTGGTCTGACCGCTAGGACATAATTGGCAACCTTGAGACTCTGCTCCAGTGTTTTTGGAACCCGTATGCAAAACATCCACTATGATTGACCATGGATTGATCACACCGACTGTTAGACTGTATTTCATAGGCAAATTAGTCTTTAAACAGTACACTGACCTAAAGTCCTCCCACATCATTCACTTACGCTCACTCGGAGCACGAGTTTTAGTCATGCTTGGAGAATTTAGATGAGTAATTTACAATCTGTATACACACACACATACCACAGTCACTCTACGTGCACACGCAAATACATACACACACCATTGCGATCCGTGTCGGGAAACCGCACATCCATGGCACCATGGCTAATCGGTGAAGTACTGGGTGGTCTGGTGAAAGTGCGAATTGAAAGAAAATTACACGCTACCTTGAAAAATCGCTAACAGACACGATAGTATGAGTGTGGTCCTAAGTAAACGTTCCATTGTCTTCCTGGATATAGATTCGATTCGATGAACGGGTACTCAGATACCAGTAACAACTTTCAGGATATGTGTACTCTCGCTCGCGTCAATCCAAACTAGTGTATCAACATTTCTACATACTGTCTCGTTTACTCAAAGCACAAACAGGTCTCGCCCTTTTGGTGACGTCATTATCTTATGAGCTTCATTCATCGTCAAAGGAGAGGATTCCAATGAATTGTAAGAATTGTGATTGGTCGAACAAAAAACACTCAGGTGAATAGCCTGTTCACGCCTATTTAAGAATGCGCGACCTTTGGTCATTTCCTTATATGGGCATAGTAGTAAATACTGTACTATGTTGATAATTCCCGTTCACAAAGTGGTGGCGCTTAAACTGATTATAATTGCTGCATATTTTTAAATAATCACAAGAGTCCTTCGTTAATATGTTGTCGGTCTAACCCCATATTCTTCACTCCAACACGCACACAGACGATCGTTACCTATTGCTGAACCATGTCCCAAAAGCGTATTGTATTATAGTAAGGGGTCGAGTTAGGACTTCTTAATATTGATAACAGTAAGTAACAAGGTACTTGGTTTTCTGTTTTGACTAGACATGTTGTGCTATTTATAGATACAGGGTTAGTAAAAGTATGAAATCTCAGAAAACTGGAAAACGCCTTGCATTTATAATAGAGGCAGCACGTACTGGGGTGTAAATTCGTGGCCATATTTCTTGGATTCAGGGAGTATATTTTCATCTGCCCTCCAGACAGAGATAACACAATTGCAACCATTTATAAATTACAAAAATGTGTTATGACTAAAAAACAATTTGTTTAATATATTTTTTTTTTATTTTCAACAAATTTTATATTTTATGACAACCATTTCAAACTTACGAAACCAGGAAGATAGTATAAAATGTGCTATGACTAAAAATAATTTGTTTATATTTTTTAAAACAAAAATTATATATGAAAATATTGGAATTGTTTTATGTGTTTTTAACAAGTAGTCAAACATCCGGTAGTCGAGTTTAAACCTTAGGGCTAAGCACAGGTGCGCTTGCATTACTGTCAATATTGTGAAAGTTGAGTTTTGTTTTTATTGCAAAAACATTTATCGACATACCTATGTAAACAAATCTATAAAACAGTCACGTGAGGATTTTATTAGACTAGTTCGAGTGATACTGCTAGTGTTTAGTCCCAAGATGGTGCCAATTCCGCGACGTGTAAAAATGTAAAATGTGAATGTAAAAACATTGCCTGGTGTATGGCTGAAAACTTTATATATATTGGTAATGTATGTATTATAAGTTTGTAACAAGTTGACTTCAAATTTTCAGTGTATATTAGCAGTCTGTCACTTCATATCACGAATTGAGTATGTTTGACTGAGAACGGAGACTTTGGGAAACGACAGAATCGATGTTGAAAAACGACGCACGGTTCCGAATACAGATAATAGACTATGTTGTTTTTTGTTTACCGTAAATACGTCACCATTTCGTGTGTACATCGCCATTTTGCAATAACGTCGTCAAATTCATTAAAAGTGGGTTGTTATTAATTTAATAATAAACAAAATATTCCCCAGCCAAATAAGTGCAGTGCTTCATTTACAAATTCAAATTTTACGCACGGTGTTAACGTCCATGACCGTCCCATGTTATGATTTAAGCACAGTTATGCGTTTCCAATCTTTCAATGGTGGTGTGTCTATTTCGTCACGATCCAATCACGATGTCAATTACTTTGAATGCAGCAGACAACCGTGACCGAAATTCATGCAGTTACGTCCGTAGGCGCCCTCTGTTGGCCTATGGTGTTTCTATAATTGCTCATATCACAAACGACTTGCGCGCTAAGTGTCACGTGGAAACATTGTCCGAGTACGTCACTAATGTTCTGTCTCGTTCGCACCGAAAAAAATGTGCAATACATTCTAAAATACTCACTGTATACGACAGTGTAAAATACTTGAAAGTAGAGTTTTACTCTTACACGTATTCTGTGCATTTTGATTGCCATTCGCTTGTCTTGTTTTGTTTCTACTAATGTCAAGTAGTAAACAGATTATTTATATTCTTTATAATAGAACATCATCATGCCACATGAATTATTCATGAAACTATTATAACTGCAACACCGGTGACAAGACAGACGATATGCAATTTGTCATCGTTGTTTTCCAACTCTTTTGCTAACCTTAGTTACTCCAATTATAATTAGAGTTAGTATAACCGAGCTCGTACAAATATTCCGATTTCTTTTGTTACACAACAGTGTACATAATATTAAAAATTGAGATGTATTCACAGATGCACTAACACAAATAAGTACAATACATAATCACCTTTATTTGTATTTTGGTCTCTCACATTCCGTGTTGGAGTTTTAAAAAATCGGCAAATGAATACACTACCACTATAGAAAGTAATAAATCGCACAACAGCGCTCAACTTAATAGGAGCGGTCATGAACTAGGTCCAGTATGGCACAACCTAAATTAGTGAAACTGCAAGCCAACTTTTGCAAGTTGTTTTCAAAATAAAGGGATTCAAATTCTGCCCCTCACACTCTGCCGCATCACACCCCATAAATAATGGTACACCCCTAGCAAGCTAAAAGAGTCAGACAACTATCCAATTTGTACAATATTGCACCGTGTTGATTTCATTCTCCTAGGCAACCAAATCACACGCGCTGTTGCACTCTTCGAGGTTGCCTGGGTAATTAATTCAGAACAGTTCGTTTCTATTTCATTTTTAAGTCGAAGTTATTACCACAAAAATACGGGTGGTACAGATCCTGGAACAATCCCCCCAGGTGAAACCGAAATATTACCGTGCATCTGTAAGGCCGTCGCTTATTGGCTCATGAGTTGAATTTCATTGACGGATGGCTTAACGCCACTGTGGCTGTGAGATTTGTTTTTTACCATTTTTGGGTTCGGACTGATTCAAAATGACCGACTCAATGGTGTATATTTCAGTAGTGCCATTTAGTTTAGTATTCAATGCCAGCTGACTTTCGCTTGCAAGTTCTCATCGGGCGCCCATGAAATCACAGGATCGTAGCGGGTAGTAGCGGGGCCTCTCCCGAGATACCTTGTTTATACTCCCGAGTCGGTATAACAACAACGCGTCCGAATCTCACATGTAACGGCAAATGTAAAGACTAAATACTACTCATTGAAAAAGAAATGTAGCAATTACACATTGTAATTTATTAGCAAACAACTTCAAAAGCCATGCAATATATTTATATATATATGTACCGGTTGGCTCCTAGTTGTAATAGCGCCACCAACGTCAAATTATATATATCCACAAATAATAGGTACGCTTAATTTCGCAATAAATACTAGTAGACCTAATCTCACCTAAAAACACTAGCTGACACGCGACAATATAAATCACATACATGTTTCACTCTTCTAAATGACAAACTAGCTCCTTTAAGTTAAAATGGCTGGTATTGCGATTTGTCACTAGCTTAGGTAGACTTATAAAGTCACTGCGAATATAAACTGTCGACCCAATGTGCCCATCCCCTGGCCCCGCCTTGGTGGCACAACTCTTCTCAGTGGAGGAGAGCTTGTGATATCTTAGTCTCGCATTTACACATGTTCAAAACATGATACTCCGTAACAACAAACACCCGAGGATAAAAATCTTGCTCATAGTTCGTACTCGCACATGAGCGGCTGTACCGCCGGCATCCGCGACTGACCTCGTCGAATTGGTGTTCTCCCCATTTGGGTTAGCGTTACCACTGTCCGTGATATCGTCGACCACCGTGAGTTGTGTGGTAGCCGTGTCGGTGAACGAAGCCCCAGCCGGCGTGGATACAACCACGAGGCACGTGTATGTACCGGTATCAGTCGGTCGGATGTTGATAATCTGCAGTGTAGCGTCATTAACGATATTATACCTAGAATGAAATAAATAAAAACAATTCGTATTAATACAGCTATAAAATACTGCGGTACAGGTTACAGAAATTGCAGAACATCGCCCCTGAAAAAATATTTCGTAATGGTCATGATACCACAGAAGATGATTTATCATGATGATGGACCGCCACATTCAGGCTCGTTGCCCGCTCTTCCCGTACAATTACTAGTACTTTGTGATTACACGCATTACTAATGTAATACGGATGCTCCAAATAATATTGGTATATTGATGTCTTAACGACCCCCCCCCCCCGCCGCCGCCAAGAAAAAAACATTGAGTGCCACTGTTTCATCTTCATTTCGTTCAACCTCATTATAATATCATCGTAAGTATCACCGTCGTCACTCCCAATAAACGACATTAAAAGGCACAGTCCTTCGCTACATAGACTATCCACGTACTTGCGATAGTTGGTCGTCATATGCCCGGCCGACGGACCGCCGACTGTCTTTCGAGCAAGAAGATGCACTCCGTTCTTCCAATCAACTGATATAACTGCGCCCTCTATTAGCGGTGAGATTTCGTAACCACAGAAAAGAAGTTGTTCGTCGTTTCCATCTTCGGTCGTTAGAACTGAGTTTGTGAAAACTGTTACCTCGGATAACGACAGTGAAGCTGTGAAAAAAGATGAATTGAGTTTGAAAGGTTGTTTTTGTTTGAGAAAAAAAAACACATAGTAAATTGGTGGTCAAAAATGACTTTGATATAATATATGCAGACAGTGATATATTGAAATGGTTCATTGCCATGACCGACCTTGGAATTAAAGCGCGGCAGTCGTCGCGCAGCGCGTGTTCGAATTTCATGTAAATAAACAATGTATTTTCCACGCGTTGTATACGTCGCTATGAGTCCCATATCGAACAGGACGCGGCGCGACGACTACCGCCCTTTAACCGGATTCACTTGAAATATATTCGATTTCATCATAACATGTGTTTACATACTACCGTCTATATGCTGGACCAACGCACTCAGGCGGATGGATATACCAACGTACGTGCCGAAGTCGGTTCGAATGTATGCTTATAGTAAAAATTAAACTGAAACTCCAAAAATCTACCTAAATAAAATGATGTGCCTTTAATTATACAAATGAATTACAGTGCAATAATTTAAAGCGGGAGGGTCGTCACCTGCGCACGCGCGGGAATTGAGTCCAAACGACGATAACAACACGCGCTAAAAACGCAAAGGCTCATGGGTAGACGCATGTTTGTAAAAATGACACGCTACGGACACCTAACGCATGCGTAGGTGACGACACCCCCGCTTTAACCCTCCCTCCCCCTCCCCGTCTCGCCTCTAATACAAAAAACGCGTATTTAAATCAACGGCTATGAGTCTGAAAAAAACGGTCCTGTAGCCTGTCTGTACTCGAAGACGTCGATATGGTTTGTTTAATTTACCATTTGGGGTGGGCCCGACAATAACGGTCATTTGTGGCCAAATGTGCAATGGAGCACGGGACAAAGACGATGTCTAATCCGCCTAATAACAGAACCATGGTCGGTCACTAAGGTCACGCGTATTCGACTACGTACATCAAGCCTGTCTGATCGTATGTGTGTGCGTTCTTTATTTACTTCTTTGTTCGGTCTGTCAGTTACATTATACATCGCATAGAGCTTGGTTCACAATTATTGTCTAATATAGGCGAAGTGTTTCTTTAGCAAGTCTAAAAGTTACAATATGTTTCTTGTTGTTTGCTACTGCACATGCTCAAAGGGATATTAGAAATTTGCCCGTGAGAAGTTTATCTATTTTGCATGTCGTGTTTGCTCGTTTTCAAGGAAACCTTTCCGCCTATATGGAGAGTCAAGTTGTTTGCAAACTGGACCCACGCAACGGCATATTAAGACTAGTTGTACGAATTTATACGCGTTAAGTTTTGCGTGCTTTTCTGTGTATCTGTGGTGCGTTAATTCAAGCAAACGAGCTCGGAGTATCACACCCTGCTGTTGCCACGGTGACAGCTTTATTTTATTTCACCACGACACCTGTGAAAACAGACTGATTCTGGCATTTTTTCACGAGAGTTTAAAATGAAATATTTAGCGGATGTATGTCTATGTTATTTGCCACGCAACTATAATAACAGAAACCCGAGATAAAGAAACTTGCAAAGAAACGTGCCTGTTTACGTTATTATGTGTGTGTGTGGGTATTTGAAGAATTGGGAGTTATACTGGACAAACTGCGTAGACAACAACGCCATTGTTGTTATACACGTCGGTCGAAATTTGTTATTGTAATTTTACACTGTGATATTTTTTTTTAATATTTGCGTGACGTCGAATAGCTCTTCCACTGGAATGAATATTGGTACGCCACGGTCGTCGCACAGCGTACACAACTTGAATCCTTTCATCATCTAAGCTCATTGGCTGCGGGAGAAAATGTTGCGTCATCGCATTTATTCGTTGTGTCACCGCACGTCCGCAAATTCACTGACTGTGCAATAATAGACCACGTCTCGACTTAATTCAGAAATCACCTGCATCTTGACGTCTAGGGGTCAAAGGTTGCGACAAGGTGATTTGAGGTCACATCACGCACGACGGGGAGTGCTGAAAAAACAAATCTCTGTAACCTAACGTTTAACTTGAAAGTGGGCGACATCTAGCGTTTTGGGAGAAAAACTTCGAGTGTTGCCTTTAAAGTGATCTCTTTTCACGTTAGCTTGATGTTGTTTTCATAGTGTGAAATCGAAACATCAATCATGACTGTAGCGGTGAAAGATGCAATGCGAAACCACCTCGGTTATTAAATGACGTTATTGAGTTGTTATTCGAACTGCGTAACCCGTGTGTGTTAAACACCAGCTACACAATGGTTAGGTGTGTTAATAGGGAACTTTTCGGCTTCGAAAAAGTCGAATAATTTTTTAGAGCGAATGTTTCGAATTTCTAGCTTTTAGCGAGTGTTGATAGCTTCTTCATTAAAACGTATTCCCAAAATAGTCTGTTTTGTCATTCAGGCCGTTTGAAGTTGATATTGGGTGTATTGGATATAACAAAACAAGTTCAGTTCAACGCAACCCCGTTGGTAAATAACGGATCGACAAGATACTTACCATGCAAAAACATCAATAGTACGACGATCAGTTTCCTTCCAATGTTACATTTGAGCGTCATTTCGCGGTGATGTTGAACTGACAACTTGTTGCACGTTAGGTTTGTGATTTCCGAGCCCGTGACATACTCCGAGCAGAGCTTTTGCACAAACTACCTCGAACAATTGCCTGCGTAGATCGCCTACAACTTCTACGCTTGTCATTCGATACGATGATTTTGCTACACGAACTGTCAACCCGGAACGCCACTCTGTTTACATGTCTATTATCAAAGCGAGACCCCCGATTCCAATACATATTCAAAACGTCAAAAACCGCGTCGCTATTCACCTGGTTTGCGAAATTACTGCGCGTTCATCCGGGTATTCTTTCCAGTTTGACCCCGTATTTGAATGCTTCGTGAATATTGATGACGGGGCGGGGGCGATGAATAGTTAATGAGACAAACATTTCAGCGTATGGTAGATAGGTGGCGCTTTACATCAAATGGGTGCCGTGGGTGCACGTAGCTTGGTTGCATACTTTCCGCATGCCCGATTCTGGTCGTCAGACCACTCGGCTTTTTGTTAGGCTTGTGATTAAATGCCGATTTTAGCAACAAAACAAAACACCGGCAACTTGAAAAAACCACTGGCCAGAAAAAACAAAACAAATGAAATACTTTTTTTTCCAATTGTGACACCGGAAGTAAAGCGTCTCCCTTACTACGTTTGTAAAGAGCATTACTAGTATTAGGAATTCCTCTACATCAAGTGGGGGGAGGGGGGTTTAAAATGTTATGAGTGAATGAAGGAAAAATATGCACGGCCACAGGATAATGCAAATTGGGCAAAAGTCATAAATAAAACATTTTCAACCC
Organism: Saccoglossus kowalevskii; assembly: GCF_978046115.1. Classification (NCBI taxonomy): domain Eukaryota; kingdom Metazoa; phylum Hemichordata; class Enteropneusta; family Harrimaniidae; genus Saccoglossus; species Saccoglossus kowalevskii. The sequence continues at coordinate 18,831,710 of NC_140645.1, forward strand.
CCCCCCCCCCAATATCAAAAGGTACCCTACTATTTAAACATACACTTCTTTGAGGACTGATTATAATGATCGCTTGGCATCATGTTTCGAATAATGGTACTAAAAAGAATATCTTGACCGAATAATGCGCTTCAAATACTGTGCACGTTAAGTATGTGACGTAACGAAAATGTGACGCATCTTAACTCAGCACCACGTGACCAAGCTTACTGACATGGGCCGGATACTCGGCGGTAAAATCAAAACGCGAATATCAAACAGCCCGATTGGTACAGAATAACGCACGTCAGCTCGGGTAGGCTTGTTTTTTGATGTGTCATTTATAATCCAAAATGAGTATTTGAATTTAATCAGAATATATCAGCCGGTAAATCGACTGCGAAATTTATACGGTGACATATTGCTAGTGTCCTTCACGAAGCAACGTGGGGGGGGGGGTGTAGAACACCTAAAGATTTGCCGTGTTGGGGAAATAGTGTGTTGCTCTATTATATGTCACTTTAATAATTAAATATAAAAAAAAGGGTGTGATATCATTGTAGACTTGCTAAAATTATAATAATAATCGTCTTCGTCATATAAAGAAATATATTTAAAAGAAAAAAAACGAACACGCTTCGAGTGGCCAACGATGTTGCCCGCCGAACACTCTTTAGATGGCCCACGATGTTGTCGAACATGATCGGATGACACAAGGTGTTGCCGAAAACATTCGGATTGACAAACATGAGTTGATTTTTGTTGTTGTTTTGTCAATTTATTCAATGCGGGGGAAATGATCATTCGCGAAGCTTGCTGGTGTCCGTATTGCCGGAGTTGGCTCAAAATATGTTAATACCACTATATACAGCATTATTCTAAAAGAACGCTTGCCCGTCTTACAATGTACATAGGGCCTAGCAGGGGTATCGGGTCATCTTTTGTTCGACTGTCTAAAATAACCCTGTGTTTATCCTTCTTTCCATGTATGTGTATATTGACACACGGTCTTTCCGATTTCAAATTGGTTTCGAAGTTATGACGTACATTGTATATACTCTAAGAAAACCACACTGAACTTACACCACCTGCACAAGAATTCGTGTAAAAAGCGTTAATACTGCATCAATGAAAGAAAATCAATAAAACTTAGAGAATGGCCGATAACAATAAGCTTACGTTGAATAAAAAACAAAATAACGTGAAGATAGCTCCTGAACGCCGGACAAGCCGTTCTGTTCCAGTCATTGTCGGATATTTTGTACCGTTCAGTTGACCTTAGAGCTCCATGGGCTGACAAATACAGGCCACTAGGATCTGTGTTAAAACACACGAACCGTGCATGCGTTTTCTGAATAGAGCTTGACGCCGTTTCTCTATTTCCACCAAAGCGAATATTATTTGTAAACATCGAAATAATTGGATTAGAGTCGAATGTCATTTGCGCACATATGGTAAGCTTTAACAGTTTGTTAACTACTCCGTGCAGCTGTCTATAAAGTTATCCCTTCCGATATCTGGCCAGACCGGTTCACAAGAGACTGGGTCCTGGATAAATAAAACAACGACTCCGAGTCACGTGACCTGTGTGCCGAGATCGCGAGATAACCACGTGGGTAATGGCGCATCACAACCACTTGTTGATTTGCTTTTTTCGCGATAGTGCCATCCTTTTCTCGCAATTTCGAAAAGTTTAGCGATTTACCCATATTATTCCCGCGATTTTCAACGGAAAATTAAAGGAATCATTAGCCAGTTGTCGCTCACGTATCCGTGTATCGAAGCATAAGAATTTATTTGATTTTGTTTATAAAAATATTTATTACATACCTACTTTCGAGTTTAATTTCAATTGAAAAATTCGTTGTCAGTTACTTCAAAAATATTGCTACTCGAAAAGTTAAAAATACGTTAGTTCTACCTGATCACGTTAGTTTAAATCTGTTAAATCTGAAATGTTATGCATAATCCCGCTATAATTTATCTTAGGTTGACGTCAGCAGAGGACACGAGTAATTACCGTCAGAGTTACATGTATGTATCAATCCGAGCCGCAGTCGCAAAATGTATGCTACTCTGGCGCTAAACACCGTACGCAAATAATCATCGCACGCGCCTCGTATGCTAATTTTGTTGACACCGCCTTATCATTTGCTCCAATTTGTCAGGATTTTTTATCTCAGTCGGTTTTTTTGGAGGGACTGAATATAAATTCCGAAAATACACACGTGAACTTGTCAAAATGAACCGTTGCTACCTCACAATCCTTAGCTATCGGACCGTCGTATATAACCCCGAAATTTCAGGAGAACCTCGGCTCCAGGCAGCGCGTAAAAAATGTTCGGCAGTATATGACGTAACACTGTGGTGGTATGGGTTTTTATCTGCTCCGTGTTACATAACACTCAGGTGACACACAAATTATGCTTGTTATGGCACTAAGAATTCCTCGTATTATTACGTGATTGATCGCCTACTCCCACGCCTCGTTCATTTCCAGTAAACTGACGTCTGTTTAGAGTCCGTCTGCCGTGTTGTTGTCTTCGTTGCCATTCTTTCTTTTTTTTTTTACAATAAATAAACATTCAACAAATGGTAAAGTCTGGTGAAGAAACGGATTTTAAAATATGTTAAATATAAGTACAATGAGTAATAGTCACATGTGAATTCCGGTTAAAAATATTTCCCAAAAAACTGCAAAATTTCGTCCTGGGAAAAAACAGTTGATGTCAAAATCACTATATTCAGACATCTAGTGCAGTATCGTGACACGAAAGGAACTTTATAGTGCTCTCAAAACTTTCCTGGAGGGGACACGATAACAATTGCGATGTAAACAAAAAAAAAGTGAAAACCAACAGCGAAAATGAAAACATCGCTTTCTTTTGTTGTTCGTCTGGCGAGTATTGAGTTACGACGGTTTGCCGGTGTCGAGTGTTGTTCATTGGCCTCATGTCAGTCATCACCAGTTCGAGTCTGTGTTTGCACTCGACGACGGGAAGAAACGTAACCACTTCAGTATCGATGTTGTACAATCACGAGTTTATTGTCCCATGTAGTCAAAAACAAGCAACTTTGCACTAGAAGCAAGCCACGTGACCACTGACTGGTACGTACGGTGATCTCGCACTTGATTTGTCGAACCAAGTATACAACTTACCAGTGTATTTATATTGAATTTTGTGCTCGATTTCATTGTACTGTACTGTACTGTACAACAAAAACATTCTCTTATTTTTTATACATTTTTATGAAATTCGACAGCAGTTAAGCCAATCAATGGACGTCGTGTGTAACCACGTCATTTGAAAATGTTATTCGGTCTTCCAGTCTTGTTTCAATTTCAGTTCATAACATTTATAAATATTTATAATGAGGAAAGGAATGCTTTTGTTGCGCTGAGAGTAAATTATTTTATTTTATGAGATGTCGGGACCAAAATAGATTCAAAATTATTCACCGGTTACAGAAAAACATATCGTTTCTGCAATCAACTGATTGGTAGATTTTTTGTCGTATGAATGGATATCGATTTGAAACCGTGCTGAATGCAGAATGGGTGGGGGACGTTTGTTGATTTGCGAGCGAGTATGAACTTGTGTCGACTAGATGTTGTGTAAAACGAGTAAACACACCAGTTTCTATTTACAGGACGCAAACAAGAAGAGGGCACCGTAATGCATATCTATTATTATCTAGTATTTTTTTCCAAATTAGAAAAGCATGGAGTACCAATAAATCATTAGCTATACGATATCATTGGACGATTCGTAACACTGAGGGCGTTTTCAATTATGAGTCATTCAACTCGAAACAAAAAAAAAACATCGTTCCGTTGGCCGCCAGTGCTTAAGAGATATTCGAAATTCCAAATTCTATACACTCCAGAAAATCCAGCGATTGACTGGGTCTGATACTCAACTGCTTTCACACAAGAATGCCAGAATCGTGACCTTTTTAACAAACTAAATACCCCATTAGCTGAAAACGGAGTTAGACGTCTGCCGAAAAAAAACGGCTTAGGATAAGATTTCCAGGTGTTGAGGGGGACTATTCTAAAACTGAATGGTAGAGGTCGTTAAAGTGCTCTCGAGATCACGCCCTTCTATTGGAGCCGATTACTAACTACACCGTACCGAGAATAGCCACTCATGTTCAGTTGATCTACGGAATGAAAACTTAAACTGTATCAGTGACGGGCTAGCTAAAAGCGTTGAAACCCTACTCCCATAAAACGTGAACGACCAGTGTCTCCTTTTCTTATTAACGACCATGCAGCTTATCGATGGAAAATCAAACATTTTTGTTGCGAGATGGACTCCTTGATTGAGCTTCCTTGGGGGGTAAAAGCCATATATTTGTATCTTGGGATAGTATTTCAGAATTACATGTTTTGTCACTTAACACAGATTTGGAAATAAGCGGCTGCGCTTTGGAACGCTTTTCATCAAGCGACGAAATACTAAAGCGGTCAGGAACTGAGAACCACTTGTTGAATCCCCGACGGCCTTTTCTGAAACAGACGTGCACTTATTATTGCCGCTTGGACCCGTTTTATCGTCGGCTTGTATGATCAGTTAAAGCGTGGCAGTCGTCGCGCCGCGTCCTGTTCAACATGGGACTCATAGCGACGTATACAACGCATGTAAAATACATTGTTTATTTACATGAAATACGAACACGCGCTGCGCGACGACAACCGCGCTTTAAATGTGCCATGCAGTTAAGCGCGGCAACAACTCGCAGCGTTGATTTGATGACAGGAGACACTAACTTGGAAGTAAGCCATTCGAAACAATGGTTCATTTCATTTCGATAAAAGCTCGTTAACGTTTCGACACAGTTCAGTTCACGATTTTATAAATTTGTTTCTTTGGTTGTTCATTTTAAATGAAAAAAAAAAAACTTTAGTTGATGTGGGACAAAAAACAAGACTTTGATTCAACATATATGTCCGCACATTGTTCAAAGACTATTAATATCTCGCAGACGACAGTCACTTCTAACTGACCGTTTTCACCAACAATGAACAGATTACAGAAGTTACAATACGGATTACACCGATCAACATGAACAAATACAATGCAAATGGTTTCCAGTCAAGTGAAAAATCACGACCAAAGCGTGGTGCCACTAAATCTGCTTCGGATAAACCATTTTTTTTTTGAACAATTTGAATGCCCCAACATCTATGCAAGTAACAAGAATTCGATTGGCGCCTCATTCTTTACCCACAATGCACTCGTTACCAGCGATGGGTTGGACAGCACGTGTTGTTTTTTATGGTATTTCTTCACTCTTGGTGGAAGGAATGACGTAAACGTTAGTTAATTACATATGATTTCCAGGTCTGACGTTGAATATTAAAACAAGCAACCCCTCCTCCCGGTACGACAGCATTAAACAAAAACGCTGTTAGTAGTACCACAAGTCATATGACCAAGTTAACGTTCTCACATCCCAACTTGACCTTAAGTGGGCTTTATTCAGTTCAATACTTGACCAGGTTCCGTCTTTGTCCTTTCTGATCAAACACAGATGCTGTAGCATCACCACTGAAGTTCAATCATTTAGGGACGTTGTCTGACATTGTACGTGACTTTGAAAGCACATGGTGCGTTGTAGTCCCATAAGAAAAAAAAAACGATTTCCCTGCCGTTGTCTTTAGTAGCATGATATCACATTAGTTGTATAGCATATATACAAGCCAGAGTTTGATACTTCGAAAAAAACCTGTCAATAAACAAGCTGCTCCCTGATTGGTCAGATTAATAGGCCTTAGGGTTGAGTAGCCAATCAGGTCACGACTTAGTCGAATAATGACTTCCGAAATTGGGATTTAGGAGTGGAAAATCATGATTTCTGATGAACGCCGAATTACCTCAATTTTATCATATTTCACAAAAAACTAAGTTTTTTTGGGACAATTTTGATCAAGACCTATAGCCAATAATAAATTACGTTTGGTCTGAAAACAATAATAAAATATGCAGTGAAACGTTCATAATAGTTGCTGCGCAAATATTTTTTTGGGGGGAAATAGGCTTTAATCCCTCGGGGGTATACCCTATTTTACCGCTAAATTGTCCGTCAAGATATTTTGTAGGTTTGATGACGTCCAGTGGTAGTTTGAGACAAACCACTTCAATGCAACTTTTTGCACATATTTATATATCTTTCAATATTTTTTTTTTAATAATTTTGGCCCAAGTGGACTTAATTATTCATTGCTTATAACATTTTTGAAAAAAACAAGGCGAATTTATTTGTAAACGTTGGGGGAAATGTTGACTAAACGAGTAAAGCAGCCACTGACAGTGGAAATAGACTAAAATAACACAACATAACACAACACCACAAGAGTGTGGCTGTATTCACCAATTATGACAAAAACGAAATTTGAGCGGGAAACATGCAAAGGAAATGCTGATAAGATCGAGATGTGCTTGCACGTAAACTGCATTTCCAAATAAGGCATTGCGAGACTTATTTGGGCATATATCTTTGTGGTTGAACATTACTGAGGATGCGCAGACAAAAACTGCATTTCCAAATAAGGCATTGTGAGACTTATTTGGGCATATATCTTTGTGGTTGAACACTACTGAGGATGCGCAGACAAAAAGATGACATCACTTGCACAGAATGTCCAATTACCATCAGCCAGTCATCCGGATAATCTGTCCTTGTATGTTTTGACAACTATTTAGACCAATGAAAAGTTAGTTTAAATTACTTTAAACGACGGCAAGAAACAGCGAATGGAGATGACGCGCGCATTGAATCGTGGTGTGGCGATGACTTTAGTTATTGCCATAGGAACAGGACATAACACACCGCATGCTTGCCATTTAACGTGCGCGACGGCTCCGTGGGAATATGAGATCACTTTATAGCAACTCTAGCGAGAACCCGCCCAACAGCCGGTGTCAGCTTGACCAATATTATATAGCTGCCTGACCCGTGAAGCGAATAGTATCGCCCATCTTGAAGAACTATAATAGGGATATACCAAACCGTTGAGCAGATTGGGGGATGGTGGGTCGGTTAGATGATGGGATGAATGAACAAAGGATGGAAGAAAGTCATTTCGCTGACACATGTCAAAGGAGTGAAGCAGAAACAAAGAGCCTAGCTAAGATACGATAACTGTTTCCCGCATCCCTTCCATTGTTGGTTTACTGTAATTGTCCACATATGCCGAGTCTTGTTAGACTTCATTTCACAACAACCAAAATTGTTTTGAATGTTTGAGTTCCGTTGCTATAGTAACAATGCACACAATATCGGCGATGGTCTAACTCACTTTGTGTTCGATAATATGACCACTGAGACGAAATGAACATGGCTTTCAGCTGTCCGGTACATTTTCACGCGGTACTCGGTTTCAAAGTGAGCAGTGTGTCAGAAAGTCATTGCAGCTACCGGTCTGCTGCGGTTTTTGCTTTACAAAATCAGTGGGCTTTGATTTCGTGACAAACCAGGAGTCCAGATATGGGTAAGAAGTCGGGAAGTCAAGTAAAGTGATGTAGAAAAACGGATGCACCGCAAACTTCGCCAAAGCACGCCAATTTAGAACTTAATGTCAATTTCTTCAAATTGTTCGGGTGTTGTTCTAGCCTCGTTCCTCAGGCTGGAAATAGTAATAATGTGAACTTTTTTCAAGTTGATTTATTTGTTATTTTATTATACTACATATCATTTTTTTTCTGTTTTATATGTTGGAACGTTGTTGGTTTACAGATTATTATTATACTTAGTTACCGAGGGTAAAACGCAGTTACATAACAATGCCGCAATCTTCCCTGATGTAAAAAAGAGACCGTGGCTGTCAAAACAGAGTTTAATTTTCATGAAAATTCGTACCTTAATGATTTTTTCCATACAGACGCAATGTCGGGGGAAAAAAACATGCAAAAAAATATTCAAATTTATCTGCATCACATTTTTAATGACAAAAAATGGCTACATGCATATGTTTCGTACTATATCACGGCACATGCATGTATATGGATCATTTTGTTCACGTTGAGGTATAAACCTAATCAGAAAATATCCAGAATTTAAATAAAATACCCCATCAGGCACAATATAAAATTTCTTCAGCATATGACCAGCCTACAAGATGAGATCAACCAATTTGATGATACACACATCATTTTCTCAAAAATAAGGCTTCAACTTTTTAAAGTCAATATCCTTATATTGCCTTCAAGAGCAAAATGAATAAATTCTGGATATTTTTATTTACAAGTAGACTTCTATTAAGTAAGGATTAATTTCAAAAATAATTGTAATATTTAAACATTAGTGTACTGGACCCATTGGCTCAATGAACAAACTAATGTCATTTTCTTTTTTAATGCGTCTATGGGGAGTTTAATTGTAGTGTGATACCTACACTGAATACTCTGTTCTCGCGGGATCTACGTGTGAATCACGCATGGCACGTAACGTTTCATAACAGTCACGTGACGTCACATTCGATGAATCACAGATCGCTAGTGAATTTACCGTCTAAGAGAGTTCAAGTTGTTCAATATTGCAGTGTCCTCACCGTATCTGTTCTTATGTTTCGCGACAACGCTGAACATTTTTCTAGAATGAATGCCAGGTGACCGGGAAACAGACATCCAACGATTGTAGATTCGTTTACGAAAAAATTACAACATTGCAAGGAATTCGTATCTACGTCAGGACCACACCGGAGACACCAATAAAATCAGCACACAAAGAAGTTAACAGTCTTGTTCAAGTTTATCGTTGACATTGCCGCGGAGGCATGTTCGTGTATTGTCCCATTGCACCGAACAAACCGTAAAACGGCCGACTCAAAGAGTCTGTGGAATTTACGGTGCACTACTAGGATGTTTTCCCTGACGACGGTGGTGCCGACTGAGAAGGGCAGCTTGATGCTGTCAACATCTTTGACTCCGTAGTATTAAGTTAATTTTAAGCAAAATGTACTGAAATATCAGCCCCATGCATCTGTTTTGGGATCATGTCATTTTCACAGTAAATTTCCAGGCCCCTGAAAAAGGTTTCTACTAGTCATTTTTTTTTTTTAAATCGATGCGCATACGCACATTTTTATCATTTTATCTTTAAAATAGTACTTTTTATTTTGTTTTTGTACAAAAATTCGAACAAAACACACTGGCATAAAAAGAAGCTGTAACGCATGATGCGCGCGATGACCAGAAACGCATAGTTTTTTTGTCTGGGCCTTAGTGTCACCATGACAACTAGTATTACTGTGACATTAATTATTGACCGGGTTTTAATTTCGCAGATAAGTGAAATTCGGTATCTGTATATACATTTTTTTTATCTCAAAATCTATTTGTAACTACCTATTTCGAGTAACTTAAAAAAATTAAAAAAAATTAAAGGTTTAAAAAAAAAATAACAATTGAAATTGATTGTCACTAAAAAGAACGCCGATACCGTCGAGCACAGTTTTTGAGGTTTTTCTTGCATTTCGGAGATAAACTAATAATTGGTGGTATTAACATATTTGGTTATTATTATTTATTTCACGTATCGTGATAGACAGTTGCATACAGTTTCTTGTTTCTTACCGATTTTCGCATTTATACACTCATAAATAATATTTTATTGTATTGAAAAAAACACCAAAAAACAAGCAAGAGACTGTATGCAAGTGTAATACTACCTTACTTACACCCCCCCCCCCGTATAGCTATTGCGAAGAATTATATTACCTGTACTATCAGGTAAGTATATACGCTGTCATCACCGTAGCCTTGGGACCGCGGCTGCGTAAACAGTATATGTGACTTATCATACCTTTAAGTTGCCGAGCTAGACTCAGGTAAACTCTCACGTCACACTCCGGCGCAAAATAAACTGTTCGCGTGATGACAGAATTGTGCAGTTAAAATGGATACGCACATAGACCAACCTTAATGCCTACTATCAATAATACAGAAACGTGTTTGTGTTTCAATTGACGATTCCGAAATACTTTCTTATTGATGTGTTGCCAAGGAACATACACGTGTTCGCTACCACAGTTTCGATTCTCGTTTCTTTTTCGTATTTTTTCGGAAGTTTTACTCTGTAATACACTACTGTGGAGAATGTAGCTAGAAACGTGTACATTACTTTGAGAAAGTGTGTTTTGCTATCAACAGGTTGAATCGGATATCAAAAAATAACAAACAAGATCCTGTGCAAGTTTCCATCACAACGAACACGTTCCTATATGTCATTTTCATCTGGACAGAACGTGTACAAAATCCTGATAAGTTAAGGGGATGACCATTATACATTCTGGGCTTGGAGAACTGTGAAAATTATCTGTTTCCTTCACGTAGTTTTGAACTAAATTTGTTTTTTTATGGTGTATTTGTTTTTATTTTTCTTGTTAAATGTGAGTGGGATTAAAACAAATAAATACAGCTTTTACTGTCATTTTCCCTGTAAAAATTTGTTAGCAAATATGTCGGCGCAGACCCCTCGCTTACTACCCTTAGAATTTCTAATAGTCGACCCCTAAAGTAAAGTAAAAACAATTAACCATTTTTCAGGGTAAAGAGGGACACACCCTGACACCGAATCACTGATTTCAAACTGAAGAATTCCCAACGTTGTTAAAACTTCGCTAAAACCAATAATAGAAATGTACCTGGGACTGTTATCACATGAGACCCACTATTTGCAGTGTTCGATTGCCAGGTGTGAGAAGAAGCAACTTAATAGACATGAAGAGGTTGGATATAGTCCCCCACTTTGTTATTCAAGTGGACACGCTCCAACTTACTGCTTTAAAATACTTCGCAATGTGTAATGATATAACGATTCAACGACTGTACATAGAATGCTGTGTAGTTCAAGTTGAGCCCCATCAACTGACTGTGCGTGACATACGTCACCTATATTCAAAATTGATCGACCGAAGTAGTGTGTTTTTCACTTCAGGCGGGGGGAATACAAATAGTGCTGTCGAACGAGGTGGCAAATCGGACACCTTAGTTTTCTCATGATAGCGGCATATTTGTCAGATACATTTTAAAGCTATATTTGACACAGGCGCATTGTGCATTTTGATGTGGGAAAAATAAATGTTAGAAAGCAAAACAAATAGTATTTCTTTTGTCAGCTTTGTAAGTTGTCTTGAAAACGTAGTCGACGTCCATAATGCTTCAAACAGGAAAGGGCCAGCACACACATCGAGAGTACGTGATGACATCAAAGGAAGATGTGTTTTGTGAAAATTGTGTCAGATGCCCGTTAGAGACCTGTGTGTCGACCTAAATTGCATGAACCTGTAGGTAAATACTTAAACAAGTGATTTACAAAGACCAAGACAATATACTACTAGTAATTCATGAATATGTCTTGTAAATGACCCCTGAAGGTCGCACATCCTGGCACTTCTGACATCACCTGATTCGCCGATGTACCCGAAAAAAAATACGTATTTGACAAACATTCCCATGCGTGGGCAGAATGCCCCGACATCATAGTGACTGCAACTCGTTTTCAGAAACTGGGAAAGAAAGGAAAAAGTCTCACCAGGAATTTACTCTCAATAAAGTATAATAATAGAACATTGAAAACACAGAAGATGAGGTGGTGGAGACACTAATTGTGAAAATATCATTTTTTTCAATTTCCTGTCACGTAGTTTTGGCCTGGTGAGGGTCCCGGGGTCCCGGGTGAGGGTGGTTTTACTCTTTGTTTCCTCTATCAAATGTGCGTGTATTTCGTAGTTGATAAATACGGCGATATGTTACTCTTCCTGTTTCGATTTAATTTCCAAATCCAAGTTCATTGGGACCTAGTCATCGTCGGCCCTTGTCACCAACGCGTACAATATCATGATACCACCGTCAGCTGGCGAGGCTGCTAGTGCGTGCACGCAGAAAAAGATCATAAGAATGTTTTATCTCCAACGCATATAGCCCGTCAGCAGCTTGACCGTGCCACCCAAATAGTACGATCCGGCGACGAGAACAGACGTAACATAACGGCCAACTCAGAAGAGGGCACTCAAGATAATTGACGGCGTCTTCCACCCGACGGAACTTAAAACATCGCCCCTGTGCTAGCGAAAATTTGGACTGAAAAAATACATACAAAACACTATTTTCAGGTCGGCAATTCTTTTGCAAATTTACCCTGAAAACCCTATTTTTTTTTTTTTCAAATCTTTCACAAGTTTAGGAATTATCTCTGAAAACAATTGACTCATGTTTAGGGAATAATCTTGGAAAAGTACCTCATTTCGACGGCACGTCACGTATATTTGTCTTATATAAGTGAACCCCCCCCCCCCACGGCCAAATAAAGTTTATTGACTTTTGGCACCGTTGCCCAAATTCACGTGGAATGCATCGGTGATTTTGTGGTTGCTATACGTTCCACTGTTAATCGTGTTTGGCCATTGTAAAGCGGCGTGGCGTGAGTTTACAAAAAAAAAACTGGAATGCGGTGGCATACACGTCAATATGAAATAGGAATTTCTTGTGATTTTGTATCTCTGTGTTTTATCCGTCCCGTTTATGCTTAGTCTGTCACCATAAACTATTTGCCACATTGACCGCAATGGGGATAGGGTCGGCTGGTGGATTTCTGACTGATGCGTGTACGAGTAACAAATGTTTTTGGGCGTCGTACGGCCCCGTAAATCCGCCCTGGGGATTTTCAATACATGCATTGGGTGAACCGAACTCTTGTTTGTAGCGTTATCTGCATCAGTTGCCACGGGCACTAAAATTCATCATTATTCTGCTAGGATACGCACGGAGAACTTCAACTTGGTTGATAAAGCGTATCGATCGTCCCGCCGCGTCGTGTTCGACATGGGTCCCACGCGATGAGTACAACGCGTGTGAAATCAGTAAATTGTTGGTTGTCCGGAAACGGAACGCGCGCTGAACGACAGCATAAAACGTCACGGTAACCAACAAATGAAACGGAGATGAAGACAGGTTTGAAAAAGTCTAGGTTCATTTATCCGTCATAAATATTGTCAATCTAGAAAGAATGTGGCGAATATAAAGAAAACTAACCACCGACGACACAACAAACCCTTTCCTCTAACTTCGTATAAATATTATAAATGTTTTCAAACTAAAACGAGAGGTCTTTATTGGCCTATGGAATAACATTTGCAAATGACGTCATTGCGCACTGCTCTCGTTGATTGGCCAGTTGGATTCAACTGCCATTTATAAAGTTACAGTGGTACAGCAAATTTTAGACTGACTTAAAATGAATGGTTTGCATGAACTAACAGGTGCTATACCGCTGTATCTATTTTGACTGTATTGACTGATACTGCTACCACCATGCTTATTTAAATGTATAAACATTTATAAAAATCAAGAGAATGGGTGTGTTGTGTTGACAGTATTGAACTAAATATTGCTTTTATTCTAGATGGCGTCCGCTCGCCATTAAAACATTCAATTGCAATACTAGTATTATAAAAAATAATTGCAGTGCAAAAATTGCCTGTATTGTATTGAACCTTGTTCCCCTTAAAAACCGTTACGTTACTGTGATTCCATAACTTGAGAACATGTTCGTCTTTTCCCCTGCGGTATGTGCAACTGTTCGTGACTTTTCAGCGACAAAAACCCCAAAATGACGCGACAATGAGTCACAAATATCACAGAAATGTCAGAAAAGACGAAAAAGACCTCATTCAAGCAGAATTATAAGCTCCACCATACCGACAACAAACATCGTATCATAAGTTCATAAAACAGCAAAACGTTCAACTGCACTTTTATCACCGGTACGTTCGTCAATATTTTGTTTATCGCTTCCAAACTTTTATTGTGTTTTAAAAGCGCTTTTCTAAGCGACACGGCAACTATTCCTCTATTCAGCGCACACCTGGACTTGATGTATGACGTGACAGTTCTTTTCTATGCGATCAAGTTACACGGACCGAGCTTGCTTGGGCCGCTTAGACAACGGTTCTCAATCACTGGCGGACTGTACGTTGACATAAGACTGTCAGGCGAACGTTAAATACACATTGGAACTGAGTCGATAAACTCATGTGGCCCGCGGTGACCTTATAAAGTTACACGCACAATTCAACTGCCGAAGTTTGAGTAAACTTCAAGTTCTCCAATCGAGTCAGACCATGACGACTGAAGTTGCTGTATAGACAACAATCCAAACGGAATTTAGCGAACTCATTTGAATATAACGTCGTTGTCCCGGTCCTTCCACGGACTTGACATCTTGACATCTAAAAATGAGACTACCGGGCACTTTGTTTAAATAAAATAAAAGAATAGCTCATATTAATCATTCAATTGGATTGTTTTCTGACAGCTCTTCAATTGTCCCTCGGCACTCCCCCACTGAATGGTCCTGTAGCTTATTGTTTTTTTTTCACGGCCACGTACACCGTGACTGTGGTGATAAAGCGAAACATCGCTGCCCGTCATCTTAAACGCCGCAGTCACCTATTAGCCACCCAACATTGATCCAGTGAAATTTTAATTTAACAGTTATTAAGAAAAAACTGTCTTGGGAATAAAACAACCTTGTTTAGGAACACAATACATTTTCTCTCTTAAAATCACCCTAATTGGCCAAAACCGGCGATAGGGTAATAAATAACTTTGTCAATGTTTCCGTGGAAATTGTATTATCTCGCAACCTTCGTGTTGGCAACATCTTCTGCTATCTAACAACGGTGTGTTGCTGGTACATGTACTAGTCTCCGCGTATTATTTCTAGACTACAAGTATATCATCATGAGAGGGGGCGGGGGATAGCTGGTACAGATTACAGGAAATACGAACGGCATTTTACGTTTTTACAGGAAATAAAATGAAAGTTCCATTTACAGTAAAAAATAGGTTTTTACACTTTACAGGTAAAGCAAATTCTTAATTACATTTTACATTTTTATAATATTTTTGATAATTTGCGTTTAAGAAACAAAATTGGAAATTGCGTTCGAATTACGACATTCATAATGTGGGAAATGTTTTATACGCTTACAAAAAATAGTATCTTTGTACAAATTACGGACGAATAAAATAGGTGATTACATTTTACACCTTGCCCATGTCTACAAATGTACGTTTTGTATTTATTTAAATTACATTACGAAAATAAAAACAATTGACTACAGCTCACGAAAATACCTCTTGCCGACCCTCCATCATGATAAAATGGTCCTTTCAGGAATTCAGTTACCTTACTCGTAAACATGATAATAAGTGTTCACGAAAGTTTGGTTTAAAACAATTACACGCCATTACGTCATGGAAGATTTAGAACAATTTTGTAGTTTCTACAAAAAACGATATCTTTATGAATGGCTGTGACCATGGAGCGACTAACAGTTATCTAACTGTTCGTTGTCTCCAACGGTTGTCAGAATTAATGAATGCGTGTGATGTGAGCTGCTATCATTTTTTTTTCATTTATGCACAAGATTCGTCCGATTTTTCTCGTTTCCATGATACGAGCTAGTAGTACTAGTAGTTGTGTCGTAACACGGTCTTCTCTAACCGAGTTACGCAAACCTCATTCAAGTTGAGACCACTAATGGTCTGAGCGCCAACAAGCAGACACAGGACGGTCACAGAACTAATCAGATTACGTCATTAGAAAGTATCGTTAACCCTTCGAGCGCCAAAGTCAACTTTTGTCACCATTCTAAAAATTTAAGCCCATAATTTTTTTTTCTTCAAATTTCTCTTACATTTTGATCAAGAATTGTAGCAAGTAGAATATTATGTCTATTTGGTCCAAAATAATCGAAGAAATTGACGAAAAATGTATAAAAACAGGCAAAATGTTGCACCAAGGTTTTGGTGGAAAAAAATGATAGCGTTCAAAGGGTTAAAGCGCGGTGGTCGTCGTGCAGCGCGTGTTCGAATTTCATGTAAATAAACAATGTATTTTACACGCGTTGTATACGTCGCTATGAGTCCCATATGAACAGGACGCGGCACGACGACTGCCGTCTTTTAAACTCTACATTTTGTTTGAGACAGAGTTTGATAGCTGCAGTGAACTAGAAAATTCGGCATATCCTGCTGCAAAAGCGTCCCACTCCTAGATTTAATTATTGCAACATACTTTAGAATGGAATAACGCAATTATGGTATGTCGAAAACGTGTGAATAACGCGACCTTAGTTAACAACCCACGCTTAAAATGCGTCAAAACAAAGACCCATTCGTTTTAGAAGTTAATCAGCGATTAATTGAAAATGACGAAAAATGTGTAATTCGCAGATTCCTAACATTCCGGAATTTGAATGAAGGATAGGATAGGACTATTGTTTTACTTGCGGTGTGTATAACCACGTTCACACTATCATTGTGAATGTCTCCCGTATTGCGGCCTTAAAGCCCGCATTACATTGCTTATGTCGGAAACCTTTGTCCATCTCCTGTGAGGTACACTTCCATTAAACGGGCATTCGGCAGCGGGTCGCCAAATGGCTTGAATCCGTAAAAGTGGCTCACAATAGCACTTTTTCAGTCACAGTTTGAAAAGGGGTTTACATTCAGCGTCTATAATCATTTTAAAATAACTTCTGAAAATCAACACAAAACGTTCTTTTCAGCGGAGGAAAAAAACAAAAAGCGTTCTTCAACTTTAAAAAATCGAAAACGGTTCGTATAATACAATGAATACAATACAAGATAGCAAGGAATCTGTAATCCCGTGTAAATGTTCAACAAAATTGGGTAAATTGTGTAATCATTTTCGCTGTTCCGAAAACGTAATGACGGGCGTGCTGTAGAATATCGTCAGTGTTGCACCACCTTGCGACCATTGCCCCAGAGACGAGGCTTATCATCGGGTTTTAGAAGTTTCACGAGAAAGAGAGAGAGAGGGGGGGGGTACATACGACCGAAAGCATGATACATAAAGCATTACATTCCAGATCGTATAGTCATAGTCCATGTCATAAATACTTGTATACGAATTAGTCATGTGTTGGTAGGCCTAGAAATATTCAGTGAGGGCTGGTAGATATTTTGGTGGTTTTCATACTTTACAAACTATTTAACTCATTCGAATACTCGTCGATAAGTTCCCGTCTATGGTTAAGGTACGCACCACTACAATGACGTAATTGCTGCGTTACATTGTGGGATATGTGTGTATGCTTAGCGATGTACTCTCTAAATCTGCCACTTTCGCGCTTTTGGTTTAATATTGTGTGTTTTTGAAACAAAAAAGGATTAAGAATTATTAAGTACCTATCACTTAACTTTTTGATATGTATTATATCATAAAAGTAAAATTATCATAAAATTCATTCTGTAGAAAACCTTGCAAACCCGGTAAGCATCATCACTGCTATAGATTTTGTCAAGTTGAAATTGAATTTCTTAAAATAAAATGGTCTGATTAAAACAATGAAAATAATGTTCGTTTCGCAATTAGACACCACACCCTTGTTTCTGTCAAGTGCAGGCAAGCTTTAGTGCTCCAGAATTTCTTTGCAAACCAACTGATTTTACCATTTCCATGGTAATCACAATAATCCTGTGGTAGGTGTTTGGATACGATAGAAACATGGGAATGTGACATTAATTCAAAGTACATGTACCATAAGAACACTACTATAAACATTTTTATTTTCCATGATTTTTTTTTGATTTGACGCCGATCGCTGTGACCCGAGTGAAATTTTATCTCGTTTCTTGTGTAATTATAATGACTTCAACAGTACCAGTAGTCGTGTATCCTAGTATTTTCAGGGAGGGTAGGGATATGGGGGAGGGGGTGGATGTTGGACACAGCAACTACAAGTCTAGCATATACATGGAGCAAACACATCTTTAAAATCTAATTTTTATTTAAAATGACTGAAAATAGGTATAAAATATTCTTCTCTTTGAGAGAACATTTACACCACGAATAGCAAATATTTACATCATCAATGACATCATCACTTTTGTGATTTTTTTTCCTGAATATATACAAATAAATGTTTTCAAACCTTTTAGCAAAAAAAAAAAAAATTTAAAAGAAATTTACAATTCCTCTTTATCACAAAAATTAACTGAATTTCTGTTAAGGCTGAAAGACAAATATTTACAAAAAACACCACTGTATAGAAATATATAGTGTCATAACACAATAGTGTCCCAGGGCAGGAATCGTTGATCCTAATACAGAATGTTGAAATACATAAATAAATCTCTCTCGGTGCCTTTTTTGGATCCTCAAACCAAACTTACTTGGCTCCCAGCAGTCGTCCAGTACTAAAGGCAGCCATATTACCCACAAATCCTAACAAAAACTTTATAAAATAAATTTATTTTCATGACTTTCTTCAATATTTAGCCTTAAATGTAATGTGTCTACAAATATATCACTAAAGACAGCCTTAATTCCCATAATGCATTGTCATAGCAACTTGTTCTCAGAAGTTTGTACAGGAAAGAGTTCAGTCCTATCAATGCGACTTGAAATGATTATTTTTGTTTGTACAATGAAAAACTAAATCTCAGTTATTGTCAACAAATCCATTACCATGGTTTCAGTCAAAGTAAACTTTCAACTCTGGTCATGGAACTGATCAGACTCTTGATTATACACCACCAAATGAAGCAGTCATCACAGTACTGCTACCATTGAAAATCTGGAATGATTTTGTCATGTTGTAAAAGGTTCCTTGTAATCTCACCTAAATAATCACATTACCAATGGCAGGTTTATTAAAATTGAACAGAAACACCCAATTAGCATATTTCTACTCTATTCAGTTATAACCAATCAAGAGACTTGTTGACTTCTCACATTAACCAATCAGCACATTTCTAGTCAGTTATGTACATAATAGAACGAAAAACTTGAGGACTTCTGAGTAGCATGAACACCCCCACCTCCCTCCACGCCCCCCCCAAAAATTGTCAATTTCCCTCGATCTAAATAAAGTGTAAATTTTATTTACATGTAACAATGATTTTACAGTTTTAAACACAAAATTTTATATTGTCTTGGAAAGGCAGAATATTAGTGTCATTCACAGGTGTTTTTTAATCAATAATGTGTTTTTATGATTTTTAAAATATGTGAATATCTGGATTATACTAGTCTTATGAGGAATGTAGTTTTTTGAAAATAGTTGACAAATGCAATCACATGACATGGATTTATGGACCCTCTAACATAATATGAATTTTGCAATGTGAACCCCCTATGATACTGAGAATTCTGCATTGAAAATCAAGAATGGTTCTAAAGCCATAAGGTACAGACATGTTTGTCCTATTTTTGGATACCTCAACCAACCAAAATATTTGTATGCAAAATAGTCTGAGCTGCAAACTCACACTGAACTTGTATTTAGCATAGATCAAAACAAGCAAACATCACACAATATGTGTTGTTATTAACTGAACTGAACTTAAGTTAACAATGGGGTGAAACGGTCAACTGCAAACCGCCTCAATTCGGATCACCTGGAAATGTTTGTTCATGCAAGTTTAGTCAGATTTGCTTGTCATGTTTAGTGTGATCAGTTTATCAATTCATTTCACCTGAAACTGTCCTCTTTTCACATCTGTAAATCTCAACCAATGAGATGTGCAAGATGAATCACATGATCTCATTTGCATACACAACCTGTATAGCTAAGCCAATGAGATACACAATATGAAACACATGATCTCATTTGCATACAAGACCTGTAAAGCTAAGCCAATGAGATGTACTGAATTATCATGCGATTCATTTGCATACATATCCTGTAAATTCAAGCCAATTAAATATGTATGATCATGTGATCTCATTTGCATACATAATCTGTCTTACGAGACCTTAAAAGGCTATTCATCCTGGTATATTTCAATTAAAATTTCGTCTAAAAAATGAATTATTAATTATCTTTTTTTAAAGAAAATTGAATCCCTGAAAATACCACGATGTTGACCTTTGACCTTTTATTGGTTGCACAAATCTAAAATTCTAAATGATGTAATGTAGACTATAAAAGTAAAATCTGTAATATATCGATAAAAATTTGCATAAATTATCAAATCTGGCTGCACTATAAATGCTTTAAAAGAAAAAGAAAAAGCGTTGAAAAAATAATTGTAACTGGGCTTGAAAAAACTTTTTGTTGTCCTGCGCTGACAAGCCTCGAAACTAACGAGATCTGTACTTGATCTGTGTAACGGTCCTCTGGAGTATTTGATTCGTAAATGCAACGAATAATACTATCATTGTCCTCAAGCGATGGAACGTACGTTAAAAAACTATGTGTCGTCCACGTGCCATTTTCGCTTTTTACCACAGTGTTCCTAATACTTCTATGGATTTTCTGATTGTCTATGTACCACGCAATCGGCGATGCTGGCTTACTGTCGTAGACACAACACTCAAGCAGAATCTCTCCCATCGAGTTGACTCCCACCTGTTCGTTATGACCACGGTCGATGATTTCAACATGTGATGGTGGTTCTGTTGATTGAATAAAACAAGAAATATTTAATTATTTTATAGATTAAACTAGTTCTGCATGGCATAATATGATATAGATTACAAGCTGCAAAGATCATTCTTGATTCGATGATTTATTGGGGGTTTATGGGTTAATACTCAACATATTTATAAGTCTGATGAATATACTGCAAAACATGTTTAAATAGCTGCATGCCATTTTAGCGAATCTAACTCCATGCATGAATTAACTGAATCTTAATTTAGCTAAAGTGCCAATCTAACAATCACATAGTAAGAATATTTTAAATTAGTGACATCTTGAATTAGCGAAATTACAGATTAGCGAAATTACAGATTAGCTAAATTAGCTAAACTAAAATGCTCGCTACAAAGGCATGTTTTACAGTAAAGTGATTTGTGAAAAAAGCACAGACTTAGCACATCTGAACTGCTCCTGATCGTTTTAGCTCCCAATTGAGTGTTTCAAAATGTTTGGATTTCATAATACTAAGGAACACTTGAAAAGCCGAGAAAACCATTGCATATTACACACAATTTTTATATATTCATACCATTGTAAATTTCACATCAAAGTTCCAAGAGCAGAGTTATACAGTAGATTACAGAGTGAAGTATAATTTCAGGAGAGACAAACTTTTAAGATTTTTATGTATTATGAGGTGGTCCTCGAGTATAAGCCCCCCCCTAATTTTTCCGATTTTACATGTTCAGGCCCCTGGACTTATACTCAGGAAAGTACGGTACATGAATTACAAAATTTAGTGAAAATTGCACAGCAACGACTTTCACAAAATTTCTAGTAACCCAAATTTTAATACTGTAGTTTATAGTAATTATAACAATGCTTGTGATATTGGATAGTTGTTACGGTTCAATAACGCTGTGAAGTACAGCATTTGAATTTAGAATAATGCATCGCACATACATCAATAAAATGCATTTATTTTATAATTAATCATTAAAATACGACTTTAAATATGACCATTTGTTTTTTAAATGTTTTTGTGCTAGGTAGTAACATTAGCATTTCCAGACTTTGAAGTCACTTGTCTCCCATGTCATATTTTTATCGTAATTAGTATTAACACATTGCCTCCTGACGCCATTTCGAAGGCTTTTAGCAGATAATCTGTTAATTGCAAATACACATGCAAATGAAACTCCCAAACCTACAATATAGTGTGCTTGAAAATAAAAAAAAAAATACTTGAATTTAAACTAAGTCAGTTAGCTGTGAGAATCACACACGCTAACTACCGGTACTGTATCACTATCCAGACCCCTGGTGTTTACAATAGTGCATGCGCTACTAATAGGGAAAATGGTATTACCGTAAAATCTGTATTAGAAACCGCATTCCTAATAGAAGCCACACCCATTCGTTTGGAACAATTGAGATCCAAAAAATCACCATTTCTCATATGTGTAGATGCTCTAATAGAAGCCGCATCCCCTCTGTTGCATTGTATCATTTTAATAGAAGATTTACAGTATATCCTTGAATCTCTAATAATTTATACCAGCACAGTACGGCCGCTAAGTGACCATGATACCTGGTTACATAGCAACGGCTGATATACTTTGCATGCATAATAAATGACTTATTATTAATTATGACCTCAGTGCATATCTAAAGTGATTAATTCTGGTAGCAGGTTTTAATATTTTACTTGTATATGATTTTATCCATCCCACTTGTGAGATTCAATTATTCACTGTGCAATGACCTTTAGCTCCTACCAAGTTTTTTGCACAAACCTTCCAGACACCAAGGCCAAACTAAACTTCCTAAAAATAAATCGCAATGTTTTCTAGACTTTTTTTCTGAAAATTGTAATAAAGACTTTTTGGCAACTGGTAATTATTATATATTTAATTCAAAATTAAAGAAATTACAGGAAAATGTATAAGAATTGTCAAAAATTGCAATATTTCACCTGTTTTTATCTATTTTTCTATTTTTTTGTTGATAATTTTGGACCAAATGAACATAACTTCCTAGTAGGTACAAGTCTTGATCGAAATTTCTGAAAAAACTTTTGAAAAATTATGGAAAAAAACTCATGCAAGTTTAAAATTTGTGATCTGTAGTTCAAGTGACATCACCATGTTGCTTGTTGCAACTTTAATACAACCCTTTTTTGTCTCATTCATATACTGTAGAATACTTTCTTTTCGCTGAAGGAATAATTCAGTGAAAATAAAATCCAGTGAATATACCTTTTTTCCCATAGTTCACATTCAACTCGTCTAAAATCAGTGAAAATAAATTCCATACAAAACACACAAAAAGTCTTTTCAGCAAAAATTAATTCCAGCTAAAATAAAGTATTCTACAGTACCCAGCAAGACAAGCCAGCAATGCCACAAACAGTTTTAACAGGTGCAGGTATGCTTAGCAAACGGAGAAGAGCCAGATTACCTTTTTTAATTACACAGTACACACTAGTAGCAGTTGATACCATGAGTGTAAATCACTCCTAGCCATTAAAGTAACATTGATAATGGCTTCATTTACAACAATGTCCCCGCAACTGAAACGAACATTGTCTCTGAATACAACAAAAACAACGCAAGGGGATAAACTTGAAGGATACTAAATCGTGAGAGTAGATTGTCCTTCTGTCTTGAGAGCCACCTGACTAATGGCCTGTAAAAGGTAGGCTTATAGATAAGCTTAAGTTCAACGTCATGTCAGTTAGAACTCACACACAGTGGTGTAGACTCACCGACTCAATATGAGACAGATGGTCACTGACCGAACTTTTTTGACCACTGCTACCAATTGTCAGTTCATTATATTTGTACGTTCTGGTACACTGAATGTAACTGTTCGTTCTTCTGATTTACAGTGCTAATCGTACAAATCACAGAAGCCAGATGTGTCCTTCCCTCCCGCATGACGACGGACATCTCTATATTAAAATCGCTATCTAACTTCAAAGAACAAATTTGTGACAACTTTTTCAACATTTCTAACAGAGTCACCCTACACCCAACGTCCAAATCACTTTCTCATGTTTTTCACAAAACAAGAAGGAATCAACTCAAACTTCTTTCATATTCACTGTTTTGTTCCTCTTCATTACACGCAATGAAAACAGTTAAAAATTAAGCGGTTCTTCTTTTGTGTCGATGTCCATCTAAAGGGATTACAAATAACTAACTTTTAGTGTCGCAATTAGGCACTAATATCTCACTTCAATGAGCGTTGAGAAAAGTTCTATCCCTTGAGGGGATGTGCTATTTCATGACTTTTTGTTTGTTTGTTATTGCTGTTGACGAACAAAGTTCCATTTCACATTTTTTGTTTTTCGATAAAGTGAGTAAAATCACCTTCCAACTTAAGACGTGCCTGTCTCCGTAGATTTGGCATCGGTCCAATGGGTATTGCAAGAATTTGTTACTTGGTGCTTATAGGGGCTTGAAGAGAGATGGTTTAAAACTTTTTTTTCGGTCAATAAACAAAAGGCAGTATTGAAAGTAATCAACGGAGCTGATCTGGGAATGGCACAAAATCGAAACCTACACCAACCGTGATGGTTTCTCACGTGTATGCACAACCGCCCCATTTGAATTCAAGCAGGCAACATAAAATGCAACGCATGAAAGTTACTTTTTTTTTGGCAAATTTATATCCATAAATCTTTTAATTTTTTTCTAGCTAGTGTTCAATTTCGAAGGATCCTCTGCTTTGGCATCATAGAGTAGATGAAAATATAGTATCAAATAGAACACAATGTTCGATACCAATTGTGTTCTATCAGGTAGCATGAGAACACTGAAATCAACTCAAATATTTAGTAAGTGTAAAGACACATCATGACTTAAAATCAGGAACAAAACAAAATATAAGAAGAAGAAGGTATCGCTAATTTCTTATTTGCTTGAAAGTATTCTAATTTTAACAATTCAAAATGGCTGCAAAATTTTTTGTTACCATGGAAACACAGGTATAGATAGCTTTGATGATCTGTGAAATATTTCTAGCACCATATAATTTTATCTGTTTTTTCGTACAACGTGGTTAGTACGAGTATAGGCTTTTGTTCTTCCATTTCACAACAAATTAGTCACGTTGCAGTAAAAAATATATAGCCATTTTATTGCTCTCCAAAAACCATTACAAAATTGTAACCTAAATCTGCATAGCAGCCATTTTGATTTGCAGTATATATAGGTGATTGTAAATTATTTTTGACATTATCAACAAGAGTGACTTTATTTAGCTAAAATAAAGCTGGGAATTAATGTTTAGGAAGAACTTCCATCACTATAACAATGCCAAAATGAAACCTTTTTCTCATTCATTAAAAAATTGTAGCTGTACCACACAATACACAACATTTTAGTTTTTAAAGGTAGAATTTTTTTTAAGGTAGAACTTTTTTTTTTTTTTACTTGCCAGTATATTTTAGCGCATATACGGTAGCAGTAGCAATATTTTTTGACAAATTATGTCTAAAATTATTCGTTTCAATTTTAGTCAACAGTATGTGAACTTTCTTGATTCACTGTTAATCTGATTTTTGAGAAAAATGGTAAAATACAAATAACATGCCATTTTAGCAGTGGTTTCGATTGAAAACATGTTTCCTCCTTGAAAATCCATCAAAGAAATTGTAAATTTTTTAAAAATTCGAGACATCAAAAAGTACCTTGTAAGACACGATATATCATTTTTTCACCATATGTCACTGAGCAAAATTTTGAGATAAATCCTTGACACAGGAAACAATGGTAAAATGCCCTAAAACAGAAAATGCATGCTATTTTCACTATATTTATACGTGGTATATCAAATTTGTAAAAATAAAGAACACTTTTTTGTGTTGCATTCCACCTTAAGCCAGTGAGGCATGTACTGTAGGTTTTGGTTTGGTGTCTGTTTCACCCTGCTAATTAGAACTGTATTCAGACAAAATAAAGATGCCCTTGAGGAAACATATCACTTACAAATGAATGCTTCATCATCAATTGGGTGCAAATTTCAATTTGAACCAAACTTATATTTTAGTAAAAAATTGATTTATTGAAAGAGAAAATGGGAAATTTGAGAAAAAACGATAAACATTTTAGGATTTTTTTTTTGCGACGACAGAGAACAGTGACAAACACTGTCAGGATCACTCCCATATTTGCCCTAACCAACTAATGTATCGCGCCCATTTACTATGTTTTTGTTTTGTTAACTGCTTTATTGCAGCGTTTATCTAAATCGTGCACATGTTTTTAGCTCTGTAATTTGATATAACATCAGTTTCAACAAAAATTACATTTTTAATCATTATTTTCATGAATTTGATGAAACTGTGTTGTTATAGAATGAAACAAACAATGAGATTGGTTGTGAATAAAACTCTGAATTACCAAAATGGAGTCGGCCACACACCTGCTTGGTTTCAATGCACCCTCAACTTGTTTTACCCCAAACACTTCACGAGTGTCTTAGTGCTTCAGCACACTTGAAAACTAAAATGCCAACTTTGAATAAGACGAAACTTAAGCTTCATGATTCAGCTTATATCAGTGAAAAGATTGAGTTTCCAGTTGTCGTTTTAACAAGCCCCACTAGAAGTCTGGGGCAGATTGAGTTTCGAGTTTCGATCTGGCAATACGTATTGAATTTGAGTTAAAACGTTCTGGTGAGTTCGGCACCAGGTGGCTTTGTAACTATCACGCAATACACCTGCAACAATGTGATAATATTTCCAATACTATTTCAGGTTGAAACTTGACAACGATGGATGTTATTGTTACAGTGGAAACTATTTAATGCGGCACGAGAGCGATATGGAGACAAGTGGTCCAATTGTGTCAAAACCATAAGAAAGTACATTATTAGATTGCCCTTTTTCAAGATATATGTTTCAGCAGAAATGAGACAAGTAATTAAAATTTTGGGAGAAAATAAAAAGTTTTGTTCATTTCCATGAAAACGAATATTGTTAACATCATTCAGTTTTACTTTGACACAGCCTGTTGCTTGGTAACATCATGTTACAAATTTGCCGCTTATCGTTAAAACATGTCATTTCTATTTGTAAAAATAAACTAAAAATTCAGCCTGAATGAAGTTTTTATATTGCATCAACATTTTTCGACACTAATTTTGCAGAATTATGCTCGACCATTCTGAAAATTGAATCACAGCATGACTCGTTGGTTTTCACTGTAGCTTTTGTTTGCAGCAGGTGCAAAAGGGGCCTTGAAGTCTGTCTGTACTCCATGACTGAATTGCAAGCTGCTGCAGGCTTTATCCGTACCAGGGGTATGCCACTAATGCTGGTCCTTGGTTTGATCGGGAACCTTGATTTAATCCCATGGAATGCAGATACATACATGTAATTCAATCTAATTTCATTAATTAATGGAATATATTATGTAGTTTATATTCACAGACAATGCAGAATTGTTGTTATTACTATACTACAATGGGTGGGGTTGGCTGGGGGGGTGTAGTTGTTGATTTAAAACATTAGAAAAGTCATGTTACTACTTTGTATGTTAAAACACAGTCAATCAATTTGTGGTGAACGAAATGAACTGGCATTGCGCTAAACACACAGGTGGTAAAACAATTCCGTTGATTTTTCAAATGTTTAAAAGTATTTAAGTATTTCTGTTTTGTTAATTTTGAAGAAAATGGAAGTACATACAATTTCCCATTGTCACAGTGTTTAAACAAAATGGTTTTAAAAACAGGTTTATTTTGTGTAAGGTGGCAAAAGTGAATTCGGATTTCAAAGGGTCAACTTTTATATACTACATGTATACACTAATATAACAAAAATTGCAGGTGTAAATATTGTTTTTTGTCTTCTTTATTTTGACCGGAAGGTGTGGGTGGGGGTGGGGGTGGGGGTGGGGCTATTACAGTATAGTTTAAACATAAGTTAAGGGGGGGGGGTCATTACCTGCGCATGCGTCTGATGGCCATAGTGTGTCATTGTTTACAAACAAACGTCTACCCATGAGCCTTTGCATTTTTAGCGTGTGTTGTTATCATCGCTTGAGACTCAATTCCCGCGTGTGCGCAGGTGATGACCCTCCCGATTTAACTTCATAGCTGGCAACAGGGAATCATACGTCGATACTGTAAAATGACTAATTTTTACTGAGTTTAAATTTTGCTGATTTACCATTTCAGACATATTCAGTGGGTTTTAAATTCACGGTTTTGTCATTTATATAATGTTTTCTATGCTAAATTTTACATATTCACTGGGTTTTAATTTCAGCGCATTTTCCAGACAGCGAAATAAACAAAATTAAAACCCAGTGAATAATTAATCCTTTTACAGTATCTTGAAAAACACCCTACTATTGTTATCGCATTTAGAATTTGGTGAAATTAAATTCACATTTTATAAACAAAATAAGTAAATACTTAAGGGAATCAGGGGACACAATATTTTTTGTTTGTGCTTCGAGTTTACGTATATAGTCATATACAATATATTTTCTTAAAATCTGAGCTTCCCAGCAGTCAAGCTATTAACTCAATTTGACTTTTGGGGGAGAGAGAGAGGGGGGGGGGGTCCATTTTGACTTAGTCATGTTATAGGACACACTGGTGATAAATAATAATAATGACATTTTGGCTCGTCTGTATTATTGATTGATTGATTGATTGATTGATAAAATTCATTTTTCATTAAAAAAATACGATAATGGACCTAAATAGGACAATGAAACAAGACCAGTTGTGTGAACACCAAAAAAAATTACCCACTCCTCAAAACAGAAAGTAAACCTGACAATGGAAGCAACAGTACTAATGCCTGAAAGCAGATGACATGCCGCAATATGCAAATCAACCTATACACAATGAAAAAACTGGACAAGCCCCCAGGCAGTCAACGACGGACACAGTAAGGATTAACTCTCACGTTTTAGTATAAAAAGAAACACAGGCTTGTCAGAAGTTACTGCACCGTTTTATTTCTATCGATCGACTTGCTCAGGCGAAAAAGAGTCGATATCTACATGGGCTGGTGGTTTAACGCAATGCTACGGCAGGCTGCGGCCTTCATGTGAAACAGCTGGGTTGAATGGCATTCCACATGCATATAGCACAACACATACATCACAGGTACGCAGACTAGAATGTATTGAAGATCGTAAAAACGAAACATCTAATTATACGCAGGCATAACGGCAATGGGCGTGTTTCTTTTGTTTTATTTTTAACACCGAGATCGGTTGATATATGGCCACGATGGTGATGGGGGCACCAGCCCTAAATAATAATAACTTCATCCGTGCCATACGTACAAGGTCTTGGGAACGAATTGATCTACTTAAAACTGGCTGGTGTATTTGCGATCACGACTCACTTGGTTTAGAATTAGTGGTGGATCTATGCACATGTTGCTACCAAATACTTGGCGAGAATCAACATAAAATATTATTAAAATATTATTATCATCACAAATTACTTTTCGAATATAAAATTATGTATTTGTTAAGTTTGAACGCCACACAAAAAGTAAAAATATTTTCTTTATTCTTTACCTATTTGATATATAGGTTACAAAGATGAGGAAAATTAGGTCACCTTACTCAGTTCGAAGAAAATTGACATAACAAATGGAATGAAAATAGCATGGTTTTTCTGTTTTAGGGAATTTTACCATTGTTTCATATCCCAAGGATTTATCTCAAAATGTCGCTCAGTGATATGTTGCATATTCCAAGGTATTTTTTGGTGTCTAGCAGTATTATTAATTGTTTTTTCTTTGGTAACTGTTTCTAAATTGCCATTTTGTGCATATTATTTTATTTTATTTATTTTATTGAAAAGTGTACTATACTGTTGATTGAGACTAAAATGATTAATGGTAGACAGATTTTGACATGAAATAAAATGTTGATGCTATGTGAGCAATGTAATTTTATCTTTTCAATGGTATACAATGAAATCTCCAACAATGAACCGCAAAGAGATTATTGTTTGGTAAACAGAGAGTGTTTGGTATACTGAGGAAATTGAAAATGGAGCTCAGGTTTTACGGTTTACATAGTGTTTAGTTTACATGGATTATATTGCAGCATATTAATTGAACCACATTTGTGTGGATTTGATTTTTAAAAAAATGGTTTTTAATTAAAGAAAAAAAATTAAATCAAAGAAAGCTTAGAAAGAACTCCTGTGTGCTGAGAGTATTGAAGACACAGTAAAAATTAATTCAAAATTACTTGTACTTGAGATATTGATGAAATAGCTGAAAACTAATTATGTAAATCAGGTAACTGATATGAACAGATTTAAGTGTAAAACTAATAAGGTCTGCACAATGTACCTAGTTTCATTGAAATGTGTTTAGAACCCAAAAAATATTAATTATTATGCTAATTAGAGAGTTAATATGAACAGATTTTAACCCAAAATTAATCAGGCTGTCTATTGTCCTAGAGCATTTATGTACCAAGTTTTATTCAAATGTGATGATCAATACTTGAGATATCAGTATTAATTAATTATGTTAATTAAGTGATTAAGAAGCATACATATTTACCAAAAACTAATATGGTGTATAGTTCTAGGTTCATTGAAATGTGATGGGTACTTTTTAAAAGTTTCATTGAAATTCAATGAGTGGTTTGTAGACATCAGTGCAACAGCCATAGAACAGCAAAAAATTAACTAATTATGCAAATTAGGTAATTAATAGGCACAATTATTTATTCCAAAATTAATCAGGTCTCTGCATAGTCCTAGAAAATGTCGCAAGTCTCATTGAAATGTGATGATTAGTACTTGAGATATCAGGTGAAAAGCTGAAAATTAACTAATTATGCTAATAAGGTGATTAATATGCACAAATATTTACCCAAAAACTAATTAGGTCTCTGCACAGTCCTCAAGTAACTATGTACCAAGTTTCATTGAAATGTGATCATTACTACTCAAAATATCAAAAGCTGAAAATTAATTAATTATGCAAATTAGGTAATTAATATGTACTGATATTACCCTAAACACTATCAGGTCTGTGCAGTGTCATATGACATCTATGTACTAAGTTTTATTGAAATGTTATGATTAGTACTTGACATATCAGTGGAAAAGCCGAAAATTGATTAATCATTATGTAAATTAGGTAATTAATAATATTAACAGATTTTTACCCAAAACTAATCAAATCTGCACATTAGTTCAGAGCATCCATGTGCCAAGTTTCATTGAAATCCAATGAGTGGTTCTTCAAATATCAGTGGAACAGTCATGGAACAGCTTGAAATCAGTTAATTATCATTCAAATTAGATAATTAATATTCATAGATTTTTACCCAAAACTAATCAAATCTGCGCACTAGTTCAGAGCATCCATGTGCCAAGTTTCATCAAAATCCAATGAGTGGTTCTTCAGATATCAGTGGAGCAGTCTTGGAAGAGCTAAAAATCAGCTAATTATCATGCAAATTAGGTAATTAATATTCATAGATTTTTACCAAAACCTAATCAACTCTGCACATTATCCCAGAGCATCTATGTACCAAGTTTCACAAAAATTTGATTAGTGGTTCTTGAGATAACTGTGGAACAAAAAAAGTGACATACATACATACATACATACATACATACATACATACAGACATACAGACATACAGACAGGGTAACTGCAAAGACTCCCTTTTGTGCTTCGCACACGGGAGTCAAAAAAAAAAAATTTGCTGAAGTTATTTTCCCCCTATACGATTATATTGTTGTTAAGTAGCTTCAGTGTTAATCAAATTGCAATGCATCATGGGTAGTTGCAATGGATTCTGGTTACAATTCTATGTTCCCATTACAGTATTGTGCACCAATGCATTATAAGGTCTGTCATTAGTAAACGCAGTGAATAAAGATTTTCCCTCAACAAGTTATTTTTTCAATTATGAATTTCACTAATTCTAACTCTAGTCGAGAAATGGTCTATAGCGATGCATTATGGTTAAAAGATAGGAATAGGTGATTTTACGTTCAACTGCGAGGTCTCATGAGTTGCATGAAAAACGTGAGCTGAAATTCTGCCGCAAAATCAAACGATTTGTTTGAACGTGAATTTCGTAGCCCACATCGAAAGTCTGATCTTTGACATCGGAATATTGCCCCGTCGAAATTGTCTATCATCAAATGTGTACAGCATATCGTTTAGCATGGAAATGCCCCCCAAATACTTCCGAATACCCTTACTTAATCGAAATTGACCATCATCAAATGTGTACAGCACATTATTAAGCATGGAAATATCTCCCAAAATACTTTCGTGTTTGTTGAATCCCACGCGACGTTTGATGCCACTACGACGCTATGACCTTTGTTTGTCCTGTTTTTACGTTCGATTTCATGCATAACGCGGAATCTCACAGAGAACGGGAAATGGTATACTGTGGTCGACCACAAGGCATTGATGGAGACATACCACATTTTAAATGTCAATTGTAATAATACTTATTTATATATTCACCATCAAGTCATGTGATAGGTCATGTGACTACCATAAACATATTTGTTTACTCGTAGCAAATGTCACAAAAAGAACATCGATGTCTAACTGAATTCCTGAGCGTTGATCTAGAATAGTACATTCACATTTTGTAGTCATGTTTTTGAAAAAGCAGCTAATAATATTGTATTTGATTAACACAGACAACAGATGCGAAGATAATAAAAAAATTCCTTGCAAAATACTGCAATATGACAAAGACGACATATATATATCAAATTGTGGGGTCTTTATAGTTGAAAACACAAAATCAAGGTCAACGAAGAATAGGTTTTATTATCCCGTGAAAAAAAAAAAACCAATGACCTGTAAAAAAACGTCTGCCAGGGATGGGGACACCCCTTGTCATAAAACGCTTTACAATCGGTATGCCTGTGGCTATAAGCGAATGCTCATGGAAGAAAACTAGCTCCATCAAATGACCGGCCAGTCAACAAACGTACCATCCCGCCAGTGGAACTCAAATCCTTTTTAATAATCAGCCTCCTAATCCAAAAAACTTTTCATCGACAAAAAGATTTGTGAGTCACCCCCATGACCTTTTTATCCCTTAAGTTTTTTTTCAACAATTACTTATTTTAAATTAAGTTGTGAATTTACGGTGGCTAGTCCATTATCTTCTGTATGGCCACATTGTGTGTTTTGTTGTCATAGACTAGTAAGAATGTCCACACAGCGTAATCATGTTGTTTTTTTTTGCAAGAATATTCACAAGTAATGAATTTTCAGGGTGTTAACTATTGCAGACGGGGTATGCACACGGAATGGCCGACCCGTGTTCTTGAATTCACTGCAGATTAGATTTATTGTTTTTCTAAGGTGTGGTCGAAATCTTGTCGTAATATATTCGAATATAAATGGAAGACAAGACAAGGTAGTGACACTTTGTGTTAATATATCGTACATGTACAAAATCTATTCAGGTTAGCTTTATTAGAAGCACACTTAAATTATACTTTAAATGTCTTTAACCTTTTTTTCTGCACTTTTTTTGTTATATTCTTCGAAATTGCTGGAAATAAACCCTAATTTTGGAGCCAACAGACAAAATTTGAGTCATTTTTCAGTTTTTACTCAAAAAACTTGGCTACTTTTGTCCCAATCTGCTGAAGGAACGTGCAAACTATAAACAGGACTATTTTGAGAAGTTATGTTGAAAAGAAGAAACTGGTTCGAATTTTTTTACATCTGAGCATGTTACTTCACATATGTGCAATGCATTATGGGAGAGAATTTAAAATTTGTATAAACGGAAAACTATATTACTTCACTGAAAATAGCTAAATTAAATGTCAATTTTTTTTTTTGTACAATGACTTCCTGAATCATCATTACATGTTTCACAAGGAGAATAAAACAGACATTAAGTAACACAATTTATGCAAAAACAATCTATTTGACAACAGCTACATTACAACAGGCAATATCAAATTATCAATAAAAGTTACAAATTTTTCACAAATCACTAACCATGAAAAAACAATTTCTGCACGCAATAAGCTCATTACATACAACTGCCAAACATTTTGGTTGGATAAATAAAGAGATATACTCACTCTGCACTGTCAGCACGGTACTTTGCGTATCCTGGTCAAGCTGTGGCGACCCATCCGCTGTGTTTAAAATAAAGTTCACTTTACACCAATACGTGGCTTCGTCCGAGAGATCAACGTTAGAAATCAATAACGAGGGTTGGTTTAGATGCAACGTTTCCGTGATTTTGTATTTATCTGGTTTGAACACATCTACCTGTCCATTGACGATCACCGCTATGATGTATCCTTCATCCATATTTGAGTTATCGCATTTTTCCCACTCAACGTAGGACGACTGAATCTCTGCTTCCAAAATTGGTAGGGTATATTCACAGAAGAGTTTAACTTGATCTTCACCAACCGAAGCATTTTTGTCGCCGTCCACTTTTATTTTAATTGGTATCCCCTGTGGCAGACCTGAGAAACGAGAAACAATTAATTGTAAATTTGCATAATCATCCAATCAGTGAGGACCCTGTGCTGTTCAGTTCTCCAGGACTGACCATATATGGTAATGATTCCCTTATTTGAAGATACAAGTTGAACTAACTGCACATGTGCCTTTAAAGTTGCACTGCATTTCTACATGTATTTGAGGTGCCTTAGCTGGCCTAACTGCATCAGACCACGCTAACGTCTGATAGAATAGTGTATGTATCAATACTGTGAATTCGCGAAGTTCACGCCTTCTTGCAATGAGTTTAAATGAATATTCATTTTGGTGGTCATGGTAACACCGTCAATCAAAGACGTGTTTGCATTGTTTCCACAAGATGATAAACATTGGGCAGAAATAAATTCTGCCGTGAATGGTTACTCTTTGATGGCTGTCACTATCTAACATTCCTGCAATTTGATTGGTACTGCCAAAAAATCGTTGAGGAAAGTGAAAAACTTAATCGTTCTGTCAGGCGTGTGTTGGGTTTGGAGAACCACAGATGATGCAATCACATGACCTTGTCAGGCTATCCACCAATCAGATAACAATAATTTGGTACATCTAATGTATGTATAAAAATTAATAAAATTTCACCAACATTCACCAAACTTTATTTTAATTAAAATCGGTTTTATAAGATAATTTGCATAAATTACAAATACCTGATTTTTGAAAATTTCATAACCATATGGAATCATTATTGAATAATCAGACTGTATGTTGAAGTTGTCATGGTTACGGAATATCATTTCTAGTAACAGCTTCATACCAGACCTCATACCGTCTGATAAACATGTATGGTTATAGGTTGTTTTTTACATTACAATGCCACTCAGTGTTGAAAATGAATAAATGATAACCCGCTTTCCTGTTGTGTCTAGATAAAGTAACGCACCATTATGCGAGGTCAATTTACCGACGCTTAAATTCCCTTATCAATACGAGCATGTCCGCGAGCAAAATATACTGTACTCTTTTTGGTATGCACAGTCCAACTTGTTTACTTCGAGTTGATAGCGAAACAAAAAGCCACATTTTGTTTTACTTTTTTTGAGAATATTTAGCTTGGTTAATTAAGCTAATAAAGACTAATTAATGGCAATTAATTACTAGAAACGAGAAACAGAGTCCAGGAAAGAGATTTAAGGATTAAAACACTTGATAGTATGAGGATTATGCATTTTCCAAGATGGCGGTTGTTTTAAGTAACCACGTCAAAGCCATTATACATACATCTACTGTACAAATGAACATTTTTCTGATAATTTTGCCAAAGTTTTTTTTCTCTGTCTGTCATCCTGGATGCAGTAGAAAAATACTGTTAATTAAAATTCAAGGTAATACAACCTAGACAGCTGATCACGGCAAACAATTGGGGTACATTTGACTGAAAGTTAGTCATTGTAAGGAACAACCCAAATAAAGCATATGCACCCAAACCTTAAACAGTTAAAAGCGAGGAACACAAAAACAGTTTCAGTTTATTTGTCTCCATGTACACTAGGAGGCCGAGGCACATTATCGGGGTGACTTGCTCCGACAAATGGAATGAATGAAACTAAGTTTCCTTCTCACTGCACGCAATGATGAGCTCAACATTTCTAACACAAAGAAACTCTTCTTAAAAGCTCTCTGATAAAGAATAGATCATCGGAATCTCTGTCGATTGAAAAGACTCACAATTTGTCCTTCGTCATCTCTGGGGTTAATTCAGTTGATAAAGCATTGCAATGTGAGTGTGTGCGAGTGTGTGCACATTTGCCATCCACTGATTACAAGTATTTATGCCATGGTCCCGTATGAAAACGCATGTACATGTACTTTGATTAACTTTTTCACCACCAGACATTCTCACCCAAATTTTGTTGTACTTTATATTCTTCAATATTTCAGAAATAAACCCTAATTTTCAAGCCAACAGACAAAATTTGAATGAATTTTCAATTTCAACAAATTTGGTTATTTTAGTCCCAATCTTCTTAAGAAAAATGCAGATTACATATATAAACAGGACTATTTTGTGAATTTGTAATGAAAAGAGGGAACTGGTGGTGAAAAGGACAAATCATAGTGAATGCATGAGAAGCGTTTCGTTCATGTTATGGGATCTTATGCTAATTTAAACAGAAACTAGAAACTGGTCTTTTGTCTTTTTCAACGAGCAGCAGACTTTTTCAAGTAAAAAAAAAAATTCAGACACCAACACCTGGTAAAAAAAAAAATTGTACTGTACCCTGTAGTTAGTAACTTTCTTATAGATTTCGGGCAATTGTCTAAAATAACTGCGTCACAAAAATAAAATTTTGGTGCCCTGTTACCAATCTTTTGAATAACAATCTTTTCACAACGTCTGCACATGTCAAGAGGTCGCTAACTTTTAAGTTTTCGAACAATGATTCTAGCAAGACTTTTTACAACTTAGAATTGTGTCTGCTGTTTTTAGTCTCAATCTGAGAGTAACAAAAGCAACACAAAGCATTCCCATTTCAATTGAGGTAAGTGAACAGACTCTTAGTTTTTAGTTTGTTTTTTTTTGGGGGGGGGGTATTAAAAAGTAATTGTATGTGTGGTCAAAACTTGATGTGTCTCAGTGTACTGTTAAATTTTATTTTGTTATTTTAAAATTCTCAGCGTACTATCAACGAAATCTACGATGGAATTCTTTATTTGATTTGTTTGTTCTTTTTAATCATATGAAATGTAAACATTAAAGAAAGTTAAAAAAAAAAAAAAATCCTGTTCTCGTTAGACGATCGAAAAATGTCGCGAATTAGTGTGTGGGCTAAGACGAGAATAAGAATTTTCTACTTTTTACAACGTTTGCACAGCCACACAGAAGGATTTCTCAAATATGTCGGTTACCAGCCCAAAACTTAAATGCTTGAAGTTGAAGTGCTTGGAATTCTTTATATAAAGTTATGCAGATGCCACGGTAGTTACTCAGCGGGCTTTTATTTCCCCACATGGGAGTATTTGCTCATAGTTCAAGTGCAAAGGAAAGACTAGCGCTACTTTAAATTTGGGTGTTTGGGGTATTCTTTGATCGAAATAAAATAAGTCAATTCCAAAAGAAAGCAAACAAGTAGGCTATTTAGGAATGAAAAAGCTGACAAAAGAGAATTTTTTTTCTGTCAATCAGGTCTTTATCTTTTAACGGAACCCCACAAGTAGACGACATTTACAGAAACGACTCGCACTTCCACCGACATTGTTGATGTTCATCACGTCAACGAACTACACCGAACTTTGACATAGATGAGACGACAAAGTCAGATTATGTCTGACTTATTCAAAATTATTCCCGAAATTACAGATATTTTTATAAAATTTGAAATACTTGCCCAGACAATTCTGTCGGTGACCCACGACTTGCCAATTAGTTTGTTTGTAATAATCTTTTACTACTGACCTCATATTCTGTAATAGGTTCTAAATGAGACCTATCAAAATACAAGTATGTTTGTTTACACATGTTTACTCAGTCCATAAATCAAAAATGACAATACTGTAAAACCATTTATTTTCACTGGTGTTTAATTTGACTATTTTGATGTTTTGAGCAATTTCACTTGGTTTTAAAGCGCGGTAGTCGTCGCGCAGCGCGTGTTCGAATTTCATGTGAATAAACAATGTACTTTACACACGTTGTATACGTCGCTATGAGTCCCATATCGAACAGGACGCGGTGCGACGACTGCCGCCCTTTAAGTTTATTTTCTTGGCAGGGATACAATGAGTTCTAATGATATTTACAATATCATAAGATTTAATTTAGCAAAATTATCAAAATTAAAAACCAGGGAATAATGCATTTACAGTAGTTTGTAATTTACCGTAGTCGAAAAATGTGATGAACATACACAAATTTAACAGCACGATTTCTCGCCATTCGCGCATCACCGTAAGTGCATATATCGCTTACACAAACCCATTATAGTCTGTTAACAGACTTTAAAGTATTGTAAAATGATTAATTATTCACTGGGTTTTAATTTTGCATATTTTGCTGATTGTCAAATGCACTATATTAAAACCCAGTGAATATGTAAAATTTAGCATAGAACACATTATCTAAATTATAAAACTGTGAAATTTAAAACCAATTGAATGTGCCTGAAATGATTAATCAGCGAAATTTAAACACAGTGAAAATTAGTCATTTTACAGTATATATATTCACACAGTGAGAAATAACAGTAATTTGCTTGAAGGATTTATTATGTTTATATCTAATTACGATACATGTACGATACATAAACTGATTAGACAAGTGGCACGGTATCTGAAAGTGAATTTTGAAAAACACAAACTGCATTCATTTTCACTACCTACTTTTACTTGTTACCTTTCTCTTACTTTCAGCCAAAAATGAATTTGTAATTTCATTACGGTGTAATAAAACTTTATTATTATTATTATTATTATTATAATGATAATGGTCATTACTAAAACAATGTCGTACAAGTATATGAAACGATTTTTCCCGTTCTCTGGGTCTATGGTTACACCTTGACACACTTCACTCAACTGTGCCAAATAATGTCAACAAAACAGTCATAAACCACTGAAACTGTTTGTTTGAACACAAATGAACTGGGATACAGCATTTCCTGCCTAAATTTTTATAGTTTGAGTAACTACAAGTAAACTTCCACTTATAATTTGATATGTTTGAGCAATGAAACAGCGTGGGTCAATGGCATGATTGAAAATATACATATATTTACTTTATAACCAAAAGTCCCTACACCCGAAGGAAATACTCTGGACTTTTGCTTTAATGTGGAGGTCGACGTTTGCTAAAATCTAAAACTAACTTCTAGTCAAAACATTTCCAGAATATCAAATATCCTATTTTTGTTAAAAAAAAAAAACTAGACATGTGTTAACGAACATTCTTGCTACATGCGACATTGTGAAACACAAAAAGAATTGTATTTACATGTTACACACAACTACGGCTGTGCCACCATTGAGCTGACATACTATTTGACAAACACTTCAAAAATTACATAATGACACCAAACTGTAACAAAGCCTGATAAAGCTGCATAGAAAAAAAAAAAACCCACTAAGATGACATTCAGAAGGTTGTTTAAGGGGGGAGGAGGAGGATTATATGTTTTGAAACTTTTCAATTTCGTACACAATAGTTGGCACTCAGCTTGATTTAAATTGCTGGACAACAAAGACTGAAACAGTTCCATTTGGTCCCAAAATGGACACTTGAATTAGGGAGAGTCATCATTACTCTAATGGCCAGAATAAAAAGACCATTGTCCAGTTTGATACCAATTGTTTGTGTTCGGACCACTGTACTAATTGCTAAAAGACAGGATATATTAGGACCGAAACCGAGGTCACTAACTTGTCGAGAGAATTGCGACAAATCCCCCTTTTGTTGATCCTGTGAAACTTTACTCCTGGTGATGTCATCAGAAATGCATGTTGTATCAAGTTGTGTCGGCGTTGGCACCCGAGAATTTCAACTAAGGTTACTTACCTACCAACGGTCAAGTACCTGGATGTTTGCTTAAACTCATTTCCATCGTGGGATTAAAAACACCGTTGGTGTAACATGTATTTTACACTGTTGTTGGTTTGTTTCGCAATTTTGCAGATTTTGATTTTGACAAAGGTCATTTACCTACCAACACTCAAGTACCTACACTGTAGGTGTTTGATGAAAATCAATTTTTATCATGGGGTTAAAAAACGACAAGGCAGTGTGACATTATTTTTTTTCATTATTACTGTTTTCTAGTGCATTTGCAGATTTTCTTCTTTTTTTTTTTAGCTTGGAAAATCCGGGAAAATAATTATCCCAAATCAATATACGGTCAGCTAGAGAAACCCAGATTAACTTGCATCCATTCAGGATTAATTTTTCACCCATTAGATAAGATATAATCTTGTAAAAATTCAATTTATTTTCTAATTCAGTAAGTATATTTTATTACAGAACCCAGACTGACGCAAAACAATACACAACATGCCTTGACGATCACAGCGAAAATACATCAGCTAAAAGCTGAAACAAATGCCATCTTCTGCGACTCAAAACGACCAGGGAATGTTAAAAAAAATATGCCATAAGAAATCTTGTTGCTTGTTTCATAAGGGTTGTTATTTTTCAAAGAAATCATTCATATATTTTTTTACTCCTACAAATGATATTCTGTTATTTGTGTAATGTTTGGCTGCTGTATTTTCCATCTCTACAGGTTTTCCTAATAGGCAAAAATAAATCATATTTAAATGACCTAGCATACAATAAATGACATTTTTGTCTTTTGTCTTTTTGGAGATGCACTTCTAATAGAGCAAATATGGTATTACATATGGACAGTGCATTTTATAGGCAAAAAAATATTTTCGGGCTAGGTGACAGCCGTTTGGCTGCATTTCACTTTTGTCGCTCTTGCCTTCGCCACAGAAACGATATATTTTATATGTTTGGGATTTCAAGTACGTGACAGGGCTATGTGACCAATCCTGCAAACGTAATGACATTATCGCAATTTAACGACGACAACCAGGCCCGGTTGAACACAAACACCTATGGACCCCCCCATCCCCCCCAAGTTTATAAATTCATTGGTCAATGAATCTCAGCAAAGCCATGTGGCTTTGGACCCCCACCCACCCAATTAAAGATATTTTAGATTATCGTGAATGCTATTTGAAATGATAAAAACGGTTGGCATGGCAACAAATCCAAAAATATTCCAGCAATGAAACCAGCCTGTACTTGACAGAAACAAGGTCATGGTGTCTTATCACCAAACAAACATAGTTTTCATTGTTGTAAACATTTAACACCACTCCACTTCATTTTAGGACATGCTTCCAAAATTTGATTTCAGGATTTTCAAGATAAGATTTCTCATTAACATTCAAACCCCAAGGCCATTGTCCCTTACAGGGATCAGTAAGATATGTTCTATGCAGATCGTACAAAGTGGGGAATGCTACGACCGGGCACAAAAAAAAAAAAACCTGCAGAAACTAATTCAGCCTAAAAACCAAACATCTTGTCCAGTCTTGCTCACATAACGTACAATTTTCAGTTGTTTTGGTGTCGTTTTCTACAGAATCGAGTGACAGTTTTAAAAATAACAAACAAATATTTAAACAAAACACAAATTTCCACGTTTCATTCAACATAGCTTTGCATATCAGCTTGTCCTTATTTGTCTGCTGATACCCGATAGAAAAAGATTCTGGATTGACCTTGTTTAAACATGGACCTTCTAAGGTCTATGGTTTAATAAAATTAAATCT
This sequence comes from Saccoglossus kowalevskii, assembly GCF_978046115.1. NCBI lineage: Eukaryota > Metazoa > Hemichordata > Enteropneusta > Harrimaniidae > Saccoglossus > Saccoglossus kowalevskii. The sequence continues at coordinate 18,872,887 of NC_140645.1, forward strand.
AAGTTGGAATTGGAATTGGAAGCCATGTAAATATATGCACATTTTAATAACATTGCGTTATGATTTAGCCGTAAAAAATTTTCGTAAACATTATTTTCTGGAAATATCGTAACCTGTTTTGCTGGCAGCACTATAACATTTAAGGAAAGACTAATAGTTCGAAATTGAGCTAAATTTTTACTACTACAAAATTTCAACATTATCCTTCGCGAATTTTCACGAAAACGTTTCTCGCAAAAGAAAAACCGGGTTCATGGTACGAGCTGAATACAACAGTAATTGGGGGATAAGTTTGTTATACTCAGGAAAAAAAAAAGTTATTCAAATCCAGAAACAATCTAATATGGGACGTTTTGATTTCCCAATTGTCATGAAGACTATCCAGACAAAAGAAACTGTGGTCAACACAGACGATGTTATTTATTGGCGTTATACCTCCCCCTTCTTTTTTTGGAACACATTGCTTGTTTAACCTCTTCTCTGCCATTATGATCTTTACTCACCTTTTCATTCACAAAAAAAAAAAAAAAAATTAACAAATTTTAAAAACATTTATCAAGTACAAAACAAATGAAGATATTCAAAAAAAAAAAAAATCAAAAAATCTATCATGTGGGTCATAATAAATTACTGTATTAAAAGTACATACTTTATTTAGAAATTTATTTTTGGTATTTTTGCCGATTAATTCAGTTAAAATTTATATGCATGCGTCCAGTTAAAATGCAGTTTCATATATTTAATATTTGACTCATCAAAAATCAATAAAAAAATCATCATAGAAAACCGGCAAAATGACTTTTCATCGAAAATTAATTCTAGCTAAAATTGTAAAGTACACCATTTTAATGTGTCTGCAACAGACTAACGTAACGGGCCGACCTATTACCAACTGTCAGATACGACTATACATCACAATAATTTGCCTTTTTTCTTACATAGTTTTTTCTGCTATTTGACAGATGCCATGTGTCTATTTCTCATTTTGGTGCCATTAGTGGCGGCCAATGGGGCCATTATTTCCTCATTTTTTAACAACAGCCGCCACAGATGAAAAACTTGTAATGACCGACAATTCTGAAAAAAAAAAAATTCATTGGTATTTTCCCTTGGATAAATAACAAGCCCAACCAAATAAGTCTGTTACCCCTACCCTTTTCTGTTTTAGATACCTGCACCAAAAGATTGATATGAAATTTAAGTACCGTAAAATCTGTATTAGAAGCCGCATCCCTAATATAAGTCGCACCCATTCTTTTTGTACAATTGAGAACCAAAAATTCATCATTTCTCATATGTGTAGATGCTCTAATATAAGCCGCATCCCCTCTGTTGCTTTATACCAATTTTAATAGAAGCCGCAGCTTCTAATACAGATTTTACAGTAATTGTAATCCAGGTTTGTTAAATTTGAATATGAATTTACAAAACCCCACTTAACACAATCACGATCGCTACTGTAGCCAGTACAAATATTTAGCAACGAGACAGACATTTTTTCACCACAGTAATTAGTATTTTATGCAAAACACGATATACCATAGTTGCTCTATTAGTAGTGCATATGCTTATGTAAATGATGGAACCATATCTCTGGCCAAATGATACAAATGTAAGACATGCAGGTAAATGCAATTTTTGTTTCTATTCACTACCAGTTCTCTTAATTTATACAAATTTACAAAATAGTCCCAGTTATAGTCTGCACTTTCCTTGAGAAGATTGAAACAAAAATAACAAATTTTTTGAGTAAAAACCATCGATTGACTCAAATTTGGTCTGTTTGCTCCAAAATTACGGTTCATTTCCAGAAATATTGAAGAATAGAAGAAAAAAGTGCAGAAAAATTTGGGTTAGAAAGTCCAGTAGCGAAAAGGTTTAAAGTGCACTTCTGTTAGAGACAGAGCCAATAGTCTAAATGCATTTGAGAATAAATTTGATTGACAGGATTGTGTGCAACAGGTTTGGTTTATTGAAACTAACTTTTTCAAGATTGCTGTTCATTCTGGCCATTTTTACCATGTTCAGACTGCATGTTAATACTGATACAAAAATCTGTTTAATCTTCCAGATGTGTATATTCACACATTTCATCATCCACACTATCCCTCAGGCTCAAACACACTGGTTATATCGATGTAAGCATTGGTCAGCTCATGACGATATTTAATTGCCTTCAGGAAAACATAATCTGCCAAGATAATACTATCAATTCATGATCAACACCAATAAAATGATTCCTCGATCCAGCCAAAGATTTTTCTTCAAAAAGATTGTTATTTTAAATATATTTCTGTGCTAAGGGACACTTCCCTCATCCTCTGTCCCACTTGATTATACGTATTTGAAAAATTGCATGTTCACTTTGCCACATGTTTACAGGGAATATGTAACAGGGATGTATGGCCACCTTTCTATAATAATAATAATATTATTTTAATTCAGTGTTCTATCTCATCCGGCCTGGTCGAACAATCCACACCGTAACTAAGATTCCTCTGAAGTCATACAATCTGAATAAATCTCTGCCAGTGTAAAAAATATTCATATTTAAGATATTTAGATTCAATAATTTATTCCTGATAAAGTCAGCAATAAAAAAGGTTCAAAAATTCATCATCTGTCAAGTTAGAATGTCGTTTTGTGGCAAATTAACAATATTTGCTATTACTGGCGGATTTGTATTTTGACATTTATTCAAAACAGACAGATGTTATAGCGATTTTACATTGTGAAAACTGACAGAAGTCGACAATGACGTTGAACAATTTGGAACCCAGAGTTTTTAGCTCGGAAAATTCTTTTCAATGACTAAGAATTAAATTAGCACTGTCATTGTAAAATAAAATTATAAAGTGAATGCTATTAAAAATTGAGACTGAAAAGCATTTTTTTGTTTTTTTTGTTTTTTTTGTTCATAACTCAAAAATGTTCTAATTTCATGGCATATATACACCGGTAAATTGAAACATTGAAGACTGAAAAAAAGTTCTAAATTTTTTTTTTTTTTTAGATAAAATATGCAACTCAAAACTGATACATTCCAGAAAAATAATTAACAAATATTTGAATACCAATACAAAATGACAATTGTGAGGGTAAGGTCATGGTGAAACACTAAGCACCAGCTTATTGATCTTGTCAAAGGAAATACGCTGATTTCAAAGATGTCAGTCAATTCAAAATCAGATTACTCGCAGCAACAAAACAGCAAATAAAATATCTACCATATTTTGCTTCAAATCAAGTACAGGTCATTGTAGGAAACGAATGCTTGACAAATCATTTTTTTTAAATGTACAAAACCAAATAACTGACAAGTATTGAATTATAACGCTCAAAAAAAATAAAATAATTTTCTTTTGTTTTGTTGAAAAATGATTTATATACTTACAGATGTTTTTATTGTGTTTGGTTGAAGCCTTTTTTAACAGATCATATTACCTGTGTTTTTTTTTGTATCAGGTTTTACCCCATTTTAAAATGCTGTTTTGATCATAACAGGTTAATTTTGATTGTAATTACTTTTCAGATATTATCATTTTTTTAAGATGTATAAAAAGACCTGTTTATCAAGCAGAGTATTATTTTCTGTTAAATTTTCACAAACTTCGACATCGATTGTCACTGTTGTCTGCCTAGACTTTTTTTGTATGCGCAAATAAGCACGAGTAGGTGCGTATGTATGTAAGACTGCTTTGAGACCCTCTTTCTATCATAATGGCATTAAGCTCTATCCCATCATTACTCAGACAGGGTTGAACACAGACACCTGTGGATGTCAACCTTAATACACCCAAGGTTGTATCCATTACTCGTAGCTCGTGGCTTTATTCAACCACCACACCCGATTCCCAGGCACTCTCACCCTGGGCGAGGAATGACCCCTTTGCACTGTTCCACAACACATAGAACGTATATCGATCATAAACCAGTAAGAACCAACAAAACGCTAATAATGATAATAGACACACAGACTGCTTTTATACCCAAATAATCTCAAATTATCGACTGAGCTACATCGACAAAGACTGAGTGTGCATTTCAGTTATTTCAAACATGGGGAAACGTGGAGTCTTGTTTGAATCTGTCTTTATACTGCCTTCACCCCTGACTTATCAATGATCTAGTCATTTTATCAACAATTTTAATCATCACCACAGCAAATTAATTAGGTAGTTTTATTCTTTTCAAAAATTAATCGGAAAACAGAGAATATTATCAATTAATAAGCATGCAACATTTAGTTAAAATCTTTAACAAAATACTCAAAAAAAAAAAAATACACTGCGACAATATTGATTTTGAATTGCGAAAGAACCTACAATAATAGAATACAGTAAATAACATTGCACATGTTGTGTAATCGTGTCAAAACAATAAATATGTTTATGATATAACATATTTTTATTCTTAAATCAAACATATAAATTCCATTTTATTTTGCTATTTTTTTTTTTTGGTGAAAAAAAGAAAATATTTTAGTGTTTTAATAATTAACGCAAGTCATTTGTAATATTATTTTGTAATTCGATAAAGGCAATTAAAAGTATAATATTTTAGTACGTTTATAAATACTGGATGAATTAAGCGTGAGTGATTGATGAAAACCGTTTCCTAAATAGCCTACAAGAACAAGCAGTAGAAGCCACCTGGCCAAAAAATCTGTTCAAAATTCTAATTTTTTCTCCTAAAAAATAATCTACATTAAAAACTACAGGATAGTGGTTGTTATGTCGCATTTTATATGGGTCCCATGAGATATACGGTATATTAAAACACATAGTGTAAAATATAGTATTTATGTACACTAAAACAATCCACCCCACCTTGTAACACAATGCAAAAAGAAATGTGTTTTTTTCTTGATTATTTTCATCTTTTCTTTTTTAAACTTACTTTTTTTTCATACATATATATTCTCCAGATTTCGTCAAAATATATGATTAATTTAGAAGTTCTGATAATCTTACTGGATTAGCCTGAAGGTATTGCAGAAATCCTCATCCGATTTAAATTTACAGAGATATCATTTTACGTATTACATATCAACGCCGACCTTCGAGGAAATGAACGACTGTAAATGTGTATGTTGATGTTGAGTTTCTTAGGATGGTTGTGAATTTGTGGATGTTGGGATGGTGGTGAACTTTTTACTTTTATGACTTTCGAACTGCATCATTATGACGATTTTCAGTTCAATGCGAAATCTTGCGTAACGCATGAAAGAAGCAATCTGAACATCTGCAAAAAACAAATGATTTGAATTTGAACTTGATTTTTTTTTTAATAGTTCAATGTTGTAATACCTATTCTACATTGAGTCATGTGACTATTTGTCTTTACCGATATGACCGCGGTGACAATTTCTATATAAGATTTTGTGATTTACCTGACTTACGAGTACATGTTTTCGTACTTGCTAACAAACTGCACACAATTTAGGGGCAAAACATGTTTAATTTCTAATGAAAAAAAAAAAAATACCTTTCTTTTGAAATTCAAAAAAGTGAACTCAACAAAAAAAGAAGTATCGCATTTCAACAGCCTGTTAGCTTGTTTCCTGGCGACCTTTTCTTTTCATTCGATTCTTGTGGTATGTAATTGCTTTCACTGTACTTTTGTCAATACACAAAACCAAGCAAAGTTACAAGGTTTCGCCACGATCAGTGAGTACATATACAAATTGGAACAGATTACCGATTCTAACAGTGTCAAGGTGTGTTTTTTTTATCCTTTATTTGAAACGTTTTACCAACAAATTGGCGGTTGACACTAAAATTAGATTACGAAACGGTCAAAATTCAACTGACTACAGAAAAGGAGAAAGAAAATTTTATAAAATCAATTTACGATGTTGATGTTTCGCTATGATCATTACGGCCAGTATTCGTCCACAAGAACTACTAATTTTTATACTTAATCTTTAAGGCCGCTGATAATTCACACCAACAGACGCCATTTTAACTCTTGTTCGTATGAATGATTGACACCAGTATTTTGCACTACTCGTTGTCCCAACTTGAAAAAACATTCTCTGGAACGACAAAAGAGTTTTAGGCATGACTTTACCCAAAACTAAAAGCTGTTCAAAGCCGACAAATCCAATGAGCCTATTACTATGTAAATTTCATTGAAATGAATTCCATTTAATTGCACCAAATCAGGCAATTGCAAATATAAAGCAGTACTCCATATCGAAGAAGAAAAAATTCTGGAATAAAGTTGCGAAAATAATTTTACTAAAGTTTTTTTTTTTTTTTCAAGGAAATAAATTTGGTACAGCACAGAAAAACAGGGCGCATGAAAGAAAGGGAGGGAGGGAGGGTAAACACAGCCTAACAATATGAAGTCTATTGTGAGTACAACATTCAGGTCCCTTTGATCAAGTCAGCCATAAAAAGACCTCTCTCTTAAACTCATTGAGTCTGTTCAGACAATATATGCCTTTCAACCAGCCATTGGTATTGACTTTCACAGCCACCCATACGCCCTTGATTAATATCGTGAACACCACTTGAAATCCCCTCAGTACTTTTTTTCTACCTAGACGCTAGAAATTGAAAGCGAACGTGACTACACACTCCCCCCAGCCTGATTCTTTTTTTCACCTTGTCTGTTTATTTATTTGTCTATTGTTCTCTTTTGATCTCTCTAAAAAAAAAACATACAAAGAGATGCTCTTATTCAATCACCATTACAAGCGATGAAGACCAGAGAAGGCATGGTTGCGCTTTTATCAGGTTTATCGGCAAGACCTCAGTGTTGTTTTTTCAAACAACAAACTCGGACTGCACCATTGTTGTTAGGACTGGTTTATACATAACGAAAACGAAAAGTTATAACGAGGTTACTCAGTATCAACAGCTTAGAGATAATTTTTTTAAACCGTGCATTTTCAAATGATGTAATAGTTTATTAATTTTCGTCATGTCACGCATTGGTGAAGTTAATTCTTCCTTGGTGATCTTGTAATGTTTAATAATATTTGATGAAATTATCTTCCTATTCAGATTAACATTAGAATTCACTTTATGGGTGCATTAATTACTATATTTACTTTCAAATAACATAATCTAATATTCATTATTATAAAAAATTTAGTCGCCAAAAAAGAATATTTATGAATACTTTGTTGACATTTTCATCTATCTTTGTCGAAACACATTTAAAATCATTTAATGACACGAATTAAGACTTTCAGATGACATGCCGTAAATAAATATCAATAATGAATTATTGAGAAATAAATTGAGAAAACATGAACTATGAATAAAATTTAAAACAACTAAAACTAAATATACTATTAAGACAGACTGTACTATGTGCAACAGGTGGGATACCCGAATAAATGGATAAATTGAAACACTCACAAATTTAATAACCAATCACACAGCTAAGAAGTTTCCAGAATAGAAAATCATACATTGAAAATTTATCTTCAAAAAAAATGAGAAATTTGTAATTTGGGTAAAATTATTCACATGTATGAACAAAATATGTGTGAAAATTCCGGAAATCAAAGGCTGCAACATTTTTGTTTGCATCATTACTAATCATCTACATCCCACACCATCTGTTGTTTTTTTGTTTTTTTTCTGTGTACCGGTTACCCTCTCCTCAGCAATCTGACCTAACTAGATTTCAGAGGGTACATTGGCATTTGTAAAAATCATACTTCCTGAAATTTACACTACAACAATACTGTGGAATACTTTATTCTCGCTGGAATTAATATTCACTGAAAAAGCTTTTGGGGCGTTTTGTATGGACTTTATTTTCACTGATTATTGATGAGTTTAATGTGAAATATAGAAAAAAAAGTATATTAGCCGTATTTTATTTTCACGGAATCATCCCTTCAGCAAAAATAGCGAAAATAAATTCCAAGCGAAAATAAAGTATTCTACAATATTTCATGATATGAAGCTAAACCATAAGCTATAAAAAGGAAAATTTGAAAAAAAAATGGTAATTTGTTTACAGTGAGTTTTGAAGTTGCGTACGTACTACCCCTTTGAAGTACGTTGGCACTAGAGTAAAGTAAATACAGACGGTTATCTAACGATAACAAATCTGAATACAGTACACGTCTTGTGACAGAAATTCATACAGGTTACGCAAATGACCCGAAGAATTGCCACTTCATTGTTACCAACATTTTTTCAGTTTCTCAAGCTAGCACAAGCAGATACAGACGAGGAATTCGGTAGTACTCGAACAGGTAGGTAGGGAGGATAAATATTTAGGAAGAACACTTCCTCTCCTCGTTCATTTGCACTCGAAAATATCTCAACGACGCCTACCTCATGGAAATGCATGTTTACTAAAACGTAAAGCTTCACGTAATTCAAGCAGGAAATATTGTGGTTGTTTAGGATTCATTACTTTACGATTGTTTCTTTTTTTTTTAAAAAAAAATAATTCTTTTTTGAATCAGCAGCGGGAGAAAATCTTGTATAAATAGAAATTTTAAAAATAATAATCTTCAGCTGGATTTCACGGTGAAACTAATAATTATTATTATTATTATAGTTGAAAATATATAATAAATCTGCTATTCTTAATGGAATTTAATCTTGTAAGGGAACTGAATCAGTGAAAATACAAAATCCAGTGATTATTTACCCTGATATTGTCAGCAAAAATATTATAGTATTTCATGACACATTCCACTCTCCGACGACAATAGGCATATGAAGTTGCTTAACTTTTCGGACATTGGGTGACTGATTACCGTTCATGTAATCGAACTGTTTTTTGTTCGAATATGCTATACAAAACCAAGTCTACTATGCAAAGAGCGTGAAATTGCTTCCTTGCTTTGGTCTTTATTATTGGCACTAGGTAGATCTCGGCGAACTCATTGATTTCCACGACAACGGTAACGTGAGAAAAAGCTACAAAGACGGCGAAATGACGATTGTATGTCGAACGCATAAGAGGTCAGATGCGGTTCAATCCTTGTTGGTTTCTTTCACTTATCGGATAGGTCACAGCAATGATGGAATGTTTGATATCAGTGGAACATTTTAGTTTTTTTTTACCGAAAATAAACGACCCGCGAAATTGTTTCGATGTACCTGTTGAACTTGATGCAATGCAGAAAACGTAAAACTAAAGTTGAAAAGTTTAGCATCTACTTGGCAAACGCGCATCGATTAAATAACAATGGCTTACCTCGTCAAGCATGAAGTAAGAGAGATTGCAGTCGATTACGTTTTCGGTCGTAAATCTCTCTTTTTTGGCAAGTACAGCAGTCTTTATTTTGAGTCGTAAAATCGTCACGTAAATAACGAAGAATTGGGTGAACGACGTCGGAATATGTATCAACTGCCGGCATCAAAAATGTCGCCCTGAAGTGGAAGTTGTGAACTAGGCCGCCAGACGTTAGTCGGTGCGATAACGTTTTCGCTTACTCTTACAAGAAAAAGGGTAATTAGCAACAGTACAACTGTTTTTAGAAAAAGGTTGACAAAAGGACAAATTCAATTAAAACAAACCGTTTAGCATATTCAGAAAGCTAACATAGTGAAAGAAAACTTGGTTCTAGTTGTAGTGTACGACTACTTATCGTTTCGCGTCGTTTAAAATGTCTGTTTGTTTCACCTCTACGGTTTTTATAATTATATGTGCTTGGGGCAGAACACCTCGACGATACGGTCTGAGAGAACTCCATAACAAATCGTGAAGTCTGACCCACAAGATTTCCGATAACGGTTTAGAGTTACACATGGTTTGATAGTAGTACCACTACTAGTACCAGGGCACAATGTCGACGTTTTTTTGCAGTCGATGTTGCGTCTGTGTATTCGCTTTTCATCGGTAGTGGTCCTCGGGGGACATGTTAACACAGCCCGGTTATTAGTTTCCTAGTGTTGTGGAAACCCGGGTCACTGCGACAAAGTGAATACTTTGATTCAGCGGCAATCGGCCATATGATGTCCACCGACCTGACCTCCTCCGGTGCCGATGAACATTATTTAGACTGTGTGTACATACAAGCATGTACAACAAATATACGTTGGCGCTAAGTATGACCTATCACTCAGAAACGGACAAACGTACCACCGAAGGTGAAGTTGGGACAGGAATCGTGGACACTGGGACGAAAAGTTAGGAAATGTGTGTACCGCACTATAGTCATGGATGATCGGTGAAATGGAAGCAATGGTCGCGAATGCGACCAGGTGACACTACAACAAATGCAGCGTAGGGAACCATAAAGTGGGAAAAAAACCAGCGCGATATTGATCGACGCCGACTGTCCTAGTTACTTACCGTAGAACATTAGCAGCGATAGTATAAGCAACTGGAGTAGCTCCATGGTCAGCGCGATATGTCGCCTCTCCGACGATCAACTCGAGAAATGATCTCAATCACAGCTGTGTCGCCTTTCTTGTAGTCACCCAAAAAGTGATGAAAACACCGAAGCACGCGACGCAACGGACGTACAGGGCGCCCTACAGAGCTGATGTACGACAGATCGTTTTGTTTGAAAACTGGACTTGGTGGTGATTGTCATGTAAAGTATTGGTAAATAAACAAGCGCCACCAGTGTCAATCATCTGCTCATTACATATTCAAATTAGATGAGGTCAACTGTATATATTATGTTAATTAGCACGATTGTCTCATTACGTATTCAGAAGGACTGAATATTAATAATATCCATAATCATAGCGAAATTAATGATTTACGCAACAGAAATTAGTACTAAATAATAATATATCAGCGTGTAAGTTAACTTCATGCGTTATTTTGCACGGAGTGTGCTTAAAACTGCAAAAACGTATAGAACTACTTTACCTCGATGTGCGGACGTACACGCCACATTGTAGGCGTGCGGCGAATGCGGAAGTGGGGACCCGAGTATAAAGGCTTCCGACATGGAGGTTTCGTAGTTGATTAGTTCAGACAGTTACTGAGTGTTGATGTGGTTGAGTAAAACTTCCGATCGGTAGCCTCAACGTGAATATACCGAAAGATGGACTCGTTATCGGTGTCCAGGTGCAATATTTTAACTATAGGATTTATCATTTCTGCATTTTCAGGTAAGTCTTTAAGGCACGATTTTCAGATTATTTTTCATTCCTGATGCGAGTATCTTCCCCATTCAAGTCGGCACAATTGCACGTTCGATTATACGATATATTGGTCCATATGCAAACGCTTACAAACAAAACGTAGTCAATAACCACTGATAAACCACGAAATATGTCCATATTCTGTTTGGAGATGGCTCCTTACCCCTGTCAAGTACTTTAATCAAGCTGTTTCTGTCTCGATCGTATCATGGATACCACCATACACTGTAGTGGTGTTGGTTTCACTTGACGAAGGTGTGATCAACAGATCATAATACAACAAAACACCACCGACTGTTTCGAGAATTGGTAACAATTGTTAATCCATCAATACGGTATACCACAGAGCCATTGACAGATAGATCATCGGCTTCTAATGCTTTTATCAGTTACGTTTGTTCAAGGATTTCTTTTATTTTAGTTTCTCTCGGTTTAATGGGATTTTCGATGAGCGGCCCAAACCCACCTTTACAAACTTGTTGATTATGCGTTTCGGCGATCACTGAAGTCTGATTAGTGTTTACATTGGCAGGCAACTTCACGTTCGCAGAGTTCTCTCCCAATGCCACTCAAACATTCGGCGCGTTTTAAGAAAAGGTGTGTGGGTGAACAAACGTTACGGTAAAACATGTCTGAGTCATTGTACCCATACGAGTTACTAAGAACTGAAAATCTACACATTTAACTGCTGATCGAAATTACCTCAAATGTTTCAAACAATAACTCACCAGCCAATAACATAATCTACAAGGCATTGATATATTTGAATACTGCTTACAAAAAGCGTCCAAAGAAATCGGTATAGACCATTTTACATAGGATTAACTGCAAAGTGGAGCAATTGATGGAGACCCTGGGCGAAATGAAAAAAACAAAACAACGACCACAGCGTTTGTGAAATCAAACCACGAAACTTATTATGTCAGTTGCAGTTCCACGGTAAATAAGAGGTCTAGTTTTCCTTGCGATTGTTACTGTTACGTTCGAAACTGACTGTGTTAAGTTTTCAAATATTACAAATATCACCAACCAAGAACGCTCCCGGGCCAGTGTCCGGTTTTACAAATACAACCTTTAGATTTTTCGAGTGGTCGTAAAAAAATAACAAATTAGTTGTTGGCAGTAAAACGCGATGTCCTTCTAAAGCATCCTGGAAAATGACTCAAATATAAACACTACGAAACAATAGCAATGTATCATCTGCATGGGTTTATTGGGTGGACACATCACCACCTTTCCGCCAGAACATGTTTTCACTATAAACACACTCGACATGTTTAAATAAAAGTGAATCTCTTGTAATTTACGTATACATCATTACAATATGTGATGCGGTGAGTCCGAGTATGTAGAGTGAAAAGTAAAACATAAATTTATTATTGATGGAAGGAAATCTGATGGAGTCTCTTTCTAGGATTTTTGTTTTTTTGTATTTTGGAGTGGATTATATTGTTTGTTTGACTAAAATAAGAAACCAGAGTTGAACTTTCCAATTGATTTTTTTCCCAGTTTATTCAGTTGGAAGTTTTTTTTTTTTATTATCTCACTTTCAAAACATAAAACTCACAATTTCCTGCTGGACCAAGGTGAGTTTTTATTGTTGATAAAAATCAGACATCCTCTTGAGTCAAAGTTAGATGATTTATTCACAGGCCTACCCGAGACCTACGGCTTGTAGTAAAAAAATTCCATGGTTTGGAGCAGAAACAATTCTTCTTTGCCTAACTCTTGTTTTTAAAATAAAGATTTATAGTTTTGAAAAACAAAACAAAAATATTAAAAGATACTCAAGTATGAATTCTTTATTTATGAGTTAGCTTCTATCATGCATTATATGCTGATGTTTAGTTTTAAAATTATTTGTCATTATTGATACTCTTTTTGAGTGTACATATTTACATACATAGAAAACGGATGGTTTAGAATTGATACCTTACAAAATATGGTCAACATTAATTGTGTGTTACAAAAGTATTTTATCTCAAAAACATTAAACCAACAATTATGAAATATCTGAAACAAGCACTGATTATGAGTAGCGGCTAGTTAACTTTCTACCTTACACAGAACTGCATGTTAATAATAGCAGTGGTTCTGTGCTGTGAGTGCAGTAGCGGTAACTCCATTTTTCTGTTCAGACCCTTCTTCAGTTGGGAATTTGTTCTCAGTGAGTGGAAGGTGGAGCATTGTGATTATACGGGAGGTGTCGTTGCCACTTCTCTGCGTCCATTATTTGGTTGCAGCAGGTGTGAATATGGACTTGTAAAGCTTGCTCACTGATGTGGTTTTTTTCACCAGGCCGCCTGGCATTTGACGTATTCTTGCTAAATACCAGTGTGTTGTATTGTTTCCATTATTTTATCTAGTCATGCAGAAGGGAAAGTCCAAATCCCCATAAATTACAGGATTTTATGGTATTTAAGTCCGATTGCCCCTCCCTTCGATATTGTTTAAGCCTGAATATTAATTCTGTATCGGTCAAATACAAAAATCCAAACAATCAGCTAAGCTTCTCCAATTTTTCTTTGACTGCTACGAGTCTTGAATTTCCTTCTCTTGTTACGAGAAAATATAAATAATGAGATGACGAAATAAATAATCATTTTCGAATTAGTGACATCAGGCTGACCCCAGAAATTATTCGTACACATTTAAGTTCACCCAGCTGACACTGAATTAATTTTGTCGTATTAGACGCGTACTGATTTAACCCCTATCTGCGCTTCATGCATCTCGCGCTTCAGTCGTATATAACTTAATAATAAAATATATAAATCTGATCCTGTGATATTTTAAATAATCGCTAAATAAACATTATTTTTATTTAAATCATCAAGGATCACAACTAAGGCAGATTTAATTACACCCCCTGTCCATACTGCATGTAGTATCTATTGAAATCTATTTCTGACGAACTTCACAGTCACCGCAGTCAGTCAAAGTCATCATGCTGGTAGTCAGTGACCTTGTTGTCTTTGATAAAATGATATTAATTTTATGAGTGACAGAACTAGTGAACTGGAAGTGATTTTCTGCAGTTTGATTAACTTCCATGTGAATATATGTAAATTACGAAAGCAGAAAGATTTTGTCTAAGATTAACGTGGTTGTAAGTTGAAGAATGTAAATTTGCTGAATTCTGCTGGTTTTGCTAACCATCCTTTTATTTGGATTAAAAATGCTGTACTTAATAAAACCAACAAAGACAATTTGAAATAGCACGCAAATAAATTTTGGGTTCAAAAAGGAATAGTTTATCAACAAACAAAACAGAAATATCACATGATATATTTGAGGGATTGCAGTTATATTAAATCTGTCAGTTTATGAGAATGTTTATTTTTAGGTGAAAAATTGTGTGTGCTTATATTGGAAAAAAAGCTGCAGAAATTGCATCGATAAACTTTCTGGTGTTCCTATTAGGCCTGTAGTTTTTTGTGCTGAAATGATGTAATCGTACTTTAAAACAAACTTTAAAAATAAGTTTTAGATTTACACAAACAGTAACGTATAATGTAATGATGGCTTTGGATTGGGAAACTTTGAGAAAGTAGACTGAAAACAAGTCAGTGTGAAAATACTTAGAGAATTGTTTGTTGAAAGGATGTCATTGCATGGAGATTCTATCCATCAAAACAAGAAGAGTGAAAATGCAAGGCTTAGACACTGGAGCCTAAATAATTAGTTACCGCAATGATGGAAATGCACTTGGAAACCCATTTTACTTCACCAAGCAAATAGAATAGAAACTAAAGCTTAGAGGAAGAGGGGGGGGGGGGTCATGCTTCTACTTCATTACAGCCATGTTCATTGTTATTTTGAGAATTTCCCTTGATTCTTACAGAAAATGCATGCTTATAACTTTTTAGGCTTCACCTGTATGCTAAAACTAAATAGCTGAGTGATCAACTCGATTGGTAATCGCTATCGATATCATTCAGTGTTTGTAATGACATTGACTCCATTGTATCGCACCGTATGTACTTTGCGCTTCTCAATAGGTCCGATATTACCTGGTAACGCAGGTAATTGGGAGCTCTAATGAGCTTTACAGCAGGGCGCTCCCGTTGACCTGTATTCGCATTAATGTTGAGAAATTGGATTTTTACTGTCAGTTTATTTACGCACAGGAAATTTCAAATCCCTGCCTAATATAATATAAACGTGCCTTTACTGGAATTAAGTTCGTGAAATTGAACTTGATTGCTAATTTGGGTTGTATGTTTGCTGTCGCGGTTTTATTGACGTCTGTTGTTTTATCGGAGGCTATCATGTCTGTATTATTATATTTATTGAAGTCTGCAATGTTTTTCAGTTTTATAATCAATCTTGTTCCGAAACCTAAAATATCAGCAATGTTGACGGACTATTTCGAAAACTGAAATGAAAGATTGAATAATAAGGCTCAACTGTACGTTATTCTAATAACTTGACCAATTTCAATTCAAAATGGCCGCCTGAGAAAGGAGCAACCTGCACTCGGCGACATGTTTGTTTGCAATAAAATGGGCGAAAGGTTTACCTTATGTACCACCTGATACTATTTTTTATTTGTGTACTTCAACTCTTGTGGCTTATTCTTGATGTTAAAATTGTTCGTATTTCAACAATTTTTACGTTTGTTTTCCGTTAGTCATGTACCTCCTGAACAGCGTACAAACAGATGTATGAAAAAAAAAGTAACGTTTGACTCCTACGCTGGTCCCCTGGCCCCAAGACTAGTAAATTATTGACCAGAATAGTCAAAATTGTTAAGGGAACACATCCCAGGGGAGTGAGCAATAAATTATGTGCTTTTGAAAGAAAACTCTTTCTGTATGACTGTATAGTTTGACATGATGTTTTGTTGTAAGGTTCACGATAATAGTAACTCGCTCCTCTTATTGCTACGCAGCAAAACAACAAAAACTGATATTGTTATATCCATTCTGTCTTTTGCCATCTCATGGAAATTTTTTTGGGTTCATTACTATTATTTTTAGCATAACCAAAGGAGAGAAATTTTTTTTTATTTCTTTGAAATGCAACATCACGGCAGATACATGATTTTGTTGCCCTGTGTTACAACTGCATAGTCATGAACGTACAATGTACGGCCTGGAAAATGTCATGTATTAAAAAAACATATTTTGGTGCTCTGACCATTTTGTACCTTAAATTATCTTGGAAATTATTTCTTATTTCAAAGGTCTAGGGTTGTCTTGAGAAATTTTACTGGTAATTGTTAGACCAATCTTTCCCATGGTTTTTATAGAAAGAAAACTTGACTTTCAGAAGGAAAAGCATGTGTACTAGATATTTTTTCCTGCTTGAAATTCCGTACAAATATTTTCAAATTTTGTTAAATTTTCACTAAATTTCATCATCATTTTAGACCATACAGACAGTTTCAGATATTGCTTTTAGTTTTTGATCAAAAGGGGTGTTGCATTGTTGTTACTGTAGTGTGGTATGTGGGGGTGTAGTAAATGTGAAAAAACTGGGCCAGTGTTCCCTTTCAGTTTGTAATATAGTGATTCTGTTATCACATCTCCCCCCCCCTCCATTTTTAAAATGATTTATCCATCTTGTATCTTAACATGGAGTGAAATTAATGTAGTACTGTATACAGCACTTTGTTTTGAGGGTCAAAGGTCAAATATACTGAGAAGGCAGAGAACACCTGCTAAAAGTGCTTCGTGACAGACGATGGCTGTAAATGTCATGGAAAGAAGCGAATTTACGCCTACGGGTCGTACGGGAGACAGGCGTGTGCGATGTACGCCTTGGGAAATGATCCAGTTTAAAAACCCCCATGGTTAATAACATGGCGGCAAAGCTAGGACAAGTACAGAGATGTTCGCCGCTTATTGTTACCGAGTATTGTTACTGAGGAGTCACGCCATTCTGGTCCCTACTTTTCTGGCTCAGTAGAGACTCGACAAAAAAGAAACACAGAATTCCCCTCTTTTTTTTTTTTTTAAGGTTTGCACGAACTCTTGTGAACTTATAGATTATGCACACCTGATGTAGCGCTGGTTAAGTTAAGAACGTAACCAGAGACTACACAGTGTACGGTACATGCATATTTCAAATTAGTTGTAACCCAAGAAAGTAATCTGTTTCACGTGAGATTTTTACTTCAATACTGTTCTGACTGGGTACAAAAAGGTCACTGACTCACTGCAGACGAACCATTCCACTAAAATTGGACAACGGTAACCAGATATAGTCTAGTATGAATAAGTGCTATAAAAATTGACATAAAAATAATTTTATTCATTATAACTTCTGTCTGCTCTAGATAACACGGGAGTCAACTGTCTTTACCTTGCAGAAATAAATTAATTACATAATTTTTTTTCTATATTTGGGAAAAAATTTGATCAGGATTTGTAGCCAACAGGACATTATGTTCATTAGACCTAAAAAAATTAAACAAATTGTCGAAAATTGTGCAAAAATGTATGTGCAAAAGGCATTCCAAGTGTTGCAAACCAGTGTCAACTATGCATAAGTTTCTTAATTCTGGTTTCAACCTGAAAGCAATAACAAGTTTTTACAAATGTTTTGCAGAAGAATTTCTGACTGGCAAAATAAATCTCAAATTTTAAGAATAATAAAATATGAACTTGATGTATTAATATGAGATCAACTGAGAGTTGAACAATGTAATCTCCCATAATTCATAGGGTGACTAATTTGCATATTCTTCAAGGCTGAAAATGATCTTCAAGTACATGGAGTCATCCTGTATGTTTGTTTAGATTTATTTGCTCCTTTTTTCCTCTCAAAAATTGAAAATCGGCATTTACCATACTTTGTGAATTGCCCAATAAATATACTGGTATAAGATTATGGTAATCCGGTTTAACTCCCAAATTTTATTCTCTCCCCTAGATAACAACAAATATTTGAACTTTCCTGTAATTTTCCTAAATTATTTCTAAACCAAACAGACAGTCTTATATAGATTACCCATGGAGTTTTAATAACACCATGGATTACCGATATATGGTTTGATCAAAGTTTTGTTGAATGTTTATTATTCAAATACAAGTACAAGTACTAGTTTGTGGAAGGCGACAACAGTTTCAACCATGATGAAAGTGTTTCAAAATTAGATTCTGAATCTTAAACCGCATAGCATTAAAACACTTTAAAATGGTTATGTGAATTTGCGTCCAATTTGTTTTCTAATATGATGTAGCGGCATATAAGTATATTTACTGAATGTCCACTCACAGTAATCAACCCTGTACAAAATTACCACTCTGGTAATTACTGGCATTGCTCTCTCAGTAGAATTATCTCCCTTCAAGGTCTGTTAAGTTTAAATAGCAAAAATACCCAGCAAGTTTCAAAAAAAACGCTTTCATATATACTACATGTACATAATTTCCTGTATATGGCGGCCATTGTTAAGTCCAAGCTTGCCGACTTTTACCTGTATTATATTTTCATGGCTGATAATTTTTCACTGTTGCTTTGATGATGATGTCATCATTTTATTAGACAGAACATTGTCTTCAGCAAAAAGAACATTACGATTACTTTTAGAAGAATTCTACACTTACCGTATTTCCTTTATTATAATTGCATCTCTAATAGAAAAGTACACAAGCAAAAATTACATTTGTTGTATACTGGTTTATTTTGACCATTGATGCACTTCGTAACTACCGGTAACTGCATAACAATTACTATCATTTTCAGACCATCCCTTTAAATGCTAGCAAGCAAAATTAAGCATAATTTTATTTATTTTATTTTTTTTATTTTACAAATGTAAAATTATTTTTTAAACACGTCAAAATCACTTTTGCGTTAGTGCCGTTAGGACAGCTATTTTTCACTCCCCGGACATTTTCAAAAGGCAAAGCGTACATATTCAACAGATGAAATTTGTTTTCATTCAATTCAAATTGCACAAAAGAAATGGAGCAAAAATAAAATCCCTGAAAACTTAAGTAGATCAGAAACCTGGATAGTATGAAACACACATGACCAACTGTATCGTTGTCCAACCATTAGATGGCAGTTACTTGTTTTGTTACAGTTAGCAGACGAAATTGGAACACTTTTACACCAGCGTGTGCAAGTTTCTATGGTAACAGCGTAAGCTCATCTATTGTCTTCTCATCATGAACATTTTTAATTTAGGGTGGATTTCACAAGAGCGAGTGAGAGCACTTGAAAATTAGGGTCAAAACTTTTTTCCCAACATTTGTCTGTAAATCCTGGTAATTCAATCTGATAATATTAGGCCAGACTTTTATTATCCCTTGTTTCGCGAACCCGTTGAATGAACAGTAGCCGAAAATGAATTAAAAATTAAATTTTATTTCAGCGTAATTTCTCTCGCCCGCCAAATTGCGAGTGCAAAAACTTACTAAAGCAAATTATTTTTATCTTCACTTTTTTACCGCTCGCCGCATAACAAATCCAAGTTGCATTTTCGTGGGAGTATCATGATCAGAGTACCGAAGTCTCGCACAGATGAGAAACAAGATTATACATGGAATAAAATTTTCCATTTCTTCTCTCCGATCAATGATCTCACTTACAATTCTTTGAGAATCACACAAATCTAATGGAAAAAAAGAATTAATTTAATTTATTTTTTGGCCCTCATCAAAAAATTTGCCTTATAAAAACTTGAGAAACAAGGAATAAAAAAGTCTGGCCTTACTAGTCTTTTATAAGATAAAGCCTTTGCTACACTCCCAGTCCCATCCAAAAAACAAACAAACATACAAACAAAAAGCCAAAGCATTAATGCACAGAAGGATGTATGTATAAATTTCCAACCATATGTTCAACTATTTGTGATTGGTTTAAACTATAATGTACAATTTACTTGTAGGAAATGTCACCTGCTGTGCATAACTGAACCTCATTACAGGAGAGAGAAAAAACAATTATAATCTAACTACATGCATTCATGTACATGTACTAGTAGTTCTAAAACCTAACCTGACCATAACGTCCATTGGGGGGGGGGGGGGGGGTGGGTTATAGGACGTCGTCGAAATGGCCACATTTTAACCATTCATAGAGTTTAGTTACAGGCTCAAATTCACTTCTGTACAGCAAATTTCGTGACCCGAACTTGCTGCTTCGTAAATCCGTGTCGGATAGTCGCAATTTTGATAGCTAATAGCTAATAATTGGTGAACTTCCGGATGAGATCGTTAACAACTTTAGCATTTTTCAAACAACAACAGTGAAATCAACCGCTTTCATAGACATAGATATCTTTTTCAACAGTATCATATTTCGACAACGTGTACATTTTCCGCCTACGGTGCTTGAACGCTATCCTCGAAACTTTTTGCAGTATGCTGTATTGAAGCATTGCAGTTGTCATGGCAACATGTTTGAATTTTATGTCCATAAACCATGTGTATTTAATACATGTTCTATACATGGTATGGTACCTGTGACGCCACACGTCTATTATAAAGACATCTTAATGCAGATGTGAAAAAACAGTGTCAAAGTGGGATGCTTGACAAATGGATTCCGAGAGAACTGGAAAACATCTGTCGTGGGTTCTTGGTTACTTCACTTTGGAACTATGAAATAATTATTAATAAATATAATTGTTATTTTTAAGCCGTGTAAAAATCTTGTCAAATATTTCATAATGTCCTCTTGTTGTTGTTGTTGTTGTAGTACATTTTCCCATGATTAATTTGGTAGTTTAATTTTTTTGAAAAATCTGTTTTATTCCCATTTTATATTTTAGTGGCAGCATTAGAAAACTAAACAGGTTCCACTGTACAAAAACTTTACATTTACCTATTTACACTACACTGACAAAAAAATATCAACAGTTTTCAAAATAAAATAAATGAATTTAGAAAAGTTATTTATAAGATGACAAAATATTTTGTTGCCAGTGTTATCTCTGATTTTTCTATTCAAGAGCAAATTGATAGTGCAGGTATAAACAGTTGTACACTTTGCTATAGAATCACCATATTGCATGCTTGGGTGTGTGATCCCCTTGCAGTCATAATGGCTTTACGGCAGTTCAATTCGCTATCCCGGTGTCGACCAGGTACATATGTATAGTCAAACACAAATGCCTGCAGACCTTAACCAATGCTCTTCCAACGCTGCAATCGTTTCGTGTTTGGTTTAGACAGATTTCTGTGTACATAAAATACTAATAGATACTACTAGTAGTAAAACTTGTCAGTGAAAAGTACAACTATGGTGATCATTTTAGATTGGTCCTTCTGTACAGAGAAAATAAATACGGTAAAAAAAAAAAAAACTACCTTTAATCGTTTTAAAATTGTGGATTACACATTACATACGCCGGTGTACAAACATACGAACATCTTGTATCAGTATTAGATTTGCTTTTTTGTTGACATATGGTGTCCGCGATCGATGTGTCTGGATCATTGAAAGATCTACAACATGAAAGTACTTTGGCGACCACCATTGCTGGAGGTTGTGTTTATAAAAAAATGAATCGCAAAAAATGAAACAAAGCCGTTGTTAAGGGGTTAGCGAGACTAGTCATTATTCTAACACTTTGCTTAGTCTGGGCGTCCATGAGTGCGTCTGTTTCGATACTCGTAAATTACAGTTGTTTTGTTGCCGAGGCCTCATTCCAGACGTAAGTGGGACTTTAAGTCTGTTCATTGTATTCTTTGAGTAAGGGTGGTATTCTCTGTATCAATGTTCCCGGACGGCCGGTCTTAATGCACGTCACCGGAGTATCTGTTTCAATATTTATTGTTGAAATGTACTTCACAGACCCTGATCCTCTGCTTAATGGTTTCGTCTCTGTCTGTATCAACAGGTCGGATTTGATGAATCAACCAAGTTGAAATTTGATACTTTTTGTTGGTGAAATAAACAAAACTTTAGTGATTACGTCATTTCTTTTTTTTTTAAATGGTGAAAACGGCACGCTTCATAGCATATATTTGGGAGGGAGATATTTATGATCGGTTCTTACGGCAACCGAACCAAAACTCTCTGGAACTTGGGAGAGTATAATAGCGCCGAAAATAATGATAAAGTGCGTGTATGTAAGGGGGGACTAGTTGTTAATTGTAACACACTAAAACATGGCCATTATCCTGTTCTTTGTACCTTTTGTGAAAACGTTTCTTTTAACGCAGCTTTACACAATATGTGATGAATGAGAGGAAGATCTATAGAGTTCTATTTTCACCCACTGAATAAATTACACATTTTCAGTTCAGAATCCATTACTGACCAAATTAGCTACCTTAAGATATTTAGCTGCGCTATTACCTTGTCTTTAAAAAAAAAAAGCTTGGACCGAGCGTAGTCAGTTTTGTTTGACATCTTGCCTGGCTGATGTCTGATTTCGTTGTCGTTGTGCATTCAAGTGTGTCGTTTGAAATTGGTAGATTGGATTCCACATACTTCAGTGACCACTCAAAAGTATTTTGAAGTAATTACTTCAATAATTAGGGAAAAGATCCTGCATTATCGCCCCAGGCCGAATCCATCTGTACAACTTTGCCGGTCTTATCAGAGTTTTCTGTGTTTAGAATGGTCAGTGTTTCATGTCAGTAGTAGTTCATGAATATTTATATTTATTTATGATAACAATGTTAAGATTTTTTTTAGATTCTGTTAAACAAGTTTTTTTTGGAAGTTACCGGTATTTTTATGATTATCTGTGATTGAGGCAGTCAAGAAAAATAAGATCAAGGAAAATCCTTTTTCTCCGCTGGCTTGCTTATACCGGTACATGTATCAGTTATAATAAGTCAACCTTTTCACCACCGGCTCCCTCTTTTCAACTGCACAAAATAGTCCTGTTTATAGTTTGCACTTTCCTTCAGAAGATAGGGACAAAAATAGCCAAATTTCTTGAGCAAAAACTGAAAATTGACTCAAATTTTGTCTGTTGGCTTCAAAAGTATGGTTTATTTCCAGAAATATTGAAGAATATACAAAAAAATGTATAAGAAAAAAGTTGAAAAAAATTCGTGCTTCAAAGTGGTGGAGGTTAAAATAATTTACCCATTTCAGCCTGTCTTGCTGTTTTTCAAAAAAAATAAAAGTTCAGCAAAAATAACTAATTCACCGTAGAAATACATGACCATTTTAGACCAACAGTGCTGATGATTTTGTAAATCTTTTTTTTTTTATTTCAAGGGGAAACAGGGAAGGAAGGAGACAGAGCTGATTGGGTTATATTTGTTTCTCTGTTAAATATTTCACACCTGGGAGATTCGCCGGTGGGAAATTACGGAGTATTTGCAGCGATGATGTTACTCTTGAGTTAATTTGTGACTTACTGAAACACGAAGTGTGGATTTTTTTTGTCTGATTTACGTGATTTGTGGCTCCCAGAGGGGATCTTCTTTACCTTGCGGCCCATGTAGTATAGTTTTCTAGTTCATCAGAGCGTTATCCGGGCGGAGGTCCTACATATAAGCATGTTTTTGCATGTCTGGGGTAATAAACATGCATTTTTTAGATTTTTATTTCCCACAAATCTTTGTGAAAAATAGGAACGCAGTCAAATGTTTCTAGATACTTTTAACCTACCTTACTGAAAAACAGTTGCCATGACATCAGTAGCTTCAGATTAATTTTTACTGAACTACAGAACAGTAGGTGACATGCATGTCTGGCTTACAGATCGTCATAGCAACTCCTGTTATTAATATCTGATATCAAATATTTGATAAATTTTTAAGTCAGTTTTTGAGGATATGTGATTTAAAATGTAAACCAGGATCAAAGAAGTTGCGGGGGTTCATGTAGGCCACTCAGGGGAAATTAATTAAATACACGAATGTTTTTTTTTTTTTTCATAAAAGAGCCTTTTTTTCAAAAATTTGTTCAATACAAACCCAGACAAAATAATGAATAGTTTGGTAGAATTCTTTAAAGTTTTTGACTTTGAAGTGCATGTTGCGATTGTTGTGCGGCATGCTCTCGAATTTTTCAATGAGTTTTACACTCATTGTAATCGTTGTATGAGACCCATACCACTCGTGATTCATCAAGATGGCGGAAGTTCTTTAAAAAAAATATATATCGTGGTTTCGTAGCAACTTTTTTTTTGGGTATTTTAGGATGTTGTGGTTTCCCAAAAGCCCCAAGTTTGGCTAACGTCACAAAACTTGGCACTTCACTCAAAAAGCGAATGTCATGTACAACTTTGTGCGATGCGTACCGTTTCAATATTGACTATCAACTATGAGAACACTCATTTCAAAAACAAATCAAAACAATTCTCCAGTCATAAAAAAATGTATTTTTTCGTATTTTTTACGATCAGTCATCATTTTCTCATCACGCATACCATACCATTATCAGGCGGCTTTCCATATCAGTCGTTAATAATTAATAATTAACAGTATCTGTTTTTTTTAATCAAAACCCCCCATAGTTTCACTTGATGAAATAAATAAAAAGATGAGGCTCTACGTGCTGGAATAGCATTTCAATAATTTATTTTTAGTACGCTGAGAATTAATTTCATATTGTCTACTGTATTTACTTTTATTAGATGGTGTACCAAACTTTTTGTTTATTGAATTACTTTTGGACGTGTAAATTAATTAATACACAATGCCAGTTCATTGTTGTCATTTTCAGTAAATTTTATTATCGTGTACATTGTTACAACAATTTTATGAGAACCGTGATATTTGATTTAAGAAACTGGCACAAATAGATATGATTGATGTAAATTTTTACGCTTCTAACCGCGTCATTTGCAAATGTCGTTTGTTTGCAGTTCATGATATTATATTATTTAAAATTTAATCGTAACAACTTCCAAATTTTAATTGCACTACTGGCAGTGTCATAGATAACATGAAACATTGGTTTAATATTTACACTTGCAGAGTTTTCAAATTCCTCAACTAAGTTTTCAGGTTACATTATTATTGTATAGAAACAATTTAGTTGAGTTTTATTATTTACATACTATGCAAATATGCATAACAATTTCTAAATCTCATTAATAATCATAACAATACTAAATTCATTGGAAAATTTATGATTTATGAATATTTGAAATTGATTAGTTTGTGTGGTATTTATCGGAAAATCATTCCCAGATAAACTAATATTTGCATAAATCTAATTTGCATATTCGATATTCAGTCTATGATTGCAAAAATGTGCTAATTAAAATTGTAATTCCGCTTCGCGAATCAGCGAGATGCCATTCCCTGTCTAATATTTACACCGTCAATTTAAATATTGATATTGTGGAATAATGAGAAATTTGCTCCGGAATATAAATTTAAGCAGTCCACCTGAGTTAAGTTAGATCTAAAAAAAAAAAAAAATTCCCTCATACAAATATCGAGAACTCTTAATTCGTAATTGTATCTTTTCATTAAAACTGCAAGACCATAAGGTAAATGTTTATATAAGCTCATTGCCTGGAATTGGGTACCTTGACATTTAGTGCAGAAACCCAACAATATAATAAAAATAATATATAAAAAATAAATAAAATAGATGTGTTTTTGTTCAACACTCACTTTGTGCATCACTTTTGTGCATCACTTTTGCCAAAATATTGTTAAAAGGAAAACACAATGGCGAAAAATGAGGTGTGTTTCTTACACTATTTTTTTACGTCTCAGGATCAGTTTGTTTAACCTCACTTTAATAAAGTGTTTTATGATAGCTGTCTTGTCATCACAACAAGTAATCAACTAATTCTTTCTTTTCTTCAACACCCAAAAAGTTTTGAAAGTGGGCATTATTTCCTGAGGGCATGCTGGGTAATCAAAAGAACAGTTTCTTCTTTCATCCCAAATCATTGGCAGTCTTGAATAAAAATCGGTAACAACAAAAAAGCCAAGCATTCCTTGGGAAATTGGTTCGGTGTGTATAATCATGGGGTGAAACTTTTCTGGTATGTTATTTTGGAATGAATGTCAATTTGTAAATTGCTTCTTGTAAGTACAGCTCGTGACAGCTCTGAGTTTCGGACGGTGTTCGATATCATCAGCTTTCTTTTATAAATATATAGCTTTACAGGTCTGAGAAGTGAAACCATCTTGATTTTTTAAACTGTATATATCGTTTTTCACGCATCTGGCACATATGAGGTTCGAAAGTGTTTGTCTGCAGTGTACTCTGTGTAAACTTGTTGAAATTGGATTTCAAGGCAACATTTGCAAGATGGTTTCAGTCATGGACTCTGTAATGGGATCCACCATCTGGTACTGTGTTATTATTCGAGGCTATAGGGATTTTCATAAAAGAGCGAAACATTGCTGAACACGCCGTCTTATTTTTTTTCGTACTGGAATCATGTTGATACAGATATATTATTATTTTTTTTCGGGATTACTTTCGTTAATTTTAATAATGATTTTGACAAATACAATCACAGGACTATTTTGCGGAGGGTCACAACATTTTCACTGATGGTGAGAAGGTTAATCTTGTGTTGAGAAGGTTATACGACAACTGTATGGTAAATATACCGTATATTGTTGGCCCGCTAAATGCAACATTAAACACGTTGTATCTCTGAAATGTCAATCGTTTAATTCCTTGCTGCAGGGGAGGGTACAACACTTGTCATATAGTTCATGATGTAATTCGTCAACGCCTTCATTAGAATAAACCCCCCAAGGCTTGGTTTAGTAGTTGCATCGTATTCGTCACGCAGACATACAGGTAGCGTTTGTCGCACTATTATTTATGCGGGTAGTGTTGATTTATGTCTCATATCCAAATTGTTTCTCAGAATGTCAACTCAAATAATATGATTATAGTTTTGTGGAGATGTTATTGATAGTGCTTGATGTGTCGTGATGGGACGTTGGTGTGGGCGAGGCTTCTTTAACCTTTTTACCACCAGACTTTCTCACCCAATTTTATCTGCAAATTTTTTTTCTATTTTTCAATATTTCTGGAAATGAACCCTAATTTTGGAGCCAACAGACAAAATTTGAGTCAGTTTTCAGTTTTTACTCAAAAGATTTGGCTATTTTTGTCCCAATCTTATAAAGGAAAATACAGCCTATAAACGGGGATGAAAAGAGTGAACTGGTTGTGAAAAGGTTAATACCACCCAGTTCATTTGAATTGATCTTAATCCCCTATATCAAATGCCATATTTCTGTTGTGATCAAACTCCTAATTGCATGAACATTTCTAGCTTTTAGAATTTTTTTATTTCTTAAATTTGTCTTGTAATCGATAAATAATTTCCTTATTGACTAAACCCTGTGGCCATCAAAGTTGACTTTTTATCACATTTCACAAAATAAATCTGCATAATTTTTTTTTTCATATTTTTTCAAATTTGTTTATCAAGGACTTGTTAGCAAATCACGTTTCCACGTAGTTCCATGCACATCATTCGAACAGCATTTTGACCAATAGTGTTGCATCTGCTCATCTCAAAACCCGACAAGCGACATGTTACTGTTGCCGATTGCTAGTAAATATTCAGTCAGAGAATATACTTCCGAAAACTTAATATGTGCGTCTTTGATTTATCATACAGCCAGAAAAAGTCGATTGGCATTATATTTTATTTGGCGTGTCAAAAACACTGCGAGAAATGTAGAAATAGTGAGAAAACCACCACAAATTGTTGGCATAGCAACCGTATTCTAACATTTGATTGTGGATCCAAAATTATTAAATAGTTTTATAAAAAATGCAAAATTTAGTAACATTTCGATAAGAAAAATCATTTTTGTATGGTAATGTGTATAGTAAACTTTCATGTGTATTTTTGCATGCTGGTAATCCAGCAATTTTAAAAGTGTTGTTTCGTGGGAAGTTGAAAAATTCTTGATGTGATGGCCTATTTAAGAAATGAAATGCACACGCATCAATGAAAACCACCCCCAAAAACCGTATACTTGTTAAATTGAGCGTGGGATAAAACGTAAATGTCCGTCACCACTCGAAATCAATCAGTGTTTAAGAACCCTAAATAAACGTGCAATAATATTGAATTTTGATGATCACCGATAATCTAACGTGTCACTGAATGAACAGGTGATAAAGGAAAGGGCTGTCCTGTTCTTGTTGATTTCCAAAATTGAGACAAGTTCTCGGCACTGATGGCTCACCACTAAAAGAAAGTAAACACGGTGAACAATCTCGGGGATTTCTTCCCTCTTTCATGTGTACACACACTTGTTTGCTATATTCGTTTCAACATTCTTTCCGACTGACACGGTTGTTGTTGTTGTTGCCGTCTAATGTTTTGTGTGAATACCTGTCGGTTTTCTACTTGTCTCATCGAAGAAATTGTTAGTCTAACGGTTCTCAACAAGCCCAGGTGTTGAATGGTGGGAAACAGGCGGGTCGTAAAATGACCTTTTCAGTCATAGTGTTTTTCGCCACTGTGTTCACACTTCTGTAGTGAGTTATTTGTAATGATAGTTGCATTAGGAATTGATTTCATTGAATTTAAGTAATGCGGCCGATCACACTCAAAGCTAATGCAAAGATTACATATTCTTTTGAATAAACTCTTTCAAAAAACAATTTACATAATTTTTTTTCCCAAAAATTTGATGAAGACCTGTAGGTATAAGAACATTATGTCCATTTGATAAAAAATTTAAAAGAAAATTAGCGCAAATGAGCTTTCAAAAAATGTTTGCAGTAAAAAATCATGGCGTATGTGTTTTATATTTCAAAATTGAACACAACTTAACAAAAATTAAAAAAAATGAGACTCAATCGAAAATGGCTTTTTCAAAACTGTGATAAAAATATTTTCTGTGAAACTGAGACAACGATTAATTGAAATTTGCAGATTTGGTCTAATTTGAGACAAAAGCTGTTAATCACTGATTTTTAGCCGAGACATTGAAATACGTTGCCATAGTGCAAACATCAGAAACTTGTACCATACGTATTTTATTTTGCAAAAAGTAACAAAAGCTGACTTTAATTTTTAACGCACTGGGTCGCAAATTAAAACATTACACCTACATATAAATAACTGATAATTGTCGTGTAGCAAAGACCGATGTACTTGCGTGTCACTTTTGTTCATATTTCCGTTACTAAACATTGACGCACTGATCCGATTATACACCGTGTAATTGAATACAAGATATAACAAATACTACTGATAGAAAGGTTGTGCTCTGATTCAGCGACCATATTTACGATATGCGCGGAGTAAGCATAAATTAGCAAGGTCAATAGCGAGTAAAAATTAATAAAATTTGCGACCATATGGATGCCGTATCTGCTCATAGTACTATTGTATTTTGATGGGATTCCGATTCACAAATTTTTTGAAATATAAATTTTTTGCAATGCTAAGTACTTCGAAAAATGATTTTATTTTTATTTGAAATATGGCACAACTGTTGAACCAAAAGTATCAAGTTTCATATTTCATGATTCCCTAAAGGTTTGATCAACAAATTATACAGCATGGAAAGAAACCATGCGTCTACTTTTCGTAAGCCTTTGGTAATACTTATTAGTTGCCATCATTCGTTGTTTTTAAATTCTATATTTTTTCTGTGTTTTTATTGTTTTTTGTTGTCATTAGAATATTAATACAGTACACTGTATCAGAAACACTAAAAAAAACATTGAGCCGATATCATTTCAATGAAATATTGATTTTTCGGTTTAAGTTAAATAAGTGCTGTATTGAAAATGTTTTTTTTTATTCTGTTCATTAAAAAGATGATTCTGATTTTTCTGTGGGAAAATATGTCAAGTATTTGTCCCTGGTTTTCATTTCTGTATTCCTATAAAAATTTTTGCACGTTGATTTTTTTGATGTGAACACGACGTAGATAGATTTGCATGTTTTGTTGGTAGTAGGTATGTGGTGACATATCACTGAGTTTGCTTTTTTTTTTTTGCTCAAGGGGATATACTCTCCTTTTGAAAGACGACCAACCAATGTTTCCTTTATCAAACATCTTCTAGTTTGTCTTCTGATTTAGAATACCGACGCTTGTCATTCATGCTCGTCTCTCTTCTAAATACAATTTGCCAAATGATGATTGGCTGTTTCTCATACTTCACGTAAGGTGCACATATTCAGAGCACTTTAGTGTACTATATGGCCAAGAGCAACATGTAGTCTGTCAGAGGTTTGTGATAACTGCCTCTATGGTCAGAATGAGGCTGAAAAATGTGGGTGGAACTCCATGGAAAGGTGAATTCCGGATGTGGTCCAATAATTCA
This sequence comes from Saccoglossus kowalevskii, assembly GCF_978046115.1. Taxonomy (NCBI): domain Eukaryota; kingdom Metazoa; phylum Hemichordata; class Enteropneusta; family Harrimaniidae; genus Saccoglossus; species Saccoglossus kowalevskii. The sequence continues at coordinate 18,903,132 of NC_140645.1, forward strand.
TCAACTCATGCTTCTAATATTTGAATCTTGAAAGAATTTTACTAAAATCACGTGCGAGTTAACGTGACTGGGAGTCACTGAATCCTGAATGTTTCTATATTTCAAAATAATTAATATGATTTATGTGTGAGTGTGGGTATATAATAATTTTTATCCATACCAACCTTTAAAACAAAATTCAAAGTTCACCGCATTAGCAACAGTGATAGCAAAACAATAATAAACAACGATTGTATAAAGTTATAAACAAGGACAGCAAATTAATAAACAACGATAGCAAAACAATAAACATTCCTCGTGTTTTTTTAAGAAAGAGTAATAATGAACAAGAAAAACGAGGGGGATACATTTACCTCTCTTGGGAAGAATTTGAAAAAAACGAGAAATGGATGGGCTTCTGTACTGCTTTTGTCTGGTTATTGTCGCAGTGTTTGGCGATCGGAATTACGATACATGTTTGAATCAGTCCCGACTGAATATTGCACATGCATATTGCAGATGTTGGTTACTGCTCTGTAGTTTCACGATTGGGGAATTACAGCATGCTGGGCGGAGGCTTGCTAAACTTGACAAATCAAACAGAACATGTACATGGCCACCAGATGCTGTTGTTTACCATCGGCAAAATGCTTTAATGTGTCATGAGTAAACAAGAGAAAGCCTTCTGAATCTTTTAAATAGGCTTAAAAAGTGGTGATACCGTTTTCAGTTTTTTTTTGTTTTTTTAAAAAAAGTCAGTGAAGCAAATGACAAACATACTTAAAATCCTCGTAATGTGGTTGTTGTCTTATACGCAGCTTTATCTGGCAGCTAAGTCTGTTTGTATATTCCCTAAAAGTACCTTCCCGACAAGGACTTTTCAGGATTTTGGAATTGCCAATCTGGTACTTCTGAACACACTATCAAAATACAACCTGTGTGCTTTTGTCTTACTGTCCTTGTGAACTGTTTTACCTCTTGTAACTGCATATACCGGGGATTAAAAAGAAAAAGCTAATACCAGCATTAAATACACAAACCTTGATGGAGTTACATGGAAGGTTATTTGGATCCTGCAAATCTTTTCATATAATGCTACTTTTGTACTTTGTCTGTTGCCGTTGAAGTAGAGGTTCCTGGGGTTCCACAAATGCATTGTGGGATATATCTGTACAATGGCTGTCTGTTGTCTGTACTTTTGTACATCAATGACATTTTCAAACCAGTAAATATATTTTGCTTTCTGATGATTCTGATAATCACAATTCTCGTTGTCATTTGCAATTCAGGATAAGGTCTAAAATAATACTTGATCATGGTATAATGTCTATTCAATCGAACAGGAAGTAAGAAGCGTCCAACAATAGATTTTTTGTGAAGGAGGAAATCGATTTAGGTGGAGGAAATCTGAGATGCAAATCCAAAAATTCTAATGTGTAATCATGCTTATACTTTGTGCTGGCTGATTTTGATGTTCTGCCTTAGAGAATTTTCAGTTACTATATTCTGAAATCGACGTCTCATTTTTATCCTAACAATTCAGATTACGTCATCTTAGTGTGGGTGGATGGGATGTGCTGATACATTACAATAGCATCCTGTTTTAACATAATATATCATCAATCATAACTTTGGGCTCAATACTGGAAAGCTGGCCTTTTTTACACATTTACAAAGTTTTGAATATTTCTGTTTGCAATTATTTTTTAACCTTATTAGTCTGCAAGGGCCTATATATGATAAATGTTCACTCCCCACATCTCACATATTTTTGTAGTTGCACCTTGTAAATCTTGTGCCCCCCCTCCTCCACCACCTCACCCTTCCCTAGTAAGTTTCATCATGTATGTTTGCTAGGATATCCTATCCGCTGTTGAAATGACCTTTCAATCCTTTGGGGTGAAGCGTCTTAAAAAACAAGATTAAACTGAACCGTGTTCTGAAAGGTGTGAACTTTTTCGTATTGTGCGTTGTCTATTGAACAATTTATACAGGTTGTAAAGCCGAGAAACAAATATTGGCGTTTTCAGCATTACCGACCTTTTCTCATTTGTGTTGTGGAGGCTGTACAGTACAACAGCAGGGCTAAGAGAAGTGGTTTCCTTAATGTAATGGGGAGGGAAGAGAAGTGGAGGGGAGGGGGAGTGGAGGGGAGGGGAGGGAGGGGAGAAGACAAGACAACTACCCAATTCAAATATAGCTTTAATACCAATAAAAAATGTTGTTGTTTCTGGTCAGCACATGTCTGCTCAAAAAGGGGACTTTTATTACTGCTTTTTAAAGTGTTCATTTCATGATTAAACTAGTGTTTATTTGTTGTTTTGTTTTAAGCAAGCATCTAACATTTCGCAAATTGAAATGGTGATATTTGCGGCCTGATGAAAGAGTACTGCACGTCTCGCTATTCACGATTCAGTGGTGATTTTCAGCGTCCCATTGCGGTAAGGTACTCCACCTGAAATTGACACTCAATAGTACCCGTCCCTGTTTAAGTGCTAGCTGGTGCACTATACCAGTAACTATTGTGGCATTTTTTGCAAACTCCAGTCGTCCATTATGACGACCACAAAAGACTCAGTCTCAAAATTGGATCAGCCGTTAAAGAAACGACAAGCGTTGCAACCATACATGTCCAGTGACACGGAAGTTAAACCAATGACTGGACAAGAATAATGATTCATTGATTATAGCAGGTCGAGTGTCTCCTATGCCGACAAGACACAATCGTTTCCCAGGCTTTCATTTACACTGTCAAATTCGGCGTAAACATGGACTTTTTTGTGTCCTGCTCTCTATTTTCCAAACTAGAGTTGACCTGTGATAAAAAAATTTAAAACTTCAAAGGGAAAAATCCCTGACATCCAATTTTCTAAGTTAAGCTTTTACTAGTAGAGCCGAAACCTATTTTTGCCCTGGTTTCTGTCACTCTGGTTATTGGATGTAAATTTGGTTGACTGCGTTCAAGATTCTACCCCTCCCGCTTAACCTCCTCCTAATCTCTTTGGTTTTGAGCTCAATTGATTTTTTTGTTTGTTTGTAAAATCCTTTCTCAAAAAGTTACTATAGAATATAAAATCAGTAAATATTAGTTTTTTGCAACTTTTGATGACAGCAAACTTAGAGAATTCAAATGAAACAGTGGGAATTAAAATTATTTTAGACAATTTTCAAAATGTAGAAAAAAAACTTGGTAACCATAGCTACCAATATAGTGGCAGTGTAAAGAAGTCCTTCTTGGGCGTTTATTACTTCATAGGTATTTTTAGCGTGCAAGCGTAGCGTCGTTCAGCCTGTTTGAACAAAACAAGAATATAAAAGATTCAGACAGCTCAGGTCAAAAGTCAGTTTCCGTCACACTTGTTTTGTATTATGTAACAATGTGAGCTCGTCTGATCGGGGTACGACAGGAAATTAAATCGTCCTCCAAGTTCCGCCGGTGTTGTTTGGCTCGTAATTCACACAAACTCTGTTACATATATTTTCTGATGTGTATAACATTTTTTTTTGTCTGAAATAGCTTAAATATTATTGTGAAATAAATGAATAATAGCAATAAATAAAAGAAAAGAAAAGAATTCCATCAGGACTCGTCAGTTTCATTTATGCTAGTACTACGTGTATACATGAGACACAAACAGGTACGGCCGGACATAATGATGATCAGTGTGCGTAACAGGTATTTGTCATCACGGTTGGTTGTGCACCAATGTATGCTATAAAACAAAGAATGTTCTTACTGGCCATTCCTTTATAGAAAGACCCTATCTCATTGGTTTACAAAAGAAATTTATCCTTTGATGGCAGTATTGAGCCAATCAAATTTGTTGTTTCATCTCAGACTCAGAGGGGTCAGATAAGTTGCCGGTTTGTATGGCTAGTGTGTTTTGTGTTTTACAGTGAGTAAATAAACCTATTTTGTGTTTATTCGTTGTGTGGAATCTCTCTAATTGTATCTTGGAACTTTAACGAGAATATTTCAAAACTTGTATTGTTCTCGCTTAATTACAGTTTCTTTTGATGTTTAGCATTCAAGTAGTCTTTTTTGCTTTTTTAGAAATGCAGATTTTCAGAGGTTAAACTACTGAGTAAGAATCTTTTAAGATGAGGAAAAATCAGAGCTCAAAAGTGAATTGTTAGAAAACCTTATATAATAATTTAAAATTTTGTTTTTATTTTATAAGTTTTGTAAAAGCATATACTGTACTCTCATGAACACAAACCCATTGGGAGTTGAATCAAAGATTATAATAGAAAATGCATTTTCAAATGTAATTTCTCATGTCTTTGATTGAATCCAATCAGCCAATCAACAAGCACAGGGCACAATGACATCATTTGTTTCAGTGTTTTTTCATTGACCAATAAAAACCACTTGATTCAGTATGAAATATGAAAATTAAAAATATTCATAAAAATCAAGGGAATGGGTTTGTGGTCGAGATAGTATCGTATATCACGCATCTTCTTGTTCGTCTTTCAAATACTGTGTCTTGAGAAATATTCACAGCATACTCACAGCATACTTGTTTTTTTCCATTGAGGAAACTTGTCCATTCACAGAGTTTACTTTAGTCAAGGTTCATTTGTAGTCGAGACAAAAAAAGAGAAGTATACCTATTTTTAATGCATTTCAGACCCACCTAAAAAAATGTATGGAATTTTTACAAACTCCAAAAACACTTAAAATAACCCATAAAATCAAATAACGTTCTATGGAGGCATAACGAAACATAGTTCTTCCTGCTTCGTTGATGCTAATGATGGAAAGTAGTGGTGTCGTTTTAGGCGCCAGTCTTTCACTTGAAGTGGCCAAGTATTTGATCCCCTTCATACTTTGTATGCTAATGTACTGCCGCTGAACTGAAACTTAATTTATTGGTCACAAGTAACATTATATCGTCACCTGCAATGGATCACTTCGCGGCTATTGTAACTCGTGTACTTGTAATTGAATAATGACTTGATTAAAAGAAAGCTGTCATGCGTCTGGCGTTTTCTTTGCACGCGAGTCAGATTCACGAGCAGGCGTTCTTAATTACGGTTGAATATTTTTTAAAGTTACAATGTGTAAATGATCAAACAAATATGGTTGGTTGATTACTTTGTTGTTTGTTTGTTTGTTCCTGTTTCTTTTCTCTCTGAAAAAACAGTAACACTTGTCATGTTTAAACATGGTGTGTTTTCACAGGTGTGTTGTACCTTTACCCTGTTTCTAGTTCGTGTAGCAGCTTCCTGCTGTGTTTAATTATAAACTCTTGGTGTGATAATTAATATCACAATATTAAAAAGACCAATAACTCAATATATTTGGTCTATTTTCTTGAAAAATATAAAAATATTAGATTTTGTTTTTTTCTCATCGCCCAAAAAACTAAATTAGAGATGCAATTAATTTGATCATTAATCATTTTGATATTATTACAGATTTTTTCATTTTCATACTTTTCTCAATCACTTTTCACCCTTTTTTTAATCATTTTTCTTTCAAATTGTACATTTTAATAGCCCCTTAATGCCGCCAACTTCTACTATTGTCACATTTCACAAAATAAATTTTTTTTTCAGATTTTTTACAAAATTTGATAATTACTTGTACGCATTAGTGAAAGTGTGTCCATTTCTTCCAAAATAATCCAAAATATTATATGTAAAATGGCAAAGTGTTGCAACTAAATTTTGGCGGGAAAAATGATAGTGCTAAAATGGTTAATGTAAAAATATAAACACAATGTGTTTTAAACACCATTTTTGGTACCAAAAATTCCTACTACGAAAAATGTTAATTCAAAAATATAAAACTAATAAATATTAAATATTATATTATGACTGAACAATACAATAATAGAGTAATAATTTATTTATAAACCATATCATTCATATGATGACATAATCACCCAAGTTTGAATTAATTAAATTGTATCTCCCTAGCGCTAAATTTGATCTTTGTTGACCTTTACTTACCGAACTGTACACGTTTGCCGTGGATATACTACATTTAGGAACTGCTTAAACCCCAATTAATCAGCTGAATTCACCAGAAATTAAAATCATGGACAATACTGTAATTAATCAAGCCTTCTGTGGTGGTGATATGAATGAATATACAAATATTCATAAATAAACTGCCATTGTTAAATTTTGTTAAATTCCAAAAAAATAGCTCTGTTGAAAATCAGCTCATGAAATTTGTTGATAAAATATAAAAAATTTAATTCAAATCTGGGTGAAACGTGAGTAATGGAATTTTAGGGAGAATGCCACAACATTTTTAGCATGATTTTCTCTTCAAAAATTGATGTACATTATGAACATTTAGAAAAAAATTAATCGATTTATGAAAATTTTTCGGAAATTCTGCTGCCGATAAAATAGAGAAAGATTTCAGTGTAGAAATCCTAAAAATATCTGATTTTACATCATCCATATTTTATTTGTTTCATTCTGATTAAAAACTGATGTTGCTAGGGGCATTTTTCAATTTTAATCCAAGTAGCTGGTGCATATCGCCTCTACACTATATTTGACTGAAAGGCAATCCAAATCATGTTCAGTTCTTGTTTTATCAACAACCAATCAGAACTTGTATAACAAGCTTTTTTTTTAGCAGAGGCAAGAAAATGCCTGATTTTGCTTAGAAATGTCATTTGGTCGAATATAATAGTGGCATACATCTGCAACTAGCATTTTAACCTTTTCACCACCAGTTCCCTCTTTTTATCACAAATTTACAAAATAGTTCTGTTTATAGTCTGCACTTTTTTTCAGAAGATTGGAACAAAAACAGCTAAATTTGTTGAGACAAAACTGAAAATTGATTCCAATTTTGTCTGTTGGCACCAAAATTAGGGTTCTTTTACAGAAATATATTGAAGAATATAAGAAAAAGTGCTTAATAATTTGGGCGAGAAACTCTGATGGTGAAAAGTTTAAACTGTATGGCTCCTCTTCTCTACATCAGATTTTAATCAGATTACGTGTGTGATTGCGTATGTTTTATGAATATTAGAAATGATGCAATTATCGAATTTTGATCAGTGTACGTGTACCATACATATCACAGTCGATTATACATTTGCGGAAAATAATGCTTTGAAAATGCTGAACAAAATACATATTTACTTATTTATAATTTTCTGTTTTATTTTTTTCCAGCATGTCGATGCTCGGCATTATTACAAGTCGCTGTAAATAACATTGAAACTGCCACGGAGAGTGACACCTCCACGTTACTTGCGTGTACGTACAGCGGCGTTAGCGGGACACCGACCTCTACAATTATCACGTGGGAAACCACAAACCAAAACACAGGACAGAAAATTTTTCTAATACAACAGTTCAATGGGTACCCGCAACAAATTGGTCGATATAGTATTGAAGAACAGGCCTCCTTACGAATAGATGGACCAATCACGATTGATGATGAAAGGAGGTATACCTGTAAAGTGTCAGTTTTTGGTGTCGGTGAAAACGGTCCTGGTCAAGCGAGCGTGGAACTAATCGTGAACAGTAAGTGCGACTAATATAAGTTTGTAAATGACCTGTGTTATTAAAACACCAGGTTGCACTGTAAACTAAACATCTTAAACTTTGTGAAAGTAGAGATATTATTTTACATGTTCACGTAAATTTAATTTAACGGATTTTACTTATCACTGAAAAATAACGAAATTAAAACCCTTTTTTCAACAGGCTAAATCTCCCCATTTACTATATAATAATAGAATCTCCCATTTGCTTTCAAATTTCCAACCAGTGTTGAAATCAAAGACTGGCTGGTTCTCCCTGTTTACTATAATGGAACATCCCACTAATATTAGGGGGGATAATATATTATAGTGCATGTTTTTCAGTGTGCTCGGTGAGCAGTCAGAAATGTTATTCTTTGCCTATCCACTGTGATGAAAGCCGACTTAATAGTCTCGGTGAGCGACTGGAATGCGACAATAATTTACTAAATACCGCGTCTTTGTCCCAGTGTAATATCAACCCCAAATGACTGGGACAATTGTATACTGTTTCTGGTGAGGTTATTGTGTACACAGCTCCCAACGGTGTTTATGGTGTTTTGATTTTCGGGGGCTGAAATAAGTCTGGTTTGTTCTCGTTGGCTATTATAGCAAGAAAACTGCTTTGCTGGCCGCCTGCTTCTTTTCATTGCGGCGAAAATTGCTTTGTGCGATGTTTTGAAAGCTTCGGAAATTGAAAATGAAGTTTAAAAAAAAAAAAGAGTGAAAGGTCTTTGATGTTGGTCTTGTGGCTCCATAGCCATGAAAAGATGTTTGATGTTGAAGTAAATATTGATTTTTGAAAAAAGAAAGAAAAAAACGAAAATGAATTAAAAAGGAACTCTATTGAAATTTTGAAATTCCTATTTGTCAAGGCGTGTTTTGTTGCAATGAGCTGTTAGTGATACAGCATAACAGTTTTTTCTAGAATTTCAAAAAAAAATTCTATAAAAGTGTTTTTTTTCTAGATTAGTTCATTTTTTTGGATATTATATTTCTTAAATTTTGTGAGTTGAAAGTGTTTCCTTTATATGGTAGCATAAAAAATTATAGGTAAAAGTGAAAATAAATTTTGCCTTGAAATAACCACCCAGAAAACTATAAACTGTTTTAAAGTAAAGGATAAAATTCCTTGATTGTCACCATGAAGATCTGTCTTTAATGCCAGAATGAATTTTTAACAACTATAAAATTTCCTATTTTTTAGCAATTCACAAAAAAGTATCGTTTGCCAAAAGAAAACAATTTCCAGCACCTGGCAATAATTTTGAAATCCCAATTCTGACAATGTAGTGATTAAATATTAACAAAGTATCTGTGATTCAGAAGCTAGCAAGACATTAGCGATTTGCTGGTATTTTTTTAAAAGTTTTAAATTTACTGTTTTTACCCAAAAATACGGCAAACTGTTTTGCCAGTTTGAACAAAAATGTGCTAGAGCTAAATTTGAAACACCTGAATGAGTGTAGATAACAAAATACAGAAAATTTCAAAACAAATTTAACAGCAATAGTTCAATCAGTAAAAGAGAACACCCAACTGCAGACATCAGTTCACGCTGAATAAAAAAAAAAAGCCTGTTGCCAAAATGGCTAAAATATTCAGAAAGTAGTCATCGACAGTGAGTGCATATAAAAACACTCCACTGATGAAACATACTCGAACAGAAATACTGGCAGACTTTTTTTTTTAACATTGATGATTATCGATGTTGGCATTTTTCTACACAGTACGTCTTACAATTCCCCCCTGTTGGCAGTGTAAATGATAGCCACATTATAGCACACTTACTGTCAACGTGAATAACCCACTTATAACCGCCGATCGGTTCAGAGCAGTTTGACCCAGTCTTTTAAAATCTTTTTTTCAATTCCTTTCTCTAAACTTGTTCGTATGCTGAATTGGACTTGTGTCAACTTGTTTGTCAACTTTTTTACCAGTTTTTGGAGCTAGGCTAGAATCAAGAATGAGTTATAAAGTTCGTGTTTGGATATCAATTCGTAGTCAACATGTTGACCATGTTGACCTTGGGAGTTAATTAACTGATCATGGTTCTCAATTCTTGTCAAGTATTTGTTTTTAATACGTCAGTTTTTAAAAACATCAGAACAAAATTTTAGTGTTAAGTAACTTGTCAACTTTTTAAAAATTTGCGTTCTCAGAACTATAATTTACTGAAAGGATTTTGCGAGTATCATTCCCAGTAGGTCACTGATGACAAATATTTGATAAAACTATATTTTCGATAACAATTTATTTTTTTAACTCGCGAGAATGTTTGAATACTACTAATTGGCGTCTTTAATAGCACAACGTGGGTGGTACTAATTGTGTAACGCTTACTATTTTACGTTCATCAGATACCATCGCTTCCTCTCGTTACACGTCAGTTTTGTTCCCTCGCGAAAAAACTTGCAAGAATTTCTGTTTGACATATCTTTATTTCTTGGTGGTGTTGAAATGTGTATCTGGAAAATTTTTCTCTTGCTTGATTTTTTCTTTATAAAAAATTTCCATCATGACAAGACTATGTCAGATGGAAAATTCCCTTTTCTTTAAATCTTTAAAACTGAAATTAAAAATTTTAAATGAAAATACAAAAATTGTCAGAAAAGAAAATGTATGTTATAAGTTGCATCTACCATGTGTATGCAAGCTGAACTTCACTTCACTTGGCAGCCATCTTTTGTTTCCATAACAACCAGACAGGGCCCAGTCACCAGGCATTTAGTAAGATGATACGTCAACAAGTCTTGTTTGTTGATATCTGTCAAGTTGTTGGTAATGATTGTATATGATTACTATCTAAACAGATAAAGCTAATATTAGTTTATTTTATAATAGTATTGGCCCAGTGGACAATCATGGGCCATGATGGATGGGTAAGATATGGGCCATGCCTGACTGGCCAGAGTTCCTGACAGATTGACCAGGATTGGTCAGTGTTTATTTTTTTTTATTTTGCTTAATGGTCAATATAGTTGCTAAGGTCAGCTATGTGTGTAAGTCTTTGTTTTGGATGCCTACGTTCTTGGAGACCTGTCAATCCATTAAGTTGAGATGTCTGGAGAGTGATTTAATTTTACCAGTAGAGTGCATTAATTTAAAAGATTTAAATTAGATTCACCCCAAAAAATTTCCCAGACTTAATGTTTGACTCAGAAGCTGGGAGTGTGAAGAGAGGGAAGTGGTGGTGGTATTTTCTGGAACTTTTTTTAGTTTTTTAGTATAGTTTCTTTCACATTTTGAAAACTTAAATAGCGTTTGTTTCAGTGATGTCACTATAAAGCATTACATCATGTGATTAATTATTCATGAAGATGCTTGATTGGCCAAAAAATAAATTTAAAATATGGGTAGATGTATGGGCAGGTGTTGAATAATTTTGCTGTGACTGTTAAAGCAATAATTATTTGGGGGGAAATCAGAGCAAATTACCAAAAAGCCACAGCAAAGTATTGCAGTTCGGGACGAAATTGTCATTATTGTCTGTGCACGTTGTCTTCATTTCATGTGATGAATGGTGTTCTATGACATCAGTTCTATTTTCAGCAAGATTTCGTATTCGTGACAAATGCTGTTTAATTTGTCACATCTTTCACTGAATAAAACCTGCAAATTTTCCTCAAAATGTTATCAACAAATTTATCAAGAACTGTATTTTTTGCAAATATTATCAAATTTTTGTGCAACATTTTTCCGATTTTTAGGTATTTTTTGGAAATTTTTTCGATAATTTTGGTTCAAATGAACAATACATCATACTGGCAACAGTTCTTGAGAAAAATTTTTGAAAAACATGAAAAACATTTTGTGTATTGGTGTCGAAATTGAGAGCTTTTTGTAGTTGTATCCACGTTTTCGCCTATTTTTTTTAAAATGTTCAAAAATAGGCAAAAACGTGGATACAACTACAAGAAACTCAATTTTGACACCAATACACAAATTTGTTTTCATATTTTTCTAAAATTTTGAACAATATATCATACTGGCCACACTTCTTGAGCAAAATTTTAGAAAAATATGAAGAAAAAATTTGTTTTTGCCTATTTTTTGAACATTTTTCTAAAGTGGAGGCCTCTACTTGAAATGAACCAGACCTCGACAAATACGACTTTGTTTGATTTTCAAAATGCCAAGGACTCCTATAACTTATTTCAGGATTGGGTTGCCTTTGGTCATTGAAAAAGTGGTGTACCGTGCACTGGAGACCAAGTACACTTTGGTTAGCTTTTGTTACTGTGATTTTTTAATCAAAAGTTTTTGTATGGTGCTGGTCGGTTAATTATATGCAAGGTCATGTGGCAATCAGTAAAATTGAACACAAGACTCGTGTAACATACCCCTTTTCCTCACACACGCACGTAATCGGCAATCCGAAAGTTTTAATGTGCCACCTAAAAATCCTACCTCTCCCGTTTCTGCAAATGTTAATTTTTCTCAAACTGGGTTCGACTCGATTTTTGATGAAAATCTGATGACGAATCTGCGTCATGTATTAATATAGGTCTTTGACCGACTAATTGGTAAATTTTCAGCTGACGATGAAAAAGACGGTCACGCTGTCGTCGTAGGAAACAAAGGTGACTCAGTAAATTTATGAGCACACGCACTGGGTGGTGGAGATACGGTGGACCAGTTAGGGAAGTTGTTTGACTTGTCATCAATATGGAATTTTGTAACTTTTTATCAAAAGTGTTTCTAGTCAGCAGCAGGAAGGAAGGTGTTACAGTTAATGAAAAAAAAATAACATTATATTCTCTTAGCGAGAGGACATTGAGGTCAGGATGATATGCACTGTCTTCGGGCAAAATTATCCACTTCATTGAGCAGGGCAGATTTTCAATGGGCGTGGAACTTTCAAGGACTTCAATTTAAAATTGAAATTGACACTTAACTGCCAATTTACAAAATCATCACGTTCTTCCTTATCTTCTGACAATAAACATTTTGGAGGATGGCATTGGATTTTCGTAGATTGGTCGTCAGATGAGAGGAAGTTAGCAAACTTTTTTTTTGCGGTTACCGAAAATCAGAATTAGAGCTCGTAAAAGATAATCACTTCTATGACTGGAGGTAAATAGTATGCTTGGAAGAACATGATTAATTTGTGTTTTGGAGAACTACTCTGAAGGAATTGTATAAATTTAATTTTTTGTTACCAACTTTGGGGTGTTTGTCTCATTACTGAATCGAGCGGCAATCGCCACGTTTATAAAGTACCGCCTAATTGATTCTAAAATAACAGTTTCTCATTGTAAATAGTTGGAACAAACAACAACGCACAGTCTGTTGAACTCCCCATACAAGTACCAAACAGTTGTTCCCTTTCCATTAGCATAAATGCTGGAATCGCGTGCATATTCAACCGTTTTGACCTAACAGAATGTACCGTGATGTTTTCATGGTGAGTTTGTCTTAAAAGTTCGATTGGCTTATAAAAACAACAACCAACTTTAAAAGTATTGAAATAATGGGATGGTGAATTCCTTGTAAATGACATCATGTTCTTTTCTTTCCGGGGTAGTACATGCGTCCATGCATGGCGGGTGTGTGCTAATGGACTAGTGGGGTTGCATGTATATGCATTGTGCTCATTGGTTTAGTTGTTCTCTCTTGGGAGATCCCGCCAACTTCTGAAGTGAACGACAACAAAGCACCATGTACACGTTTTAAAAGCGTTAATTAAAGTCTTACCCTTCCTTGCTTTGAATAGGAGTCTGTGAATGGTGTCGATTTAATTGGATAAAGATCATTTGCATATCAAAGCCAACAAGTTGTCTTTTTGTGCAGATAGTTTTTAACATATACTTGTGAACTCAGGGTCCAGTCATCAAAATGTTAATTCTTTTGTTTTTATTTCACCAAAGAATTTTTATGTCTTCATGTTTGTAAAATTTTAATTTGAAACTGTGTTTTTAAACATAAACATTTTTAAGTCAGCTTTTAGAAATGTTTTTTTCTTCTTTTGATGGATCTTTCTACATGTGAAATAAAATTCATTTATTGAGAAAAGAAATAGTTCTTATGATATTTAAAAAACAAATATTAGATATATTTATCACAGACTTCTCTTTTTAAGTAGTTTTGATGCTGAGCAACATTTTTTCTTTAAGAAAGTTAAAAAAAAATACAGCAGTAATTGTAAACTGCTTTTTTTTAGGCAATTTTTTGGGAATTTAAAAAAAAATGATTAGAAAGAAAAATTTTTTTCCAGTGGTGTTTGTGTAGATTTTAGCACCTTTTACAAAAATGCCAAAAAATATGTATTCTTTCAGCACGAAAAGTATTTTTTGTAGCTATAATGGCCATTTTTGATTTGTCAGTATTTGTTGTCCTGACCTGATATCGTAACTCATGCCCAAAATGTTAAGGGGAATTAAAAGCTTGCAAATAGCGGAGGTTTGTAAGGTTCTGCTTATTGTCCTTTTAACATCAGAAGAGGCACTCATCTGGTGCAGATATGTGGTATTTCTTTCATTCTAGGTCCTGTTTTGAAAAGAATTTGTCCTTAGCATGTCAGCGTCAAGAAGTAGATCTTTTCAGCAACAAAAATCAACTTTTGTCTCGAAATAACCAATTTTGTTTACTTGATTTTGATCAAAACTTTCATAAAATGTTAAATTCTATGTATTTTGTCCAAAAGTAGGGTAGAATTTGTGAAAAAATATTGAGATTTTAGAAATGTTGCATCCGTGTATTGGCAGGAAAATGTCTGGTTGTAATAACATACTGCAGTGATGAACATTTTGACAATTTTTTTCTCAGGACCAGATATAAATTTTACTGTCTGCATCTGTGAGTTTTAATGTTTCCAAGCCAGGTGTTAACGCAATGGCGCTAATTGTGCTCTTTACATTTAAACAGGTTTTATAATCAATATCTATCAACAAATCTATCAAATGAAATTCAGGGACACAATTCTCGGATGTTTGCTTTTTTATTCTCTTTCAAAAACAAAGCCATGTCCGGTTTTACTTGTTGCAGCCTATAAAACATGGCCCTCAAATACTTGTTGTTTTGTTTTGATTTTCACCGTGACCATCTCGCTTATTACAGACAAGCCTGAGTGAAATTAAACTCTTTCGTACCTCATTAACAGATATCAAATATTTTAAAAGTATGTTGCACCTATTTGACAGCGGTGTTAAAATACTAGCGTGTATCGTATCTCGAAAAATATGTTGACTTCAAAAAAAACAACAATTCTCTTTCAAAACATTGATGAATAACTTAGAATTTAACTTAAAATTAACCACAATTACGACATTCCGTTCGGACCACACAGTAGTAAAATGGTGGCACACTGGTAATAATCATTTACTCGGTATCTGTGCTATTAAATCTATGATATGCTTAGCTACATTAATAGTTCGACTAAATAATTTTAGATAATCCTAAATTTGGATTTCACAGTTCTACCAAGATATATATCAAAACTTGCTTTTCTGAAAGGAAAGCCACGTACCAGTTGGTTAAAAATGAGTAAATTAATGCTATACGTTCTTCAGAAAAAAATGTGTTAGTGTGGCACTCTGATACAATATTTATTTTTCTACAAAATTAAAAAAATAAAACTGAGGTGTTTGTACTTGTAATTTAATTTCATTTTTTATCTTGATTCATGCTCAGACATATTTAGAATTATTTTTTTTTCAAAATAGAGTCTATAAACTGAACAAATTGATTTTGGTGGATAGTTTTTTTTCCCCCAATTTAAACATGGTTAAGGTAATTGAGATATAAAAGGATAAAAATGTAATTTCCCCAATATAATGATCTGTTTTCTGTTTTCAAAATCAGGCCCGATCCAGGAACTGCTGATGGAGGTCGAAGGTCAAGTAGACCTTGTTCGAGAAAGTGACATGGTAACGATGATTGAAGACGAACCAATCATGATCATTTGTTGGGCGAAGCAGGCGAATCCTGTTGCTACCGTAAACTGGTATCTCGGAGGTCAGGAAATTATTAACGGTATTCCAGGATTTTCCATCGTTTCATTCACCGAAGAGGTAGACCAACCTGGCGATAATCGGCTCAATACGGCGAGCCAGTTGACATTTACGCCATCATTCCTAAATCATCAAAGTAAAGTACTGATGTGCACGGGAACTAACGCTGTGATGGACTCCGAACTAACGCTCAGCGTCTACCCACGGGTACTAGGTGAGTTAATTGAAATGCATTAAGTAAGTATACGTATCACTGTGAATTTTGTATGTTTTACAATATGTCTAACCGAGCCTGGGAGCCCAGGGTGTCAAATAATACACAGGACACTGAGAAGTATGTTTCTCAGTCAGGAACTGCTGAACAAATTTCAATTAATGACAAACATGTGGTTGGCGAATGCATGTATCGCTGGCATAAACATTATGCCCCAAAGACCGCCGACAATGGAAAGGT
Organism: Saccoglossus kowalevskii; assembly: GCF_978046115.1. Classification (NCBI taxonomy): domain Eukaryota; kingdom Metazoa; phylum Hemichordata; class Enteropneusta; family Harrimaniidae; genus Saccoglossus; species Saccoglossus kowalevskii. The sequence goes on from NC_140645.1 coordinate 18,919,022, forward strand.
AGATAACATGTATGGGTAGGAAGGTACAATAATAAACAAAAAAAATAATTAAAATAGTGATGGGCTTTGCAGTATTGAAATCATTTTTTAATTAGTCGTAGTCTAAGAGTTGAAAACATTAAGTCATCTACGCTTGTTGTTTGCATTTAATCTGATCACATATTATGCAATAATTTATGGTTAAATCAGATCTGTTTTCAGCAAAATATCCCAAGCATGATCACCACCATTAAAATTATGTTTCCACCCCTATTATCTGAATAAAATAATCTCTGTAACTATATAATAACAGTTTATTAATTTTGTCGATAAATATCGATCAATATTGCCAATAAAAGACGAAAATGTTAAAAATACATTGTATATTTCAATGGAAATGAACATATCTTGTTATGGTGTAAAACATACACACACAAAAAAGAAATTGTAATTTATCTGTATAACAACGGATTCACTGTCATATCTTTTGACATTATCCGATGCCAAATTCCTCTACCTTGGCAATGAATGCATTGGGATCATCTTGGGAGGTGTTATTGTCTGTTTTGAGAACTTCATCTAATGATGGCATTCCTGTATCATGGTCTAATGGTATTTTCAAATATGCGCAGTCACATACACACACACACATGGATCTATTCAAGTCTCTGCCAACAATTCAGACATCAAGTATACAGTGCTCTTTGGAACATTATTTTCGCAAAATTACCTTGGGCAGGTGTTATCGTTTCTTAATGAAATTTGGTCTGAGAAACATTTCATTCATATTTTGTATTGCACTTCAGCTTGATTTTGGAGATAAAATAGCGGCGTTTCTCGGTGCTAAATTTGTGTGGGGGAAATACAGCATTTAAAGACAGTTTTTACTTGCATGAAAAATAATTAAGTATATAGTTGAAACCTGTCAACTAATAAATGCTGCTCGGGCCGATGAATATAATATATAGTAGTTAATATTTGGTTTATTTGATTAATATTTCAAGATTGCTAGTGGTTTTGAACAATACTGCAAAATACTTTATTTTAGCTGGAATTAATTTTCGCTGAAAAGACGTAATGGGTGTTTTGTATGGAATTTTTTATTTTCACAGATTTTTGACAAGTTGAATGTAAAATATAGGAAAAAAGGTATATTCGCTGGATTTTATTTTCACCGATTCATTCCTTCAGCGAAAATAGCGAAAATCAATTCCAAGCGAAAATAAAGTATTTTACAGTAGCTCATTATCGATAGTATAGGAGAATAAAATGCTATCAATATATAGCTATATAGATCTAAACATTTGCCTAGCTATTTTTAATAGTTCCTCAGGACAATGATTACCAATTATTATCTGCTATATATCTTAGTTGAAAGTTGAATTTTTCCATTTTTTTCTCATCTGTTATATCAGGTTTGTTGCTGGTCCAGCAGTGCATTTGATCTACAATTTCAATACTAATACATACTGTAAAATACTTTATTTTAGCTGGAATTAATTTTCGCTTGATTTTATTTTCACTGATTCATCTCATTAGCGAAAATAAAGTATTCTACAGTATGTGCTTTTACTCTATGTACATATAGAGGTATTAAATTGCAAGCTTTCTCTTACCGTAGATAAAATGCAAACCAGATTTGCAAAATATCGTGGATTCTGTCAATCATGTCCACAAAAAAAACGGTGTTTCAGAAGCACACTACTGAAACTGTAAACATTAAATCAAAATTACACCACATGAGAATTGTGAAATTCAAAATGGATTCCAGAAATCACAACATTTTTCATTTCCATGGAGACAAGCTTGGGACTTGATGGCTACACATAATTTGCATAATGGACATTTCACTCAAGTTGAATCAGTGGAATATCAAGATTATGATTGTTGTAAATACTTTACTCCAATTTTTCATTTCCATGGAGACAGGCATGGGACGTGATAGCTACACATAATTTGCATAATGGACATTTCACTCAAGTTGAGTCTGTGGAAATCAAGATTGTGATTGTTGTAAATACTTTACTCCAATTTTGGCCTTCTCAATAAAACCCAGTGATCTAGCAGTAATTTGGGATCAGCAGCTGACTGACATCTGTTTTAGGCGATGATTCTTCTAGTCAATAGAACTGGTATCTGGAAAGTCATCACTGGTAATTAGCCTTGACTAGATCCCATTAACTTTCCCTGGCTGAAAATTACTTTTCGTGATTAACAATCTGTGTGGTGTCGGTATCCAGTCCTCCCTCGGGGTATTTCCATTAAACTTTTTAAATAAACAACCCTGACACTATATCTCTTTGATCAGCACCGACTACAACAAGTACACAGATATAAAGAAGCTACGATAAATTAAAAAAAAATGAATGAGATGCTCAGTGGGAATTTAGATGTTTCTCTGTACGTCTGGAAACAAAACTTCAGTGTGTGAGAATCTTCTGTCATGTGGATTTAGTCGGGTCTCCATTGTCATTGGCCAATTACATCACACGCATGACCGGTATCGTCTATAGCGCAAGTGTCAAAGCTGAAATTATTCGCTGTCGATATCGCCAAATAAAACATAAAGCCACTGCCTGGCAACTGGTTCTTATAGAAACTGGTAAAGCGAAAAATTGGTCTTTCACATTAAGCCTCTCTATTGTTGCATGCACAACTTGAGAATCTGCATCTCTCCTCCTCTTTTGGTGTTTGTTGATTGCATCATTTTTGCTTCAGGGAAACCTTGATTAATTCTCATCCAAGAATGTTTTCTTTTTTTTTGCCTCACTTGTGAGTAACAATGGAGTTTATAAGTAGAAGCTGGAGTGCATGTTAGAAACGAAACATTGCAATGTTATTTTGGTTTTGTATGTGTGTTCGTACTAAAGATGAGGTGACCATTATTTATCCAAGTGCGTGATGGGAAATACTCATCGATCGGGAAGCTAAGGAGGTACAGGCTCTCTCTTTGGAACTGGTTGCTATGACAACAATGCATTTTGAAAAATCATGATTTTAGGTTCAATCAAGATCTGACTTGATTTGACAGTGGTTAGCAGTGCTCACCGTGCAACAGATTGCGGTTTAGATCCCCCAAGCTGATTTCTCACTCGGCAGTAAATGCATACTGGTCACCTTACATGCTATTTTCTGTTAGTCAGAATTGCTTTTTATCGGTTGGGGGGACAGTATGAATTCTCATCCTCATGTGCTTCTTCATCCTCTGTGTACTATAAAAGACTTCCTGCATCATCATCATCATCATCATCATCATCTTCTGAATCAGTTGCTGATTTCTGCAAAATGAACAACTACATTCTTTGGAACCAACCACATTGAGAGCTATAGCTTGACTATACAGACAAAACTTCTCATTCTGTATTGAAATGGTTTTGATCTGCATCAAAAATAAAAAAAAAAAAATACTCCCAACATATGTTTTGAATTTCATGAATTTATTTGAAATTAAATTTGTTGATAATCTTTCCAGCTTTTCTAAACTTCAATCCATATTCCCGCAATGTTGTGCTTTTTCGATCATGTGTAAAAATTTGTTTATCACCAAAGACTGGTGGTTTGTTCATTGGTAATTGACAGCTCCATTGACTGGGGTTTACTGTCAATAAGGCCAACTTTTAACCCTATTTAGATTAGATCCATTAAATACCACTGCAGACGTAAAAACTTATCACCTGTTCTTTGTTCGAGCTTGTGACCATATCTGAATAGTCCGCGAAGCGAACGCTGCGTAAATAAAAGTTATGTCTAGCTCTAAATCTTATTTGGAGGTCATTGGTATTAACAAAGCAACGCTGAGACAAAAAAAAAGTTTCTTTCACATTGCCATGCCGATAGAATGCAATTATCAACCGTATGGTTCAGTGAACATCTGTAGATGGAATATTCCATTGTAGCGATGGGAATGAAGGCATCCAATGTGTGGGGCTTATTGAACTTGGCAGCTTTTCTATTGATTCTGCATGCTGTAACCTTGTCAATCGAATAACAAACTGAAACATCAATTTTGTGGGGTTATCCTTTGACATTTGTCCTCAAGAGTTTACCGATTCCATCGAAAAGATTGAGATAATGAGTATAGATATTGAACATCAGTGTCATAGTGCTGCCCTATTATTATCCAATCAAAACAAACCCACTTTTAAAACATTAATGCATCTGTAAAGCTAGTTGTTAAAAATAATGTACGACATAATTGATTTCTGTGAATTATTGTCTGGATGCACCTCTATATTTCATTCTAGAGTTTGTAATTGGAGTCAAATTATACTCCTTTTTTTCTCCCTTTGACATCATTTCCTGTCTGCATGGATTATGGGATTACAAAAATAAATATGATGTCACTTCCTGTGATGAGGATGTATTTTGAAAATCACTACAATACCCCTCTACCTCCTGTTATATTATCTTATGGTCCTTATAAAAACTGAAGATATAACGTAGAAAACAATTTTTCTTCAATCAGATATTAATATGCTAAGATAAATTATCACTTTCAATTAAAAAATTAACTATTATTAAAAACATAGCTATATATAAAGGAAATAATACGTTTTTTTTTAATGTTTTTTTTTTAGAATTTTTCAACAGGCAGCTTGGAAAGTTAATTTGCATAGAAATCAATTTTTTTTTGTTTGTTCTCAAACTTTTGATAAATTTTCATCCACGTTTTTTTCCTTCTCATTTAAGTGCCGCCAAGGGAGCACTATATTGCTGGTTACAATGCTGGAGATGCGGTACCTGTCATCGAGGGACAGGTGTTCACATTGTCATGTCAAGCTGAAGACAGCTACCCGGTAACAAGGCTACGGTGGTTCAGGAACGGCCAAGAGATTGAAACTGGACTTACGACGAACAATGTACAATCAGAAGATGGCAAAGTGAGCGTAGTCAGTACGTGGACATACATTGCAACTCGAGCAAAGAACGATGACGGATCGACTATTCAGTGCGAAGCCAGCGGTGAATCTTTAAAGCTGTCCAGCACGGTGTTTGTAACACTAGATATATTATGTAAGTTAATGCTAGTCTCTTTTTTGTTAATAAGCATCTTTTTCAAAATGGTCGATAAACACGTTGAATACAATCATTTTTTTTTTGCCCAACATTTTGCACAATTTTTAGTATTTGAAAAAAATAATTTCTTTATTTATTTTGAACCAAATGGGCATTATTTTCAATTGTGTATCTCAGTCTTGCTCAGAATTTTTGAAAAAAATAAGTAACAAATTTTGTGTGAAGGTGACAGAATTTGCCGTTGGTTTTCAATGTGGAAGCCACCGTGGACATGTATTATGATGAACTGAAAACAATATTGGAACAGTTTTTGCCAAAATTGCTCCCATGAATATTTATAACATGTAATTTCTTCAGATTTTTGGTCAAGAAATTAGTAAAGCAATGTAGTTGCCCTGAAAAGTGAAAAATGAAAATGTGATTAAAATGTTAAAAAAATGAACAGCAAAATGATGTATATTTATAGATTTTGAATGATGTCTTTAATATAGACACACAGACTATTTGCAACAGATGATTAAAGCCGATAATGACATTGAATGAGATAATCTGCTACTGATTGCTTTAGATAAGTCGTCACGGATACCATTGGCAGCCATTTTTAAGTAAAATTGAATTTCACTTCTGTCTTCCGGCCAAATATAAGAGTTTGATTTGCCTTGCATAGTTCTTTGTTATCGACTGGTTTAAAATTTCATAGATTATACTTTGATTTTATTGAAAATAGTTTGTTAGAAGTAGTTTTATTAAAAAAAAACACCACAATATTGCTAAAATGATTTTTATGGAATATTCATTGGATCGATTCAGTCACATACACTCACCAGTGATGTTATGGCTATAATCACATGTTCTCAGGCTAAGTTACACCCCTTTGGATTCCAAAGTCAACTATTTTCCCCTTTCGCACAAATTTAACCATTTTTCTGAATTTTGTCAACTTTGATCAAAAACCTGTTGCTAAATTATTGGGAGTTTCTGTCAATTTGTACAATAATAATAAACTGAAAAAAATCAATAAAAATGTACCAAATATACTGTAAAATACTTTATTTTTAGCTGGAATTAATTTTGTTGAACGAACTCTTTGGGTGTTTTGTATGAAATTTATTTTCACTGATTTTTGACAAGTTGAATGTAAAATGTAGAAAAAAGTGTATATTCGTTGAATTTTATTTTCACTGAATCATTCCTTCACTGAAAATAGTGTAAATAAATTCCAACCAAAAATAAAATATTTTACAGTAGCCGTAGATTTTTCGCACGTAGGTGATTAAAGTAGGTTTTCGAAGCCAACAATATTTTATTTTCAGTGAACATGAGACTATAAAAATAAAATATCAGCGACAACTAAAACAACAAATGGTGGAATGTTTCTTCATGATCAATGGAATTGATGGCACTGTAGTGATTATCTGCATGTTCACAGTTAGGCTGAGAAAAAAAATATCTCTGTTTCGCACGCATCATTTTGAACTATGCGCCTCGGACGTATTTTCTCCTTTTAAAGCATTCCAAAATGCGCTTGTACTTGCACTTGTCTCAAATTCCGTCCATTTTAAATCGCCTCGCCGCCTCATTTTTAAATTTCCATAAAACGAGAAACAGAGAATTTTTTTTTCCTGGCCTTATCCCACCAGGGTAGCTGATATTCAAATACCAGGATTTCTATTGGTAGTCTACTCTGATAATGTGGTCCACTGGTTCCATTCAGCAAGACCTTGAATGGGGATAGTGCCTGGTCATCTGTAAAAAAAAAATACCATAACCTGGAAATGGAGTACCATATTTCCTCTATTAGGGCTTGTCGATCATTAAAACTAACGCATGGAAACACAAGTCATTCCTAACATTGTCTGTTGCTGTCGTATATTCCTATTAATTTTGAGTATTCATGGAGACTTTAAGCATTGTGTTAATGCAAAATTGTGAAATGTACAAACCCTTATACTAGTTCAGTTCCCATTTACATACTTTCGCGTACATATTCCAATTTGTATGTTACCTGTTTTTATCGTGTGTGCAATATTGTGTGCATGAATGAAATACGTTTCTTATGCGACAGTTTTTATGATCAAGGGCCCCCTAGTACATCGCTAATAAGAAAAGCACATTGTCAGAAAATGAAAATTCCCTGTCTAAAAAATGAAAATGAAAACTAGTCCGTAGCCTCAGACATTTTCTGGTGATTATTTGGATGTATTTTGTAAATTACGAGAAATTTTAAACCAAAAGTGAACAGCTATGAAGAAATTTAGCCAGTCAAATAAAATTTTGTACATATACCTGTCTAAAATTTGGAGTGCCTATCTGGAGACAAGATAGGTTATTGGGTTTTGAGTGCGATGCTCAGGTTGAAGATGAAGAAACATATGGGGTAATAATATTGTTTTACTATTCATTCTTACATAGATCCACCAACCGATATACAGATAACTGGAGACACGGCCGACTTCAAAGCTGGCATGCCTGCCATCGGAGTGGTATGTTCCAGCTCCGGAGGAAAACCTGGAGCCAGAGTCAGTTGGTGGAAAGGGACCACGGAAAAAGTGACCGGAACTTTAAATAATAATCGCCTCAATATCGCCATGACAGCCAGTGATAACGGCGAATCATACACGTGCGTTTCAAGTAATGATGCTAATATTGGAAACCCATTAAAAATAAATACAGCGCCGCTGAACGTTCTCTGTAAGTACAAGTTTTGAATGGTAAAAAATCATATAATTTTGCTATTCAATGAGGGCAGAAAATTATAACAATATCCTGATATGAAATTTTTGAAATCAATTTGCTTCAAACAGAATTCATAAACAAACAAACAAACAAACAAACAATCAATGATTAACAAAATGGTACTTTATAATTTTATTCATGTACCTAATAATTTCTCCTCAAAAAAACACAAAAAAACATGTTTTATTCATAAATGAAATTTATTTATTTATAATATTCATTGAATATTTAATCTTTGTTTTCAGTCTATATACAAAGTGATATGAATCTAACTGCCTAGGGTGTCCTAAAATCAGCCATTGCATGCAAAGTGATATAATCTAACTACTTAGGGGGCCCTAATCCATCCTACACAGTACTCCCCTTGGTTGCCAAATATCACCGGCATCAGCATGAGGATTATGTTGAATTTCTATAAAAACACGAAGAAGATTAACCTGATTTCATGAGTATTTCTTCATGAAATCCAACATTATTAATTTTTGTTCAAAATCGATGACAAGTGTCGGCACGTTTGTGCCTTAATGGACAGCAAACTTGAGTACCCAAAAGCGAAAGAACAGTGGGCGATTCAATGCACTTTTGAATAATTTAACCTAATATGTAGTATTAATCCAGTTTTTCTACATGGGTTCTTTAGAAATTTTATTTGCTGCAATACGATTTCTGGAAGCTCTCTCTCTTGCAAATCAATGATCTTTTTATAGTCTGTCAAGCAAGAAACTATTTTAAGACATTGCAACATTTTGTGCATTCTTGTGTATTTCTATAATCTTGTTAATTTTTGACCAACTGTTTTGGTTACTACTTTTGATCAAATTTTTTTTTTAAATATGGAAACAAAGCATGCAGGTTTTTTGAAGGGTGACATAAGTTCACTTTTTACAAATGATGTAAAATTTTAACTTTTTTTTTTTTTTCGATTATTTTAACTTTTAAATTGACAATTTTGATTATAGATTTCCTAAAACACAGCTCAAAATTGGCAAATTGCTAAAACTTATAAATTATGCAAAGATTGTTGTAACACAATGCCTATGACGTGAAATTTCAATTATTGCCGTAAGATATTTGTGACATTTTGTTGTCTTTAAGAGAAAGGGGAGTAGCTGCGGAATGAAAAATTGAGTGAGATCAAATAACTCCTGGTAAATTATTCATTGAATAATATTTTAACTTCACAAAATTTTAAAATTTTGTAAAATATTGTATTAGAGTACGCAATCAATAATTGTCAGAAATTTATAGAATTAATTTCATTCATTTTATATACTGTAAAATGACTAATTTTCACTGAGTTTAAATTTCGCTGATTTGCCATTTCAGGCATATTCAGTAGGTTTCAAATTCACAGGTTTTATCATTTAGATAATGTGTTCTATGCTAAATTTTACTTATTCACTGGGTTTTAATTTAGCGCATTTTCCAGTTAATGAAATAAGCAAAATTAAAACCCAGTGAATAATTAACCCCTTCACAGTAATGGGACAGAAGCTGCGTTTATTTCAGTAGAGTATAACCGGAATATATATCACCAGATCTGAGACGTCAACCGAACCGTAAATCATTTATACCAGTCCTGGTGTCTTATCATCAAAATTTATCAAAAAAATGAAACTTAATTAAACCGAACAGTGATGTTCTGGTTGAAATTCTTTTATAATGCGGAAACATAGCTGCAAAGAATATAAAATCATAAGTGACATTATCAATTGGGAACGAAGATATCGCCATTGTTGTTGTGTCGTTTATAAACCTCGCTTTACACATTTTGTTGAGTTCATCGTGCATTTGAGATTTGCTACATGATTTATATGACATTTACAAAATGCTAAATTTTTAATAAATCATAGTAACTTCTTTATTCCTTATCTTGTGTATAAATATGGAGAAAAGTATAATAAGCAGGCACATTGATAAATTGAAAATGATTAATTTAGAAATTTCTATAGTTTTACAAATTTAGCATCTTAATGCAGAATTTTGAAAGTTTTTGGCTTTATTGTGAAAACAAACTAGAATAAATATGGCTGTCTGTTGCCTGCACAAGTACATTTTACTATTTAGATGGGTTGTTGTTATGGAAACTGCCTACATTTTCCCCAAGAGAGAATATTTTGTGAATTTATGAAATCATGTGTTTCGCTAATTTCTGGAGGAGGCTGCTAGATTTAGAAAGTAGGAGCCCAACATGTGACAATTCTCTGTTGGTTGCGAGTCTTAAAAATACAAAGTAGCCGACTGAAAAAACCAACTAGACAGCTATTTAGCCAGTAGCCCGCTCTTGAAATCCCTGCAAAATCTTGTATTAGCGAACAAATTTGTTGGGGTTCATTGAAGAATCATCCGCAAATTGCAAAATATTGTGTCGCAAAAAATTAGCTGTTCACAATATACAAGACTGAAATTTGCATGCAAATATGAAAACAAGGGATCTAAATTTAGACTTTTAAACCAACATTTGGCACAAAACATTAGGATTAGTTTTTCAAACCTGTGGGCTGGATTAAAATGACGGAAAACTGAAAATCATTTTGGCATATATGTTTCTTGCATAACAGGAAAAATACATGTAATTGCTTCCAGTCAGTTCTGTGTTTTGGATGATATTATCATCTTTTAAGTAAATCTTAGAGCTATCAAGTCATTTGGGATAGTTCCTTACAGCGGAAATTAAATGTACATAGTATGTGTGTATTTGGCAAAACATCTTTTTCTGCCTCATAAAAGCACTTGAAAATCTGCGCAATTTTAGGTACGTCTATTTCAAAGACTGTAGATTTAAATCATGTAATCAGAAGGCCTGTCTGAAGTTGGCCGTCTTGTGTTTCCATTCTCGCAAGATGGAGGGCACATCACTTTTCTTTCTCAGCATGTGTAGATAGTCTTTTGCCATTGTTACAATTGCGACTTAACAACTAACTGACGTGTTTCGGTCTTTCTTTTCCCCATCATGTTTTGGACCTTTTTTTTTATCTCCAGGGAGATCGTGAGGGGAATTACATTACTTACATTCTGTAAATCTTTTATAAAATTTGGTATTTACAAGTATTTACGATTTCATCCGGGTTTACGCCGTCATACATGTTTACGTCATAAACGACTTTGGTGTTTGGGAGGATTTACTCTTTTAGTTGAGACAATCTCTCCTCCAAGCCTTTCCTGTTCCGCTAACATGAACTGATGTTTCATTGCAAAGCTTAATTGTTGAGTTGTAATGACCCCAGGGGGTGGGGATTAAAGGCAACAGAAGATAAAATCGTGGGGAAAGACGTTGACAAACACAAAATATTTGCTGTCTTTGAGTAGTAGCATTTCTTTCTCCATTTCCTTGTGAAGAGCGTTCAAACTTGATGTAAACATTTATGTTTTACAAACATTGTATATGTCACATCACACTTATTGATGACCACCGCAACTTTTGTTGCAACCAAAGTTCATCATTCCTTCACAATTTACCCACAATTCACTGTTTTCACACTTTATCCACAATTAATCTTTGTATGAAGTTATCCATGACTCATAGCTGTGATAAATACATCCACAATGCAATATTTCAGTCGTCGTGTAAGATTTCATCACATTGCCTCGCTCAGTCATATTTTACCCACAATTCACTGTTCTGACAACAATGCATCAGTAGGCATATTAATCTAACTCCTCGTCTGGCATATACTTTACTGACATTATCTCTTCTGAACAAAAAAAAAACACAAGAGATGTGCGCGTCATATGTGGCATCGCAAACGAGGATTACTTTTAGCATTGTCATTGGCTCATTGTTGTCACAGCCACACATGTGGGGTGCTCCCTTTTGTTTCTGAATAATCTCAGATGGATGGGTGTCAGTCAGCTTTGATAAAACTTGTATGATCCCCAGTAATCTACATATCAAAACAAACTCACTGAGGGAATCATCCTGTGTCAGTTCACAAGGTCTATTTACATAATGCATCACACTGCAGGATTACAGGAAAGCGGGGGAGGGTGGTTATTTGTTTGTTTTCTCGTAACAGCTTGAAGTAAATCTTTATGGGTTTGATTAGCAAATGTATTCCAAGATGCCATTACGATGTCGGGGTTAGTCGCTATCCCCTTTCATTGCTGCTTTGTACTAGACAAGCAAAATTTCCAAAAATCACATCAGATGTTTTCATGGTCTGATTTTGATTCGGATCAAATTATAAAATTAATTTCATTATTGTCGTCAGGGTTGTCGAAATGAAAGATAGCAGTTTTGAGTCTGTAACCAATTTTTTGATTATTTATGGTTATTTTGTAATTCACCGATTTTCAATCGAAATTGGACAGATTGTAAAAAAATTTGTCTGTCAAATGACATTTTGTTCCTGTAAACAATATGTTGGGTAAAAGCCTGACTGTCATTATTGTGTAGATTTTTTGTTTTAGTTTTTTAGCGTATATTTAATTGGTCTTATTTTGATCCAACTTATTGGAAATGTCAGGAAATGGATTCCGTTTTTACGGCGAGGCTATACTCCCATCTGATTTGTTAAAGTTTGTGTATGTTTATATGATTTCTTCGATGCTTACAAGATTTTGTTACTACGGTAATTTATGTTTTGCGACATCATTCTGGATAATTAGATGTTGAAAAGATAATTGATTGTAAAACAGTAATAGCTACATTATTTTAAATTCCCAATTTATCATAATAATTATCATGTTTTTGTTTTTTGATAACTGTATATCGCAATTGTTAAAAGAAGAAAAAAACATTTACATAAAAATGAAAGAAGAAAATGTTTTGTATATGTAGGTGTTCGCTTTTAGGCCATTTTTTTTTAGTTTATTTGTTGTAAGCTTACCTGAAAAAAGAACAGCAATACAGAAATTTTCTAAAAAGCTGGTCATAGAATACAATGCACCTCCAGCAGCTGGCATCCACAGTTTGGTCCGGGTTTTAGGCGGGATCGGTTTTGATTTTAACTAATTTGGAGCCTACCCCTTGGCTCTGTGTTCATTCTACAAGTCCCCAAACAGGGTAACTCCCGGGTACTTTTTCTAAAATGTTAATAAGGATTTAAAAAAAAAAAACTAGTTTCAGTCAAAATTCTGGAGCGATTTTGTAATGATCAGTAATGCGGATTGTGTATGGAATGCTGCCAACTTTTGGCACAATTTACAAAATGACTTTTTATAGTCCACATGAAATGTTGATAAAATTTGACAAACTTTTTGGTCAAAAACTAAAAGCAATATCTGAAACTGTCTGTATGATCCAAAATGATGATGAAATTTAGTGAAAATTGTACAAAATGTGAAAATATTTTCACTGAATTTTGGGCGGGAAAAATATCTGCCACTAAAAGGGTTAAAGCGTTGTAGTCTTCACTGTATTATGATAGAAATTTACCAAATTTGAAAATGAATGCAACACAACAACTGTTAGCTTAGATATTGTTGTGGTTGATCCCCCTTAATAATACTGTATTGCAACGACCAAAAATGTTGTATTGCCTGCAAGGGAAAAGTGCAGACACTATTTACAAATCACTGAAAACCATCAAACAACCTCATCTGGAACTAATAATGTGAGGCGAAGTCAATGAAATTAATGCTGTATATTGGAATTAAAGTTACCAATGATCCCCCCCAGAGGGTACCAACAATAACAAGACTATTATGTGGAGGGAAAAAACGAAGGACAACATGAGTACATCTTTTGCAACAAGAGTGCTTTTGTTTAATACAAAAAAAAAAATGAAAATTTATTGAAGTTTTATCCTACTTTAAAGGCAGTTGTAGACCCTCTGGTTTAGTTACTAAAGAGCTGTTTAAAGTTTGTTGTTGATTCACTGGCTCTTGTCCGTCATCGGGTGTGAGCTGAAATCTCTCGTCTACAATCCCTTGCCGCTACAAGCCTTTGACTAAGGCCGCAAATTTTTTATGCTGTTTAGTTGAACAAATCTTGTGTTCAGCAGAGATTATGTTTTACTTTACGTTTCACTCCTTGAGGTGGTCTGTTTTATTTCATGACGCGGCTTTGAAGGAGGTTTTTGTGCAATCAGTTTTTTTGTGTTTTTTTTTTGCCCATTGGGCTACTAAAGTAATGCTTTGGTCGCAATCTTCTGATCTGTAGTGGATGTGTTTTGCTTAGTTTGGTGTTAAGAAATTCTCATATGTATATGGAAGAACTAAATATTTGTGGAAGCAGATTGAAAATAAGTGTATTGGATGGATCACAAATGGGAAAACAGTTTGTTGAAATGATTGAATTGCGCTGTGAAACTTGGTGATCTCACTGAGAAAGTAGAGTGAAAAATTACGGAATACTGTGAAATACTTTATTTTAGCTGGAATTAATTATCGCTGAAAAAAGCTTTTTGGGTGTTTTGTATGGAATTTATTTTCACTGATTTTTGATTAGTTGCATGTGAGAAATAGGAAAAAAAGTATATTCGCTGGATTTTATTTTCACTGAAGCATCCCTTCAGTGAAAATAAATTCCAAGTGAAAATAAAGTAATATACAGTAGTAGTTTACCCTATAAAGTTAACTTTGAGTCACGTTCAAAAAATATTCATTTATATTTCTCGCTGTTGCGAAAATTTGACAAACTTTTTGATCAAAACTAGAAGCAATGTTAGATTTTGTCTGTTTTATCCCAAATTAAGATTGAATTCAGTGAAAATTACAGAATATGTGAACAAATTTACCCAAAATTGAGCGGGAAAAAAATTTGCACACAAAGGGTTAGGAAATTAATTAGAATAATGATGAACAGATAGAGAGAAAAATAAAACACAATTCCCATGGTACTGAAAAATAAATCTGTCCAAAATTCAGTTATTTTTTCTCTTGCAAAGCTTTATTTACAGGTGAAGTTAAAAATGAATGTTTAACAAAGAAATTACGTTCGCAGTGCACATGTTTTAATTATTCGGTCTATTATAGGGAGAAAATATAATCTTATGGCTGGTAAATTAGGGCAGTGATAAACAACATTACAATGATGGTGCACTGTTGTGGTGGTCTTTTAACAAAACATTTAGACTGGCTGAAACAAAAGAACATCTGCAATATGGTGTTCTACTGTTTTATGTCTGTTCTTCACATGTCATTGTGTGTGGTCAGTCTGCTCGCTTTGGTCACTCAAGCTGCTCAGTTATCAGGGCACTTCTCAAAAACAGGAGTAACTGAGTGTTTTTTTGTTAAAAGTAGAAAAATCAAAATTCTGTGTTATCAATAGACAACAGACATTTGCCTCATGATTTTTTTAGTCGCAGGTTTTTTTTTGTTCTGATGAAATAACCAGTATTACAAAAAAGTAAGAAAATACAATTTATAAAAAATAAAAATTTTATGATAGCAATCTGTTTTGTTATTTTACAACAAAAAAATTTAATGAATTAAATTGTGGGTTTTGAGGACTCTCTCCTCATCTCCTCTATCTCTACTTTATCTTCTTGATATGAAGAACAAAATGCCCGTCTCAAGTCAGTATAGATGGGTAATTGTCTCATAAACTTGTGTAACAATTCTTGTTGACACATTTATTTCCTAGACATTAATTATGTTATTAATTATCATAATCCAGAGTACTGATAAATACTGAATAGACGTTTTGGGTGTTTTGTATGGAATTTATTTTAATCGATAATTTTCACGAGTTGAATGTAAAATATAGGAAAAAAGGTATATTCGCTGGGTTTTATTTTAACTGAATCATTCCTTTGGGCGAAAATTAATTTCAAACGAAAATAAAGTATTTTACAGTGATCCCTGTAAAGTGTGGGCACCTCTCATTAATGTATCTGTTACACACTAACAATCACAAAATATAGGTTTTAGTAAAACATCTGTTGCCATGGTGCCAGAATGTGTAATATTTTCATCAACCTATAATTATGACAATACATTGTAGTTTACTTAATTGATCGGTTCTGATTTTTACCATTAAATATTTTCCAGCATGGAATTTAAAAATATTTAAATTTTTTGTTGATTCTCAAATTACTGATTTTTCATTTTAATCACTGTAAGGTGAACATTTTAATAGTATATAGAGCTTATTTATTCGCTGGGTTTTATTTTCGTCTCGTTGTTACCTACCGTGGAAAAAAATTCTAAATGGTGGCCACCTTGGTTAAAAGGCGGTGGTCGTAGTTTCGCATCTTGTTTGATATGGAATTCATATCGACGTACACAATACGACCGTTCAAAACAAATTGTTTATTTACATGAAATTCCTACATGTGCTGCACGACTACCACTGCCTCTTAAACAAAATAAAACACTTTTATGAAACTCGGGGGGGGGGGATTATTTCTCCAGTCTGAAAACATAAACACTGGCATACTAAAATTAATATTCATCTGAAATTAAGCATGAAAGACTCCATATTGTGTAATTATTTGGAAAACTATCAAAAAAGTTGTAAAAATTTGAGATGGCCCCTTACTGTGCAGGGTATAATGGTATAATAATATTACCATGTTTGTGTGTTATTAATTGACCCATAAGTGACAAGGAGAGAGTTCACTCCTGAGTAAGGGATCATCTCATTTTACTCACATGTAAAATCAGTTATAATCAGAAGTCAGTTATAAGGAGAAGGTCACCTGCATTTATGAACGGGGAGAAGAAGGTCCTAATATGTGAGGGACTTTAATTTAACAACTGTTATTCAGAATGTGGTATATTCAAGTGTTTTTTTTTATGATTTTGGTTGGTATTTTTACTGCATTTCTGATGATTGTGACTTTTGTTATAATATAGAGACAAATTTTAGCGAGTTAAATTTTCTAACAGTAAAAAATATTTTCTATGGATTCTTACAATATAGTGTCGGAGACTTTCACAAAATCTTGTCTTCAAAAAAACCATAAAATTCTGAAATCACAAAAAGTTCCAGCGATGAAAATTGAAATGTTTACAGTAATCTTTCCAAAGGATGTGAAATTAAATGCAGTTGATCAATCCTCCTAACTTCCACACCTCCTTTTTTTCATTTTTTACTCTTGCCAGTGTCACCATGGTAACAGTTTGCTGAGAAAACCTGACAAAATATGTTGAAACAACAACCAAACAATCACGAATGTGTACGCATTGGTATGTCCCTGGACTAACAAAAAATGTCACGTTTTCAGGAATAGACATCAGAGCAAAAAAAAGTTTTTCCCATTCTGAGGCTTCTAATTCTTTGATCACCTGATTGAATGTGAGTGCTGGAACGTGGTAAACAAATACTCAAGAAATCTTTTCAATAGTATGCGTTACCATGACACTGACTTTTTTTCAACCAAATTAAATGTTAATTAAGGTGTTTTGGGTGCTGGTAACACTAAATAATGGTCCACCTCCCTTGGTTAAAAGTACCGACCCTCACACAACAAAGGGGAATCATTCAAGCGTAAAATTATGTACACTTCAACCCACCACTCAGCAGCTGTGGTACTCTTGTTTTTGATCGGGACTCATCTCAACGTGCGGTGTATTATTCTCGGTCACAATGCTTCCTTGCGCCTGATTACTGGCCCACTGTTACAACATTGTTGCCAAGATTTCCACTGAAGCATAACATGGGTTTTTTCAGTTATTTTTTTTTTCTGTACTGAGGCACGGACTGCGCCTGTTTAACTTTTCTGGACACGTTTCCTCAGTGCGGCATGCATGAAATATACCGGATTTGATGTGGAACCTTCTGTGGATTTATTAGAAGAGAAATACCAATACCCCCGAAACAATACGCTATTAAAGGTTTTTTTTTCTTCGTATCACGTGCGCATTATGCAAACATACGATTCCAAGCCGGAGATTTAGGCTTAGCTGTGATTCCTTTTCTATATTTGTATTTTGTATGTCGCATGTACAGAAAAAAAAAATACTGTTTTCTGACCCACTACAGACTCCTACCATTATAAACAAGGGCGTATAACCAAGGGCTTGCAAAGTCTGGAGTGATGTTTATTTTTCGTGATTTGAAAATAACTCAACATGGAGACTTTGTTCAAAATGATATATTATGGGATAGATGTGGTTAACGTCTAAACATACAAAAATTTCCAAAGCACTACAAATTCCTGATATTTTGTTGAGTGAAACCAACCAACAAATAAATGAAAACTAGGGGGACTCAAAGGTGTTTCCATGGAAACAATAACTTTGTGATTTCCCTACAACATTATAAGCTCTAACTTGGCAGCCATTTTGAATTGAAAATTGCTCACGTGACATAAAATTGATATTCATAAGTTTGTAGCAGAGTTTTTCATCTTGTCTTTGAACATACAAACATTCTTGGGAAATATTTAAAAAAAAAAAAAAGATAATATTAAACATGATTCAAAACACGCATATGATCTCATTAAATTTTGTTATAAAAATTTGGGTTCTGTGAACTGCTCAAATTTCCCCGCAAGACAAATTATGTTCTTTCATCAGTGAAATTTACTATGTGTACAAATTGTACAGGTGTTTTCAGTCGAGGAATCTCGTCGTCTTTCGTCAAATTAGCTTTTAAATCATCAACATTTTTTTGCCATACAAGTTTATATTGATGTTGTCTTCATTATCGTTAATGTTCCATGACTTGTCAGCTGAAAAGCAAGTGAACATGCCAAATTAAATTTTATTGCATTTTTGGAATTGTTCACATTGACATATTGGGCTGCCTAATGCAGCTACGGTTTTTTATTAATTAACTATAATGTATTAATAATTATGTACATTGACATTGTAACCTTTTAATAATTTATTCTTTGTAAAAATGAGAAATGTTATTCTTGTTAAATTTTGACAACTTTGACAAAAAAAAAAACACAACTTTATTATATCGTAAAAGATTGTGAGAATTACTGATGGTTCTGATGTGAACTTTTTAAGCATTGCTGTTTCAAAAAAAAAAAATTACAAAGCTATCCAATCAGTGATGGCGTATGTACATGTATATCGATGAAATGTACACTAGTTCAAAGTTTGTTATTCGTTCCAAATTGTTTATTTATGAATAATTAAATCATAGCCTCTAAGCATTGTAGTTGTGTTTCAAGTATTTTTAGGGTAGAGCTGAAAAAATAAACACTTTGTGCTGCAAGAAGGTGATAGACATTTCCACAATCCAATTTTGTCTTAGAGTTGTCATTTTTTTAAAGTTGTAGAAAAAATGCTTTTGTTTTGTTTGCTTTCTGCTTCTAGGTTTCCTTTTTAACATTTCATAAAATTTTTTATGCATCTCATTAATTTTTGACTTTGTCCTTTTTTTTCAGTTCCTCCATCATGTGCATCTCTGTCTGGCGAGGGCGCTGTAGTAGCAAACCAAAAATTCACCTTGACCTGTTCAGTTTGCAGCAGCAATCCCGCTGCAAGCATAATCTGGAAAAAAGGGAACAGCATAATCAGTGGTAGCGTGGCTGAAAACATTAAGGGGGCAACTTACAGGCGAGGGGAGGACAATGGAGAAGTGACCGAACAACAGTTAGAAATAACTGTGTCTCCATCGTACAATGGCGTGGAAATTCAGTGTTTTGGGAGAAATTTGGAATTCAGCGATGTTGAAGTGGCATCTCAGAAAGTACCTGTAGTAGTCTTCTGTAAGTACCACCCCCTCATTTATGTACCTTCCCATCCTATTTTAAATGAGATAGTCCGCTTTTCTTTACTTTATTGAGGCAGATCACTGGGGGGGGGACAAACAACATGGGATTAAATGCCTGGAGGTGAGTGTTTCAAACGATCAAAACCACATTGTTGCTGAAATTTGTGTTTTCTGTGTACTGATCTGTGTGTAAATTATCAAAATACACTTTATACAAGACATTCACCTGAGATGCAATGATATAACATGACCTCAATCAATTCCCACTAAAAAGTCTTCTAACAAAAGTTGTGAAAGTGAAAAAAAAACAAAAAAAAAACTTAGCTTGCTTTGTAACTATAATGTGTAGTTTATGTCTTGGCCTCCGGTACTTTATAAGGAGACTTGGACTGGACAAGAAGACCTGACTTGAACTTTGACCTCTTCGGTTCTTAAATGGCTGTTTCACTTGTTGAGCTTTCTGGGACAATCTTTTTTTTTTCTTCCTGACCCGCTAGGTTCAATTACTCTTGTTCTATTTCTTCTTTTGTCAAATGACAGGAGCCAAATTATCAGCAAACATTTTTTTCTATTTTATTTATACAATATTGTTAATTTTGATCCAGATAGACGTCATTTTCTATTTACTTTTTGATTTAACCTTTTTATCACAAATTCACAAAATAGGCTGTTTAACGTCTGAACTTTTCTTCAGAAGATTGGGGCAAAAATGGCAAAATTTTTTGAGTAAAAACTGAAAAGTCACTAAAATTTTGTCCGTTGGCTCCAAAATTAGGGTTCATTTCCAGAAATATTGAAGAATATAAGAAAAAAGTGCAGAATAATTTGGGTGCGAAAGTCTGGCAGTGAAAGATAAAAATTTATTTATCATAACTAATTTATCATCAAAGTTTAATAATTAGAGTCATCTATTGCTATGTTTGATATGGATCCCGTGCTAAACATGTAAAACTACTTCATTAGCATAGACGAAATTCAACCAATGATGATGAAACTTAAAATCAGATATATTCTAAAATTAGCTGAGTCCATGCAAAGCTATTTACAAGATTATGCGTGATTGGCTACCCTTACACTCACTCAGACCAATCAGAGAATAGCATATTTAATGACAGTATTTTTTTCCAATGTGTCAGATTTTGCCTTGTGTATACGCTTAACTCAACTGCATTTCTGCGAATATACTAATCCGAAATACAGAAAAAATAACTGCACTGTATCCGTAAATAGCGACATGTGTCGCTGATTTCATTGTTATCGCAATTAATTTT
Source organism: Saccoglossus kowalevskii (assembly GCF_978046115.1). Lineage (NCBI taxonomy): Eukaryota > Metazoa > Hemichordata > Enteropneusta > Harrimaniidae > Saccoglossus > Saccoglossus kowalevskii. Next base: position 18,939,584 of record NC_140645.1, read on the forward strand.
AATCATGAACATGTCAAGATAAAATCAGTGTTATGAATAGATAATTGTCGTAGAAGCCTAAATCATTCATGAACTTGATACCCCCTCCAGCATGTGTACTTTTAGTACCAGATGCTTCAGTTTGGTCGATATCATCATTTTTTTAACGAAAATGACAAATACGGAATTAAGTCCTGTATTGTGATGTGATAAATTTGACAGTCATACAAATGTATGTCGTGTTTATCTTGTAGCTTTTTAGTCGGTTATTGTCATCGCCTTTTCTATCCATTAGATCGCCATTTAGTGGTAGGACCAGAGGACAATAAATTTCAAATTGGACTTTTCATTGTAAATTACAACAAAGTGGTCGTCGTTTTTAATCTTGCAAATACGAACATGTGTCACTTCGCAATATTTTCACTGTATTGCATCATGGGAAATGGCGAAAATAGACACTTGCTTCGAACAAACTTTGAAAATGTTTAATCTAATGAATATAAACCAAAGACTTTGTATAAACATGTCATTTTGCAATGTTTTCACTCGGTTCCATGCACTGCATCATGGGAAAGAACAACACAATTTGATTCAAAAAAATATCTTTTTGTTTTCATGAGATACTTAACCAACTTTATTTCCATCTTGGCTTATAAATAACTCGCGTAGCAGGCAAGCAAGTTGAGGTAGTAAGCCATGGATAGCTGCAATATTTTGGTTCTTTAATTGTCCTTCACTTTGACAGTCTTATTGAAATTCTACTCAGAGATTAAAAAAACAATCACCGATTATCGAGGGATATCATCGGAAGAACCTCTGGATATTTGAGACAAATGCCATTATTAAACATTGAGGGTAAGGCAAGGAACTTTTGCGAAAGAAAACAAAGACCATCTTTAAATTGAGGATTCACCTGATGAGGTGAAAAAAAAACGAGCAAGTTAGGAGACACTTTAGACTAAAGAAAGCAAAATTTCTGATGTTCTTGTGTATTTAATATTCATTTCAACAGTGTCCAATGTTTGAAAAAAAAAAAATTGTCATTTTGTTTTTATTTTTCATACAGGAATACATAGAATATAGTTGATACATGTGATTAGGAGATATTCTCTTGATATTTAAAGCGTTGTAATAGATTCAAAGAATGTCTTTGTTTTTGAGAAAAAAACTGCCTCATTGCCAAGTATGGTTTGCAGAATGGAGAAATAACTTAAGAAATTAATTTACTTCAACAAAGTAATTTTGGTTTATGAATTTAAAAAATTTGGCAGGAACTCAGCTGATGGTCAGTTAGGCTATTTATTAGTACTGTGAGTGAAATGAAAATATAGGCTATAATAACAATATTTTATATTTTTGGAAAATGCAATTTTCAAATGACTTGTTTTTGCGATGACGAAAAATTTAATATTTTTTTTTAATTAATAGTCTGTATAGTTTTTATTTCTGTTTTTTCAGCTACCAAGAAACTATCCCAAACTATTTTCAATGAACTTATTACTTTGTTTGTTTAACACAGTCCTCCTGTTGAGTTCAATGTAATTGTTTCCAACATTTTGTTGTTGTTGTTTTTAATTAATTCATTCCAATAAATAAATGTTGACATTGACTTGCCGAAAAGAAAAAATCAATGTATATGTTAATAGTTTCAAAATTTTGTAAAAGTACATTTTGTAGCATTTTTTACTGGGGCTTGAAAAACGTTTTGTGTTGTTTTTTTTCAGTGCCAAGGAGTTTGAAAGTGTTCGACTGTTATTGATAACATTAAAAGCAGTCTATTTTATACATGAGTGTTCATGGCCCCCCAGGGCAAACAGTCACTGTTGAAAAAACAAACCCAATATTGACCACGTCCATTGCCAAAGTGTGAAGGACATGCAACTCTCTACACAATTTGAATAGATCAGCCACCCCTGGAGTTTGTTTTGTTTTTGTAATGGAATATTCCATGCCCATTGATCACAATAGGTTAACTCAAAGTGTGTGACATTTATAGGGGTGTGATGGGTAAAATCCCCTCTCCTTCCCCTCATATGCTACATTTTCATTCACCTGTACGTGTTGGTCATTGATAAAATGTAAAGGGATGAATGAATTGTGTTTTTATCCAAAATGTGCAAAAATAACACAACATTTTAAGTAACGGGTACAAATAAAAGTGCTACGATTTCACAACAGAATTTTTTTGGGAATTCAGTCAGTTAAGATCGTGAAATTTTGTAACAGTGAAAATGTCGACTCTCGCAACATTTTTTCTTCACAGACGTCATAAAATCAACCAATAACAAAATTCCTAGTGGTGAGAATTAAGTATTTTTTTTTATGTAGTTTCCTATCATTTTCCACTGAAAAAACAAATATTTAAAACTGTATATTGTTTTACTTTCAGTTCCACCAACCTACCCAGAAGGTTGCATCACATCTCTCACTGGGTATCGCGGCTCCCTCCGTGAAGGTGACAGTCTCACCTTAATGTGCACATCCTGTAGTAGCAGTCCGGCTGCTAGCATTCGATGGTACAGGGATGGTCAGGAGATCCCGGGGATGAACCAGGACATGCTGACTAGCGGTTTGTTTGGTGGGAAAGTCACTGCTCAGGAAATTACGCTGACTGTGTTTCGCGAGCACCACAATCACGATTACCATTGCAGTGCGTTCAACAACATGGTGCCAAACAGACCGGCTCCGTCCGAGGCCGTCAAGATACAAGTCCAATGTAAGTATTTAGTGTTACTTTTAGAGCAGCTGCCTTGTGTCTCTGTAAGATAACTTTTTCTTTTAAGTCAACCAATTTGGTCAAACAAAATTTTGCTTTAGGAGCTAAAAAAACCCTCAATTTTTCTTAAAAACTTCACTCATGCCTCAAAGCACCACAGACAGTAGGTAATGTGTTAACATCACTCCCATAACTCGCCACAAATCGAACTGCATGAAGACTATAGCGTTAAGGTGTTATGCCCACCCACCACCAGAGGGCACTGTATTCAATTTGAGCAGATTTACAGATTGTTCAATTTACCCAAAATGCATTGCAGATTCATAGATTATGGTAGAAGTTAGTGAATGTAATTGAAATAAAGTCGATGCAATCAATACGAAATTTAGAATTCAATATGGCGTCAAACATTTACCGCAAGATGGTACATTGAGCATGAAAAAAACAACAAAAAAACATTAATTTATCGTAACACATGGGTAGGAGTAGTGTTAAACAAAATAATATTGATTAAATTCAAGCTGTGTCCTTGGCTAGGAAGAGTTATTTTGTGTCAAATGCTTGACGCATATTGACATTCTCGACATCTGCGTGTATTGTTAATTTAGCAATTTAAACTTTTGCTCTATTCTCTCAAATCTCGCCTGTCCTGATTGGCTGAGAATTTCTTTCTCATAGTATTGCTGAGTGTATGACCCAATGAGGAGAAGCGTTACAATTAGTTTGACTTCTAAGAAGTGCCGACGAACACAATTTACAGCATGTGCTACTTTTATGAATAAATATGAGCTCTGCCTGTCGGGAAAACATTTCTGTTTGAATTGTGCAATTAGTCAATTTGGTTTCCACCTTTCGAGATGTTTTAATTTAATTTTGGTGTGATGATCATTGCACCACAATCCGGTTGTTGTGGGTCCCATATGGCATGTACACAAATTGGTGAAATTTGTATTCACACTATACCGGGGTATATCACTGTATGTTCTGCATTTGAGCTTTAGTTGTAACATTTGATGTATATTTTTGCTGTTTTGAAATTATTTGATCTGGAGGCTGCATCATGTTGCCTCTCACAAAATAAAACCTAAATCTTTTGAAATTTTTAATCACAACCATTAATTATTTATAATTATCCAAAATTGACAACAAAATTATGGAAAATGCCTAGAATTGGCAAAATAAATCTCCAAAATGTTGTCGTAAAAAAATAATTCTAAGGATTAAAATTTGGCAGTGTGTTACGATTAAAAAAAGACGCAGTTTCATTATTGAGCAACCAAAGTAAAAAGCGTCTTTGTTTTGATTTATTTTTTCATTTGATGTGATTGTTTGGAGTACGACTCTCTCAAAATTGCAATCATGATAACTGTCATCTTGAAGTCAGTGTGAGTTGCAGGCATGCAGTTTTGATGATGTCACAAACTACCGATAATATACATTACAATAAACTGCCGAAATAAATTATCTGAAAAAATATTCTATGATTTTCTAGTATGGCAGGCCCTGTGAAGTTAACAAAATTTATGTTTTATTGAAATTTATAATAATGATCGATTGATAATTATTACCCAGGCAAAGTGGTTGTAATAGTTATCAATTTTTATTAACTAGCAATATTAACTAAATTTACCTAGTCTTGTCTTGGAGCGTATTATGTGAAGGTGTATGTCATTTGTGACCAGACATTCAACAAAAAAATCATCGCATTTTATTTTATCATTTTTTTGGAATTTCTGATCCTTCATCACCATTATAGTATATGGCGGTGTAATATTACCGGTACACGGTATATGACGTTGATTTCATGATGACTAAATCGTTGCTTCTACTGCAGCTGCAGATTTTTGGAATTATAAAATTAGTTCCCGTAATCTCATATAAATGAAAAAATAAAACAATGTAATTAAAAAATTTAATTATCAATAAAAATTGCATTAATAATATGATAAAAAATCTTGGATGATCCGTTTTTTATATATATATTTTTTTATATATTGTGGGTTTTTAATTTCTACATCTTGATTTTACTTTCAGATAAACCGCAAGTCATCAACACTGAATTCAACCGCATGGCGGCAGCAAATAGCGGTGAGGAAACCCGACTGATCTGTCAGACCAACTCAAATCCCGCTCCGCAGGTGTACTGGTTCCATGGCAACCGACGGATCATAAGTGATGGAGTACATTTCACGGTCACCATGGTAACAGATGATTCCATCACCACCAGCGTGCTATACATTAATAGTGTGGAACCGTTGAGGGACTATGGAACCTACAACTGTACTGTCAATAATACGATGGGTATGGACAGTACGAACGTTTTTTTGGAGGGCAAAAGTAAGTGTAAGTGAAAAATCATGACAGAATTACGTTAGTTTCAGTTTGGACCCCTTAAGTAGAGTAAAATTAGAAAAAATTCTCTTCTGTCATCTCGTGTAAGTAAATAACTATCTATCTTTTTAGATTTTTTTTCCACTCTTCTCAATTTTTCCAAACTTTAGTCTTCCGCCAAAATATGTCTATCTTGATATATTTCAAATTTATGAAATTTATATGGCTTTGGTTTCCGTGGTAACATTTTGAAGTTTTTTGGATCAGTTTCAACACTTAGAATTAGAAATATTGTCAGTGATATTTTTTATCTTGAGTAAATTTTCAAATTTTGTGTATGTTGACAATTTGGTTGAATATTAAATATTTGAATAATTTCTGTTTGGATATTTGATATTTTTTGACGTTCGGTGCATGTTTGGGTAGCACAAACCGATGACTACCAAGTATGGTCAATCTGTTATTTAGTGAGGAACCGATTACTGAAATTCTAAAAAAAAATGCCATGTTGGTCAACTACAGTTTTGGCGGGAGAATATAGTTAACCAGATATTTATTTTTTATAATGCATTTTCCAGACTTCTCTAGAATAGTGAAGTAGTTTTATATATTATTAGAATTATTTATTTTGTATTTTCTTATAGTTCACTTTTTACAGAAAACAAAACAAAATTGATTCCCATCACATGTTTAAATCGTTCATTTTGACACATTTTTTATCAATTCAAAATAAAAATTCAACACAAATTTGTTAAAAATATTTTTTTTCTTTATTTTTGTATTTATTTGTTGACAAAATTATAGAATTATTGTTATTATTTCTGTTTGCTATCAAGGGCAAGCACACTATTTTTTTTTTTACAAAGATGTATTTTGTGAAGTGTGTGCACTTGTTTAATAACCATTTTGTTTAATCATAACAACATATGTTGTTTGAAAATTAATTTTGTTCTGTTGTTTAATTATAAAATTCCAATCAAATTTCACACAATTAATCTAGTATTGTGGATATTTAAATTTATACCAGGCAATCCATATTTGTCTACCGTATTTCAATTCAACCTGACCCTTGAAATTTTGTTTCTCATTTTTTTTTTACATTTTGCTACAAATTTATTTAAATTTTTGATTAATTTGGATTATTAACTTTTTTAAATCTTGATGAAAATTATTGATAAAATATGCAAATTACTGTAAATTTTTTTTTTTTTTTTAATTTATTTTCGCTAATATTGTTGAAAGAATGATTCATTTAAAATAAAATCTTTATATATCTTTATATATATATATATATATATATATATCTGGTATATACACATTTTCCCTTTTTTTACTAATGAAAAATCAGTGAAAATAATCTTTCTACAAACTCCCAAAAAAGTTTTTTCAGCCAAAATTAATTCCAGGTAAAATAAAGTACCGGTATTTTAAAATAGATAAAACATATAGTGTAGACATACAATAGGTTTGTAGATTTTAGATCCAAATGCATCATTTCAATTCTCGCGTTTCCAGGGAAACCCGATTCAGTCACGGATATTGACGTTACCGACAAGTCTGATTCAATGATGATGATTACCTGGACGCCAGGTTTCAATGGCGGCGAACAAGCAGTGTATTATGTAAAATATCGACAGATAGGTCAATACGATGGAGATGATAGCGGTTGGTTGATGTCGTTGGAGTCGACTGACCCACCGCTAACAATACGAGGACTTTATGCAGATACACTATATGAAATTAAAGTTGTGAGTGAGAACAGCTTGGGAAGAACTGAAAGTTACGCAATACAAAAAAGAACGCGTAAGTATTAGGTTCCATTATTTGTCTTCTCTGTAGACATCTGTCCATACCATTGTCGTTGTCAGTGTTGTTAACTGTTCTGTAATGGAAGTTCTGTGGTAGTCATCCCTTCATTATGGAGACATTACTTCTTAGCAAGTTTTCAGAACTGATTTTCAGAATTGTTTAAATTGCAGTTATTTTTTTTTTCATAAAACGGAAATATTTTGACAATTCAAACATTGTTGTTGATCATGTTGTCTAATGTTGAGTTTGTGTTTTAATGTTGTCTGTTACCCTGGCAACAATTTTCTGAATTTGAGAAAAAATTTGTTTGTGTTTTAGTGATTACAACGGTCGGTACACGCAGTCCCAGTAGAGACGATCCTTCCCAGATTGGTGTTGCCATCGGTGTCGCCGTCGCTGTGCTCGCAGCGCTCATAGTGGTCATTATCATAACTGTTATAGTCTGCAGGAGTAGAACAATCAGGAAACCAGAAAAACCATCTGCAGGTGGGTTTGTTAAATTGTATGTGATTGGTCAATAATGTACATTATAGTGGCTTCTAGCCAATAAACAAAGAGATAACAAGACTTGCATTTTTAATAGACAAGTAGCTTTGGGAAAACATAATCTTAGAAAATAATTGTAATGTAAAAATGTAATTATTTTTGAATATATACTCACATTGTTTTAGATTTCACATTTTTTTCAGTGAGTTCAAATGCAGCTGACCGGCGAATAGACCAAAACGAGTAAGTAAATTCAAAATTATAAAAAAAATTTGAAAAAGAGACATTTTCTGCTATTCTAACAACTGAAAAATCATCAATAGGTTGAAAATGTTGTTTTTTCTAAATATGAGTTTTCATTCTCCAACCAGAGTTTTTCGTCTAATTGGAAGATTCAGGCATTTGTCAAAATTAATCCTTTGAATTCCAAAACCAAAGTCATTTATTCAAAAATTTTGATTAGTTTGTGTTGGCAGTGGAAAATTATGACAATTCGGATCAAAATTAATAATTATAGATAAATACATAAAAATTATGCTAAAAGTTGCACTTTTTTGCACAATTTGCCAGAAAATAGTAATTTGTTTAAAGTGTTAAAGCCATTTTTGCAAATGTCACTAGAATGATCTAAAACTCTGCTTGGAAATGACAATTAATGTGTAAAAACTAGTAAAAAAGCTTATGCAGTAATGGTATCTGGTATCCCTAACTTATGCAGTAATGGTATCGAGTATCCCTAACTTATGCAGTAATGGTATCTAGTATCACTAACTTATGCAGTAATGTTAAATAATATCCCTAACTTAAGGAGTAATAGTATTTTGTAACTCTTACATATGCATTAATGTTAAAAAGGTTTCCCTGAGTAAGAAATAGTTGGGATTACTTCCCAACTGCATAAGCAAACCAAATTGTGATGGAAAAACTATACTAACTATTAAACTTACTTATTTACAATTTACTGTTTCTAGTGGTGCTTACTTATATTTTGTTTTTGCCTTCAAGGAACTTTTATAAGTAATTTTTATAAAATTCTCCAAATTGATAATAATTCAAACTTTCCATCTCGCATGCATGATGAGGATATGGTAATAAATAATGTACAAACTACTATTTTGTTTCAAGCTGAAAAAAGGTATCAGTAAGAATATAGTGCATACATTGTAATGAAGGTCTCCAATACTCGGCATCTTCACTACAAAATTTCACTAACACCTGGAAATTTGTCTTATGAAATTATAGTGGTTTTCAGCATAAGTATTCCTGCTCAGACTTCCCGGACGATGCTGACATTTTTTTTATTTTTCTTATTTTATTTATCATACACAAAATACAAGAAAATGTTTTCAAACAATTATAGAACCCCTAGATAAATACTTACAATAATACAGAACTGAATTAAATTGGTATGAAAACAAATCTCCAAATACAATCAAAACTTGAAACTTCATCATCTGTAGCTACAGTCATTTATTTCAAATGTTATTTGCGTACATAAAATGGACATAGAGGGCGTAGTACTAATAACATCATATAAGATGGAATTCTGGGGCTACAAATATATTGAATATATTAACCCTTAGCAAAATTAAAATTAAACATAATTTTTTTCATATTTGTTTCAAAAATTTTGATAATACCAAATTATGTTCATTTAGTCCAAAATTAAGACTAGTATTCTTAAAAAATACAGAATAATGTGCAAAATATGTTACAGAAAAAATATAATGTTGAAAAGCATACAGACAAAAAGTGTGACAGTAAGGTGAAAGAATGCCACTTTTTTGCTGTTAGTGAGATTTAGTATTTAATTTCTAGCAGTTACAGCTGGACCAACAAGATTGATTCTCTCGAAATGAGTTAACTTTGCTACCAATTTGTCAATTAGAAAACATAATAATGATACATTTTCTTTTTGTTCCAGTTTATCACTAAGTTACTTTACACGGTCTATGCCACCGGAACCACCACTAAGAACAGGTATGTCATGCTGTAAATCAATAATTTCGTTCCCACCACCAGAGGGCCTCATGTCCATCACTAGAGGGCGCTATTTCAACATTGTTTGTTTATAACATTTGACTGTATCTTCACTGGTTTTAGTTTCAGTTACACCAAACACCCTTGCATATGAAGTCAAGCCAGTTATGATGCCACACAGACAACATAAAAATTCAAATTACGAAGAAGGTAAGAATTGAACCATTATTTTGATTTTGTTCATAAAATTTAACTTTTTGTTGTATTTCTGTTCTTCATCATCCCTGTTATGTCTATGTTGTTATAGTCACAAATCTCATTCATAAATTTGTCTGTACAGTTACTTGTTGACTCCCCTTTCTGCAACAATGGTATAACCCACCCACTCATAACTGTCAGTTGGGCCATACTAACTTTCGTGTGCTAGAGGGGTGCGATTAAAAACTAACACGTTAATAATGTTCCCTGCACATATTTTAACAATGCATTGATTGTCTTTTTGCACCTTGATTTTTGCTTCCCAGAGAATGTGTACAGTGAAGTGCCCGGCCAACGTGAATTGCCTGACGACGACGAGGCACCACCATCGTATGGTAACCTAACCCCCCCATATGAGAATGCTTCACCCCAATTACCTCATCAAGTTAGTGATAATTTATTTTATTCATATATATATAAATATAACACTTTCTAAAGATTTCAATGCATGAACTGAACCCATGTAATCATGATTCATTTGCATGGATCTGACATGCAGTGATTGGCTGTTTCGCATCATGTGACTGAAATTGATATGCTAATTATGTGCATGTATTATAAGCACTTAACTAATGTTTGGGCATTCAGCAGAAAAACATGAAATTGTCATCACGCACCATATAGGCATATTCATTACCCCTAAAGGTCACACATCCTGGTACTTATTCATGACCCCTGAAGGTCACACATCCTGATACTTATTTATGACCCCTAAAGGTCACACATATTGGTACTTATTCATGACTGCCTAAAGGGCACACATCCTGGTACTTATTCATGACCCCTAAAGGTCACACATATTGGTACTTATTCATGACTGCCTAAAGGGCACACATCCTGGTACTTATTCATGACTGCCTAAAGGTCACACATCCTGGAACTTATTCATGACCCCTGAAGGTCACACATCCTGGTACTTATTCATGACCCCTAAAGGGCACACATCCTGGTACTTATTCATGACCGCCTAAAGGTCACACGTCCTGGTACTTATTCATGACCCCTAAAGGTCACACGTCCTGGTATTTATTTATAACCCAAAAAGTCACACATCCTGGTACTTATTCATGACCCCCCCCTAAAGGTCACACATCCTGGTACTTTCTGGGAGAACAAACTCGCATTAGATTATCTGAATTATTTTAAAAAAAAAAACTGCAAATTCAAAAATGATCACCATGTCAGATACACATCCATATTTTCAAACACCTGTTGATTGTACTGAATATAGCACATACAAATCTCGGAACTACATTCTGATTTATTGGTCCCTTTGGTTCCTCTGTAAATCAGGCTTCTTGTAGTGACAATGTAATCTTGATTATTAAACATAAATTCTATCAGGATAAGATTATTAATATTTCCTGTTCCCTGTTAATATTCAGTAGAGCGCAACTAATATGCATGGTTTAAGGAGGAAATTGCCGCAATTTTGAACTTGGCTGTAACCCCTTCCTTAGCAAAGAAATCAGAAATGTCATTATGAAAAAAAAAACAGTCATTGTGTTCGTAAATGTTGTACAATATCTGCCAATCAAAATTGAGCGGCACCTTGAGTACCTTGATTATTCTGTGTTTTCGCCATTACAAGTGTCAGTTATTAGCGACCGTGGAAATTACAACAAATTTACTGATGCTTGTCCCCATCATGTTAAGTTTGTAATTATGATTGATTGAATTTTGATTTGGTGATATGCTTATTTTTAATCATTGATCAGAAAATTCTGTGTGTGATTCAGTGACATGATGTCTTTTTAAGATGTTGAAAACTCACAAAGAATCTAGGGTAATCTGTATGTTTCGGCTATAAGTTGACTTTTTTTCCACTGTGATTAACTCCACTTTTTTAATTGTTTTTGATTGGCAGGATCTAAGAGGATTCGGCGAACCCTACCAAAATATGATGCGTGATCGAATGCCTACACCGTCAACAAGCAGCCATTCCCCGTCCGCGTCAACGTCCAGTGCCAATGAGAATCTACATTTTACGCCAATCAGAATCAGTGATGAAAACCTTCCAAAAGACTCCCCATACAGGACAAATTCAGGGGTCTATGTGTAGGGATGTATTTACCTTTGAAATGCCTTAATTTGCTATGACCCATTGTTTCCTGTGTTTGGGATGTTCCATTGATGATTACATAGGGGGGACAAGGTGGGTTTCCACGATGCAGTTGTGATAATCTGCAAAAGTTTTTTTTTTTCAAATGAAATGTATTGTTAATAAAATTAACAAAATTGTAGATTAATTAATTCTCTTCGGCATGTTGTTTTTATCTACCTGGGTACATTATCACCATGTACTTAAGTGGTCTCATTATTAAATAATTTCATGTAGTTAGGTGGTTTTGTGTTATTGATGCATTTTTTTTTCACCTTGTCAACCCTATGCTTACTTGGAATATTTCAACAAATTTTTACATAATTAAAAACTGGAAACAATGTTACAAGTTTACAAGCCGTCAAATGACATTGCTAGTAACTCTCACCTTTGCTGTATTTCCTGCCGATCTATAATATTTTCTCAAAAAAGTTGTAAATATTACTTAAACTTGCATCACTATTTATAAAGTTGTGTAATCTATTTGATTTTTATATTCTTGAAACACAATGTAGATTTGAAATTATAAGAAATCAGAAAAAATTCTGCCGGAAATTAGTTACTAATAGGAACTGCCTTTTGCACAGCTGTTTTCAATTTTTTTTTCATTTTTAAATAATTTCTCTAGAACATCTAACTATATGGTTCAAAAAGCTAAAAAAAAAAAAGGCATATTTTTTTTACTAAAACATTCAAACTTTTAATGAGGCTGAAAACACTTATTTTATAAGGTTTAGTCACATGACAATCATGGGACAGCTGTAATGTGCTTGATTGGTTAAATTTTATCATGTGACATCTGTAATGTGCTTGATTGGTTAAATTGGATCATGTGACATCTGTAATGTGCTTGATTGGTTAAATTTACAACATTTATCTCATTGCATTACAATACATAGCTGATCACAATCAATTTTTTATTTTATTCATGGTTTACATAAACTTTATTACTTTGGTCATATAGGTAGTATTTTGTGAAAATTAAATGTTCGGGAAACAACATTTTGAGGGCTTTAATTTAAAAAAAGAGTATATATTGCCTACAAGTTGTGTTTTCTCAGAAAAATTGTTTTTGTAATGGTAGTACCAGGGTCAAAGGGTAAAGGTCAATTTTAAATATTAACATATTTTTATCATGGCTGACAAACATATCCATGACGATAAAGCCAATATTTTTTGTGTGAAAATATTTGCTCCATACTGACAAATTGGGGTGCCATGACAACCATTTATTGTTATAAACACAATAAATAGTCAAGAAAAGAAACTAAACAATCCTTATTGGAATGTTTATCCTAATCGTTGTTCCTATGATCTTGTTTTATGGCATGTTATTTTCAGGGTCAAACCATATGATATGATATGTAGAGGGTTATCACCTCTACAAAATGCTCTTTTCCCAGGTCAAATGGATGACCCACTCGAAATGCTAATGTATTCAATCACATATTATTTTATTACAAGTAAAGTTTAGCATGAAAAATTTCTTTAAAACACCACTTGGTGGTGCTATATACAAGATGACATTTTTTTGTAAATAAATTTTGTATTTTTTTAAAATTTAGAACAAATTTCTAGCTGTAATATATTTATTGTGTGCTGAAAATTTAGCATAGCTTGTACAGGAAACGCTGAAAATGGTAGTTGGTGGCGGCCATGTTGGATTTGTCACCCCAGTATACATTATTTAACCTTTGAACTTAAGGTCACTACAGTTTTTAAATCCAACATGGCTGCCTAAATCTTGAGGTTTATTCACCACTTTATGTTTATCAATTTTTTTTTTTTTTTGAAGAAGAAGAAGAATTCATTTTGTACATGAGGATTTTGTATCCCTGATGTAAACTATAGAGAAAGGTTTTGAAAAATCTTATAAAATAAATGAAATGTTTAAAATTACAAGTGTGTGCACGGTATTTGTGTAATTGTGCTTTATGAACGAACATTTCTGTTTGCTTTTGTGTTTTTAGAGTGAGATGCGACTTGATTCCCATGCAATGTGAAAAATTTATTTTTCATTCAAACAATATAATCTGTGATATTTTGGTAACTGTTTCATAAATTACAAATTATTGCTAAGAGACGGCAGAGAAGGTTGTGTGGAGTTTTAATACATGGGCCACCTGGCTTGTTCTTGTTGTCAGATTAGATTTGGCTGTGCTCTGGTGCACAATACCTGAAAGTCCTCAAAATAAAACAGATTTAACCTTGTTAATGTTGAACGTTTACCAATCTTAGCACACATCCCATCTTGAATATTCAAGGTGAATGTTCCAGCGAAGCACTCCACTATCAGGAATGTCCGAACGGAACGCTGCCGTGCAGGCGGACGATGCACACATCCTAACTCTGTCAGCCTCCCATTTCAAAACCACATGGATATCACTGAAATTTTACACTACTGAACATGTTAGGGGACGAACATTTCAAATCACGGGGGGTGGGGCTGGAAGAGGATGCTGGCTGAACCAGTGCAATTTTTTCAACAATGCCTTTTCGAGCATTTTTATTTTTCAAGAATGTAGCAACATGTTTTTCTCTGCAACACCATGCATGCAATTTTTTTTCTATTGCTGTCCAGCTTTCCACCCCTCATGATTTTAAATGTTCTTCCCCTAACATGTTAAGGCTGCCTATGTCTCGCGACCTCACACCTTGAAACAAGTTCTAATTCTAGTGTACACGCCTCCATTCCTAAAACGATTCGTTTTGGTCCGCCCACTGGGCTCGAATGACACCGGTACATTAGCATTACTCAATTTGACCGATGGTGGCGCTATTTACAACTTACTGATTTTGCTTAGAAAAAACGCGCTGTGACGTCCGGAATGCTATTCCCACGCTGCCGTTGCTGTTGTGTTATAACGTCATGATTATATCATATATATTATTGATGTTCAATATCCGAATTAAACCTCGTAGTCATGACAACTACGACGTACGTATGGGATTAGACCGCCCTCAGGCAGGTAATAAATTAGACTAGTTGTCTAAAGACAGTTGTAAGACATGAAACTGATTGTTACAAAATTATCAGGACTTCTACCCGACTTTTTTAACAAAAATCTGATTGGCATAAGTGGAGTATATACCAAACTATTCTAAAAAGCTCCGAAAATATAACAAATTTACCATTGATACCCCCTCCCCCCACAAAAAAACAATAACGTACATATCCCAGAGATCTCAAAATACATGCAGATTTGAGACTACCGGGTGTAGAGGGCGGTGTTCGTCGCTTACCAAGGCTTCGATAACGAACAACTTTTCAAGAATTGTTGCATTACAGAGGAGAGACATCAGTTTCACGTGAGATTCGATGGACTTGATGATGTCCTAAGATGTTGAAAACTTGAGCACAGCCAAATGAACAATTTCTGGTCCAGATTACTTTCTAATACCGTTGTTATACATGGACAACTTTCCCGGAAGTCGAAGATACGGCTTGTGCTTCTGGGTGTACCAATTGACGTAACAAAAATAAAATTATTTTCTATCGACTATCAGTAAACTGACATGGTTGTATTTTCCGCCATGACAAAGCAGAAGTATTTGTGTACCTCAGTTTTGCTACTTGCGGGAAAGTGCTCTATACTACTTCATACGTCATTCATCTCCCCGCAATCGTGGCTGGGGGCGTGCTACTGTGTCGGTTTATCATGTCTTCTATACTGGCCCAGCTGTGGTGATTTAAAAAAAATCGAAAAAAATAGTTTCGCAAAAAGTGGGGTGAACGCGAAACCACCACAGACTGGTCTTATTTGCAGCTAATCTGTTGCTATTATGTATTCATGATATGCAGTGACATCACTGATGGATATAGAAAAGGAGTGGGGGCGTGCGCGCTGCAAAATGAGGTAAACATAATGGGTCGCGTTAATGGTCAACTTGTTGACAGTGCCAAACTGTTTTTCATCTAAACAGAACGGAGCAACTTCAAATGCAAACTATTTGCCGCCTCCGGTCGGAAAAGCAACGAAATTATTTTCTTATCTGTGCAGATCGCGGTTCATTGTAACCCAGGCGAGATAAAGCTATACGCAGGCTACTTCTCTCCATTAGAATAATTTGTACGGAACGTTATAAATACTAATTCGTTTGTTCTAATTGACGATCGAGAAACTTGAAGAAAAGTGAAGTCTTCAGGTACTAAGGTTAACTGGATATAGTTTAAAGGTCAAATTACTCTGATTGGATAACGTTATTGCCTGTTATTCTGTCTGGGTGGTTTCGCGTTAACACCTCCATTTCGCTATTTTTTTTATTTAATTTAAATTTAAAATGAAATAAATCGCCCAGACTGTGCCAGTCTACATGTCTTCCTTTCACCTGATTTGAAATTGAAGCGGGGTAGTCGTCACCTGCACATGCGTCAGATGGCCGTAGCGTGTCATTGTTTGCAGACAAGCGTCTACCAATGAGCCTTTTCGTTGTTAGCATGTGTTGTTATCGTCGCTTGGGACTTAATTCCCCGCGCGTGCGCAGATGACGACCCTTCTGCTTTAAACATCTTAACTTCTACTGTATGATCGAACACTGCAAAGTCGGTACAATTACGTGCAAAGTTGGTAATGTTACGTGCAAAGTCCGAAATGCTACGTGCAAAGTCGGTAAAGTTACGTGCAAAGTCGGTAAAGTTACGTGCAAAGTCAGTAATGATACGTGCAAAGTCGGTAAAGTTATGTGCAAAGTCGGTAAAGTTATGTACAAAGTCCGTAATGATACGTGCAAAATTGGTAATGTTACGTGCAAAGTCCGTAATGATACGTGCAAAGTTGGTAATGTTACGTGCAAAGTCAGTAATGATACGTGCAAAGTCGGTAAAGTTATGTACAAAGTCCGTAATGATACGTGCAAAGTTGGTAATGTTACGTGCAAAGTCCGTAATGATACGTGCAAAGTCGGTAAAGTTATGTGCAAAGTTGGTAAAGTTACGTGCAAAGTCGGTAAAGTTATGAACAAAGTCCGTAATGATACGTGCAAAGTTGGTAATGTTACGTGCAAAGTCGGTGAATTTACGTGCAAGGCATGTGACGTATGTCTCGTGCGAAGTCGGTAAAGTTACGTACAAAGTCGGTGAATTTACGTGTAAAGTCAGTAATGCTACATGCAAAGTCGGTAATGTTACGTGCAAAGTTGGTAATGTTACGTGCAAAGTCCGTAATGATACGTGCAAAGTCCGTAAAGTTGTGTGGAAGGTCAATGATGTTCTAGGGAAAGGGGGAAAAGTTACGTGCAAAGTCGGTAAAGTTACGTACAAAGTCGGTGAATTTACGTGTAAAGTCAGTAATGCTACGTGCAAAATCGGTAAAGTTACGTGCAAAGTCCGTAATGATACGTGCAAAGTCCGTAAAGTTGTGTGGAAGGTCAGTGATGTTCTAGGGAAAGGGGGAAAAAGTTACGTGCAAAGTCGGTAAAGTTACGTCCAAAGTCGGTAAAGTTACATGCAAAGTTGGTAATGTTACGTGCAAAGTCCGTAATGCTACATGCAAAGTCGGTAAAGTTACGTGCAAAGGGGGTTGAGTTACGTGCAAAGTCGGTAAAGTTATGTGCAAAGTTCGTAAGGTTGTGTGGAAGGACAGTGATGCTCAAGGAAAAGGAGAAAAAGTTACGTGCAAAGTCAGGAAAGTAACGTGCAAAGTCGGTACAGTTACGTGCAAAGTTGGTAATGTTACATGCAAAGTTGGTAATGTTACGTATAAATTCCGCAATGCTACGTGCAAAGTCGGTAAAGTTACGTGCATAGTCCGTAAGGTTATGTACAAAGTCGGTAAAGTTACGTGCAAAGTGCGTAAAGTTGTGTGGAAGGTCAGTGATGCTCTAGGAAAAGGGGACTTAATTTCCCGCGCGTGCGCATATGACGACCTTTCTGTTTTAAACATCTTAACTTCTACTATATGATCGAACACTGACGGACACCGAGAGCGAATAACAACTGATATTACAGAGACGTCAATCATCGATTTACATAAACATAACTAACGAGAACTTGACAGCTGGAAATAGAATTTTTGGCCGACAAAGATTACACTTTTCAGTAATTTGTATATTATGATGATAAATGTGTGCTATGTTACATAGAAAACGATAGTACGCATGCGCCCGGATTTACAAACACGTGCATAACTACGTACAAATATTTTGCATACTAGCCTTATATGGCATACCGGAAGTACGAGTATTTTGTGTCACTAAAGTGCGTAATTTGACAATTTCATTCATTCTGAAATGCGTAAAATTTGGAACCGGCTTAAACATTGCTTTTGTGTTATACTAAGTTGTATGTGCGTCCCAAATACGTACACATTAAAGTCGGTGAATTTACGTGCAGGGCATGTGACGTATGTCTCGTGCAAATTCGGTAAAGTTACGTACAAAGTCGGTAAAGTTACGTGCAAAGTGCGTAAAGTTGTGTGGAAGGTCAGTGATGCTCTAGGAAAAGGGGACTTAATTTCCCGCGCGTGCGCATATGACGACCTTTCTGTTTTAAACATCTTAACTTCTACTATATGATCGAACACTGACGGACACCGAGAGCGAATAACAACTGATATTACAGAGACGTCAATCATCGATTTACATAAACATAACTAACGAGAACTTGACAGCTGGAAATAGAATTTTTGGCCGACAAAGATTACACTTTTCAGTAATTTGTATATTATGATGATAAATGTGTGCTATGTTACATAGAAAACGATAGTACGCATGCGCCCGGATTTACAAACACGTGCATAACTACGTACAAATATTTTGCATACTAGCCTTATATGGCATACCGGAAGTACGAGTATTTTGTGTCACTAAAGTGCGTAATTTGACAATTTCATTCATTCTGAAATGCGTAAAATTTGGAACCGGCTTAAACATTGCTTTTGTGTTATACTAAGTTGTATGTGCGTCCCAAATACGTACACATTAAAGTCGGTGAATTTACGTGCAGGGCATGTGACGTATGTCTCGTGCAAATTCGGTAAAGTTACGTACAAAGTCGGTAAATTTACGTGCAAGGCATGTGACGTATGTCTCGTGCAAAGTCGGTAAAGTTACGTACAAAGTCGGTGAATTTACGTGCAGGGCATGTGACGTATGTCTCGTGCAAAGTCGGTAAAGTTACGTACAAAGTCGGTAAATTTACGTGCAAGGCATGTGACGTATGTCTCGTGCAAATTCGGTAAAGTTACGTACAAAGTCGGTGAATTTACGTGCAGGGCATGTGACGTATGTCTCGTGCAAATTCGGTAAAGTTACGTACAAAGTCGGTGAATTTACGTGCAAGGCATATGACGTATGTCTCGTGCGAAGTCGGTAAAGTTACGTACAAAGTCGGTGAATTTACGTGCAAGGCATGTGACGTATGTCTCGTGCAAAGTCGGTAAAGTTACGTACAAAGTCCGAAATGCTACGTGCGAAGTCGGTAAAGTTACGTACAAAGTCGGTGAATTTACGTGCAAGGCATGTGACGTATGTCTCGTGCAAAGTCGGTAAAGTTACGTACAAAGTCGGTGAATTTACGCGCAAGGCATGTGACGTATGTCTCGTGCGAAGTCGGTAAAGTTACGTACAAAGTCGGTGAATTTACGTGCAAGTCATGTGACGTATGTCTCGTGCAAAGTCGGTAAAGTTACGTACAAAGTCGGTGAATTTACGTGTAAAGTCAGTAATGCTCACGTGCAAAGTCGGTAAAGTTACGTGCAAAGTTGGTAATGTTACGTGCAAAGTCCGTAATGATACGTGCAAAGTCCGTAAAGTTGTGTGGAAGGTCAGTGATGTTCTAGGAAAAGGGGGAAAAGTTACGTGCAAAGTCGGTAAAGTTACGTCCAAAGTCGGTAAAGTTACATGCAAAGTTGGTAATGTTACGTGCAAAGTCCGTAATGCTACATGCAAAGTCGGTAAAGTTACGTGCAAAGGGGGTTGAGTTACGTGCAAAGTCGGTAAAGTTACGTGCAAAGTTCGTAATGCTACGCGCAAAGTCCGTAAGGTTGTGTGGAAGGACAGTGATGCTCTAGGAAAAGGAGAAAAAGTTACGTGCAAAGTCAGGAAAGTAACGTGCAAAGTTGGTGCAGTTACGTGCAAAGTTGGTAATGTTACATGCAAAGTTGGTAATGTAACGTATAAAGTCCGTAATGCTACGTGCAACGTCGGTAAAGTTACGTGCAAAGCCGGTAAAGTTACGTGCAAAGTCTGTAAAGTTACGTGCATAGTCCGTAAAGTTATGTACAAAGTCGGTAAAATTACGTGCAAAGTGCGTAATGTTGTGTGGAAGGTCAGTGATGCTCTAGGAAAAGGGGACTTAATTTCCCGCGCGTGCGCATATGACGACCTTTCTGTTTTAAACATCTTAACTTCTACTATATGATCGAACACTGACGGACAACGAGGGCGAATAACAACTGATATTACAGAGACGTCAATTATCGATTTACATAAACATAACTAACGAGAACTTGACAGCTGGAAATAGAATTTTTGGCCGACAAAGATTACACTTTTCAGTAATTTGTATATTATGATGATGAATGTGTGCTATGTTACATAGAAAACGATAGTACGCATGCGCCCGGATTTACAAACACGTGCATAACTACGTACAAATATTTTGCATACTAGCCTTATATGGCATACCGGAAGTACGAGTATTTTGTGTGACTAAAGTGCGTAATTTGACAATTTCATTCATTCTGAAATGCGTAAAATTTGGAACCGACTTAAACATTGCTTTTGTGTTATACTAAGTTGTATGTGCGTCCCAAATACGTACACATTAAAGTCGGTGAATTTACGTGCAAGGCATGTAATGTATGTCTCGTGCAAAGTCGGTAAAGTTACGTACAAAGTCGTTGAATTTACGTGCAGGGCATGTGATGTATATCTCATGCGACGGAAGTCGGTAAAGTTACGTACAAAGTCGGTGAATTTACGTGCAGGGCGTGTGACGTATGTCTCGTGCAAAGTCGGTAAAGTTACGTACAAAGTCGGGGAATTTACGTGCAATGCGTGTGACGTATGTCTCGTGCAAAGTCGGTAAAGTTACGTACAAAGTCGTTGAATTTACGTGCAGGGCATGTGATGTATATCTCATGCGACGGAAGTCGGTAAAGTTACGTACAAAGTCGGTGAATTTACGTGCAGGGCGTGTGACGTATGTCTCGTGCAAAGTCGGTAAAGTTACGTACAAAGTCGGGGAATTTACGTGCAATGCGTGTGACGTATGTCTCGTGCAAAGTCGGTAAAGTTACGTACAAAGTCGGTGAATTTACGTGCAGGGCGTGTGACTTATGTCTCGTGCGAAGTCGGTAAAGTTACGTACAAAGTTGGTGAATTTACGTGCAGGGCATGTGATGTATGTCTCGTGCGAAGTCGGTAAAGTTACGTACAAAGTCGGTGAATTTACGTGCATGGCATGTGACGTATGTCTCGTGCGAAGTCGGTAAAGTTACGTACAAAGTCGGTGAATTTACGTGCAAGGCATGTGACGTATGTCTTGTGCAAAGTCGGTAAAGTTACGTACAAAGTCCGTAATGCTACGTGCAAAGTCGGTAAAGTTACGTACAAAGTCGGTGAATTTACGTGCAAGGCATGTGACGTATGTCTCGTGCAAAGTCGGTAAAGTTACCTACAAAGTCGGTGAATTTACGTGCAAGGCATGTGACGTATGTCTCGTGCGAAGTCAAAGTTATGTACAAAGTCGGTGAATTTACGTGCAAGGCATGTGACGTATGTCTCGTGCAAAGTCGGTAAAGTTACGTACAAATTTGGTGAATTTACGTGCAAAGTCCGTAATGCTACGTGCAAAGTCGGTAAAGTTACGTGCAAAGTCCGTAATGATACGTGCAAAGTCCGTATAGTTGTGTGGAAGGTCAGTGATGTTCTAGGGAAAAGGGGAAAAAGTTACGTGCAAAGTCGGTAAAGTTACGTGCAAAGTCGGTAAAGTTACATGCAAAGTTGGTAATGTTACGTGTAAAGTCCGTAATGCTATGTGCAAAGTCGGTAAGGTTACGTGCAAAGGGGGTTGAGTTACGTGCAAAGTCGGTAAAATTACGTGCAAAGTCCGTAAGGTTGTGTGGAAGGTCAGTGATGCTCTAGGAAAAGGAGAAAAAGTTACGTGCAAAGTCAGGAAAGTTACGTGCAAAGTCGGTAAAGTTACGTGCAAAGTCGGTAAAGTTACATGCAAAGTTGGTAATGTTACGTGTAAAGTCCGTAATGCTACGTGCAAAGTCAGTAAAGTTACGTGCAAAGTCAGTAAAGTTACGTGCAAAGTCGGTAAAGTTACGTGCATAGTCCGTAATGCTACGTGCAAAGTACGTAAGGTTGTGTGGAAGGTCAGTGATGCTCTAGGAAAAGGAGAAAAAGTTACGTGCAAAGTCAGGAAAGTTACGTGCAAAGTCGGTACAGTTACGTGCAAAGTTGATAATGTTACGTGCAAAGTCGGTAAAGTTATGTGGAAGGTCAGTGGTGCTCTAGGAAAAGGAGAAAAAGTTACGTGCAAAGTCGGGGAAGTTCCGTGCAAAGTCGATAAATTTACGTGCAAAGTCGGTAAAGCTAAGTGCAAATTCGGTAAAGTTACGAGCAAAGTTGGTAATGTTACGTGCAAAGTTCGTAAAGTTATGTGCAAAGTCAGTAAAGTTGTGTGCAAAGTTAGTAATGCTACGTGCAAAGTCCGTAAGGTTGTGTGGAAGGTCAGTGATGCTCTAGGAATAGGAGAAAAAGTTACGTGCAAAGTCAGGAAAGTTACGTGCAAAGTCGGTACAGTTACGTGCAAAGTTGGTAATGTTACGTGCAAAGTCCGTAATGCTACGTGCAAAGTCGGTAAAGTTACGTGCAAAGTCGGTAAAGTTACGTGCAAAGTTGGTAATGTTACGTGTAAAGTCTGTAATGCTACGTGCAAAGTCGGTAAAGTTACGTGCAAAGTCAGTAAAGTTGTGTGCAAAGTTAGTAATGCTACGTGCAAAGTCCGTAAGGTTGTGTGGAAGGTCAGTGATGCTCTAGGAATAGGAGAAAAAGTTACGTGCAAAGTCAGGAAAGTTACGTGCAAAGTCGGTACAGTTACGTGCAAAGTTGGTAATGTTACGTGCAAAGTCGGTAAAGTTATGTGGAAGGTCAGTGGTGCTCTAGGAAAAGGAGAAAAAGTTACGTGCACAGTCGGGGAAGTTCCGTGCAAAGTCGGTAAATTTACGTGCAAAGTCGGTAAAGCTAAGTGCAAATTCGGTAAAGTTACGAGCAAAGTTGGTAATGTTACGTGCAAAGTTCGTAATGTTACGTGCAAAGTCGGTAAAGTTATGTGCAAAGTCAGTAAAGTTGCGTGCAAAGTGCGTAAAGTTGTGTGGAAGGTCAGTGATGCTCTAGGAAAAGGGGACTTAATTTCCCGCGCGTGCGCATATGACGACCTTTCTGTTTTAAACATCTTAACTTCTACTATATGATCGAACACTGACGGACACCGAGGGCGAATAACAACTGATATTACAGAAACGTCAATCATCGATTTACATAAACATAGCTAACGAGAACTTGACAGCTGGAAATAGAATTTTTGGCCGACAAAGATTACACTTTTCAGTAATTTGTATATTATGATGATGAATGTGTGCTATGTTACATAGAAAACGATAAAGTGCGTAATTTGACAATTTCATTCATTCTGAAATGCGTAAAATTTGGAACAGACTTAAACATTGCTTTTGTGTTATACTAAGTTGTATGTGCGTCCCAAATACGTACACATTAAAAGTCGGTGAATTTACGTGCAAGGCATGTGACGTATGTCTCGTGCAAAGTCGGTAAAGTTACGCACAAAGTCCGAAATGCTACGTGCAAAGTCGGTAAAGTTACGTACAAAGCCGGTGAATTTACGTGCAGGGCATGTGATGTATGTCTCGTGCGACGGAAGTCGGTAAAGTTACGTACAAAGTCGGCGAATTTACGTGCAAGGCGTGTGACGTATGTCTCGTGCAAAGTCGGTAAAGTTACGTACAATGTCGGTGAATTTACGTGCAGGGCATGTGATGTATGTCTCGTGCGAAGTCGGTAAAGTTACGTACAAAGTCGGTGAATTTACGTGCAAGGCGTGTGACGTATGTCTCGTGCAAAGTCGGTAAAGTTACGTACAAAGTCGGTTAATTTACGTGCAAGGCATGCGACGTATGTCTCGTGCGAAGTCGGTAAAGTTACGTACAAAGTCGGTGAATTTACGTGCAAGGCGTGTGACGTATGTCTCGTGCAAAGTCGGTAAAGTTACGTACAAAGTCGGTGAATTTACGTGCATGGCATGTGACGTATGTCTCGTGCAAAGTCGGTAAAGTTACGTACAAAGTCGGTGAATTTACGTGCATGGCATGCGACGTATGTCTCGTGCAAAGTCGGTAAAGTTACGTACAAAGTCGGTGAATTTACGTGCAAGGCATGTGACGTATGTCTTGTGCAAAGTCGGTAAAGTTACGTACAAAGTCCGTAATGCTACGTGCAAAGTCGGTAAAGTTACGTACAAAGTCGGTGAATTTACGTGCAAGGCATGTGACGTATGTCTCGTGCAAAGTCAAAGTTATGTACAAAGTCGGTGAATTTACGTGCAAGGCATGTGACGTATGTCTCGTGCAAAGTCGGTAAAGTTACGTACAAATTTGGTGAATTTACGTGCAAAGTCCGTAATGCTACGTGCAAAGTCCGTAAAGTTGTGTGGAAGGTCAGTGATGTTCTAGGGAAAAGGGGAACACTTACGTGCAAAGTCGGTAAAGTTACGTGCAAAGTCGGTAAAGTTACATGCAAAGTTGGTAATGTTACGTGTAAAGTCCGTAATGCTACGTGCAAAGTCGGTAAGGTTAAGTGCAAAGGGGGTTGAGTTACGTGCAAAGTCGGTAAAATTACGTGCAAAGTCCGTAAGGTTGTGTGGAAGGTCAGTGATGCTCTAGGAATAGGAGAAAAAGTTACGTGCAAAGTCAGGAAAGTTACGTGCAAAGTCGGTAAAGTTACGTGCAAAGTCGGTAAAGTTACATGCAAAGTTGGTAATGTTACGTGTAAAGTTCGTAATGCTACGTGCAAAGTCAGTAAAGTTACGTGCAAAGTCGGTAAAGTTACGTGCAAAGTCGGTAAAGTTACGTGCAAAGTCCGTAATGCTACGTGCAAAGTACGTAAGGTTGTGTGGAAGGTCAGTGACGCTCTAGGGAAAGGAGAAAAAGTTACGTGCAAAGTCAGGAAAGTTACGTGCAAAGTCGATACAGTTACGTGCAAAGTTGGTAATGTTACGTTCAAAGTCGGTAAAGTTATGTGGAAGGTCAGTGGTACTCTAAAGGGGAAAAAGTTACGTGCAAAGTCGGGGAAGTTACGTGCAAAGTCGGTAAATTTACGTGCAAAGTCGGTAAAGCTAAGTGCAAATTCGGTAAAGTTACGAGCAAAGTTGGTTATGTTACGTACAAAGTTCGTAATGTTACGTGCAAAGTCGGTAAAGTTATGTGCAAAGTCAGTAAAGTTGCGTGCAAAGTGCGTACAGTTGTGTGGAAGGTCAGTAATGCTCTAGGAAAAGGGGACTTAATTTCCCGCGCGTGCGCATATGACGACCTTTCTGTTTTAAACATCTTAACTTCTACTATATGATCGAACACTGACGGACACCGAGGGCGAATAACAACTGATATTACAGAAACGTCAATCATCGATTTACATAAACATAGCTAACGAGAACTTGACAGCTGGAAATAGAGTTTTTGGCCGACAAAGATTACACTTTTCAGTAATTTGTATATTATGATGATGAATGTGTGCTATGTTACATAGAAAACGATAGTACGCATGCGCCCGGATTTACAAACACGTGCATAACTACGTACAAATATTTTGCATACTAGCCTTATATGGCATACCGGAAGTACGAGTATTTTGTGTCACTAAAGTGCGTAATTTGACAATTTCATTCATTCTGAAATGCGTAAACTTTGGAACCGGCTTAAACATTGCTTTTGTGTTATACTAAGTTGTATGTGCGTCCCAAATACGTACACATTAAAGTCGGTGAATTTACGTGCAAGGCACGTGACGGATGTCTCGTGCAAAGTCGGTAAAGTTACGTACAAAGTCGGTAAAGTTACGTACAAAGTCGGTGAATTTACGTGCAAGGCATGTGACGTATGTCTCGTGCAAAGTCGGTAAAGTTACGTACAAAGTCGGTGAATTTACGTGCAAGGCATGTGACGTATGTCTCGTGCAAAGTCGGTAAAGTTACGTACAAAGTCGGTGAATTTACATGCAAGGCATGTGACGTATGTCTCGTGCAAATTCGGTAAAGTTACGTACAACGTCGGTGAATTTACGTGCAAGGCATGTGACGTGTGTATCGTGCAAAGTCAGTAAAGTTACGTACAAAGTCGGTGAATTTACGTGCAAGGCATGTGACGTATGTCTCGTGCAAAGTCGGTAAAGTTACGTACAAAGTCGGTGAATTTACGTGCAAGGCATGTGACGTATGTCTCGTGCGAAGTCGGTAAAGTTACGTACAAAGTCGGTGAATTTACGTGTAAAGTCAGTAATGCTACGTGCAAAGTTGGTAAAGTTTCGTGCAAAGTTGGTAATGTTACGTGCAAAGTCCGTAATGATACGTGCAAAGTCCGTAAAGTTGTGTGGAAGGTCAATGATGTTCTAGGGAAAGGGGGAAAAGTTACGTGCAAAGTCGGTAAAGTTACGTCCAAAGTCGGTAAAGTTACATGCAAAGTTAGTAATGTTACGTGCAAAGTCCGTAATGCTACATGCAAAGTCGGTAAAGTTACGTGCAAAGGGGGTTGAGTTACGTGCAAAGTCAGGAAAGTAACGTGCAAAGTTGGTAATGTTACATGCAAAATTGGTAATGTTACGTATAAAGTCCGTAATGCTACGTGCAAAGTCGGTAAAGTTACGTGCAAAGTTGGTAATGTTACATGCAAAGTTGGTAATGTTACGTATAAAGTTCGTAATGCTACGTGCAAAGTCGGTAAAGTTACGTGCAAAGCCGGTAAAATTACGTGCAAAGTCTGTAAAGTTACGTGCATAGTCCGTAAAGTTATGTACAAAGTCGGTAAAGTTACGTGCAAAGTGCGTAAAGTTGTGTGGAAGGTCAGTGATGCTCTAGGAAAAGGGGACTTAATTTCCCGCGCGTGCGCATATGACGACCTTTCTGTTTTAAACATCTTAACTTCTACTATATGATCGAACACTGACGGACACCGAGGGCGAATAACAACTGATATTACAGAGACGTCAATCATCGATTTACATAAACATAGCTAACGAGAACTTGACAGCTGGAAATAGAATTTTTGGCCGACAAAGATTACACTTTTCAGTAATTTGTATATTATGATGATGATGAATGTGTGCTATGTTACATAGAAAACGATAGTACGCATGCGCCCGGATTTACAAACACGTGCATAACTACGTACAAATATTTTGCATACTAGCCTTATATGGTATACCGGAAGTACGTGTATTTTGTGTCACTAAAGTGCGTAATTTGACAATTTCATTTATTCTGAAATGCGTACAATTTGGAACCGGCTTGAACATTGCTTTTGTGTTATACTAAGTTGTGTATTTTCAATGCGTCCAAAATACGTACACATTAAAGTCGGTGAATTTACGAGAAAGGCATGTGACGTATGTCTCGTGCAAAGACGGTAAAGTTACGTGCAAAGTCGGTAAAGTTACGTGCAAAGTCCGTAAAGTTGTGCGGAAGGTCAGTGATGCTCTAGGAGAAGTCAGTAAAATTGAGTGCAAAGTCAGTAATGCTATGTGCAAAGTCGATAAAGTTACGTGCAAAGACGGTAATATTACGTGTAAAGTCCGTAATGCTACGTGCAAAGTCGGTAAAGTTACGTGCAAAGTCGGTAAAGTTACGTGCAAAGTCCGTAATGCTACGTGCAAAGTCCGTAAGGTTGTGTGGAAGGTCAGTGATGCTCCAGGAAAAGGAGAAAAAGTTACGTGCAAAGTCGGGAAAGTTACGTGCAAAGTCGGTAAAGTTACGTGCAAAGTTGGTAATGTTACGTGCAAAGTCCGTAATTCTACGTGCAAAGTCCGTAATGGTACGTGCAAAGTCGGTAAAGTTACGTGCAAAGTCCGTAATGATACGTGCAAAGTTGGTAATGTTACGTTCAAAGTCCGTAATGCTACGTGCAAAGTCAGCAATGATACGTGCAACGTCGGTAAAGTTACGTGCAAAGTCGGTAAAGTTACGTGCAAAGTCGGTAAAGTTACGTGCAAAGACGGTAAAGTTACGTGCAAAGTCGGGGAAGCTACGTGCAAAGTCGGTAAATTTACGTGCAAAGTCGGTAAAGTTACGTGCAAAGCCGGTAAAGTTACGTGCAAAGTCTGTAAAGTTACGTGCATAGTCCGTAATGCTACGTGAAAAGTCGGTAAAGTTACGTGCAAAGTCAGTAAAGTTTCGTGCAAAGTCAGTAAAGTTACGTGCAAAGTCCGTAATGCTACGTGCAAAGTCCGTAAAGTTGTGTGGAAGGTCAGTAATGCTCTAGGAAAAGGGAAAAAGTTACGTGCAAAGTCCGTAATGCTACGTGCAAAGTCGGTAAAGTTACGTGCAAAGTCGGTAAAGTTACGTGCAAAGTTGGTAATGTTGCGTTCAAAATTCGTAATGCTACGTGCAAAGTCGGTAAAGTTACGTGCAAAGGGGGTTGAGTTACGTGCAAAGTCGGTAAAGTTACGTGCAAAGTCGGTAAAGTTACATGCAAAGTTGGTAATGTTACGTGTAAAACTTGTAATGCTACGTGCAAAGTCGGTAAAGTTACGTGCAAAGGGGGTTGAGTTACGTGCAAAGTCGGTAAGTTACGTGCAAAGTCAGTAAAGTTGTGTGCAAAGTTAGTAATGCTACGTGCAAAGTCCGTAAGGTTGTGTGAAAGGTCAGTGATGCTCTAGGAATAGTCAGGAAAGTTACGTGCAAAGTCGGTACAGTTACGTGCAAAGTTGGTAATGTTACGTGCAAAGTCCGTAATGCTACGTGCAAAGTCGGTAAAGTTACGAGCAAAGTCGGTAAAGTTACGTGCAAAGTTGGTAATGTTGCGTTCAAAATTCGTAATGCTACGTGCAAAGTCGGTAAAGTTACGTGCAAAGGGGGTTGAGTTACGTGCAAAGTCGGTAATGCTATGTGCAAAGTCGGTAAAGTTACGTGCAAAGCCGTAAAAAACACGTACAAAGTCAGTAAAGTTACGTGCAAAGTCCGTAAAGTTACATGCAAAGTTGGTAATGTTACGTGTAAAGTCCGTAATGCTACGTGCAAAGTCGGTAAAGTTACGTGCAAAGTCGGTAAAGTTACGTGCAAAGTTTGTAATGTTACGTGCAAAGTCCGAAAAATTGTGTGCAAGGTCAGTGATGTTCTAGGAAAAGGGGAAAAAGTTACGTGCAAAGTCGGTAAAGTTACGTGCAAAGTCGGTAAAGTTACATGCAAAAGTAGTAATGTTACGTGTAAAGTCCGTAATGCTACGTGCAAAGTCAGTAAAGTTACGTGCAAAGTTGGTAATGTTACGTGCAAAGTCCGTAATGCTACGTGCAAAGTCGGTAAAGTTACGTGCAAAGTCGGTAAAGCTACGTGCAAATTCTGTAAACTTACGAGCAAAGTTGGTAATGCTACGTGCAAAGTCCGTAATTCTACGTGCAAAGTCGGTAAAGTTACGTACAAAGTCGGTGAATTTACGTGCAAGGCATGTGACGTATGTCTCGTGCAAAATCGGTGAAGTTACGTGCAAAGTCGGTAAAGTTACGTACAAAGTTGGTGAATTTACGTGCAAGGCATGTGACGTATGACTCGTGCAAAGTCGGTAAACTTACGTACAAAGTCGGTAAAGTGACGTGCAAAGTCGGTAAAGTTACGTGCAAAGTCGGTAAAGTTACATGCAAAAGTAGTAATGTTACGTGTAAAGTCCGTAATGCTACGTGCAAAGTCGGTAAAGTTACGTACAAAGTTGGTGAATTTACGTGCAAGGCATGTGACGTATGACTCGTGCAAAGTCGGTAAACTTACGTACAAAGTCGGTAAAGTTACGTGCAAAGTCGGTAAAGTTACGTGCAAAGTCGGTGAATTTACGTGCAAGGCATGTGACGTATGACTCGTGCAAAGTCGGTAAACTTACGTGCAAAGTCGCTGATTATACGTGCAAAGCATGTGACGTATGTCTCGTGCGAAGTCGGTAAAGTTACGTACAAAGTCGGTGAATTTACGTGCAAGGCATGTGACGTATGTCTCGTGCAAAGTCGGTAAAGTTACGTGCAAAGTCGGTGAATTTACGTGCAAGGCATGTGACGTATGTCTCGTGCAAAGTCGGTAAAGTTACGTACAAAGTCGGTAAAGTTACGTACAAATATTTTGCATACTAGCCTTATATGGTATACCGGAAGTACGTGTATTTTGTGTCACTAAAGTGCGTAATTTGACAATTTCATTTATTCTGAAATGCGTACAATTTGGAACCGGCTTGAACATTGCTTTTGTGTTATACTAAGTTGTGTATTTTCAATGCGTCCAAAATACGTACACATTAAAGTCGGTGAATTTACGAGAAAGGCATGTGACGTATGTCTCGTGCAAAGACGGTAAAGTTACGTGCAAAGTCGGTAAAGTTACGTGCAAAGTCCGTAAAGTTGTGCGGAAGGTCAGTGATGCTCTAGGAGAAGTCAGTAAAATTGAGTGCAAAGTCAGTAATGCTATGTGCAAAGTCGATAAAGTTACGTGCAAAGACGGTAATATTACGTGTAAAGTCCGTAATGCTACGTGCAAAGTCGGTAAAGTTACGTGCAAAGTCGGTAAAGTTACGTGCAAAGTCCGTAATGCTACGTGCAAAGTCCGTAAGGTTGTGTGGAAGGTCAGTGATGCTCCAGGAAAAGGAGAAAAAGTTACGTGCAAAGTCGGGAAAGTTACGTGCAAAGTCGGTAAAGTTACGTGCAAAGTTGGTAATGTTACGTGCAAAGTCCGTAATTCTACGTGCAAAGTCCGTAATGGTACGTGCAAAGTCGGTAAAGTTACGTGCAAAGTCCGTAATGATACGTGCAAAGTTGGTAATGTTACGTTCAAAGTCCGTAATGCTACGTGCAAAGTCAGCAATGATACGTGCAACGTCGGTAAAGTTACGTGCAAAGTCGGTAAAGTTACGTGCAAAGTCGGTAAAGTTACGTGCAAAGACGGTAAAGTTACGTGCAAAGTCGGGGAAGCTACGTGCAAAGTCGGTAAATTTACGTGCAAAGTCGGTAAAGTTACGTGCAAAGCCGGTAAAGTTACGTGCAAAGTCTGTAAAGTTACGTGCATAGTCCGTAATGCTACGTGAAAAGTCGGTAAAGTTACGTGCAAAGTCAGTAAAGTTTCGTGCAAAGTCAGTAAAGTTACGTGCAAAGTCCGTAATGCTACGTGCAAAGTCCGTAAAGTTGTGTGGAAGGTCAGTAATGCTCTAGGAAAAGGGAAAAAGTTACGTGCAAAGTCCGTAATGCTACGTGCAAAGTCGGTAAAGTTACGTGCAAAGTCGGTAAAGTTACGTGCAAAGTTGGTAATGTTGCGTTCAAAATTCGTAATGCTACGTGCAAAGTCGGTAAAGTTACGTGCAAAGGGGGTTGAGTTACGTGCAAAGTCGGTAAAGTTACGTGCAAAGTCGGTAAAGTTACATGCAAAGTTGGTAATGTTACGTGTAAAACTTGTAATGCTACGTGCAAAGTCGGTAAAGTTACGTGCAAAGGGGGTTGAGTTACGTGCAAAGTCGGTAAGTTACGTGCAAAGTCAGTAAAGTTGTGTGCAAAGTTAGTAATGCTACGTGCAAAGTCCGTAAGGTTGTGTGAAAGGTCAGTGATGCTCTAGGAATAGTCAGGAAAGTTACGTGCAAAGTCGGTACAGTTACGTGCAAAGTTGGTAATGTTACGTGCAAAGTCCGTAATGCTACGTGCAAAGTCGGTAAAGTTACGAGCAAAGTCGGTAAAGTTACGTGCAAAGTTGGTAATGTTGCGTTCAAAATTCGTAATGCTACGTGCAAAGTCGGTAAAGTTACGTGCAAAGGGGGTTGAGTTACGTGCAAAGTCGGTAATGCTATGTGCAAAGTCGGTAAAGTTACGTGCAAAGCCGTAAAAAACACGTACAAAGTCAGTAAAGTTACGTGCAAAGTCCGTAAAGTTACATGCAAAGTTGGTAATGTTACGTGTAAAGTCCGTAATGCTACGTGCAAAGTCGGTAAAGTTACGTGCAAAGTCGGTAAAGTTACGTGCAAAGTTTGTAATGTTACGTGCAAAGTCCGAAAAATTGTGTGCCAGGTCAGTGATGTTCTAGGAAAAGGGGAAAAAGTTACGTGCAAAGTCGGTAAAGTTACGTGCAAAGTCGGTAAAGTTACATGCAAAAGTAGTAATGTTACGTGTAAAGTCCGTAATGCTACGTGCAAAGTCAGTAAAGTTACGTGCAAAGTTGGTAATGTTACGTGCAAAGTCCGTAATGCTACGTGCAAAGTCGGTAAAGTTACGTGCAAAGTCGGTAAAGCTACGTGCAAATTCTGTAAACTTACGAGCAAAGTTGGTAATGCTACGTGCAAAGTCCGTAATTCTACGTGCAAAGTCGGTAAAGTTACGTACAAAGTCGGTGAATTTACGTGCAAGGCATGTGACGTATGTCTCGTGCAAAATCGGTGAAGTTACGTGCAAAGTCGGTAAAGTTACGTACAAAGTTGGTGAATTTACGTGCAAGGCATGTGACGTATGACTCGTGCAAAGTCGGTAAACTTACGTACAAAGTCGGTAAAGTGACGTGCAAAGTCGGTAAAGTTACGTGCAAAGTCGGTAAAGTTACATGCAAAAGTAGTAATGTTACGTGTAAAGTCCGTAATGCTACGTGCAAAGTCGGTAAAGTTACGTACAAAGTTGGTGAATTTACGTGCAAGGCATGTGACGTATGACTCGTGCAAAGTCGGTAAACTTACGTACAAAGTCGGTAAAGTTACGTGCAAAGTCGGTAAAGTTACGTGCAAAGTCGGTGAATTTACGTGCAAGGCATGTGACGTATGACTCGTGCAAAGTCGGTAAACTTACGTGCAAAGTCGCTGATTATACGTGCAAAGCATGTGACGTATGTCTCGTGCGAAGTCGGTAAAGTTACGTACAAAGTCGGTGAATTTACGTGCAAGGCATGTGACGTATGTCTCGTGCAAAGTCGGTAAAGTTACGTGCAAAGTCGGTGAATTTACGTGCAAGGCATGTGACGTATGTCTCGTGCAAAGTCGGTAAAGTTACGTACAAAGTCGGTAAAGTTACGTACAAAGTCCGTAATGCTACGTGCAAAGTCGGTAAAGTTACGTACAAAGACGGTGAATTTACCTGCAGGGCATGTGATGTATGTCTCGTGCGAAGTCGGTAAAGTTACGTGCAAAGTCGGTAAAGCTACGTGCAAATTCTGTAAAGTTACGAGCAAAGTCGGTAAAGTTACGTACAAAGTCGGTGAATTTACGTGCAAGGCATGTGACGTATGTCTCGTGCAAAGTCGGTAAAGTTACGTGCAAAGTCGGTGAATTTACGTGCAAGGCATGTGACGTATGTCTCGTGCGAAGTCGGTAAATTTACGTACAAAGTCGGTAAAGTTACGTACAAAGTCGGTGAATTTACGTGCAAGGCATGTGACGTATGTCTCGTGCAAAGTCGGTAAAGTTACGTACAAAGTCGGTAAAGTTACGTACAAAGTCGCTGATTATACGTGCAAGGGATGTGACGTATGTCTCGTGCAAAGTCGGTAAACTTACGTACAAAGTCGGTAAAGTTACGTACAAAGTCGGTGAATTTACGTGCAAGGCATGTGACGTATGTCTCGTGCAAAGTCGGTAAAGTTACGTACAAAGTCCGTAATGCTACGTGCAAAGTCGGTAAAGTTACGTACAAAGACGGTGAATTTACGTGCAAGGCATGTGACGTATGTCTCGTGCAAAGTCGGTAAAGTTACGTACAAAGTCGGTGAATTTACGTGCAAGGCATATGACGTATGTCTCGTGCAAAGTCGGTAAAGTTACGTACAAAGTCCGTAATGCTACGTGCAAAGTCGGTAAAGTTACGTACAAAGACGGTGAATTTACGTGCAAGGCATGTGATGTATGTCTCGTGCAAAGTCGGTAAAGTTACGTACAAAGTCGGTGAATTTACGTGCAAGGCATATGACGTATGTCTCGTGCAAAGTTGGTAAAGTTACGTACAAAGTCGGTGAATTTACTTGCATGGCATGTGACGTATGTCTCGTGCAAAGTCGGTAAAGTTACGTACAAATTCGGTGAATTTACGTGCAAGGCATGTGACGTATGTCTTGTGCAAATTCGGTAAAGTTACGTGCAAAGTCGGTGAATTTACGTGCAGGGCGTGTGACGTATGTCTCGTGCAAAGTCGGTAAAGTTACATACAAGGTCGGTGAATTTACGTGCAAGGCGTGTGACGTATGTCTCGTGCAAAGTCGGTAAAGTTACGTACAAAGTCCGTAATGCTACGTGCAAAGTCGGTAAAGTTACGTACAAAGACGGTGAATTTACGTGTAAGGCATGTGACGTATGACTCGTGCAAAGTCGGTAAACTTACGTACAAAGTCGGTAAAGTTACGTACAAAGTCGGTGAATTTACGTGCAAGGCATATGACGTATGTCTCGTGCAAAGTCGGTAAAGTTACGTACAAAGTCCGTAATGCTACGTGCAAAGTCGGTAAAGTTACGTACAAAGACGGTGAATTTACGTGCAAGGCATGTGATGTATGTCTCGTGCGAAGTCGGTAAAGTTACGTACAAAGTCGGTGAATTTACTTGCATGGCATGTGACGTATGTCTCGTGCAAAGTCGGTAAAGTTACGTACAAAGTCGGTGAATTTACGTGCAAGGCATATGACGTATGTCTCGTGCAAAGTTGGTAAAGTTACGTACAAAGTCGGTGAATTTACTTGCATGGCATGTGACGTATGTCTCGTGCAAAGTCGGTAAAGTTACGTACAAATTCGGTGAATTTACGTGCAAGGCATATGACGTATGTCTCGTGCAAAGTCGGTAAAGTTACGTACAAAGTCCGTAATGCTACGTGCAAAGTCGGTAAAGTTACGTACAAAGACGGTGAATTTACGTGCAAGGCATGTGATGTATGTCTCGTGCGAAGTCGGTAAAGTTACGTACAAAGTCGGTGAATTTACTTGCATGGCATGTGACGTATGTCTTGTGCAAATTCGGTAAAGTTACGTGCAAAGTCGGTGAATTTACGTGCAGGGCGTGTGACGTATGTCTCGTGCAAAGTCGGTAAAGTTACATACAAGGTCGGTGAATTTACGTGCAAGGCGTGTGACGTATGTCTCGTGCAAAGTCGGTAAAGTTACGTGCAAAGTCGGTGAATTTACGTGCAAGGCATGTGACGTATGTCTCGTGCAAAGTCGGTAAAGTTACGTACAAAGTCCGTAATGCTACGTGCAAAGTCGGTAAAGTTACGTACAAAGACGGTGAATTTACGTGTAAGGCATGTGACGTATGTCTCGTGCAAAGTCGGTAAACTTACGTACAAAGTCGGTAAAGTTACGTACAAAGTCGGTGAATTTACGTGCAAGGCATATGACGTATGTCTCGTGCAAAGTCGGTAAAGTTACGTACAAAGTCCGTAATGCTACGTGCAAAGTCGGTAAAGTTACATACAAAGACGGTGAATTTACGTGCAAGGCATGTGATGTATGTCTCGTGCGAAGTCGGTAAAGTTACGTACAAAGTCGGTGAATTTACGTGCAAGGCATGTGACGTATGTCTTGTGCAAAGTCGGTAAAGTTACGTGCAAAGTCGGTGAATTTACTTGCATGGCATGTGACGCATGTCTCGTGCAAAGTCGGTAAAGTTACGTACAAAGTCGGTGAATTTACGTGCAAGGCATGTGACGTATGTCTTGTGCAAAGTCGGTAAAGTTACGTGCAAAGTCGGTGAATTTACGTGCAGGGCGTGTGACGTATGTCTCGTGCAAATTCGGTAAAGTTACGTGCAAAGTCGGTGAATTTACGTGCAAGGCATGTGACGTATGTCTCGTGCAAAGTCGGTAAAGTTACGTACAAAGTCGGTGAATTTACGTGCAAGGCGTGTGACGTATGTCTCGTGCAAAGTCGGTAAAGTTACGTGCAAAGTCGGTGAATTTACGTGCAAGGCATGTGACGTATGTCTCGTGCAAAGTCGGTAAAGTTACGTACAAAGTCGGTAAAGTTACGTACAAAGTCGGTGAATTTACGTGCAAGGCATGTGACGTATGTCTCGTGCAAAGTCGGTAAAGTTACATACAAAGTCGGTGAATTTACGTGCCAGGCGTGTGACGTATGTTTCGTGCGAAGTCGGTAAAGTTACGTGCAAAGTCGGTGAATTTACGTGCAAGGCATGTGACGTATGTCTCGTGCAAAGTCGGTACAGTTACGTGCAAAGTCCGTAATGCTGCGTGCAAAGTCGGTAAAGTTACGTGCAAAGTCGGTAAAGTTACGTGCAAAGTCGGTAAAGTTACGTGTAAAGTCCGTAATGCTACGTGCAAAGTCGGTAAAGTTACGAGCAAAGTCGGTAAAGTTACGTGTAAAGTCGGTAAAGTTACGTGCAAAGTCCGTAATGCTACGTGCAAAGTCGGTAAAGTTACGTGCAAAGTCGGTAAAGTTACGTGCAAAGTCAGTAATGCTACGTGCAAAGTCGGTAAAGTTACGTGAAGAATCTGTAAAGTTACGTGCAAAGTCGGTAAAGTTACATGCAGAGTCGGTAAAGTTACGTGCAAAGACGGTAAAGTTACGTGCAGAGTCGGTAAAGTTACGTGCAGAGTCGGTAAAGTTACGTGCAAGGACGGTAAAGTTACGTGCAGAGTCGGTAAAGTTACGTGCAAAGTCGGTAAAGATACGTGCAAAGTCAGTAAAGTTGTGTGGAAGGTCCGTGATGGTCCATGCAAAGTGGAAAAAAAGTACGTGCAAAGAATGCTACGTGCGAAGTCAGTAAAATTGTGCGGAAGGCTCATGATGCTCCATGCAAAGTGGAAAACTTACGTGCAAATTCGGCAATGCTACGTGAAAAGTCATGTAAAGTTATGTGGAAGGCCCGTGTTGCTCCATGCAATGTGGGAAAAATTACGTGCAAAGTCCGTAAAGTTGCATACAAAGTTTATAATTCTAAATCCAATGCCCGTAAGGTTACGTACATAGTCGGTAAAGTTACGTCCGATAGTATTACGTGCAAAGTCGGTAAAAGTGTGTGAAAGGTCCGTAAACTAAACAAGTTCTATAATAAGATTGCATATAAAGTCCGTAATGCTAAGTGCAAAAACGGTAAATTTGTGAGCAAAGACTGAAAATGTGCACGTGAAGTACGTAATAATACGTGCAGAGTTCGTGAGTGCGAAGACGGTAAAGTTGAGTGAGACATTTGTAATGCGACGTATAAAGGTAACCTAAGTAAAGTCTCGTGCGAAAACGATGTGCAAAGACGGTAAAGTAAGTAAAGTCTCGTGCGAAAACGATGTGCAAAGACGGTAAAGTAAGTAAAGTCTCGTGCGAAAACGATGTGCAAAGACGGTAAAGTAAGTAAAGTCTCGTGCGAAAACGATGTGCAAAAACGGTAAAGTAAGTAAAGTCTCGTGCGAAAACGATGTGCAAAGACGGTAAAGTAAGTAAAGTCTCGTGCGAAAACGATGTGCAAAGACGGTAAAGTAAGTAAAGTCTCGTGCGAAAACGATGTGCAAAGACGGTAAAGTAAGTAAAGTCTCGTGCGAAAACGATGTGCAAAGACGGTAAAGTAAGTAAAGTCTCGTGCGAAAACGATGTGCAAAGACGGTAAAGTAAGTAAAGTCTCGTGCGAAAACGATGTGCAAAGACGGTAAAGTAAGTAAAGTCTCGTGCGAAAACGATGTGCAAAGACGGTAAAGTAAGTAAAGTCTCGTGCGAAAACGATGTGCAAAGACGGTAAAGTAAGTAAAGTCTCGTGCGAAAACGATGTGCAAAGACGGTAAAGTAAGTAAAGTCTCGTGCGAAAACGATGTGCAAAGACGGTAAAGTAAGTAAAGTCTCGTGCGAAAACGATGTGCAAAGACGGTAAAGTAAGTAAAGTCTCGTGCGAAAACGATGTGCAAAGACGGTAAAGTAAGTAAAGTTTCGTGCGAAAACGATGTGCAAAGACGGTAAAGTAAGTAAAGTTTCGTGCGAAAACGATGTGCAAAAACGGTAAAGTAAGTAAAGTTTCGTGCGAAAACGATGTGCAAAAACGGTAAAGTAAGTAAAGTTTCGTGCGAAAACGATGTGCAAAAACGGTAAAGTTACGTGAAGAATCTGTAAAGTTACATGCAGAGTCGGTAAAGTTACGTGCAAAGTCCGTAATGCTACGTGCAAAGTCGGTAAAGTTACGAGCAAAGTCGGTAAAGTTACGTGCAAAGTCCGTAATGCTACGTGCAAAGTCGGTAAAGTTACGAGCAAAGTCGGTAAAGTTACGAGCAAAGTCGGTAAAGTTACGAGCAAAGTCGGTAAAGTTACGTACAAAGTCGGTGAATTTACGTGCAAGGCATGTGACGTATGTCTCGTGCAAAGTCGGTAAAGTTACGTACAAAGTCGGTGAATTTACTTGCATGGCATGTGAAGTATGTTTCGTGCGAAGTCGGTAAAGTTACGTACAAAGTCGGTGAATTTACGTGCAGGGCATGTGACGTATGTCTCGTGCAAAGTCGGTAAAGTTACGTACAAAGTCGGTGAATTTACTTGCATGGCATGTGACGTATGTTTCGTGCGAAGTCGGTAAAGTTACGTGCAAAGTCGGTGAATTTACGTGCAAGGCGTGTGACGTATGTTTCGTGCGAAGTCGGTAAAGTTACGTGCAAAGTCGGTGAATTTACGTGCAAGGCATGTGACGTATGTCTCGTGCAAAGTCGGTAAAGTTACGTACAAAGTCGGTGAATTTACGTGCATGGCATGTGACGTATGTCTCGTGCAAAGTCGGTAAAGTTACGTACAAAGTCGGTGAATTTACGTGCAAGGCATGTGACGTATGTCTCGTGCAAAGTCGGTAAAGTTACGTGCAAAGTCGGTGAATTTACGTGCAAGGCATGTGACGTATGTCTCGTGCAAAGTCGGTAAAGTTACGTGCAAAGTCGGTGAATTTACGTGCAAAACATGTGACGTATGTCTCGTGCAAAGTCGGTAAAGTTACATACAAAGTCGGTGAATTTACGTGCAAGGCGTGTGACGTATGTTTCGTGCGAAGTCGGTAAAGTTACGTACAAAGTCGGTAAAGTTACGTGCAAAGTCGGTGAATTTACGTGCAAGGCATGTGACGTATGTCTCGTGCAAAGTCGGTACAGTTACGTGCAAAGTCCGTAATGCTACGTGCTAAGTCGGTAAAGTTACGTGCAAAGTCGGTAAAGTTAAGTGCAAAGTCGGTAAAGTTACGTGTAAAGTCCGTAATGCTACGTGCAAAGTCGGTAAAGTTACGAGCAAAGTCGGTAAAGTTACGTGTAAAGTCGGTAAAGTTACGTGCAAAGTCCGTAATGCTACGTGCAAAGTCAGTAAAGTTACGTGCAAAGTCGGTAAAGTAACGTGCAAAGTCAGTAATGCTACGTGCAAAGTCGGTAAAGTTACGTGAAGAATCTGTAAAGTTACATGCAGAGTCGGTAAAGTTACGTGCAAAGTCCGTAATGCTACGTGCAAAGTCGGTAAAGTTACGAGCAAATTCGGTAAAGTTACGTGTAAAGTCGGTAAAGTTACGTGCAAAGTCCGTAATGCTACGTGCAAAGTCGGTAAAGTTACGTGCAAAGTCGGTAAAGTTACGTGCAAAGTCAGTAAAGTTACGTGCAAAGACGGTAAAGTTACGTGCAGAGTCGGTAAAGTTACGTGCAGAGTCGGTAAAGTTACGTGCAAAGTCGGTAAAGATACGTGCAAAGTCAGTAAAGTTGTGTGGAAGGTCCGTGATGGTCCATGCAAAGTGGAAAAAAAGTACGTGCAAAGAATGCTACGTGCGAAGTCAGTAAAATTGTGCGGAACGCTCATGATGCTCCATGCAAAGTGGAAAACTTACGTGCAAATTCGGCAATGCTACGTGAAAAGTCATGTAAAGTTATGTGGAAGGCCCGTGTTGCTCCATGCATGTGGGAAAAATTACGTGCAAAGTCCGTAAAGTTGCATACAAAGTTTATAATTCTAAATCCAATGCCCGTAAGGTTACGTACATAGTCGGTAAAGTTACGTCAGATAGTATTACGTGCAAAGTCGGTAAAAGTGTGTGAAAGGTCCGTAAACTAAACAAGTTCTATAATAAGATTGCATATAAAGTCCGTAATGCTAAGTGCAAAAACGGTAAATTTGTGAGCAAAGACTGAAAATGTGCACGTGAAGTACGTAATAATACGTGCAGAGTTCGTGAGTGCGAAGACGGTAAAGTTGAGTGAGATATTTGTAATGCGACGTATAAAGGTAACCTAAGTAAAGTCTCGTGCGAAAACGATGTGCACAGACGGTAAAGTAAGTAAAGTCTCGTGCGAAAACGATGTGCAAAGACGGTAAAGTAAGTAAAGTCTCGTGCGAAAACGATGTGCAAAGACGGTAAAGTAAGTAAAGTCTCGTGCGAAAACGATGTGCAAAGACGGTAAAGTAAGTAAAGTTTCGTATGAAAACGATGTGCAAAGACGGTAAAGTAAGTAAAGTCTCGTGCGAAAACGATGTGCAAAGACGGTAAAGTAAGTAAAGTTTCGTGCGAAAACGATGTGCAAAAACGGTAAAGTTACATGTAAAACTTGCAATGATACGTTCTAAGTTTGTATGGTTGGGTGCAAAGTCCGTAAAGCTAAATGCAAACTTATAAAGTCATGTGCAAAGACGGCATAGTTACGTGCAAAGTCTTTAAGATATGTGAAATTCCGTAATGCTCAGTGCAAAGTTTGCAGAGTTGAATGCAAAGTTCGCAAGACAAATACAGTAAAGTTGTGAGCAAAGTCAGTAAACTTACGTCGAAGGTCAGAA
This sequence comes from Saccoglossus kowalevskii, assembly GCF_978046115.1. Classification (NCBI taxonomy): domain Eukaryota; kingdom Metazoa; phylum Hemichordata; class Enteropneusta; family Harrimaniidae; genus Saccoglossus; species Saccoglossus kowalevskii. The sequence goes on from NC_140645.1 coordinate 18,980,180, forward strand.
ATGCTGTGTGGGAATTTGAAAAGAATGCTGCGCACAAAGTCGATATATTTTAGCGCAAAGTAATTTTCAAAACAGTCAGTACAATAACAAGTACATAATCCTTGCTCGATATGCCCCAGACCCTGACGGTTGCAGAGTGGACGACTACCTGCGGTGTCAATGAAAGAAGATATCATGTACGCGCTTGCATATATTACTAGTACCATACAACTACGGTAATGAAGCATATTAGCATATTCATAGCAGAACCTCTGACAACATCTGCTCATATAACCATTCAGAATATAATTAAAGCAGGTGAGTCGTTACCTGCGCATGCGTCAGATGGCCATATCGTGCCTTTGCGTTTTAGCGTGTGCTGTCATCGTCGCTTGGGAAGGCTTGGAACCTCCCGCTTTAAATTACATATGACTTCAGATCTCGCGGCAGATCTCGCGGCCTCGTGCAACATTTTTTGCCGCCGTACCACGCATGTATTGAATTGGTTAGTGTGTATTCTTGAGCTTCCGTGAGTAGGTGACGTAACCAGGTTATGGTATGCTACATGTATATGTGATATGCTCAAATTGGCATCTATGTTCGTTTACTCACAAACACGGGTTAGTCGAAAAATATCCAATTCTCGTGGGCGGAGCTACGTCACAAGTTGTCCCATGTTGCTAAGACGCGCACCACTCATAGTCACAATCAAGGAAATACTCGCTGTTGCGGCACTTGATTTACCCAGAACTCTGTGCGAATCCCCCATGATTTTGGATGCTGTCCATTTTCGTTCAAGAAATCGTCGGATATCACCAGAAAACGCGGTATTTGTGCAGTTTTGAATAAAAACAAGTTAGCGATTATGAACAACGGTTATTAACGTAACACCCGATCCCCTCTGAACTTGTTGTTTCGCATTTTAAGGTAAGAAATCAACATTTGAAACCGACGAGGTGTCGATTTACTAGATGCCATGTTTCACAACTTGTTTAACTTGCGGAAGATTAAAACAATAATTAGTATTTATTAATTTTCAGCCCCAAAGTGACTGTGACACCATTGTACCATGCATTTCTATGGGCTTTGCGCGATCTGGTGTGGAACGTCGGTCGAAGAGCCGGTGAAAATAGCTCAAGTCGAGAAAACAGCACAAAGTCAACTTTGAAGTAATCCTGAGCAACCAAATTTATATATGTTGTTACGCTGTTCAGGGGAGTCTCAACAACCAAATCCCAATCCCAAAGTATCGTTTTCTGGGAGTTTTCGGCCTTTGTTTTCACTGTGATGGATGTCCGGCCCTGAGAATTCGCGGCAACTGTGATGTCAGATAAATCTGTGGTTACTTCGAGTTAGTCGCGCTCGTTGTTTATATACCAAGTCATAACATCGTTTTGTCACAGTGGTGGCCAAAATCCGCTAATATTGTCCACTTTTGCACGATTGTACTCAAGCTGAGTTGGTATTTCAAAAAGTTCAAACGAGGTATATCGATGTGTTGATATCATAACATATATAATAACATATATAATATCAGAGGTACATTACTTGGGGTTTGTAACTACGGTGACATGATACCAAGATCCCGTCACAATCTCGCTCTCGCATAAGCGTTCCAACTCAGAAAAAATGCGAATGCGCATGCCCGAGGTAACTAGGATACTGGGATGTCCAGGTGGATCAAAATAGCTGCCCACGATATGACGGATTACGAGAACTATATTTTCTGTACATTTTCGATGTATTACATTTTTCACTATGATAGTGACAAGAAAAGTTTATTTTTTTCATTACAAACCTTGAACATTGATATGCGTCATGTCAGAAGGTCGTAGCCTCAGTCTCGCTATCTACGAGAAGAGACTTGAATGGGATCTTGACATGATGTCACCATACAGTACTATGCGAGTTGCAAACCCCAAGTAATGTACCTCTGATAATATATAATAACATCCGGGTTTTTTTTGGTGGGTACCCGGACAAAATATGGCGTATCATTTCCTAACTATTTTTCATGGGTCAGCACATAATGTCCGACTCGAGTTATATAACAGTTTTATTGGTCAAAACAATCGTCTGTGGTCATACCCGGTCAAAGAAGAGCTCATCCCAGGGCTGCTAGGTGACATATACAGTCGAAGGGGGGGGGGGGCAAGGGGGTAGCTGGTAGCTTTACGGGAAATAAAACGGGCTTTTTACAATTTACAAGGAAAAAAAGACGTTTTTACAGATTACAGTGATAAAAAATGGAACATTGAATGGTCCGAAGAGCTCTCCGACTAAAATTCTCCGCCATTGCTGCGCCGTGTGTAGAGGCACATGCGCATAGTACCCTCGTAATGCTCTTCATTCGGTTAGAGGGTCTTTTACGTCTTGACATTCAATTTTGCAGTGAATTGTGTCATCTAGTCGTTTTACAGTTTCTAAAATGTAATTTCCCTGGATTATTCTTTACGATTTGTTTTATTTGGATGTAAATTCTTGTACGTACCGAGAAAAATGACACATTTTTACAGTGTACGAAAAAAATATTTGATTGATTACGTTGTACGTCTAGCCTGTGATTACAGAGTTACGGAATTTATTTTTTTAATTTACGTTGTACGAACAAAAAAATATTGCAATTACATGTACGTTGAACGAAAATACCCCCCCCCCCCCGTCACAGTCGTATACCATCATACATCTGTCCAACCCACTATTCAAATCGCGTTCAGTTCTCGTTGGACAATCAACCAATCAGAAATTACGCTACAGGTTATTTTCTAATAAGGTGAGCTACCATATCTGCTTAGAGTGCACACGTACTCTGCCAGTGTATGATATAATTAATGCATTTTCACCATGAATACTACAGCACCGGACAATACAACGGAAGAGACGAATTCAAGTTTATCATTGGGTCCGGCATGGACTTACGTACAAACAACTGAGACAGTCATCGCTGTCGTCGGGATTCTAAGCAATTTGATGGTTATTATCGTTATGCTTGGCACGCCGTCTCTTCGATCACATCTCACGTCCAGGCTCACTGCGTCACTGGCTGTAGCAGACCTACTGGCCTCCGCCTTTCTTGTACCGCGAACGTTACGAGGATTTTTCGCTGTACCGTCTGGAATAGCTGGTGAGATTTACTGTCGAACTGTCAGAGCTATGATTCTGTGGGTGAGTTTTGTGGCTTCTACTTACACTTTAGTAGCGATTGCCTTGGAAAGATATTTTGCCATCGTTCATCCGTTGCAGTATAACAGATACAAGGGAAAGATGTCGGCATTGCCAGTCATCGTGTGTGTCTGGCTTCTAGCCTTCACCGTGCAGAGTTTTAATGTCTACAACAATTCATACGATCCCGAAAGAGAAAATTGCCGCTACCAGTGGCCATTTGACGACTGGTACCAAACGTTCGTTGGTGTTGGCTTATTCTTCGCCACATACTTCGTTCCAGGGGCTATCCTATTGGTTGCGTTTGTTAGAATTCTACTTGCTCTCCGTGAAAGTGAACGTAAAGTTGTACAAGGCGCCGCAGCTCACGGTAACGCAACACCAGGCAGGATACGTACAAGGAAAAAAATTATTAAGATGTTCATAGTTGTTTGCCTATCATTCTTACTCTGCTGGGGACCCAATCAATTTCTTTTTCTAATTCTCAATATCGAGCCAGATACAGACGTTAGCGATGTCATATATAATTTTACTCGCATTTTAGCTGGCCTCAACTCATGTCTTAATCCGTTTATTTACACAGTTTGGAACAAATCTTTTCGAAACGGAATTGTAGTAATATTCTGCAGGTCCAAATTTAAAGTCGGAACTTTGGATTTCAGTCAAGGCGGTCCATCACACACGAATACGACAGCGGGACAACCGGAAAACCATAAATAATATACCTTTCGTAGAAGTGGTGCCCTCTTGCGGCGAAGTGGTTATATAGCGTAACATGTTGATGTTATGTTGCTCAAAACTACCATTTTATTGAAGTTATAGCCATTCGAAAATTAAATTATAAGAAATATCTCAAACCATGTTTTTCTGATGACTGTAGATTGGCCTTCATTTCAACCTGGGGGTAATATTCGACTAATTTACGCCTTAACAACCCGTCATCGCAAGGGGGCGCTACTCACGAGAACGGTGTTTTCAATTATGTATGAACTAATGTTTTAATGCCGCAAATGAAAATATCATAACAACATAATAGCAATATTTTATATCTTGTTTGGTACTATCGACATATCCTTCATTTCTATAAATATTGTAGAAAAATAGCAACACCATTTATGTTCATTCCTATAGGTACGTCCCATGAAATTGTGGTGACTACTCAAGGAGTCCTGAATTATTTCGTCATAGTTTTGAGGTAACAAGTCACGCCGCGTATACGTGAAAAAAGGCAACGTGGTGCTTTCTTGTATATAAATAAAATCGAGAGGAGAGCGGGGGCTTGCCGGATCGCAAACCGATTTCACTGAATCTTGTCAGGACTTCGTTCGATTGGCCAGACAGCGTCTTGAATCACACAAATTGCTCAGTTTATTTAAATTGTGATATTTGTATATGCATTGTGAGAGATAGAAACTATGCTTTGACATGCCACCAAGTGCTCGTAAAATTATGATCATCCTTCTGTGAGTGGCAGGAACTAAGATCGGAAGGCGACGCATTCCATTCAGGGCCGGCCACATTTGTTACACGTGATCGATATTACAATAGCCAATTGGAATACAGCGTTTATAACCATCGTCACAAGCTCATTATAAATTCAGTCCGAAGCCCGTCAAGTGTCTAATCCACGACTGACTGTTACCACGTAACGCAGCACTATTTCGAGGTGTACTTGGACGGGAATTGCTAGTGATTATACCTTAAAGCGGAAACTATAGTTGAAATCTCTGACTGAAAGAGGAGTCAACAATTATTTGAATGGTGTCATTGCTGTGTCTTTTGAATCATGTGGTGAGAGTTACTCCCTTCTACCCATTTATTACTTGTGTGAACTGTCTTGTAGTATTTTATCTAGTAAGGTGTTATTCAATAAAAAGTTAGAACCGTGAAGTGAATAATTCGTGTCTTGAATGTCTGTTATAGCAGTAGGAATTGACTTGAATTGAATTGAATTGACTCCCATCGCCCTCAGGTGGTGTCACGGTGGCGGATTGGTTTGATGTCAGTTCCCTAAACAAAGTTCAGGGCACTGTCTAAATATTCAGTACCACATGTAACATTACTGTTTTTTGTTGTTTTTTTTTGTTTTTTTTTGAACTCCTCTTTTAGATCGATACACGCACACGCCCGGTATTTTTTTCTACAATATTTATGAATTCCACAATTCAACTTGAAACTGAAATGAAAGGATTCTATTGGCCGATGGAATGACATCGGAACTGTTTTAACTGAAGTCATTACGCACTGATTGGCTGGTTCGGTTACAACTGCCGTTGAAATTTATAAATATTCATAACAAATAAAGAGATTGAGATTGCAATACCCTAAAAAATCTAATGTGAACTCCTATGACGGACTGTACACTATTATCACATCCGATAGTTGTATTTTTTGTCACGGAATCAAGAAAAAAATTAACTCGCCTATTGTGCATATGTCAGTTTGTAGAAAGTATCTGAAAATCTATGTCTGATCATTGGGGGAACATTTTGCAGTGTTCTACTGTAAACCACTTGACGCATTTCCGAATATAAAACATTATTCTGTTTTGTTTTTTAAAAGTATATTTACATAAGTAAAATTAACAGTTATATGTTATTACTCCCAAAGCCGAGGTACGATATATTAGTAAGCTTGAATATACTATGGTAATTTTTGCGAGAAAGAATTCTGAGCGTATTCTGGAAATATGGGGAGGTTATAGATGTTATACATTAATACACCAGGAATTATAAATATAATTATAATATAAAAAATAAATAAAACATTTTTAAAAAACGGGGTACATACAGTCAGAATACCTAATTGATGAGAAAAAACATAATGCTGTACTCGCGTGAAAAGGTTTCTCACTTGACTAATCTCAGGTATTGTGAAGATTGTTCGCGGATATTTTGACCTGAAATGGTACCAATTTTTATTTTCAAAAATGACACTCAGTTATAAATTTTGATATATGCCATTTGAGCGTTTTTTACCCGGTATCGTCTGTTTAATTTTAAAGCGTGAGGGTCGTCACCTGCGCACGCGCGGGAATTGAGTCCCAAGCGACGATTACAACACACGCTAAAAACGCAAAAGCGCATGGGTAGACGCTTGTTTGTAAACAATGACACACTATCGCCATCTGACGCATGCGCAGGTGACGATTCCCCGCTTTTAACGAGTAGTTGTCACCACACACAGCGCGTTCGAATTTAGTTTGCATCAGTCACAACCCCCACCCCACCCCACCCCCACCCCCCGCCAATGCTAAATACACATTTTTAGATCTTCACATGTTACTAACTAGCGTGGTTTATTGTGGTAATCATGTCTCGGATGGTTGGTATTCTGTGTTTAATAAATTGACGGAATACAGTGGATTTTTTAATCGAGCTCGAGAGATGACTTATCTACCTCCAGGGGACATTAAAACACAGGTGTGTTAGACTGTTTCCACTCCACTTATTTCCACTCAAGTATGAACAAAGGTAATACAATACCGATTGTAAGTCATTATGAGATTGGTTAACCGTCTAATAATAAAAATTAATAATAATAATTGACATTCTAGCTTTGTTAAAACCGACCCCCTAGATTAATGATTTTTTAGGCGCTCAGAATAAGATGTCGGTGGCCATTTGCGAAATCAATAAGGAATAATTGACTACTACTGCTTCACTTCATACAACTTCGGAAATCCTGTGTGCAGCTATAGAGTACACTGCGTTCCAGTTCGAAACGAGCTGCGCACTGCTTGAGTATAGGTTTATGTCAACACCATTCTCTTTCAACAAATATACTGTGTATAAATAATGTTAACCGCGTGCACGTTCGACAGTGCGACGGATACAGGTTTCCAGGTACTAGTATTTTTTGTCCCCAGAGGGTTTTTATTCCTGTTTTTTCCTGGGCGGTCGGCGTGCCAGTAACGGGGGTTACTATTTTGTCGATGTTTTTGTCAGTTATTTTAAATGTTTCTTTGACAGAGTAATGTTAATGCCATTTGCCGAGCATCAATAGTCGATCTTTTTTGCAGTCCATGCAAGTCTTTTTTTCTCTCATTTAGTTTATTTCAATTTGAACACTACATGCAATGTAATGGCAGCCGTTTTTGGTCGGCTTTATTAGTGTGTTTTGTTAAATAAATGGTTCGCCGGACCGACTGCACATACGTGGCCGCACCTGGCATGCGCATGAACCTTACGATATGTAAGTGTGTGTTGTACATTGTCGGATGTGACGAGTCTAGTAAAGACTATACTGTCAAAGCACGTAACACAATCAAACAAAACAGCGCCATCACAAGACAAAGTCCACGACTCTCAATTTTATTTAGGGAGACGAACTGCGCGATCGCAGATTCGCTGGTTCCCGGCGTCCTTTGCGAATGGCTTGGTTACCTTGGTACGCCATGACACTTGAGGCGGGAACCAGTCAAGATCGCAGATCGAATGTCTCAAAGCGCGTAGCTGGGCGCACTGGCGAAAAAAAACAAAAAAAAAACACCTTCGGTTGAAATGATAACAGCTGTGTACTAAGTAAACAACTGGGCGGACCATGCAAATTACATGGTGCAATCCCTGGGATTGCGGAGCCACGCTTCAATTACAAAATCACAAGTGTAAGACAGTAAATGTCACATTGCCATGCAAATATTGTCAATATCATATACCAGTTTAAATTACTGTCTTTTTAAAACGGAATGGATTTTTCATTCCCTCCCTTCAAGCTTGTTTTTTTTTCAAAATAGAGTGGGTGGGTGCAAATGTCACGGTGCAATGATATAATAAAAATAATTCCTTGGTATAATGGTTAATCTCCGAATATCAAAACATTGCCAGCTAAGTTTCTGACCGTTTTTTTATGCGCACCTGGAGATCGTTAGAAAGTAAGACGAAAGAAGACAATGGTTATTTGAATAATCTACATAGATACTGCACGCTAAATACGCAAAGGTCCATGGGTAGACGCTCGTTTGTAAACAATGACACGCTACGCGCTATGGCCATCTGGCGCATGCGTAGGTGACGACCCCCCCCCCCCTCCGCTTTAATGAATTGACGAATTTCAAATAAATTACTAGTATTCCATGGAAGTTCAATGTTCACTGAAATTATTATATTGCCAATTGGTCGACGCGTCACTTTTCCATAGGATTTGCATGACCCCGATGACCTGAATAGAGATAGAGCATTGACTTTTATATGATTTTCTAGTGCATAAATATGCAATGAAAAATGAATAACGCAAAGTGAATATAATGTGAAACATTGGCTAATGTATTCATTGCCATTAGTCTAATCAGGTATATACATTTGTCAATATTTCCTAATAATTTGAGAAAGTGTTGTCTTCGCATATTGTAATGTTGTATTTCAATTTCCATGGTTATCCGCGTGTCACACGCAACGTGTGATGGTTCAAACACCAAAATGGCAACAGTAACAGAAAGACTTCCCTGGCGGCGATGATAAAATACGAACACGGAGCCAACAGATGAGGTTTCAACTGGTACGGGTATTATTATACTCTGCAAACATCAAGTACAATGATGCGGTAAAACTCCACTACTCCAATAACTAGATACTTAAACTCCAATACAATTCAACGAGATCTCCGATCTGATATCAGTGCTGAACAACTCCCCTATATATACCCACACTGTCTATAAATAGACCATTACATCAGCATACATAATGAGTCTGGCACTTACTACAAATTTCTAGAATGTTCAATTACCTTCTATTGCCTCCTACAGTGTTCTATTACCTATTCAACCAGTTTCTAAAAAAAATCTAGAATATTCCATCCAGACACAGTACGGTTCTAGAATATTCTCAGTGACACGGAAGTGGTAAATAAGTCGTATGCGACACCACGGGACCACACTAGTACTGTTATGCAATTCGTCAGTTTTTGCGAAATCATGACTGGTTAATATTTATTATAAACTATCTCTATTATTTGACTTATTTTCTACTTCTCTCAAATCTTTCTTTCTGATTTTTTGATATATTTTCTTCATTCAACACTTTATGATATTTTAAGTATCAGTGGTCAGGTTGTCATTATGTTTATTAAACAATGAACCTGATTGCAATGATTTTTTTGTACGATATTATTTCTTTTGCTTTTATTCTTGTTTTTTTTTTTTTACATAACATCGTCTTATGACTTCATACGATCGACGTTTTATAACAGGTATATAAGTGATACTCACTGAAGTCGGAGAGTGCTTCCATCATGATCGCGTTATTCTCATTTGTAAAAATAACCCATATACCATGTATTTTAATATCAATGAAGCTAAGTTAACGTGTTTTCAGTCATTTGTGAACCGCTTGTTATACAATTTGTATTTTCCAACGACTTTTTCGTACACACATGATATTGAGTGTTAGCACATTTTCGAATGGAATTCAAATCGCTAAATTGTAAAAATAAATATTACCAAATCAACCGTCGCGCAGCACGTGTTCGAATTTCATGTAAATAAACAATGTATTTTACACGCGTTGTATACGTCGCTATGAGTCCCATATCGAACAGGACGCGGCACGACGACTGCCACGCTTTAAATGAGGAGTAAAGCACAGTCCCTCTATCCCAGGGACTGTGAGTAAAGTATATGATAGGGTGGATGCCTGTCATCGTTGTTGCCCGAGTCGCTGAAACGTTTCTTGTGCACGTGTGTTTATTTAAACTCTATAAAACTTGTATGTTTTTTTAAAAACCATTTTCTAGTCTTGCTACAGAGTCGGATGTCCGCTGGAAGCTTGCGTTGCTGCAAAGTCACGTGACTTCGCAAATTAGCAGTGAAGTTATTCTTATTAGCAAGAAAACTTTTAACGATCTCATAATTTTGAAATTCATAACATTTTCATAATAATCTTGCGTAGATCTCTATTAGATTTGTTAATTTCGTGAAGATATTATTTATTTTTAGGGAATATGTTTGACTTGTTCGTGAACAATTCCAGCTCATTTCTGTCAAATCGTGTTCTTATAAGACAGACCGAATAGAGCTCGATCGTTTGTTTAAGTAATTACCATGACCTCGCTGTTCTTGGACAGAATGATAAGCATTATGATAAAGAGTTCCCGTTTTCGACATTGTGAAATTCTTTTGTTTTTATGCAGTTGGTTTTAGGTCCCCCATGTGTGTATTTTGGGTGCATCAAACTAATTACCCCCACTTTAGGCATTTATTATTTTCTAGCAACATTATTTCTTTGTTCAAACGTTTGACATGCAAAGTAAAAGATAAATCAGACTGCAAAACAACAGATTTTCAACCAAATTCATACTTTTTATTTTTTGAGAGTCCTATAAATTTCAACTATCCCAAATGACATACCTTATAGTCGCAAGGCTCCTAGTTTAAAGGCTTATCTTAAGTTTGGAATTAATTTTAAATATTCGCTATTTTTTCTTCACATGCCTGTAATATACTATAAGCATTGATTATTGGTTAAATTGTAAATGCCAGTTTGTAAGTGGACTTTGGGTAGTTACTTCCTGATAACACTGGAATAGAAAAAGTACGCTAGCTGATTGGTGGATGTGCCCCGCGCCATATTGCATGGTCTTAAAGTACACATAATAAGCGTTCAAATGGTCTGTGTGTATACTGGGTGTATTAAACTCAACTGTTGTTGGGTTCGTTGGTAATGAATGCCAAGTGAATTTCTAATATTTTCTGGAATCTAACATTTGGGTTTTTGGCGTAATTTCAATTGATGAATCGGCGGTATGTAATCACAATTTAAAATTTACCTGTGATCGACATTTTCTTTTTTTTTTATATTTTATTAGTACTCATAAAAAACAAATAATAAATAAATACAGAAGTAACATTTAATCAATCAAAATAAAAAAATTTTTTATTTACTGTTTACTTTTTTCAAAATCCCCATGCCCATGACAGCTCGCCTATACATCACCGTTGTACAGCGACAAGAGATTGGATTAGTGTTTAGCTTTATTACAAATTCGCGGAATAGGTATAACAGCGCACCAGCGTTGTTTACATTCAAGATTATGCGGTTCAAAAATGTGTTGCTGTTTTTTTTTCTATTCAGACCTTTGTTGAAATGGTAACAGTGCCCTTATTCACCTTTTAAAATAAACAATCTATCGATGAATGATGTGTTAAGTATTCAGTTAGATATGATTGAAATCTGATAAATAAATAGCGTGTATCATTTTAAATTTTGGATATTTCATGTTAATTCTATTTGCTATTATTTTGCAATTTTATTGCGTACATAATATGTTGTATTATTTATGCTTTCGTATTCATCAAAACTTTTGAAAAAAAAATGCTAGCAAATAAATAATATTAAATAATAAATTATAAGAAGAATAAATTTTGGATGAACACAATAAAACCCAAAGTAGGACCTTGTTTTAATCAGGTTAGTACTAAATGTAGAACACAATGCCATATTATTAATTGAAAGCTAGGCAGGGACACATTGCAGTGGATTGCAAGTATTCAAGTATTGGATGTCTACGCAAACGTAACTGTAGTTTCCTCAACCAACTGGGATACAAACTAGACTCGGATATAAAAAAAAATATACCGTGGCGAGTGAATATATCAATTTTAACCTGTGGGTTTTTTATATCGTAACGGTTGAATTCTCACGCCTGTTAGTGTTTTTTTTAGCTCTCGTATCCTTCTATGTGTTTATCTTCACAGTAAATGGACGACGATTTAAATAATATCAACTGCAACTCGTCAGCAAATATCTCTCAAGGATTATAAGGCAATGTAAACAACCAAATATGGTGCCGATAGAAATAATATCGTTTAGTGCGTTCAAGTTCATGTCCTTTGTCAGATTTCCGGTACATAGCTAATTTTATGAATTCCATGCGAGGGCTTCATTCCTTGTTTGGTTGGCTTTGTATATATTTTCCAAAGTTAATAATCGTTGTTGCTGAGTTGGATGTCATTATTTTGCCACTATTAGGAATATGTCATAAATGGTTTGTAATCAATGTGGAATTCGTTCTCGATTGCCTTCAACGAGCATAACGCACATGTTCGCTCTGCACTCACTACATGTAAATTCTGCACCTCCTCAATACGTCATCTATGGCATGCACACAGAATACAGGCAAGGGCATATCTGTGCTTAAAGGGCAGAGGTCGTCGCGCTGCGCATGTGCAATAAACATTGATTTTCCCACAATCCAACGCGCTCTTCCAATGGGAATCGCAAGTATGAGGTTTGACCTGGACGCGACTTGCACTAATTACCGCCGGTGACTCCTTCGGTACCTTCCAATCACCTGAAATATACCTAATTAAAGCTTGGTAACGTCACAGTTTGTACTCGTCCAAGTCGCCATCTTTGTTTATATGAGACCCGTATATCTCGCGCATGCGTGGCGCGACGACTACAGCCATTTAACATTTGTGATTACCAATAAGAATTTTTCTGGCTCTAGTATAATGTTGAAATTACAATATGTACTTGGTTTCTTACTAGCACACACTCCACTATACCAGTCTTTTTTTTCAGTCACCCGCTGTTTGAATTCCACCATGAATAACTGGACATTTCCCACACCCCGGGAAAACCACACAAACCGAATCCATACAAAAAAAAGAATATTTTTGACTCCCGTGTGCGAAGCACAAAAAGGGAGTCTTTGCAGTTAGTGTGTGTGTGTGTGTGTGTGTGTGTGTGTGTCTGTCTGTCTGTGTGTGTGTGTGTGTGTGTGTGTGTGTGTGTGTCTGTTCCATCGATATCCCAAGAACCAATGTTCGGATTTCAATGAAACTTGGTATATAGCTTGTCTGGGGCAATGCGCAGATTTGATTAGTTTTTGGTTGACATCCATACATATTAATGAGCTCATCTGCATAATAATGTGTGAATTTTAAGCTATTTCAGTTATATCTCAAGAAGCATTAAAACGATTTTTATATAACTTGGTAAGAATGTTACTAATGATTGGCTGCTGCAATTCATTGTTGTATTTTACATTTTAATTAAAATTTAGCATTTTTTATGTATTTTTGTATTATTTTTTTAATTTTTTTTTCTGCCCAATTGCATGAATACAACTAATAGGAGTCGGCGAGTGGACTAATTTGCATAATGATGCGCATGCGTATTCTATTTTTTATGACCAGCAATTTATGATGGTGTCAGCCATTTTGTTATTTCCAGTGTGTTGTACAAAAACGAAGCAAGCGCTCGGGAGAGGAAATGTATCGGTTTACATTATGAAAAGGTCTAGGAAATTACATGTATGATTTTTTATTATCGTATAAGTAAATAAATAAATAAGTAATTGAACAAATGTATAACCTCAATGACTGTGAATTACTGTGCAAGCTAGTTTACATTCACGTGTGGTGTAATTACATTCAAGCCACGGAACATTGAACCCTGTGTGAGCCCAGTCAAGAAAATAACGAATGTGAAATTCATCATCGCCAAAACCATGGCAGTGTTGAAGATATGAAAATGGTTGGTAGGTTCGATTTCATGGTAAAATGTTGTGTAAATTCGTTGTACTTGTGAATCCTGATTTATCACCGTATTATTGAACGCGAGAACAAATATGGTGACCTCCAGCATCAATGTAGTTGTTGTATCAAGTCGCTGCCGTAAGGAGATATTTCCTTTGTATCGCTTACCAACATTGTATTGTACTTCTTTCCTTTATTTTCCTTTACACATTTGGAAACTTGCATGGTGCACTTTCACCCCCACCTTCCCCAAATTACGAAGCTATGAAGTCGATTAGTAGGTATAGAATGTCTATGTGTGTTGATGACTACTGCGTTGTGCAAGGGCTTCTCGTACGTAAAATGGGGCACAATCCCAGTAAAAATATCTATTTACACAGAGCTGACAAAATTCGCCTACATGTGTAAATATATGTTGGGAATTGGAGAAAAAAAACTCGTAAAGCGTACCGAATTTACCGTGACAGCAGTGATCAATTTTGGTGCCGATTGTTGTTGGGCTGATCATTGAAATCACAAAATCATTAGCACTAAGTAAGCTGGTTTACCTTATTTTTGTGTCAGAGTACCCTGTACAAATGACATGAATCGACATGCGACGATTACCAAAACAATTTGACAATCGGTGTCTCATTTGTTCACCAACACGGTGATTTGTTACGATCGACGGTGATGAGCGGTATTTTTCCCGGCCCTTTTCGTCGGAAATTACGAATTCATTGGCTCTAATATATCCTAGTTTACTTTAGTTGTTTCATCCGAGTATTCTGTACATTGATTTTACCTAGCAAAGGAAACAATCGGTGTCTGGCTTTGTTATATTTACACTATTGCAACACCTTATGTGGGCCCCCAGCTTGGGCCTCGTGTTTCACTATTTTTTTCATTGAATATTACACGGCACGATATCCCTCAAATCGGAAGGCACATTTATTACTCGAGTTACTGTTCCTATTAAGTTAAGCCATGGAGCAAAAAAGAAAATATGGTTAAGCTGAATACCATGCTTCATGTGGAATGTATAGACCGTGATGTCGGCATTAACTACTGGATGCACAGTGGAAACCACTGGGGCAACGCCACGCTGACCGGCGTCTCCTGCCTGGTAAAAAAAAACATGCGGGACGGGCTGCAGGGTTTTAAGCCATCGTAGATGTTTTCGAAACGAAAATTAGCGAATAGGTTTTTTTTCGAGCCACTTAAAATGTCCTGTGTGTATTTTTGGTTGGTACTCATCGCGTGCGACGTGCCCCAGATAGTGTCAATTTATACGCAGTAACAAATGAGACGCGTTGGGGATTACTTTGAATTTTATGTACCGAGAAGTACGTCTGCCGTAAATTATTAATATTTGTTATGGTACTACGCTGTACGATAGTTGTAATTTTACCATGTCGATTTTCGGGATATACGAACCAATCGAAAAGATTGTGATGCCTTCCTTATTAATATACGTAACTGAAAATAAATAAATATAATATTTATTGACACACATATTGATATTAAGATAGTGGTTTGAATTTTAAATATTTAGATTGTGATTGTTTGTCAGAAATTTACATAGTTGTTCTTGCTACTTTACGTTTTCCGTGTTAACTAAATTTCTAAAATATTTTTAATTGCCCTATAAGTTTTTTGGGGGGGCATTTATTTGTTTACTATTTTCGTTGCATTTCATTTTCCCCAATGTTTTATGAATTATTTCAGTATTCTTTTTAATGTTTCAATTTTGTGTAGACATTTTATGCATATTTTTAAGTAGGCTTATTGTAGGTATACGATGTCTATGTGTGTAGATGACTACTGGTGGCTCCTTATTTAATAGATTATTCATAATTTGTTTATCATTTTCAAATATTCCCGAATATTACATCATGATCCCTATTCCCTCAGCACACGGGAGTTCTTTCTAAGCTTTCTTTGATTAATTTCTGTTGCGCTTATAATCAAACGTCCAGTCTCCAACTGGACTCTGAGGGTTATGTAACGTGGACAAGTAATCCATCCAACATTTACTTGCTATTGGAGGTAGGTATGCTAGCAGAGCCTTACCAACCACATTACCATCCTTTCCAGCAATACAATTGCATGATTTCCTTTCTCTGTCAGGTGTAGTCCATGTGAACAAGCTTATACTGAACCAGGGAGTTATCTGAATGCATTTTCCTAAATAATTTGAGATATTTATATTTTACTTTATGACATGAGACACTACACCAAGGGAGTTGCCCATTTGCTTTCTTCGACATCGACCGGCATTCCATTCTCAGTCCACGATGCACGAGTTATGTAATAAATTGCCATTTCATTATTCTGCCCAATATAACCTTTAGCTTCGCGTATTGCTTTACTGAATTCCTCTGAGTTCAACGAATTGATAAATTCTTGTTATAAACTGTGCAAGTGTAACACAGTGCAAGTAAACTCATACCGAACGTATTGGAAATCTTTTCTTGTGACCCAAGAGGCATGCAAAAGTGGTCAATTTCGTAAGAACAAGATGGGAATTGAAGAAAATGCGTATATCATTAATTAACCGGGTTTCTCCGTAGTCCAAACATTGAAATCTCCGATTAGAATAATTTCTGAATCGGTATATATTGCTTTTAGCGTAGTTAGATCCTGCTCAATAATATCAATTCCGTTACTTTAATGTGTGTATACTTTAGGACTTTCAGAAAGAACGTGAACTCCGACCTATAAAACATCATTATTTAGACCGAAAAAGTACGCTTTCAGTAGCAGGAAAACAGTATCGTTATGTGAGTCAAAACCTGTACACCGGGCATAATATCTTTCGATACTCAAATCATGGAAGGTAGGTGCGTTAGTACCTTCCATGCTCCAATAGACACCAGACACCCTTGCCCTAATATTCGACAGCACAATTGGGAAAATATCCACTGATATAAACATTGTCTTGTCGAAATCAGGTTTCAAATATACAAAATATATTAAATGTTGTCTAATATTGAATAAAACATGAATTTAAACATGCTTTTATACATCCTATACATTCCATCCCATAATATATATTTCCTCAAATATAGGTCTATCAATATGCACCCGGTCTATTCCGAACCCTTGCGCCTCCCACGCTCATAACAATTTTTTTTTTTTCATAATGGACGCAATCTTTTATATTACTCTCTCGTAGCTCATTCAGCTTTTCAAAAAGTTGGTTATCCATGGGAAATTAACGTCCACGAAAAAAATGTGTACTATGCAATGCCCTGTTCTTGTCCTTGATTCTCTGCTTGACTTTAAAGCTTAAGCACCGTGCGACTATTGGTCTTCCACCAGTTACACCCACTTACATTCTGTGTACTCTTTCAAATTTCATATTTCTTTCGGTCCCATCCCACGTATCATTTTGATCATCTTCCATGCCCCGGATTATAACGTTATTGTGTTTCTGTCGACCTTCTAATTCAGATTTATCATTCGAATTATTAATTATTAACATACCTACTTTTGACAACGTCTCAGGTAGAAATTACTGGAATGCATGTTTGTATATTTATAATCTGCATATTGTTAATATAAGTATTAGTCAGTAGTATGTGTTTTGTCCACTTTCCGTTTTTTTAAAAAAAAAAGAAAACTGTCGGATAATATGCTGAAATATTCGAACATATGTTCCCATACATATGGACAATGAAATTACAATTCGTCAATAAAACATCTATAAAATAATATGTATGTTATATGCATAAACAAGTACCTCGAAACAAAACCTACTTAGATCCTACTCAATATCAATTCCGTTACTTTGATGTGTGCAGTGTATACTTTGGGACTTTCAGAAGGAACGTAAACTCCGACCTACAAAACATCATTATTTAGACCGAAAAAGTTCGCTTTCAGTAGCAGGAAAACAGCCTCGTTTATACGAGTCAAAATCTGCACACCGGGCATAATATCTTTCGATACTCAATAGACACCCTTACCCTAATATTCGACAGCACAATTGGGAAAATATTCACTGATATAAACATTGTCTTGTCGAAGCCAGGTTTCAAACATACAGCATATATTAAATGTTATCTAATATTAAATGAATAAAACATGGATTTAAACATGCTTTTATACATCCTGTACATTCCATCCCATAATATACATTTCCTCGCGTATAGGTCTATCAATATGCACCCGGCCTATTCCGAACCTAGAATGTGTATTTGATTCACTGTGTTTCGTAATTGCTTGCTAAAGGAAATAATGATAACATAAAAAATATAAAACACGCCATTAGTTTTCCCTGCAAATCTATGAATGTTATATGTAAATATAAATACCATTTTTATCTTAAGGTATTTTTTTTGCTTTTTAAAACCAAGTCGTTGCTAAACAATCACTAATTTTCAGAACATAAAAAAGTCGTTCTATACTGTAAAAGGTTTAATTATTCACTGGGTTTTAATTTTGCTTATTTCACTGACTGGAAAATTAGCTAAATTAAATCCCAGTGATTATGTAAAATTGAGCATAGATCACATTATCTAAATGATAAAACCGTAAATTAAAAACCCAATGAATATAACTGAAATGCTAAATCAGTGAAATTTAAACCCAGCAAAAATTAGTCATTTTTCACAGTAATTGGTTGAGAACACGCAGCTTCTCTAGACTACCACAACAATATAACAAAACAACAAAATACATCGATGTTCATTGGTCCAATATATCGAACGAACGGTGGCTTGACCTATCAAATCATCACTCTCTTGGGCGACCTATGTACTTCTTCATTGATTCAATGAATATTGGTAGTAGTGCAATTCACTTAATAAATGTGAATTTACGTGTAAACCTTTATAATATTCTTACATTTTATCAACATTGAACCCGAAGGCGAGCGAGATCGGCACGATGATGTGGGTGACTTGGCGGGTATGTTGTCTTTTGCAACACGCTGTCAGTGACATTTGCAATCGTTTGTTATATCTGCTGTAATACTAGATGACTGGATGGCTGTTGACACGGCACCCCCTGGAAATGTGTCTGTTGTGAACGGAAACTTACACAGTTGTCACCACTATAATCACGTTGGCAGTTTGGTTACTCTCCATGTAGTTGGTATCAGATTTTGAGATTGTAAGTATGACAACAGTATTCAAATCCTAATCATCGTCTTGTAGATTTTAAAAAAACATCGAAAAGCCACACACGAATCGGAGCACAAAAGAAACATCAGATGGAACAAGTCCACCAATGAAGTTCTGGTATTTATTATTCTCAAAAATAATTCTTGTCAATTAGATAAGGATTTTTTCTAAAATATATTTTAAGAAGAACAGGACCCAACCCGGATTATATAATTTGTTATTCTTTGCGATGTCTTCAATGGGTGGGAATCGCTGTTGTTTATGATATGATATGAGACACATGCAATCTGTTTTATTAATACGACAGCCATTTTTCACAAAATAGCACCATGGTCAATTCTTTGATCTGAATAACTGTGCTGAGAGTAATTTTTAGTGATTTGATTTCTATAATTACGATAGGCATTCCCTTCATTGGTTTATATAAATACTCATAAATTTCAAACTGGAATAAGAGGTTTCTATTAGCGATCGAATAAGATAAAAACGTTTTCAAATGACTTCACCGCACACTGTGCTAGTTAGTAATCGGTTGATTGCATCAAACTGCGAGAATCCATTGAAATTTGTAATTATTTATAAAGATGAAAGGATAATGTGATTGCGCTAGGAGTAATTTTCTACAAAATGATATTATTTATGAGGTCTGCTCTTGCTTTCAAAATTGTATTTGAAGTTAATTTATATGTTTTTATGAATGAAATGGAATTATATGTTCCAGATATTGAATATAATTATACTATTACAGCATGAATATTATGCTAGTCTCTAGAAAATGCGCTTTCATCGGCGTTGTGCCAATGTTATTAGTGTACCTTTCACTAAGTCAGCACCATACAACTCTGATGAATAACCTCAGTCCACAAGTAAGTCATGCTTCCTTACGTTAATTTTATGTGTAATTAAGATAGTAGTATAACTGTAATGAGTATATTATAATAACTTGAGTTGTCCGTTATATAAACACGTCGTATTCCCGTGTTCGATCGGTGCCACGTGCTCCCCTGGTATCAGGCAGTGATTGAGGGCAATGCACGGTAATACGAACAAGACCGTGTATGTGCAACATTGAATGTTTTTCCGCACATTTGTATAGTTAGTCTAAAGCGGGAGGGTCGTCACCTGCGCACGCGCGGAAATTTAGTCCTAAGCGATGATAACAACACACGCTAAAAACGCAAAGGCTCATGGGTAGACGCTTGTTTGTAAACAATGACACGCTATGGCCATTTGACGCATGCGCAGATGACGACACCCCCCGCTTTAAAGAACAAATCCGCCATTATTTGTCCAGGTTAGGAAATCCTGATCATTTGTATCTGCAAATTTACCTACGTAGCGTATGTTCGCATGCTGTTTGCTCGAGAACATTTACGCATAACTGAAATTTAAGCAACCATGGCGCTCTAACCTGGCCGTCTATTCATAGTTTTCACAAGGTATTAACATTGTATATGTATATTCAATTTTACGACAGTCTAATAACAATAATGAACCCCTCGCAACGTCATATTGAATGAGAATTTGTGTGGGGCGAACGGAACGTTGCTGAAATGAGTTAACTTGCGATATATGCAAAAGCTAGGAATGTTATAAACGTTTTATCAAAATGACTGACAGAATTCAAATTGACCAATCCAGAGACAATATCACGTCACCATCTTATTAATATTGATGAGCTAGTTCAACATCACCCAATCAGCAAGCCCTTTATTTTAAATGAGTGGGGGGGGGTCTCACTTGAAGGCTTGCGTGCGCATTATGGGCGTAGACAATACGGAGCTCTCGCGCCAATCATTATTAAAGCGCGGTGGTCGTCGCGCAGCGCGTGTTCGTATTTCATGTAAATAAACAATGTATTTTACACGCGTTGTATACGTCGCTATGAGTCCCATATCGAACAGGACGCGGCACGACGACTGCCGCCCTTTAAATATTTGCTTTTGATTTATCTGATGATCGGCAGTCACAGATTAGTATAAATATGTTTATAAACTAAGGTAACAGCTTTCCGTCTTTCACTGTAAAATACAAGTGATGTTAGAAAGACAAACGCATGCACTTACTGTCCCGTTTTTGAGTGGCATATGTTTTGTAAGTTTCTCATAATATGCTAAATGAATATCGTGATCCTAATTTACACTCCCTCTTCGTGCGGGGAATAAGCGTAGTAATTTGGTATTTGCATGTCACACAGCAGGTGGAAAAATGAAAACCAATAATACAGAAGTGTGGTGATTGTACGGACGCGTATTTAGGAATTTAATTGTTTCATCGAACGCTGTTGTGTACTTCTTCGTTTTGGGGTTCAGATAAATCATAGTTCAATGTATCTATCAATATAATACAGTATCAGACAACAATGCTAAAATTCCATATCAACGTTGCATTTTAACCTTCCAAATCTCTATAACAAACGACGGTTGCACATTACATGGCAAGATGAATGAATGAATGAATGTATAAAAGAATGAAATGTATTCCATCAAAAGAAGATATGTAAATAATAATAATAATAATAATAATAATAATAATAATAATAATAATAATAATAATAATAATAATCTATCTAAACAATAAGCAGAACTTAATTTCTATGATTATTCACGGGAATTACAATGCAATATTTTTAGAACCATACATGATGATCGTTTAAGTATAAGTATAATCGTTGAACAACCTCAGACTGTTAATCACTCAGTTGTTGTGTCCGTGTCTTCACTTTTATCTGGTCGTAATGTTTATATTATCTGCGTACAAATAAATCCTTTTTTTTAAATATCTCCGGATAAATGTGTTAAAATGGCATTGACGTTGAAATCTCTTATAAACTATAAATTATAAACGTCACAATTCAAAGTGAAACGAGAGGTTTCTATTGGTAGATTGAACAACATTGGAACGTTTTTCAAATGTTGTTTGTTTCAGGCTTTACGCTCTAGGAAAGACAACCTGCCAACTACAAGTTGTTTTGTCATGCCAGCGTTCGTTCGTACTGGCACTGGTCCCCAGAACAACTTTAGACGTCTCCTGCATTCATTGATTGCCGGTAAATATCGGAATTGCTCCGTTGCTTCCTATCCGATTCCAGTCCACGCAACCCAAGACAATGGGACGACGCACAAAACATGGGAAGAAACCTTTGATGTCCTGGACATGGAATCAACTTGGTCAGTTCCAATAATATCGCCTCAGTCGTTTTTTGACAGCTGTGGCGGGAGAGCAGCTTTCAGTATTTGCGATGCTCGAAAATGGATGAATGCCACAGCGTTGAGTGAGAAAATACTGTCCGATACAGGACTAGCGTTTCGTATTGATAATGACACAGAAGAAGGTGGATACGGATGCAATACATTTCTAAACACAGCGTGTGTCATCTCCGTTGACACACAACTCCCTAATAATTCAGTTAGAATCATCCCTAGAGGGTTTTTCAAGAGAGCGGCGTATATAAGAGATATAGCCAAGAACGTCTCTGCTAGCATGTGTGATGGTAAACCATATCTGGCGTTACATTGGAGAAATAGAACCGGAGAAAGGTATATTATACTTCATTAAATATGCATAATTATATTATACCAGTATATTGATGGTGTTAATCCATTGATTTGATTGGTCCAAACACAAAATTTGCATATGAAATCCATGGTATATTATGACAGAACCCCACACCCTCCCCGTGGCTTTCGTTGCGTATGGAAGTTATTTTCACGAGTGATGCGGTGTATCCTGCGGCCGTACTTTCACGAGCTAAACCAAGTGGCCCTGGAACATGAATTGAATCGAGATGCGGTGCTTCGCTCGTGAAAGTACAGCAGAATACACCGCATCTCGATTCAATTCATGTTCCAGAGCCACTTGGTTTAGCCGTGCATTATCAGCCAATATACCATGGATTGCATATGCAAATTTTGTGTTTGGACCAATCAAATCAATGGATTAACACCATCAATATACTGGTATAATATAATGGCTGATAATGCACGGCTAAATCAAGTGGCCCTGGAACATGAATTGACTACAGGTTTAATACGGAAATACATAAAACCGGTATTATTTGATTTTTAGGGAAATATAGTGGTTGAATTTTAGAAGAATATTTAAAAAAAATACTGAATTAAAAACATCTGAAAAGTTATATAACTATAATACTGCTTTTTGTTAATGGTGGGATCCAAGTTGTGAGCGTCGGTCGTTGGGTGATTGTCGTTCGCCACACAAACGCTATGTTCTCAGTGTTGTTACTTTGAGATGGATTGCGAACTTCCAACAAAGAAAACATGATCTTTAAGTACAAGATATAATTGAGGGATTTAATGACATAAAAATGCAAAAAACTATGAGTCACAGGCACAAATGTATTGCCACCAATAACAACCGGTGTCCGGTAGCGGCAGCTGACAAAATTGCAGAGCACCCGGGTAATTGCCATCTGTTTCAAAAAACACGGGACAACGCAGGATTCGACGACGATATATGGTATTGTAATTCTTCACTATGTGTAAATAAATTACATGAGATGATGAAGGTAATTTCGAAAGCTACAGATTTGTGCCGAGTGTACACCAACCACTGTATTAGAGCGACGGCGTGCAAAGTCTTTCGACCGGAGTTGAGACAAGGCATATCATGTACGTGTCACAAAAACGATGCGAAAACCCGATCTTACACCATCAAACTTACCCCAGAACAACGACAAAACTTGTCAGTCATACTGTCACAAAACTTTGGTTATACCAAAGGTATCCAGGTCAGATGTTGGATCTGAGGTCGCTGTGCCGATCGCCGTACATGATACACCGCGTCCCGCCGCGTACTGCTGAACGTCAAATATCCACAGTTACAAGTAGTATGATGAGTCACAAAACCGGTTTATTTCACAACTGTACTTTCAATGGGCAAATTACAGTCCAAATTGTACAAAAACCGGAATGAAAACGTGGAAAATCCGTTGTTTAAATGATCCAAACTGTACACGACCCTGTATTTCAAATCGCATTGTGCGTCAGTAAAAGGTCAGAAAGGTCATCCTTTGTTATGCTAATGTGTGTGTTTACGCTGCTCTATTCAACGTGGATATGTTTTTTTTCCATATGGAATAAAAATTAGTTTGTGTTCAATTTGAACTGTGTTGCGCATGTAATTTTTGTATGCATTCAGCATACAACTACATACTATTCTTATAAATATTCATGTTCAAGGGCCATAATCATGATCATTTAGGAGATGAAAGTAAACTCTTTTTTTACAAGTTTTATCGAATTGTCAATATACTGGTATAATATAATAGCAATAACCCCCGCCAAAGTTGGGTATACCACTTGATATTGCACAATTCACTCCATATATGCACTCGCCACAGTCGTGAATTGTGCAATATCTCGTGGTATACCCGCCTTCGGCGGGGGTTATTGCTTAAATATAGTTTATTATATACCTCGTATTGCCCGGCCACGAAAGTGCGCCATCACGCCCGGCCTTGTGCGCTCGGTTTTCATTAATCAAAACAACGGTGTTTGAGGTCACGGTGTTGTAACATTGTAATTACATCTATAGGGTATATGATAAAACCTTTATGAACTGAATACGGCTTTTGCTGCGCGGCGGGAGCACCCGTGCTTGCGAGTGTGCTTGGCGTCCAAACCCGGCGGGTACTCACTCTGAAGTGCTATATGTATATGTGCCACCGTAAGGGGTCCCAAATTCACAACTTCTGTCTGAAAAGGGGTCCATATTTTCCAAATATGTCTCTAGAGCTTGTGTGATCCAACAATCAGGAGAATTCAAGCCCACCTGCGTTTCCCTTGGTACCATTTATGCTTACTGTCTTGATAGGGGTGCCAAATATCCACAATTTGTCTGAAAAGGGTTAGGCAATTGGAGTTTATTTCTGTCTGAAGGGGTGGGGGTTTCAAACAACCAGCTACACACCCCTGTCAGTATTTTTTGCAAGTAACCCCCCCCCCCTCGGGCATCCAAACAGTCTGTTACAATTGTAGACGAGACATTAAATCATTTTGGACACTTAAATCATATGTTGTTTCTATGTATAAATACATTTAAGTTTTTACATCACCGTTTATGATGATTTTAGTTGGTACGATCAGACCTGAAGATAACAATAAATGTTGACAGCCCCCATGTGTTTATGGTGAGGACGTACAACTCTACCACTGAAAATCAAAGTCGTATCTCAAAGTTGTGGCAGGGAACGATGATATTATGATACTACCTAATTATTTATTTTGTTTGCAGATGCGACATCTGGTATGCAAGCAAGAAACTTTGCGATTCACGGTTTTTAAATCTTACCGACTCCAGTAACCAGCTCGTGAAAGTTCTTCAACAATTTATGCAAAACAAGTCACTGACATGTATATATATAGCATACCCACCATTCTCAAAGGTAGGGTACTTTATATTCAATGCATCTTCATAAAGCCCCGGCTTCTGGCGACACATGGTGGCTATCACAAATAATTCGCGGTAAAATACGGCCACATTGTGAAAACCAGTAACTTACAAATGCACCAATCAGTGTGCTTTACTTCCATTACAAGAACCAATAATCTACTCGTGGAAGCAGTCGATCAGTGTCCTCGTCTAAAAACAAGCACTGATTGGTCAATAGATTCTATGACGTTTACTCATGAATATTCAAATCGTAGCCCCTAGAGCATGCTTGGTGCCGGGCGAGCATAATTCAATGAGACCCTGTGTTTTGCGCAATACAACGATGTTCGTCGTTTTGAAAAACAAAAGTGATTATTGACCAAACGTTAAAGGGCGGTGGTCGTCGCGCCGCGTCCTGTTCGATATGGGACTCATAACAACGTACACAACGCGTGTAAAATACATTGTTTGTTTACATGAAATTCGAACACGCGCTGCGCGACGACCACCGCGCTTTAACATTGTTGTCTATGGGAATTGTATTGATGGTTTTAGTGGCACCATACCTCACTTTTGGTATTTTTCGGCCATTTGTAATAATATCATATTGATCTTTCTACAGCGAATAATTGATATTCTTCATAATAAAATTCCGAAATACTACACAAAGGATGATATACCGAAGTTAGCCCCAAACATGTACAATGACGACAATTACATCATATCATTGGTAGAACAGGAAATAGTTATTGGTAAGTATACGGTCAGATGCCTTACTATATTATTATTCAAATTAATGCATTAATTATAAGTTACCTCTTACTTGTATTACTCGGAGCAGAATATTTTATTCAAGTAATGACAGACAAACAAAGACAGAATTAATAACTGTAAGGTTCACAACTGACAAAATGTGACATGACACATCAGACTGTGTAAGTTATTGACTGTTAGTATTAGTCCGAGCAGATCATCATGGGGGGGGGGGCAGAACTATTGTGCAAATGTTGTTTGCCTTCGCCTAATTTTGCGCAACATATGTATTCACGTTATTGGTTTATTTATTTTTATTTTTTAGTATGTGTGCGATTATTTTTTTTTATCTTAAAGCGCGGTAGTAGTCGCGCTGCGCATGCACGAGATATATGGGTCTCATATAAAACAAAAATGCGCAGATCAACGAGTACGAACTGAGACGTTTCCAAGCTTTAAATAAGTATTTTTCATGTTATTGGAAGATAATCAGTGCAAGACGCGCCCAGGTCAAACTCATACTTGTGATTTCCATTTGAAGAGCGCATTGGATTGTGGGGAAAATCAATGTTTATCAACACAAATGTGGCACATGCGCAGCGCGACGACTACCGCGCTTTAACTTTGTCTGTACAATTGTTGTTTTTTTGTGTTTTTTTCCTGTGTAGATCATTTTTGTCAGATTGCAACACATACTTATAATATTCAACTGCTAAAACTACATATACTCTCCACACTATGCATTATAATTGTGGATGTGAAGAATCTTGATGTGCATTTTTGTGCTCGCATTTCAGATGCAGCGGAATTCATTGGCTGCAAGGGATCAGCATGGACCAATCAGGTTAAAAGTGGCAGGGATACACTACTCAAACGAAGCCTGATGATAAACTCCCTTCCAGGAATCCCAAATGACCCACTTTTAATAAACTGAAGAAACTTTTTCTTTGTCAGTCAGAAAACCAGTAGTAAAATGGTTATGGTTTTACTTTAAAATATTAAGTCAGTATCTTTGGATTAGTGGGTTCGATATTCTAAAGATGTTAAGGCTCGATATCTGCAATAAGCTTGGATCGAAATGTTTGCCTAGTGCGGAGTAGTCATCGCCCGTGGCAACGGCCATAGCGTGTCGAAAAACGCGTCGTTGTTTACAAATAAGCGTCTACCCATGAGACTTTGCGTTATTAGCATGTGTTGTTATCGTCGGGTTAGAACTGAATTTCCGCGTTTGTTTAGGCGACGAAGTTCTGCTAACTAAACATCGAGTTACAATTTGGACGTTATTTCTCAATAGCGGGCGTGGTTTCCAAAATATGGGCGTGGTCATTTGTGTAACTCGATGTTTTTGTAACTTGATGTCCGTATTAAATTCGAACAACTCAGAATCTCGACCAACAGTCACCGGCGCTAAATTAGTGAAGGTCGTGGGGAAATCAATTTTCATCAGCACAAATGTCGGATATGCACAGCCCGACGACCCCCCCCCCCCATCTTTAATTAATTTGAGGTTTACCGGTAAATCCACAAGCAATTAAGGCATTTAAGGGCCCTTTCTGGAAATGCAAACGCATCGCGGCACTTGGTTAAATTATTTTACTTAAAAAAACACATTGTCGCTCAAATTAGTGTCGACATAGGAGAAAGAAATTCGCCATGTCCATCTTTCATGGTATCCATCATTCGTGGCCATGCCCCCCCCCCCAAACGCATGACGATTCGTATCATCTGGATTACGCATAGCTTCTCTGCGATTTACGGTCCGTATATCTTAAGCGTAGCTTGGACCCCCCCCCCCCAATACATTTTGCTGGATCCGCCACTGCTAGACCAACATTACCACGACGTCTGTCATTTACTGCAAAGCAGGTGTATATACCAATTAACATTTAGAAATTAAGGAACCATAAGAAACAAGACATTAAATGACTTTTCCTCTGGTTGTTACGAATTCATGTTATAGGCATTTACAGTATTTGAAACAATGAAGTCCATTAAATTAAAATTACTACTGTATATCTGTTTGAATAACCAAATAAATAATTGTTTCCTATTTATTTATTTCAAATAAAACGGCAATACTTTGAATGAATATAGCGATATGTTTTAATTTTACACTTGTCACCGTACTATTAACAACAATTAATTTGAGAATTGTTTTCATTGCACGGCAGTCACTTTTCCGTCATTTGCAGTCTTGGCATGTCACTACATCTTATTTCTTTTACCTCTATATGAGAGTGTTTTCTGAACATATTTTAATGACATTTATGCAAAAAAACGTACTTTCTGGCTTTTATGTGACTTGCATATTTATAGTTCACTCATTTGTGGACAGTGTTCAGCATAAAATATCGAAATCAAAACTTGTTTGCAAAAACTCATTTAAGCAAAAACAAACTACTTAGACCCAAAAGTCTACTAAATTCAGTTTGCTTATATTTTTTATGATTATAAATTGACTGAAACTTATGAGAGTTATGCTTATTTGCTTAGTTATTATTCTCCGGCGTTTGCTGGGGGTAGCATTTCCGAGTTTTACCGTAGTTACATACGTCACTGAACGCTACTTATGATTATATAGTAAGTACCGAACTGTAAGGTATAATATAGGAAGGAGTCGTTGGGGGCATTCAGAGCGGTTTCCGGCGGGAATTCCGGATTCGGGCGAATAGAATCTGCCGAAGACTTCTGTGTTATCACAGGATTTTATACCGTGACTCCTAACAATAAACATATCACTGAACTCAAAATCGGGCAACTTAACTAAAAATCGATCTGCTGAACTCAAATTCGATTAGCCGAACTCAAAATATGTCCGACGTTTATTGTGTGACTTCTGTGTTATCACAACAATCAACCCACTGAACTCAAAATAGGTCGACTGAACTAAAGAACGGTCTTCTAAACTCAAAATATGTCCACTGAACTTAAAATCGATGAGCTCAACTCAAAATCTCTCCGCTGAACCCTTCCCCTAGACTGGCAAAGTCGGGACTTCTTAATATTTGTTTTACAAAAAAAGATATAATTAATTGTCAATGTGGTCTTTTTAGCGTGACTGCGAAAGAGGGATTAATTATATTTGTTTTGTAAAACAAAAAAGTAGTCCCGACTTTGCCAGTCTACCTTGCCCCGTTCTGCCGAACTAAACATCCAACCGTTAAATTTGAAAAACGTGTGCGAGGCTAGTAGCCGCAAATAAACGCTACATAGAAATTTATATAAAATATCTCGATTTAAAGTAGGATATTTGCAAAAATAAGTCATTCATATAAATCAATAATAATAATAAACTACATCCACAATTTCATTTAGATGGTTCGAAACTATTTTCTGTAAATTATTTTCGAGATCACTTGACATAATTTTTTTTACAAACTATTAATGTATGTGCACATAATTTGGAACCAATCAAAACCCGATAAAATATGCAACGAGTTTTATTTTGGGGATTTAGCCAATACAATATTACAATTTACTGATATTCTACAACACTATTTTTTTTCTGAACAACAACAAATACAACAAATTCCCACAAAAATAAGAGGCAGGTTATATTTCGGGGGGCCTACAGTGAACCGGTGTCGTTAAAATACAATTAACGTTTTTTTTTCTCAAAATGGTATAATCAGAGATCTTTTTTATAGATTGCCCGGGGCCGTCCTCGTGGAAAATTTCAATAGTGCTATTTCAGCAATCAGATCTTTATTCCAAGAGGTAATTAACATAACTTTGAATATTTTGAATCAATAATTGGTTATACCTGCCGTAGTTGATGTTGGTTTGAACCACACCCTTTGGGCAAAGTTATGTTATTATCTCCTCGTCAACTCCAGATGTTGCACTTTGACTAAAGCTGCATGAAACATTAATAAACACAGAGACCTATTCCGGTATAACTGTGTAGTGTTTGTATGAATTACGTCTGCGTATTCCTGCAAAATCTTTACATTTTTATTGCACCAAATTTACACTTACTTTTTCAGACTACTAGTGAATCACGGACAAGCTGTAAAGACCGTGACGCACTTAATTAAACCTTAAAGTTTTCACCACCAGACTTTCTCGCCCAATTGTTTTCTGTACTTTTTTTCGTATTCTGTAATATTTCTTGATATGAGCTTTAATTTTAAAGCCAACTGACAAAATTTGAGTGAATTTTCAGTTTTCATCCCAAAAAATTGTATATTTTTGTCGCAATCTTCTGAAGGAAAGTGCATACTATAAACAGGACCGTTTTGTGAATTTGCGACGAAAACTGGTGGTGAATAGTTTATGTTTAAATTAAATATGTTTTTTTAAACAATTAAGAGCTATTTTAGAATTGTATTCTATTTTTACAGTTTTAAAAAAAATCACAGAGCAAGCAATGTAATAAAATATTTAGGTTTTTTCATAAATAGGTGAAATATCCCATCGGATGATAAATCGCCACACGTAGTGAATTCCACGTTTGCCAACACAACTCTTGTCATCGTAGTATGTTTGAAAGCATGTTCTCAATTTATGCAAATTCACTTCCCTGATTGCGACTCAAACCACGATTCTGAATGAAACCCGTAAGCGGCGCATAGATCTAAATATTTCAAAGACCGAAGCCTCGCAGCGAAAATGGAATTCGTGGCAACCTCAACTAAAAATCAAGTGAAATACCTACAAAATCATAGTTTTTCTTCTCATAGGGAAATTAAAGTACTGTAAAGGGGGTAATTATTCACTGTGTTTTAATTTAGCTTATTTCGCTGAATGGAAAAATGCGCTAAATTAAAACACAGTGAATATGTAAAATTTAGCATAGAACACATTATCTAAATGATAAAACCGTGAATTTAAAACCCACTGAATATGCCTGAAATGGTAAATCAGTGAAATTTAAACCCAGTGAAAATTAGTCATTTTACAGTATTGCCGAAGTATTCATTTCATAAGTATTGCTACGTATCATGTTCCCTTGATAAATCATTTGCATAAATCCCACACAAAGTCACCCGTATGAAGGCAGACATTTTTGAAACACAGGTCCGAAATTGAATACATTCAAGCTCTGAGGGTCTCTAAAACTGTATGTCCACCGCTGTTGGGATGAACATTTGTATTATTATACCGAATAAATCTTAAAACAGAAGTTGTGGCACTTCGTGGCAAATTAATCCTCCAGGTCATCCTCGTAGAACTGAAAGAGTTCAAGAACAGTGATTGAATTCTACTGTTATTTTACTTTGAAATTCATGGTTGTATTGATAAACCTAATTTCAACAGCTTCAGCCTGACGAAGAATTGATTTTACAAACTCATCCGGCGCCATCCCGTGGCGTGTGCATCTATACGCTACACTGTGACTGCGTTCCAGCTCGCAATAGAACACTGAAACGAGCTTCACACGAAGCTGCACACAGCTTGAGTATAGGTTATGACAACACCATTCTCTTTCGACAAATACACTTTGCATAATATGTGATATACATACAGTCAAAACCCGCAAAATACGTAACAAAATTCAACAAAACGGTGCCGTCACAAGTAAGTCCACGACTCTCCGGATTTTTAGGTAGACGAACTGCGCAATCACAGATTGAATGTCTCAAAGCGCATAGCTGAGCGCGCTGGTGAAACGCCCCTGAAATGCACGGCAAGCGCGACTAAAAATCACGCGAAATCGTAACAAAATCCTAGTTTTTACTCCAATAAGATAGTCATATAGTGAACGCAAACCTGGCACACTAATCAGTTCATGAATATTGTGGCGTATCGTGTTCCCTTGACAAGTTATTGGCGTAAATCAGATAAATTCAGGAGAAAGATACCCGGATGGAGGTAGACATACGAATATGTCTACCTGCGATGCGCGAATCTGATTGGTTGTCATGGTCATGAGGTATAATAATAGAAAATGTTAAGTAAACATTGAAATACATGTCTAAATGTAATGCGCGCATCTGATTGGCTGTCATAGCTATGAGTATAATAACATAAAATACGCAAATTCAACCAGGGATAATTTGAAATTTTACATAGTGACGTCATACTTAGATTATCATAATCCAACATTGAGCAATTGGATTAAACAAGCTAGCCGACCGACTCAGGTAGTAAGTTATAAACAGCGCCCTCGTGTGCCAATCAAATAGGTCTTCCAAGAGGATCAGCAATCTCTTAAAGCGGGAGGGTCGTCACCTGCGCAAGCGTGGGAATTGAGTCCCAAGCGACGATAACAACACATGCTAAAAACGCAAAGGTCATGAGTAGACGCTTGTTTGTAAACAATGGCACGCTATGGCCATCTGACGCATGCGCAGGTGACGACTCCCCCGCTTTAACTCCAGTTATAATTTTTACCACAGAGAAACTGCAGTGATAATGACTTTACTATGTAAAATTTCCAAAAATCCTGAGGTGTATTATACTGTTCAGCCATACTGACTTGACCATTTGTGTTGATAAACATTGACTTCCCACAATCCAATGTGCTCTTCAAATGGAAATCACAGATATGAGGTTTGACCTGTGTGCGACTTGCACGAATTACTGGCAGCGACTCCTTCGATACCGATTACCTAATTAAAGCTTGGAAATGTCTAGGTTTGTACTCTGATCTGTGCAAGTCACCATCTTTGTTTATATGAAACCCATATACTAGTATCTCACGCATGCGTGGCGCGACGATTACCGTTCTTTAATTCAGTGTTGAGTATAATAGTGGACTGAAAACTAGAAACACTTTTACTGAGAGTAACTCGGATAAGCTGGGGAACTAGCTTATTTCACAATAATAACTCGGAAAGACAAGAAAAGTTACTCGCACATACCGATTGCATGCTCGTATAAGGCCAGTCGAACTAGCAGGCCTAGTCAGTTCAAAACTTCTATCTCATGAGCCAAGTCTGATAAATAATGGCTAATGAAGACATTCAGAGTCTTAAAAAATCCCAAACTTATAACATGATCAATCAATGCTATTGAATGAAATGCCAGTCCCCTGACCTAGTGAACATGGAGATGTGTCAGGGGAAATTCTGCATGTAACTTGTGTACTTTACCCATATACTGAGGAAGTATGGGTGTATGCCGTTTCCTCGCCAATTAATGTCAAGCTAATAGGACATTGTCCTCAAGGAATGTCATGTACTGACGTCCAGTTTCCTGACTGATGTAACATCAGGCCCTTCCAATGTAAGACGGCCTTTCCTAGTAAAGCTTGCACTGGGTCCATAAGTGGTACTATATCATACAGTATCTATAGGTCATAGGTGAACTGCCATCTTTGTCACTGGTGATGACATAGTGATTATTTCTACTCCTACGCATTCTCCAATAGGAAAACAACCTTGGTTGGCAACTATACAGTTCTGTGATGCGGAATCCATCGACAACTTTCCACAACTCTCTCAGGCTTGACAATAGTTGGTAACCAAGTGATCTCGTACAAAGATTAGCATGCCCCACCACCTGCTCTACAAAAACAGTCGATCATGGTGCAACGAAAGCTCTTTCATTGCCAACTCAAAGCCTGACAAAATGGCTACGGTAAAGCCCGTTTTCCTGATATGGGTGCAAATTGTGCATAGTAGTCCTTGTGGTAAACAGATTCTGAATTATCCGGGATTGACCTAAGTCTGTCCAACCTAGCAACTTGTGCTCTTGATTAGTCATAATTTGACTCCATGTTCATGTTGACCTGCCAGCCTAAATTAGACTCATCAGGCACAACTTCTCACTCACAGCCGAGAAATGTACATTTCAGCCCCATGCCGTCTTAAACCTAATTTCTTGCAAGAGGGACTCATCAGAAAAATTTTAAACTGGAGTTATAGAGCACCCCCCCCCCCCAAGCAAAAGATTGGCCATATGCTTTTATGACATTCATGAATCTTCCAATTAAAATTTCTAAGCTTGACAATATATTTTGCAAGAGCAGTTTTTAGAATACAGCAAAAAGATAACTATGGCAGGTTGGAATGCAACACACAAGTACAATTTGATAAATCCAGAAATCAATGTTGGTAGTTGGTATGGCTACCTGCAACTACATGTGATCCATACAGTTTTACATGATCAGCCGGCAATCGGTGTTACAAACAGCACTCTAATTCCAAACCAGTTTTGACAGCTTCATATTGTTTGAAAGCTACCAGTCTACATCTGATTAGAATGTGCTAATACTGCATCTCAACATTGTGCAATATGCAAAACTTACCCTACCGATTGTGATCACCATGAAAATAAAATCTATTGGTTTGGCAAATCAAGAAATATTGATGCTAGCCAGCTCTTGACAACGTTGATGTTTTTAGGTTAGGTTAGCTTCATTTTGAAAGTAATCTAAATTCAATTTAACAAGTTGTGAACAGTGAATAATTTTCAGATCCTATGACAAGTGGCATTTCAGAGCAACTTTTGAAAAATTTTGGCATCAAGAATTTAAAATAATTAAG
The DNA here is from genome assembly GCF_978046115.1 of Saccoglossus kowalevskii. Lineage (NCBI taxonomy): Eukaryota > Metazoa > Hemichordata > Enteropneusta > Harrimaniidae > Saccoglossus > Saccoglossus kowalevskii. Next base: position 19,014,484 of record NC_140645.1, read on the forward strand.
TCACAAAAAAGTATGGTTTACCATTTATTGCACCTAGATGTTTAGACTAATGTATTCAAACAATATCATTTGAACACTGCCCACATTTGTCAAAACTTCCAAGTCAAATAAACACGACAAGATTTACAATATTTTTTTTATTTTTTATTTATTAATACTGCCAAGCCATTGCCTTCTTATTTTGATAGTCCGTGCACCTTCGCATACACCTGTAATGAGAATGGAAGCAATAGTGAGTTCATTTTTAAGGATCTGGCTGGTTAACAAGGTTAATGTTTAAACAAGTCATTGAAAATGACAGTCCCCAAAATAAAAACAGCCGTTATTCAGCCATCTTTGATCTGATTATGAAACACACTGATATGTATGATGTATGTGCCAAATACGAATGAAAATGGTACATAAATTGTTGAAATATAGTAGTAAGGCCAAAAAGTCAGATGGCTGTCAATCGGCCATCCTTGACCAGATTTTGAAACAAATTGTCATGGATATGCATCCTAACATGTATAAAGTACATGTATGTGCCAAATTTGAATGAAAACTGACGGAGCACATCCAAGATACCGCATAAATAAACAAAAACAAGATGCCTGCCAGTCGACCATCTTTGATCCATCATGGACATGTATCCTAACATGTATAATCTATGTACCAAGTTTGAATGACAACTGACAAAGCATGTCCAAAATACAACATTTTCAAAAAACAAGATGGCTGCCAGTCGGCCATTTTGAATCGAATCGCTAAACCACTGCATGTGCATATGTCCCACATAAGGTACTAGGCACATGCAAAGAATGAACGGAATCGGTCCACAGGATTCTGAAATATGACGTTGGATAGACTGACGCAGGGACAGACGGACACACGGACGGACGGACAGACTCAGAAACTCATGGACGGTCGGGGACATGTATCCCAACATGTATGATCTATGTAGTAAATTTGAATAAAAACTGACAAAGCATGTCCAAAATACGACATTTTCAAAAAACAAGATGGCTGCTAGTCAGCCATCTTTGATCCAATTGTGAAATAAATCATCATGGACATGTATCCTAACATGTATAATCTATGTACCAAGTTTGAATGAAAACTGACAAAGCATGTCCAAAATACAACATTTTCAAAAAACAAGATGGCTGCCAGTCGGCCATTTTGAATCGAATCGCTAAACCACTGCATGTGCATATGTCCCACATAAAGTACTAGGCACATGCAAAGAATGAACGGAATCGGTCCAAGAGACTCTGAGATACGACTCCGGACGGACGGAGACC